>NC_079463.1:4170000-5420000 GCF_026250575.1 Diorhabda carinulata
TTTTAATTATCAATGTTTTTACAAAATTATTTAATTGTTTCCCTGTTTTTCTGTATGTCGTGTATTGTAGCACGGAGTGCCGAATCAGAGAGGTTCAACTGTATATCGAATTTTTTTTCCCAACTTTTTATAACAATAAGCTTTTCTAGATGAGACTAAAATCAAGATATATAGATTACAATTCATCATTCCTTTTTTCATTATCATTCCCAGTACCTTTGTACAACATGGGTAGATGTTCATTTTAACAAGTTTCAAATATCTTGTAGCAAAAAAAACAATTTAAAAGCACCTACTCAAACATTATATCCCTTGTTATAGACCAACCCCATTTACCTATCCGACAAAAGGTACATGTCTAATTCAAACAGTGTGAACTTCAAACTATGCGTTAAATTTAAAAAGGTGCAAATGCCAGTTCTAAAGCAAACATGAGTACGAAACATTAATAATGTGTTCGGCTCTTTCTGGGGGTTAAGAACAATAAAACTAATGCGAGTAAATTCTTAAATAAACACTAAACGAATCGACCGCAACGTACTTTATTTTCACTAAATGATATTTTCGGATGTTTGTCGTACGTGTGATTTACTACGGATTTCGGATCTGCAGATGTGCTTTTGTTATTTCTTGTGCAAACAAATTGACTGACAGACCCTTTTTCATCCATTTTTGAACATTTCTTGCGTGCTATATAACAACAATTTCAGTTAAGCTCAAGTTCTTTAAATTTTTTTGGGGAAAATAACTTTTCCGTTAATCTACTACAAAGTATTTCATATTTTATGAAATCTTGAGTCGGACTATCAACTGCTAGGCAACATCTCCGTTGGTTCCAACTCGGTGGAAGGAAATAAGATCTTGTAAAATCATGTTACTGGATCAAACGAAACAATTTGTCGAGATTAGCGATACAACTCCCGTATGTTCGTGAAATATTAAGTGATTTCATATAAAAAGCTTTTAATTTCTTATGTTAATAGAGGAAACTATCAAGTAGCCTTTTTGAACCTCCCAGGTAAATGCTATGATACTGCCGTCTAAGCATATCTATTAGTAACTTGCCTTATTATTAATTCATCAGAGGATTATAGGAAGGAAACTAAACTAAGCAATTCGCGAACTTGAAGCTTCCCAAAAAACAAACTAACAAGAAAAATTAAGTTGAAAATTTACAGGGTTTAATAAGACCAATCTAAATTTATGGCAGTGATTGCTGGGTAATGACACCAAGAGACTAAAATAGATTAAGAATATTTGAGAGAAAAATCATCAAAAGAATAAATGGAGGAGCTAGAAGACTGGAAAATCCGGAATAATAGAGAAATCGATGAAATACTTGACAATAAAAACATCATCTGATTAATTGAAGCCCAGAGTCTCAGATCGTTTGACCACTTTCAAAGACTAGCGAAGCTAAATGCCAAAATGTTCAAGTTCACAAAGACTTACAAACAATGGATGTTAGAGGGTGAGAAACGTACTAGTATTGAGGTAAATTGTTGAGGATGCCAAGGCTCACAACGAGCTGCAGTACCAATTGGTTAGGTAATTTATCAAGCGGAACTTTTAGCTGGAAGAATTCAATAATTACAGTCTTATTGTTTTCGACGGATTCCATTTAAAACAGCCGAAAAACTGTCTCCAAATGCTTTTGAAGCAACAGTTTTCTCAGTACTAGTCTTGTCCCATTCATCTTCTTCTGTCCGAAATAGGGGATTATAAAGTTTTGAGTGATTTATCATTTAGTTGCCTTCCAAATGCTGCCAGTGATTTCCGTCGCTGTTAAGTTAGTCAAATATCTTTGTATCCCAACATTTTTGTTAAGATCTATTGCATTACAAAGATGGATAATATTTTTATCATCGAAATTTGAATTTATATTTATTTTCTTGGAAAACAATTGTTATTTTGAAGTGAATATATATGCTTCTGATCATTTTGTTTAATCACTAACGCTTTGTGGATTAGGAAAACTTATTTATATTTAATTTTTATGGAGTGACGATAAATACCAATACATAATCCAAGACCCATAAAATCTGTGAAAGCCGTAATTAAATCATAAACGTACAATAATGGCTAAATCCTGTTAATAAAAAATTCATTTGATATCTGCACGTAACCAATCAAAGTTAAGTATATTTATTAGTGTTTGCTATTAGATCAAAGTTTGTTTGTTGTTTCGATGAGATGAAATTCAGTATGATTAATTACCAATGTGTATCGACTCTATTTTAATAATGTAGACATCTATAGGTATTCCAAGTAAACAATAAATAATAATACCACTCGGTCACATAGATAAATCGATAGATTAGAAATGTATAAATAAATTATTTTTCAGATTTATCTTGTGGAACTTGAACGATTTATTTTTCTGAATTAACAATGAAAAGACATGTATTTAAAATTGACTCTAGTTCCATTTTTTACCAAAATATTTTCCATTCAAACGAATTAATAACTTTTATTTGCGCGCTAACAAATTTTCGAAGAACTTTTTAATCACACCATTTGTTTCTGATATAAGGACTCAAAAATAAGTCATTGGTAACAAATCATATCCATACAAGAGATGACCTTCATATTCGACCTTTTTGACAGTTAAATATCTAATTGTTGAGCAGCGGTTTGAAGAATCGACGTGATTTTTTCTGAGCAAGTTTGATCCAATTGGAATTGTTCTTCCAAATGATTATCTTGTTGATACTAGTCCTAAAAATCCCAAAGATATCTCTCAATCGTGGACGTTTTCAGGTATAACGGCAAATTTTGAATGAACGGTCTCCATAGGATTTAGTCCTGTAGTAAGCATCGGCTACATTTGTATTCAATATATTTTTTTTATATCACTTTATGTATGAGATATTAAGTTTATGGATGTCCTCATTTTCTTATTCTTCTTCTACTATCCACTAATGGATGTTTGAGGTCGCTTCTGTATAACCTTGTATAACTCTTGTATAACCACGACGTCCTCTTCCTAACCAATCCACTTCTTTCTATCTCTCCTTTTATCAAGAGTTGATGTCCTAGGTACGTTTTATCCTGTCCAATAATTCGCATTCTCTTCGTATTCTCCTTAGAGATTCGCAAATCAAATGGCTCCAATCTGTTCAGGGTGCCCAGCCATCCATACCGTACAATAACACGGACCATACGTAGTATTTTGTGAATCTCATTTTGAGGTTGATATCAAACTCAGAGTTAGCAAACACTTTTTCGAATTTCATGAATGAGCTCTTTGTCTATTCTATCCGGCACTCGATTTCTACGTCTGATGACCAGTCTTCACATAACCAAATTCCCGGATAGTTAAACTTTGTTACCCGTTCAATCTCTTAACTATTGTATGATAGTTATATTTTTTATGTGGATATTGATTCCCAGAAGCCTATTCTAACTATGTCCACACCTCATCTGTGCGAAGGTGTCCCTTGACAAAGGCTACGGTAGTTACATTTAATCTCCTTAAAGTCATAAGAGGTAAATCACATAATCTCTTCGCAAAGTCGAAGCTACCTGACCGGTAAACATTTGGAGTACAAAGTAGGCAATTCTCGAGTAATTATAGTCAATTGATATTACAAATTCATTCGAAGAGACCAAAATATCAAGTGGGTTTTTGGCGTGGTTCAGTTAAATTTCTTGCGGCAGACGGCAGGCTCCGAACACAATTGTTCGTCTGACTCAAAGAAGGTTTATTAATGAAGAAGGTAAGCTGAGACGACTCTGTGATTCGATAATGACTACCAAAAAAAGAGGCTCGCAGGGATGTTGCAACTAATATTGGTGGATTTGTCCAATTCATCCAATATGTACCTGTAAAAACAAGAAATCGTTTGAATATAACAAGCCAGGGAGACTTGAGACTGAAGATATTCAAATTGGAATCTAACATAAAATATCTGTGCAGCAAGCATCAAGCGCAAGGATCTCACTAAATTTCAAATATTATTTTAGAGAAATTCTTCATTGAAATTATTTCGAATATGAATTATTGTTTTAATTATGATTTGATATAGTTAATTATGTGTTTAAGTTAATATTATTTATATTGAGTTCTATGTTACCACAATTAATTTATCTATGTTGGTCAACGTGATTATATTTCAAATTTTCAATAGCAGATTGTTGCAGTTGGATTGAGCGATATAATGTCCGATGATGATTTATTATAAAGCACCCTATCTTAAATAATGTTAATTCGGATCGAATAAATAAGAGTTACACTTATTTTGTTACTATTATATAAAACAAATATATAATTTTTCATCAACTTCAAATCAACGTCCTACTTTATATTTATCCTGTAATTTATGGCATCTTTTAATTGCACATTCCGCTAATATTCTATCCTCTGTCCACTAACCTTACGAAAATGTCTAAATATTTGAGAAACTCGCCATAACTGATATCAAGAAGGAACAAAACAAAGGTGGGACCTTTTGACAGCAATTTCTCATCGAGTAAGAAACGAGAATGCTCGGCATGTTCGCGAGATATCACGCAAAAAATTCAATATCTCAGAAGGTATTGAATTTAGTCAATAGTCGGTATTGTGCCGACATTCCGTCGAGGGGACGAAACGGTAGGCGTTGGTCTCCAACCGGCGTCTACAGCTGTCAATTATAAGGTTCATCTTGTCATGACTATCTGACTGATGTGAAATATGCAACGCTTATTTGAATAGCATCTTAGCATATCGCGGTGCTCGTGTTGAACGTACGTATTATAACTGGACGGATCAATTTAAATGAAATTGGAAATCGTCGCCAACATTAAAACGATAATTCTTTAATATAATGAAATACATGTTGATAATACAATAATTATCACTAGAGTAGATATAAAAAAAGTTAAAAAACCTTAAGAAAATAACCAAAAACACATAACTTCCCGGAAACACAGCACAAAATAGTAAATAGAATACACACAATAAAATCGCCGCTATTTTGCAGCCACGACGAGACTTAAAAGGCAAAAATAAATTAAAAAAATTGTAAAGCTTAAGGACCAAATAGTCTAAAACAGGAGCTAATAAAAATATCCAGAATCGTACCAGAAAAAAATTTTGAAATGGTAAACCAATTACTGAGAACACAAGAGTTTCTAACAAAATGGAAGGTGGTCACAATGATCTTGTTGCCAAAAGAGGGAAAGTACCCTAACGAACCCTAATGGATTCGATTATTTTAAAATGGAAACAGTTTCTACTCCGTTTGTATCTTCATTCTTCACGTTAAACTTCATAATCACTACAATTTTCATGATTGTCTTCAATGAATCAAATTAAGACGTCACGAATTGTGTAAGGGTTCTCCGACAAAACAATTTTCTTTATTTAAATATTTCAGTAGCACAACGTTACTACATCCACTTTATTCACCATATCAAGCGCTGTGCGATTTGTATCTGTCTAATGAAATTTGATTGCGTTGAATCTGAGAAGATACAGAAAATGATATAGGTCATGAAAGAGCTAACAGAAAAAGACTTTCAAGACTGTTTCAAGAACTAAAAGCATTGTAGGAATACAGGAGAGGTATTAGTAAACATTGTATCTTCGTTCTTAATTTATTTACACACTATACAATACACTTGACTTATTATAATTTACTTATCACCAACACTTAACTAATTTATTTAAATTACTTCTTATTTCGGTCTGTTCACCACAATTATTTATTTAAAACTAAACTATCTGCGTTTCCACAAATCATTTATATACCTAAATAAAATTCTACAAAGTTCTAGAACAAAAAGAAACAAAAGAAATTAAGAAATATATACTTTCTTAGGAATTATTAAGAAGAAATGCTGTGAATAAACCGCTTGCTATAAAAAATTGCTTACACTCCAATATCAAACGACTATTTATTTAAAACGAATTTTTATGCGTTTCCACAAATCATTTATATACCTAAATAAAATTCTACAAAGTTCTAGAACAAAAAGAAACAAAAGAAATTAAGAAATATATACTTTCTTAGGAATTATTAAGAAGAAATGCTGTGAATAAACCGCTTGCTATAAAAAATTGCTTACACTCCAATATCAAACGACTATTTATTTAAAACGAATTTTTATGCGTTTCCACAAATCATTTATATACCTAAGTCAAATTTTACAAAGTTCTAGAACAAAAAGAAACGAAAAAAATTGAAAAAATATACTTTCATAGAAATTATTAAGAAGAAATACTGTGAATAAACCGCTTGCTATAAAAAATTGTTTATATTCGAATATCAAACGAATCTCGCCTTATGCGTATTCACCAAATTTTTAAGTTACATTTTAACTGAACAGGGCCGGCGTAAGGACCCATTTCGCGAGCTTGTTCGTAACAATAAATTCATAACTTAAAAAGAGAATAGTTGACAGGAAAACAACCAGTTAAATTTGGACACAAGTTGGTTGTAATACTAATGATAGTTTTTAAACAAAATATTTAGATTACAAAGTTCCAGTGAAAATAATCAGTGTTTTTTGGTACCTCAGCTTCAACTCTTGGATTTTGTGGTTTTGAACAGAAGATATATACTTTTGAGTTAGTTTAATGTATAAGAAATGATAAAATTTGCAGTGAATTACTTTTGGAATTATCAAACTTTTTGTTCTCAATTAAAAAAAATTCGAAACAATTTATTGTATGCGTATATGATGATTTTTATATATATTTAAATGAATGCTTATCTAAATTACTTATGAGACCTTGAGTCACGATCAAGAACAGACTAGAGTGTGTATTTCTCTTTCTGTTCTATTAATATATTATTATACATCAAACACTTCTCTGAAATGTTAATTCATTTCCTTCTAATTATAAATGAACACAATGAAAGTTTAATCTTACTGTGGACGGAAATAAAAAGTTAGAGTATAATTTTCGAATTACAAGCTTTAGTTTTCTAATATATTAAATATGTAAATGACAACTACAGAAATAAACAGAATTGTCGAGACAGAACTAGTCAAAATTTCCATTATAATACTCCAAACGAATAATTATTCAACACAACCAGAGTTCATTATGTAGATAAAAGTATAAAACCCTGTAAAACTCTCACTAATTATCAAAAATTTACAATACACTAACACAAATAAACCAAGCGAGTTGTTCACTATTAAACATACAGAGTGTTAATGCCAAAAGGAATAAATTCATTATTCCGTTTACCGGTATGAAAAATACCGAAATACTTCAAACTCTAATTATAAATTGACATTCTTCTACGTGAAAATGCCATTCCTATGTTAAACCCATATCAAAAAATAGGTACAACCGTCAATTTTTAAAAGGCTTCGAAAAAATTCTTTAATATCCAAATATGTCATCGTTTCCGCGAGTTTTGTCATGAATGACAAATGAAAAAGCAGCAATCATTGGACTAAGGGATGAAATTAAATTAGTTATGTTGTATGAGTTTGAGAAAAAACCCACATATATCCTTCAGACGGACATCCAGTATATTAGTATAGACAATGACCGTAATAAAAGTAAATAAAATCCATAATTTTCATTCTGTCACTGTTGTCCCATCGTTTTCATAAAATAACACTTTTAACCCTTAACTATCGACACGGAGACTGACAAATTCCGAGCTAGACATTTTATGATTCTATTTCTATCAGTAGATTCGTAGTTTGTGCTTTTTGAGTTAAGAAATGAGTAATTTTACGAGATTAGTATACATCTTGCCTTCTCGTCTTCCAGACTCCATGTCAGTGTAAACTTTACCAAAGCTGGAAATCTTTATAATTAGTTCCCGCAGAAATATTTGCTTTGATGATTCAAATGATTCAGAAAAGAAATCACTGGATTTTATTTTAAGCTCTGAAGACGATGCAAACCGTGAAAAATATGTAGAAAACCAAAATGTGGTTGGAGCAAATTATACAGGAAAGAATAATATTATGTGGATCAAAAAGGACCCTACTTAAAATTGTAGCAATCCACCGGCTAACATTTTACGTCTTCCGGTAGTATATCTAACTTACATTGGAGATGTATGAGTGATTATAAAATGGACGAATAAAAAAGTAAAAGTAGTACGGAACAATTATGAACGGTAAAACAGACCAAAATTCACAAATATCAATTTTACGAAATTGCAAGATCTTTGAGGGTTACTACTTTTCACTAAAACTGTCAAATAGAATACTGAAGATATAAAAAGGGTATTCGCTAGATATGGAAAAGAAAGGGAAAAATTTAGAGTCCTAGTTATATCTAAAAAACATTTTGACAATGCAAATTTGCATTTTCCATATTTTCCTAAACCTTAATTGTTGTTAGACAAAACTATTTTCGTAATATATTATATAAGGAATCTGACGTTCGTTTTAACGTCAAAAAAATGGGTCAGAAGTTGAGGGTCAATGATCAATCTGCCATTCTCTAACCTTGAGGTAACTCGCACTATCACCTTGTTGTATTCCGGTCATAATCTTCACTTGTTTGGACAGTTTCTTCCTGGTTTGTATATTTTTTATGTTCGTAAAAAAGATTTTCTCAATCGTACTATATCAATGTCTTAGTATTTTCATTTTCCCAGGGACTGTATCATTTCCTATACGTGATTTGAAATCCCTCAATATAAAGACTGAAGGTTATCGAAGAGTTTTTGTTATGTCCGTTAAATATATACTTATTATTCAAGTATGGAAGCAGAACATAATGCAAGGGTCTTAATCTGGTGAAAAGGGTGCATGGATTAAAAATTTGAACTTCAAATCACTAATCTTGACCATTACAAGCTACTAATGAAACAACACTTTCTTATTAGCCAAGTGCTGCCATTTTTGCTTGATTTATTCACTCAAACGTTGCAATAATAATCTTTATTGATAGTTTTTCCATTGTTAGAAAACGCGGCACCCATCTTGCGCATAGCCAATCCAAATTTTCAAGTAATATGCGATGTACCGCACTTTTTGAAATGCCTACTATGTTTGCTAACTCGCACTCTTTCAACCGACGATTATCCAGTGGATTTTCTTCAGTATTTCTGGTCTGGTCACCTCATTTGGTCTACCACTTCGATGCTGCCACTACCGCCATCTCTAGGTTAGGAAGTTCTGAAGCCATCCTTACATATAATATGTTTTGCTGTAGGTATTGCAAATCTTCAATCAGGTGTTAAAGCTTCTGATGTAAAATTATTCCCATACCTGTGTTTTTTGTCCTTAGTCATCAAGCTTTTAAGAGCACATACGATATTATGTAATCCAAATAATAAAATATAAATTTCTTGAACTAAAAACTAAACAAGAACATTTTTTTCGTAGAATTGAACGTTAATTTAACAACAAATTTTTAGCTATTATTATTTAAAATCACCACGGAACAGTTTGTATGAATTCATGTCGTTAAATCTTCACATTTCAGTCTGGATAAATCCGTCACTGTGCTTAAGACATATGTAAGTACGAGATAAAATTAAAAATGAAATCCCTATCGTCGTCGGTGATCGATCAATAAGCGACGTCGAACCCAATATATCGTCAATAAAAAACTTCATCATAACTCTAACATCGAAAACAAACTCATCAAAGGGTCTGGTTAAATAAACCAGAAAGGCATTTCATCCCAACCGATGGATGGTCGACAAGTGTTTACAGGGTCAATATGGTCCAGATTTCAATTAGAACACAGTATTTGCTATGCTCTCGTTATGATTTCATATCGAACAATCCGACCTAGAGTCAATGATAATCTTATGTGAGTATCAATATTTGGTTTGTCTGTTTGTCGGCGAATTCTTTGTTTATATATGAAACTTATTTTTATAAACATAGGATATTGCGACCGGAAAAGAAGAATAAGGATTTTTTTTTTTCAAATAAAAACAATTGTGGAATTCTTTTACAGAAATTTTATGCCAAAATTTTTGTTTATTTTCGAGAGAAAATAAGTAAGTAAGTAATTACATAATATTAACATATTATATACTACATTTTTCAATTTTATTTGTGTTTGATTGTTATAATTAGATGTATAAGCTATCATCTACAAATACGATGATAAGTCTCATTGTTAACATCTTCAATTTGAGCGAAAGAATATGTAGACTTTATGATAGCCATAGACAATTCGTGTTTTACGAGAGCAAAATCCCAGTTCTAACAAACCATCGATTAAAATCCCACCGCATAATAAATTTGAACAAATAACAATAGATGACGCTTCTAAAATCGCACAAGTAAACATACTGGCAACGAGGATAATAAATGTAAGTAAACAAAAGTATGAAATAGTGAGAACTGTAAACATTGTATTAGGGCATCACCAACACACTTTTCAGAACGAATATTAGCGCTTTCGCTTTTGTTACAACGTTTGGGATTCGATGTTTAGATCCAGTAGACGGTTGTTCGAATCCTGAATGATTGATCGTCCTGATTCATATATAATCTCATCAGAACAGCGATGATACCAAATTCAATTCACCCTTTCTAGGTAGTATCAATATTCTGTTAATTTTTTTTAAATATACGTGCTATAATAATTACTTATTACCTAGTCGTTTAACGAACAGAGAAAATTAATTGGTTAGAAGGAATAGCAATAGGATTGTTTATAAAATAAATATTTTTTCTATTATCGTGCGTAAAGTACGAACTACAGACACACTTTCGAGTGTTTGAAACTTCACGCACTAGCGCCATCCGATTTATTCTTAGTGGAAACAAACTTATTATTGGAGTAATCAATTCAAACATGATTTTAATACTTTTATATCGAAAATATGCTAATCTGAAATCGAAAGACTCAACCACCTCTTCTTATTACATAGAAGTGGAAAATGTACAAAACAAGTTCGTTCGTGCGTTCGTCATAAATTGTAATTTACCGAAGGCTTTAGAAAAAATAATGTATGCAACATGTGCATGAAGTGTTTTATGTTCACTCATGCAACTCTTTCTATTTATGAAAAAAAAATGCCAGTTTATGTACTTGTTGCATAAATTATCATGATATGACGCTACCAATAATGAAGAAAAATTATTATTCACACGTAAAAATGTAAGATGAACAAGGCAGAGAATAAATACATTGGGAATTTTCTATGATCGGGTTGTTTCATTTGTCTATGGTTTTTAGACTATTATCCTCAAATTGCTGTCTACTGTTAATTCTCACGAGCAGCGTTATTGAGAAGTTACAGAGGTTTGCAACTTTTATACTTTCTTGCATCTTAGCATAAAATTAGCTCATTAAGATCAAACCTTACTGCAAATTCGTGTGAGTAAATTGTAGAAAACTACTTTTTTAGGTCTTTTCATTGAAATTGAATTTGAAAAAACGGGTAAAAATTGACATTTCGACATATTTAGGTCATCAAAATATGACTCAAGACTATAGTATCAAAAAAGATATTTATGGTCTTGTTTTTATTGCTTTTACTTTGGTAAAATTGCATCGAAAGTTGGACGAATAGTGTTTAATGTAACATATATATGAAAATATATCAAATCTTAGAAATGAGGAGTATCTGAAAAACATTTTTCCTTTGTTTTTACTCACAATTGCAAATTAACTCTAAAATAAATGAAAACACGAAAATTGTGAAATTTTTTTATTTATTTCAAGTCAAAATAATGTTTGTATCTCATAATTATGTTACTAGAAATGTCTCTAGTATAATAATTTCTTAAACAATATAAATATTCGATTTTGAAAGAATTTTTTTGTTTATACGTACAATTATTAATGAAATTCTAAAATGAATCAAAATGTGATATTTGTAAAATTTTTTCTATTGAAATCAACTCAGAATAATGTTTATAGATGATAATCATATCACTAAAAATGTCTTGTTTAATGACTACTAATTTTGTGATTTGGATAATAAACAGGGTGTTTCGAAATTCACGCAACAAAATTCAGGAGGTGATTACTTATATGAAATTGAAATGGGTCTTTCCTATAACAAAATTTTCTCAGCTTACCCTTTTCCTAGATATCACCTTTAAAAAGTGGTGACTTAAATTGAATTTTGATTTAAGTTAAGTTTCGTGCACTCGCAAAGAACAAATCACGGTTATTTTTTTTAAAATCCTGTTACATTATACGGGGATGAATATAGCAACCCTTACTTCATATGTATTTGTTAATAAATTGTGTGCAATGAAGATGTGATAAGATTTCATAACAAATGCTTAAAAGTTAGGGTTGTTGAGTTCATCCCCGTATACTGTAACAAGAATATTGAAAAAAATACCCGTAGTTAATCCCTTGCAAGTGCACGAAAATGACAAAAGTTTCTAGCATATCTGAAATTTCACAACAAAAAATCAAAACTCAATTTTAGTTACCTCCTTTTAAGGTGGAAAGGGGTAGGCTGATAAAATTTTGTTTTAAGAAAGATCCATCTCAATTTCATACGAGCGATAACCCGAATTTTGTCGCTTGAATTTAGATATTTGTACCCCAATTTCCCCTATTTTGAAGAATTGATGTTGACGCTGTCGCGACGCAGTGCATTACGATTACTATCGTCGGGACGCTTGTCCTACATATGTAGAACAAAACACAATTATTGTCGGATATAATGCATGATCATGGACTGTTTTGTCCCTCTTGTTTGTGGGCTATTACTGCAGATACATAATCCATTGATTTTGAACAATTATACAGAACGTCCAAGTCTACCAATAAGAATTTTCTGTTTTCGTTCTCTGTTTTCATCATCTTCTATTCATTAATATCACTGACATTTTAAATAACATCAATTTTCCAATTTAAATCAACCAATTAAAAAAATGATCCCCCCTTATTAATTAGAATCAATTTCGAATCTTTTTCTATTAAAGGTACTTACAGTCGAGCCCAACAAATGTCAGATAAAGTTTGTTTTTCATTTTCCTTCATACAGAAAGAGGAATATACATTGGAAAAATGAGGAATCTGTAAACAGATATACCGATTCAATACAGTTTAACAAGAATAGAAACTGTTCGGCCATGTTTTACAGTATTTAATGACATCTGGTATCTAATAAAGGTTTCAAGGTTCGATCAAATTTAGTACAAAACTCTTTTATTTCATAATTTAAAATATAATCCATGAGTTGAATGAAGAACGTCTGCTCAAAGTAATCTAACCATCAGTACACCATTTGCTGTATTCGCAGCTGAAGTTAGCGATGCTACCAGGCCTAAAAGTTTCAGTCCAAGTTCTGGCTTGTCTGTTAAACTGAAAAAAAAATGGAAATTATCGGTTAATTAAGTCAAAATAAAGACGAGATTTTTTTTCCAAAATCGATTCATGTATTCGTGGTTGTACCAATAGATTCATCACAGAAAGCAATCTGCTATATTTACAGCCTGTATTTTATTTTGGTATACAGCTGTCTGTGTTAAGATTCTGATTTTTCTGGTTAGTGTTTTATGAACGAAAACATATAGTAATCTGATAGCGCCCAATTAGGACTATTTTCTATACTAAAATCTGTAAAAGAATATTTCTAACAGCTGCACAATTTTTGACAACAAAATGTCTCTTATTAAGAAGATATGCATTAATCTGCGACAATTCTGTCCTAAAGCTCCTTCCATCGTGGTGGTAGCACTGGAAGATTTATGCAATGTCAAAGAGCTGAGTTTTGTGAAATGAACCAATTTGATGATACTAAAGTCTTTAACTCACTGTGGTAAGTCTTAACAAGGAACATTTGGAGCAACTTTCCAGTAATTTTAACACTCAAAATTGGTTTCAACACCTGAAAATACTTTATTTGATTTTCAGTGGTTAGTATGCAAGTGTGAGGTCTCATATCCGCAGTTTCTGGTTAGCTATTGACGGATGAATGTTATTTTCGTATCAATTTAGCTACACTAAGCATTATATATTGTGAATTTATAGTTTATAGCGTTCTGACGATTCTTGGATGACCATTATTCCTAGCCTATTTTTGGGGATTTAAAATTTTTCGCAGTGTCGACGCTGCTCTAGTTATCTCGATAAGAGATAACGAATCCAGTCGTTAAAAGATATCAAGACGTGGATTTTGAATTAGTTATTTGTCTCTTCCTCATATCTTACCCAAATTAACAAAACCATTGAAGTCCTGAGTCATAAGAAAAAATCCCAACAATCCAAGCCTCACCGCATTGACTCGGATACGTGGGTGCCCTGGGGGACACTTCAATGTAAACCCCCGGAAATTGGTTTAAATAGAGTATAATATCGGGATTTTTATATTGTTTTTGTTCCAAACATCTCGAGTCTTCAGCATTAGTACAATCTTGTAGGAATCATTAGAGAAGAGACATTCAGTCCAAAAAACTGCGTATGTTCATTCATTTCACCTGTTTAATCTTTCATATTCTTTTTCTAAGAAATATATCTACAGATTTCCAGAGATATTTTCATACCTTGTCGACTACTGGAGGTCAGTTATCTGTTCGATTCCTCGTCGGCCAATCGGTCTTTGAAAAAAATGGGATCGTATATGATGAATAGATAAAATTTTCATATTTTACTTGATCCAATTCAAACAATACAAAAAAAAATTATCACGAAATTACGGTTACGAATGAATATCTTAAAGATTCCGTCTATGATGATAACATAATTTTTTTCAGTAGTCTATGTCAGATTAATCGTTCTATCTATATATCTATGAAAAACGCATGCGATTAAAACAATTAAAAAGCTTTGATCTTATGATAGCGAATTTGTTTATCGTTGTACAATTTGACAAAATTTGATTAATTAATCGAAATTAAAATTAAAACTTATCTTTGTCGAAAATATTCAGTTGTTTAGTAAATAAGTTGATTCAAAGAATTTAGTGATGATAATACATATCCATATATCAATAAATAAATGATTGGTAGTTGAATTATTACGTATACAAAATTTTTTGAAAACACGTGGTTGAATTTTTTTGTGATACTGCATGTAAATCTCTCATTGAATGTGTTTTTCTTCAATTTTCAACCTTGATTGTAATTTACAAAATTAAGCGTACGTGGAATCGGCAACAAACGTTGGAGTAATAAGTAATTGTCAGTATAACAATTAATTCACCTAAGAAAACATTCAATCCAGTAAAATAATTTCAATAAAGAACATTTTTTATAGTCATCAATCTTACAATATGATTAAATTAATAATTATAAATGACCCTGTATAAATATATATGATGATATAACTGTTATGTCTCCGTTACTGATAATCTGTCCCAACTCTAACTTTTTCAAGGTTAAAACCAAATGTTCATTTGCGTTTAAATGATGATCTCGGCTAATCTTAATAATTTTGAATTTGAAACTCTTGACATATTATATTTTCCTAACCGATCTGGTCAGTTATTTATTTAATAATTACTATTTCATACGTGAATAAACAAATCCATGAAGTGATTTTATACATTAATACTTAACGATAAAACCGTCAGGTACATAACCTCAAATAATTTTTTAATAATATTAATTTTAATAATAATGGAATGCTCAAATTCATTCTAGTTCATCAAACTGGGTAATATAAATTGTCTCATTAATTCTTGAAGAAACAAAATAGATATTTGGTAGGTACTTATTTCTAATTAAAAAATGTTTAAACACCTCTACTGGTTATTATTTCTTATTTTCATAACTTTAGTTTCGTTTTTATTTCAGATTCATAAACTCTTCTTTCGACTTCCGAACTCGTTTTTCTTTTTTTTCAATCAACAACCCTCTTTTTTTAATCGTCAATTTATCCACAAGTGCGTTCATTTCACTCAATATCAAATAATTTTCTCGCTTATAGGTTATTGGCACTCGAATCTATTTTTTCAAAATATCGCTTATAACTTTTATTTTCTGACAATTATTCAATAAGTACCAAAATCTATCTATATCCACAAATGTATGGGTATGATTTTTGTAGATTCTGTTTTGAAACTTAAGTCCGCTTGACATGATGCAATACAACGTGCAATGCAATGCAAGACGCAATATTTCTTGTTCAAAAGCATATGCAGATGAAGTTCATCTGATTGTTTCATGTAAGATCTTGACTTTATATTTTTTTGCAATATAATTACTTTTGAGTTAACAGATCAGTTGACTTTCGTAAAACTTCGTTATTTTCATTGTTAAACTAGGTACAAAATATTAGATAAAATTTGAGGTTAGGAATTTGTTTACTTCTACTGTTTACAGAAACTTGCATGCAATTTCTTGCACGTTGTATTGCATTATGTAAAGCGGCGTTTATCGATTACAAATCTATTTATAATGATTACATTGGTTAAGAATTTGATTATTTTATAAAGCCTCTTGTTTAATTATGATTAATATTTAAATTATTATTTCATCTTAATATACAAAAATTCCCTATTTTTCGTATTATTGATTACGGGTCTAAATTTAATTATAAGTGATGTTAAATGTGAGAATACATAATCCTTTTTTTTTCTTGAGAAACATCCCCTATTTTCATCTTAATCCTTCTCATTTGCTGCTCTGTTAGTCTTATTCGTAGAATATTTTCCTATTTTTAGTAATAATTTCTGTATATCTACAATTTCCAACTTTTATTTTCTCTTTTCTACATTTTTTTGTTCATCCTCTATAATTTATTCTTATTCAATTCTTTGAAATTTGAAAGAGTTAAGATTTTCATATAACTACGAACAACGCTACAACTTTGAAAAAAATATAGAGAATCAGAGAAAAATTTCAATTTTACGTTATTTTCTCGGCCCACTTCGTAAATTTTCAATTCTATTCTATTCTAAGTAGAAATTTCACCTTGTATCTTATCACTTTTGATCTATTTCGTTTTACATAAATTCGACAAAGTGGATTTGAAGCAACTAAAATGATTCCATTATCCGTAGAATTGAAGTACCTTTAAATAACGTCTCGATTGTTTTCTGAATTATCTATTGATAAACATGAGTTTTTACTTTCCCTGATCGTGAATCACGTCAAGAAATTTTTAATTATTCATATCAATCAATACAATATCTGTTGGGCTATTATATATTATGCAAGTTTTCATCTTCAAATTAAGGTCGTTGACTATATAGGGAGTCCATTTAAAGTATTCAGTGACCATTTTAATATTTTTAGAAATTGATTAAACATTATTTCTACCCTTAACTATTTGCTAGCTACTCAACCTCAACCCTCACAAATCTCTAATATAAAAGTTTTTTTCTAAATATTATTACAGAATTATTTGATTATTTAATAAAATTTTTATAAAGGCGCCTGAGCTTATTCAGAATCAAGGGTTTTGTTCTTTCATTATTATTTTATATCCAAAAGATGTACAGAGCAAAGAAAAAAAGTTTGAACATGCCAAGAGCCCAATATATTAATATTACATATCCCTGCCATAAGATTTTTTAAATAAGTACCTATTTTTCGGTGTAGGTTAAAAATTTTATTTTATTCCAATTTCTTACCAATATCCAATTTTAGCAATAATACCATTGTAGGCTTTTCCATTTACTAAGAAGTCAAAGTTGTATATTCTTAACCGTTTAGTACAGTTGAAAAGTGTTCATTTTATCGTGAATTCTAGTGTGATTATGGAAAATTTATAAGAGCCCACGTAAACGCTCAGAAATCGGCTCTTCAACGTTCAATGAAGTCATTTACAGACAAACATTCATTTAAAAGTGTGAAATATATTTCCACATTATTTCTACAAGTTATTAAAGAAGAGAAATGTGGCGTGTTATTTCAAATATGAAATCATTTGGAAGAAACTTGTTCTGCAATCTCCTGCATCTTTAAAACTTCGTGACATGTTTTGGTTAATCGGAAGGTACTTTCAACTAAGCCTAAGAAATAAATTCTTACTTTACAAAGTAACCATCTGCAAGTAACTCCAATATAGATACACTGGAAAGATTTCGATGCAAACTTTTAAGACATATTGTTAAAAAAAAACCTAAAAGTCTTCAGTCAGTGCTGAGATCATAAGATACAGCGCAGCTTATGTTAGCAGGCTTGGTCTACATCCGATCCATCTGGCCGTTAAAATAAATGTCAAACTAGATAAGAATATTGTAAATATGGTGCCAGATTTCTAACTTAGACTAGAATAATGAAGGAATAGTAATCGAAGGATTTGGAACAAAGTTCTTCACACTATGGGAACTTTTGCAAGACATAGGGTCCGCTATATTGTAGTATGGAGAAGAAATTACCAAGGATAATAATAAGAATGAGAAACCATCGATGAAATATGATTAAACTTTTTCAAGTCGAGGATAGATTTGTTTCAATAATCTATTTACAGGTTTAAATCCACCATCAGGAAAGGAATGCAGACACACATTGGCAGTTTAAACGGTTTTGTTAAAAGTATTTTTTATTGCCTTTTGAATCTACTCGCACCGGAGACTACCATGAAGGTCTGATGACTTTAAATAATGGTTCGAACAAATGATAGATCGTGTAATGGTAATGGATAATTCAAATTATCAATCGGGACTTTTAGAAAACTTGTCTATAACCAAATGGTTAGAAAAGATTGGCTAAATTCAACTGGTATAGGCAGAGATAAAATGAAGAGTACCAAGGAAAAATAATTTATTTAAAATGAACGGTTGTTTTTGCTGGCTGTCAATAATATAGATCCTGAAAACTGGGAAAATTGAGAAGAGAAAATGTGGAAGTTGGACAAATTCCAAATTCCGATTCTGATAGGAATTTTCAAAAAGTAGCACTACTCATACTGGTGGGTTTTTAAATTGAAATTATTATTCAGGAGTCAAAATTTGGTTATATAACTAGAATGCCAAAATATTCTTAACATACTTTATGGAAAAATTCTGTTAGTAGTTATGAGCAGGTTAATTATGTGAAAATATAAGTGTAGATACACCCGATATATTCCTTATATGAGCATATTAACAAAAATACGTGTAAAACAACAAATAGATACTCACGTTCGAATACTCATAAAAGTAACATTCAATAAAAATCCCATAGTGTATGCAAAAAATGCATGAATTGAGATAAACTGCCAATCGCTACCAAAAACTACTGGTAAATGTCTTGGTTCAGCTCTACAGAACATATAAAATGGTACAAGCGTAACACCTCTGATAATCACCACTGCTATGTACCACCATTTATTGGTATTCTGAAATTAATAAAAAAATCATACGTTGGCGTATACATTTTGGGTATAATTTCAATGAAACCTTGTTAGGGAAAACTGTTCGAAAAGTTGTATCAATAATTTGGTAATTTTTGATGGAAAAAGGTACTAAAAACGTATTTATTTGAAAAATAATGTATTTTAATATTTGGAATCGCAGGAGCTCTGCGGAGGGAGGAATTACATAAAATGAAATGTGACGATATTAATAATACCGGAAACGTTTTAATTATCACAGTACCTGATACAAAAACTCATGTTTAACATCGATTTACTGTTATTGGTGAAAAATACATTAAACTTGGTAAAAATTTATATAAAATATAAAAACCAACGACCCACAAATGTCAAAACAGATCATTTCTTTTTGCAGTATAGAAATGGAAAATACAAAATCCAAGTTGTAGGTATCAATACCTTTTCAAAAATTCCCTAGCAACATATTTGAATTTACCTAATCCAAAAAACTACACTGGGCATACATTTCGACACTCTTCGGCGTCTCTATTAGTGGCTTCCGGTAGTGATTTAATTCAACTAAAGAAGCACGGTGGGTGGAAATCCAACACAGTTGCGGAGGGCTACGTAGACGACTCAATAAAAAACAAAATGGATTCCGCAGTGAAAATTTTAACGGGGACGACTTCAAGCAACATTGTAAATGCTCACGATCCTATTAACATTCCAATAAGTACTAATACAATACAATACAGAGGATGTTATTACTTTAAACTTGTTAAATGTTGCCAATTCAAGTACCAATACTAATGTAACTTCTTCTTCACTTCAAATAAATAATGCTCACAGTTGTACTTTTAATAATACTATTACAAAATGAAAAATTGATAAAAGTTTTGTCGAATTTTTTCAAGTCTACGGCCGTAGAAAAAAATTTGTATGAAACTCGTAGGAATTGCCATCAAACTGTCTTACTCGTAAAAAAACTATTACTTTACTCACTTGTTGTATAAATAACTATTTCCTACGACCACTTATGAAAATGGTAGATTGCACACTCATTTTTACCTACGAAAGTAGCTTATTTCACATAAAAAATAACAAAACATGCATGTACTGAAATGATTCTTTTTCTTAAGTTTATATATGGTCTCGAACGATAAAGAGAATACGAGAATACAGTTTGAATCTGGCTGTGTGCCGAAAGGCAAAAGGCCAAATTTAAGAAGTCTGAAGAAGTAGACAATATGGTTTTTTGAGGTTATTTTAATAATTATTTAGTTTTTGTTATGTATCTAATATAGTTACCAAAAAATTATTCTCCTATTGGTTCTTTTTCTGTTCTTTAGTAATAAAATATTTCATAATCATTGTTTTCGTTTTTGTCATCCCCATTATTAGTGCAGTTATATTCTCGTAATAAAAAAATTTTTCTAATTAGTAACAACCAACGTACTTTTTTTCTTTCTAATTTGCTCTGCTGTCTTCCTCGATATCGGGCAGGCTTTTGACAGAGTGTGGCATCAAGGACTGCTATACAAAATTGAAAAACTCTTTCCCCAAACTATTATCTACTTCTGAAATCTCACCAAACAAACAGAACCTTTCAAAAAAGAAGTTAATGAAGAAGAGTACGAACTTTTTACTATAGTAGCGTACTTTACATATATTACTAAATACCAGAGATCAGTATACAATAACAGGAACTTTTACTGACATTCTCTCTACCAATCAAGAATCACATACACTAAAAAAAAATTCAGGCTCTGAATAGACCAATTTCAAAAGTCGTTACAAAAATTCACGCTACGTAAGATTAAATATCCTACAGTTAAGTTGAATATAGTACAAGCAGACAGTTTTAAATATTTAGGAATCCACCTAGATAAAACTGGAAACATCACATGACTTAAAAAGCAGGATGAGGAGAAAATCTGAAGTCTCATTTGAAAACAAAGTCCCGATCTACAAGTTTGGACATATGAGATTGAGCTATGGGTTGCGCTTCCAAATCTAATACAAATATTATTCAAAGATTCCAATCGAAAGTACTCCGACAAACAGTAGATGCTTCATGGTAGGTATAAAATTACATCATACATACGGACCTAGGAATGCCCACGAAGTTATCCAAAAAAATATATTTTTAACATATTTTGATTTCACGCATTTTTCTTTCAAAATTTACTAGTTTGTAGTTGGTATAGATAGTTGGAAGAATAAATATCATCAATTGCTCTAACCTAACCATCAAACATGTTGGATTGAAGGTTTCAATCAAAGAAGATGATAGAGCGTATGTAGAAATAGAAACATAAATGAGATCGGTCAGGTGTTTCAATATAGATTAGTCTACTATTACGATTGCTCTTTCAAGTCTTAAGGCGCGTTCCTCCTTGTCCAATATCCAGTAATATGTCATTATTTTCTTTTCAAATGATTCATAGTATTCGTAAGTGAAAATATTATCAATAAACATTATTATGTAAATATAAATATCATTTATTCATCAAACTTACCGTTATCCTGAAATTTTTAGCCGTAACCCTTCCCAAAATAGATACTAACTCCGGTATAAGAAAAGCTGTTACGGGAGTGAAATACTTTGCTGAAATATAGAGGCTGATTTCATTGTCTGAAGTAAAAAAATATGAACAATTCACTAATAAACTGTAGTATTAGTGAAAAAAACAAAATTGAACCATATAATATCGGTCGAGAACACACATTGAATGTTCAAATTAACATGGAAGAATAAGAAAGTGTCTTGAAACAGTGCAGTGATAAAAAAATTAACCACAACCCGCTCTACTGAAAAATTAGTAGGATACGGGAAACATAAAAAGCATCAAAGAATGAGGATAATCATTTAGTTGGCTCGTCAGTGATTGGGGAAACTGTCATAAGAAAGTTCCGGCTACCAGAAAATTGTAATGTAAACACAGATGAAATAAATGCTGTACCTCATGTTCTAGTCTACTACACAATCAGTTCTGATTCACTCAGCCGCTTAATATTATTCCAACAGATATACACAAGCTGTCTTGTTTACGTTACTTTGTAGGTTGGAATCGACTGCAACGAGTTAACAGAGATGCTGACATCAAGACTAGGTAAAGAATATCCAAAGAAGACTCTGCCAAATTTAACTATTGCGATGTGGGACTGACCATTAGACGGTTAGTGGTTGAATCACACTCATATAATAAAAGTGAAAAAAAAAATTAGTCTCACCGGTCCAGGCTGTTTTCTCCGTGTCATTTTCAGAAACAATCAACGTAATTATACCAGGCATCACGAAACTAGATGACGTCAATAGCCCACAGATAATAACTAAACAGGGCCATATCTTTTTAATCAATATTTTACATTCAGACCATTTCAGTTCTTCGGTTTTGTTTTCTTTGACATTGGTTACGTCATAATATTTAAAAACTGGTGTTATTCTACCAACCAATAACAAAATTAACGTTAGACCAATTAATATTGTCCCAGCGGTAAAATAAATTGCACCTGTTATTAAGCTTCTATCTGTTACCGACAACGCGATTATTTGTAAAGTTGTTGTTATAACTGTTCCATTTTGTCCAATCAAAAAGAAGAACATATATATGCTGGGTAACTTTGCCATTAAAACGACTGAAGACATATGAAATGTGGATGTGCAAGCTGAAAATTTTTAATTTATAAATAGCTTCAAAAAATTACATTTCGCTAAATGGTTCAACCTTTCGTGTACTCTGTTTTAGAGGATAATAACACTAAAAACGCCTTATTTTATAAGACAGTTCGAGGTATGAATTACCAAAAAATATATTTTGGTGAACAAGGAAAACACATTTTCGAAATCTTAAACAATCAAGCATTTCAATCATAAATAAATTCATAAAATAACAAGAAAAGCTCCAACCAGAAACGAACTATCATTTATAGTCTATTTTCTAGTAAGGCGGGAAATTTCTTACTCAGTAAAAGATTTTTGGATAATAATAAAAAGAGGAACAAAGATGGAAATGTGAATGAAGAAGCCTTCAGAGCTGTAGAACAAATCAACATTGTAAACCGAAACATAAAAAGAACACAAAGGTAGACAGAAAAATTAAAAAAGCAGTCAAAGACAGAAAAAAGATCATAAAAATTATTAAGGAAGAAATGGAAAAGACATGGAAAGATTTCAGACTGAAACTGACAACATCATACAAACAATCTTTCTATGACATGATGAGGAAACAATCGAAAAGAGAAATATAACTCTGAATAATATAAAATACGAAAAAGGCAGAGTAATTACTGGGAAAACCAAGTTAAGAAAAGGTGACGAAAATATTTCAAGGAACTCTTAAATTTTAAAGACGAAAGGAAGGAGAGAAAAAAAGAATATGAAGCGAATAACTAAAGCCAAAAAGGGCAAAATACCAGGACATGATAATGTGTCAAATAAAACGATAAAAGTGCTACTGGAACGGTATCAATATTATCTAAAAGGAGACATCCCAGAATGTAAAAATTACAAACAACTCTGGAAGAAACTCAGTTTGGATTTCGACCCAACAAAGGGACATTTATACCTGTGTTTCGGAGATCTCGAATAAATCTTCGATACAATAACACAATGCTTATTAAGAAATAAAATCCAGATTGAAATCTATAAAGTATGCCACTGGAAAATGGAGGAACAGAATTATGATACGATGATGACATGGTCATATTTGTAAAGAACGAATAAACCTTAATGATTAATTTTATATCCATATCAACATATGGCTCCGGAACATGGGTTTAAATCCAGTTACAGTTCAGTATGATTATCACCAACGGTATTGGAAATACCAACAGAGTACATGAAAATATGACCCAAATCCAAAAGTTAATAAAAATTTTATACAAACTGTGAAGAAAATTGTATACTTACCACTATTTATAGTGAATAATCCCATAGTTAACACAAAAAATGAGTTTTGCCCTACAAAGAGAGAGAACATATATTGTAAGCTTCGATTTTTCACATTTCATATGAAGATCTTCGTATCATTTAACCCAAATTGATCACTAAAGACGTAAGTTTGTTTCTTAGCTCATCATTGATGTGATTTGTATGAAATAATTATTTTACGAACCTCCATATACTTCATAAAGTATTTAGTATTTTATAGTGATACCGTTTATTGTCTTTCGTCATTATTTTATCAAACGTTGACCGTTACAATTTACATAGATATTATTTGACCACATCTACATCTTTTTTAATTCCATTTCTAGCAACACCTCTTAATTACATTTAAATCTACTTCTCTTGGTATCACTTTCTTATTCGAATTCCTTCATATCGTATCTGTATTTTAAGGACAATTTTTCAAAGGAAACGACGATCTCTTCGAAAGGAATTTTGCAAACGGAACAAATCGAATACCCAAAATTTACTACAGGGAAGCTCTATCCGTTGATGTTACAGGTTTCCTTGTAGTGCAAATGATCTTAGTTCACTATTCCTATGGACTCTTTTATATGACTCAGTTCTTCATAACCAGTGATGTGTCATTAGTAGTTCTGCTAGATGCTACTTTAATGAGCTGCTTCAGCTGAGGCAATTAACTTTGATGATGTATTATAGATTTAAATTTCAAAACCATATTTTTTCAGACTTAGAACTCGCCCTTTATCATATAGGTTTCTATCATTTCTAGAATGTAGTTTGAACTTCAATTTTCTGGACGATTTATACATTTAATTCACTGTAATTCCTTCGCTATCATTGCTGGAGAGAAACTGGGAGCTTCAGTGGTTAGGT
Organism: Diorhabda carinulata; assembly: GCF_026250575.1. Classification (NCBI taxonomy): domain Eukaryota; kingdom Metazoa; phylum Arthropoda; class Insecta; order Coleoptera; family Chrysomelidae; genus Diorhabda; species Diorhabda carinulata. The sequence continues at coordinate 4,194,873 of NC_079463.1, forward strand.
CACCATACTATCAACTGTAAAATTTTATGAATCATTCCTCCTTTAAAAGAAAAAAAGGCTTTGGTAATTTCTTTTCTGGAGCTGCTACTAAATGAGAGTGTTAGTTCTTCTTCTGTGCTTCTCATCTCTAAGACATTGAACTCGATTTTACTCTTTTGTGAGTGTTTAAAAGAAGATTCCAGAAAAGTTTGATTGTCTTCTTGAGCATTAGGCTAGTTATTAAATATTTTGGTTAACCATGAGACTGTAAAACTGCTTGCTAGCCCATAGTCTTTAGCAGCAACTTCTTCGTTTTCTTCGGTGAAGAATGTTTCTACTTTTATCGTATGAACATTGTTAATGATACTTCTGTGTCGGTCATGTAGCAGCTATAGGCTAATTTTTGCATAGGACTACGCGTTTTGTTTATTTCCTATTAAAATTGATATTAAAGTCTATTTTTTAAAGAAAAATAGTAAACTAAAACAATGATCAGTGTGGTCAGCACGTGAAAATACCGAGCGAAACGGTCCAAATCAGTGGACCACAAAGAGAAAACCGCATGAGAGAAGAGAACTAAAAAGCTATTACAGATTTTACATGCAAACAGACAGACAAATTTTTTTGTATCGCAGCATAGAAAAACAAGTTTTTGGTTTTGGTTTTTGGATTTCCATATCAAACATGCAGGAATTCAACTTTTATGTACTTAAGTACTTACATGAATCTGTGTTGATGTATGTGAACGCAGCAAATATTGCAAAATTGGTACACTGCACTGCCAATGCACCAATTGATCGAATAATTGCTGATAATTTATGACCATAAAATAAAGCTAACAATGTGAATATAACGTTCGGTACACTACTAGCCACCATCTGTACTGATTGAAAGTAAGATTGTAACGCCGTTCTGTCTTTACCGCTTGTCGTTTCTTCATCTAGAGTTGCATTCCGAAATTTGTACATCCAATACTACAAAGTACAATAAAAAGGAAGAAAGGATTTTTATATGAAAAGGAAAGTACTTCATTCTTTATTGGAGGGATGAACATATATTATTTTGACCAAAAAACATGGATTAGAAATTTGAAAGCAGAGGAAGAACGGAAGATAGGAAGGCTTGAGGAAAAAAGTATGTACCATAACCCCCAACAAAGTTTTTATTTATAAAATGTGTACTTTCTTATATTTAAGATTATATGTAATTGAGACTTAATGTAGAAAACATAATTAATATATAAATCCTAAATATTTACTCACAGTTTGTGCAGTGCTGAAAAAAACCATAGGCATGATGTTCATAAATCCCACAAAGAAGCATAAAATATGGACAATAAATAAGATATCTTTCGGCTCTTTTCCCTTTTCAGAGATGATAGATTTTTTATGTGCTTCATATTTATCGGAGAAAATAGACAAAATAGAAGCTAAAATTGAAAATATCCAAGTTTATCATGCAGAATTGTGAACACAATCTTCTATTAATATAACTGGACTTGTAAAATTCCATTACATTATCAAATTTGGACAAATAAAGCGAATGAATGTTGGTTTAAATAAATGTAGCATCCTGAAAGATATGTGGTAGTTGTAGCCACGAGCATGATTTCGTTATCAATACACAATTGCATTACTTTGCAATTTTGTACAACCTTTCTCAAGAGCAAGATTAAATTTAATTTATTCACAGATAAGCCTCTTGAAATAAAACAATACTCGTATGTTACATTATTTGTTTTCATAAGTTGAAAGAGCACACATACAGCTTTAACATGTTCCGGATCCAGGCTGGCGTTCTGGGTCTGAGGTATAGAGGTTAGGAAAGACAAAAATTGAGGCAAACTCACTATATATTAAGATTTAATCATATTATTTCCTGTGGTATAAAAAAAGCTTTAAAAATACAACGAAAAGTATGTGTTTTGTTCGGCACTGCAAGAAAAAATGCCAAATAAATCAAACTGAAGAAATGTACGGTAAATATTCAACGTTGATTTGGAAGTCTTTTGAAGATTGTCGTAAAAAAACAATCACATACATAGAATTCGCGAAAAAACGCCTTAATAGAAGCAACCCTGAATCATCTATTTATACTTAGCATTTTATACAAGGTTGATAAAGGATAGGTTGCCCAATAACTTGTACGCTTTTACGCGTGACGTTATCTGTTAAAAGCCGATATATTAGAACATAGATATGGCACGGTTTTGGTTGATTCGTTCGATCGCTTTTTAAGATAAATATAAAACTGGATGTTTATAAGCAGAATAAAAAGATATTTTAAAATATCCAATGGTATACAAGGTATTAAACTCAAAATTTAATTATATTAACTAAACACTACTTTAGTATAAAAAAAATCGATCAAAACAATGGATACAGAGCAAGAGTTTACCACAAATCGAACGTAAACACTGTTTCTTCTTCGCAACAAGTGACGTAACGGCTTCCTCATATCGTCGTTGCATCCACGTTATCGGGCAACCTATTCTTTATCAACCTTGCATTTGATGTACGTCAACGAACGCATATTTGAACAACCCCATGGCATGTCCCTAATAATACGGCACAACCAATTAAAATTAAATACTACTAAGAAAATTGAATGGAAAAGAAAGCATTTTTCTCATCATCTTATTCCCAAACAACAACATCTCAAAATGAAAATAATTCGAAGAAATTTATTAAATTATGTGTCGTTTTCCAATAATTCAAATGATCAAAAGATTATCGATAACATAGCTCTTGATCATCGAGTATGCATAATCAAGGAATAAATCACTAAAAAAAATAAATGTAATGAAACTCACTTTCTACAAAAAAAACAACTCACCTTTTCTTGAAATTTCGATGTCATCTAAAACCGACATCTTATTATGACTAGACTGAAATTTGATTTTACATCAAAATTATATAATATTCCCCATTCAATATTTGGTTCTAGATATCAGATATCTCATTGTATTGACTCATTTAAAACGTTTTATCAGTTAATCAATCAATTACATATTATAATAAGTTCTAATAAGTATTTTTTTTTTAAATTAATGTTCTAATCTATCACAATAAGTTCTTCATTCATTTCCTTTCATTTCACCATCCAGGATTTCATTCGAAAAATTCGGTGAGTGAGTAGGTGACGTGAAGATAATGTATCATAAAAAATTTTTTTCATACGACCCCTCGTTTCTGAGTTATAGGCATTTAAAGTTGCAAATCAGAAATTTTATTTTAAGTATATTTTCTAAATTATACATTCGAGGATTATGAATTTTTAATGGATGATTATCTATGTCTATATAGTGTATTTGATGGAATAAATGATTCTACGCCATTATCTGAAGGCCGGGGGCGGCTCATGCCCAATGGTTAACAATCTTTTACATCGAAAATGAATTTTTTAATAGATTTATCAACAAAAACGTACTTTGTTAAGAATATTTGATAATATGTTATGACCCATGAGTTTTTGACAAAATGAGTATTTTCACTTTATTCACGAAAACAAATCCCCTATTAGTACTCGCAACTCCAATGATGAGAGTTATTGAAACATTCCCACATAAACGATGATTTTTACTTTTTTCAAGTATCCCAAATTATAAAATCGGATGTTTTTCCCAAGTAATTAAGACTTCAATGTTGAAAAGATAAATCGTCATCACCATTTACGTTATCGGCAAACATATACAAATAATATTCATTTCATATGCACAGCATCGGATTTACTTTAATTCATTTAATTCTACGGATAATAAATATCCTTTTTATATACTATATTAAATTAACATTTTAATCAAACATATGTTGATATTCTCCATCAACAATATATGATACTAAATGTACAATTATAGGTTCACTGTTGGAAGGATTAATTTAATTAATATGACATATTCAATCAAAATAATCTACAAATATGAAATTTTTGTATGGGAATAAATACGTATTGAGTCATATCGATATATAATTTCAATATGTGATATTTAATTTTATGTTTACATTGCCAGGAATTGATTAATATTATGCTATAGATTCTCAGTAAATAGTCACTCACTTAATGATACCGTGTAGGTAAAAAAATGTTTAAATTCGTTGCAATAAAAAATAACGCAGATTACATTTCATAAGCTGAAGCGATATCAAGATAAGAATAGATAATTAATCATTGGTATGTAGCAAAGGATTAAGTATTTATATGCGTGTTGATGTTTAGAATGAATTAACCACCCCTGATTATTGTCGTCGCTTGACACTATGCAAGTCACTTGCAATTGCATCATGGCTACCACTAATAAAAATTCAATTAGTGAATCAAACAAATACCTTACCTAAAATTTGCTTCAATATTTTCTGACCGGCTTAAAAATGATGATAACGAAACTAACTAAGTAAATAACGAAGTGAAAATGTGGTCGGTGGATTATTGTCAATAACTGATGGTTGTTGTTAAGCTAAAAGTAATTAGATTTCTCCCTAGAACCGATGATGTTACAAGTACGACATCATGCAAGAAACCATCAGCTGAGCTACATCTGCGCAAGCACATAAGTGAATTTTGGAGGTAAAATCCCTATCCGAAATACTGAGAGCAAAACCTTTCAAGAGAATTCAAAGTCAGAGCTTATGACACAATTGTAAAACCAGCAGTACCATATGCATCAGAAACATGGACGCTGACAAAAAAAGATGAGAATACACTGGTGATATTAGAAAAAGAAAAGTCTTTGGGAACATATATGGCAGTGTCAAAATCTGGAGAAGACATACAAACAGAGAACTAGTGATATTATTCTAGAAGCCTAAAACAACACAAATAGAGCACAAATAACAACATAGCCAGATTACCACAGCATTGTGGAAATGGTGCTAGCGTTCCAGATCTAATCGCTTCGTGGTCTCGAGTAAGAGTGAATTGTAATGAAAGTGTAAATATGGAACAGAGAGCAGGTAGTAAGAAAGTTTTGGACTTTGATAAAGTCAGGTATATTTGAGAGGATTAATTTAATTGGATGCCATTTGGACATTGAGAAGATTGGGTTAGGTTACATGGAATTTCCTGACTCAGGTATCAGTCAGTCAGAGGTGGACTGATTATCGATTTATTAAGGAGAGTTTGATGGGAGGAATGTCTACCTGTATTGAGTATTTTTAAATGCAACATCACATAGAGTAATAGCCACATAGCTTTTTATCATGAAAATATATTACAGAAGAAGAGATTCTGATAAATATTGGAGTCAGTTCTTATGAAAATGATTGTGAAAATAGTCTAGACAACGGATTAATGCAGATTGACGTAGTGATCAAAATATATTGGGTTGGTACGATTCTTAGTAGGAAAAACGAAGCTCTCCAAATTCAATATTAATAATTTCCAATGGATATAATAATATATAAATAAATATATATAAGAAAACATTATGTTAGTTTCATTAAAGTTCGAAGAATCCATATTCAACGAATGGAAGACTCCCGAACGCCAAATAATAGGTTAAAAAATAGATGGTTGGACGATGTCTTCGAACTATTTGCTTTACAGTGCTACAAGTCAAGTGACAGAATGCTATGTAGCTCCAACAAATCATTAGAATCATATTTTACCAATTTTCAAATTGTTATGCGCATTTATTTATCTCTCATGATCATTAAATGTATGAGCGAACGTCAATTTTCGATATTAAAGCGCAAAAAAATGAAATAAATAACAATTTGGGTCAAAAAGGTATGAATGATTTCGCTTACATATATATAAAATACGATTTGGACAAAGAAATTGATACCAATGATATTATTTCTAGATTTAACCACATGGAATTTAGAAATATTATTTTGTAAAAGTCCAGAATTAATAAAAACTTAAAGACGGGCGCCAACTCGTGATTTTAATACCCGCCATAAAATTTTAACTTATGTTACAATGTGCCAAATCGTGATCTTGGTTGTCATGAAGATTAGATAACTTGTGATGGAAGATTATGCAGCTCGGGATTTAAATTATTAAATAAAAAACAGAAATAAAATATATATTATATATTTACAGTGAATTTCAGTAAAAACTTTTTCTAATTCTAAACACATAAAAAACATTTTGTATCTACAAGAGGCCTGTTTCACAAATTCATATTCTGCTATTTTATTTAACTTACCTGGATTCGGTACTAATTTCCAGGTAATAATCTTAATGAATGAGTCACCTGAGTCACATGAGTTTACCTGACATATCCTCAAGTCAAGTCGAGTTAGCGCATCCTTATATATCTCAATAGATTAAAAATCGTCAGTTGTAGCGCACCCAATATTAAAATTCATCAAATTTAACGTAATATGATATACTTTTAATTGAATATAAACAATAAATGAAAACAATAATTTGTTTTCATCATGAGATTTCAAATGTTATTTTCTTATCAAAATTATTCTATTATCGGGAAATTCAAACTATTATTATATAATTATGATATTGTATTTTACTAATTTATATTTAACAAAGAATTTGCTTGCTTAGTCCGGCTCTGATTTCAGCCTTTAGACCTTTTTTCACACACTAATAGCACTAGAAATGTTTATTTTTGGTAAATTGAGTTATTTACGATATAAAATGTTTTATTAATCTATCATATAGTAGTATATTGTTACATATGCGACCATATTTTTCATTTCACATATATATATGTACTTCGCATTTCAGCGTCTCGAAAGCTATTTAATTACATCACGTCTGTCGGGGATGTGGACTCCGAATAAGTGTCTTTGATGTATCATCCTTAGTGTTTGTACACGGCGACATGAATCTTACATGAGTAAGACGCCGATGGGCCTTTGTGCCAACATTGCTTCTCCATATCCTGGTGGATGTTTCCCTGTATATATGAGAGAAATGTTTACGGACTTATCCTTGTTTACTGATGGAACTGTGTAGCCGCCCCTTTGGGTATATTGGATTTGTTGGAGTATGAGTTGATTTAGGTACGTGTTGAAATAACATTGCCGATGTATTCGTGAATATCCATTTTGTTCAATCACGTCAGATGGATAATATCAATATGATAAATAAAAATTACCATACCCAATCGAGCCTTTTTGATCTACTATACTATATGAGCTATACAGAAAGAGGGAAAATTTCTCTATGCGTTTCAATAGACAATCTTCATATTAACATCTCAAGGAAATGGGAGCTCAAATGCTAATTATGGCTCTTCACTTGATAAGCCTATCTCTGTAAATGAAAGTAATAGCAGAAATCTTCAAACAACTAATTTTGTAAAAACTTAAAAGATCTACAACTGACTAACATTTTCTAAACTTCGAAAACAAAAGAAATTTCTTAGATCTTTACATGTGTATCCCAAGTAGTTGTTGACAGACGTTATACGGATATTTCAAAGCAATTTTTATTAAAAATGTTGAAAGTAAAGAATCTTCAATTACTTTTTCATCTTGGACAATAATTGATGTTTTTTGTCACCCTACCTATTCTACTACTGTTTTTTTTTAACCAGTATATATTTCGATAACTTATGACTGTACCATCATGAACATAATTGTTTAATGAACTCCTTTACCTCAACACGATGCATTATATACAAGGTTTGCTTTTTATCAACTGCGCATTTTCCCGGACCATTTCCCGTTGACTTTACAGCCTCATAAACATGGTTCAGTTTCAGCATAGAGCTATTCAAAACAAACGAAGAGACATGCTGACTGAAATTGTATCAGCAACTTCAATGATACATACAGTCCTCGCCCAACATTTGATGATTTTTATCAATTCCCTGAAATGACTCGGAGGGTGGTACTTCCAAACTGATGTGGAGCTAGAAGAAACCGTCACAACTGATTTACAATCATTGGCGTCCACATTTTATGAAGAGAATATTGTTCACATAAATGACAAATGCCTTAATCCTCAACATGATTATATACAGAAATAAGATATACTTTACTTTTGGTAATAAAATATTTCTTGTATATCCACCAGTTTTTTCTTTATAGACTATTGGTTGAAATAAAGCAACCCTCGTATCGTAATTGTAACCCTGTATATTTATTTCCGTATATATTGTGAATTAGTTTCCACAATAAAAATATTCTTTTGTACAATTTATCTACTGATTTCCTCCTAATCGAAAAAACAGAATCCTCGAATAAATACTTCTTAATGTAACGATCCCACGCAAATTAAATAAACTCTTGCTTTCGCTCTTGCTCTAAGAAGAAAATATTTACACAATGGTCCCGACAAGTTTTAATTAAAAAGAACGTTACTGGATTTCGTTTTTCTGATATGTAGTTTGGTGATCGATTCTTTAGACCGAATTCTGACATCGTCAGAACCTATGAATACAAAGTAGCTGATAAAAAATATTTATACTCCAACTCACTCCTTTTAGCGCCGTCAGCACTTGAGCAGTAGTGTTTCACTTCTTTTATGAGCCGATTCGACCGAATTTTTATTCCAGGTTTACAAATATTCAACTTAATAGCATAACCACACTTTTTTGTGCGTTTAAAAAATTATCTTTTTATTAGTTTTTTATAATTGATTACATTTCCTCGGAATTAGATTTTTATGGCGCAAGAACATTCTTTGTTCTCTCATGCAATGAATTAAACTTTCTTTTCTCAGTTTAATGAGCTTGTTTAGTTCATAGCTCCTTATGAAGAGTAACAGCTGCTATTGGAAAACTGTTTTTATCTGTTTTCTACTTATTTCTACTATAGAGTTTTTCACTTTGTGTAGCATCTTTCCAATCTCTTGCTATTTCTTTCCAATTCATAGCCCCCAGTACTTTTAGTTTTTCGTCTCTTTGATATTACTATCTGATCTTCCTCTTGGTCTATTGTCTATTGGTCTCTAATACATAATTTTCATTTACCAGCGCGAGTTGTCTTGTTCCAACCATCTTAGTTTCCGCAATTTTACGTAGTTTACTAGATCTTCTACTTCCTTCTGGTTCCCTATATCGTTCTTGTTATTATATTGGCACAAAGACCCTTCTCTTTTTATAATTATCAGTTTTTTCTGACTTTCTGTGTTAGGTTCATTACCTTAGCTGCATAAGTTATTGTTGTCCTTTCTATTGTATTCTAAATTCTTTTCTGGTATTTTTTTCTTTCAATAAGGACTGTTATTTGCACTATACTTTATTATCTGCTTTGATTGTTTCATTTATCTCTATACCTCTTTCATTATTCCTATCTACCAGGTATTTGAATGTACCTATATATTATTTCAAAACTATATTGTCCTATTTATATTTCTGTCTGATTTTTCATATCTCATTTCACATAATTATTGTTTGTTTCTACTTTGTAAATGCTTAGTGCTCTGGATTCTGCTTCGTTAGTTATCTTTGCTAGTGCTTTTTCAAAACTTCCACTGAGCTTTCCGAAAGAAGAATAAAAGAAATTCAAAAGTATTTAACGGTAATTGTCAAATTTGTTGTTGTAAGTTATTTTTTTTTAAATAAATTGATAAAATATTTCTCTTAATACTATTGAATACTATTGCATTTTTTATTTGAACAAAATCAGCATTTATTTCATTGAATCTTCAAAATTATTACTTGTTAAATAGTTATATGGAAAACATCAAAAATATAAATATACTTTTATCAAATATTCTTCGGGTAAATTGATTTCTGAAAAGTTTGCAACAATTGATTTAGCTTTTATTACTACTTTTAAGCTGTGAAAAAGTGGTAGGTGTTAAATTATTAGAGACATATAAAAAGAACCGTAAATTTTGTAGATTCTTCAAATAGTCACTAACACTCCGGTTTTCATGTTTGTTGGAGACGAGATCTGTTCAAGATTTTAGTTTTCTGAAACGAGACTGGTATCTTATTCTTCTTGTCTACATTTTTTTCTTACAAGTTAGCTGTTATTTTCTTCCTCAGCTCCCTTTATTACAGTCCCTCATTCACAGGTCTTCTTCTATAATCGTAGTTCAAATGTATGTGTCCTATCTTAGAATTGCTTATTCTCAACGTCTTCTCTTATTTCGGTATTGATTTCAGCCACCTGTGCTCTGGCATTACCGTTGCAGTCCTCTGCTATCCACTTAGGAACGTGGAGCACGACAATTACCTACCTACTCCACGTTCAAAATTAGGTAAGGGCTCAATATTTTACAATGCAAAAAAATGCACAATCACTTGCCATTGAAATCAAATCGATATCATCTTTTCCGGCATTCCACAATAATTCGAGGGCATACTTACTGGAAAGTGCCTTCTACTGTGCATGCTGCAATCTAGTTTATTTTTGCTATGGACTTATATACTAATTATTACCTATAATTTTGTTATTCATTGTGATTTTATTCTGTATATTGAAATTTTATTTTAGTTTAATCTTGATTTAGTTATTTTTATGTTTGTTTTTTAGTTTTAGCAAGATTTTGTAACAATTTTTTAACAAAAAAGTATTTCACTCTCTTTCGTATTGTTGTTATCATTAATCAAATTTCTGCCCCATATAATTAAATATATTCTGTGAGTGAATGGATTGATTTTGTTGTTTATATTCGTTGGTAAATCAAGTTATCTTTATATCAGTGCTCAACTAACGTTACTTGACTTACATTTCATGTTTACCGATATGTTCTTCATGAAGATATAGTAATTAGAAACTTGAGACATTTTTTTAAATCTGAAAAACCAATTGTGTCAATGAGAAGACGTTTGAAGCTGAAATGAATTATTAAATTGAGATGGGAGAAACATCTGGGTAATTTATATCTAAAATTACTCGAATTCAAATTGTTTGTGACCGAAGAATCATCATAAGCAATTATCATTTCACTTTCTTATTTGAAAATTTCGTAAATCGATGTCTTTATTGATAAATAAACGTTCTAGTCATGTTGTCACGATAAGATCAATTATCTCTGACATTGATAGCTTCCGTTTGGCTACCACATTCATGGTTTGAAAAGATAATGTAAATATTTTTGAAGAAAATAATGTAAAAACGACGACCTGTTATCGATAATCTCCCTATTTCATATCTAAATCTTTAATTTATATCCTTATAATCCCCTATATGTGTAAATTCTCGAATTTCATGGTCATTTACCTACTTGTAGGGATGAAAAATGGTCTCAAAAACATCAACAAAAAACAACTCGGATGTTTAACACACGAGAGATTGTACAAGACTGGTAGCACTGAGTAATAATCCTTTAACAATGGTTTCATATCTACACAGTTTCTCATATATTCTCATGAATGGAGTCCAGACGGACGCACGATTTAGTATAATTTTATGGTCGACTACCTGGTGGTCCGGTGATGGATGGGCATGGTACGATGGACCGGTAGCGCTCGTTATGTCTCACCCATTCAAGGATTATCATTCTTGTGATATCGCATCAGCGACTGGGTTAAACCGCCTCCGCTCTACTGTTCTTAGTACTTTATACCTTTGCTTTGCGAGTACATTGGGACATAAACAGGTAATGTCGCTTATTCGCATCAACTTTTATATCTTGTATTGAATTCAAATACAGATTATTTTCAACCATAACCTTTTGTCAATTTTCTCTACTTAATCGTTTGGTTGTAACAGTAAAATTCTATAAATTAAAAATATAATCTCGTTAAAGCTAAATCTTTCTTTCTTGTACACTTTTTAATCCAAATTACCGGGCATTTCTAATATTCAACTCATCGTTCTTTTTAATATAACAGTCTATGACAAATCCGAATCCCCTTTAGGAAACATCATATTATGACTTCGGTAGCACAACAAATAAAAACTATTTGATAACTGCTAAGCAGCGATTAGACCATGATTTATGATAGGTGTGTAACAGCTGGCTCGAAACCGTCTAATTGGGATGAACTAACATTAACTACTACCTGGCTTTGGCTTCGGGCTAGGAGGTTCCAAAATTTCATGGTTTGTTTTTAAATAGACAATCAAAATGAAATGTCATCTGCTTCTAGATAAATAAGTCTACACTGAGAAAATATTCAATGTTCATTCGTGTTCATAATGAACCCTTCGACATTTCATGCAATCAGTAATTTATAGAAGGAAGTTTTCGAAAAAAAGGTTGGAATTGATTGTTTGATAAGCTTAATTATTTGATAATGAAATCAACTAAGCAGATTTTCAATTAAACTTTCATTGATTGTGCTGTGAGTGAATATCAAAAAAGCAAATCTGGCCCATCGAAAAACTACATCCAACTTCACTTTTTGAGTTGAATATGGAATATGTGAGGTTTATCTTTAACATTCGTATTTATATTGGTGAAGAATCAAACAAGTTCATGCAAGATTGCAAGCACATGCAAGTCTGAACAAGCGTTGTACTGAATATGCAAGTTTTTACAAGTAACAGTCGCTGACTTTACTAAACTATAAACATTTTAGTTCTTCACTATCGAAACCAAATAAATGTTCATGGAACCCATCACACCCATCGTAGACCTCCGTCAAGTCTTCTGTTGATCTCGGAATACCAGTTGCAGGTGATCAATTAATCAATATAATGTCAAGTAATATTTTAATAAAGTCAAATAATGTCAAAGTTTTACATGTCTTTAAAATCCCCTTTCGGTTAATAAAAATAAATTTTTTATAATAATGCCCAAATTTTCTTTCGTTTTGGCACATCTACTTAAAGTCTAAGGGCCTAACTAGAATATTGTCAATCTTTAAATTCTCATACCTAAAATAAGAATAGAAAGGAATTCTTATATAAATATAACAGGGGCTTATCTGAAAACAATTTCTAATAGAATTAATAAAGTTAAATTATGAAGTCATATATGTTGTTTAAACAAACAGTTTTTTCATGAAGTAAACGATAGTAAAGACAATATCTGACAACTTAACAGCATCTGATAAATGATGGCCTCAAGTATCGAAAAAAAAAACATTATTCTGAATGTAATTATGTTGAATATATAGAACATTTTTTTTTCAGTGTGCATAATAATTCTACGAGGATATCAGTTTTATCAAATCGAGCTATCTTTAAGGAGCCTTTTTGTTTATAACGTTCCGAGAGGCGGAAAGGTTAGTTCGCATAACTTGTGACAGCTACTTTAAAAGCTTTTTGTAATTAAAGACAAATATACGATTTTTATCAACTTTTGATCAGCACTATAGTTGGAAAGGATATTAAGGTGGAGGTGTTCTGAATTTTTGTTAATTAATTGTAGTATCTTTCACTTATTCGATATAAACCAGTCATCCAAATTGACTTAAACATTTGTTAATTGTATCAGTTCATTCATTGGACACAACAACAGTTTGGGGAAACTCTCTCAAAATTATTAAGCTCAAAATATAGGCACGTTTTTTTTGCAATATACAGTATAATATAGTCTGTGGGAATCAAAATCAAATAAAAACAAATATTTATAATTGGATATGGCTTTATTGTTTTTCGAAATATGCTCCATTAAGATCCATACACTTGTGGATGAATTTTAATTAATTGTCGAAGCATTTTTTACTTTCCGATTGAGGTATCTTCAAAACATGTGATTTTAACGCATCAACCGCTTCTTTAGGTGTAGAAAAACGTTCACCTTACAATTTAGTTCTGATCTGCAGGAATAAAAAGAAATTATTGGACTCTACGGCTCTTGACCCATCAATTCGATGTTTTGACCATTCAAAATGATGTTTGAGAGCTCGTATTTTCATTTTGAAAAATGATTCGTCTTCTGAGATTGAATTTTAAGATTTTTTCGTAAAATTCTGGCTAAGAAATGCTGTTGTTCAGACGACCATTTGCTTCGAAGTACCTCGTCAATAACTTGTTAAATTTTTTAAGCACCAATCGACACGAGGTACTTTTTGATTCATTGTCAAATTATGCGGTATCCAACGCAAACAAATCTTTTTAAAGCCAAATGTTCACGCAAATCTATGGCTCGAGATGCTCGAAGCGAGTTGATCGTTTGGTTTAATCTAAATCGAAATAGAAATATGGTACAAAAATGTTAGCGATCTAATTTTTGACCAAGATAGATGTTTCAAGTATCCGTAAACCACAAAAATAGTTTTCATATGACAACACGTTCTGACAACACCTTCTAAATTTTATTATGGAAATGTCAAATTTGACATATTCCCTTCAGTTGCTAAATTTAAGTAGCAACCTTCGTAAAATAATAGTTATTTGTATGCCAATGACTGAAAGTGCTACTATGTTGGACGAGCCTGAAAATTTCGAGGCGAGCGAAGCGAGGCGAGCAACAGACGAGTCCAACAAAGTAGTTTTTCAGTCGCGGCGTACACAACATTTTTTAGACGACGCATAATAATGTAACAAGAATTCTATTATATTTTCTCTGGTTAAAATTTTTGATTTTTTCCAGTGTACCCTTTGTTTTGTTTCTTCAGGAAATTGATGGAAATTGGATATTTGTTGATGCGAACATCTTGTTTTATTGCGAGAGTACTTTTAATCATCGAAAATGTAGACCATAAAATAGAACTTTTCCAGAATTTAGATTTTTCTGAAAAATAAGCGAGGACTACGTTTTCCTTTGGGTTTTTCACCTTATTCTGGCGACACCACTTCATAAAGAGTTTTTTACAGTTTTTCGAACCTTGTACAAGATTTATCCGGCAACGAATTAAGAACGGCCGCATTGCTTTCTTCGGTGAGATCAGGTGGCGTGGATTCGAGTAACTCTTCATCACTTATGTTGCCTTTTCCATCAATATTCATTGTTATTCATTAATTTAGACAAAACTTCGGATAAAACAAATAATTTCATAAAATTAAAAATTTAAGGTTATGCAAAATCATCGAAGTGAAACTGTCAACTGTCAACATTGAAGTGGCTAGAGTCAAATTTGAAGTTTAAGTTGTCTACTCCAGAGCGTCTCGAAAGTGTTTTGCAGTACGGAACTGTCACTTTAACTACATGGAACACTCAAAACGCAACTTTCGATATGTAAATGAATCCAGAAGAGAACTTTCAGATGGAGTCGTCTAAAAACAATATTTATTAAATCATATTAGAACTCCTGTATAGTTTCATGAACTCAAAACTAATTGTAAAAACGTTTAAATGGTTTCGAGATTAAAACAAAGATAAAGTTATAAGTACATTATGCTCGCTGCAGCCGGTGTGTTGCGTAGTTTATCTGATAACATTTGGAAACAATAAAAATTCGACGCTTGTCTGACAAACGAAAACAAAGAACGCACATCTTACATCTAGTAAAAAGTCACTTAACCTACAACTGACCAATAGTCATATCTTAACGACATCTTATGTCCAGATGAGTTTCTCCTTTATGCATAATTTCTTCTTTGTGATGTAAATGTTGGGGCTACACCTGTTTATACGTGTTCCACCGAAATGTCATTTTCCTGCTCTACATAATAATAGACTACAAAAGATACTTCTCGAGAGATGAATCTTATTATTATACACATGTCGTTTAGATATGGAGACTAATAAGAGACAATTGTATGTTTTATGCTGGTGGGCTTAGGATTAGAAGACCGCTACTGAACGTGAGAGGCTTTTGTGGTTAAGAAACAGGCACGTACTTACCGTATTTCATTAAATTGGGAAACATATGAATCTGTCTATAGAATTTCACTTCATGAATTTAGCTACATATAACTCAGGTGATCAAGTTACGTCGTTTTAGGATAATTACGGACCCAAGAAGATCCTAAAGAATTAAAGAAAAGACTGCGTGTGATTTCGAATGGTTCAGAAAATACAGTTGTTCTACTGGTATTTTTACTTTCATCTTTAGATCTAGTTGTTAATAAATATGAAAATAATTGATTCAAAAATCAGTGGGTCTTTCGAAATTGATAATATAATTGGCCCTACTTACCCTTGCGGCCAATAAAAACAAGAAAACATTGGATGCATGGCAATACCTTGGAAATTGTTTCGATTGGTTTAGAACTAAGATATATTTTAATAATGGAAGTGACGAAAATTTTTAGTGAAATAGGTTAGGTTAGGTTAGGGTGGGTTAGGATCATTTTCTATCAATTATCTATAAAAGTTGTTAGGTCAAGCATTTTAAAAATAAAAAAGATGCCAAATATGGCAATGCCAAATAAATATGTGTTCTATCTTCACTATCTATCCCTCTACCCTCCTCATTTTTAAAAATTATAATATGCACTGGTAAAAAATAGAAATCACAGGGTTTAAAATAATTACTCAGTGAATAGTGTCCTCAACAATCTCAACATTGAGATTAAGACATTCTTCGAAAATTGGATTCAAATATTTTAGTCTGTTATGAGAGGGACTGTCCATTATTTGTTTCCGTGGCCCGATAATATCATAAAAACTGAAGAGTGCGATACCAAGAAATAACCAATGCAATAATTGAAATGGCATATATCCCCTACATATACAAAAGTGCATCTATATGTGTAATGACCATAGAAGGAATTTGAAATAAACGCTGCAGTGAGGCAAAGTGATTGACAATCAGCGGTATGATTTAAAATTACAGGATTATTATTATTATTATCTAATTCTCATAGCAAGGAACGTACTGAAGAATCTTTGAAGACACGTGAAAAAGTTATTAAAGTAGAGTAAGATAATAATTCGAGCAATTAAATTAAGAGTTTACAAGATTGCGAAAAGACCAGTAATTACATACGGGACGGAAACTAACAAATAACAACTAACAAGATATGAACTCTATGAAACGAACGAAAGACTACCGGAAAGACCGATAAATAGATAGGAAGATCACAGGAGTCAAGGAGAATGTGATTGAAACAGGGAAACTGGGAAAAAAAGCATTAAAATATGAGATAACCTCCCTCAAAATACAGTTTTTTTGTTTATTAATTTGTTCTGCAGATTCTGCGTTTCTGCTAGTATAATAAAATAGTTTCTATTCATTCTTGTAGCAACTTACAAGAAATGTAATCGTTCGGAACGTATCTTACTGTCCTGTTGTATTAAAAAAAAAATTAATAATTTCAAGCAGCAGTTGTGTCCGGTGAAATAATGACATTAAATAATATATTGAGATCTTACGTATATTTACAATATGCAAATGTAGGTTATAAATCAATAAATAACACTGTAAATACCTTAATGTTAGTACCTACAGCCGTCGCTTCCAACATTATAAAAAAATTCATATGGAGATTTGAATAGCTTAACAAATTTATTATGACAGTACGAAGAATATGTTTTAATTTTTTATGTTTTGTAAATTTGTTTGACATGATAAATTCATTTGAATACCATGTTGGGATCACTGGACATAATCTTAATATAAGAAACGAGTCGGTCTAAACTGATTTACATAATTCCTCTGAGCTTATAATTGCTAAGAAAATACTAGTCATTTATGAATATAAGGAAGGAAGTGAAGATGAAAATTAGATTATCAGAAAATTATTTTTGGAAATTGCTCACTTTAGATATTCACATTTATATTTATTCCTTCTGTTTCACGTGAATATGAATATAGACCCAGGATTTCTTCTTCCTACCGATGCCGTCTTAGTACTTCGTCGTTGGTGATTCTGTCAGTCCAGGTTATCTTCAGGATAGAGCCACATCTTAAATGCCTCAAGTTTTTTGATCAATTGAGCTTTCTAGGTCCAAGTTTCCAGCAGTACTGACCACACATAACATTCCATGAATCCTATTTTAACGTGGAGGCTTAGGTTTTTGTTTGCAAACATTGAGGATTACTTGGCAGATAGCTTTCGAGCCATTTCAAATCTGATCTTGATTTCTTCGTCTGGATCCATTTGAGCGTTTACCACTGAACCAAGATACTTATATTTCTGCACCCATCTGCAACAATTAATACTTCTATAGTTCTAGAGTTCTTTTAGTGTGTGGCTCATCAAACTGATCATCCGATATTCGTCACAGGGTTGTCTTTTCTAGGCAATGGAATGAATACTGATGCAAGCCAGTCTTTTGGAATTTTCCTTGTTTTGTATATTTTGTTGTACAATTTTGTAAGATGGGTCAAGTTCCTATCGTCCAAAGCCTTCAAGCATTATATTGGAATGTTGTCAGGTCCGGTTGCTTTTCTGGTTTTCGAGATTTTTATGGCATGCTCCACTTGGACTTAAGAATACATAGCTCTTCCATCTGTTCGCTTTCTTTTTCACTCTTCAGCTCGTTCTTGAATGGAATTATCGGATCAAATTTTAACAAAATTATCAATCCACTTTTTAACTCTTGATAAAAATACATGATCCAATAAAAAATTGATGAAACATCTAATAATATCACGTAATTTATTTTTTGTTTGAAATAGAATATTCCATTTTACATTTATGTCATTGTGTAATTTTATATTTTCAGTTAAATTGACTTTATTTCAGATTTCATAACGAATTTATATGAAAATATAAAATCCATATGAGCTTGTTTCAAAATGGGACTTGAAAAGTAAAATAGCTTCGATAGCATCATGGTTTGTGAATGCTGCTTATAATCCTATGGTTGGTAGATTGAATATCATTGCAGACGTGAATGAAAATACCAATTTAATAAAAAAAAACTGTTTATGTTTCATTGTGAGCAAAAGCGGCGCCCATCTTCAGCGCAGCTTTTTCATGTCCAAATTTTCAGTTAATATGCGATGTACTGGACTTTTTGAAATGCCTACAATGTCTGCTAGCTCGTGCACAATCATACAGTACCGTTTTGTGGATTTTCTAGAGTCGTCGATGCTGGTCTCCGCAGATCGTACGACCTAGTTTAAACTCTGCTACCCAATATTTCACTGTTGATAACGAAGAATCTAGTTCAGCTTTTATATTAATTGGATTGAGGTCTTTCAAATCAAATTATTGTATCTATTGAAGGCTGCCAAACAAATACTAAACAACGTGTGGCGTCTTTCAACTTGAAACATATGCTGTATAGATAGTGGCTTTTTTTCAAGCAGCTACCGCCATCTCTAGGTCAGGCCAGGTATATCTGGGACCATCCTCGAACCATTTCCAGTCATTATAGCGATTTTAAAACAATTTATAAGTTTTCTCAACATCTTCAAATCTCTTGTAGTTCTGGAATAATACGAAGTATGTAATTATATCTTTCCAGTTTATCTGATTCAAATTTCATTACAGAATAATGAGTAATTATATTTATATCTCTTCGTTATAAATAAAACATGTCAATTTCATTAAAGTACGAACCCATCATCAACCAACAGAAACAAATATCAACATTAATACATTTAAAAGTTATCTATTTAGTTGAAAAAGTCGATAAAAGTCCCATTAACTACTGTTTTCCATTTTGCAGATGGTGAGTACCAATGTCCATCTAATTTAATTAATGTTGAACAGGCTAGCCGAAGGAGATACAATAAAAAGATAGGCCGGTCGGTGATGATATAAACTTCATAAAATAAAAATGAGGAATTATTGGATTTCAATTTGACACAAGAATTGCTCTACGTGTCTTCTTTTCCTGTATATATATTATCCTCTTCCCATTTTTATTTTTTTGTGACATACATTTGCAATAAATTATCTGAATTGTTGCATAATGTTGCTTGAGCCTTTAATAGAATGGTCAACGTAAAAAGATATCGCAATGCAGATATATATTTCTCTGTATTAACCCATTAATTTTTTTTTTCTTTGGAAATGTTATTGAGTTTCGCCAAAGCAACTAAAGTTGCCTCTGGCCACTTGAGCCGTCACTTCTATCAAGCAACTTTAGTGTAATCAGGAAAATGGCATAATTCTTTTCATTAATCGAAAATTACGTTACAAAGCTACAGTTCAAATTACAAACTAAGTTTTTTACTAATATAGTTCACCTAATTTTTGTCTAAACGTCAACCAATCAAATTTTATGATTCATGGTATCAAAAAAAAAACATTTCGGGTGGAGTAAAACGTTGTTCGGCATACTTTCAGATTTCCCTTTCACGATAAAATGATCTAACCGATCCAAACTAAGCTTATCTTTTCCTGTACGAGCTGGGCACGATCCAGCACCAGATGATTTTGTTCCATAATGCTGCAGAATGTACATTCTACATATTCAATCATTTTGGCTTAGGAAAAATAAAGCAGCCACCATTTTTTTGACTTTACTCCAATGCTATATGTGGATATGAATTGGTCAAACAAATCGATGCCTCTCATATTAGCATTATACTCAGAAATCACTAGGGACATTTGAATCTTTTTTTTTTCTCTGAAGAGGAATACCGACTAATTATTTTTCCAAGCTAATATTACTAACAATAAGAAAAAATCATTAATTGAACCATGTAGATTAAGATAGACTTGTGAAATGAAAAATGTGTAGAATTTGTTGAAGAATTCAAATATCGTATATAAAATGCCTTTTAATAATGTAAATTTTGAAAAATTTCACGTGTTTTTCTGTCCTTGAAATATTATCGATGGCCGCTCTTAGTTTCCCACCCTGTACAGTTAACAATGCTGTCGTTCATATAGTTTTTTTGCTATTTGCTGCTGGACAAACTTAGTACTTAGGAGGAATTATAAGGAATAACAATGACGGACCCACTTAAATAGTCTAATTAAATTCAGTAGAAACTTTCGTATTCTTTTAACTGGCCTATAACAGAACTAGAAAAGAAGAAGAGCGGAAAAGTGGCTATTATACGGTGTGATCGCCTTTATTTAATAGCTGATAGTGGCTAATGTTTCCGCCATTAGTCAGCTGCGTTAACGACAGCAGTCGATATCCTTGTGTCTTTGATGCAATAATTCCTCTAGATTAGAACATTTGTAACCCTAGGTCCTACTTTAATTTTGATAATTTATCTACTGATTAAATGATTAACAGTAGAAAAGAGTAAACAAACTGTTGGGTTATGTTTAAATAATATTAATTAGAAATTAGTTTTGAAATTATTATAAAGAAAATTCAGAATTCGCTTGATGTATTCATTGGAAATCTATTTACGATACTTATATAGTTATTAAATTTATAAAGAGCGTCCCAACAAGAGTACACAATGTTGACGATAGTTTTTAACGGGGCCTATATCAGATGGTATGTATTTAAACGACTTGATTTTAACAAAACTGCCTCACCTTGTATTAAATAATCGATTTAATATAATAATTAATAAACTCGTTTCTATAAATAAATAAGAATTATATATCTGCGTGTAAGATCCTTAATCATATAGAACCACATATTTATGAACATTTCGAAAATTGCATTTAAAGCAAAGTTCATAAAAAATTTTCCAAATTGAGTTGAAGACTTGTTGAAGAGCTGAAGCAATGGGATGATTTTCGATGCGTGCAGAGTAGGATGTTTCTTCTTTAAGTGATTTAATTTGAAGATCACAAGCAATAATATTACTTAGCACACAACATGGAGCTTTACAAAACTTTTGGATGCTTCAGACTAAAATCTTTCTAGAATTGTCATGTTTGGGTGGGATAGTTGTTCACGTTAATTCCAGATAGGTTTAACTGAGACCAGCTTGTTGTTAATTTCGTTGAGATTTTCGACATTTTACTAATTCTAATATCAAATTTCTTTTAACTATAAATGGTCGATTCAAGTGAATTTCAATGTATTTTGCAGTATCTGTTTGCCACAAAAGATTTCCGTTTAATACCGCAGCTGGACATTTTCCTGTCTGTTAGATAACATGGATGGATTCCTTTTGTTTCTTCAAGTATTTAGCTACGAGGAAATAGCATCAAAGTTTGTCTTATATAGGAAGCAACAGAACGATTCTGAGGAAATGATAGTGCAGCTATTTCATCTACATATTTTGCGGTAGCGACGTTTTTGAGTCTGAAAATATCAGTTAAGTATACGAAGAATTGGGTCTCGTACAATCTCCTTTGAAACGCCTGACAATAATAGATACACAGTTGTGCTATGATTTTGTCTGATGTTTCTATCTTACAGGTGAAATTTTAAGAATAGAAAAAGTTTGTTTGATTTTCCCTAATTTGTATAGTAGCCCGTCGTGCCAGACTATGTCGAATGCCTTAGCGAAATCTAAGAAAGCATCCGATTTCTAAAATAAAGGTTTCTTCATTGCTATTACTGATTTTTAGACATCCTGTATTCTAATTTGAATAACAGAAGTCATTTTTCTGGTGATAATTTGTAAAATATACAATAATATTCCGTCTTTTTCCATTCCATCACGTATTTATACGTTTCCACATGACAAAATTCAAAATTATATTCAAAAGAATATTTTTCTGGTTCATGCAACAAGAATGTATCACAGTTTGTGTGTCACAAGATTTGATTGACACTATTTTTTCGGTGAAAGAACAGATTAGAGCTATGCTATAATATAAGCCCTAAGCAAACAACTTTTTCTGTGTGAAATACTCGACAACGAATTAGTTTCACAATGAAATTTCAGTGAGATTTTGATGCCACTACGATACACCTCATTCGAGATTACAGGAAATCGAAAGTGGTAGACATTTATTATGAATGTCATAACATCCTGTATTGTATTTTGTAGGTGTGAGAATGAATTTCGATTAGGTATTTCGGAAATGTTTATGGTACGATGTAGGTACAATTGTTTCCGAAGTTTCGAATATTATTTTAAAATATATATACTTATTCATTGAAAAAAATATCTTTTCATTTGCACTGTATGGCCCACGTTTCCCTAACAAAACTATCGTCACCATAAACTAGTTATATCCAGTTTTAATCAAATTTTTAAACAAACTGACATAATTCCAAAGCTGCTTTTCAATGACAATTTTTGAAATTTTAAATCTAGAATGTTCTTTATAAAATAATTGCTGTTTTTATTTCCTCAAATATCAAAAAAATTGTCAAATGATTTTCCATTTTTCTTTGGCTCTAAAAAACAAGATCTTGGTTTTTATATCCGAAAATTTGACTTGCCGATTGAATAATGACGCAGATTCATGTTGCATAAGTGAAGTTTTCAGCAGATTCTCGTTTTTAGAGAGAAAATATTCCACGCATTTTCAGAGATCATACACAAACTGTGAAATCGATTAAAGGTGTCCAAAAATAGAGTCATGCAACTTAAAAATATGGAACCATGTATTTAATTAAATATCGATCTATTAGGCGACTGTACTAAAACATTTTTGTTCTTTGTCCTGAAATTAATTTTATGATTTTCTACGTTTTTTCTGTAAAATAACCTTTCTTAAGCAATCTTCAGAGATTGAGACGAGTTTATCTTATTCAACATCAATTTTACCTTCTAGAGAAGCAAAATCAACCACCGGGGGTGCTCACAACTCTGTGAGTAACATGATGTAGTTTTCAAAATTTCTACGGACTCTTCCGGATAATGGATGATGGTCCTAATCACCAAATAACGACCACAAACGATATGTATCAATCATTTAAATCATTAAAATAATTGCGCATGGTATAACTTATTTTTCGCAATAAAAATTTAGAAATAATTTGTGAAAAATAACATTATCTATCTATGAATAATTCAACATATAAATCGTGTTTTTTATAAGAAACTATAATTTTAGAAATACTTAAATGACCTCTTAAACACAACAATGAAGTATTAACATAAAATAGCAAGACTTCAACTAATAACAAGAAATGATGAATGGAAATCACCTAAGATTACGAACAAAACTTACCTTCTTTGGAATATCATTAGTACCTTCATATTATCAAAAATCCACGAAATTGTTTTTCTTTTTTGGAAATAGTAAAAAATTTGTGATCCACGTAACTGATGAACTGTCAACCATTACAAAAATAGATGTTCTCTAGCATTGAAGGGAAGTTGAAGTTTTGTCTATCACAATAACTCAATATTGGCGTGATATTTGAACTCCTGAACATGTTGAATATGGACTAACTTAGAAACACGGCCATTTTAGCCTTACCAAAGTTTTCTCTAATAATTCCATAACATTGAGCTTGCAATTAATGTAAATAATAAAGTAAAAGTATTATTTCCATCAAAGTATTACTCAATCAAAATATGATTCAATTATTTATTCTTTAATTACCATCAATAAATAGCTGCTTCATATTTGTAGCGTATAGCTTCAAACTCTTTATTGCTTTCACTTTTTATATTGATTCCGATAGTATGATGCTATGGATTTAATGCAAATTTGTTGCG
Source organism: Diorhabda carinulata (assembly GCF_026250575.1). NCBI lineage: Eukaryota > Metazoa > Arthropoda > Insecta > Coleoptera > Chrysomelidae > Diorhabda > Diorhabda carinulata. The sequence continues at coordinate 4,218,937 of NC_079463.1, forward strand.
ACCATGCAATGATACCTTGCATTTAAAAATACTTGATACAGATAAATATTTATCCGCATAAATTCACTCAATAAAACGATAATCCATTCCCACCTGACTGACCCAGTAAATTACAAGTAACCTTCTTAATGTTCAAATAGCGTACAGTTAAATTAATCATCCCCAATATACCTGACTTTGGGAAAAACCAAAAACCTTCTACCCGATCTTTGTTCAATACGTACACGAACCCAGACGATGCGTTTCGAATCGAGGAGAAATTCATCATCCCAGCAAAACTGTGCCGTTTCCGGAGACTTAGCTCGCTCGACGTTGTATATATTTTGTTGATATATTAGAATGAGTTTAAATTATTGAACTATTGTGTTACCTCTCCACTACCCTCGGTTTTTTCTCGGTATTGTCTTCAGAGTTGTTTATACTCAACTGTTCTTAAGAATATTGCTTACAAATGTTTCACCTCCGGTATAAAATCAAAGCCACACTACACAATCAAACTTACAGTTCGAGTTTGTAAAAACCGGCTTATACTTCTAACACAATGTTTGTCAAACCCAAAAAAATCTATTCAATAATTAAGAAGTTGCAACTATATAGAATCCTAAGCCTAAATAATACGATTAGGGTGCAAAAATGCGTCTTTTTTCGGGCAATTGTCGTGATGACAGTAAGACTCCCCTTATAGGCAGGACACATGTGTTATTTTCGTCATTACGTTCGGACGGAAAGAGGATTATGTCAACAAAAAGATGCCAATCCAAATAAATAACAGATTTATAAGAGTTGGTGTAAAGGAGAAAGTAGAACTGGTTTATTGGAAACGATATAGAAAAAGGATCAGTGTGTTCTGACCCACCCACAGGACAATCTGACAAATCGGATCAAAAAGTCGACAATATTGTCGAGGTATAGAAAAGAACTTCGCCAGATGAAACATATTTTACGCGTCAATGTATTTCTCTAGATTCAAATAAAAAAACAGCAACCAAGCAATATATTTCACGTCATTCTAGCTTGTTGTTAATATCTGTTTTTCAATACGTTTATTGACACTCAACGTTCTTTATGACAACGTAAAATATATTAATAAAAAAAATTGCGTAGAAAGATGAACGAGGTAACAAAATAAATAATTGAACTGTCGCCAAAAATGTTTATAATATATATATACAAACTTGGTTATCGAAACGCGCCTCAGACAGTGTAATATTGTGAGTGTTGGTGTAGTGGTGGTGTAAACAACGCGGTAAGTATGCATTAAATACAACATTGAGGAACGCCACTGAGAACAGTTGAAACCAAAGGAAATATTTCATTTAACGACTTCGGCGTTTTGATCAATTTGATTTCTTCTTACCAGGTTTACTAACTATTAAAATCTGGCAATTTTGTCACGCGCTTCTTAAAAACTGGTATGTCAATTTTTCGGTCGGAATTCTTTGATACTTTTTACAGTCATTCATCTAAGAAGAGACAATGTATAAATATAGTAAATAGTGCAGCGCAGGATCTGTTGAACTGTACACACGGTGTAAGATACCTATGAGCGGGTGGTATAAGATGAAGCAGGGGGTTAATTTTGAGGAATAGCACGTGATGTGGAAAGTTTAGTGGTGAAAGCGCCTTTGGAATTTGGTTTAAGAACTACGAATATCATCATAACGTCATCAAGTAAGTGTGTGAAGACTTTAACATGATTACTGTTAATGTTTAAGATTCATAAATAAATTATTTTCAATAAATCTTTAATTATTCGACAAATTGAATGGAATTTGGGGATGGGGCCATTAGAGAATACATTTGGGGTCAAATAAGCCGTGTTTAAATGACCCCTAATATGTGGTTTTAATTTTAGGATGCGAATTTCCAGTAAAAACGGAACGTGCTAATATTACTAACGAATTGATAAAACAAGCTGTAGAAATATACGCTTTCGAGGTATGTTATTTGAAAGCTAATTGAATCTGATGTGTTCAAAGAGTACATACACAAACACTATGTTGTTCCAATTGAACAAGAAAAAATATTAAATACTATCTTATGAAAGTTTCTTCTACTCTTTACAGTTTAAGTCCGTCAGATTTACGTGGACAAAAGGAAAAGTTTGCTATCTATTGGAAAACCAGAACCGCCAAGCTTAGGAATGTCGTCATCATTTATTAAAAACTAGCGACGGTTTATTTTATGGCCAGCTGGGTAGAGTTATGGATTAGTATCAATTCCCAGCTTCCAGAATATAAAACATCGACGAAACTGATGTTCCAACAGTATTTAAACCAGGTAAAAGAATAGCAGATGAAGGAAAGCATTCTGTTACGTCATGAAAACGTGGCACTTATGTGGCAGTAATTGCTGGCCCAATTAGCAACTGAAAACTCAGTTTCTGTGATATTTATACTTCTTCTACGTATAGTATCAATGCATTTTATATAAAATTCATTTTTTTCGATAAGAAATTCATTTTCTAAGAGGTATCTATAAAATTCGTTATAATGTTTTTGTTTCTAAGTTTGTATAATAGCCCATTAGCTCTAGTGATCTCGAAAGACCCCGCCTGTGGAACTTGACACATATCACTGTTTTCCTTATAAAGTGAATTTATTATAGTGAACAGAGGATTTGTTGAAGTTTATTGGTCTCAATAAATAAACGACTGATTTGAAATCAATTTTTTTATTGTTCCTTCGAAAGCAGCTCACTCTGATTTGAAAAAATGCTGATCAATTGGCCCCGCTCTGCCCTACATCAGTGAAACCAATAAAAATAATGATCATCTATATAAATTGCGAATAATTAGGTACTTATTGATTAGTTTCTACTTTATATTAGGTGTAGAAAAATCAGTATTACATGTTTTTACTAAAAATATCCTGGCAACTTGTCGATATGGAATACAAAGACTGATTTTATGCAAAGAAATAGGAATCGACATTTTTCCAAGGGTAATTTTATACTTTCGCGGTCCTCTCGTTTTTTGGCTCTAGAAAATCGAAAAATCATCAGATTTCGATGAATTTTTTTTAAATCTTCGTTTTTACAGCGGATTTACAAGAAAAATTATCAGAATAGAAAAAAATTAAACCTTATATTGGTTTCAGGGCTTTAAATGTTCATGAAAATGAATTCATTCACGTAAAATTGTTGATAACTTTCTTCCAAATAATCAAATGAAGTTGTTATATTTTTTTTCATATTATATACAAAAAAACAAATATTTTTTGCCATTAAACATGAAAATATCAAATTTTGAAGTCATAAATATTATTTTAAGTTACTTAACATTCAAGAATCATCAGGTGTACATAATTTTTTTAGTAAATAATCATTTTTTCTGTGTTGATCAAAGAAATAAGTATAATTTAACTATGTACATAAATTCTATGTACCATTATTAACGATAAAAGTTTATTTTGTGAAAAATTAATAAATAAACATTATTATATGATTTCTTTTCCAAAATATTCGTTTTTTTTGTATATTAACATAAAAAACGAAGATTTTAAAAAAAATTCATCGAAATCGGATGATTTCTCGATGATGAGCAAACATTTTCCATTTTTTTTTAAATGTTCGTACTTTTTGTGTACATTTACAAAAAAATATATGAACTGGGTTTCATGCTTTATAAAAAACGATTTTATGCGAAGAAATGTGTTTATAATCACATTTAAAGTCATAAATCTACATGAAATCTCCAGGTGAAATTTTTCCCATATTTTGTTCCATAAATACGACGTAAAAATGAAGATTTAAAAAAAATTCGTTGAAATCGGATGATTTTTTCGATTTTCTAAAGCCAAAAAACGAGGGAATGCGAAAAGTATAAAATTACCTGTCCACACAGAATGTAATTTTAAACAATATTAATTCACAAGAATATTAACTAGGTAAAAAGTACCATTAGACTAGTGAGTGCTTGAATGTTCGTCGTGTATTAATTTGCCATAATGAAATCAGTCTTTGAAGTTTAAAATAGAATTAATGATCGTTTTAAGATGTAGACGAGTTGTTAAAATTTATATAGTGGCAGTTAAATTCACCACATTTGTTTATTACAATTCTAAAAACTTTATATCTCAAAACCAGTTTGATATATTATTGAAAATACATTTTGCAAGCAATAATACTTTAGAGGAATCACAAATGGGACGTAATACCCATACCAAAGCAATGCAGATTAGCCCATGTCCAATATAATGTGTTTACATAAACATAATTATTTTACGTTGTAATCAATAACTTTCTGTCACTTGAAACTAATTGAAACCGTTTCTTTGTTGCTGGCACTTGTCAATACGCTGTTAGGATAAAATTTGCACCAAATACAAAATGCACTAGATTAGTTTTGCGTTTGGGGTACATTATTGATTGGGGCAGGATTCACCCCATATATAATTCTGAGGTAATCGTTGAATATCGTTCTAACAAAATGAATACATAAAAAAATAAACAACATTCTAAGAAAAAACTGAAAAAATGTTTCATCGCTTAAGGACGCCGCTGACTGGAAAGTTCATTTAGGTAAACCTATAACTTTTATTTTCACTCACTCGTTTTATTCCTTTTATATTGAGTGCGTATGCAAAAACTTCAGTAAATTTAACTTATATATGTATGTAAAAAAGTCCAAAGCTGTGTAATACGATATTGGTTTGGGGAGCTTTCACTGGCAAATCCCCGGAGATGAAACATCCAATTGGTCTTCGAGACTGCGATGAGATGGAGATTAAAATCACTTTTTCAATCGGCATTTCATGAATTTCGCTATCAAATTTATAAATGGTTAGGCACTTTGGCTTTGAACTGTAACAATAAGGTTAATATAAATCATCAAACCTAACCGAATTTCAATAAAATTAGTAGTAGACATCAAAGTAGTCAAATTGTTATTTTTTTGGTGTTTTATATATCATTAAACCTCAGTTGGTAATTTCTTCCGCTCCGGCAATGGCCAATTTTTTACCTCATCAAAAGCTACAGCGGCTACAAATTGTTATACTGCGACACCAGTATGGTGAATAGCCTTCGATGAAAATAGAATTTTAAATAAGTTGAACAGGATTCGAATTAACGTGACTGACTGATTACCGGGTAGTCTAAAACGTAGGTTGCTTCAAACATTAGTCAAAGTACTCCAGCTGGTTTGATATATCCGAAAAATAGTTAATAAAACCTTGATTAAATTTCGAAAAACGATTATAAGGCTTTAATTCTATCACGGCTAAATAAATAAAGCCCCCGATCCACTGAGCTAAACTTCTCTACAGAAAATGTCTTTGCTGCAGATTTTCGAATAGAGATTTCATCTAGACTTTCGAATTTTTGTAGCATATTCTAAGCACAACTAATGACTACGTCGAGATTTATTCTTGTTTAACACCTCAGGTTTCGTAACCAGATGCTTAAGATTTACAGGAAGATCCTTTCTTGGTTTCTAGTCATAAAAAATTGGAGGTAACGACTAGGTACAACATTTAACATTCTCATACTGGAGAATTTTTTTGGCGTACTCATACCAATATACGTTGAAATGTATAGGAGTTCGGAAAAAGGAAATACCTTGCCACTCATAGGAATACTTGGTCTTCCAACAATAGGAACCGCACCTTTGCCATGATGGACTACCCTTAGGGGTGCCATCTGATTTTTGTCTAAAGCCAAACTTTACGTTTACTTATCACTGGAAATCGAAAAATAGGAGGGATAATAAACCTTAAAAACAAAAGAAGATTCCTCTCAAAGGGAAGCTCCTTATACAAATAAAAAATTTAGATTATTAGTTTTCTTATTTTATAATATATATAAAATTGGGCGAGGAAAAACTTAAAATCACTCAACTACTAAAATCCTCGTGGTTTCCTGGAGACCGCTTCTCTTTTATGACACATTCTAAATAGAGTTTCTCTTCAACAGATTCGGCTTAAGCTATATCCTCACTCGTATATAAGGTTGCCTCGACTTTTATCCTGAATGATGCCTATACAAACTGAGTGTAACACAATGTTTATTGGAAGCTCACTCTTCTTGGTTAGGCTTCAGCTCAAATGACTTCTGTGGAAGTTTTAACCGATTGGAAGACCTAAAGACAGTGTGGCCCTCCATAAACGAAAATCTGTCTAACCTAATCTAACCAGTTGAACTACTGAACTGAACACTGACCTTATGTTAAGTGCAAGGGTCGCTTGCGTGTCCTGATGTAATTTGAATGAATATTAAAACAGCATTTTCAATAAAATAAAAAAGTTTCAACGGGAAATATCTGGCGAGAATGATTTTAAATCGTTTAATATAATCTCCAGGACTAATAAGGCTCCTTTACCAGATCTCTCTACATGATGTTTGTTTAGCACCGCCTCCTGGGGTTATCCACAAGTCATTTGTTTATTTTTCTCGCCGTACATACCAATACTATAAATAATATCTTATTGATCGTGCTTGAGATTCCTCTCAGTACAGCACAGTCATTTATTTGATTTGTGATCTTGTTCCATAGACTATTGTGTCTTCGGGAACACAGCAATAATGTTATATTATACGGTAATATTGAATTGAATATTATATTTTCTACTCGGATTAGGTCTGTTGCGTCGTTATTTATCGATAGTGTGTGTTGTTTCGTGTTCGAAGATATTGAATAGAAACGATTATTGCCTTCTCTGTATATAAACTATAGAACTGGGAGTTCATAAAAAGGATCCGAGAAACTATTTTGCTTTCAAATGCATTTTTAATTTGACAGGTGACTGACGAGATTGATGACAATAACGGTTTTATATAAAAAAATATAACAAGTTAAGTAATAAATTCTTCTAATATCACAATAATTATAAAACTCCATAATACAGTTTCTGGTATCTTCGATTCAATTTAATGTCGTTCAAAGATACAACGATATTATTAATCATTTGTCAAAATAGATACAATCTCAAAATATCCAAATTCGAAAATGTGTATTTTGTTTTGTTTGGTATTTAGGTAAATATAGTAAGTCCGGCAACAGTGTCGAAAAAGATTAAAACGCATGTTCATGCTAGAGATAATTGTGTCTATCTCATGATAACACGTGCTCGTCGAGTAGATGCGTTTTATGAATAATCGATACAAGTTCACACCTCAACAAAGATTTTTTTTGCGTACGACCGCAACAACAATTTTTAAAAACGGGCTCTGTTGCCGACGCGGAGCGGTCTGGACGACCGGTATCCGTAACAACTAAAGGCAATATGGTGGCTGCATACTTTTTTGAGTGTCGAAGTGCAATCTCATATTAGTTTCGAATCAATTTTATGAGAGTCCAGTGCGTGTAGGGCTGCTCTGCTATTTTAGAGAATGATTATATTTGCATTTCGGTAGTTACGTTGTGCGAAATGCGCATTTAAGGATAACCAATGTTTCCTCGTGGAAAATGGATAGTTCTGAGCGAGCATTGCACTGATTCTATATGATAATTTATAAACTTTATTTTCCGGAAGAACTAGATTGTTCATATTCCTAGATTTCGTTTTATTTGAAAATAGGTTTATACATAAAATAGAAGTGGTAGTGATATATTTTATTCCAATTCTTGAACACTCCTCATTTTCCTCCAAAAACTTGTCAATTCTAGCTTTCTGTTAATACCTGAAGTCTGTTTGAATGAACCTTTTTTTCGTAAAATGCGTTAATTTCCAAATACGTTACTTTTAAACGGTACTTGGAAAATGTTGCAACGATTTTCTATATTTTCCTCACAAAATGATAAATATGAGTAGCTTTCATGCAATCAGATGAACAGGTATATGAAATAATTTCGTTGTTGTTTACGTCTATTGTATACTCAAACGAGAACCGTACATTGGTTAAAAAAGCAACAACCAAAACGTTATCCCTTGGGAGGCTGGAGGATATCCGGCGGGCCGTCGAGTCCTCCCCGAGGTGTTGATGATGAACAGGCCTCATCACTCACCGAGAATTGGTATTAATGCAGCGGCGGGCCGAGTGTGGACAGGACCGGTCAGCTTGGTCAGCCAGGAATTGATATTAATGGTCCTAGTAGACGTTGACCGGCCTAAGGAGACAATGAATGGTGGTTTTCAACTTGTTCCGTGTACGTTATCGCTATTTTATTCATACGATGGTATACGATGAGTTTCTTTTGTTAAGGATTTAGTTATAATGGTTAGTAAATTGATTTTGTGAAGCCCATACTGACGTTTATTGACTGTGATTAATATTTTCTTCGTTTGTTGTGACTAGGCCACGTTCAGGTGATTACGGTTTCATTATAAAAGCGTTGATGTGTTGATTTCCATTTTTTTGTTGCTTTGTTCGGACGTCAGTCGAGACATAATCTTATTAACTCTATTATTGAATCGACGTACCTTTACGAGATTATTTATTGAAAATTTATTTATTAACTAACAGACGGAAATTATAAACCATACAAATGTTATTTCTGTGTTTTCTTTATTCTATAGGCAATCAAAAAAAAATAGTTCGTCATAGAATTTCACTTAAGAAATACCACTGAGTATTTTTAATCACTGTTAAATTCAAAACACAATTTAGAATTTAAAATTTGAGATTAAGTTAACAGAAATATATAAATAAGTTATAGACAAACATTTAGATATATTTTCAATACTTTTTTTCATAATGATGATTATACTACAATAAGATAGAGGTAAGAAGAACCGTTTTGAATGGAAAGAAAGCCGAAATTGAATTTAGCAGTTATAAACAAAGTGTGTAAGGTTAAAAAACTCAATAATTTACTTGACTTGTGTAGTTGCCTTTTCTTTTTTAATTTACGATCCTACTCTAGTAATTTCTGGCACCGTTTTTAAAATCTTTTCATTTGATACTATAGCGCCATCTTAATTTGCTCCTTTTCAACGGACATTTATACACTGAGGTAGTATTGGTCTCAAAATAAGCATTTGCAATGATTTGATTAACGTTTGTTACCTTGTAAAAGAGTTATTATTCACTGGAAGCCACATCTAAAGAATACGTTGGTTGTGAAACCAATTTTAAGTTCAATTAATTCAATTTAACTATAGTTCTTATCGTCCGATGTTTAGGTGAAAGATAATTGCTTCAAGTACCGTCGAGTGGGGATATATAGAACGCTTTTTGTACTTTTTTGAGACAAATTACAAAATGTAAATACAATCTTTTACATTTTCTAAACATTTTTCTGTCGTTACGTATAACCCGTACTTTTGGCCGGTTTAGGCATATTAACTAGTCTTTATGGACTGTTTTTGGACATTTTTTTTTCAAATTTCACCTTCTTGTGCCTGACAACCAATCTCCAAAAGAGAGGTCTACAACATGTAGTAAAGAATGGTTTTGAAACAGTTTAAATAAAATTAATCCACTATGGAAACTATAATAGTTTTATTTAAAAAATATTTGACCATACAAAATAGAATTTAATACCTATTCAAACACAACAAAAAATGTAAACTTATATATAAATATATATATAAACAAAAATTTAAAATGGAGCGTAAGAACAAAAAAATTACAACACTTTTCTGTCAAAAATAAACTAACTCTTTCTTTCTATGGGGTTTGGTAATACACATTTATTGAAACAACATCTTCAGTATCTCGAAAATACAATTAATGGATTGCCCTTCTCACAATCTACAATCTTATCGACAAATTTAATATAAAAAAGAATAACATCTCATTTTCTAAATTATAACCTTTAGTTATTGCTAAACAGTTGATGATTCTTATTAGGAAATTGTTTTGTCTTCTTCAGATCTTCACTTTCAACAGAAATTTAAATAATTTCTTCTGATGCGTTAGTTTCTATATCATTGTCTATGTTTTTTTGGATATGAAACTTTTAGATAGTCTTGTTTCGATTTCTGTAGATGAGCTATTCATATGTGGACACAGATTTACCTGGTGTAATACAAATTTTCTTTTTCTTTGAGGCTTCCTATTCGGCATATTTCCAGTCGAGATGTGTTGCTTACAAATGATATAACTTTGATTTCTTTTATCAAAAAGTTGGATATGGCTTGTTCAAGCCTACAGGGAATAATGTCTGCTCCTTCAAAGCCTGACAAAATATTTTCTGTTATTGTAGGTTGAAATGCAAAATATAATTTTTTAACATGCCTGCAAATTGATCGGTAGCACCCCACGATTTGTTTGTTCCCACGTTGTAGTTGTCTCCTATTAAAATCTTCTTTCCTTCCTGTTTTTTTAAAATATGGCAAAGGAAATTTAATGAATCAATCTTCGAATAAATTTACATCAAAGAACACCGTTCCAAGTCAAATTCAGTTGGCCTATTTTGTATTCACTCAGGATTACAAATCTTTAGCTTAGAACACCACAAATGGTGCTAATAATTGATCATCTTCTGTAGACCAGAACATGACAGACGTAGAGTTGTTTTCAAATTTTCAAAATACTACACAATTGTTTCTGTAGTACCTTGAACGTTTAATGTTTTCGGATATTTTGACAATTTAGGATTACGTTCCAAAAAAGCTAAATATGAGCTTGCAGCAAATGAAGCATTTAAAATAATTTTTTCCTCCAATATACTTAAGACAGAAGGTCGTCCAAGCTTGTCTCTGTTCTTATTCATGAATATTAGTTCTTAAAATTTAATAACATTTTAATAACAACGAAGTTTAACAAGTTATTGAAGAATATTATATAAATATTGATCAAATTTCATATATATGTGGATTATTTATGAATTGGTTCTAAATGGACCGCAAAATTACGTTCAACGGCAAGTTTCTATCAAACTTGCCATGTATTGTACGTACGATTAACCAACGCGACAAATGACTGAACAACAAACCCCATAGTTTCCACTTTTCAATTAATCATTAGGTAAAACTTTCCACATAATATTGTAACTCTCCCAACAACCCAATAGTTTGTTCTCTGAATTTGTGTAAACATCGAAATGTGTGTAAACCAAACGGCTCTAACGAACAACTTGTAGTTTCCCGAAAACGTTAAATCTGTGTATATATGTTCGTGTAGACACAAGTTTTCGACCGGTGAACCGGCACATTTAGTACAATAAAATTAATTGAGCACTAGAAATAAGTTGAGTTTAATCATTTTGTGGATTATCCCAAGAGAAGCGGAGTACATTTTTCTCTAAAATCTTCGTGATCAAGCTTCTACATATATTGAGAGACAACGGTGTTGATGAAAAATATCTACTTAATAATTAAGAACGTGTACTAGCGACAGAAGGCGGTCGTTCGAGTCAATGGAAGACATACAGATAAACGTCAAATACAATAAAGTGTTTTACAAGATTATTCAACCGACAAAGTCTTTGAAAAATCTCCTGATTGAGAACATCCGGGAATGGACAGGCATACATAGCATCAGAAATTGTTTAGAGTGGCTGAAAACATGGATCATCTCCCTATTGTGATTGACAACGTCAGTGTGACCTTACAAGACACAATAAGAGCCCAAGAATCTAGAATGGGATTTCCTCTTTCGTCAAAAGGACGACTATTGGATTCTGTTCAAATTTAAGTTCAAATGATACGAATAATTAAACTTTTTTTTCTTCCAGAATCTACATAAGTATATAAATAATCGTGCGTATCACATTGCTTTCCAATTCATTCTATTTTAATGAAAACAAGAAAATATATCTGTGAACTACTTCATAAAGTGTCCTGAAAAATTTGTCTGTCATATGTCGTCTGTCATCAATCAACTGTCATAGTTTTGTATCATTTGTTTGCATGCAATTATCCACCAAATGAATCATTCGTCCCGGGCGGAAACCCTCTTGTATTCTATAATCTAATGGGTTCTGTGTCATCTATAAACTTTGATCTCATATTTCTATATTTTCTACTGTCATCAATTGTCTTATGGATCATCTATCGAGAAAATTATATGCACGATGCGAGCTGATTTGACTATTGAGCCATTATGGTTGAAATGATTCCTCAAATCTCCGATTGCCTGCCCTTCGTCGAACAACAAAACCTATTTTCTTATTTTCCAAAGGGTGTTCGCAGTTTCCAGGCTCAGGTATTATGAGTGATGTTAATACCTGTTTGTTTATTAGTATTTAAATGTATTATATTGTGACCATGAATATTGGTAATTCTGAAATGGGAACATTTAGATAAAAGAGCCCCCCAACAATATCAATGAATTGAGTAAACTTAGCAAAATCAAGTCGTTGCGGCTAGCCATTAAGGAATAATAGTAACTTTTTAACAATTGTTCCATCTCAGATAAAAGCTAGTTTATTTGAAGTTACGATTAATTTTATCGGTCTAAAACTGTATATCCGTGTAATCGTAGCAGAAGTTCGTGGTGCGGCTTCGTCGATAAGGAAGGCAACTCCCAGGAGACAAGGAACATCGACTGCCAGATATGTAGCACTTCCTCAAGCAAAACCGCCCTTATCCCTTAGAGGAATGGCCAACTCTCGGCTGAACTATTAACACATGCGGCAGTGTTATAGATAAGCCAGCGTTGAACCTTGCACGATGGATGAATGATTAATGGCAAACACTACGGAGGTAATATTTTATTATAATCAATGATACGAGCTGACAAGAGCAGTACTTTAAGTACAATGAAATATTGATTGTTATTCAACTAATATCTTTTGAAAATTTAATATTATTGGGAAGTAGAGGTTTGCCAACGATTTAGTCAATATATGACACATTTTTCGATGCTCACTGTACATTAGCAAAAATAATTTTGTATTTGAGTCTGCCAAATGCACACAATTTATTAGTTTTAAATTACATTGTAATAATGCAGTATACAAACGGCTTTTTGAACAAACATTGTATATATTCTGGACATTAATTAGACAATTGGATCTTTTATAATTTGGTGGACAGATTTCGAATTTTTCAAAATCAAAATATTCCGCGCAGAAGCATTTACCGTGTAAAGATTATTTTTCACCGAAACTTACTTCACATACAGTAAGTAAAAATAACATTTGGCTCATTTTTATTTCTCGAACAAGTTTTTATTTTTTTTTTTTTCACTTCAAAGTTCGAAAAAATAAAGTCACTAATCTACCAACAAAACCTGAGATTCCAATTTTCAAGATGAAAATATGTGAAACCAACGATAAGTACATAGAATGAAATTAAATTCCTTAGAATAATAAGAATATAGAGTTGTCTCCATTTCAAATGCGATATAACGTCAAAATATAAATATTTTGAATTCCAATCCACTGAATTAACTCCTGGAACGTTTATCACCATCCTATAACTTTCTGTTTGCACGTTGTATTAATAATTTAGGATGATTTATTACTAAATAATTAAAACTGGTGGTGTCCCTAAAATAACACTTTTACGTATCCGAAATAATACATCATAATATTTCACACAAACAATTTTGTCAGCCATTAAATTTCCTTCCCAGTTCCTGGTTCGAGCAGATGTGAATCTCATCTCATTCTATTTCATACCCCCGTTAAAATTAAAACCATGTTTCAAAATTACTTTAGTGGTGTTTTAAAAACCTTCAAGGATGTCGTAAATTTAAAAAGATGGCTGTATAAAGTTTCTCAAGTTGGAAAATCTTTGGTTATTCACCAGTATTTGGACATTTCATAGTACGGTTAATTTCAAGTATAACCTTTAATTATACTTCTAATAATATAGAGCTGTAGCTTATAGTTTGGCTGCTTCACTTAACATTTATTCTTATTGAACACTATTTTAGACATATTTTAATTGTTTGAAGTCATCAAAAATTAAATTCAACATAAATATATTTGACGGTACACTAAGAAACGCAAATAGTTTCAATTTCGAATATAAAGTTTCTTTCTTTGATATTTTCATTTCTATCGATTTACCACTCTCTAATTCTCTTTGTATTCTGTTACTTTTTCAAATTCACTTCCTTATTTTGTCATCACCAATATATTTTGAGAATTTTTCCGAAAAGATCCAAGTAATACTTAGATTTTTGATTAATTACCAGTCACAGCAACATATTCTCAACATAATCTTATTTTAAGTCCAAGGCTGCTCTAGCCTATTAACCTTTCAAATCTTGGTTGCTGTCTTTCTACTCAAAATACGTGTTTTTAACCTTGGCGACCACTGTAACTCCTAATTTTATCTTATCAGAAAAATATTGTCTTACAGAAGCTCAACATCCCAAATAGCTGAAATTTGAGTCAGTTCCCTAAATTTTATCGTCCAAATTCATATTAAACATTTTGAAAATGTGCATTATATCGCAAAAATGTTGTGGATACCCATTTCGACTGCACTATACTGAAAAATTTTCGTAAAATTGATCTAAGCTATTTTTTTTGTGGTTCCGCAAACCAACATTTTACTGCGATCCCCTTTAGCGCGCTTACTCAACATTTTGTACAATGTTTATCACCATTAGCGCGATGTAAGAAATATACAAGTAGACCATCTTGAGGATATAAAAGTGATATTAATGATAGCGATGGTGATAAAGCGTTGAAAAGAATACTAGATGAAGAAAAATGAACCTGAGTAAACCAAGTTGTACAACCGAGGGGCTGAGCACTTTTTACTCTGTCGGATACAAAAGACGGTTTCTGAGAGCGACATTTAAACGCCGCGGAAACAAATCGTTCTTAATCTTTGAAATTATAAATCTTTTTTACTAAAAATTATGATTATTTCCAGAATATTACGGATTAAATTAAAGAAATGAACTATATCGGTTTTAAAATGTTCAAAAGTTGGTAATATAAAGAAGAAATTTGAGATTTTACTTCACAAACAATATTTCATGGTCATCATTTTCAGATCCTTCGAACTCTGGAAGTAATATGTCAAAATTGAGTCCACTCAATGATGTTTTCAGTCAGATCGTTAATTCCGAAAAAACATTAGGTAACAAAATGTAAGAACTTCATCCTTATGAACCGCGTATTGAATACATTTTTTAAAATAATATAGAACAGAACAATTTGAACCACGACATCTATAAAAGTACCGATTTTAAAAAAGCGTGTAGAGTATGACATGATAAGATACTAGAATTTCTGAAAAAGTCACTTATAGATTATGAAGATAAATGCAATATTCCTAAATTATCTACTGCCAAATTTAACAAAACCACAAAAGAATTCTTTGCTACCATAATCTTAATCTTCAACTGTTTATGAGGATTTTTCTATACTCTCAGGACATAGAGACATGGATGTTCACAAAAAGTCTTCTGAAACGTTTAGAAGCGTTTGGGATGTGGGATTATCGACGTATTTCAAAGTAGGGTCGATAGAGTTACCAATACCGAGGTTTTTGGGGACATGGAAAAAATGAAAAGTCAATAGTTTCAATCGACTTAAATCATAATATTTTGATCAAGTGATGCGCAACACTGTAAAATACAATCTTC
Organism: Diorhabda carinulata; assembly: GCF_026250575.1. Taxonomy (NCBI): domain Eukaryota; kingdom Metazoa; phylum Arthropoda; class Insecta; order Coleoptera; family Chrysomelidae; genus Diorhabda; species Diorhabda carinulata. The sequence continues at coordinate 4,234,315 of NC_079463.1, forward strand.
TTCACTTGGTAATGGAAGGGAAAATAACGGGTAGAAGAAGAGGTCGGCGCACTCCATCGTGGTTATAAAATCTTTGTCAATGGTTTGGGGAACCAACTGTAGTAAATAAAGCAATGATAGTCAATCTAGATGCAACCTTGTACACGTGAATTAGATTAAAGCAAAACCGTTTTTGGTTTATAGTGGACAAAAGATCTGTGCTAGCTACAAATCTGGGAATAAAACTACCAAGCAATGGATCCTCAGATGAGTCAGAGAGAAAGGCAATATCGTTCCTTAATGATATAGGATAAGAGCATTTGAAGGTATAATAAAAAAGATTTATGAAACCATTGTGAAGATTACCTACCATATCTTAGAGTTCAGAGATGTTGCCAAGATGTTAGAAGCTAGAAATTATTTCTGGTGAAAATCAGCAGGGAAACTAGGGTGAAGAATATCACAGAGATCATGGAAGCTTTACATAAAATAATAAAAGATGAAAGAGAAAGATAATTGATGTGGTGTAAGACTGCGGGCAAAATTATCAATATCTAATTAAGAAAAAGTAAATTTTTAAGCGGGGATTGTAGGAAATCTAGTTATAAGAGAAGAATTCATACCACAAATAGTAATTTAATTCCTAGTCATCTATATAGAGATATATAATATCAACAAACTTTAGAGGGACAAGTATTTCTAGATGAATTTGTAGAAAGACTCAAAGACTACTGAAAAGCAACAGATTCTTTGGACTTCTTTTTGTGAGGGTACTTGAAAAGCAAAGTTTTAATACAAAATTGCTTGAATAAGGAATTATGGTTGATCAATTTCGCCTCGATGGATAATACTTAGAGCATTTCATTGAAAGAAATAATTAAATTGAATTATTCAATTATCGTTTTTTGTTAATTGAAATGTAAACTTTTGATAGTTTTGCACCCACTCTAAAAATATCTCTCATTTAATATCCATACGACATCTTACACATAGATAAAACCTGGTATTGGACATTTTACCAAATTTATATCTCGTCCGAATGTAGATTCAGTTGAAATACATTGAAACGGAATAAGTGAATAGAGTATCAACTCCAAATCCATGAATAAATTGTTCCAAACTAGATCCCAAAATGTCGAGAAGTTATTGCCTCTAGAGAAAATACCCGTATTTGGCTGTTTGTCTTCTAATATACATAAAGCGCGGGTCTTGTTCATACACGATGTAAACTAAATCCCTTTCTCTCCTAATGCTAAACAGTTATATTAATTTATGTCTTACATTATTAGGCAGAACACTGTGTTCGGCGGACACAATTACAACAAAACCAAGTTGTTTGTCGACTAAGCCTAAAGACAGGGGTACATTAGCTCTAATACACTTCCAAGTCAGGACCATGAGCGCCATTTTGGGGTAGGAGTATTTAGCTTTATTGCTCCAATTACTATTCGTCTTAAAAGGGGAGAATTTTGAATTAATCTGTAACTGTTACATTCAGTTTTCTATAACCAGGTTAACCAAAACAGTTCAAATTCAAATCTCGGTCAATCCATATACGTTACTATCCATTAAATGATCTTGATGTGTTTAAATATATTAATCGATCGAAAAAGATTTGAAAAAATACATTTTTCTAACGTTTTTAATGTTAAATCTTTTGTTACGAATGCAACCTGTAAATAAATCAGTATAGTCGTATTCTTCATTCGCAATTTATATAAAAATTGATCATCTATAAAGTACAATAAACTCATAAAAATGTTTGTATTGATACTTTGGATACAAGTGAATTAAATAATGTACCTACACTGAATTTGTAATGTTATGGGAAAGCGACACGTACTCCTAGTACTCCCAGCTCTCAGTACTGTTTGTAGAAATAGAAAAGGAGAATAATTAAATTATTTTATTTTCTTAGTGTCGTTATTTAATAGCAAAACATCAAAATATATCGGTTTTCATTTGATTAACTATTATTAGTAAATATCCACACAAGCAAAACTGATGATTAGACTAGTCTGATGATATTTCTTCATTCGCTACAAGTAAAAATATCACGTGTTAAGTATAATTAGGAATATTGTGTGTATGTAAATGACAATTTTAATTCTACCAGTCTGTTCCCTTCCAACAACACCACTGCTAAAGTGACGATGTTAGCAAGTTGAATTAATGGTGATGTTGTATTCTGTATGTAGAGAGGTTGTAATTAGCATGTCCATGGATGTCTGGTTTTTGTTATTCTCCGCATTAACGTTCTAGCACTAACCCTTATTAGTCCGGTCTCCGGTAGGTGTAAGTTATATATTTTCTTGCCGAAGAATTAGAGTAAAATCGATAAATTAATGAAAAGAATTATAAGAATTATTATTTATCAAGTGATTAGTAAGTATTAAAACAGTGTGCTATCTATATGCATTAGAAACATAACGCATTTTTTATTGGTACACTTATAAAGACAACTTATGATCTCTTTATCAAAACAAACTGATATATCTTTAGCTGAATTATTTAAGAAATCTTTCAATTGATACAAAATAGTTGATAATTTGAAAGTTTTGTGGATTGTCGAGTAAATATAAAATTACTGAATTTTCCCGTTCAATCTGAATATATCACGCTACAAACTGTTAACCTAATTTTTGACACTTCTTGAAGATGTAGAATTGTCATTAACTGATACATTGGATTGACACTAACTGACCTACCAATAATTCAATATGATGGATGAACCTCGTGACTTTGGGAATGCTGGCGGATCTACGGAAGACATAAGCTTTTAGACTGAAGGTTCTTCAAACTTTGGAACTTTGATGGAAATAACAGAATAGAAGAGGTGAAACAAATCGAATAAATGGAAGCTACTATAACAAATAAAGGGGATAAGGAAAGGAAGAAGATGCAGTGTACAAAAGAAAAATAAACAAAGAACTGTCAGAATTGTACAGGCATCCAAGTATAACCCATATGATTAAAGCACAGAGATCAAGATTGTTGGGACATATAAGTAGAATCACAGGAGATTTATGGGTAAAACAAGTACCAAATGGTAGAGAAAGTGAGAAAAAGGAACAAGCCAAAAAAATGATTAAAGGAGGCTAGGGAAGATTTGTGAGGAGTGGGAGTGAGGGACTGGTAGAATGAGGGAAAAAAATTGAAACCGAGCCAGGTAGACCTGATGATTTTAGGTAATAGTTGCTTAACATTAACTAACGATAAGTTTTATCAATCTGTTTTATCAATTTCAGCCGTGAATGTTACAATATGTCAGATGAAATCTGACATATATGCCATTTCTAATCCCAATATATTTTTTTCATTCATTTAAAAAGAATTGTAGCAAAAATGTATTAATAAATAATTTGATATTAAGAATAACCTTAGTAATAATGACTTGATGATAGTACTATGTAAATCACGTAATTTATTCTCTGACTCTTATTCTGAGCTTGTTGATAGTGCACAACGTTACACGAGTGTCTAATTTCCGTGGCATTTGGATACGGATGATTAGGTTAGATTAGATTAGGTTAGGTTAGGTTAGGTTAGTTTATTTTTAAAATTTCATTGTTTCTAAGATTGAAATTAGACCACGGTTGCTTTCCGTGGAGGGTGGGGATTCTGGATCATATGGTAAGATCTAGAGACACGGAAAAAGCTTCAAACTGATCCGTTTCTATAAAAATTTCCGAATCCATAAGGTTTAAATTAAGAGCCACGGAAATTTCCGAGGAGGATGCCAATAGCAGCCCCGATTTAAATGAGGAAATTGAAACAAAAACATTTTAGGAGTTTTACTTCATGAAACAACGTGAAACTATTGTCTAGAAAGTTTCATTAACTCGCAATTTTACTAATACAACTAAATCTGGTTCAATTTTTTTTGTTTCGTAAAAATGTGAGAAGCAATTTTTTCAAAAATATTGCACGTTGTAGAATGTTGTGTTTAAATCTTGGGCTGCAGCTATAACTTGTAATAGCTTCAAACTAGTTGCTAACATTCAATTATTTGTATTATAATTTCTATTTCTATATCTTTTTTCCAAATTTCAATAGAATAAAATAATCATGCTTCAGTAACTTTTTTAGAAATTTCTCTTTCCAAGAACACTGAATATAAATTCAAAGTCTAAACCCTTTTCTAGGTATCCCCAAGCAGAATATTTAGAATTCACTAAATTTATGAAATCGTAGTAGACCGAGAATGATTTTCAAGTTCAATGGATTATCAAAAAATGATACTTATTGATAAATCACCCTATATGACCGCGTAAAAAGTTGAAAAGGATTTTCTTTATAGCAAAAATTGTGTTGTTTTAGGGATTATCGGATGCTTCAAGCACAATTTTCCAGAAACCTGCATATTATTTGTCGAAATACACACATATTTTCAATTCAAGAAACGTACATTCAATTTTCACCAGATTTTTGGACACAAAGCTATTTTCTCACTACTAAAAATGCATTAAGTGTAGTCCTTTGGGGGAGTAGGTATTCACAACTAGAAGGGTTTGTACATACCGACTCGACCGTCTACTGCTCTTGTATGAGGGTGACAAAGAGAATTCAATCAGATGTTGTTTATCCCAGATTGTCATTATGACGCTATTTATGATTCATTGGATATTAGAATGAAGCTTTTAAGGGTATCCACAGGGATGGATTGGATTCGTGTGATAAAACGTTACAATAATCTATAGTAATCAATTACAGAGATTCTGGTTCTGCACACATACAAAATTCAACATCTAGCTTGTTAGTATATTATTCAGGAATATCTGTGATTGAAGCATGCTTTTTCATGGTACAATAGAATAATCAGCAATTTAAATAAATTAATTAAAGATTTAAAGTCAGTCAACAAAAGTTAAATTGGTCTTAAAGTTGAAACATATACCAAGCTGATTAGTTAAATTTAAAAATGCAGAATTGCGAAGAAAAAATTGTCCAATATGTTGTTGAAATTATCAGCTTGTTTATTTCACTTTGTATCATAAGATTGGATTAAGATTTCCCCCTATTCACTAAGAATTAGAACATTTCTTTCCGAGAATTAATTATTTAATCTTGATTGATTTTGATCTATATACGATATTAATCAATATAACATGAAATTAATAACTCCGATAATTATATAAATCAGTAGATTACCTATGAGATGAATATACAGAAACAATCTGTTTTAACCATGTAAAAATACAAAAATTACATTTGTGGTTGATTATTTTGATAGGAATGCAGCAAGAAACTAAATCAAATGAAATTCATTGCGAGTTTTCATGCTCATATGTTCAATTGTTTTAATAGTTAATTCAAAAAAGAAATTTCTAATTAATTTTCATAATCACATTTTTCTTTATACACATACATTATCCTTACATCAATTTTGCTAAATGTACTTTCTAATTTAATTGTCCATTCACTCTAATTTGTTCTTTACATACACCTCTATTTTATTTTCACTTCCAATCTGCTTTTTCCTTTGATTTCTTATCTTCAACCTCTGAGGTTATAATACATAATATTATTTATTTAATTTTTATCCAATATCTTTTCATTTTCCTCAGTCATTTTTACACTTTCATTATCATGCAATTTAATGCCTCGTAACATTTTTTCTACCACTAATAAATATTGTATGTCATGCACTGACTGGTTTCTATATTATTGTATCTCTTCAGAGCAGTTTCTCTTTTGTACGGAAGCTCTAATCCGAATTGAAAACTCTTACCAGTGCTGCTATTTGGTTCATTTAATTATATAAATACATGCGCCAGTATATATATGGAATAAAACTCCGTTGGTGTATGGAATACGTCTAATATATCTAAATATAATTACTTTTCCCATCTCTGATATTGTTTCTAATTTTAATAATTCAATAACATGGTCTGTATATATTTAACCGGGTGGGCTACGATTTCAGGTAAACGAAAAGGTAGTCCGAGTACATAATATAACTCGTAACGGATTCATTACGAGAATTTAGTAGCTAATTTTTATAAAAATGGAAAATCCAAAAATTAAAATCTAGAATTTTCACTTTAGTTAAGTACCTATTACCCAATATACGATAGAGAAGTGAATTTTTGAAATTTGCAATATTTTTTTATTGTTTTTTATGTGTTTTGTTAGTGTTTAGAGTGTAAAATATTTTTTATTGAAATATATTGTAGATATATATATATTTTTCATTTCATAATCAAACTCCTGAGCTACATAATCTTCTGTCACGAGTTGTCTAATCTTCATGACAACCACGATAACGAGTTGGTACATCGGGTACTAAAATCGCGAGCTGGTGCTCACCAAAATAAAAGCCATATCTTTTATGTAAATATTTATTGTTTATTAGATGATTAAAAATATTCATAAAGATAATAGATTTCGTATTTAATATACAAACTTGCATCCTAAGTCGTCTCTGGAAGTCTTGGTAGATATAAAGGGGCTTGTTGGGAGATAGGACAAATGTTGTAATGAGAAAGTCCTTGGCAAACATTTAGTGAGAGTCATTTCATTGGTATCAAGTTGTAATAAGAATGTTATCCGGTTTAATATGAATTTTTAACATTACCAAGAATTTAGATCATCGTAAGTTCATTAGACTGAAATTTGTATGTGCACATTTAATATTATGACCTAGGGAAAACCACGAAAATCATGTGATCATGTGATCAACTTTTAATTGATCAAACAATCGGTTTACAAAATATTTTGATGGTTTCCAAAATTGCCTCGAAACGTCAAAAACGTATTTTTCATTCAACCGAATGGTCGTTACATCCGGAAACGTTCAATTTGTTATTCTTCTCCAAACATATAATGGAAACAGCTCTAGTGAACGAGATACCCCTTCAAATAAATCACAGCCTTCTCTTCTATTCTTCTATCAAATCCTGCATTTCCGCCCACCGTTCTCGGGTCAATTTAATGCATATATTTATCCCATATGCCAGACCAAAATCTAGTTAAGTGTGAAGTGTAATTTGTTAATGTTGTACTGTCGAATATATATCGGTTTGTTATTGTGGGGATCAATTTAAATGCAAGCAAAGTTATTGCTGTTTCTCGCTCTCCCTCTTAAATGTTATTGGAACGAGCTTTCATGACCTAGATGAGGCGGTTCGTTAAATGTAGTAAAATATATACATATTATTACCGAGACAATAGTTTACAAGAATTAAATGTCTATTTGGTATTGTTAATTTTTAATTATTTCTATATTGAGCTAAAGTGTTATTGTTTTTAACTGTTTATCTTGTAGACATTAAGCTTAGTGTGCGGACACAAGAATCCATAGTTTTCTAGACTCCTCAGCAAGTAAAGAGGACGTTGAATGTGAATATTATTAAAGCTTCTTCATAATTTGCCAGTTGTCAAATGTGCCAATTAAAACATTACGGAGAGTGAATCTTTGGTTAAAGCGTCTCGCGGAAAAATGGGAGTCAGTTTGCGAAAGTTAAAAATCGATAAGAAATATCTAAGCAACATTGAAAAGGATCAGAATGTAGTTCCAAAATTAAGAAAATTGGCATCCATATATTCTGCAACAAGTTTTTACTTATAAGTGTCAGAAATGCAAGTGAACTCAGAAGTGTTTTTCAAAAGACACAAAAAATTCTACTTCGAAAGGTATGGTTGGCGATAGCTTCTCATTGTGCTTCTGGAAATTCTGTCAAACCACCAAAATATATAAAAAAAGGTGTGTTAGATCTAGATTAATGCAGTTCATAAAGTATCCCGAAGGAAATTTTGTGTTTTGGCCAGATATGGTTCTTGAATATTAGGAAAGTCTACGACAGATTCTAATGTGCCTCAACTGAGTTGAATTGAACGATTATGGGAAAATCGGAAACGAAACGTTTAATCTGAAGGCTGGAAAGCAACTATACATGAAAAATTAAATATAATTTTGAGCAAACTACGACAAACGCCAGACTCAGTTTGTCTTAATTTAATGCAACATTTAAAATTTAAGCGAACCCACTAGATGCTGATTCATATCAAATGTGTGAAATCATATTGTAGGAACAATTGTTTAATAGAATAAATTGCAAATAATTAAATTAAAACAAACAGTATGTAAGGATATTTTATTCCCACACTGTTATTATCAACATCCTTCATTATTTGAGGGGTTGGGGATTTGGCCGAGGACCCCTAGTACTACACGTGGTTAAAATATAAGGACGCACTACTGGGAAAATGTCGAGAAACATCGTCTAAAATTTTCGTGAGCGACGCATGAACTTAAAATGTCGAATGCTTGTTGAACATCATCTAACCTAGGCGGTTTAGGGTCGGTCTTATGTGCAGGAAGTCATTGTCAAGTGTCAATTGTCAAATAAATAAAAAAATTCTATTTTTATTCATATAATAATTACATACAAGAACCGCAGTGGTGATTATTGTTAAAAGAATAAAAGCAATAATTTTGGCGACATCTTGCACAGCATATGAAAGCAAACAGACGGCATACTCGTCTGGAGAAGAATCAAGTTCGTCTGATTATAAAGAAGAATCAAGTTTGGACACTTCGAACTTCAGTTCTTCAATCGTAAATTTCACTTGACATTTTGAACTTCGAATTCAAAGAAAACTTCGAAATACGAAATATTCGTCTGTTCACGACGAAATCGAAAAATGAACTGCTGTTTGATTCTCACAGACTCGCGCAGAGTCCTATACGCAGATGTCCGTTATAATCCTAGGTCAAAACAAGATTATAAAACTGAACAGAACCACGAGCACGAAAATTTTTCGGTGAATGGAAAATTTTACGTTCTAGAGCTAATTTTAAAATAATGCAGGGATGGGAAACGCTTTAAATAATTGTACTAGAGGTCCTCTTTCAACACAAAAAAATTCGGCCAATTCCCCGAACTCACCGTCTCCTTTAAGAACTGAATTTTTTGACAAAACGTTACATAAATAAAGGCTAATTTTCACTAAATTTTCCTTAGACTTTCTCTAAGGCAAAATAAACCTTTTTACAGATTTTACAAGTAAGGTTAGAACTAATCAAAATTGATAAAAATAGTGATATGCAGAATTGAATATTTCAAATATTCATTAGTTATTCATAAATACTGTGATTGTACATTACACAAACCCAAAAGTGAAATATCTTCTGTCGCTATTCTTCTTCTTCATTGTTATCTTTATTTACCTATACTCAGCATTGAACCGGCGTCTTTTGTTATAATATAGATATATTTCCAAACTGAACGACCTTTTTGATTTATACGTATCACTTATATAGTAAATCTTACCGAGAATAAAATCTTTTCAGAACCCAATTCCAAATAATAAGATTTTCACACCTGGTGTAACGAGTTCAATAAGCAGGAAACCAGAAATTGAGCCGTTTCAGAATGATTAATCGATATAGAAAACTTCGCAGGCAGCCTTCTCTGCCCTAAATATGTTATAAATGTTTCTATTTGGAATTTTTGCAGTCATCTAGTGGTCAAAACATTAGTCGCGTGTGGTCCTTCGAAACTGTTGTTATCGTAGATTTACTATTTAACCAACAATGTAACCTAGAAGATTTATGTGCTAATGGGTAGCCCTGTATTGTAGTATAGAAGAATGGTATATAATAGTTATGTCCCTGTCGTAAATTATATGTTAGATGACGGTCAACATTTGCTAGAGTACTTTTATGATTGTATTTATTATTGTTACATTTGAAAAATTAAAATTTCATCACGAGCAAATTCAGTGTTCATAATAATTGTAATAAATTTAAAATCGTGCAGAAAATATTTCTCAAATATATACTAAATTGAGAAATGAAAGATCCCAATCGTGGTCTGCGTGTAGTATGTAACCCATTTCGTCAGGCGCTTCTTCAACTTCTAAATTGTCACTGTTTGGAATTTGCTTTTTTTTTCTTCATATGCCAAGTTCTTATAGATATCATGGTATGCAGGTGGATTAACTCAAGTAATAATATGGAATTCTTACATTTTAAATAATCAATATTTTTTATTTAGCTAGAGACATTCCCTGTTTGTTCATGTTGAACATCGGCCTTCCTTTCGTCAATTTAAAACAATTTTTGGTGTTGATAAATGAAAAATTGCCACTTTTTGTACTTTTAAAAAGTCATTAATTGCTCTTTTTTTAGATCATTTATACTTTCATTTGAATATTTAAAAGAAATAAAGTCCTTACTTGACATTGGTGTAAGAGAAACTAATGAAACCCATCCAACTGAATACTTGAGGATTTTTATTCGCATTTTTCTTAATCAGAACCAATGACCTGATAATTATCTACTATAGGAATATACGTTGAGTAATCAACTATATTTGCAAAGAACCTCTTTTAGTCAGTACTAAAATATTCCAATAATCACTTTGCAAGTCTCCTCATCCAACCTCCGTAATAAATTTCGAATTAATCTTCAACAGCCTTCGCGTTCATGTCGTGATGATAATCGCCAACCTGTTTTGATTCGAATAGCAACTGAATATCGATAAAACCGTGTTTCAATTCTCCTTGTAAGATGATAAGCTTTTACCTTTACAGGAAGGTGGAAAGTCCTGCAAAATGGTCTGCTTGCTGAAGAAGTACTATTCTTGTCTAGCTATACTTAAATTAGAACGGCAAGCTACGATATCCGTTTTTTTTTTCTTATGAAAAACTGTTTCCTGCATTGAAATTTCAATATATATTTGCACGCTTTAATGGATAGGAATTTCATTTCTTCACCAATAAGTACAAGATGTTTCTTTTGGCGTTGTTAATTTTTAATATTAGTTTCTCTTTTATTTTACATTATAAAAACTGCATTCGGAAAATTATGGGTGTAAATCATACCATAGTGGATGATATAAGAATGAAACAACTGAAATAGCAAACAAATTCTTCATTGGAATCCAGCGGAAAGTAGAAGAAAGGGAACAAGGCGACAAAGCTGGCGAGAAAACATAGATAAAAACTTAAAATCCCAGGGACTAGAAAAGGATTTCAACCAGAATAGAGACTGGGTATCGAAAGACCACGGCAAACGTTTTAAAACCGATTTGGTCGAAAAACATGGATGATCTGGTGGTTATTTAAGAAAATTATTCACCTCCTTCGGTGTAAAAGTCTTAGTTATTTTGATCAATGGCCTTCGGACTGGCGTTTTAGAAATGCTTTCAATATCGTATAATTTTCAGATATGATGAATGTTCAGGGTACTTTTTAGCATCGAGTAGGTAGCCTGAGTAAAAACACATTCCAAGAAGAAGTATCGGTTTTTTTGCTTAACCCTAAAATTCTTGTATGATATTATACCTCCCCTTTGATTTTGAAGATAGCACATTTTATGTTGGGATTTTGAAGATAGAAGATATTCTGTTGTGCTTGAGGTTGTCTCCAATACGTTATTAGAAGAAGTACTCCTACACATTTCGAGAAAATCACTCGTACTATCACCTAGATTTCATATTGTTTACCAAACAAACAAGATTCGGGAGAGTTAATGTTTTTTACAACAAATTTCATAAATTATGTGGTAGTTCTGAAAAAACTTCCCATTTTTTTTTCCAATTGATTCCATTTCATCTGTTATTAACACACATCATGCTTATATTAACCAAGAGATTTAATCATATTTAAACATTGATTAAATCGTTTTGCAAACAATGAATTTTTTCATAACCATAAATTTTTTATGATAATTTTCAATATTGACAGATGTAAATTGATACCATAAATAGTAAAAAAAGCTACTAGCTCCCTGTAAAGCATTTTATTAGTAGGGAGCTTGGACGGTATTGTTGAAAGTCAGCGGGAAACTAAAGTATCATAATATGGACTTAAATTACAACAAAAAAATACGGGTAGCATTGATCGCTGCATATAACAGCTGTGATCAGAAGCGATGTAAAATAAATAAATATAAAGTTATTTATAAACTTATATACACCGACAAACAGCGTAATTACATACTGAAGATTATTAAATCAAAATTTGCTCCATTGAAATTTATAGTCGCAGCTCATTTATAATAACTAACAATAAAATCACACTCTCCACAAAGATTTTGGTTCGGCGAGTCATTTTTTTACTCCTCCACCAGTTTTTTATTTTCTCCTCGCGCGGTGCTAGGCAGACAAACATCCGCACCAAAAAAACACCATTATCAGAATCACTGCTGACGAAAAGCTTTCCTATATCAGAGATTAGCCAAATTCCTTACGAACTTATTTCCAAATGGAAACAACCCAATGAAACCATTTCTCTCAAATATGAGATCTATTAATTATATTCAGTTCTTGGTCATGTTGAAAACAACTGTTTTTTACCAATATGAAAGAAGTAACCATCTGAATTCGACGTTAAACTAACAACCAATAAGCTTAATAATTCAATATAGTTGTAGAACGGAAAGGAAGTTGCCGAAAATTTATGGCATTGAATTAAATGTTTGTTTTCCTATGCTTTTCCACTTCTTCGATACCAACTTTCGCCAATGTTAGTAACAACATCATTTATTAATTTGACGAATTTTTACACAGCGATCTTCAGACCTAGAGATTTGATCATTCATGAAGTACCTCACTAGTAGCTGTGCTAGTACCAAAGACTGTAAGTTTATCGCAATTTGCTGCAATTTCCTGCTGTCAACCCAATAATTTTAGATATGGCTAAGATTTTATAATCCTCCTATAACATTTTGGCGATTCTTCTAAAGATGTTTCGCCCGATTTTGATTGTATTCCTCTTATCACCGTTAAAGGGATCTAAACGAATGACATTAACGTAACATCTTTGTCCAATTTTCTTCCTACTAGTTTCACGAGCCTCGTTTCAGAGTATCCAGGCCACAGCAACTTCACTACGGTCACCCAGGAAGTTTAGAGTACGCACAATTAACCTCTGTTATTAACCTATAATTGGATAGCTCCTTTTTCCTTATTGAGGATCTCCGATAAGCGCCATTCCCTTCTAGGATACGTGTGGTGCGACTCAATTTTAGGGAATCTACAAACGAAAGCTGTTAGATATTAACTCAGACCAAACAGCAGAGCTCTTTGACTATTCCTTCCTTATTCATCTTTGAATCCGTTTGCCTAGTTCGTAAGCATGCTTCTCCAATTTCAGAAAGATCGTTGCAACGGCTATCTACTTAGGAACACGGAGTACGGCTTTTACCTACCTACTCCACGTTGATGGCTCAATATTTTACAATGTAAAACAATGCACAATCACTTGCCAATTGAAATCAAATCTTTTCCCGCATTTCGCTATAATTTGAGGGCATATTTACTGGAAATTAAACGACTTCTATACTAGTAATAATATTTAATTTAGGACATGTTACATATTGGTTCAATTTTACTATGGTCTTATTTGCTAATTATTACCTATTACTATTACCTATAATTTCGTTATTCATTATGGTTCTATTCTGTATATTGAAATTTTATTTTGTTTTAGTTATTTTTATGTTTGTTTTTTAGTTATTCCAAGCATTTGTCTACAATTTGAAAAAAATTTTTGACAATATAGAATTTCTCTCTCTCTATTTCCAAATTCTTTGATCCAGTTGTGTACCAGACTACTTTTGCTTGTCCAATCTTCCCCAATAACACCAACCAAGCAAGTCTTTATGTATCAACAGTTTTATAATTTTGTCCACCTCCGACCCATGAGTTATTATATAAGACAAATAGCTTTGGATTGGTTCTTAACGTGTTACCATACATCTGTCCAACGATGGCAGCTTTTTAGAACAGGATTGTATAATTAAACACATGAGTATTGACTGTGAGGTCTTCTTGTTTTTACGAGTTGCTAGACATATTTAGCACTGCATCCATTCTTATAGACATCAATCCATCTAATTGTTTCTGTAGTATTCCAAAGGTACTAGATTTATAATAAGATAAAATGACGGTACCACCACACCAAATTTATAACTTTTATATGATTTATATTATCAAAAATATCAAACAGTTTCTCAAAAATATTGTGGACAATAGCATTTGGATTTAAACGGTGCGACAAAATCTTTTTAAAAACTGAACTTCTTATAAGAGTTTAAAAAATTTAATAATATCCTATAAAAAATTCATTACACGAAATTGTATATAAATCTGTGCCCGCCCATAGCCTTAAATTCCCCCCGATCGACTATAAAAATACTCTTTCCACCGGGAATGTCATTTCAAGCTACAAAATCACTCCAATTGGGGTCGATGTCTTATATCTCTCGACAGTATCAAAAAGTAATCTTTTGTCGATATCGCGATTCCTCCAACGTATACATATATATATAGAAAATCGAAGTGAGCGTCACCAGTGAACGCTTCGACCAATATGTTACACGAACAATGGACTGTCGAACCTGATGTCAGCGAATCGTCTGGATAACAAACGACAGGAGCGAGGTAATCAAGAATGATTTCATCTTACAGGGAAAGGGCGGGAGTCCGCATCGTGTTAAGAGCGACCGAAATCGAACAGAGCCACCACCAACTACATATACATAGGGACATCAACCCAATGGAGTTTTCCAACAGCTTAATTTAATGCTAAATCAGTGCCGCACAATGTTGGTATATTTAAAAATTGTGATTTCTTTTGAAAGTAAATTTTCTCGTACGTATATAAATCTATCCATTATGTAAAACAATTCGTAAATAAGATTTGTATGTACAAAGCAAATTGAAACATCTTTTGTATCACTCTTGCTAGATTTGGGCAGCTCTTCGTACAGTCCAAAATCATTAAAGTCCAAATATCCTGAATCTCAATTTGCAGCAATTTCTAGATCATCTTCTTGGAAACCAAAGAGAACTGGTACGAAGAAAGTGGTGGTAGTTTCATTTCTTGATGCTTTTATTTTCGTGTATTACATTGGTTCCAAAATTTTGCTGGATCCGGTGGACCAGCTACAATTTTTAAAAAAAAGTGAAGATTAAATCGACGAAAAACGCTACAATTGATTGCTTGATAGGATTTATTATTAGATAATAAAATCAACTCAAAAAATTTTCAATAAATTGATTGTTATCCAATCGAAAAAGTAACTTTATCAAAATTTACTTTTTGAACTGAATGTGAAATACGCAAGTCGCTGAGCTTATATTGATAGGAGAAGTCAACATTTTAGTTCTTCACTATCAAAATTGTCACACCCAACTTAGACCCCCGTCGAGTCTCCCGTGGACCTCTGGTAGTCCACTTGGACCACTTTGGGAATCACGGATGTATTATAAGTTAATTATCTTCGAGGTTATTCGCTAGAATGTCAAATAAGAATGCTATGTCTCTTTAGTGAGAATTCTATTAAAATTCAATTAATTTCGCATTCCAAGGGTTAGAATTTTGATTGAAAAGTTTTATAATGGGTTCGTATTGACTGGGAATATTTAGCTTTACACCTATTTTGTTCTACCAATGGTTTTAATGCTGTTTCTAAATCACAAATATGGTATAGTTTTGAAAGTTCGCATCATATTAGTCAAGTACAGTTAAAAAAGTCTATACAACAAAACGACAAATAACATATATACTATAAATAATAAACTCTGTCTCTAAAGATGATAATTTCATTATCGAAACATGGCAGGCAATGTAATTATGAGTATTGGTGTAGTGGTAACAGTGCCAGAGTTCTGCTTAAAGGGTTTTTCGGAAACTATTAACGTAGTTCATCAATCAGCTAATTGCGGATCCTAACCCAGAACGAATCAGTTTTCAAACGACGCCTTTAATTTTTGGTGGAAATTACAAATTTGAAACATGATCTTCAAAAACCGTTTTTTGTTTATTTTTTTCTGCGTTAATTTTTTTTGATATTTATATATTAGATTCTAGACGTTTAATCATTGTTATAGAACAATTATCAATGATTTACTCACTCACCCGAATTTTTATATTAATTTTTAAGTTGAAATAAGAATATATAATATATATATAAAAATCGCAAACCTCAGTTACTTATAAATTAGTCTGTTCATGTGAATTGAGGGTACACAACCATGTAAGGGGCATAAATAATTTTTTTTTTGTTCAAAAAACCATAGACAAATGAAACGACCCGATTAAATCGATTAGTTTCCAAACAACAATGAACTTGATGCAACGTAAATCACCTGTGAATCGGTTATGTTCAAAATTTTATGAAAGTGAAAACCGAATACATAGGCCCTACTAATTCATTAATTTATTATAGGAACTATAAATTTCTAGTAAACGTTGAGAATTTATCTAATAAAAGATATGTTTTTAGTAAATTGAAAGAAAAAATTAAATCGAAAAAAGAATCAATTTAATATCTAATTATTCATACTAAAATATCATTGGAATAGAATTTAAAATTAGAGCTTAATTTGACTGAACTATAAATCGATGTCGATCTACACCCCACATAAAATACTCAGTAAAAGACGGTCTAGACGAAAATTTTGAATAAAAAGTAGGTAAAAAAAATGGAATATCCCCAGTTAGTATCTGACCAATATTCATTCAATGAATTTTTTTCCAGTTTCGAAATTTAACTCGAAAAATCCCAAATGAAACCTGGCTTTGTCAGTCCACTTAAAGCTTCGATAATAAAGTTGACACTTGAATTTTTGAATTTAGAACCATTGTCATAAAAAATTATTAAATTGTAAAGCTTCGTATATACTTTTAGTGAATTATACGGTTTCAATAGAGATGAAACATCGTTTACATTTTAACTAAATTCATCATCAAAATAATTGAGTTTCTTGCCCATGCTTCAATTTATCAAAATCTCAATTTTGGGGGTCTTTTATGACAGCGTTATTCTGACAACCTTTCATTTTTCGTTTCATTCGGATGCGTTCAATTGTTAACATGAATAAAACATCCTCAGCATCTACCTATTCTCTGTATATTGGATATACAGTTACTGAATAGTATGTGTTACAATTTAAAACATTTCAGGGGCGGTTTAAGGAAAAAAAAGCAACAAAACTTTGATACCACGTCATTCATTATACATCTCAGTTAAATTTGCTTGAATATGAAATCATACTACCGATAAAAAATGTTTTTTCTTCACTGACATGCATTAAATTTCGTATTATGTACTTTTATTCTTATTGAAATCTGATAAAATAAACATGGAATTAGTCAGTTACAATATCGATAAACAAAAACATTTAAATATTTGCTTTATTTAGGATTTATTGGCATACTGATATTTGTTTGCGTTTTTCTTACAAAAACATTCGTGAAAGTCTGTCAGCAGTATCTTTAACAAAACTGAACGTAAAATCAAACGTTTTGGCTAAGTTAAGGTGCTAAACACATATTTCCCACGACAAGAATCTGAACAATCAAATGTTAAACCTCATCGCCTTATATTATCACACAAATATTTGCGTTTTTATTGGAGTAAATAAACAATTTAAGATGTATATTTCTTCACATTTGGTAACAATTTGGTTTCCAGTCTACAAGCTTCCAAATTTGACGTGATTTTACAACTCTACTCATATTTTTGGCACTATCAAACAGATCAAAAAATAATTTTATTGATTATAACAATTTCGAAATTTTAGACTAATTTCAAATATATGAAGCATCCTAAGGTCATTTTTATTATTTGCTGTTACCAGAAATCTTCGGAACTATCAAATAGGAAGCTACATACTACAGAGCCCGTTTACACATTGATTACCATTAAACAAAATGACTTTCTCACATAACTTTGCCCATAACTTTTGCAGCATCCAACAAAGAGCTTTGTATAAGAATTTTATCAAATTAGAAAAAATTACTTTACAAAGTTTCAAATATATGAAGCTTTCAATGTTATATATGATCCTAAAACTTTACCCATATCTTGGACACTTTTAAATACATTAACAGCTTCCAAGCTCTACTTGATGCTTATATACTAGTATCTGAATTTCATTTTTTTAATTACACTCTCCAAAAATATGTAATCAAATAACTTCGCAAATAACTCATCATATATAGAACTGTGTACCAGAACATTATCTAATCAAGAAGAATCGCTTAACAGATAGTGAAAATTTGAAATTTTAACCCCATTAGAAACCAAAATAGAAGCTTCCAAAATCAATTTAGAATTGAAAGTATCGCCATAATTCAATCATTCAAACTAGATAACGCACCACATCGACCTGAATCTACGAATTAAATAAATTAATTAATTAATAATATTAAATTCATAGCTGACAATTTGTAAACTTTGAAATTATGATATTCTCGGGAAAATGGTTTACTATAAACCTAGAAATGCGCTGTGGTGGTTATAAACCCTGAAAGTCATAAAAAGCCAACATTAACTAAGTTGAACCAACGCGAGGACAAGGTTGTTAGTAACCAAAATTACATTCATAATATTGTTAAACATTAAAAAGTTATTTAAGGAATTTATGTAAAAAAACAATCTGTATAATTAAACAAAGCGTGAATATCTTAGGTAATAAAAAACAGAGGCTATGAAAGAAAATATTTATAGATAGTTATTAATCATATAAAATAATTTTGTAGTTGTATACAGTTGTACATAGAATTTTGTATATAAATGTATATAGAAGTATGTATATATTGAGAGTTGTATTTAATTTATTTATATGTATGTATTTTTTTTCAGTGTGTAATTATATACCAAGTGATCTAGTTAATTACCGGATTTTTTAACGTAACCATACATCACAGCACTACGTGTCGGTCTGGTTTATTCTCTGTCATAAAATCCTTCTCCTTCTTAGCGTGCCATATCAAGTCCCCTTGACGTTGGCGATCAGCACGGCAACTCTCTATCTTGAGCTAGTTTAAGTAACTGTCCTGCTTTTCTTATCTCACTCCTAGTATCTCCAACTTGTTTCCTTCCAATTCCTTTACGACCTCTAGTTCTACCGTTATTAATCAACTGTAGGATATTAAACCGGCTACCACGCATTATATGTCCCAATTAACCTATTTTCCTGCTCTGTTAAAGACTGCATCGTTTGTTTGCATAGCTGTCCACGGTATCTTGAGCATGCGTCTATATAACCACATTTCAAAAGCGATTAATGGTAGATATTTTTAAAAGTCCATGCAAGGAGGTGAAATTATCAATATAGAAGAGTGAAAAATGTTGTAGGAGCTACCTCAATTCAACATTTCTTCCTTATTGGGATCCAGTTGTTCAGTAATGTAGCAACCATTTGAAACTGGACACTCTTTAAATCGTTTGTCCGTTTCACCCCATAGAATCCACTAGAAGATACCATTTTTCTCGTACTATTATTTGCATTTATGGGTTCCTACATTTTCTCATCATCTAGTTATATCTCACCAGACATGTTTATTTTTTTTTTTATTTTAGATTTGTTGGAATAATGTCAGCATTTCTATGACAAAAAGACAAAATAGAAACAATGTTTCCGTTTCTTATCCTGAGCCAACCCTGCTACTATTTATACGAATTCAGTAGGAAGGGTAGGTAAGACGTTTGCTAAATAGTTACTGTGATAACAATAGTTTAAGGGCAACCACCAACCATGTTGAGAAATGACCAGAAAATCGCATTCACACATTGTCGTATTAGGCCTGACATTTCCAAACATCTCTTTCATTAAAACAGCCATTATTTAGATTAATGTTACCCCCGACTGCGGTTTAGAATTACGTTGAATCAGATGATGTGCCCCTCTTGGGGTAAAGTAGAGAAGATCATTTTTTATGGCGTATTCTTCAATTGTTTTTGCTTGTATGAAAGTCGACGAATATACAGCCATTGTTGAACGTTGCAACATAGTCCAGCTGCTAGAAATGTGGGACGATGTAATATATCTATTTATGTTGCACGTATTTTTTTTTCGAAAAATATCATTTTGAACTGATGATATGATAACGGGGGCGAGGTAGACCGCTTATAAACGTATATACTGCTCGTTTTTCAGGTGTAAAGTTGTGTAAACAAAATGAAAGTCTACTCCACACGTTTTCATATACTCTCGAATGTTATCTAGACAATCCTACTTTTTTACATACGAATAGGGGAATAAAAAGTACACTACAAAAAAAATTTGGGATTTAGCGCTTACTCCATTCGTATATCGGAATTAACTTAATTTTTGAAATACCTAGAATAAGAAAATGTTAATTCCTCAGTTTCCACAAATAGATCCAATCTTCACTATTTTTTCGAGATTTGGAAATTGGTAGTGATGCAGCAGCCACCGGCTCCATCAAAATTTTTGAAAATTGTCTATGAAACTAAAAAATTTGGAAACCAATGCCGATGTTCTTTTTGACTTGATGCGTACTTGTAAAATACAAAGGTGAGTTATAAGCATTACCGAAGTGTTAGATTGATTTTTCACAGTGTAAAAAAACTACCCAATTTCCCCTTCTCGTTTTACGTTTTCACGTAATCATCTCCAAACAGAAAGTTGTTTGTGTACTAAACATGTAAATTTTTTTCGCTCTAATGGAGATATTACATTACGCAAACATAAAAAGGACCCTTGTTTTCATCTAAGACTAATGTTTTGCAAGCTGAACTCGCGAGATTAGGACATTTCGTTTGCATAGATAACAGAAAAAACACTTGTCGTAACACCCGTGACCCGCGACTCTAATTCCGTTTATCACTAGTTACAGCAGCAGTCCCTGTAATTAAAACAGGAGATTATTTCGCCGGATTTTTGGAAATTTATGATTTTCACTCACTTGAGAGGTTAACTAATATTAACGTAGATCTAAAATTGTGGTTGTATTTTAATTTTTCGGTTGGTATCGGTTATTCGACACGTTTTCTGATTGATCGATATTAATTTGAATATTTGGAATTGAACTTAATTGAATTAACTCATCAGGTAACAACAAATATAAGTTGAAATTTAACAATATCTGAATAATTCCTCGTCTGTCAATTTTTGTCAACTCACTAGAATAGTAGTTTACGTAATAAGTCCCGGGACGTGTTACGTACAATATTTTTTTAACAATCGTTAATTTTTGGTTTACAAATATAAACATTATTTTTGAATAGATATATTAAACGTACAATTATTAGCGTTACTTATCTATCTAAGCACGGTATTTCAAAATTATTCGTTGACGTGAGATTTATCTTCTTTTCCCGGCACCACTTTTCAAAAATTTGGTATGTTTGTTCATATCGAGTCCTGGACTTCGACGGTAATAAATCAAACGTTGCTTGGGTGGCCGCCTTAACAATTTCATCTGGTATAATTTCATCTTCCATTAATTCACAATCAAATCAAAATATGTCAAGTTATTTTATAGTTTTAAATAATACAAAACTCGGTTACTATACCAACCAATTGACCACTATCTTAGACTAACTATTTTATTGTTTTTTTCATTAAAGATGACAAAATGAGATTTTCTGACATAAAAATAAACAGAAAAGTACTAATTTCTAGCCCGGTTTAAAAAAAAGAGGTTACAAACTGTAAGATTTCAAAACTACATATTTTATAGAAAGTTTGTAGGTAGTGGAAGTTCCCAAGCTAGAAAAGTTATTTACTATGAAAATGTAAGCCTCGATTTGAGTATTTCGAAAGGAGACATATGGCAGGAAGCGATCGGCAACATTCTTCAGGCAAAGAAAGTAGTAGAGCTGCGCCTCAGCTTTGATAGCTTAAGAGTTATTTGATAAACACCAAACTACACGAATTATGTTTTGTTTTACATACATTAATTAAGCTTTGCCATTGAGACAGCCAACAATTTATGGATGACTCCGTTACATAAGGAAAATCTCGATTTATTTTCCATAGAGTGCAGATATGGCATCTAGTGAAGAAGAATACTGAAGAAGAATCACTTATCTAAAGTACTGCTCTCTTCGGATAGTGATGTTAAGACTTCCACGGATACTTTTCTCGATTAACAGGGATCTGGTTTATATCTAAACGCGCTATTCTACTACTCGACAAAACGATGTTTCAAACTGTTATAAACATTCGAGTCAGGGGTTACTTTTTCCAAAGGAAAAAAGATCAAAAAGATATCATCTTCGTCCACCGAATTCTTCACTTTTCTGGTTTTATATTTAGAATCTGAAACTCAGGAAGCGGCTGAACTAATCGAGGAAATTGAAATCGGAGAGGAAAAAAAAAACAAGATTCTGGAAAGAAGAGAAAGCAAAAGTCTCCAAGAACATCACTTGATGAAGATAAGAGCTGCTCGGAAGTACAAAAGAGAGGTTCAAGTAAATATATGCATCAACTAAGTCTTGAAGAACTAGAGAGTAAAAACGGAAAGAAATTGAAGACGTCTAGCTTGGTAAAATCTGGAAAAACGTAGAGTATTAATGTTGTCCACATAAGACAAGGCCCTACCCCTCAAACTGGATACAGTGACGACGTCCTGGAGTGTCTGAAACTATTTTTTACTGAATTAGTTCTTCGTTTCACCAATATAGAGATATTAGCTCAGCAGAATTAAATCCATATATCATAAACTACCATAATTTTTATAAAAATAAGCGGAAAGGAAAGCCATTGACAAAGATTGATTATTTGAGTGAATTGTCGGACAAACTAACTGATGCTTGGTTGAGAAAAAGAAGGGATCTACCTGGACAACACCGAAGTGTCAAGGATAGGATTGACGCAGCAATTGGACCTACGACTTCAGTTCCTCGGGTAGCACCTGCAGCAGAAACACAAGAGAAGAAACGACGCATATGCTCTAAATGCGACTACAAATTCCGAAGAATGACAAAAACGTCTTGTAGGAGTTGTTCCTTAGCAATATGCGGCGAACACCAAGTGATATTGTGTAAAAATTGTTTCGAAGAAAGGTAGCAAATGTGAATTGAAAAGCATATTGACTTTTATATAATTTTTGTGTTCTCTAAGCCATTTTTATTTGAATTTTTTATGTAAGCATTTATTTACATACATACTTTTGTAATATTCGGCACAAAATGTGCATGTTTTTAATATCCGATCAATAAAAATGTTAAATGGATAATTATTTGGTCTTCTTGTTTCCTTTACAACTCTCTTAATTGATTTTTAGATACTGTTAGTCACAATGACGAAGGTTTAGTAATAAGGTACCTAAATTGAGGCTTAGTACTCCAGGGAATATTTGAGCATATTCGTACTTGAAACTAGAAATTTGTTCTCAAGCAAATGTCAATGATTTTGCAAGGCTTTGATTGTATAATATATATATTTTGATTATATATCCGTTACTTTGCATCTATCGAATTAAATAAACGATTTCAAGTAAGAGAAATATCGTATGTCTCTTCTTGTCCATACAATATCAAAAGTTGAAAATCTAGCCTTACAGATAGTGTCTTTATCCTGAAACGGTCGAAGGAATAAATTGGCAAGAAGACGGTCAACATAGTCGCACACAAAAGTTTTCTAAATTTATTTCAAATACCTCATAGTAATTATCTGAACAATTGGTCAAAATTTTAGTTTAAATATATTTCTACAAACAATAAAAGAAAAAGAACAAGACAAATGTGGAATGTAAAAATTAATATTAAAGTCAAAAAAATGTGAAAGAAAGTGTATCCATCAAACTTTTACAGACCTAACCTAATTAAGAAAAAGTTCCTTGGAATATTCCTTTTTATTTTTCATTTCTTCATGCTAGTTTTTCTCATCACAATACGACCTTCAAATGTTGCTTTTTTTATATTACACTCACCGTCAAACATATTTGCGTCTTTACTGTCAAAATATGTTATACGAGGCTCATTTTAAAGTAAGAAGCGTGTCCCAGCGTCCTGTCAAGGAACGTCAGTTCAGAGTTGACAAACTCTCACAACGTTTCACATCTTATCGTTTTCAAATGTAAACAAAGTTCGTTCTAATGAAGTTTATGATCAAGGGGTGCTGAGTTAAGGGACTACATGTAATTGGTGTATATTTTATAGTGAAGGAAAGATAAATGTTTATGAATAAGAACCTTCTGGACGAAATATTGTTTTTACTTTACTCGAAAAGTGAGAATATTCGCCTACAGCCCTGACTTTCATCTGCAAGTAATCTATTGGTGGAAAGCGCGTGGAATGTGATGACAAGAAACTGATAGTAAGTGGTTCTTTGGCGAACGAATCCAATGTCAATGGTGACTATATTGAGAATAAAAAAATGTTCATATTTCTTTTTACTCCATTACAAAACGTTTGTTCCTTAAAAAATTACCTTCGTATATATTCAAACCAAGTCAGTTCCATCGCTGTGACTTTATATTTGTAGTTAGCGACATCTCTTAATCAATTAAGAAAGTATTTTGTGATCTAAGTATAAAAATAACTATTCCAAAACTGATTTTTTTTCTATATCACGAACTCTATAAATTTTTGTTATTTTGTTTCGATGATTCCATTTTCAAAAATCTACATCACACTATCAGTCGATTTATATGGTATGATTTGTAAAATTAAAAAATATTTCGGCGCTCGTGCCTCTGTTCTTTCCGAAGTGGAAACATCAGGGATCAGATAAATATCAGACAATATGATTCGAATGGCAGTCGCGCACATCTTCCACCGTAATCCACGACAGAGGTTCTAGATTCGCACCGGGGGATCACAAATCGAATCTCGAATCGACTCTATTCATAACCTCACAGTCGAACCAATAATACGGTTTTCTTTTTATTTGAAAAAGGGATGTTTTAAATCATGGATATAACTATCAAATTTTTATTTATTTCACATAGTTGTTTTTGGAAATTTTCTAAATATTTGGGTTGTATACGTAGGAAACTATAAAATGATTCACGTATCTTAAGGTTTTATATGGTTCATAATTTGGACATTTTGTACGTAATCTAAGACTTTTCTATCTAGCTATTGAAGAAACTTTTTTGCCATTCCAATGTATATGAATCATGACAGTTATCTCTTACATGGAAATCAAAATGCACAGCTCCATCAGTTGTATAAGAGAACTTAATCTGCTTATCGTATCACGATTTTTTAATACGTTTTGCACTAAACTAAATATATGTACATTGAACCAAGCCTAACGTCGATTTAACATTTTCAGAACACAAAATACCAAAATATTCTCCTGTATAATATATTTGAGAGTAGTCAAGTAAATACTCAGCTTGCAGAAGTGATTTTTTGAAGTTTGGAGACAAAAAGAAGTTTCTGGGGATTATATCTGAAGAATATAGTGGATGGGGCCGTCCTATTGGACGTGTCGAGGGCAGATATGTGAGCCAGTGTACTTTTTTCTTAGTCCACTGTTCCCTCTATTCCTTAATCTCCATAAATTGTCGACTGTCATAAAACAACCTCTTGATGATTGCACTTAAACAGCTTCAAACACTGCTCAGATGTTTGCACTTGCTATTAGAAGAAAACAAACTCGATATCCATCGTGTTGACATCTTTCTCGTGCGTAAGATTTCATGCAGGACATAACATGAAATGCAATTTTATCCTTAGTGGTAGCTGTTTTCGGGGTTCTTGGATAAGGCTAACAAAAAATCAACGTGCGGCTACATGAAAACTCTCTAAACAATTTTTTTGACGATCATCATCGAAGGAGAAGAGTCACCAAACACAGTAACTAAAAGCTCTTCGTTTCCACGGCGGAGTTCTTTTTCAAAAACAATAATTTAATCACCTGCTTCCATTTTTAAAGAATCCACGACACTTTTGCTTTAATAAGTAGCTGTCAAACTTAAGTGCTGATGCAGTTTGTAGATATTAAATTACAAGAATTTGTTGAAACTACAATTGAATGATTTTACTGACCTTGCATAATAATTGATGATGCAAGGACGTAGCTACTCGTGGGCAAATTAAGTCTTTATCCACAGTCTGGCATTCAAGAAATCTGGACTACTACAGAGGAGCGTGCGAAAAAACCGCCTAAAGTAAAACTACTGAGTTACACTGATGGAAACTTGTTAAGAATTATTAGATGGTGGGCGTTTTTCGCTTATTACTGAATCTTTGGAAAATTACGTTTTCCATGGAATGGTTCGTGGACGCGCTGTTATAATTTTACTTCAGTTTCACCCTACAACTTATTTGAGCATAGAAAATTAATTTTATAGTAAACTATAACGAAATATTTACAAGTGGAGTACTTACTGACTACTGCAATAAATATTATGGAAGAACTACAGCTAGTAAGTTAGAAACGTGAAATTAGAACCACAGTCAGTCGTTATTTATATTAGGATCGATGATGAATGCTCTATATTAACATATCGTTATTAATTTTACATTAATGTGATGATGATGAATTATATATGAAGCAATACATACATAACTTATTGTCGTAAACGTCATACAACTACCGAAAGTCAATGTGAGTTTCATATAAAATGTATTCAAGATATATTTTCTGATAAATACTACTTTTTCTTGAAAGCATAATTTCACACACATCACTTTGTTGAAAATACTGTTGAGAGAATAAATTTTTCCATTTCATTTTTTTGTTTCATTTATGTTGCCTAAACGGCATCACATCCCTACAAGACTCTCGCAAGTTGAGTAATAATTTTGGTATCATGTCCCTTTACCGACTTTCACTTATCCCTCATCCGGATCACTCACACTTTGCTCCCTATTTTTGTATGGTTTCAGCAACAACAGGGGTCGCAGATCACTTACAGCCATATAATTACGCTTTTCTATTATTTACGATCCACTCGCACACTTGCTCAAAGCTTTAAATATACGATGATTAAGATTGGCATTCTACCCTTTATTTATTAACTTCACTTTTCTACTGGAAACGTTTTTTTTTGCTAACATCCTAATTGAAGTAATAGATAATTATATGCGATCTGGTATATTGTTTAAACACTGTCCAATACATCAGGTAAAAAATTACGGAAACTGCTTTTTATCATTAAGTCGATAAGACTTACAAAACAGCTCTCAACATAGTAATTGATTATTGGAAATGGAAGAGCTATATAACTCCATAAAAACCTGAGATTCTACGATTTCTCTTTTCTATTTCTTGGTGTTATTTTCTGGTTATCTCCAAAGGAGCATTCCAAAAATTCTACTGAGCTTAACCTATAATAATATACTATTATTAACAACAGAGTACTAGATTCCTTCCTTCTGTCTTAGTCAGTTTTTAAAACAAAATGTTTGTTTTACATTGCCAAAAGCTTTTTGTAGGTTTAAAAAAGCAATGTGTACTTTTTTGTTCTGTTTTCTTTGTATTTTATATGAAAATTCTGGAAAGGCTCATTTTTTATTAAAGTACTCCCAAAATTTGAAATTACGCCTATGACTTTATCTTATTGCTCTTATTATTTTGTGGATATTCCACGGGAAAGTAAGAATATTCATTTTGAAGTTTCTACTTCCTAGTTTAAACTGTGAGGAAATGAAAAAATATAATAGACTAGCAGGTTGATCTACCTGATTATTATCAACATTTTAAATCACCAGTTTGAAAAGATTGTATTATCCTCCTTCCTGTGTTAAGAAAGCTCTTGATTTTATGCTGATTATCATTTGGAAATAGATGCTTTGCATTCCTTTCTACTTGGTTTCTACGTGGTTTTTTTATCTCAAACCCAAACTAACCGTTTTCTCAATACTTTCAACACAATTTGGTCAGGTTTATTTTTCTTAAATTAACATAAGCATCCACAAATTTATAATATCCTTTCTTCACATTACAGGAGAAAATGACCACATTGATGGAATTTTCAAATTCTATCTGTTCAAAAAGATCAAACCAAAACCATGGCTTCAAATCCCTACCTCAAGTCAAAAATAATACAAAATAAGATGGAATTATTGATCTATGAGGATCGGTACTAGAGATGACCATAAAATTTTTTTCATTAGCACGTAAAATCGACATCTTACAACTTGCTTTGCCAACAACTTCGCTTCATAGTCACACTCATACCAGAAAGACATGTCTCATCAAAGTATCCCAAGAAAATCTAGCTTCTAGGCCTTAAGTTGTCTTCATAGGCCAAAGCACTTACGAAAAAATAGGCTTTTGGTGACAAAAATATTTTTTGTCTATGCGTTATTTTTTTAAACAATAAAAGCAACAAAAAATCGGTACACAAATTTTGTTTTTTACGGTTTGCGCTGAACCTATGCAAGACTCGTCTTTGTTACTATGGGCAATATTGTAGAGAATTGAAAAATCTTCAAAATAATCTTTTATAAATTGAATTTCGATAATTTGTTGCTTGCTTAAAATTGTTTATAAGTTTATAAGTTTAATTTTAAATATAAAGGTTTCTTATTCACTGAAAACGGAGATCTCGATGTAATTAATCAATGCTCTAAAGATGGGCCCTGTGGCCCCAATAATTTTTGCAAAATGGCAATTAAACCGAAGGAGGCCCTTTTTTTCAAAGGGCTATTCTTGCTCACCGGATGGTCCTATGATCATTTGGAAAGTCGCGTTGGAAAGAAAAATAGTTGAACTAAAAATCCCTCATCTCCGTTTTTTGAATTCATGACCTCAAAAAAGTGTTCAAAAAGGAAGTAGGAATAATTTATAAACAATTTATTGTTTTTTAAACATTTTATAAAAATATCGTAATATCATATTCGGAAATCTGGCACTTTAATTTGGGGCAAAGTTAAACATTTTTTTTTAAATTTACTGCGGCTTTTCTTTTCAATATAAATGCGTTCAAGTAAAGCAGTAAATACGAAATATTTCCCATAAAATTAAGTATTCTCACCTAGATTGTAATGTATTTTTTGCCAGTATGAATAATTGTTTATTTAGTAGATAAATAAGTCTTACAAAAAATTGCAAAATTCGTAGAGGAGAAAATTCTGGGAAAATTATTAATTTTAGCAAAAAACTAAAGTGACAGCTAATTTTAGCTGAACGAGTTAGTCCAGTTAAAAAAAAAGATCAAAGTCGGCCCAATAGTTATTGAGATAATTAATATTTTTCAGAGCTTCCCCTACAAAATGACGCAAGAAACATTCCTTAATATTATTGAAAAACAAAGCCGCAGTGAATTTAAAAAAAAATGTCTAACCTCGCCCCAAATTAAAATGCCAGCTTTCCGAATATGACATTGGTATTACGATGTAAAATGTTTAAAAAACAATAAATTGTTTATAATTTTTTTACCACTTTTTGGACACTTTTTTGAGGTCAAAAACAATAAATTCAAAAAACTTAGATGAGGGATTTTTAGTCCAACTCTTTTTCTTTCCAACGCGACTTTCCAAACGATCATAGGACCATCCGGTGAGGAAGAATGGCCCTTTAAAAAAAAGGGCCTCCTACGGTTTAATTGCCATTTTGCAAAAATTATTGGGGCCACAGGTCCCATCTTTAGAGCATTGATTAAGTACATCGAGATCTCGGTTTTCAGTGAATAAAAAACCTTTATATTTAAAATTAAACAAATTATAAACAATTTTAAAAATTGAAAATTTTCTCCTTTCGGTTAAATTATCTAAGCAACTAATTATCGAAATTCAATTTATAAAAGATTATTTTGAAGATTTTTTAATTCTCTACAATATTGTCCATAGTAACCAAGACGAGTTTTGGATAAGTTCAGCGCAAACCGCAAAAAACAAAATTTGTACCGATTTTTTGGTGTTTTTATTGTTAAAAAAAATAATGCATAGACAAAAAATGTTGAATTTTATGCACATAACTTTTATTTAACCCCTAGAACACGATGGCGTTTTTCTACTATTAATTTTGTCACCCAATTTGAAGAAACGATGCAAATTGCCATTTTTTTTTTCTGGAATCATGTGCTAATAACAAAACTGGACTTGTTCGGAATGTCTTTGCCTTTAATTAGAATTGGCGTTCAAAAAAATTAAAACACTCGAGATGCATAATTGAAATTTTTTTATCTCTTGCCGAAATTCGTCAGATTTAATAATAGAATGGAAACTGGTTATTGATTTGACCCCTCAAACAATCGGATCAACGTGTGATCTACATAATAATGACATTCCATAGTCCCGGGAGACACGAGTCCAGGATTAACTTGGAACTCCCGGACTTATTAATTTAATGCTACGCACGTCCGTTCGTCATTGGCTGCCACTTCATTTTCACTAATACCGGATATGTGTATGGGATATCATATTATGAGAAACTGGCAGTGCTATCTTTTATTACATCAGCCATACTTGCGAGCGCTATCGCTTAATTGAAACTGAAATTATGACCAACCAGCACTTGATTAAAAGATCGGCTTCTCTCATTTTTCTGTATACATTCAGATTATAACAGTTAATCCGTTTACGAAATTTCTATAAAGTAGTTTTTTAGAAATAAGTTGACGTTGGGCAATTCACTTTATGCGCAAGTTGCATACGTTATTTTTTCTATAACCCTAAACGAAAACGTATAATAAAGAAAAAAGTTTTTACTAAAGTATTGATTTAAATATATCCGACCTATAAAGTAAACAGATACTGATAATCCCATAAGAAAACATGAGGAGTGCATGTTTTAAATTAAATTTACTTTAATCTGGTAAAACTTGAAGAGTCGTGGCCATAATAGGTCACGTGATCCTGCGGTTTTTTTAATGTTGTTGCCTTGCAACGACGACTCA
Organism: Diorhabda carinulata; assembly: GCF_026250575.1. Classification (NCBI taxonomy): domain Eukaryota; kingdom Metazoa; phylum Arthropoda; class Insecta; order Coleoptera; family Chrysomelidae; genus Diorhabda; species Diorhabda carinulata. Next base: position 4,264,807 of record NC_079463.1, read on the forward strand.
TATTACATACTTATTTTTTTTTTTTCAGGTAAGCGGAGTAAAGAAATGAAAATGAAGTATGGTCGATAGAAGCCGAAAAGCCGATTTCAATAGTTAAAAGGATGAAAAAAATTATCACATTAGTCTTTTGTGAGATGTTAGTTATCGGGTTTCATAAGCAAACAAAGCCTTCAGCACTAATTTCGGATCTCTATTTTGTTTAATAGACGTCGTGTACAAAAAGGAAGATTTTTCAAATTTGTAATAAACATAATTTGTAATGTTGATAATAATAATAAATAAGATAAATCACCATTTTTCCCGATTTTTCTTTATAATAAAAACGTTTTCTGCTTACACCTCTGTTTTCTTATCCCAAAAGGTCGCAGGATTGCTCTAATTGACACAGTTAATTTGCATGACAAATAAATGAAAGTGCAAATAAAATTTTACCTAAAAATAGAAATTATCCAGAACATATGATATGTCTTAAGTGTCAAATTCAAAAGGCTTAATATCAAGCCTTATAAGTCTGTATTTGTAATGAAAATGGATCAGGAACAAACGATATATCTATTTTTAGTAATTGTCTCAAGTTTGAGTTAGATTTGAGGATTTCCTTGCAAACAAACAACGAAGCAAATTGAATAGAAAAAGGAAAGGGTTACATATACCCGCCTTGTTTATTTCTCAATCAAACAGTCAATTAACAAATATTGAAAATGAGACTCGATTCTTCAAAACTATAAAATAAGTCCTCTAACTTTGTTAATTCTCCAGCTCCACTTTTCTTATCAAGTCTCAGTTCCAAGACTGAATGTTACATGTCGTTCCTTATCTTTGTCATCCCCAATACTAGAAAAGGTACCCAATCATAGTACACATCAGTAGGAAGATTGAGAGTTTTGATTTCAGGTGATATACTTGTTTTAATAATAGTAGTCATTTCATTAAAAGCATCTAGAAACAATCTTCGACTTCGTTATCGCATGGTCGCTAAATCATTTTCTTTTTTTGATGATTACTCATGTAATTTGGTAAGCGCAGAGTCTTCAATTTGGATGAGCAGATAGATCAGAATACGGTATGAATTAAAATCACGATTTTCAATGGCATTAAAGTCAAATAATATTCGACTGCAATTCATATGTGCCTGGTATGGAATAAAAGAAAATTTAATTGAGTTTATAGATCAGAAAAACAGAAAAGTATATTAGTCAAAAGGGTATGGTATTAATAATTGATAGCTTAGATATTGATCATGGGCTCAATTTTATGATAACGGATTCAATATGACTGATACCTACAGAAGATTTTGAGGCAAAGCTGCAGGAATGATCAGAGGTCCACTGGAAACTTTACGTTTTTTATTTGATGATAGGATTTATAATAACACGTATTGGATGCTTCCTACGAAAACCTCAAAGTACGATGATTGAACAATCGCAATGTAATTCCAGAAAAAGCAGCTCTAAGAACGGACGTTATGGTACTTTTTCCAGAAGGTCTTTAACATGAGATTTTCCTTCGAATACTCCAATTTTCCTTAGTTCACTTATTGTCATTTACTCATAACAAATTTTTAAATAAATTAATTTGTTATCGATTTCATAATTCATTCGAAGAATTCAATAAAACCTTAGTGTTGTTGCTAAAACGTCCTTCATCTACATTCTACAGCTGGAGTGTCAGATCAGAGTAAATTTAGTACAATTCGAGGTGATATTACTTGTTGTTCTACAGCTGCTAGGTTGGAGTTGAATTTTTTGAAATACTAATTTGTGTTTCTAGCTTTTCCAACTTTTTTAATCGTTGAAAAACTGGTGGCGTCCAATTTAATATAAATTGTCGAGCCCATTGAAATACCAGTTATTACAATGTATTATTATATTAAGTATACGAAATACGTGTTAGTAAAATAGTTTTCGATTTCTCAATCATTTGTCCTAAACCGTTTTCACTTGTATAGATAATACATGATGTAAATAATCATTATATAATGAAGTTTCAAAATATATATCATACTTTCTTTGACTTATATAATATATAACAAATTTTTGAATAGGAAGAAATTTTCTTGAGCAGTTGAGAACGCCAAGCCGGCGCTGACGAATTCAAGTAATTAAAAGCTCCACCTACGCAACCAATCCTCCGTGTAGAGTTGACTGTATGCTCATTACTATAATGTGCTACTCTTTTGAACATAGGCGTGGCTATTCCAGGCTTCGTTCATGACTTGCTTGATGTGTGTATGTCACGCTTTGCTTAACGAGTTGCCAATGTCAACCAATCGGTTTTTGATTGTGGAGGTTTGTCCACAAACGGACGGCTCCAATATTTTCACACACACACACACACATTTTTATTTTAGTATGATTAATTGAATTTCTTATGACTCCTTGTTTATCAGAAATGGAGGTTTATAAGAGAATATCGTACAATGAAGTCCGTTTTATGGATATTTAACACGAATATAAATAAGAGTTAAAGAATTATATGCGTGTTGATACATATTTATTGATAGTTTGATTGCGAAAAAATATGAGAGACAAATAAGGCATTTTCTTATCTAACGCCAAATAAAACTATGTTACAATAAATAAATCAATAGAAATTTTTATAAATACGGGGTCTGGCTATTAAATAACGAAACTGATTACGGAAAAAGGTTAGATTATAAAAATTATTCACTGATCGAAGCAGTGCTGGAAGTCTTCTTTGGCTAGGGCCTCTAAGAGCGTTGCCGTTTTTTGCTTTACCTCTTCCATCGATTCAAATCGTGTCCCTTTCAAAGCAGATCTTTTTCTAACCTTTCAAGGAAATCTAAGCAAACCCGTTGACAGTCAGGAATCAAATTTTTTGGCACCAACTTCGTGTAAAATCTTTCTAACCGTTTCTTTACCGGCGTTTACAGCCTCGGCAATCATCCGGATGCTCATTCGAACTATTGGAAAAGATTCATGGACTTCTCAAATTAATGTGATGGATAAAGAAATGGAGAATGGGATAAATTATTAAAGCTAACTACAGAGTAATTATACTTTTAAACATCGTAATAATAAGACAAAAAGTAGCGAGGCACGTGGATGATTGACCTAGAAAATACCAACAGGGCTTTAGAAATGGGGAAACCACCGTAGACGCAAGTGTTACGAACTTGACATGGAGCTTTATCGATTTCAATTAAATCTTCGATGGTAAGAAGATCAGGAAGCTAATAATGGACATGAAAGGCTCGACGAAACTTATCAAAGTGATAATAATGACAATGGAACTATTAAAAACGAAACTTCTAACCGTAGAAGGTTGGACAAAGCAGTTCGAAGTGAAAATAGGAATGCGATGAACTATGTCAAGGCCCTAGTTGATATAGCTCTCTAAAGAATAATACTCCTTTACAAAAATACGTGCAGATGATAGGACTAATTGCAAGAAATGAAATCCCAGATGAAGCAATACATCAGATAGTTCTAGAAGCAAAAAATTGGACACAAACGGATAAAACACTACCATAATAATTGGACCAGTACAGTCTTTAGCACTCAAAGAATTAAATAAAGGACAGATCAAATATGAAGTAGGGCATATAATCTGGAAACAGCGCATACTAAAAATATAAAATATTTATAAGAGATAAAAATTTAAATATGAAAATCTACAAAGTAAAAATTAGAGCCGCCACAGAAACTATGTACCTCACGAAGAAAGAAGAAAGATATTCGAAGGGAAAATATTATGAGGATGAGATTGAAGAATCATAGAAAGATGACAGAAGGATTTTTTAATTAAAATAGAGAACGTACATGAATGGGGTAGAAAAGATTGAATATTAAAGACGTTTGTCACAAGGTCAACAAGAAATATTATTAATACCGAATACTATGAGATAATATTATATTTAATTTTCATAAACGATCTATCAATCAATTAAAGTGGAAGATATTAAGAAATCGTCTTGTATCGTGGGTCAAATAATCTAAAATAGAGAACAAAACGATCATTTTAAAAGCAAGACTAATAAAGATATTCTATTATTTCATATATAATTCACCGTTTTATAAATTACCGTCATCACTTTTATCATTATTTCTTTGTCGGCAGTAAACGTCTCATCCTAATAGAATCATTATGTCAAGTTTAAAAATACATTTCCACTATTATCTCTCCTATGGTTAAATTTATTAGGTTTTGTTAATTCAATCATCGACCTTTGAACAATTAGTGATATCTATAGTCGTAAATTTGTATTTCGTTAACTGCCTCTGTTTTAGTAATTGTATCAAATAGTAAATAGTCTGTTTATGAGTTCCAGATAATATTTAATGATATTATTAACTCTTCATTCAGATATATTTTTTTAGTAATTAATTTTTATCTTTCAGTTGTGAAACGGTTTTTATTTATCTTACACTCTACTTGTTGGTACTATTCTGGACAAGATGAAGCATCGTATTTTGCTATTACTGCTATCGAAATTATTGATTTTTTTGAAATTATTTCAACGGAGAATATTTTGGTCGAAAATATCAATACAGCGACACAATTTTCAATTAGAATATTAGAGTATTTCCCTTTTTTAACTCTGAAGGTAGCTGATTGAATAAGTTTCTGGCATTGAAGGCGATGGAATTTTTACCAGATCATCTATATTGTTAAATGAATGTCTAAATCTCTCACTTTAATTGTGAAAGTGTTTGCGAACCAAACAAATAGATTCTAAGAGGAAAATTTCGTATTTTTCAAAATAGAACTCGCAAATTACACAAACTGTAAACATAATGAATAGATAGATTTGAAGAGATGCAAACTACAAGACCCACAGAAAGGCAAACCAAAGCGAAGATGCGATTCGAAGAACGAGTAGTAAGTTAATTGCGAAACAAGCAGAAGATAATTTTTTTGCCAAAGTATATACAAATACAGACCATTGAAGAAGCTAGATCGAATTTGAAAATTGTGATTGTTGTGATTTAGAGAAAGATCAATCCAATCATTTGCTAAATATAAGTTATGAAATTTAGTGAAGTTGTATTTAGATAAAACCTCACCAATTAAGTATTTTTCTTTACAAGATAATACAAATTTGGCGAAAACTACTTCATGTCATCGTTTATTCTCAACAGCAGTTTTGTTCATTATAGTACTTTGAATTTAATTTGATTGTTTCATTTCGTGGAGCCCACTCATTTTTTTAAGATCAACAATGGATTTTTGTAGGTTTGAAACAAATTTCCAGTAAGAGTTTTCATTTTTTTCATTTTTTCATCATCAGTATACATATTTTTAAAAAAATTTGAACATAGTCGGTAGAATGCAAAGCGTTATCGCAATTTCCTAACTGAATTTCTATATTTATTCCACTTTTTGACTGGAATTACCTTTTGTTTCGGTTTCCAAGCCAGTATTTCATAAAAAAAAAACTACGAAAAATCTCTAAACACAGTTATATTGCAATTTCCGTCTTATTTATTTTCTTGTCATTCGCCATGTACCGTTTAAACCTAGAGAGTTGTTATAACAAAAGTCGTGTTGTGATCGGTCGGTAACAACGAGTGCATGATTACCGGCTGGTTTATGGGACTCAGTGGGTGGCAGTTGTGATAACCGAAGACGCTGATTGTCTTACAGTTTTTCCTCTGATGCACTTTGAACTCATGTCGTTGATCGTTGTGTTTGTTTCGATATTTTCTGCTTGCTTTACCCCACATCTCTTTGATATACGACTCATGATTCACTTACGACTTTGTAGAAATTCGTCGTTAAAAATTGATGTCGTTTATATTGTAGAACACGGGCTATTGAAGCGAATGACTGTTCGTGAGACGATACACGATTGATATTTTTTGAAATATTTCAATATTTTTTTCTTGTGTAGTAGAGGCATCTCAATTTAACAGAAATTCTTTCTCATATAAAAAATTTAGTATAACAAATTATAAATGAAATTAATCAGCCACGTTATTCCAAATCTAGTAGCGAAGAGATTTTTATTATAATATTCCTATACGAGAGGGCTAAATCTGGCGAATAGGGTGTATGAACTTGCAATTCAAACTTAAATTCATTAATTTTCTACTAAGGGCATTAGTCTTCTTCTAATTAAAACTGAGCAAGCTAAGTGAGGAGTTGAAAAATTAGTTTTTTATTATTAAGACATATTATTAGGATATTTCGTATTTTTGTCATGGGGCATTCTTTATTCTGTTTGATATCGATTGTGGAATGGAAAATCGGAAGTTTCAATTATCAAATTTTCAGGCAATAAAACCTCAAACAATGTTAATTCCATTCTTTGTTCCAGATTAAATCAACCGTTAAAACAAAAGTTTAGTCGACATAGAAAGCCAAAAATGGTCCCTAATTACTTTCTTAATTCTTTTTGGAAATGTCAGATCCATCTGAAATAATAAAACTAAGACAAAGAGGGTAGCACTTCTCATTTTTAAACGCCACCGAGCAATAATTAGGGATTCGCTGATTATTTAACGTAATTGTCTAGGTCTTAGAACTCGCTGGAGAGTGTCATTAGGAATAATGGATGAGATGGAACTGTGCAATCAGCGGTCAGAGAAATCGATCCTCAGCCGGTTTGCTTTGAATAAATTATTGTTTCTCAATTAGTGTGTATTCTGTTCCGAAAAAGTTGAATTGGGGGAACGAACTCTACCTCTTTCGGTCGTTTTGTCTTCGTAAAGTGACATTTTTTTTAAAAAATCCAATGGAATTAATGAATATCTCTATCAATAGGTCAGTATCTCTGAATGGTTGTGAGAAATAATTAAATCTATCACTCCAAAATCGAAGGGATATGATTACTTTGTAATACTGTTTTTTTTTCTTAATAAACGAAGTTTTCTAATAAAAAACCTTTGTTCAATTTTCGTATTTATTGCTGGTTATAGAGTCCAACTACTATACCTTGAACAAAATAACCAAAATGCACTATAAAATTAAAGTTAAACTAAATTTTGGATCACGTTGATCATAAAACTGTGTATTATCTACACTCTTTTGATCTCCTAAGTAGTAAAAGTCCGTTTTCGATCAAAGTTTTCATCTTTTAGCAAATAAAACTTAGGTCGTAATTTAATTAAATCGGTCTCTAAATTTGATGTTCGTTCGCCTTTCCAGAAAATGATAGTTTCACTATACCTCCTCGTAATATCCAAGATACGAGGAAAACTGATATAACATAATGATCAAATTGATGATATATCAAATGATAAATTACACAAGCCTAATATCTTTTGGTTTTTTTTTTTAAATTATACATTAATTGAGTTATGTTATCTCTTATTTTTCAACTTTCCTTCCTACTTTCGTATAAAAATCATTCATCAAATCCGGTTTTTGTTGTAGGCTGTTACGATCGCGGTTTCATAATTAATTTGAACGCAAAAGGGCTTCGGGGTTTCAGACTTTTAAGTACCAAAACATTTTTCAGCCGCATTGTTTTCATAACAAATGGACATGTGCAAAAATGCTTCGAAACCTTACTTAGATACGTTCGTCCGCAATTTATTGTACAATGTATACGTATTCATGGACGTAACCTCAAATTGGAAAAAAGGATTTCAGTTATTCTTTAATCTAATTTCTATAAAGACCAATATCCATTTCGTTCAAAAATATTGAAAAAAACTGACATATTTTATCAATATATTCAGTCCTCCAGTGATTATTACAATTAAAAAGCAGGGTTTGATTCCTCCATACTATTTGAAGCGAGTTTGAATTGCTCAGAATCATTACAAAGTGCATCATCGGTCACCAAAAGTACGCAGAGCTAATCTTTAAGCTACCGCATCACAAATGATACTTACAAATTGGGTCCAATGTTAACACAACAACATTCTTGTCTTGAGCTATAGTGCAGTTTGATAAGACAATCCGAAGAGGTCAAAAGGAGTAGGTATACCAACGAAAACTAGAACAACAAGGGGAAATAAAATGCGAGTTTAAAGGGCGAAAACAAGCTGAATAGTTTACCTTTGATGAATAATAATGAGAAAATGTTGATTCTGTCTTTATAATAGATTCTAAATATCATAAAATTAAGACCTGGTTAGTGTAGTACTTACAAGTATTATCAAATGTTTTAGAAACTGGAAAATACGTCAATCAAAAGAACTAGTAAATCCATTTCGATGCTGAGGTGTAATCTATTTTTTTACTGAAACTACAGAATAGAAATTCGGTTTAAGTGAATCGAACGATCAAATTCCTTGCCCAGAATAGTAACGGTTTAGTAGTAACATTCACCACTAGTAAAAAAAGCGACACGAGAGGGATTAATAAGAAATTATTGGTGAGGATTTCCTATTACTTTTTTGATGATATTTCCAAAAATATAGCAACTGTTTTGACATCAGAGTTTCTGTGTAGGTATCTAGAAGATGTTAATGGATTAAGATAACGTCTAATATAATCCAAAATTCAATATATGTCGATCACAAAAATGTCTAGATGAAGCTTTGCTGATCAGTTCCTGCAAAATCTAGCAAGTGCAGCTAGTTACCAAGAAATCTTCTGTGATGAATTTAACCTACTTGTTAATATTTTGTGCTGCTAGAAGTTAATTGGAGAAGTCTTATCAGTTTTTATCTATTGTGGTCATGAATGGATGAAGTATCGGGCATAAAATTAGTAGCAGAAGAAAAAATGATTAGTTTGGCTTTGTGTCAGTCATGAAGAAATGGAAAAATCTCGAAAAAACGTGCAAGATTAGTCATATGTCATATTTTAACTTTCCAATGAAATGTATTCCACTTCTTTCAAGCTGTCTTCAAATGAATTTCTTATAGAAAAAGTGGAACCAATTATATTGAAAAAGATACACTCTGATAACATGTATACCGTCGAAAGAAACAATATATTTTATTAAAAGATGTGCCTACGCCCTTTGCCACGTTAGAGTGTTTTTATTATCCTTCGTTTCTCCCACGCAATTCTCCGAGTGATATTATGAACAAAAACTAAAGCCCACCCCTAACTGCCGCCACTACTCACCAACACACGTGACAAGCCAAACGTGGCTGTTCTTTTGTTTTCTCGATTCTTTTATTCATCCGCTACAAAAAAATTACCTAATGTACGAACAGTTATTGTCATAATTAAAAATATAAATTTATTAAATCCACTTCTTTTGACTTATTTGTCTATTTATTTATTTATACCACTTCACAGCCCAAGGGTCAAGTATAAGATAGGGAAACCATCGTAAATTCAACAATTAAAGCCGTTGATGATGGATGAAATGTAAATAATATATATACAGAGTGATGTTAAAAAACTAAGCATAACAGAATTTCATACTAGCTCAGCCGAATACGTATAATGGAAAAACTATGAAACGTTAAGAATTTCCTTTATATAAAGTTCTGACTGTGATTCATTTTATATAAAGGTGAAAATTTGAGAAAATTAGTTCTTGAAAATGGAAAATAGAAAAAAAAGTGGGATCCAGAGGTAACCCGAGGAGTGAGAATTCTTAGAAGACTCAGCAATTCTGGACAGTCAGTTTTCTCCGTCACATTTTTGTGAAAAATTTATCAAAGAAGAACAGTAGTAGCTTGGGTTCCATGTAAGCGACGCACATTTTTAGTTGGAAAACCGAATGCATTAAAAAGTGTAGCTTCGGCCAACTGCCTAGGGTTTCTCAGTACGAAACTAAAGTTTCTAAAGATTCCGGCAAGAATAATATTAGAATGCTGAACAAAGTTTAATTACTATCAAATATAACACATGTTGAATATTCTCAGCACAAAATTAGAAATGTCATAAATAAAATGTATGGGGTTAAGTTTCTTAATGAAAGATAGGTGTTATATTTAGATATGTTGAATCGCAGCGCTTCACAGATTGAAGTTAGTGACAATATTCAATATGGAATGATATAGATTTAATTTGCATAAAAGAACCTAAGACAATATTATTTCATTGATGACAATAACATCCCAAGAACTAAGCCTTAGGCCACTCTAGAAGTTGCATTAATTTCTATGGAATTAAAACCATGGTGAGTAGCTGTAGACTTTCTATCCGGGAAGTATGTTATGGATTGACGGATGGATCAATTGAACCAATGTTGGATAGATTATTGAGAAAAGTGACATGATCCAAGCGATTAAAGGCCGCGGAAAAATCTGTATAGTTGTCATCAGCCTGACAACAAAAGAAATAAGATTCGCATGCCGATTTTTAAAAAATTGTCATATTTTTCAGATTAATATGAACAAAGGCGTACACCTGTGCTTTATTGACTTCTTTAAGGCTTTCGATAACGTCAAACATGAAAAATTTATCGACGGAGCACATCACCAACATGGAAACAAACAATACCGCAGTTGATTGTTCAAGGCAAAGTGGTTCAGGAAGAAAACGACATTCATGGTTGCTCAACCAACACCAGTTGTTTAGAGTGTCATCTCTTGATCTGTTTAGAAGCGTAGTAAATGACGCAATGAAAGAAGAAGTAACTAAACATTCATAATCTATTCTGCTCGCCTCAATTCCAATTATTTTCGCAAGTATTTTTGGGTGATTTCGGAAAAAATAAAATATGCTAAGTGGAACTAAAATCTCTTTTTGCCTCGGCAACTAATCTCCTACTGCGTGACAAAAAGTACGACTATTATTGGAAAAAGTATATAAATTACGGAATGGAAATGAACATATCTGGTTATGAATGGAATGGAAACCGAAATTACATCGATTTAAATAATATATGCATGAACGACGAATCCAATTCTTTTGTATTTTGAAAATTACTACGGCACGTCAAAAGAGATAGCAGCAATTGTTTAAGGCGCCATCAGCGTACGTTTACAATGGTTGGCAATCTGTTTCCGAAACAAATGAATACAAGGCGTAAGACGAGCTTAATTAAACCATATATCACCATCAAGTATTTCCTCTTCTAAGTTTTAGATTACCTTGTTAGCTGAATTCGGATTAATCATTCTGGATTTTTAGTCACTATGATGCAGTGTCGTGCAAAGGATTTATTAGAAGAGTGTTTTTAATCTACTTTTACCTCAATGGTTATCTAAATAGCTTTGACTAATACCTAATTTTACTGAAAATATGTAAAAATACCAAATTTTCAATTATTATCATGAGCAAGTAAAAAGTCGTAACAAATTTATTAAAACGAAATTTCCATGACAACTAAAACAAAAAAAATATCAATAATTTCATTTATTTAGAAATTGTTTTCCTCATTATTTCTTGACAATTCTCATAATAATTGGTTTTTGAAATAAAAAATATTATTCATAAATAAAAGTTTCAGTTTTGTAAACAATTAATTTTCCAAAGACTTCATCGATTGTTTTGTTTGCGTTTCTGGTAGCTTCTCTAACATCTTGATGTTATAGGATGTTGCTTCCAAAACATTTTGGTGGTTGTTAATATTGATCAAGGTCTCCAGAAACTATTTAACAAATTTTTGTATTAGTCTATACCAAGTTCAAATGAATCCATATTTGTTGACGAATGTTTGAGAATATTTAATGGGTCGATATCCTTCAAAAAATTATTTTTATTTGGTTACTACCAAATGAAAAGGTCTATGAGTCCGAGTTTTGAATATAAAAACTATCTTCGTTTTTAACATATATTAAAAAAATTTCAAAACTTAAAAATATTGTAAATGAGAAATGATCATACAATTAAACTTCCTTCTCATGAAGTAAACAGTAATTTGAGTTTTGACAAAAAGTTAGACATCAATCCCCATTGTTTTTTAAAGAGGAATTGATTTCTGTAATCAAATTGTAATTTCGATGTTTAGGGTCGCTTTTTTCAATTGGAACTTTATGATTTGACTTCGTAAATTGATTACACATCCTATTTCCAGCAAATTTGAAGCATCAGTTGATAATTCGTGTTTCAACTGGTAATTTTTTACCGTGAAGAAAAAATCAAGGGATCTGAATTTATTTTTTTCCTATATTTTCTGAATAACTTATGATATTACGTTGCAGTTTTGACTCTTAATTATTTTTAGAAAGATTGTTTGGCGCTGTCAATAGGATTATTCAAGCATGGGTCTTGAATAATCTAGCTACAAATTTAAATAATCGATCATGTGCAGTGAAGTTACCAGTTTTGTCTATTACCAATCTATCTTGTAAAGACCTTTTCGAGTTCATTCTATTTCTTCGATAATTAAGACCCGCATCGCCTGAAGTCTATAAAAATAAGGTGCTAAGCTAAGACAATCATACACAAGAAAGAAATCCAAGAATTTGCTGTTAATAATAACGATTTTACAGACAAGTGAATAATAAGGTAAATTTTTTGACTTCTATTTATTTTCATAAAATAAATAGAAGTCTAAAGTGAGTAAAACTAAAATTTTCGAGCTATCATATAGTTGTTTTGACTGTCCTTTTGTCGATTTCTAATTTCGTACGACTCTGGTGATCATACTCTAAGAAACAAATCCCCATAAGATTTATGATTGTGTTATACTTAATCTATTTCAAAGTTCATGGAAATTTTCTGGGATTACTTACATAGTACGACTCTTAATTAGTTGATGTATGCTATAAATATTTCTACAAGTTGAGTTATTTAAGAAAACTAAGTTCCACATTTAGGATTTAAAATTCTACTGCTTGTAAAAATGCAGGAATTAAATAAAGAATCAATTTATATTATTTGTTCACTTATAAAACTTCTTATTAATGTCCCATTAGTATAAGATACGATAGATTTGTTAGTTTGCATGTAATAACTTGTTGAAGATTATTTAGTTTGTGATTAATTAATTCCAGACTGTATAATTTTATTATGACGAATATCTTATATCATCGTTTCCAATCTAATAACTTCCAGGTTTCCGTAAATGGTCCTTTTAGTTTAAAAACAGAATATAATTATCAGAATATAACATATGAATGGATTCTCACTGATATTGATTTAAAAACAAATTATTCTATACTGCTCAACCGATTTGAACATTCGGTTTCCTATTTTTATTAGTAGTATTTAAATTTTGACACAAAAACTGATATGGACACAAACACTTGATATTGTAAAACATTGAAAACTATTTGAAAACGTTTTCAAGTCTTGAGACATGCGTAGCTATTAGATAAATATGAGTTGTGTGAATGAGAAACGTTCTGAAGTGGGCGATAAAATCATGTCAGTATTCAGTAATTTTGCATATTTATTGGCTCTCTGTTATTTATTAGTATTATGGTTTACCAGATCTTTCAAGTGGGAAGAGACACATTTATTTATCTTGTAGAACGTATGAACAAGAATTTTTTCGAGGAATTACTTTGAGCTGTCCGAGTTAATATAAACCAGCGAATTATATGTACAGGGTCCTTCACGACGAGCTGAATCGATATGTATATGTACCGCCATTAATGTTCTGAAAATTTGTTTTCCAAAATGCTCGTTTCAGCTTAAATAATTTCAGTTTTCAATCTACGTAAAATTTCAATATAACTTTATATAAAACATTTTTTCATTATTTTACATTTTCAAAATTTTTTGACACATACAGTTCTCCACTAAAAAAATTATATTTCTAAGCTTAAGCGAGTCAGTTCTAATACTTTTAGGATTTGAACAAATAACGCTTACAGCTTTCAAAATCTGTGAAAACATTGACAAAAAGTTATATAGGGTGTTCAAAAAATGATGCCGAATTTCGCTACCTAAAAACTTCGAAAACTTAATTTTTTCAAACGGCAACCCCCATTTTTCTCTTTACCATTGGATTCTACGCTTTAAATTGAGGGGACTTTATATAAATTCAAATATCTCAAATTAACGGTTTTTGTAGAAACATGAAAAAGCTGAGATTTTCATAGTTTCTAATTGTCACCTGCAAATGGCGAACAACGAATAACTAAAGTTAACGTATCAAAATATTTTAGTCCATTAAAAAATATTCAAAAACCCTACACTAAAAAGAGAAGAGCAAAACTAAAAACGAAACTAAAGTAAATGTTCGAAATGGTTGCCCCCAACTTCCAAACATTTATGGATTCTTCTTAAAAACCTGTGCTGAGTGGCGTTTCGAATTTCTTGCGGAAAAGAGTTCGAAATGCATTCCGACCTCTTTCCTGACAATCTTTTGTTTGTTGATACGTTAGTTTTTTTTTTGGTCGCTCCAGACAACCGACCTAACCATGAAGATTTCAGTTTTTTCAAGTTTCTACAAAAACCTTTAAGTTGAGATATATGAATTTACTAACGAAGTCCCCTTAAAGCGTAAAATCCAATGGTAAATAGAAAAAAGGGGATTGCCATTTGAAAAAATTAGGTTTTCGAAGTTTTTAGGTAGCGAAACTCGGCACCATTTTCAGAACACCCTATATAAATTTATGTCAAGGTTTTTACAAATTTGAAAGCTATAAGTGTTATTTGTCCAAATCTCAAAAATATTAGACCTGGCTCACTTAAACTTGGAAATACCATTTTTTTAGTTAGGGCTGCATGTGTGCAAAAATTTCGAAAATGTGAAATAATTAAAAAATGGTGGACTTAGGCATACTATGCCTTATATAAAGTTGTATTGAAATTTTGCGTAGATTCCAAAAATTTAATAAAAATCGTAGCATTCCGTTCAAAATAATGAAGTTAGGTTCCACTTCCGGCATAACCGGAAGTTTCAGGAAACTGAAATTATTTAAGCTGAAACGAGTATTTCGGAAAATCCATGTAAGCAAATTTTCAGAACACTAGTCGCAGTACTTTGCCATATACATATCGATTCAGCTCGTCGTGAAGGACCCTGTATATAATATTACGTATTATTTTATCTTAAGTATTAACTTTATCATAATCTTATCTATGTGATAATTACATCATAAAGGAGAATAAGTATGAAGATGTAAGCCCAGTTTTGCAAAAAATTGAAGACTAAAAAAATATGATTAAGTAATAAGAAAGATAATCAAAACAATAACGGATGGAGTGATAATTATTGAAGGGGAATATAGGGAAAGAACTACCCAAGAAATTACTGAAGATATTGTAGAAAAAATCAAAGCACAGCGACTTAAGTGGTTAGGGAATATTTGTAGAGAAGGAACAAAAAATATATATAGCATTCAATAAGTTCCAATGGGTTCCCGGTGGTAGAAAAGGCTTAGGACAAAATGGTTAAAAGAGGTGAAAGATAACTTAAGCAGAGTAGGAATTATAAACTGACAGAAACAGGAAGTCTGGCTGGAAATAAGTGACAAGCTGTAGACATGAATTATGGGGACGATCCACCCCAACAAAAGGATCTAGATAGCAACAATTATTATTGTTATTATCATATATCCCAGAGAAAATTCATTTGGGATATACGAAATGACTATATGCGTCCTTTCCATCAGTCTCCAAGCTGTCGAAAATACTGGCGTGATTCAAATGGATTAAATCACTGAATTTAGTTCAGCGTAACGCATTTTAATTCAATATCAAATATCAAAATTATTCAAGTTATTTATGGCAAAAATAATTGGATTCGTAGTTGTAACAGGATGTAAATGAATTTGATTATACTTTGAATACTGAATACTGAAAATAATTGGTCCAATGAAAAATGATAAAATAGTCATTTTCTTACAAAACGCAATCGAACGCCAGGATGTAAAATTACCTTTTTATTTTTCTGCCAGTGCGAGATTGCTACAGTACGGGAAAACAAACTTTAATAACTTTCTTGGAAATCGTTGTCAACTCAAGCATCTGACTACGTTTTGTTTCTTAAGAACCAGGGCCGGATTTAGCATTGTGAGACCCGAAAGCCCAATAAATCTGGTATATTTTCCTTAAAACCTTTTTTTGAGGAATTTATTTGGATTTGGGCTTGATAAAACAAAACAATTCAATGCATTCCCGCAACAAAGCATGGTTTCAACTCTATTGCTCATGAACATTGCCCAGTACAGTACGTTCATTTTTATTCCTAGATATTTTTTCTTGGCCGTGGGCTCCCTGGGAGCTTGCGCCCATAGGCCCTGGTCTACCGGCCCTATTCGAAAACCCAATCAAATATTTTTGGAAACTAGTTTTTCATTATTTTTGATCAACATTTATCTGTTATACATATGCCTTTATTAAACTCATTCTCCGAGATGTTTTTGAACAAATTTAGGCTAAAAACGTGGTTCTTTCTTGCCGGAGACATTGAGTTTTACGAATCCCTATTTCCGCATTAAAATAATCTTCAATATGCTTTTTGAAGGTATCAATTAGAAGCTCTGGGTCTAAGCTTTTTGGTAGCGTCAATATAAATAATGAAAGTAATTGCAATACAATTAAAAATTAAAACCAAAGCATCTCTTAAAATACGTTTTTTGCAGGGCAATTCAAAATTATGTTGTATCGACGCGTTTCTTCAAAATTTTAAGGGCACTGTTCGCCAGTATATGAATTTATTTTTCTTCCCCATATAAAACTGGAAAAAAGAATCTCTAACAGACAATTTTCATATCAAAGTGATTGCAAAAATAAAGTAGAATAGACGTAAATTATAAGAAATAAATTGTAACATCGCAGGAAAGGTGAAGGCATAAAGTCATGCTTGGTGATTTATATTTCTCTTGCGGGGCAACTGCTCTAACAATCCATCATTCTAACACGGAAGAAAATAAGACGACAAGCCTTCTACAAGATAAGTTTTGTTGGGAATATCACAAAACATCTAAAATTCTTTACCACGAGCCGTAAAACAGAGTTAAATATAGATTTTCACATTACTTCAAACTATAAGAACAAAGTTTTCTTATAGTTGTACTGCTGGTAAGCCTTTGGCTTAATTCCCGTAATGAATTCAATTACTTTTAGAACTAAAGTGTATATTTAGAGTGCAAATGTAAGAGTGAGAAAAAATTTAATAATCTAGTGCTTCTAGTATCGTTAAACCAATCACTGATATTTTTCTTGTAATCGCTACAACCAAATAAAAACCCAGATTCCACCTGTCCAATACTGGTTATAAAAAAAAATTATATCTAAATAACATTTACATCGTATTTGTAATCTCTGATAGCCTGTAAAATATTCATTCTTCAGCAGCATTCATCACAATCCTTTTCATTCCTCTCATTTTACACATAACGAAAAGATAAACGAGATCATTGAATTAATATATTCGTGATGGCTGCACAATGTAAAGATGATTAAACAGTATGTCTACCATCTAAATTGCTTCATTAATGCCGTGCAATAAGCACAAATTGCTTTTAGTGTCGTTTAATGCCGCTTTTATTAAGACTACCATGTCCAAGTTCCAATATCTTAAAGTTTACGATGTCTAAAGAATGTCATATCACTGTTTTTTATGAATTTAAAGGAGGAGTACGTTCATGCATGTTGTAATCCTATTTCGGTTATAATCTGATTGGATCATTTCGGCTTTCAAGTTTTCTCATAAAGTTATTAACGGTCGTTAATTTTTGAAATATAAATATTAAAATAAGTGTTTTAGGTATCTACGAACCTAATGGCATGTTAATTGAAATATGGAACGCAATTTTATTTATGTGGATTAGAATTTTGATTACGAAGGTTGTTTTTAAGTTTTTACAACTATAAAATTGTGGCGTTAAAGAGTTGTGGTACTGAATTTGTTATTGTTATTTAGTATTTGATTCAGTAAGTTATTGATAGTTTAAAAGAAACAAGTTTGTACAAAAATAGAGATAATCCGAGAAGGTTTACTTTGGATGATTTTATAAAACCGCTTCGTGAAACTATTGGTAAGGGAACTTGATTGAAGAAGACTGTTTACAATTGATTCGCAGATTGAGGCGTCTCTTAGGGCCCTTTCACACCAAACGAATCCGAATCAATCAGAATCACTCCGAATCAAGTTGAATCTGATTGACGAAGATTCGGCTTCGAGCGCTCCGTTTAAATGTGAAGGGACTCTTTTCCCGCCTTCAGACCGGACGAAGCTGGTTCAATCAGGTTTGATTCGAGGTCGCTCTTGATTCAACCTGTCAGATTCCTCTCCGGTCAGTCTTGAATCAACAACTATACGAGATGGACGTGGAGTTATTTTAATTTTAAAAGATTATTATAAAGAATCAGATTCAACTTGATTCCGAGTGATCCAGATTGATTGGTGTGAAAGGGGCCTTAGGACATAGCTGATTGAAGTACGTGAAGCAACTGAATATTAGAAGGAGGAAAAGCATCGAAATCACTTTTAGGCGCGAATATTTCGAAAAGCAACAAAACACTTCTGTTTCTCTTTTTGTAAAAAGGCAACCCTCGTATAAAAAGTTCAACCCATACAATTAGTGTTACTTGATAAGTGATTTTTCCATTTAAACTATGATAATTAATAAATAATTTATAATATAAATAAGGTCTGACTCAATTTAGTTGGATCGTGATCCAATCATAATGATAAATATTCGTTCATCCATTATAATAATTTCTTTTGAAAATAATATTATCAAATCTGCTCTAAAAAAATACTTCGTGACTTTAGTGATTTACGGTACTTATTGTCCATTATTATTTGAAAAATACTTACGACAAATATAATTTCATAATTTATAAAAACCAAGGAAGGAACAAGCATTTAATGAGGAGCCAACTACCAGAAAATCAGGAGGCAGACGTCTAAAGAGATGGGTCGAATCATAGGCATCAACTCCCCAAAATCGAGATTGAAGAAACTGGATAGTACAGGGCAAGCCATAAAGAAGAAGAATTTATAAAAACTACTTAATAGAAAAACGTAAATGCAATCGATTTTGATGGAAAAAAAGAAACAAAAAGCTATAGTAAATAGAGTTATCAGTATACCAAGAGAATGACTTTACTTTTCTGGCGTGTATGAAGATCTATGGTTGTATAAAGTATTTTTTCTGTAATAAATGTAAAGTAACAGAAAAATAAAATTTGCTCCTGAAGCTTTTCCTCGATGTTGAAAATTAACTGAGATGACTGAGCGGAAAGATGATTCTATTAAATGCTTATCACTTCTTTGGATTCTAACAACCTTATTATCAATTAGAAAAGAATATAATTCTCAAGAGTAGCATCATTTTCCTTGTTTTTCAACGCTAAGGGACGTTGTTCGAAAATTTTCACACAGATAACTACGAGATATTTGAAAATGGGCCAATTACTAGAAAACAGAATCCATATCTAGAGGTATCCAATGTTAATGAAGAAATAGATGGCATATATATGAAGTATTTATGTTAGATTTAACAGTAATGGACTCAGCTTGTGAGGATTTCCACCAGGGTGTGGTGCAGGTAGATATTCGCGTATAGCCTCGATTATGTCGATCGTACAAAAGATTCTCTTCGGCAACGGTTCAACATTCTTTGTAATAATGATCTTACTATAGCAAACACTATTAGATCCTGGGTTCAGATATTCACTGTTGAAGCAGATCTATAAGAACACTATCAAAATTGAAAAAATCCCCGAGATGTTCTACTCGAAAATTTCAGACCTCAGTTTGAGAAGAATTATATTGTTCAATACCTTTAAGAATAGTCCCAAAATTTTTCAAAAATGATCACAATGTACGTCTAAAATAACTGTATGGTGTGTCGATCGATAAAGTCAAATACGATAATATTGTAGACGAAATTTTGACTGATACTCAGTTTACTCAACTTTTTCTCTGCAGTGCTTTGATTAGGATTTCAATCAAATAAGTGTGACGTGGGAATTGGTTCCAACGCAAGGAGCCAAGGACAAAGTTACAATTGCTTTACCAACGCCCCAAAGCGATTGTTACTAAAAACTGAGATAAAAGGAATGTACACTATTTGATTTCTCATTCATAAATTTGTCAGAATAGAGCTTTCTTACTCTAAAAAGATCCAAAACAATATCTTGATACTTCGTGTTACATTGTTGAAAATATCTGAATCATTCAGCATTCCATTGGTCAAATAATTCTTGAAATGAATTCAGTTGAAATAAGTAAGGAAAATAGCATGGAAAACGAGGATAAACAGGATAAGAATTGAGGTAATTATAGAGAAGCTATATCCAATAGGAAACAAAATAGTTGATCTTTGAACTGAAAGAGAAAAGAAGCAAAAAGTTGTAAGAGGAGAAGGAGGAAATAGCAAAGTGGAAACTAAAGTCCCACTAATTTGACGCTGGAAAGGGTATAGAAAGTACGAATGAAGAAGAATGTTTAATGTGTATTGAGTTTATGAATAACAAATTGTAACAATCGATTGTTTTCTTAGTGTTGTATGAACCAAATTCGTAAAAATGTGTAGTTCAGATAGGGATTGTTTCAAATGTTGAATAAGAATTGCTTATAATTAAATGTTGAAACAAGAAGCACTGACTAAAGATTATGTAAATGCCAGTTATTGTGGAGAAGCCGTTTTTGGAGATGAGTTTTTTCTGCTTTTCCAGCGAAGCAATTGTCCTGAGAGATTCTCTTTTCGCGATAAAATAAACGCTAAAACCTCTAAGACACCTTAGAAAGTCATTAAGTGTAGCGACCGTAAACAGTATGCGGTATTCACCGATTTAAATAAAGCATCCCAAGTCGGTGGTGGAAACTCCCCTTATACCAATGGATTCCTCTCGGCCAGAGGATTACCATCGCATTTAAATAAATACATAAATATTACATCACCGAATTGTGTATAATTAAATTCTGGAGCCACGGAAGCCGCTTTTCGAAATGCTAATTTCTCGCTGATTGTAATGGATGTTCATTTCAGTTTACAGGAGAGCTTTTGTTTCGATATTGTTTCTGCCATCCTTTTACATTTTGGGTTTATTTATTCAATTTGTTTCGATGATTTCACCGAACGAACCAACTGAAAATTGAATCGCGGCTTGTAATTGACTCTCCAGATTTTCCATTTTCCATGATTTATTCAATTTTTCGGAATATGTAAAACATGAAATAAATTGCCAATTCGGAAGCAGTCAGCTACACCGGAATGAACAACTCAAACCAATTTAATTGATGAAATACAGTTTCATCAAAGATAGAGCCTAATACCAATTATATATAAACATATTTTTGATCACGACAGCTCCTTCTAGTCTACATTATAAAAAAAAGAACGTTCTAAAATTGATTATTACGTTTAGGGGTGAAAATCTACGCACTGCTTTCCAACTTGACCTAAAATTTTTTCGAAAAAAACCATGGTTTTCATCAATTTCTTGTTATTTCACAAAAAAATTGTATCAATTTCAATCATAATAAAGACATTCTTTTGTGAAGCTTCTAGCTTATCGTCTTGAAGCTAATCAGGCATGAAACTTTCAACATAACTAGGGTAAATGTCTTAACTTCACACATATGGATGTTGAGCGCTCAAGGATACCTATAGCATGAAGATGACACCTTAGATATTCGTGTCCGTTAAAACGATCAGTCATCACTCGAATTTAGCGCATGTTTAAGTGCAACAGTTGATTGTTAAGAAAGAAGAAGACCTATCTATGCGTTGGGTTTCCATTCATCTATATATAGACTATTTGGAGATGAAATAACTACACTAAATATGAATTTTGGGCCCATTGATGGTTTTGCTGATCCCAGGGAATGAATGAGTCTCGTCTTTGCTTTTGTTGCTCGATTGATCGATGGTTCATCAAAGTCGGAGACAGTTGGATCTTACGAACTACCCCAAAATTTAACGCAACAGATTTATATTTGTAGTCACAAATTTGATTCTGTTCCACCGTTGGCCGCTTCGGAAATAGTTCATATCAACTCACCAAACACTGCAGCAACTGATGCTGGTTTATTATAATTGATTTATTATTAAATGCATGTACATCAAAACATCATTCAATAATTGAATTTTGTAGGTAATTGCGTAAAATCTAAAACGTCTTGTGGTGGTTGAGCTTGTTTTTATATCGGGCACTAAATCCAGTTATTTAAAATGACCGAACAAACTCCCAATTGTGAAAGTTGCTGGAGCTGATAAATCTGATATACCCCGTACATACTAAATTAAAAGAAGAATTCATTTTTGAGAAACAACCCTTTTTGATAATATCGAGATTATAGTAAAACAAGAGAAAATACATGAAGGGATGTTAAAGTGAAACTGTGGTCAAAAAGAAGCATTTTAAGCACTTGAATGTATATATTTTCAAAAATGCTACTTCTCAGAAATTGTTTTTATTAATTTATCAATTTTTAGGCGCAATACAGAATGTTTGATATTTAATTATTAGTTAAATAAATATTTTCACATGATATGGTTGTTTATTTGTTTTACTTCAATCAGTTTCTGCTAACACTTCAACTTTTTCATAATCCTAAATTTATTTCTAGTGTGAACTACTTAAGTCAAGTGTGTCGACGAGTTTCAAAATCTCACCAAAAGTGTTTAGTGATTGTTGGGTAACGTTGATAAGTTGTTGGGTGCTACTGACATGTACCACGCCCGTGAATAGGGTTCTCAAATTTAATCACTTGTGATGTTATATATTTTCTAAACATTTGTTTCGTTTCATATAAGGACGTAAATGACAAATATGTTCGCGATAAGATATAGTTTCTCATTAAATGGAAAAGTAACACGTTTTCGAATTGTGTTACTATTCTCGGCAGTATAAAAATTTTACTTTAATAGTCTTCATATATATACGTATCTAGTTCCGAGATAAAATAGATATGACATAACCTCAACTCAATCTATCTTTAAATTTTTCCTTCAATATTTGATAAAAAATACCATTAATATTGTTCTTTTCGTTGCACAATAAATAATGTCATAAACGAATGAAATTCAAACAACCACAATTAATGTTTTTATTCCTGTATACCATGCGATTAAAAGATCAAATTTATTAACTAGATCTACCATTTCTGGTAAAAGAAATGCATCCTTCTTCAGTTTTTGGAGCTCGCGCTCTTTTGACATAATTGTATATCCATAGAATGAGTAAAAGTGCAGTTTGTTGACGCTCTTGACAAAAATGTTGCAATTATACTCAAATTGTTAATAAAAAAGTACCAAATACAGATAAATATATGTTATCTTATCTAAACATCTTCTTTGGAATGTCATTATTACAATGATGAAAATAAGAGACCTAATCCAACTATCCCATTCCAGTAAATAATTTTTTATAATGGACTGGTTCCATTTTAGGACTGAAAGTGCTACTTTGATGGACGAGCAACAGACGAGCGCACACAACATTTTTTAGACGACGCTTAAGGTAAAACTTCGGATAAAACAAATAATTTCAGAAAATTGAAAATTTAAGGTTATGCAAAATCATCGAAGTGAAACTGTCAACTGTCAACATTGAAGTGGCTAGAGTCACTCCAGAGCGTCCCGAAAGTGTTTTGCAGTACGGAACTGTCACTTTCACTACAAGGAACACTCAAAACGCAACTTTCGGTATGTAAATGAATACAGAACGCACAACTTTCAGATGGCGTCGTCTAAAAACGGTTTTTATACTCACAATACTACATAGACGTCGATTTATCTTCTGGAAAGCAATTTCTATAATTATGTGTAATTCATTCACGGAGAAGCTGAATAACATAGTGTCTAAGATACTTTTTTTAAGACGATGCGGAATCCAAGTAACGGATTCTACCAGAAAAGCTGGTGGTGGGTAGATCTGTGCGTGTTTATTGTTCCATTCCATTCTCTAGGAATTCATTTGTGTAAGTGGCAACTACTTTGTGCAGCATCACCTGGATGATATTGTCGTGTATATAAGCTGCTTCTGTATATCCTCTTATAATCGAAAGCCAGGAGGTCCACCCGCCACCACTAGAACGGCATGTTTAGAAACAGTCCGTTAAGAACTAGCGATTCTCAGTACATCTTTTCTCTATACCATCGTCATTGCTTTGCAGTATTTCTTTATTCTGAGGGTGTCTGACGAGACCTCTAAATGTCTGAGATAGTACTTTTCTTATTAGTAAACTTGGTGAAGTGGGTTCTCCGACAAGAAAATTCTTACTAAGAAAGTTACGTGGAATAAGATCGAAAAACTTGGTGGTATTTCAACGTTAGATTACTATTCATTCAGATCCATGCCGAGAGAAAAATTTGAATCCAAAGGAGGTGTTGAAAATGCACTGCGACAATCCAAGTCTAAAGAATGGTTTCATCAAGATCTCAAAGGTTTAGTTGAACTGTTTAGCTAACCTTCTAATATCAAGGCCTTTTTCTACGATTATTTGATAAACCCTCTATCTTTAGCAAACGTAAATATATGTCTTACTTTTAAATACAAAATATAATCAGATCAATTTATCGATCTACTTCAATATTAATAATGAATTATTGAAGTGTTACATTCCAATAAGTATTTTGTCAGGTTCACATTCAACGGAGTATAGTATTTGAACTAATCACTATTTAAAGACAATTAACCTGTTAACATATCCGATAAAGTAGCGTCGTTAAAATTTTACAAAGAATAGCTTCGGATAATCATTATCAATTCATAATTTTTCGCTCCAACCGAAATAATGTATGCACATTCCAATTCTTTTAATTCGTTGATAATATGTCCTAAAATAATTATAATTCTTTTCTTTGATCATGATTTTCTTTGTGGGTTGATATTCTATTGCACACTATATACTGTTGATATTCATAGTTCTGCCTGAAGGCTCATTCTATTTTTTTACAACCTTTATCCATTTGTTTACATTATGTACATTCCACTATTTTTGTAAGCTGCTATCTCTTCTTTATAACACTTTTCTAAAGTTTTCCTTTCGTCCATTTTGTGTTTACGTACATGATAAGATGGATCCACTCTTTTAAATACTCTCACTTTGTTTTTTGTCTCTGTTTTTTCAAAAATTCCAAAGGCATATTCCAAAGTATATAATAGTAGGTATAAAAATTAAAAATATAGTGAATTCTACAAAATATAAGCAAATCTTATTATAGCCTTCATCAATTTCTTATCGCATTTACGTACGTATTGTATTCATACCGGGTGGTTAAAAATTGAGGAGTGAATAAATTCATAAGCAAAAAAATCGATTCAAAGAGCGAACTAGCACTCAAAAGTCTCCAAGAAAAAATCTAAAAAAGTCTCTTCATTATGAATGCACTGCTATTATCAAGTTAATATTTTTTTGTAAAGAAAATAAATCTTAAACAACGAAAAAGGCATATAATTGACAATAAAAAAATACAAGCCTCAATTCGTCATAATAATAGTGGACTAATGTGGAATAATGTGGAATTAACCCTAAAGTTTTTTCACTCAATGTTGTTCTTCAGTAAGCGCCGATTTCAGGCCCAATTTGGTGACTGGTGTAGAATTTCTAGCTCGAACTTTTCTCCGAAGCTCATTAGGATGAAGTTTTCGCCATTGAAACTAATCTAGAAACGACGTGATTGCCTAAACACAACTGGGTTTCTGCTTCCATTGAAATGCCGGCCTAAACTATGCAGGAACCTCTTCCAAAAGCCACGTTTCTTTCCATATACTGCGTGAATCTTTCTTCAGATCTTCCGTAGGCTCGTCCTCTCAAGCAAATGAAGTAGAATAGATGAACTACTCGGGGGACTGGGGTTAATTCGGGGTCAGTAGCTGATCTTTTTGATTCAAGGTCAGCTGCCTTGAGAGTTGTTTTCACTGTCCAATCCTTCGCATCCATTCCTCGCGTTTGTTGTATTTAAACACCAAAAGAAAGGGTCAAGATTTATCAGAGACGTGCTGACGATAAATCGGTCATCTTCCGGAACCGCTTCTTCGATGAAAATGACCAGACTGACTCATGTTCATGTAAGTAGAATGGAGTATTTCATATGGGAGCAAAACGGGAAGTATATTCATCTGTGAATCTAGAATAAATAACAATTCAAAATCTTCTAGAATGGAGCTGATACAGATTAAGTATGTTATGAATTTAGCAAGTGTAGATGAATTGAAATATGCAGAGCTACAAAATTTACTATTATAATTAATTAGAGAATAAATAATAATAGAGAATTTCAACAGATTTTGCGTTGTGAAAAGTTCTCCAGGGAGTAAACTATTATCCTTATTTGACACATTTTCAAGGACACTTTGTGCTCATTATTATTCTACAACGATTGCCTATGTTAACTTCCAATTGATCTAGAATTTGAATCATTAATTTTATCTAAAACTTTGTTATTCTTATGCACTGTTCATTAACAATTTGATGTTATTAATGATTGTTGGAAAAGGTTTAAACGTTTTCGGGCAAACGGACAGTGAGCGAATGATCTAGTGTCACCGTCCTGACGTGAAATAATACATTGTACTGCATTAAATTAAACACAGGTAGGTACAGTCTAAACAAGTGTTTGGTTTCGATTACCGCTCGCTATAGGCGGAGTTTTATACGAACTTCAACCACACCTACTGCCAACCTGTTCTAAAAAAATCGTCTTGTTAACAAGGTTGACTCGATATAAAGATGGCCGCTGACGCCACAGTAGTCTGACTAAATTTTTTTATCCTTTATTTTAATTGGTGTTGAAACTGATGCAAAAGTCGTTAAGATATAGCTGTGAACGTGCCTTGTATCGTTTATTGGTAATTTAACTAAATGTCGCTTCTTTATTTCGAATTTATTATCCCTGTTTACATAATTTCAACTTTTATGGAAGTTGGGAGTTGTTTTATAATTAGTTGCTGCTTCGTGAAAATATTTACTTATTCTGATTAGGGAGTCGGTTCGCATTGATTAAGAGTTTTGTGTATTCATATTATTTCATAATTTACACTCGTTCTCAAAGGCTACTCACTGATTTAAATAACCTTATCAATTATTACAATCGATATTTTACGTAAAAACTAAACATTACAGTTATACAGTTAAATTTCTTACAGTACAGTACAGCGGTTATGCTTTGATACATAGAAGTGTACTGAAGAAGTAAAAAATCCTGTACGCAACTTTCTTTAAGATATTTTACATTCTGTATATGTTTTTTCTCGTAAATATTGAATTAAAATCTGAGCAAAAACCTAGTTTGAATCCAAAAAAAATTGTTCGACAGAAATGGAAAAGTGAAGAAGTTTGAGTAAACTTGGTTTTTATTTACTACACTAGGTATCGATGTAATAGTTGTACCAGTTTATTTTTTTCATTCACTAATCATTTTTTAAGATTTTTTATCTTAATACAATCCATATCAATAATAATCGTGGGTATTTATACTTAGAAACAGATTATTCTATATAGCCTTTCAGTTCCAAACTTGTAACATAATTATATCAATGTTTCTGAATGTTTCTTGTACTTCATTGATGTTTCCTTTATTGTGAAAACTAAAGCTTGATATTCCTCAGAGTGAGAAAAATATCTAAGTTGGCAGATCATGGTCCTTGTTACATAATCTACTTTAACAATGAGCACAGTTGATTACCTTATAACGGAATTAGAACATACAGGTAATGAAGAGATTACTAAGAGAATTAAAAATACATATCAACATAAACAATTGCTTGATCAAAAAAAACCAAGCTGAATGGACAAAAAGTGCATTGAAAGCTACACAGATGACATATTTTAGGCCTGGTTTCAAGAAAGGATGAACGAAAAAATGTCCAAATACGACTATAGATTATAACTCATGAAAATTATTGAGTAGGGATAGTTAAGTTGAGCTATTTACAGAGAATAGTGGATTCAAAACCACTGTAGAAAAAGAAAAAGAATTGATAATTTTCTTGAGAAAAAAGAAGCAAGTAAACACCAAAATTCCGATCAGGTAATTCCGCAATCTGCTAAGGTATAGTTCAGTACTGAATTCTTGATTAGGTTTATCTTTTATGCTCCTTATTAGGATTACCTTATATGGTAGGATTGCCTCATAAGATTCTTATCAGGATTACAGTATAAGGTTCTGATCAGGATTAGTTTACATGGTCCAAAAGAAACAAATTATAAACACTAACTTTTCTTCCAAAATTTCAAATTCAAAATCATTTTCAAAATCATAAAATGGTAATTATGTTAATGTTTTGATCACTTGTTCATTTCAATTTTTAATTTGTGGTAAAATCAATAATTTATTCTCAATGGGGTCAACCTAGTGAGGACTTCGTCAGGATAACCGATAGGAAATATTTTTTTTTCAATAAGGTTCCTTAGATGGACATGATCAAGGAAACCTGATCGAACATTAATTTTTAATAGGATTATCCTAGTGCGTTCCTAGAGTGGCCTTCCTCAGGTTTACCCTAGTAAGTTTAACCTTGTTTTAACCTGTTTAGGTCATTATGATGTTTCAAGGAAATGAGGAAAAAACTCTAGTCAGGATAAACCAAATATGTAAACAATACATAAATTTATTTTAAGACCACACTCACTATATGTTATATATGCACAAATTTATTGTCTGTTGATCATGATGATTCATGAAAATTATCTAATTTGAACGCAGTTATAGGCGATGCTTATCTATATACGAATTATAACGCTTTCCAATATTTTTATTGCAGCAAATTTGCAAATGAGAACATAAATATAGTCGATTTATAATATTCGAATGCAATTTAAACGTAATGTTCGAACCAAATTTATTTGCATTCAATTACAGACTATGAATATGACAAGTCGATAGAAAATGAACACGTTTTATTTGGAAATAAATGAATTTTATGAGCTTGTCCGCACTAACGTCACTTTTAATAAAAGTTCCACATTTCGATCTCCACTAAAAAAAAAACCAATAACACCGAAAGTTTGAATGAATATTTGGATAATAGATGTTGTTTAGTGTGAAATGATTCAAAATTTTAACAAAAAAGTATATTATTACAATCAAATATAATAAGAGCAGTTGTTGGAATGTAAAAAAAAACCAATTCATACAGAAACAATTACAAAAATCTCATTGAAATAACGAAAACCTGAAGGAGCCTTCCTGGATATTACACAGTCCTTCAACAAAGCATGGCTTATACTAAAAAGTGAAAAAATACTTACTAATAGTCATTTCCTTGTATGATTTCTATACAGTATTATGTGAAGTCCACTTAGGATCACTTCTATACAGCTGACATATATAAGTAACTAACAAAACAACTGTGGAAATATTCGCTGATGATGATACTTCAATATGATCACCATACATGAAACTTTAACTTAATCAGAATAAGATACAGTCAAAAATATCAAATCAAAATTAATTACGTTGTTATTTCACAAACCAACAGTTCTAAAACTACTTATTGCAAGTAGAACTTAAACTGAATCAAATATATTGGACCATAGGTAGATAATCCCAACTAAAGTGAAGTCCTACCGATAGAATGAATATCCTGAATTCAAGCAGGAAGTTCAGAATAGAGATACCAAAACAAGGTGATGCACATTATTGTTAACACTACTAAATACATGCCCAATAATGTCATAGTACGAAATATTCCAATACAATCAGCAAAATAAGTAATTGAATGACAAATAGGGCGACAATGAGGACCGAAACTGAATTCAACGTTAAATAGGATTCAGTTATCTGAAGTGATGAATTTGAGTTGGAGGTCTGTGTATACACCACAATAAAAGTCTTGGGTCTGTATATTTTTGAAAGGAATTTGACATCGTTTCATTACAGTCCTATTTTTGAAATTCAGTTGCCAAAAGAAGAATTTATATTTGAACAAGATGACGTAGTTTACCATATATAGCAATCCATAGTATCAAGATTGCAGAAAATGGATATTTTTGGTTTAAAATGACCTACAAGCAGCTTTAAATATGGTCTATCCAAACTTAAACTTTAGCATCAGATAAGAAGAGGTTGATCAGAAACTGTATATACTGCATTTTTTACAACTATTTTGAAATAATTAGTAACAAGGTTAGGTAGGTTAGGTAGGAGATAAATTTATGATGAAAAACAATCCATACATCAATTTTAAAAGTAGGTTCAGCACAGTTTTTGGATCTAATATACTATCATTGATTTGTCTGGAAACACATCCGATATTTATAAATATATCTCAAATCAGAGCTGAGCAGGAGTCATGAATTCTTTCTCTAATAGGTTTTGAAGTCTTAATAATTTTTCGTTTTGGTTCGTAGTGATAAATATTCAAAGATTAAAAAGTATATGAGCTTTTTGAGGTTAAGTAATACTTTCCAATAATATATTCGACATATGTAGTTAGCATATCCAGCATGTTTATGAAGCCATAGACAACATCTGCGAGGGTCGTAACTGTTAGTCCCCAACACCTCCTTAGGTCGTCAATTATTAAATATGAAGTCGTGTATGCTATTCCCTCGACAATAACCCAACTAAACGATATGCAGCTATGTTAATATATGTAAATTTATATTCAATATGTGCAGAATATTCTTCGCAGCAGTCGTTTTATTAATTTTATTTGACATCTTTTCAGTTCACTTACAATTGTTAAAAATTTATGTTTGCTCCATCATGAATAGTTGAATCGATATAACCTCCATCTAATTGCCAATTTCACGTTATATTTGGTGTGATAATTAGTGGAAACAAGAAATCAACAGAAATTGTCACTTCATGGTTTTAATCAAACTCTACAAACTACTAATTTACCACATGTACTTATTATGATTTACTAACCAAAGTTTTCGCAAATAGGTGGCCAAATATAGAGAATATGATGGATTCTGAACGAATTTGAGCTTCATCCTGATGTGAGAAACACTTCCCCCGATGTTTTTCTTTCATCGCCTCACATAATTTTGACTTGTTCTGTTGGCCAAAGACTCCAATCCAAATTTTTTTTATTGGTACTCTATTTTACTCATTTTAAGTACCCGTCAACGTGTTTAAATGATTACTATCATTACAAACTCAAACAATGTGAAATCTAAACCACAACTTTTAATTATTGATCTGTTAAAGTACCTTGGAATTTTGAAGAAACAAAAATCAAAAACTTTATTCAACAAATCAATCTAAAATTTTTCAAATGAATCTGAAAGGTATAGTTTATTCTATTTGGAATGTTAATACTTCCATTTTTTAGATCAGAGGAAGTGCTAGTATTAACATATAAGTCAGTACAGCAATACTTCCACTAATGGTACTGCGAGTCTCTTCAACATAACCAGTTGCCACAATTTCCATCCGAATTGTCGTTGGATTTGATCGATTGTCATAAAAGTAGCAGACGTTCGTGGAAACGAGTGCCCCGTGTACTTATCCGGATCCTCTAATACAAGATAATGTACAATTTTCGAGAGACATAGCTTAACCACTTGATTGGTGCACTTTCCCTTATCATACCGTAAGAAAACTCGGTCTGTACTAGTATTTGATAGGTGCAGTGATGAATTTTACTTCATCAAATACACATAACCAATCCCATCACTATAGGCAATAGTAAAACGTTGAGCTTCTACTGTCTTAGATCGAATAGTAAAAAGTAATACAAACACTATTTGCATTTATAAGAAATGTCTAATCATCTTCTTTGAATACTTATGGCTTCTTGACTACGTCATTCCTTCATGAATGCATAAACTTTTACAAATAATTTTATATCAACTCTTTTGTTTATTCTCAACGTATATAGCAATTTTGAATGATTAGCCCACATTTTAGATGGTTTGCTTTGCTCTAACATTCTTTGCAGCTAGACAAATAAAACTCCTTCATCTACATCAG
This sequence comes from Diorhabda carinulata, assembly GCF_026250575.1. NCBI lineage: Eukaryota > Metazoa > Arthropoda > Insecta > Coleoptera > Chrysomelidae > Diorhabda > Diorhabda carinulata. Next base: position 4,296,357 of record NC_079463.1, read on the forward strand.
ACATGTTTTGCTTTTCCATTCCTTCAATGGACTTATTGAAGTAGCGATTCAACTGTTGTGCAATCCATGAAGAAACTAAAAATGGCTAAACAACTAAGGATATTAGAAAGGAATACTAATGGACTGCTGCAGAATCAACAACACTTTATCAAGAAGCCATACACCAAATGGTGTATGCAGCCAATATATTGTCCATGGTCTAAAAAAGGATCAATATATAGATTTTTTCAGGAGCCAAGGATACAGATTCCTTATAGGTGATGGCTTCAATGCAAAAAACACTCACTGGAGATGTAGATTGACCACAACTAAAGGCAAGGAACTTTTAGCAGAGTGTAATCAGCTCAATTGTGAAACGTTTTCAAGTGGTGAGCCAACAAAATTCCTTACAAATATTTTTGTTGAGAGGCGATATAGAAATCGAAAGGTCAATCCAGCTTAGCGGAAAAAAATTAGATTGTATTTCTGATGAGTTTTTTGCTAGTTCGAGATAATTACGCAATCTATGACACACAGTAATTTATAATTAACGCTCGTTATTTACTAATATCATTTTATATATACAATATCAAAAAAATCGACGACGCTCAACATCGCCACTCTTATCTTGAAAATTCAAGTTTTAATAAATTGTAAAATGGACAGAAATAAATGATACGAAATATACCGTAGATAAGATACGGTATATCTGATTAAATGGTCGCTCATTCTTCTTCACGATACAAGCGCCATTGTCAACTAAAACCTGTCTCTCATTGACAAAAGTTCGTCCGTTCTCGAATCCTTAGTTAAATGATACCGATGTAAACTACGGCTCTTAAATAAACATTAACTTTTACTGCCGTACCTTTTTTTGTCGAGAAAAGATGCCCATCGCGGTCATTTAGTTGTTGAAGGTGTTATAATTGGTCTAAACACCAACTCTGGCGTCAGCTTGGCCAGACAGCAGGACCAAGTAACTCGCGATCGCATCTTAACATCACACAATCCTGTTCCTGATTATGCTCATTTTTAAGGACGATTCTTCTTCCTGTCATTTCAATAGTGTTGATTGAGTGTGTCTATAATCATATTTTTATAGTTTTGACAATTTATTATTATTGACGAGTTGTAATTAAATGACAAATCTAATCAAGATCTGATCCGAAACTACTACAATTTCTAATAAAAAGGCAATAAATTAAATGAAAAATGTTTAGACATGATTCCATAAGTTTATATACAAAATGATCATGCAAAATATGATCTGATTCATTCATAGTTTTTGATAGTTTAAATATTCTTTTCCAGCGTTATCTTATTTTCTCTTCTATCTTTACGTCGCTATTTTTATTCCATCTTGCGCACAGCTTTCTCATATACCAATTTTCAGTTATATCGCACTTTTCGGAATGCGTACTATGTCTGTTAGCTCGGGCACTTTAGTCGACGATCCTCCAAAACCACATTGAGGATTTTCTTTAACATTTCTAGAGTCGTGACCTCATTTGATTGACCACTGCGATGGGATGCGTTCAAACTTTGCTACCCATTATTTTACTGTTAATAACGAAGAAGCAGTCTCACCTAGAGTTAAATCTAGTTCAGCTTTTATATTGGTTGGGTTAAGTCCTTTCAAATAAAACTATTGTATCACATAACAATTATCATTTTTTTCCATGATAGCGAATTCACTGAAAACGTTTATTATTGATGTCTGCTGAACAAATACTAAACAACGTGGCCTCTTCAAACTTGAAATATATGATGTAAAGATTGTGTACTTTCTAATACAGTTGTATTTTTCAAGCAGCTACCGCCTTCTCTAAATCAGGCCATGTACTTCGGAGACCATCCTCACAATATGAGCTATTCACAAATTTTTTAATCAATTAGAAATAAAACTGCGATTCTATCATTTCACTAATCTACTTTTCATATTATTATCTAAAGTTGCCAGGCATTATAACATTCAAAATGTCACATATACGTTTCTTGTTTATTTCCATAAGCTTTCACATATTTTTCCAATAATTTATAGAAAAACTGCAACTGTTGCATTGTACCTTTATTTTTTCAAACAGACCAAAACATGAAATATCAAATTTTCCAATAATTTAGAGATAGAAACGCAATTCTTGAGGTCCCCTGTTTACAGTATTCTCTAAATTGATAATATCTATATAAAATGTTGTTTTTCAAATTTCCTTAATTTGTAGTGACTATTCACAAATAAATTTCCATGATCCGAGAGCAATTCACAAATTTTCCAATCATCCATAGATAAAACTGCACTTTTGGCATTTCGCTATGGTATTTTTCATGGTATTCTCTAAATTTCTCCAACATTTAAAAAGTCGATTATCTCTTGAGTTTATTCGAATATTTGTAGTAAACAAATGTCTTACAAAAAATATAGTGCGTGGATGATTTTAGTATGAAATATTTCAATCACTGCACAGAGATTCTGTCCGTTTATTAAAATTTGTTATAATTACTCAATTTTAAGTACAACTGACAAGAGATAAGATAGTAATTCAAAATTAATATACCTTGATGAAATATTTAAACCGCTTCTAAAGTCTCAATTAAAATTTGAATTATGCATGTATTAATTAGTAAGAACCTGGTATACAGTGAACGTAATTTACGATCGTAAACATCACAGAATTTAGTTTTTACACTAGAAGCATCGTATATTTTGCAATTACACGTGTCATATAAGACTTCATAAATCGCACTTATTGCTTCAAGTCGTAACCTTTGAAAACTGCTTTGAATTTAGAGGCAATAAATTGTAGATGTGGGGGTATACTTTTATATTTACATTTATCGCTTTGACTGATATTAAAATGAGGTCAGGTGTGTACCCGATAAATTTTTTATTTAGTCTTATCATAGGTCATAACTGATATATTTATATTAGCAAATTAATAATATTTAATTATAATTTAACTAATATTTAATTGTAATAAAACTAGAACTACAAAAAATTCATTGAAACTATCGATATATCGGATTTGATTGAGATAATTACAGCCCCCTAATTTTGTAACTGTAAGTTGTTTACTTCCTGAAACTTTCAACTCAAATATCAGGGAAAACAAGTATACATACTTCAAAAATAATCTATTGAAGTTTGTAAACCAGTTAAAACAAAATAAACTAAAGCAAAAATTAATTTTTATTGGGAAATAAATTTTCCAGCGTACTCCCCAAGAGTTCACTTCTACGTAATAATATATTTAAATTTGATTATAATATTTGGTAATAATATTAATTATTACGAGAAAAATATTGCGTTTAATTAAGTTTAAGTAATATATTCTATAATATATATTCAATAATTGTTATTTGAATAAATATATTTCGAGAGAAGCTCATTGTGATAATTTTATTGGGAAAGATAGAGACATTTTGTATAGTTTAGAAATGGCTCTATTAAAGGGTAAATTTTCTTTTTCAGTCCACAAGTTTTTCTTTCAGAAACTGAAATTTCGGATTTAATATTTTTTACCATAGATGCGATATTTAATTTGCGAATAAAAGAAAGATCAACGCCCCAAAAGAAAGTAGTCACATTAAATTAGGTCCGGTGAATAGGAAGGCCAATTAACTTATTTGGATATTGACAGTTAAAATGACATTGAAATGAGGTGGTGTTCGATTATGCATAAACCAATGTTCCAACTTTAATAAAAATAGTAATACGTCAAAGAAATTCGGTACAGAATTCTGGAGAATTTTTAAAAAAGTTTCGACAATTCGTCGATTTGGTAAGAGTGATCTAATAAAACAATTATCGATATGATAGACCCAAGTATTGATCCTTAATGCTGAAAATTCACTCGCTAAATAGAATCTTGAACTTTCTGAGCATGATATGGATGCGATAGATTACGTCTCTAATTCTGATTCTAATGCTAAACATAACATCAAAAACTCCACTTGTTCGCTAAAACTCATTTAAAAAAAAACATTTAATTTGAATTGCAACCTATTTTTATATATAAATTACTAGCCAGCTCTTGACTTGTTTGTAGCTTTCTAAATATGTCTGTGAATACAGAGTCTTTCTAAATTCATACGACAAAATTCAGGAGGTGATTGCTCGTATAAAATTTAGATGGGTTTTTCCTAAGCTCTCACCCCTTTCCGAGATATCACCCTAAAAGCTGGTGACTAAAATTGAGTTTTCATTTTTTTTTTCTAAAATTTCAATAAAATTAAGTACAGGTATTATTTCAATATTTCTGTTACATTGTACGAGGATAAAATTAGCTGCCCTTTAAAGTATTTATCATGAATCGTATCACATTTTAAATCTTTAATTTTTTTTACTAATTTGACAGATAAAACGATAAAAACTTCTACTTACTATCACTTAAAACCATTAGCCGTTTCATTCGATGTAGCAAATTTGGTATTTATAAAATAATGGGCTCCAATAAACCGAAAAATAGTGATCCAAAACAATGATCAGTGCGAGATCAGCACGTAAACATCCCGGGTGAAATACGGCGCGGAATGGTACCATAATATACCTCAAATAAAAAGCCGAATGGGCGGAGGCCAGCACTACATCGATGAAGAAGCCGTTAGACCAGGTGTAGTACAGCGTGGTATAGCGGCAAATTGCCCCTAATCGTCATCTTTTGAGCTCCCCTATACACCTCTGCTGTGTATCGTTTCTATCGTACAAAATACACCCTGTATATTGTACGTTCACTATTTTATTTACAATTGCGAAAGCTTGAAATAAAATATAGCAATCGCTTTAATAAACCTCCCAATTAGTGTCCTTACTAGAAAATTTATGGCACGTGCAAATAGACTAACAGTTACAATTGTTGCCAAAACAATTAAGTCAGAATCTGAATCACTTAATTTATTATTTGTAACATTATGCGTGACATAATCAAATTGTAGAATGGGGTAATGTGAACAATGTTTATATTTATATGTATAGGGTAGTTCTTTATAAACTACCCTCTCATTTCTTCAATTGTAGGTATTAAGAAACATTATTAAAAAAACTAGAATTTATCAGAATTTTATTTATGGAAGGATCGTTAAATCAGCATATTTATTTACAAATTTTGCAAATATTTAATAACGAACTTCCTTTAAATATTCGAGTCATTCTAAATAAAGGATTACTGATTGGTTGAATTATCAGTTTGGTGAAAGATCAGGGCCGGATTAAGCTAGGAACTTGGGGGGTGGCTGTAGCCCCGGGCCTCAGGTCTAAAAGTGCCCCATCATTTAGAAATCATTCTGTATTTTTTGATGTGTTGATACCACAAATCTAATGAATTGATATTATTTTGAGAATTTTTCCGGGTTTCCGAATCCCTTAAGGGATCCCCGTCATTATTTTAGCCCCGGACCTTATAAATCTTAATCCGGCCCTGTGATGGGTTGGCAGAATGTGTATGACATGGTCTCCTAGATCCCCAAACATTACAATAATGGATTTTTGACGTGAATCTTTTTATGGGACACTACAGGAGTTTTAACTCCTAGACCTTAGAAATCTCTCAAACTTCTTATCTTTTCCTACTTACCATTTATCTAATCAGGGCGATAGAGGCAGAAAAAGAGGTTGAGCATCTGCACAAAGCCAAGAATACCCACCGGGGATTGTTTATTGATGGAGGTCATTTCACTTATAGAAAGTTTATCAGTAGCAGTATTCATGTTATGTAGTAGTAACTTCAGACTTGTAGTGCGAATAAGTCTGAGTTTATCCTGGTTTTTGTACCAAGTTTTGTCGTATTTATTAAGAGATTCCTTTTTGCAACTCAAAATTATTTGATGATACATGAGAATTAAGGGACAACAAATTTTAAAACCAGTCAAGTCATTGACGATGGGAATTGCTAATTCAGTTTCTCTCATTTCATTTTCTGAACTGTTAATTTATTATCCAATTCATAATAGTAAAATTACAATTATACAATAGTAATTTTGCGTTAAAAAATAATATATCAACTATCAAATATATTTGAATTAATTAGAGTCTAAACCATCGAGCAGACTCAATTCAAACCGATCCTGAATAACCTAATTGTTTGGAGCCTTATCTACGACACAGATTATTAGTGTCCATCAGTTTAATACCGGTATGGTTGACACACGATCGTCTGCCGAACTAATGAAGGTATGTGGCGCCAATGGTCGGTATAAAAACAAAGATATCGGTGATATTTCGAGATTTAGATCTCTCGCCAGATAAGGACCGAACACGAAAATCACATTGAACCAAAGACCGAAAGTATAAGGTGTCTTCACGTAAGAAAAAATAGAGCTCGATGCAAAAAAGGATTATTCAATGTTGAATAGAATGAAGGGTTTTTCAAGAGATTTACGATGGGACATTTCTTGTAATCGTTGACTGGACCCGTTTAATTATACCACCACCTCTTGGCGGTACATTCAAAGTCGAGTATAAATTTTCAAAAAAATCTAAAGAAGGGAACGTGTTACATCACTTTAGCAGAATGAACCAAAATCTATTTAGAGATTTGAAAAAAATGTGCCAAGATACGTTGAAAAGGTTGGAAATATAAACGACTAAACTATAATTCACATTGAATTCTTTCAATTTACCGAATGTTCTTTATAGCAATTAGGTTAGATAGGATGATAGTGAAAGAATGAAGAAATCGGAGAATTGAAAGATGTACGTAGTGCAGAACAACTTTTTTAAATGATAAGAGCAATATTAAAATAGGCAGTTACTTCTTTTTTTATGTAAAATGCAAACACAAGAGGGCGACCTCTATTACACTTGATTACTTCTAGTGGTGCCTGTCGTATGAAGATGTCTGTGGATATTAATTTTGAATGATGTAGTGTTAGAGAAAGACGTGTCTTGTTAGCCTTGCTTAAAGTCTAAATGAAGATTACGTCGATAATGTAGTGAAAATTAAGGAAAAACAGATATTGTAGTATGCAGGATGTTTCTAAATTCATTCTGTAATTTTCGTGCGCTCACAAAGGACTAACTACGGGTATTTTTTTAATATTCCTCTTACATTATACAGGGGTGAAATTAGCTTACTGTTTCCCATTAGATTTTTATTATTTAATTATTAATTATGATGTGTCTATATTTTTTTCCGCAGCTATTGATTTTGGGAAAATTAAGAATAAAAAATATTATCAAATAAAACGAGGATTTTAAATTACACCATAAAAAAAGTTTTGATATGAAATAAACTAAGGGTTTCTAATTCCAACCCCGTATAATGTGGCATGAATATTGAAAAACTACCCGTAGTGAGTGCAAACAATCACTTCCTGAAATTTGTCGCTAGTATTCAGAAACAGCCCAATAATTTTTAAATTTATTCATTGCTTCAATTCAAACTATCCGTAGGCTCTAGTTGATTTACAGGGGGAGTTCAAAAAGCTAGTTCTGATACTTAACTTGCGATTGTTTCCCTTTGGACATCCAAAGGCAATCTGGATAATTGTTAGGGTATCACATTAACGAAAAAATTCGAAAAAATACCAATAATATCCCCATTTTTCAAGGTTATGCTATCACCAATTCTGATTATTTAGAGGAATTTTCTAAAACTGCTTCATTAATGATCTTACATTTTCCAATATTGTTTTTTGAGGTCAGACTATAATAGATCTCTTTTAAAATTGTGAGATGTATGCCATTCTATCTAATATTCTGTTTACCCTTTATAGTGGTATGTATGTGAACCGTAACTACTAAATTCTTTCGAGAGTTATTTTTTTCAACAAAAAAATCTTGTTAACATTTTTCCATAAAAACAACGCTTGGTATATATCTTGAGTAATAAGCAGTGGTAATAAACATCAATGAAGCAGTCAAAAGCTTATATCAACAAAGAAAAGGGGGAGAGAAAGTCCGGGATATAGACACAATCTGTGAGAGACTTTTAATTATGAGATATAAGAGTAATGTCAACACTCTCCACTGATACGGGTTATATAGTGAATTAATTAATATACAGTCCTGTCTACTTTGTCCTAAGCAATGTTTAATAGTTCTGATTCATCCTTGATGTTTGAGCAAAACTGTAATTAAAATGGTAATTCGACTAACATCTACAAGTCAATCAAAATAATTATAAAAGTAAAGAAAACTTTCGAAATACATTCAGTGAAATTGTTGTAATAAATCAGTTAGATGGTCTTCAAGAAGACAATTCAGGACCAATCCTATAACCCCAGGTGAAACTGGATATTGAACTAAAGTTTAAACTATGATGTAACCTCTAGTTTGAATCAATATTGTCACTAATATAACCACAAGTCTTCCGATATTTGTAATTGCAATTTATGTGACAATGAAATAGTACTTTTGGTTAACATCGTGAAAAAATACGAAGAAATGTTTTCAATAGAAGCACAGAAAATTTGAAAATAAACCGGACAATTTAAAGATTTGTTCTAGGACGAATAAATTTTTGTTTTTTCGACGCATCGTCGTTAATGTTGATAATTTCTTCATCATAATTGTCGAGTTCATTCAATATAAAGTGTAAATCTTAAATAATGTCACCAAAACTCTTCATAAATTTGTAAAAACAATTTGGAAAAGTTAAGTTTGGATCCTCCGTTTTATGATAAATTGAAGTTTAAACTACCCCTAGACCACCGATAAGGTTTAAACCGTAGGTTGTCGCTAAACGCCATCTATAAAACGTGAAAAAGTCGATGTCCATAGTTTAAACTTGTACTAGTTTGTACTTGTAGCTACCTAGCCTTCGGCATCATTTATTAACGATGTTCATCGTTATAATTATAGTTTTTACTGTATTATTTTTCTGAATTATAACAAAAGTGGAAAACCAAGCAATATCACTGAGTTAAGCACAATCAATGCATTGGTATCACATCTTTAATTATCGTAATATAACAGCTAGAATGGAATATTGAAAAGGTACGAAGGAAAACTAAGATTAGAACTTAAGTACAAAGCCTACGTTAAAAATAAAATGGAAAAGGAAGTTGAAATAACATTTTTTTGGAAAACATTTATTATTTAATCACCTAATTAGTACAAAAGAGACAAAGTATTCGAATTTCTTGTCAATAGTTTAATTAAAACTTTTGAAATTTTAGTATAAATATACAAACTAACAAAGAAAGTTAGAGAAAATTGAATAAAATGTGATAAAAACAACTATACTATATAATTAAAATATAAAAAATAAATATTAAAAGGGTATGTAGAAGTATACAGTAACATGAAGTGGTACGGCAAACCACGTATGAAAAAGAATGAAGAATAGTAAAAAAGAGACTTAAACCAGACATATCGCTACCTCAGTTGAAGCTTTTCACTTCAGATAATCACAAATTGCTTCTTAAGTATACCCTAATTAACAATGGAAAAAATACTAATATGCTGTCTGAGTGCGTGGTTTTCGTCTTCTTTCACAAGACGGTTGAGTCATATGAGTCATAGTATAAGATGAGGATGTTTTTGAAACATTTTCAGTAACTTTTAATTAAATATGAACGTTGTATCGCTTCACTGAATACACATATTCGAATATATATTGAAATAGCCTCACGATATCTAATAATTAGAGAAATAGTTGTGATTGAGTGTTTCCTCTTCAGCTTTACGGATTTTGCATCAATTCATATCTGTAGATCCACCCTGGATCCACCCCAATACTCCTGAAGTAATAAAACAACCAAGACAGTGGGTTGCAAATGACAATTCTGGTCTTAGAAACGCAAAAGCTTTCGTTCAAAAAATGTAAAAGATAACAGAAGATTATCACGCATAGTTGCCAGATTTGACTACCAGATTTACATACTTAAATCCACATTTTTAAAAGAAAGACAGTTATTATTAAGTGGAAAAGTTAAAAATATAAGTTTTCTGGCCCATGGTACAGACTTCAAAAGAGGATATTATATGTTGAAAACTTTTTAGAGAACCCTCGTACTCTGTTTCAATAGTAGGTAACATACGCTATTTTCTCTCATTTTATATCATGTTTAACGATACGATGTATGTTAAAAGTGAGTATAAAGTCAAACTATTTCTTACAACAATCATATTGTCGTGATAATCGCTAATTGCGTATATTATCGACCGGTTTTGGTCTTATTGGACCTCTTCAATATAACATCAAATCAAAAGTACAAAATTTTGGGCGAATAAAAGCGTGACAATAATTGTGTGCTGCGTAAGTAATTATCCATTTAAAAGATAATAAGGTAGTTTTGATACCAAAACATTCTAAAAATTGAATAACTTAAGATAAAATTATGGAATAAAGTAATTACGGGGGAGTTCTAGAATTAATAATTCCCAATCCCTTGGTAGAACTCCATCCAGCAAAGTCTATTCGTCTGCGGGTTTGTTGGTCCGCCGCAAAACCACATCCTGACGTGGATGATATCCACGCCTGCTTGGAGCCTTGTTTGTTACACAAATTATTATTCATAAAGCCCTAACCGTGCTGACCGTCGCATGGGTCTCCAGCCTTGTTCAAATTAATATCGCCCACTTTACATGGGTTAAGGACTAACTCACTGATCAGTATTAAAATACGAACTTTAATCAAGTTCAACTTCATATTTGTAAGAATAAAAGAAATCTATGCTAAACATACAGAGTTTCACGTTAGTTGCAATTGCAAATCTTTTCTAAAATGACATCTTCATTAATATCCAGCATATTTTGCTAAACCTTGTCTTTTAGGTATCCTCAAAAGAAGATATCTCATGGTATCAGGTCGTTGATAGAGCTTCTGGAATATTTCTTTCAATAACGTAAGGACTTGACTTTCCGAGGATGCTTCACAACTCCAATGTGTCTTTTGCTGGTAATTATGAAGGCGCTTCATCCAAAAAGCCTATTCCCTCTATATCAGTCATCATTTCTTCGGAAATTTTTTTTTAAACACCTGTCAAGTGTTTGTCTAGGCATTTATTATTATCGTCTAAAGCATGTGTCCAGCCACTTGTGGAAAAGTCCTTAATTATACCGTGTCCTTCAAATATCTTGGAATATGGATGTTCCGGATATCATAAATTTTAAGTGTGAGCATATTGGTGATGGAAGGGTCACACAAAACAAAGATACTTGATGAATTATTTACATTTGCACTGAAATCGACTGTCGTATCAATATAAAGGAGCTCCAGCTCGAAATATTGCATCTTTTTAGACATATATTTTGAAGTTTGATCTCCCAGTATCATTCCATGACACTTTTTTGTTTGTGATCGTATAAAAAATATTGTCTAACAAATAAGTAATGCATTGTGGTACTATTATGTATTATATATTATGAAATAGTTAGTTCGTTTAGAAAACTTGGAATTTGGAATGAAAATGTTGTGAATACCTTTAAAAATGTTCATATTGAATGAATAACAAAATATTCATCACACTCTGGAGCAGAATTCGCAGACGAAAGTTACCACAGCATGTGTTCCCCTCATCATATTTGCGTTAAATAAAATAAAATGCTTTCAAAACAACCGAGACGCTATTAATCATACGCGTATTTTCTTGCAATAATCTGTGGAGAATTTTTGCCAACAATTCTTTATGAAAAAGATATAAATCTTGTATTGTCGTTCAGGAAATTGTTATTGACGTCTCTTTAAGATGATCTGCGGTAAAAACAAAACAATTTGTTATAGAAAATTTTCAATTTGTAGGTTAGATGTTTAAGTGTAAGAAGAAGAAAGCGTTGATGCCAGATTTTCTTTCTTACTGCATACTGTGCCCTTTATTCTCGATTAATAATTATTGAAAAAATTATTATAGACTATTTTGACCTTTTAATTACTAATAAATACTAAAAAATACACGCATATTTTTAACTATATTAATTTGAGAAGAATCATAAAATATCCTGCGGCATTCGGAATATCTGAAAGCAAAACAAATACGAAACAGTGAATGGATAATGGTATAAATATTCCAAATATTATCTACTATGAAAGGAAATTTTTATATCCAAAATTTTCTCCATGAATTCTTATAAAAACATTAAGATTTAGCCGTGGCAGGTATTGGTGTGCCCCCTTCAAACCCAGTACGACTTGGAAATTACGCGCCTTGTAAAACCACGCGGTGGCTTCGTTTGCATAAGTTTTACTTTTCAAGATTAACAACCGAGGAAAGTATAATGGAATCGGCAATGATGGTGGAAAAAACAGGGACGGATTAAGAGAGGTTACCACCATAATATTTCGAAATTATTTGATCTACTATTTAAGGTTCAGGACTGTATTACATATTCAGAAATATTCATGTGGTGGGTGTTTGGGTAGATGGTTCTTTTTCTCATAATCAGTAATTCAATGATAAAATCGTTATTAATAACGAAGCATGGTTTAATCAAGGAAAAAACTGTAAATTATCAACAAATAAGAAATGAATAACCCCACCCATTGTTAGTAAAACCTTATTATGGGAAAAAATGCCACTTTGAGAAAGTTATCATCAAATAGACAGCTAAGTTCATGACGGTATCAGCCATATCCCGCTATAGCTACCAAAATTCAGATGCATTATGCAGTTACTTGTTGCCTATTATCTTATTTTTGTATTTAATCTTTCTTTTTTTATGTAAATAGCGATAACTTTGGTCAGTGGTTGAATTGAATTGACGTGAATATAGTATTAATAAAATGCATGAGGCCATCCCTGTAGAGTTAGTGTATTCCGGCAAGTAATGAACACTCCGATGAGATTCTGTGTGAAGCTTAATTTTTATAGCAACCGCGCGCCCTATCGAATCTCGAGACTTTATAAAGTTAGAACCACTTTTTAAGGATTTTAGGATTCGTTAACAGTTTTAACAAACTCGCTACACTTTCCGAGCCTCGTCCTCAGTTTCCCGCCTTTCCTAATATACCATTATGATTACTTTTCCAAGTTTTTTAATATCTTTCTTACAGCTCCGTTCAACATGACAAGTAATTTTGGAAATTTCATTTTAATGGGGTATTACTTTGGACTTTTTGCTTTGTTGGTGTTTTTAGAAATTCTATTAAAGATTTTCTAAGCTCTTTATATATACCAGGGGGAATAATGTCACCGTTTCATAAATTCTACTCATCTAAATGGTTATTTTATTTCAGTAAAGATAAACTCAACAGAAAAAAAACCGGACACTTAGATTTGGTCTTATAATTTTGTTAAATATATTAATCTTTCTAATTTATGGTAAGAATTGGTTAATTTATAGGTTATTTCAACATAATCTACCAAAAGCGATTAATTTTTATAGATTATTTATAAAAAAAAATGCATAAAGAAAAAATGAAAAATTAGCACATTTCTAAAAAACCTTATTCCTCATTTTTATTAGGTTTCCTAACAATTTATGTAATTCTAATAGCGGGTATTACTCCCTCTGCTACAACGAAGGGAAATTAAATTCTGGACGTACTTCACCGGTATACCATCCCATTCTTTTGGAACAGCAATTAAGTGCTGATTAAAATCACTAGGAGGAGGATGACGACGTCTAAATTATCCCACAAATAATATATGGGGAGTTTGGTAACAATTCTGGCGGTATGTGCATTAAAATGAATTGTTAATCAATAAATGAAGGGATCACAGCCTCTAGGAGGACTTCCTCGATGTACCTCAGAGCAGTCAGAGCCTCATTATTTATGAAAATCAGTTCAGTACGGGCGTGGAAATTAATTCCACCCCAAACCATAACTGATCTCCTTTCAAAAAGCCGTGATTCACGAATTGTACATCGAGCAAATCGCTCCCCTGGTCGTCTATAAACTCTGATTCGATCGTCTGAGTGTTATAGACCAAATCGAGACTCATCCGTGATTAAAATAGTTTCCCATTGCTCCAGAGTCCAATGAGAATACTGATTGGCAAATAATAATTGGCAGTCTCTGCGCTTGGACGTGTAATTCGAGCCACCTCAAGTTTTTCCTGAACCTCAGGAGCTACCAGTCTCCCGGAGGCTTCGCTACCCCAAGCGTTTCGGTAATGTTGCGTAAGCTCCGGCCTTCTCTGACCAAGTCATCAGCTCGGGCTATGTCAACATTTGAAAGAACTATTATTTTGAAGCAAAATGAGAAAATACATGTCTATTAATTACACAGAAAAAGCTTGGTTAATAAATTAAAGATGTTTGAATGTGCGAAAAACTACTTACAGTATAGAATAGGTCCGGCAGATAAATCAATTTCAAGACAAATAAATCAAATCTGGGTTTTATCTAATTGTTTACTAATACTGAAGGGATAAGTTCAATGAAATTGGACCCTACATTCTCTATAATAACTAGAACACCCACAAAAACAAACACATTGCTGAAAATTAGCTTTTAAAACGAAAAATATCCGTGTTGGTTTTTTTTGCTGTTGAGTGTATTTCCATTGGGTTTATAAATAAAGCAGTTTCTTTTTAGTTGTATGATAATTTAATCAACAGAAAATTTAAAAATTCGTATTCATTGTTATATTATAAAGGGTATGAAACTGGATAAAGCTAACAAAAAATTTGATTTTCTTGTGTTTTTTATCAATCATCAAAAGCATAATCCAAACATTCGGTAATGATAGAAGATCCAATCAATTAGTTTACTGCTTAGTCCTATATATGTACTTCAAGCACTATTTAATCTCTAAATGATTATTTAGTACTAAAATTACTCTTAAATAAAAACACGAGACAAAAATATTTTGAATTCTTCAAAAACAAAAGACGTACAAATATATGTCGTCAAAATTCTAGCTATTTCAGGTTCATTAACTGCAGAAGATAAACGGCTTGTTCTATTTAAGCCAACAGCTTGACGATTTTTTGGGATTTCTGCTGTTTATTTTCGTATGAATTCAAATGAATGTCCAAATTAGAGTGAGATTCGTTAAACTTTAGAATATGAAATTACTGCTACTTTTTGATATGAACCTTAATTTGATAGTCTTCATCAAAGTTTCTATTAAATATATTTTTACAAATTATTCATTAACATTACAATTTTCAAAATTAGCAATAAGACATAAGAATTTATCATTTCAATCAATCTAGTTATGCTGGTACATTTGTAGTACCTTGTTTTCATTGTTTGTTACTTTTAGCTAATGCTGTAATATTTCATTTCTTTTAGCTTAAACCTTTTATTTTTCAGTCTTTCAAATCAAAACATTGCTTTTCGGTTCACTCCTTTCTGTCTGAAATAATACAGTATATTCATAAACTAACTATTCATATTAAGACATAGTAGAGGCTGAAAAAAATAGGATTTCTTCTTAGACATACTACAAAATAAATCAACTAACTAACTAATGCCTAGATATGCCTAAATCACACAGTATGTCACATGACGATCTTGCAATATCAGTTTTCACTCAGCATCGATATTTTCTGGCCGATTTTTGACGAACACGGTGATTCTAGATGATGCCTCATCACCAAAAGTCTAAATCTATAAATGACTCGAATAGCTCTCGATTGATAACACGTTCTAAGTACGTTCACCATTAAAAATCAATCTTTATGGTGGTATTGTCAGGTTTGATATATTCACACCAGTGTTGTCATATCTGAAAATTTCCTTCTCCTTTAAATGCTTTTTCATACTTCAGTACGATATTCCATTTATTTTGTCCGAGTCTATTGGATAGATAGATAGATAGCTCTTGCTAGATCATAGAACAAGTTTAAAAACTTCTTATCCGATCACTCTAGAATCAGTCGGAGCAGTAAGTAACTGAAGATGCCAACCACATGAGTACGCAAAACGTCAAGTCATTTTCCACGAAGCAAGGCTTAATAGCCGAGGAAATATTAGAGCAAATTCGGTAATTGCGTAGCTTCATACCAACTTTTTATAAAACTCTGACAAATAAAAGAAATATTAAGATAATTTGAATATCTAATTAAGCAAGTTGCTTGAAAAAGAAATTATTCTTTCCAATAATTGTTGTATTAACGAAGATATGTTCTAAATAATAAGTATATAAAAAAATCTGTCAACAAACTATATAAATTTATATAAATCATTTTCTATAACCTTTTGAAAAAGAGAACGTTGTCGTGGGCGTTAAATGTTTTTGGTTATGATAGTATTTTAAAAATTCGAAAGTATACGGTAAATGCGACTGGGTACATTTCAACAACAAAATTATTCAAATTTCTCATAACATTACACGGTTGTGTAGTTTTGGTTTTCATGTGACGTGACACAATATTTCATATGGCGAAATTGTCGTCATCCAAAAAAGTTATGCTCGTGGAAATCACTAATTATAGATATCTACACTCAATGAAACGGTGTTGACAACCGAACGTTTAAAATTCCTGTGTATTTGCCAAACATTGGTACAAACATTTTCGAACATCATGTAATCGTCGATTCTATGCCAAAAACAAGACAGTAGTTTATTCTTAATGACATACGAATTATTCGAACATTGCAAAAGGGGGCATTCGTTTCAAATTTACATTTTATTTATAATTAATATGGAATTCAAAAGCTACTTGTTTGTAATTTGTAAAATTCGTTAGTTTTGAAAAAAGAAAAAAGAAATTCCGAAAATACTCCACATACACAAAACTAAATATTGGAATCTTTTAGATTTCGTCAACAAATTTTTTTCTGTCATCCAAATTCAAAATTTTGTTCTGTAACAAATATATTCATTCAACAGCAAATTTCAACTTGAAAAAAAGAAAATATTGATTGTTTTATTATGAACAGCTTAACAGGAATCTACGAGGATGGGTCCAATAAAGAAAACACAAAAATTTTGGAAAAAAATATATATATTTTTCAACGTAATCTCCTTTTAGCTCCATACACTTTTCGATGGGTTATTGAAACCTTTTTATAATAAGAATTTTTTCAAATCGGGGAACAGGAAATAACCCGAGGGGGCTAAATGTGGTGAATAGGTTGCATTAATTCATTAATTTTGGACACTGCAATAATGGATGTGTGAGCTGATGCATTTTCAACACTTTCTTCTTAGCCAAATGCGGCCGTTTTTGCTTTGTTTCTTCGCTCAAACGTTGCAATAAGTTCGCCGTTGATAGTTTTCCTTTTTTCAAGATAGTCCATGAAAATTATCTCACGCGCATCTTAAAAAACCAACGCCATGATCTTGCCTGCAGATGGAACGGTCTTTGGAGCCGGTTCTCCGATTTCAGTCCATTGTTTTGATTGTTTTTTTGTTTCGGGTGTGAAGGAATGGACCCACGTTTCATCCATGATTATGGCACAAGAATTCGGCTTTGTTTCCATGAAACATTGTCAAAAACTTCACGACGCTGGTTTTGTTCCAATGTGAGCAAACGTGGCGCCCATCTTGCACACAGCTTTTGTGGATTTTATTTTTTGGAGTCGTCACCTCATTTGGTCGACCACCGCGATGCTGGTCTTTGCACTTCGTTTAAACTCTGCTACCTAATATTTTACTGTTGGTAACCAAGAAGTAGTCTCACCCAGAGTAGAATCTAGTTTAGCTTTTCTATGGGTTGAGCTAATGCCTTCCAATTAAAACTATTATTGTATCACATAACGATGATCAATTTTTTCAAGTATACAAATTCACTGAAAACATTCCCTATTTATGGCTGCTAAACAACGTGGCGTCTTCAAACTTGAAACATAATACAGTGTTATTTTTCAAGCAACTATCGCCATCTCTAGGTCAGGTCAGGTATTTCTGGGACCATCCTAATACTATGTAGACAATACCAGTGATTTCCTAAGTGATCGACCATATCCCCTTGAATCGACATAAACCGAAATCAATTATTGTGGTCTACAGATTCTAAATTAACACAAGTTCTTATTTGAACTGTTATGTTATCATCCATTTTTACTCATAGGAAAGTTGAGAAAACCGTATACAATAGGAGAACAGTTTTTACGGAAATCAAAAAGTAACTCAATCCAATAGACGAGTTGGACTGCGACTTTAAAACTATACTTAGAGTTATTGGACATTAAAGGGTTCGTGTTTATTTAATAATACGTGAAAAATTGTCTGTAATTGCATAAATTTGACTTCTAGATCACACGAAGTAGAAAAGAATGGATATTTTTTTGAATTATCGTATATTTATATGTAGAGTCTTAAAAAAAATCGTGATTTTTGCAAATTTTAACAATTATTGAGTTATGTTGAGTTTGTTATTTGTAAATACTACTCTTTTTTATTTTTTGTTTACCTTAATACTAAATTGTTCATTCTGTATTTATTTACATACCGAAAGTTGCGTTTTGAGTGTTCCAAGTGACAGTTCCGTACTACTGCAAAACACTTTCGGGACGTTCTTAAGTAGACAACTTTAACTTCCTTAAATGTGACTCTAGCCACTTCAATGTTGACAGTTGACAGATTTACTTCGATGATTTTGCATAACCTTAAATTTTTAATTTTCTGAAATTATTCGTTTTACCCGAAGTTTTGTCTAAATAAATGAATAACGATGAATGATGATGGAAAAGAAAACATCAGCGATGATGGAGAGCTACTCGAATCCACGTCACCTGATCTCACCGAACAAAGCAATGCGGCCGTTCTTTCAATCAACATTACTTTTTGCAAATAATTAATAAATTAATATTGACATTGCAAGTACATAAATAACATGTTTATAATTCTTTATTATCTATTTTCTTTCCTCAGTGTAATAAAAAAAGTTTTCGATCTTATGCATCGTCTAAAAAATGTTGTGTACGTAGCATTGTTTCTATAACAATTCATGGTTGTCACTTGGGTTTTATAGCGAAGCCACAACTGCATAACATACTGGTTAATTACTGTAGGATTCCCAGGCAACCTTTACCTTACCTCACTTAATGGTATTACAGCTCCGGTTACCTCTCGATCTACTTAAAGCCGCGTTTACACCGGAGTTAATAACACAAGTTTTTAACATTTTTGTTATTAACTGATGTTAATAACAAAAGTCATTAACATATGTTAATAACATTTTCTTTTGGCTGCTAGTTTTGTTATCAACAAAAGTTAAAAACTCCGCCATTATCAACGCTCATGCACAGCCAGCAGTTCTAGGTGAGACAATGATGCGAGAGGATGACGTGGTTCTCGCTGCAGCTGCGTGCGTTGTTTTGGCTACCGCTGCTCAAAGGAGACGTAGGAGATACTGGGTGAAACCGTCCCTCAGAGCAAAGACTGTGTACAGTGGGAGTGATATGTTGAATGATCTGCAAGAAGACGATCGTGACCCTCTTTCAGGCGAGCTAAGGTGCGACGGAAGCATCAAGAATTTCCTCCGCATGACCAGCTGTGATGTTGAGTGGTTGATCGGACAATTGGGGCACAGAATTGGGAAAAAGGACACCAACTACAGAAAAGCCATTCCAGTGAAAGAAAGACAGGGAACTCGTTTTCAAGTTTAGGATATTTATTTAAAATATCAAAATCTACAATTTCATTGATGGTTTCACAAGTACTAGATGGTTTGATTGTGTGTCTTCTTTCCATTTTGTTATAGATCACACTGTTTGATCCATTCACTTCCATATACCTCACGTATACTACCACAGCTATCCGCCCCAATCTCAGTTGTATAAACTGTTGGATTTGAGTTATTTTCTTGGTGAGACTCCAGATTTCACTGATGTACGTTAAGAATGTTCTGATTATCATTTGCTCTCAAATATTTTGGATTGAAAGAGTATGTGCTTAAATGTTTTGAAGTTATTTAATTAGCTATGTGATATATACTTGATATTCACTGAATTTTATGTCTATTTGTTTAAAGAAACAAAAGATTTTCTGAGTAATTTGACTTCAGAAAAATATTTGGGAGTTCCACAGATGATATAATGTATTGCAGAGCAAGCTTTCAAAATTATTATGGTCAAAGTAGATCCATACAAACAATAATTCTCATTAAAAGATATTATTTAAATCCTTTTGTTGTTTATTTATGTATTACATCGAAACTATTCCGAAACAGTCCTCGATTGTGAATTCCGTCAACATTTCCATAAATTCCCATAACTCATATATCACTCATATAACCTCTGATAACTAATTCAAAGGAACCATCGAATGAGACTTTTATAGATCCTCGAGTAAATAGTCCTTTGCTGAATACGCAATGTGCGGTGTGACCCGTGTCCACTAGTGTCCTGCAATATCCTTAGTCATCCATTATTCAGTCGGCCAAGAAGCTATCCGAGTTGTCGACAGCGTGTCAGCTGAAATCTCCCTTCGCCACCCACAAAGGGACCGACAAATGTATCCCTCGTCCACGTTGACCCTGAGGGCTTAATCCCGAACTTGCCGGCTATGCCACCGTGTTGAAAACAATGGTGATTCGTAAAAAATTACGTGCTAGGGAGAAAATTCGGTCTGCCTCTCCAACAAATGGGATGTTTCACTGAAGTAAATTCAGTATCATTTTGCTCTTTTTCATGTTTCTCTCCAGTTTATAAAAATGTTTGTTTTGGGAGAAACGGCTGCTATTTGAATGTATTGTTTCTTAAATTAACACAAATTCGACCTCGATTTTTAAAAGTATTTAGTACAAACGCAAAAATTGCCAAATATTAAACGTAAAAACATTAGAAATTAAGTATTTTCTACACCATATTATATCAGGTATTGGTCATAATCGAAATAAACTGAAGTTAAAGAAAACAGAATTGGAAGAAATATAATTAAGAGGGAAAAGAACAAACAGATATACAGAAAGAACAAAGGAAAATTATTAAAAATGGAAGAAACTTATTTATAAAACATAAGAAGTGAAAAATTTTAATAAAAAACAAATCTAGTAGGAGAAAAAGATGGGAGATTTGCACAGTATTCAGAAGAGGTGAGGAAAGACTGAATTGGGAGAAAGATCTTCAAGGTCCCAGGGGAGACTATCGCGAAAAACACTTATAGATGTAATATATCAAGTTCTGCAAAAATGCTTGAAATCAGATTAGAAAAATAATTCATTATAAAACGAGAGAATCATACAAAGAAAATCTAATCCTAGATCAAACTATGAGGCAATGAAAAAGTTGAATAAAACAGAAAAATTTGAAAAATTCGAAATACAGAAAGCAGGTCTTCTAAAAAATTGAAAATAGCAGACCAATCATCAGCCCAAGGTTTAACTTCAATGTCTATCATGTACAAAAGACATAGTAGGTACACATGGCAAGATGCTGGTAAACAATTCGAAGCATATTTAAGCTTCTGGGAAAGAAGGCAAGAGAATATGTTCCAAAAATGTTAAACTTAAAAGATATATCACGAAATAAGTGAATACAAATAATGACATCAATGTGCTATCGTCGACGAAGCTATAGATCGGGTTTGCAGTTTTGTCGAATAGATCGTTGATGATGAAGATGATGATGAAGAAAGTATCAGTATGCATCCCTGGCGATCACCAGCATTGATCTCAAACTTTTCTTAGTTGTGTCCATCGATAGTTACCTGGATGGATTGATCTTTGAGTAAGCTGCTAAGCCAGTTGATAAGTGAAGATCTTTATTTATTTAGAATTTGGCATGCTGTCAAGCACGATTGCTCTGGATTCCCCATATTTCTCTATAGTTTCATTCCACACTTTGGTAACATAAGCCAGGAGATCCCCGGTCGGTCTATGTTCACGAAAGCCGTAGTGATGGCGCCTGATGATATTGGCAGTCTCAAGATACCTCAAGATTAAGTAGGTTAACAACTTTCTCCATGATCTTGACAAGTTTCCAGTCTGCAGACATAAGACCTCTTTTATATGATATGGAAAAGAGTTTCTTCAATACGAATGCTGGTATTTTATCTGGGCCAGTGGCTCTATTGATATCCAAGCCTTTCAGAAGTTTACAAAAGCCTTGGGTGATTACTTTTGTTACACACTAAAATCGCTTTGATCCATTTGGGAAATTGACAAGTTTGTTTTTCACTCTCCCATTATATCGCCCTTGAAGGAGTAAGGAATAGGCTTCTATACCTGTCAAAATTACTTCCGAAATCTCGCTTACACGCACTGTGTGTGGGGCAGCCATTCGAAGAATCCATAGTTTCAACAAGGAATCCGATTAAATCGATGAAAATTTCAAAATTACTATAAAACTTTTATGAGTCAAGTTTAATGGAAATAGAGCATTTAAAATATTTTGCCACTAGACACCACTGGGAATAGTTTAATCAATAAAAGCTTTAAATTATTTCTGTTTATTAGAAATACGTTGAATTCGCACCTGCTTTACTTTAAAGTAAACTACACATATTACAAGCTATTTCTACATGTTTAGTTAGATAGAAATTTGAATTTTCTATTTTTTAATTGCGTCTATTATTTTATAAATTCATGAAAACGGTCTAAGTAAAAAGGGAGATAATAGAAATAAGTACGTGCGGACACAATTAGGACCGAAGAGCTGGACTAAGTAGAAAAGCTTGTAGTCGCAGGGCAAATGTGAGTGATGGTTGACAGCTGACCGCTGTGGTTCGAAACGTTTCTTTCGGAATTTCAGGATCCCCTTTTTGTGTTAGCCGCAGAATAATAAGATTTGATGAACAGCCGGAGAAAGGTATTACTCACGTAGGTCTATTTGAGATGAAAATATTATAAATAAACAAAAAATTGCAGTATTTATTGTTTATCTAAAACGAAAATTACTAAGAAAACAAATACAAGGATGATGTATATAAAAAGAATAAGGAAATAGTTAACCGAAGACGGTTAACCCATCGATAAAGATAAAAAGGCACTAAATACATTGTAGAGCAAAGTGTATCAAGAAAGAAAGGAAGAAAAATTTTGAGCTTCATCCAGGCAGGAAATGAAAGCCCCTAAGATGACGGCACATTATTGTTTATTGTTTTTTTATACAACAACAAAAAATATTGAAGATATTGGCAGAAATTATTCGTTGACCTATGTACGTAAAAATATAAAAAAATTTTCGCCTAATATGCCGAAAGATATAGTGAGAAAGAACTCTAAGATAATTACAGAGATGGAAAAATTGCTAGAAAACGAAATGGACAATAGCATGCAAAAAACGATGTATATAAAGAACGAGAAAAAACTTATAAAAGCAATACAAAAAAGGTGGTAAAACACCAAGATATGACGAAATCAAAGTTGAGGCAAAGTTAAAAAGGTCAGCCATATTAGAAGAGGAAGCTGTATTGCCTCAGGCATCTTCAGCCAAGATAGCAACTGCACCACGACCGATAGTGAAGACACTAAGAATAAAGAAATAAATGGGACCGCCTATTAGAGAGTTTTATAATCGATGAAGTCTTATAGAGACTTAGAAAAGACTGAAAATGTGAAAATTGAACGAAGAGAAAGTACAGTACATAGAATTTGCCTGAAGGAAAGAAACTATTAGCCGTACACTTCTATTGAACCTGTGGAAGTAGGAAGAAACGCTAGCAGCGGAAAAGGAAATGATGAAATGGAAATGGATTATGATTTGAGGCATAGATTCCGTCAGACACAATCTACGGCTTAGTCTGAACCACAAACCTGTAGCAGATCGTAAGCTAAGCAAAAATGGGAAACATCAAGCATAGTTTTTTATAGATAAAATGATGTTGGTGAACCAATATTATTGATTACGAATGAAAGAAATGAAAAAAAAATTGAACTCGATTTGAGAAAGCGAAAGTTTCCTTCTGTATTTTTATATTTAGAGGCATTACAAGCTACACCTAATTTTAATTTATCAAAATTCGAATAGATTTCCTCATTTTATTGAAAGAGTTACCCTGTATCATATTGGCACGCATTGAAATTCCTTTTGAAACGACTAAATAAAACACTCGCCACTTCTTCATTGTAACTGTAGCTACTCCCCAATCGACTGTATTCTCATTTGATGTATACCGACTGTATACAGTAGCGATTTATGTAAACATACTCTAGATGCAATTAAAGCCGAAGAGGTATCGAAGCGGCCAATCAATCACAATAAGTCTTCGATGGTCGGGCACCAGCACGCCCTGGGACGTGCTACTTTCCTCTCCTCGACGATTTTGCAAGTCAATATTAGATGTGTAATTCTAGCTGGTATACATTAACGTACTATACTTGTATTGAAAGCATCCTTGTTTTATACCCACGGAGATTGATACAGACTAAATTGTTTCAGTGAAATTCTTTGTTGTTCCAATATATATGATTTAAACGTTGTTTTGTTTCTTATTCTTGAGTTGTCGAAGTTCTGTTTTTCCACATGCAGTCTTTCTAGGATTTTTGGTAATTAGATATCAATCATCTACCCAACTAGAATTTTTTGTAAAGACCCGATAAGAACCTTATCAGATAATTCCGCAACCTGTTAAGGTATAGGTTAGGATAACTTGCCAAGGACCTTATGAGGATGTAACGCAGATCACTAATTAGTTCCTGATCAGGTTTATTTTACATGATTCTGTTTAGGATTGCCTCGTAAGTTTTAATCAGGATTACTTTACCGGGTTCTGATTAGAATAATTCAATTTGGTTCTAGTCCGGATTATTTTTGATCAGAATTGCCTTATACCAGGATTACCTGATCCGGTTTTCCTTGTAGAGTTTTCGTCAGGACATATACTTCTTGTCAGAGTTTTCTTACTTGGTACCTACTGATCAGATTTCATATTATACGTGGTTTTCTCTAGTCTGTATAATGATGCTAAGAGACAGTGAGAATAGCCTGATATTCAATCAAATTTTGGAAAAAAATTATATTCAATTTTGAACGTAATCTCCTTTTAGCTTTATATACTTTTTCCAGGGATGTTCAACAAGTTCGATACTCTTTTTATACTAAGAATCGTCCAACACCTCAGAATAGCCATTAACTGCCGATATCACTTCTTCCTTGTTTGAAAATCCTTTGACCACCGAGTGATTTTTTCAAGCTGGGAACAGCAAATAATCCGAGGGGGCTAAATCTGGCTAATAGGGTGCATTCAAAGTTGAATTAATTAATTTTGGCGATCGCAACAACAGATGTGTGAGCTGGTGCATTGTCTTGATGAAACAACACGTTTTTGATTGATTTCTTCTTTAAGAACAATCACACTTGGCTCAGCATCTAACCTTACCTAATCAGGATTAAGAAAAATTAGAATTAAGAATATGCCAATTTGGATCGTTATATATATATATATATAAAAATTTCCTTCACTCTGAATTAATTGCTCTAGTCGAAATTTGGAACGTCTTTTAAGAGGAAAATAACATAATTTTTACGCTTGGAAAAAAGTCGTTGTATCGTCAGAGTTTTGAAAATGACAACTGAGACGGCATTAAACTAAACGAGTACGTTGTTGTAGCGCAAGGGAATTGCTTGCTAGCATCATTGTGCGCTGTCGTTGCCGCTTCGTTCACTTCTCAACATCGGACACACAAGGGCGTGATAATAGGTCTTTTCCCTTAGGATAAATATTTAGAGCTGGAGTTGATAGTATGTTATTTATGAATACTAAATTAAACAGAGACAAACATTCTCGTCGAGGCGCGTACCTAAGGCTCTTTGGTAAGTAGAAATAGTAATAAAACAAAGAATACCTGTAAGAATATTAATAGACATGATGAACAATAAAGCAGTTATCTTAAAAACAAGATATCGAATGATTAGAGAATATACACACGCCTCCAAAAGTCTTGGCCCCCCTTGTTTATTTGTAATAATAATGTAATAAAAGCAATTAGGAAGCAAAAACTTGTTTTCGTATGAAAATATTCGGAATTTTGTAAAAGAAGTCAGTTTTGAATTGTAGTGTGTATACAAAGTATTCGTTGAAGTTTGCCTAAGATTTCTCAATTTGATCGAACAAGAATTGTGGCCCTACACCAAGAGGGTTTCTCAAATCATGAGATTGCTAGGCGTTTAAATATGCCGCCAACTTCAAAAAGACCGGTATCTGGTCGACCTAGAGTGACTTCAGAGAGGGAAGATCAATATATGGCTAAATTCACTCGAAAAAACCGAAGAATAACGGTAACAGCCCTTCGAAGTCATTTTTTGCATAACTACCGAAGAGTAATTTCGAGAAGTACCATAAGAAGGAGGGTACATTCTTTAAATCTAAGGGCAAGAAGACCTTTAAGGGTACCTAGACTTCTACCTCGACATAGAGCTGAACGTCGCCAATGGGCCGAAGAGCATCGGAGTTGGCTTTTTACCCTAATTTTCGCAAGAGGCGTTGTCCCTTATCAAGGCGGATCAGTTATGTTTTGGGGGGGTATAATGTATGGTCGCCAAACTCCACTTATTCTTATTGAGCGAACAATGACCGGTGCCATATACGCTCAAAACATTATCCAAGCAATCGTGCAACCTTTGCGCAACGAATATGGAGCAAATTTCATTCTATAGGTATATATAGGTATATTAATCGGGTTTCGCCGTCTTCCGATTCCCAGTTTCCATTTTTCTCGATCTTCCCAAAGATCTTCTTCCAATCCTCTCTCTCGAATATCCTTCTCGATACCTTCTCTCCAGCTTAATCTTGGTCTTCCTCTCTTTCTTCTTCCTTGTGGTGCCCAATTTAAAATTTGTTTGGGTATGCGGTCTTCAGGCATTCTTTGGACATGTCCGTACCATCTTAACTGTCTTCCGTAATCGTATGTTGCACTTTCATGATCTCCCTGATTCTGTCGTTTCTTATTTCATTCTTCAAGATGATAATACCAGACCATATCGCGTACCAAGGGTACAGAATATGCTACAAGAGGGAAATATCCAAAGATTAAACTGGCCAGCAAACTCGCCAGACATGAATACCATCGAACATGTATGGGATTATCTTGGCAGAGCAATATCCAATAGAAAAAACCCCCCTTTAACTCTCCGGGACATAACCGCAGCTGTTCAAGAAGAGTGGAACAATATGGCCAATAATGTTATTGATGAGCTAATTCGTGGCATGTCAAGACGCGTTGGAGAATTAATTACAATAAGAGGTGGAAACGCAAGTTATTAAGTTATGTTATTTTCAGTATTCACATTTATTTTACAAAATTCTGCTTATTTTTACACGAATACAAGTTTTTGCTTTGTATTTGCAAACAAAAAATCCTCAAATTAAAATAAACTTGCGAAAAATGACTGAGGGGGGCCAAGACTTTTGGAGATGTGATTAGAATTAACAGGAAATCGTGAAAAAACAAATTAATTGGAATATAGAGAAAGTAGGTATCTCGTATTTGTTAATTCCATGATTCAAGGAATAAAAACACGGAACAAACACTCTAATAAAGAAGAAGAGCTATCATAATAAGTAGAAACTGTCAAAATTTTATGAGGAAAAATCCAAAAAACGATCGAGAAACAAATCCGCGAGTCTTCTTCATTCCTTCCAGTTCTTTGAAACAGTTCTTTTTGAGATAATCCACTCCTTGTTCTACACCACAGATTCTTGTTGATTTCATCTGATTTTATCTTTCCATTTCTCCCTATTTAGTTTTAATTCCTTGTAGTAGGTACCCATGCTAATCATCTCAGATTCAGTTGAATCAATCAGTTTTCTACCATCCTTTTCAAATCCTTTTTTTTTTTCGTCATATCTTTGTGTCAATCAACTCTTTATGTAGTAGTATGTTTTCATAGCTATGTCATCTAATTATACAAAAAAATACAAAAATTTGGTACGAATTGTGTTGGAAGTCGTTGCTATAAATTTATCGCAATGGATTGCAAGGACGATCGAAAATGATGAAGTCCATAAACACATAAGTAGTTTATAGATGAAAATGTGATAAAACAAACTCCTGGACGTATAAAAATAAGTGATACTCTTCTCAGGAAGATGACGCATCTACCAATATTCTTTTACTTTACAACTTCTAAAAAAGGTTAAGTGAGGTATAACAGAAACCGTTATCATATATATTGACATTTTTATCCCCTTGAAGTGTTTTTAGAACACGGCCATGCTCGCACAAGAACAACAAAGAAAACTGAACAAGAAAACGATATAAAGCATGAGTGGACGAACTATACACACATTACATCTTTCTAGTATAGTAGGTACAATGTTCGAAGGATTTAACATGTCCTGGCTAGTACGTAATCATCTAACATGGAGGTTTAAAGAAAAGGAAGAAGTATAAGGCGGAGCACAAGCTCCACCCAAAAGTTACGCCTTTTCTATTTACAGAGACCATGCGTCTGCCATCTATCGGTCTTAATCGGAAGTTTACAATTGTGTGCATCATATTTTCTAACGCGTTAAGGTTGATGCGGTTCATTTTGTTTTCATAATTGTGAAGTTTTCTTTTTTTAATCTATCAATATATATTAGATTACCAATTAATATCGAACGTCGGAATTTATTGATGTCTAATTAGAGTACATTTCATAATAATTCGTCTTGACGTTTATACGATAATTTCTTAATTTTGAAACCTTTGATCTGCATGATATTTTAATGTATTATATGATTCTATGGAAACCGATATCTACGATTATTATAAACAAGTTTTTTCCTAGCATTGAGGTACAGATAGAGATCAGAAGGATAAGATGAATAGACAATTTCTGGCTAATTAAACTAGAGCAGAAACTTCGTAGGAGGGAGGAATTGGGGTTGTAACTTAAAGATCGAACTATGGATGTACATGGGGCAGCGGTTTGAGGTACTTACTAAAACTAGTCTGAATACCACGAGAAATAATCTTTTGAAGGTACAAAGACTGTCTTGTATATGTGAAACCGGGACCGGGTCCATGAAATCATGCCCAACAGCTGCATTAGAAGTGATTCTATATTTCCCATCTATCCACACAGTACTGGAGAGCTTGGCAAGAAAACCATCACTTGGAACGTTCAGGAATCATCAAAGTAAAACCGTCCCTAAATGACCAATCCTGAGACATGCATCGAAAAAATTTAGCTGTGAGAAACATACTAACGGGAGTCCTATCGGGGCACGTTCACCTCAATGGACACCTGAAGATGCTAGCAGATGATGCGGCATGCAGATCTTGTTACACAGAGGACAAAACCTTTATCCAAATTTTCTCGAAGTGTGAAACACTAAGAAACTCCATCCTATATGGAATTAACAGTGTACATGAGACCCCAATATTTACATACATGGGAATGGATGATACCAAAAAATCGAAAACTTTTTCAACTCGATCGTTGTACTGAAATTTCAAAAAATAAGCATTCGTAGTTTGTATAGTGTTCGAAACTAATAACCTCACTAACAGTACAAGACTGACCTATTTGGGATACAAGAAAACTTTAATTTAATCATCACCTACATCAATTGAGTTTTGTAATCGAGGATATCACAACTCGAAAGCTGGAGCCAGTCATCTTTTGGAAAGCTCATGTGTCATATATGAAAATCTGGCGAATAGTTTGGACATTCAATGACTGTTACATTATTTTCACATAAAATTTCAATTGTCTATTCTGTATTATGTTACGATGTATTATTTCTTAAGCCTAGGGAACATAAATCAGTCTGGAGATCTCGTTTTTTTACTGGTTCGTTAGGAAAGCCAAGTGAAAGGTCGCATTAACTTGGTGGAACTCCCAAGAATCTCAAATCTGATTTAGCAATAACTTTTTGTACAAGTCAGGTCGCCAAAGAGCAGCTTCCAATAGATAATCAATCCACTAGCATTAAGAACATTTCCTCTGGTGCTTTCTAGAATTTTGCGCAAAATTTAATCGCTTGCCACTGCTTAATCGTTTTTTCCATTCTGACTTCGAACCCGCGCCGAAAGTGACGACCAGTAATCCCAAACCAAAAGATCTGAGCTCACTGCTGCCCGATCCGTTGTGTTGCCAAGACCCCTCTCTACCTAGCTCTATTTCGGAACGTGGCTGCGACCTATTTTGCTGTGTCCTTCGACCGAAGCCTGACTCAGGCAATTCAAAGTTACCTTTTTTGGTAATTTCAAACTACCTTTTTCATAACCTTTCCTGACCAACACACTCATGTCTCTTTTAGCTTCCGCACAGTTTCATGACTTCACTTTCTATTTTTTACTTACACGAAACCGAGTGAGATGTTTTCTATCCAAATTTTGACCGAATGAATCGTCCATCCAGCATTGCAGTAAACGCATCTCTGATGTCGCTCAAGTCGACTCTGGTCAAGCTACGCTGTTCCAATAAGACGGCCTTCGTCTGATTAACTCCAATTATATTTCTTTATTATAAGAGTTTTAAGTAGTTAATCTAACTTTGATTATTATTTTACATCATCGCCATCCTTAAACATCCGCTCCCAAATATTTCTGTCCCAATAAGAGTTTTTAAAAGAGCATTTTAAATTAATACCTACTAGCATTTTTTTGACAAAATAGTGTAAATATGAAATAGCTACAATTATGTCTTTTAGATATCTTTAAATACCTTTAAATTAAGTTTGAGGAAGTGAAATGAAGAAGAATGACAAATGACAGATGTCTGAATCGTAAAAATGTCGCCCGTTTATGCATCCGCTCTGTATTGTGTATGTTCTAGCAAAACAATCAGCGAGATGGCAGTAAATGGGCAAACAAGAAAGAGCCTATATCTACAATGGTTTATTTACTTGCAGGTATATACAGCCCCGTTAATTTAATATTATAATACATGTTATTTTAAAAAAAATGTTGGACCACGTTCGTACGGAATTACTCTCACTATAAAAATTGATTTCAAGTCAGTTTCACGTAGAACCGAAAATTTGACGTGGGGCATATGACAGATAACTGTCAAATTTGGAAAAATTAGAGTTGCTGTCTACTATTAATCTAATACTTTTCAAATATTTATATGAGGAATCAATTCAATTCTTTCAAATAATACTACGTTACAAATTCTTCTCAACACGTTTGAAAATCTTGAATAATAGATGCAAAAATCGAATGCTTTCATGAAAAACGTATTAAAAACAGATTTAACGCTTTAAGTGTCTTCAAGGGTACATTTTATATATACATCGATCCTGGCGAACGTTTACATCCTAACCGCTGCCTGTCAATGTGATTTAGGTCTGTCCAGGTGTGTTTATCTAGAGTGGTATACGTAAACAAGGCGGTTTCTTTGAGAACTCCTTCCATAGACGTACATAATTAATCGTTAATGATCACCATAACTACACTAAGAAACGTGAATATACCTTAAGGACTGAAGCAACGCTTTACCTCATACATATATCAGATAATTAATTCAAATATAAATAAAAGCATTTTTTCTAGTACCCTGAATAAAGTTCGTACTTTTGATACACTTTTGAGTGCGTAAAACTTCACTTTATGCACTAGTACTTTAAGAAAGTTCTTATTAAGGTCTTTGTTCTTAGTTCTATTGCAACTACGAATAATTTAAATGATGTCTGATACGTATTTTTGAAATTCAACAACCAAGGACAAATTATTTTTTGATGTTTAAACAGATTTTTATTTTTAATTGATGATGACCGAAATGAAAGGAAACGTAATTTTTTTACATGTTTTGAAATCTAATTTTCAATTAGAAGAGCCCTAGAAAATTTAGTGAAAAATTACCAAATATATGAGTATTTTGGTTTTGGTGTGAAAATAGTTTTTAATCGCATCTTGTATATTTTCTAATTGAGAATAGTAGAAATTTTAAATATGGAAAAGTGTGAACGACACTGGGAGCTAATTCAGTTTTCGGAATAAGATGAGACGAAGTTTAAGGCTTTTAGGAAAGTTGGCAAGTGCGAAAAATAATATTTATTTTTTGGATTTAAATTGGGTCTCTTCTTTCTGAATTTTAGAATGTATATAAAATATTGTCGGTATTTCGGACGCGGAATTTACTTTCAAAACATCATATTTTGTCAATTTTGTTTGCAATGACGATTTTAGAATCTTTTCAGGTCTCTAATTGAGGTGAACATTTATTTTCCTATTTTTAGAAACTGAATCGATGCGGACCAGCAATGAAAAATTGAATTTCATTTAGTCGTTCCAAAAAAACGATGCCTATTTAATCTGATAATCCATTGAACTTTATTATTAATACAATTGAGAATTAAACGGTTATTAGGAAATTGAAAATTTATTCAAATACAGTTAGTTTTCTTTAATTATATCCAAATGAAGTATTTTTCTGATATGACAAGCTTTTTTCAAACTAACATGGAAATTATTAAATGCTAAAGTGTAGACTGATGTAGATCAAGGTTCCTATAGAAACGATGTTCTTTACAACCTTTTATTTATCTTATATATTAAAAAAATTGATGATTTCCATTCCGAGTCCGTTCAGGCGTTCTACCCAACCGATTTGCTTAATTTTTTTTCTTCAATGATATGTATTGATGCACAGATCAGCCATCAACCATCGGATTTCATCTAATTTTCACAATTCTCAAGTTATATTCAAATGCGATTTCTCCCTGTACATTACTTATGGGAGTTTTTCACGTACACACGTTCTATCCTCAATATCTCAGGTTCTATTCAAGATAGAGACTTCGTTTTGGTTTAAGAACACTCGCTGAAACACCCTCTTTCTTTTGAGTTTTTGGACACTTAAAACGGTTGAGTTGAAGAGGAGCTAGGCGCGGACATTCAATGTGGAGTTTGTAGGTTTTTGGCAATTTTTCTACATTCAAAGATCTATATCTCAGATTCTAATATAGCTACAGACTTCGTTTTGGTTTAAGAACACTCGCTGAAATACCTTCTTTCTTTTGAGTTTTTGAACACTTATATCGGTTGAGTTGGAGAGGAGCTAGGCGCGGACATTCAATGTGGAGTTTGTAGGTTTTTGGCAATTTTTCTACATTCAAAGATCTATATATCAGGTTCTAATATAGCTACAGACTTCGTTTTGGTTTAAGAACACTCGCTGAAATACCTTCTTTCTTTTGAGTTTTTGAACACTTATATCGGTTGAGTTGGAGAGGAGCTAGGCGCGGACATTCAATGTGGAGTTTGTAGGTTTTTGGCAATTTTTCTACATTCAAAGATCTATATCTCATGTTCTAATATAGCTACAGACTTCGTTTTGGTTTAAGAACACTCGCTGAAATACCTTCTTTCTTTTGAGTTTTTGAACACTTATATCGGTTGAGTTGGAGAGGAGCTAGGCGCGGACATTCAATGTGGAGTTTGTAGGTTTTTGGCAATTTTTCTACATTCAAAGATCTATATCTCATGTTCTAATATAGCTACAGACTTCGTTTTGGTTTAAGAACACTCGCTGAAACACCCTCTTTCTTTTGAGTTTTTGAACACTAAAAACGGTTGAGTTGGAGAGGAGCTAGGCGCGGACATTCAATGTGGAGTTTGTAGGTTTTCGGCAATTTTTCTACATTCAAAGATCTATATCGCATGTTCTAATATAGCTACAGAATTCGTTCTTTTCTATTATAATGATTTCTGATACTTATTTAATGGATTCGATGCGAGCGAAGCCGCGGGTAAAAGCTAGTAATTTGTTGAAATCCATTAGAATGCGTTTATAAATCTATTTTAGTGGGTTGAAAATCGATTTCAGCGATGTTCTTCAAACAGGAAACTTTGGTCTAGACCTACTAAAGTGGTGTAGCAATCCGGAAAAACATCATTAGCCCGACTATAGAAAAATATCTCAGTGAAAAGCTTTATAAACATTGCCTCACTTGAATCATACTTGTACTGGCACAGTTTCAAAGCTGTAGGTACACCATATGTCGATACGGGTTTCAATTTCTGTATATAGAGGAGCCAGTACACTTTTTGAAATTTTCTTTGGAGCTTTTCGCGTTTCTTTTCAACGTGGACTCTCCAGCGAAGTCTACAGCAAGAATAATTGCTAAATATTGTTAGTGTGAGATATTTGAGCCAAGTTTGTTTTTACGTAAAGTCATCATGATCAAATTTGTTTTTTTTCAACTTGATACGTTAAATATTAATCTCTGGATGATTTCATCTTCGCTTCTTGGTGGTCTTTTCAAATGACTAAAATGGCAGTATGAGTACTAAACATTGCAACTGTATGCAAAAAATATGAAAAACTTAGATCAAAAAAATTCACATAGGTACAAGTAAATATCGAGTTGAAAACATATTTTTGCTATATGCTAAATACCTCATTCAACAACATGAATCAAATCTCAGTTAAATAAAAGGATCCCTTCCCGACAAGGACGTCAAGCGTCACTGACACGTGGGACATTTCAAAATTTATATTTTTTATTACGGTCACACTAAAAAGTGTAAAATTTCAAAATGAAATAGGGGATATTTTTTAATATAGTTCGGTGCGTGAAATATGTAAGAAGTCCGGCAACCGGTGCTTGTCTGTTTTGAGATATTGGTTAGTTGTTTTATTTCTTGGACGGAAAATAATGCAGTAATCTAATATCAAAGGTTCGAACAGCTTTACAATGAAACCGACATCATTATACCACCAGTTGTTTGAAATTAAAATCTAATTCCACCATTGAGCGTAAACTAAATAATTGACAGTCAACAGAATTATTGAATGAGAAACTTAAGTTGAAGAAAGAACGTGGATGACCATTACTAACAGTTGAAAGAAAATTATCATAAAATTAAAAAGAAAAATGAATAAAAATGAATGAAATGAAGTTTGTCAGTAAAATTCTGTTCCCAGCCTGATTTTCACTTCAGTCAAATTTGAGCTAGATGCTTCATAATACGTTTAATGATACATTTGATAATATTTTCTTATAAAAAACTTAAAATTCATGTTTAGATACAATTATAAATCAAATAATTATAATTAAGATGCATAGTTAATGAGAAAGTAATAACTGCATTAAGAAGGATAAATAAATATTATAACCAATTGATTGGATATTAAAATGTGAATTTTCTTATTCTGTGTATTTGTATCGTACTTAAAATGATTTTGGAAAAACTTGGAAAGGTCATATACATTATCAAAATATGCCACTGAAGTGGAAGATGTGTTGTTATTATTTTGATGTTACTTATATAGATTTATGAAATGCGACAGCGCTGGTCATTGACACAAGAACAAAAAATATGAAAATTACCTCATATAATACATAAAGGACTGTATTTGATTACTTCCTTAAGGTTGAGCTTTATAAT
The DNA here is from genome assembly GCF_026250575.1 of Diorhabda carinulata. Lineage (NCBI taxonomy): Eukaryota > Metazoa > Arthropoda > Insecta > Coleoptera > Chrysomelidae > Diorhabda > Diorhabda carinulata. The sequence goes on from NC_079463.1 coordinate 4,331,316, forward strand.
AATGCACAAAAAGGATCAAAACCTATGAATTTCTGCACAGTAAGACGGAACTAGATGTAAGAAAATGCATACGATTCACGATCCGCGAGGTCCCGGCCACCAGGTACCTGGAAAATCATCAGAAAATATATAGTTCACCAATTTCATGACGAATTTCTTTGGGGTTTCAAGAGACGACGTAGATGTCGGCCTTCCTATGCACCAGGTACTTTGTAGACCCTTTCTGTCTTCGAAAGCTGACGAGTAGTAAAATTGCACTTATTTCAAAACGCATTTCACTCCTGCACAAATATACTTTCCATTTCTTATTCATGATTTTTGATCACAAAGTTTCCCGTTGCTCTTTTGAATCGTATGCAATTTGTTGCATATCGAAATTTTGGACTTTATTTCCTCGACTGTTAAATTGAGTTGCTGGTATGTGGTATTGTCTGCAGTCGGTGAGATTTGCTTGATAACTATTTTGACAAACCGTACAAATCTCTGGAAACATCAAATAAACGTTAGTCATGTAGCCAGAAGAGGTGAAGGACTTGTAATCGTATTGGTGCTCCATGAAGGTTTGTTAAGCTTAAAATCCTTCCCAAAGGACTTTCTGAAAAGTGTAGAGGTTTCTTTCTTTCATTTTAGTTCCCAGTGAAACACGTAAGCCGAAGCAATGAGAATTTGGAAGATATCATGAATTTAAACGATACGGCGATATGTTCCTGGAGCTGGAGGGTTTTTTATGAAGAATTTTTGAAAATATTTCCTTAAGAGTTTTTCACAATTCGTGTTTATTGTAGATAGTAAATGATTTTAGGAATAATTTAGCGTGGTGATCAACGGTCAAATTAAATTAAAAAAAAAATGTAAAACACATTGAAATCGATTCAAATACGTAAAAAATTATAGGACTCCTTCATTTAAACGTGAAATATATAAATGATAAAAAAGACCTAGCGAGTGAATATTTTCGTAATGTTTTTGATTATGTTTCAGAAAACAGATTATATTATAATTATTCATATATTTTGATAATTAGGATTTTATTGTGTATAAGAGTTATTCGTGAAACATTTATTAAAAATATAAATTTTGAAACGTCTCATGTGCATTTGACGCTTGATGTAGACTTCACCATCGCGACGCGTCGGAAGGGTTTCATAATTGAGATAGAATTGACATTCGGTTCGTTTTAAACCTCTCCTATTTAGCATACATATTGTCGATTCATGTTCTCGCTTTTTAATATGACGCCTTTTGTCTGATGTTCACTTGACAAATTTCAAGGGTGTCTAATGAAACGGTTATCCCGATGTACACTACTAAAAATTGCTCCCCAACGAAAGTTTTACATGTACAACGCCAATCGATGATATCTATCACCAGCCTTCTTACCATTTATGACCGTTTATAGGCATTTTATTCTACGTATTTCCGTTTAAAACAAATTATATTGATGTTCCTGATCAAATAAACTCTGTAAATTGTATTGACTTTGACTTGACGTTAATCAACACGGCTTATTCTATTGGTCTGCAGTGATTTTCTTGTTATTCCGGCTCGAAGGACCAATGTTCTAGTTTTGAACGCTGTTGAGTTGACGATGTGTGTTTTCTTTTGATTAGTATATTTTTATCACAACTATTTCTTATCCTATGATGCCAAATTTAAGTACTGTAAAATTTTGTTTGGGAAAACGTATTGTACGTATTGTTTGCACGGCATCAAAACGGCGATAAACCTTATCAACTGTCCAAATCGACCAAAATGTTAAAATATTTGAGATCTTGTTTTCAATGACAGTCAGTGAGTTGTGGATTATCTCGGAGCTCTAAATGGAGATTTGAAGATTTCAACGGAAGATCTAAGAATACAAATTTTCTTTCCTTGGGATGTCAAAACTATTACAATGATCAAGTAAATGGAAGTCTACATCCTCATGCCATTCAAGTCAAATCAAACATCGAAACATGCAAAATGCTGATTTGTGGCAGGTCTGGCAGGAGACACCATGACCACAAAACCATCTTCTTTTAAAAAATTTCTTAAATCAATTGGTGTGGCCTATTTCTCGCATAGTTGAACAAATATATTAGTTGTAGTGGAGAGGATTTAGAAAAAGATAAAGTTGCTTCACGAAAAATTTGTCAAGTTAAATATATTTCAGGGATTTTTGGGTATTTCATCGTATTATATATTTATGACTTATATTCATACGTTTTGAATTAATTATAAAAGAATTTGGGATCAAATAGATTTTGTTTACTGGTTTTTTCAACGTTTAAAAGCTTATAATGACTAAATAGTTGATTATAAAGTAAAAAATACGGTTGTTCTAGTGGACTATTGTGGACATAACCATTACAAAATATATAAAAATCTCCCCATTTTTGAAATGTGTAGTAGAATCTCTTGAAAAGTGTAACTACCTGGAATCAATTGAATAAGTACGAAGATACGTTGTGTCAAAAAACTTGTCTACATTTTTATTTCTAATATTCCATGTTTTGGCAATCTTTTGAGATTATTTTCTTTTCAATTTATCTGGGGTATATCAGCAAAGCACATTTGTAGGTACTAATTTTTTATATTCGTTATTATTTGGTAATTCAAGCATTTTCTTTCATCAAATCTAAAACAGTCGAAAGGCCAATTGATGCCATATCTGAATATATAAATAAAAATTTCTGTGCTTCATATGCATGTAATTATTGAGTGATTTACCTATTCAGGTACTTTGTGTAATTGTGTAACTTTACAATTACCTATAAATTGAAATATTTAATATTTATATTGAGTAGTGCAGTCAAATGTTATAATATTTAGTGAATTTGAGCTATTATTGAATAAATTATCCCATTTTGTTAATTATTGCTTACATAAGTTTTAAATTGAAATTGTTCGTATTAGATTTAATTTTTAACAGTGTATAATTTGCTCTGAAAAAGACATACCAAAATCACGGTTTTATTGGATTTTTAAATTTCTATTTTAATTTTAAATGCCCGTTCTGATGCCTGCACTTGAGGAATATCCAATAAGAAAATCATGAGTTGCTATGCATACAGTTTTATCAGCAATTTGATCGTTCTTTCCATTTCAAATTGATATTCGAATTCAAATGAAGGGATCGTATGAGTTAAGATGCTTTTTCATATTATATAAAAATGACGTTGAATAAATTCGGAATTCAAAAATTCTGTTTTATTTTATAACATAACTGTCCGACAAAGAATATTTGACATTCCAATTTCATTATAATTTTCTAAAAACGAGGATATTCCAAATTGTAATGATCACGTGACAACAAAAATTGTAATACTTCATAAAGGAAATATGAGCATCGATTTATTGAAGGTTATGTACAAGTCCAATCGATTTTAAATCGATGCCAACACAGTGCAAAAGAAACAACAGAAGAAGAATGGCAAAAAGGGCAAAATAAAAGGAATTTATATTTGGAGCCTGAAGTTTATTTCTTTTGCTTATGGTTAATTACGATACTTCATCTTTTAGTGCTTTTTAATATTATTATTATATTTTACATGTTTTTAAATTAATGAATAAGCTATGAAGAGGAGAAAATTAAAATAAAACCAAAGTTTCTGATTTAGTAAATGGGAAGAAATTAAAATATAGTTCTACCGCTTATATCTATTTGACTAATATTTATTTTAATTACCCGTATTATTTTATTTTAATATTACTTATTTATATATTATATTTCATGTAATAGCATGTCTTTTTGCCCTCTTTAGCTCTATTTCTATTCCCACCCTTTTTGGCACCTCGGAACTACTTGTGAAAAGACAGGCGAGTCCATAACCTTTAATATGTCAATGTATGAGGCGCATTTATACAATGTTGTCATACTTCTAAAGTAGTACGAGCAGTTTTACAGCTCTAAATTATCATAAAATGAAGAAATAAATCTATAATCATTCAATCCACGGTTGTCACAAGTTCAACACAACTTTTCGTAGCATATTTCACACATAACTTTTCAAATTTTTGATTTCTAGGTATTTTTCGACGTAAGCAAGTATTTTATATAATCCCAAAAAATCTTATTCAACGTGGTTATATCACACGATTTTCGTGGCCAATTAATTGGACCATAAAGTTAAATTATTACGTATGTAGATATTGGGGTATCATATACAACCCAAAGGATAATTCTTATTATGATTTCCTAAAGAACGCCATATTTTTATTTATTTAAAGAAATTTATGAATTTAATTGAATCGCACCTAGCGACGCTTCTGCTTATCGCAGACTGTCTGGCAGAAATATTTGGAAGAAATTGTGTACATACACTTCCCGAGAGCTTCGGCCAATAGAAATGTATTTATGTTTACTATTCGATGTTTCCATTAGTAAACAGTGAAGATGATGAGTCCACGTGGACTGACGGATTGTTGGATGTTTACCGAATTTTATACGGGGGGTAAACATTATTTTTCATTTCTTAATTTGGTATGAGTACCGTGCGTATTTATGAAATATTGACTATTCCTCGCATAATTGTCTTCTGCAATTGATATTGGAAGAACTATGATTTGTTTGTACAAGATTTCCGTCAATATTTTTCCAAAAAAAAATCAAACTTTGTTGCCAATTGTGTAACTAACAACTGAATAATAATAATAATAGTGACTTTTGAGGGAAAAACAGTTATTAACAAAAATATTTTACTTCCACGTACATCCACGATCGTTACGCAAGACATCAGTAAAACACCTCGACGTCATCCGATATTCCATTTTGAAGCCCGCTAACATTAAAACCAATTTATTCGTTCGTGCGGTGTAATTAAAGTTGTAATTACAACTCACTAATAAAATTGTTTTTACCAGCACAATGAAAATGGTAATCACGTTACATTTCAAGCTGTATCAAACAAAAGAACATTGTAAACAACACAAAAAAACTGTAAAACTGAGAACTCAATTTAACACCATAGTTGGGGTGCTAAGAAAATTTCGTTCTCGAAAAAATAATAAAGAGATTCTTTTTCAACTTATGTTCGTAAATGCAAATTTTTCTTTTCAATTTACACACTTCCATCAAGCCATTTTTGAAAACATTAAATAATCGAAGGGAGATTAAAGAAATATGATTAGGATTAGGAAATGAATCGTATAGTAGTTGGTCTAGTTTTTTGTAACAAAACTGTTTTCATCGACACCCATTCATTCATTCACTCCTTGGAACGATTGAATACTTACATAACTTTTCCTCTGTTTCTTAAATTAATATTATTTGTATAAGTATTGTAATCACTATAGTGAAAGATAAATAACAGATGTTAACAGTATGCAGTTCAATTGCAAATATTTGATTGTGTTTGATACTTCAATAAATAATTACAATTTATGATTACCTTGGTTTGTACAACGATCTAAAAATCTACATATCTTCTAAACTATCAATTTTATCGAGTTAAACAAGAAGTAACTTTTTGTTAAAAATCGATTGAAAAATTCGTTTTTGTTATCTCCAGATTTTACAGGTTGTCCCTGTAAATGTTATGGATTATTAACCATTAGGCATGAGCCGCCCTTGGCTTTTCGCAACTTTATATGCCTATAGCTCAGAAACAAGGGGTCGTATGAGAAATTTTTCTTAGAACACGTCATCTACTTATTCCTGAATTTTTGTATCAAGTCCCGGAACACCTTGTATAAGAGAATATTGACATAATATAAAGATATATCATATGTAGGTACTTAGATATAACTTTTTAATTTTAAATTTTCAAATGAATCTTATGGACTATTATGTATCAAGCCCATCGAATGCATAGTTTAAACATTGTAATTACGAGTAAAAAAGTCTTTTCTTTCCATATTAGCGAATTTTGACGGGCAACGAAACATCAGTCAGCAGAGTTCTAATCAGACTGCCAACCGTAATTGCCTTTGTTAACTTGTTAATTATACTACTGCATGTTTGCTTGTATCGGGTTAGTTAGCTCAGAGAACACGGCACGTCCAGTTTCCATCTGCATTTATTACGGCGAAAATGAACTTGTACAACATTATACTAGTATAGTAGGTTAGATTATCGAACACTGTTCATGGAACGGGCGAACACTATTATTAGAGTGTATGGTAAATTCCTAAAACAATTTTAGTTCCATGGTGTTTACTATAAATAGTTTTTAACATATCCTACGAGCGTCGATTTTTTTTCAACCTCCGATAGGCTATAAATAAAAGACAAGTTCATATAAAACAATAATTTTATTACCAAAAGATTGGTTCACTTACTTTTCGACATAATCCCCGAAGATATTTTGAGACATTTGTCATATCTGTGAACAAGCTCTTCAAAAAAAGCTGCCGCCAATGTAGCCTAAATTTCAGTAGCAATAAAGTACAAAACAAACCTTGAAACTTCTGAAAATTCCATAGACAAAGCAGTAATCGTGAATCTGCGGTTTCCTTCAATTATTCTGTCAACTCGTGGAACCAGGTCATCTGAAACTACAGATTTTCATCCTTGGCCCCCTTCATCATGGACCATTACGGCCATCTTTAATCTTTCGACGCCGTTCACTCACAACACAACATAATTTATGAAGTTTTCCCCATACACACGACTCATTCTCCGATGAATTTCTGCAGTACTATCGCCTTCAGCCTGTAGACATGTATTCGTGGCTGACTGACGCCGACTGACGCCTTAATGTCAAAAATGGCGAAGTGTGTAGTGCGAGAGCTTCGCAGATACCTACAGCGCTTACCCGCTTTCTGCACGGAGCGATCGGAGGTTGAAAAAAAACAAACATTAATTTATTTGGAGTTTCAGTATAAAATTATGGAAGTTAAAGTACATTATGGAGATTAATACAAACTTCTAGAATATTCTTCTCCTACGAACAAGCTCGCAAAATGTGTCGGTTCTGTCCAGCTACAATGGAATTTTAAAATTCGCCGAATTCGCGCGGCGCCTTTAACATTTTTTATAAATGGCGGAAACGCCTTTGACGATTCCTTTTAGAACTTTTTATTATTTCAAGCGTGTTATTTACAGTATTTCTTCTAATTAATTTCTCGAAAAGTCTACTTATCTATTTTCTTTTGTTTCATTTTGTTCTAGAAGAATTGTATTTGTGGTATTTAAATAAGTTTATGTAGCGCAGTAAGTCAGTTTTAAATAAATAGTCGTAGTGAATACAACGAATTAGTAAACTAATCGCAGAAATTCAGTGATATTCATAAGTAAATTATTATAAGTTAAGTGTATTGTATAGTGTGTAGTGTTATTAATTTACCCTACGAATAAAAAGAGTGCGAATAAATACGAAAAATATATTGAAACCAAAGAAACAATTCATCAAATCTCACGATTAACCGACATTTTACAATTAACAAAATTTACTTCAATGTCCTTCAAAGTATTCGCACTGGTTCACTAATAAGAAATAGACGTTTATGCACACTTCACTATTGTAGCTAATTATTGAACTGGCACTTTTCACACAAGTTCAAAAGGCTTGGTGCGTTTGAGCTTGCAGGCTATGTATTGATTCCAAAATTTCGTTGTTTAAATAGTTAAGTGGATTCAAAATCTATGGACTTAAGTTTATATCTTTAATTGATATAATTCTAATAATATTTTTTGTTTTATTAATTGTTTGATTTGATGTTGATATTATTAAAAAATAATTTAAATGAATATAAAACTGTGTTTTAATTCGAAAATTTCTGAATGTAATTTGCAAGGGAATCTCACAAATGTGACCAGCTGTGACAACGACGGGAGAGGGGCAAAAAATCATGAAATTCGTGTGGCGTAATTTATGGATGACTCTTTGTTAATTTTTCTCAGAAAAAAACACTTTTGAACATATATGTACTCTCAGTTATAACGAATAGATATTCCAGATTTACAGTTTATTGCCCCCTCATGTCCACTTTTAAAAAACTAAAAAGACGACTACGTGAAAATTTCGAAAAAATCTATAATTCTTACGTTATCTATGAGCTGACTAATTTTTTTATATAAAAACGGCCGATATACCGGCTAGTTCGTACTTTTATTTTCACATAACACGTTTTAATCTCTGAATGATATTCGAGGCGCTTTAAATCACGCCATGAATTATACATTTTTTTAACAAACCGGCGCCTTTAGCCGCAGAATAAATAAGAACACCAACGAATATCTTCAAACGACATCAACAAAAAAAAATCCAAAGTTAACACCGTTTTTTTCGCGGCGTAATTGCCGTCCATAAATTCAAGAAATATGTGTTCGCATTTAGAATACAATGCCGAATTGGAATCGAAGAAAATAAAAAGAAAGACCAAACGAATCAGCTACAAGCGCCAACTTGATCTGTTTTTATCAACGAAACAGAAGGCTGATAAAAAGAAAACAAGCCAAATCGAAATTCTGACAATAACAGTCTGAATTCCCCGAACGCGAATCTCCTACAAACTCGAATACAATGTACAGGTTCTCCTTCGGTGGAAACCATGGAGACGTGTTTACTTTTATGTTTCTTTTTCTAGTTCCTACACTCATACACAAATTCTATTTTTAAATAAACGTATATGTCTAAATCTACATCCTATTGGATCATAAAATTTATTATTATTATTATTATTACAAGGACACGCAATTAGGAAAAAAATCAGTACAACCGATTTCTAAATTTAAAGTAACGCTGCAATAATTGTTTTGAACTTCATGTCCGGAAATATTCTCTCGACATAGGCGTTAGAAGGAGGGATACTCATTACGCAGGACACAACTGTTTTTAGCTTTTAGTTTCTGAACTGTCAAACTTGAACGCTGGCTAATTTCAGAAAAAACTGGTTTTACAATCAGCAGCTACTAAGAAGAATGCCATTTCGATTTAGTAGCAAGCATCAATTCTGTTACTATATAACATTTAATTCGGGACAGACAAGGCGGGATACGAGACAAGCGAATGGAAATCGGGACTGTCCCGCGAAATCCTGGACGTTTGGCAACCGTGGGAGTAATATATTTGAATCATATTTTACAAGAATTCAATTTTAATTTGTTTTAGAAGTATCAGAAATGATTTATTACCTTTTTCAAGGAATGAATTTCAGCTTCAAAGTTTCAAAGTTGGTTCAATAATGTATTATAAACTAGCAATTCCTTATGTACTCATTAATCTGTGTAAGTTTAATTTTTGGGGTATTTCAAACTATTTATCTCAGCTTCACGAGAAAGCGCTACCGAAGTCTATGGAGAATACTACAAAACAGCTTCAGATCGTTTAAGCCCAAGACATGTTAAAGTAGCTACCTTGGTAGCCAAGCCAACCAGTTGACGTGATTTGAATCCTTGAAAGCTGTAGATTCTTCGAGAATATGTGATATTGCAAAAAAAATATTGTATAGTATAGAAATACAAATTGTGGATTCTGTCTTTATGACAGTCAGCTTCACAATCTAACCTTACGATTATGCGGCTCTAAATCATAGTAGGAATGGTCACTGAATATAACCTTATTCCATTCCTTCTTCACCTTCGACGGTAAAGTGTGGATTGTAGTGAAAAAGATAGTTTATAACGTTTTAGATTCTTGAGAAGATACGGGTTTTTTGTTAGTAGTTAGTTGTGATATTTCTTCGTACTCTTCGTGTACGTTATACAACAAAAAAAAAGGTTACGTTGAATCCGTTCGACACCTAATCGTATATTTTAATGTAACATTGCCAACGAGGCTGTCGATTATCCAGGACCACCGAACGTGACTGGAAAGTTGAACGGTTAATCCTCTACTAGAGAGGGTAGAAGAAAATCTCGGAATTAAATGGATTGTTATTACATTTGATCATAAAATATTTTGTCAATAAATGCGTATTCAAGAGTATTTCGAAGTAAACGAAATATCAGATTGGAAAGCTACAGAAACAACGTTTAAACAGAAGAGAAACTAGGAAATTCGAAAAAATTGACCATAGTGAATTCCATCAAACAATCTGAAAGAAAAGATAATCCCAAGAAAAAGTGTGTACTATCTGAGGTGTTCAATAGTGCAAAAATTGTTCGTTAACATACATATCTGTAAAAATATATTTAAACTTGAACATAAAATGGACGTTATATATATAAAACTATTAAATGTACAGAAAAAACATTGAGAAAGCAACGGTACATCTAGTGCTCTTGGTCGCGTATACACTAAGTGTAATTGTGAAAAGTAACTATTTCAAGGGTTAATTATTAGTGTATTCAAAAGCTAGTCACAAGCACCATATGGTTTGAATCCTGACGTTCACAGATGACCTGGTGATTATTTAAATAACACACATCCCAGCTGGGGCGTTTTTCAAATTGAAATTGATCTCATTTGAGGTCAATCCACATTTTATCACTACAGTTTGATACATTTCTTTCTTTCCTGCATCTGATTCTTCCAGTCACGTACTCCGATCTTACCACCGATGTTTTTGGCTTCTTTTTCCATTCTTTTAATTTCCCAATATATTTATAATTTCATAGTTCATGGGTTCTCTATACTCATTATTCCCAGCATTAACTGGTCCATCAATTTTCCTAATTATAATCCTCTCTCATATCTTTAGTTGTTTGTCGTTCATATTTATTCGTGTTTTAGTTTCCGCAGCGTATGTAAATACTGGTTTTGGGGCTTATTATTTTACTCTGCATCATGATTTTGTACTTATTATATTTCTTTTTCTTGTCTCATTCTTTGATATTATAAATAATTATCAATACATCGAGTTTTATGACATTCTCATAATAAATCATGAATTTCTAAATTGAAATTAATATGAAGATGAAATCGATTACATTACAAATATCATTGTAACTAATGACATCCTCTATTAATCAAATACGCATTTTTTGTACTATATCTTTTTTATTTGGTAGAACCTCTCTGGTTATACGTTGCCTGTCCAGAAAAATGAAGTGTTTCGATAAACGGGATTGGAATAACAACAAGAAAAAGAAAGTTGTTTTATGGAAAAGGAAATTCGATATTGATAAAGTCTTCTTGATATTGAATCTATACGTGACCCAGAATATAAAGAGGCTCTTGATACATATAAAATTCATTCTGTTAAAGATACTGTTGAGAAGACACACAAAAATATTTCAATGCAAGTTTAATAAAATAATCTTGAATCGTATAGGGGGGCAAGTATATGTTAATTTTAGTTATTGATAATTAGAGTTTAGGGGGCTATTAACAAAAAAATATGTAATGCATAAAATATATTTAACAATAATGTTGTAAATTTGAATTTTATCTTGTCTCCACTTAAAATAAGATCAACATATTTAAATATCCATATAACACTAATAATCAAAACACAACTGAGTTTCTGCAATAAAAGAAATATATTTTTGCTATTAAGAATTAATTATTAATAATTTCTAGTTTTATAAAAATGATTAATTAAACGTCAACAAAATGACTGAATTGACATGTACGTCGCTTTACTGTCATGTCATCATTCCGTTCGAACCACAGAAACCAAAGGTTTGTTCTGCAATGATAAAACTAGTTCAGGAAGTGTACACTAAAGCGTTCTTTGTAGCAGAACCAGCGCTAGTGTCGCTGTTCTTAGTGTAGTACAAGTGCTATATCTCTTGACAGTCGAAAATGCATCGTAAAATCTTTTTCAACGTAATTTCTAACCATATTTTCTATATAGTTAGCAGCTTTGATTTGCTGTACTTTTCTGACTATTCCATAAACTGGATGTATTGATTGTATTAACTCATTGTTTTCTAAAAAAATTGAATAGTAGATTAGATTTAATATATTTCTATTTTATTAACTATTCTACATTTATATATATTTTTTTACCAAAATTATCCTCAAATAATATTTCTGGAAACGGTGGCACTACGTCTTCGTCATCATCGGATGAATGTAAAATATCAAAAAGTACTAAATCGATTTCCATTATTGTTAATACTGCAAGGCCTGAATTACACCAAATAATCTCAAATATCCGATCGAACTAATTCTATACACTCATGAACTGGCCTACACTGGTCCAGTTCAGTATAGTTCTGGTGCAACTACCAAGAACAAAGTCGCTGTCTACTATTACGTTAAATATATTTTCTTTACATAGGTATATATTGTTTCTTATAGAATTAATATGTACTCTAATGTTTAATTTGACAGAATAACCAAAAAAAAAGGCTTTAAGAGTACGAACTTTTATTAATAACGGGATACCTTCAACTAAATACCATCTAGGTCCATAGTGAATCTCAATTATCGAATTTTTTTGTGATTGTTTTACAAAATTCTTCAACAACTACTTCCAATGATAACTAGGCATGGAGTTCTTTGTCAGTAAGGTTTTGTCAAAAATCTTACTTTATATTGAATACCTCTGAAGTTAGTCAATGTGGTCAGTTACTGAACGTTTACCGAATATATCGTTAACGGCGTGCTTCAATTAACATGTTGTCATCTCAGTTAGTTTTCTCAATAGTTTTAACAAGAACTTTTACCTTCTTTCATGCGTTCTTAGTAGAATTTTGTTCGTAACACTATGAAAATATTATTACCGTAATAATAAACTAAAATTTATTTGTACCCCAGTTCGTTCTACGACAATTAACCACAGCGACCTCGAATTTTCGGACAACCGCTAACGTTCGAATAGGGTTGTTCAGGCACGTAGTGATTAGGTTTGTATGTTTTTTTAAGAGCTTAATCTGCCACCAACAGTTAGCGGCATAAAATTCAATTTTATCTTTGGTATTTTTCATTATTATCTGTTGCAGTACTTAAAGCTGCATATTTATTTATTCTAACTATACCTCTATAGACCAGTATTCCATAAGATTCCTTATTTTTTATACCCATTATAGGTGAAGATAGAATAGAAGCTGAGCTGTTGAAATACGGAGGATTAGAAATGAAAAAACAAATTCGTCAAGACGATAAAGAGGAATGTGAAAACTATATATACATTTCTTAACATTACATATAAAATACGCAGAATTCATACTGGAGAGTACCAAAATGTGTTAAGCCAGGAAGATCCACAATCAACGCAATCCACACAATAGACCAGATAATACAAAAAACATTGCGAATGCAATAGAGAGCTACACATAATCTTTATAGATTTTAAAAGCGCGTTTGACTCAATAAATGATTTAGAAGATTTAAAAACACTAAAGGTACCCAGAAAATTACGGATATTGATCAAAGTTATATTACAAAGCACGAAAGCCAAAGCAAGATATCTAGAAATACAGAAGAAATAAAAATAAACAAAGGACTCAAACAAGGCGACTCGATCTCTCCAACCGTTTTTTATGATTTAACGATGTCACTAATATAACGAAAGAACTAATAAAGGCAATCAACAAATTGGTAATGGAAGCAGGAAAATCGGTCTAGAAATAAATAGAAATCAAAATCTTACTGTTCTCTTGACTTGACATCATAAAATCGAAACAAAAACAAAGTAGCTGCCGACAAACAGAAAAAGCCATCACCATCAGAGACAGTACTGAGCCGCCATCTAACATAACGCGGAAGAAATTTGTATCAACTGGACGGAGGAAGGAACTATAATTCTATTATCGTGTTTAATTTCTTTTAGTCTAATGGGAAAAGTATACTTTTATTTGATAAAAATTGAGATCGCTAGTGAAAATATTAATTATTCTTACTGGTCTATATAGTTGGAGCAGTAGTAACATAGAGCGATGCAAGTTGCACCATGTTTGCAATGAAATGAACCCTTATTATGTTCGCAATATTCATGAATATACGTTGCATGTTTTTTGAATATGTGCACTTGTATCTGAATAATTAAAATAAAATTTGCTACATAAATTTTATCGTGAGGGAAATATTGGTTGTGCTGGACTGAGTTGTAACTATACTTTTCAAATTAAATGGGTAATACACGCTGTGTTATGGCTGGAATTTATTAACCCGGGTACCAACGAAACGAATACATGTTAGTATAAATATGCGATATATGGAAAAACGCTCCATTTCATTACTTAAAATATCAAAATTTACGATAACAAAAATTTTTTCATAGACCGAAAAATATTACATATTATCGGATATATATTTAATAATAATGTTTTGTATTCGTTGAATATACGACCAATCTTCATTTTGCATGATATTAAAATCCCGATGAATTGGAATTTTTGAAACCGTTGGTTATATTCATACGGAACACAAACTGTTTACACTACCACCACTACACCAACACTCACAATTACACTGCCTGACGCGCGTTTCGATAACCAAGTTATCGTCTTCGGAGACTGAAGGTAAACAGTTGACCTTCATTCTCTATAAATGGGTTTACAAAACGTGCGTGTAATTGTGAGTGTTGACATGGCTCCTGTGATACCCAAACAAGTATAACTATCCTGAGAAATTAGCTATTTATTTCTCATGATCTCGCTTTTGAATCAGCAATTTTGTCTGGTCTATTAAAATATACTTTAGAAATAATCAAGCATTTTCTGTTTTGCTAAACAACAGAAAAAAATTTTTGAAGATACTAAAATATTAAACAAAAAGCCAAATAAGCAATTGATATGAATCTGCTGATGTCAGTATAATATTTGTGCTCGTATTAAATTTAATTATGGCTCATTATCTGTCCGAGACTCAAAGAATAGACATTTTAATCATTATTGGTTGCGTTAATAAAACAAGAACTCAAAATATGCAATATTTAATTATAAATACCCTGGTCAACACGTTTCGAGGTCTACAGTTAGCAGAATGGAAAAAAAGTCTCGTGAAACTGGACATGTAAAAAATATTGGAAAACCAGCTATAAATGCTCAATGAAAAAAAGTTAGATGTATTTCTAGAGATAGAGGAAAATCCGCATAAGATATCTCGAGAACTTGCGCCCGATAATGGTGTAAGTAATCATCTATTTTTAGTTTTGCATAAAGCAAAATGCCGCCCTTACAAAGTACGGTTGGTTCAGGAGTTAAAAGAAGATGATAAAAGGCAAGAATTTTTTGAATTGATAGTGGACAGAATGAACGCATATATGCAGCTCATAAACAAAATAGTTTTTACTGATAAAACAACGTTTCATTTAAATGGAACGGTCAACAAACAAAACTGTAAATATTGGAGCAGAGAAAATCCTCACTGGATGTGTGAAAATCACACTCATTATCCTAAAAAAGTGAAAGCTGGGCTGGTATCATAAACAATAAAATTATTGACCCTCATTTTTTTAAAGACACAGTTAATGGTGAGGTTTATCTAGATTATTTTATTAGTGCCTACATTGCAAAGACTTTTTCCTGATGTTAATCGTCCAAATGAGATCGATTTATTTACCACCAACAAGAAGGAGCTCCACTGCATTTTGCACGTACAGTTAGAAATGATTTAAACAACGAGGTTTTTCCTAATAGGTGGATTGGTCGAGTTGGAACGACCGAATAGCCGGCTAGATCCTCTGATTTGACCCCTCTCGAAGTACATCTACATAAAGTTTTGTGTCTCAGTTATGATTAAACCAAATTTGTAAATCCATTGTCAACAAGGTACACACGACCTCCCTTTTCAAGGGAGTGCTTATCATTCAGAGGGGGATAATATTTTCATATTGTAAATTGTCGATTTTAGAATAAAAATCGTTTTATTTCAGGTTTTGAGTCGTTGAGTTGACTCTATTCGATACATATATATCTCATTGTAAATTTTTTAGTGTACATTTGTCTTTAATATCGTTTGAAACATAATTTCGTTTCTTTCGCCGCACATATTTCAAGCTTGATGATTTTATTCCACCTTGGAATATGCGTATTTATAAATTTAATCACGAAAACCGTTAAAATTATACGGACAATAATCTAGTTTGATCGATAAGCGATGAAACCATCCATAATCACATAATTACAACTGATTCTACTTTACTTTATATAGCATAACAAGCCATTATATGGACATGTTTTTTTTTTAAATAAATTACAATGGAGATAATCATCTTTTAAATTAGGTAGGTATTGATTTTAATATTTAATGTCATGGAATTGTTGTAAACTTCGTTCTTTGCAATTATCAGATGGTTATTCAAATTTTAATTTATGTTAAAATATCATAATTAGATATAATACCTTAAAATGTATACAAATTAGATTAATATACAGATTATACTTATACAATGAGAATGAAAAGTAATAATTGATATCTCAGAGCTACCAGACGTTTTTGATCCGATCACAGGATGCCTAAAATAGACATTTCTGTAAAAAAATAAACCCAATAAGTTGAATTGCTCCTCAATAGATTGCCACTTCCCTTAATAAATATGTTATACATGACCAAAATTTAGCGCTAAGACCCACCGTTTCCAAACCTGAAGAGAGTCGTCCGTATAATCCTAATTCTTAAGACGAGTTAATGGTGGAATATGGCCGGCGTTTCTCGATGTGGCTCTCCTCCCAACTGGAGCTCTTTTATGTAAAAGCCAAGTGGAGGTTTATCGTTGTTGATAACACTTTTGTGACTGTAGCACTATCAAAAATCTTGGTCAGTTGTTGGTCTGTCCAAACTTAACACCATTTTGCACATCAATACGCTCAATACTGTACCTTCAAATAAATAGCATTTGCTGAATATGCTAAGTAGGTACTTAAAGCTGATGTCTCTAAGGTTTGTCCAAGGACAATCGTCTCCTGTTGAAAGACCAGTCACCAGTCATATTTCGCGCCTGTTTGAGCGGAACAATTTAAGTGTGTACCTTAGTTTGTCTTATGCCAGATATTTCCATCAATCTCCCAGGGAAACTGTCATTTTGACTCAAAATTTCAAAAAACTGAGTTCATCAGTTTATAATCAAGAACCTTGTTAAGTAAGGAAAAAGTGGAAAAAAGTCAAAATAAGGCTCAGCTTTATGAATACTAATAAAGGTCTCTATGACCGAAAACATTGGAAAAATTTACAAAATATGGTTTTCATTTATTAAAATAATACCAGAAAATGTTTTTGATACCTACCATTTATTAACAGTTTTCACCAAATTTATTGCAAATTGCATAAAAAAAGATTTTGTTTAAATCAAGCCTACGATTTGTCCCTTCTATGAGGTGGTTTTATGTATTAAACTTTCTATAGGGCTCAAAATATAGAGAGTGGTATGTTTTTAAACTAAACTCGTATATAATAATTAGTTAATACTATTTGCAAACAGGCACATAAATTACTGGTGCAAGTATCTTCTATAAACGATGTCTTTGCAATTTTTCCAATATATACTTTTCATTTATGGTTTTATTTTTTGATTAATCATCGAAACGAGGGTCTTTTTTCCACATTTTGCGTAAAAATGATGTTCCCACAAAATGATCCACACTATATGTATAAAAGATATAAACGTTCCAGCAGTAAATATTGATAGGAAAATAAAAAAACTGCTGCAAACAATCACAGAAAGATTGTTTGTCGAGGGTAAATAAAGTTCACCCTCTACTTACATTACATACAACACAATACAGTCTTCTTAAAGGGGTGATAACTGTATTTTGAAATATCGCCTGCAAGTGTTTATGATGTTTTTATTTGAAATTAGACAGAATTTACAACGTAACCCCTTTAGTAGCAGGAGTCTTGTAAGACATAAACACTTTGTAATTTGTATTTGTAATTAAATACTTTTTCTACAGATGCTATGAAATCGCTTCTTCACGTTCAAAATGAAGAATATCCAACGAAGTCAGAAGCTCGTACCAGTATTGTAATAAATAATTTCTTACTACAAATTGACGACGCCGAAGGTTAATTTAACTTACAACTTTCCAAACGAGAAACGTTTCATCGATATGAAATTGGATTACAAAGATTTACAATTTGAAAACATACATCTTACTAGATATTGTTTAAAAAGCAATTTGGTACCAAGTATATCAAGACAAAAATATGAAATCGCATACTTTTATTTATGGAAAGCAAGCCAAAGTTCAATTTATTAACCCCGGTTAATGAGGATTTGGAGTTTATTTGGAAAAAGCTCTTGCACTGATGCTTTGATTTCTATAATTCAATATTGGTTTGCTTCAGTGATTGAGTCAATTAATTATAGAATCCGATTGAATTTATAAAAATTGCTCCAAGGAATCTGATGGCTGCAACTGGAAACAGAGTTCCTAGTTATCAAAATATTTGTAATTGCTGTTTAACAACAATTCTAAAGTGTATTTTCAAGTTTAAGTGAACCTTTACTTGAATCAAGTATCAATTATGAAACCTGCAAGGTATTACTCATCCATTACTTACCAAGTTGCTACTTTTTAATCATCAACTAGTCCGGATCCGTGCTGTTCCGCAGTCCGTTGTCAAAGGTATACAAGAAGTATCGGGACACGGTCAAAAAATCAGCTATCATTTCTACATTGTTCATAATACAATAGACTATGTAATTTCACAATACTTCCTTCCAAACAACATTGGCTGTGCGTCGACCCTTTGGTTTAATCTCTACCTTGACATTTTGGAACGATTTCCCACGTGATAGGGCTACATACAACTCTGTAGCTATATTAGAACCTGAGATATAGATCTTTGAATGTAGAAAAATTGCCAAAAACTTAAAAAAATCCACAACTCCACATTGAATGTCCGCGCCTACCTCCTCTCCAACTCAACCGATTTAAGTGTGTAACTCAAAAGAAAGAAGGTATTTCAGCGAGTGTTCTTAAATCAAAACGAACTCTGTAGCTATATTAGAACCTAAGATATAGATCTTTGAATGTAGAAAAATAGCCAAAAACCTACAAAAATCCACAACTCCACATTGAATGTCCGCGCCTACCTCCTCTCCAACTCAACCGATTTAAGTGTGTAACTCAAAAGAAAGAAGGTATTTCAGCGAGTGTTCTTAAACCAAAACGAACTCTGTAGCTATATTAGAACCTAAGATATAGATCTTTGAATGTAGAAAAATAGCCAAAAACCTACAAAAATCCATAACTTCACATTGAATGTCCGCGCCTAGCTCCTCTCCAGCTCAACCGATTTAAGTGTGTAACTCAAAAGAAAGAAGGTATTTCAGCGAGTGTTCCTAAACCAAAACGAACTCTGTAGCTATATTAGAACCTGATATATAGATCTTTGAATGTAGAAAAATTGCCAAAAACCTACAAAAATCCATAACTCCACATTGAATGTCCGCGCCTAGCTCCTCTCCAACTCAACCGATTTAAGTGTTCAAAAACTCAAAAGAAAGAGAATGTTTCAGCGAGTGTTCTTAAACCAAAACGAAGTCTCTATCTTGAATAGAACCTGAGATATTGAGGATAGAACGTGTGTATGTGGAAAAATTCCATAAGTACTGTACAGGGGGAAATCGCATTTGAGTATAACTTGAGAATGGTGAAAATTAGATGAAATCCGATGGTTGATGGCTGATCTGTGCATCAATACCTTTCATTAAAAAAAAAAATTAAGCAAATCGGTTGGGTAGAACGCCTGAACGGACTCGAAATGGAAATCATCAATTTTTTTAATATATAAGATAGACAGATGATTGTTTTCGATATATTTAGTATTTCTTTCGTAGCATTTATATACATTTATTCAATTTCTTATTTATTAGACCTTTTGATATGTTTAGTTTTCTCTTCTGTTTCAAAATAAGATTTGATAAAGACTTAAGATTATTCGAAACGTCAATTTATTTCTATCTTTTAAAAATAATTGGAAAAAATTAATTTTGAAACAAAAGAGACCTAAAATCAAGAACATCTAAAAACAAAAGCATTTATTTATTAGCCTACATGTAGCCTACATCACCTCTTCATTAATTTTGGCCAATGCGATAACGGATGTGTGAACTGGTGCGAGATCCAACCTCACATTATATCATTATAACCTGTACATACAGTTTATTAGATAAAAATGAGAAATCAAACCGATAAAACATTCTTATCTTTGTCAATATTAGCTATCGCCGTGATTGATCGTGAGAAAAATGTTTATTAAAACCCAATTCAACTGATTTTCTGAATATATTTAACATTATTTGCACAAAGCAATCAAACCTTGTAACAAGTGCGCTGTTTATTTTAGGAAAAAAGTGACTCCACACGATGCTGACTTTTGTTACTACATGTACATAAGTCAATAACTTGAGTTAGGAACCATCCGTTGACGGTACTTCGATCTTATCTGTACTAGTAACTGGTTAAAAAATTATTTATTAATTCAAGGTTGTGCTTGTTGAAAAGATTTTTTATTTTGTAAAATGGTTCTTTATTATATCTTTGATTAGTGGATTGTTTGGTTAGAAACCTACCAAGGGGAGTTTTGGATCGAAATGTTTGAAAGTTTACTGCAGTCCCATAGTTCTAGTTGAGTAACCAGTGAATATTTTTTTTGAAAATAGACTTCGGTAGGATGAGATTTGGAAATAAAGTGTAATTGTGCCGTTAGGTATAGTTTGAGATGAGACCATCATGCCAAACTCTGTCAAACGTCTGTTTTAAGTCGATAAATACTACAGAGCACATTGCTTTCGTCGAGGATTCATCTAATTATGTCTGCTGGAACAAATCTTTTATTCAAATTATTTTTTACTTTGTAGTTTAATTATTGTTTGAAGCGCGCTTTTTATATTGTTTAAACTTTATTTTATTTCATATTTTTCAGTTCATTTTGATATATTTGACCCGTTTTCATTATGTACATATGCATCTCAATTTTGTAAGTCTGAGACTGCGTCCTTACTCAATCATTTTTACTCTAATACAAAGGATACAAACATAAATGAATCCTGGCGAATCTCGTTAGGTTAATCAAAATCAGAACCTCAAATAAAAGCATACAAGTGAAACTAATACTATCAATTTTCGATTATTATATAATAGGAGCGGAAGAACGGGAAGTAAAGCCTCATTTGAAATAGTTTCTTGAGAGAATAACAAGAATATAAAACAGCAACCTGAATAATTCATCCGACATTGCAAATAATAGTCTTATGCCGAGAGAGTGATATATAAATCTCCTCTGAAACAGAATCCATCATAACTCCTGGATAATAAGCTTCAAACACAGCATAAGTATACTCTTATATTTATTATATCCCTTTGTAGATTTCTCGAACCTATTGTTTGCACTAGCGTAATAAATGCGGTTTAGCCGTCGTTTAGATGACATATCGATATGTGTGCGGATTAACATATGAATCGGATTTATTAGAAATTTAATGTTTGCGGGGAACGCGTGCTGCCTTGACGTGGGAATGGCAAACAGAAACGCTGTGAATGATTATTATTTATGTTGCGGAGCGAGCTTTTGTCTATGAGGGCCCGTTGACGCCTTGAGCTCACAGAGGGGGTGATTCTCGCCCCTTGCCGGTCATCTCGCTCTCGATTCAAGTGTTTGTGTTTTAATGTGACGTATGATTTTGACACATGTAGTTATGTGTAAGTGGTATGTTTTATTTACAGCGTCTGTCGGTCTAACGGAATAAATGCGATTGATCCATGGCACAAGAAAATGATAAATTCTTGATTGTCTTGAATTTTTTTGTGAAAAAATTTAAACTTATTCAGCTAACATATATTTGCTTTTTGTTATATTATCGAATTATAACTTAACAAAGGCTACCTCACTGCTACGAACTCGCTCACTGATTGAGACCGTGAAGCCGGCTCTGTTTCAATATGTGTTAAATATCAACGGATGCGTAAGGTACTTTTTGTGACTTATAACTACGTTTTTGTGACCTAGTTTTTATAGAGACGTTTCTAAAGAAGGTCTTTTACTTATTTATGGCAAACTAGAGATTTCCAGTAATTGAAGATTCTAGAATATAATGTAGTATATAAATCGAATCTGTATCAAATCTTTTATTACTATAAATAATGGAAAATTTGTGAGATTATTTTGACAAAGCACTCACTATGGTGATTATATCGTTACTGTCTAAAGTCTAACGTCATCTGTCAATTTTACATAAGTCTAATAAGTCTTACATCCCTTGATACAGTTTTGATCGGTGTATATGGCATCATAAGCATTGTTACTTTATCAATAACGTTAAGATGATAGTATATTATTAGATATTGAAGGAAATTGAAATTTTTATAACCAAATGGGTATAGAAGCATCAGCACATTTTGTTAGTCTCTTGCTCTGGCCAGATGAAAAGTTATGAAGCAGAACTACTTCAAGAAATGGTGACAAACTAACTTTCAGAAAGCGGTATACTTTAACGAAAAATCTATTTTATTAATATCTCAAAAAAGCTTATGGTGTGAATATACCATGTTGAAGTTTACCCTTAGATATTTCCAATTAGTTGCATAAGAGTTGCATCCCGTGGTCAAATTTTAATCCGGGTTACTGTAATGGTCGTATAGGAATTGCGTCCCGAGGACCTTCCAAGATGTGTGGTAATAAGGTTGTTTTTTCAAGGACAATCGTTACCTTTTTGGTAATTGTTACTTAAGTTATTCAAAACAGTGTAATAATGCGTAATTCAATTCACTTGTGTCTTTCTATACTATCAATTCTAATTTTGTATTCATTTATTTGATTTCAAAGCGGATATACGAGGTGGCCGGCAGATTGACGTCAAAAAAAAACAGGTCCTTCGTGTATGTATGTATGTTTCGCGATTTTTCACGGTTTTCAAGCTATCAATAATTTTCTTATAAAGTTTTGAGAATTTTCGACTTGACCATCTTAAAAAAAAATTCACAAAAAAGTATTAGACTTTTCTGATATTTACTACTAACTAAATCGTCATGAATGGTACTATTATACGTAAAATAACCAGCTTCGTAACTTTGATAAAAATTATGAAAATGTTGGTTTCAAAAGAAAAATTCACGTATTTTGAATTATGACCTAAATTTTCAAATTTAAATCAAAAATCTAAACAGGCTACTTCATGGTTTCTTAGTAGGCTTAAAAAGTGCGCGCAACTTTCAGAATCATCAATAAAAAATGTTACTTAACAGTCTACTTTTGCTAGAATTAGCCTTCAAAGACAGCGGAAGTGGAAAAAAAAGAAACAATTGGCTTAAAATAAATTGTTGCTATTTTATGATTTTGCAAAGTAATGGCAATATATCACATATCATAATGTAAATAAACAACTACACATTCGTAGAAAATTGTCTTTTAATCGTTTAAAAGCTGTCCTGTTCTCTCTCACGACACGTTCTGCTTCTCTTATCTTCTGTCTCAGCTCGTCTTCACTCGAACATTCCCGGGCGTATACAGTTTCTTTGTAATAACCCCAAAGGAAAAAATCGATGGAATTAAGGTCAGGTGAGCGTTGGGGCCACCTGATTGGTCCGCTTCGTCCGATCCATCTGTTAGGGTATTGTTCGTTTAAGTGATTACGGACTTGCCTTGCGTAGTGACACGGGGCGCCGTAGTTTTGAAAGATTCACATCTTCCAGGAGCAAAGGAAGTTCATTTTCGAGGAAGTTTTTGTAAGTTTTTCCATCAAGTCTGGACGGCAATTCAAATGGACCAATTAGTTCACCATTGAGGATCCCAGACCATAAGTTAATGCTAAAACATTGTTGGAAGTTTGATGCTCTCACTTCATTAGGATTTTCAATCGCCCACGTGTGGTAGTTGTGTATGTTAAAGATTCCACATCGCTCAAACCGTGACTCATATTCTCTCTCTTTTTGTAACATAGTCCGCAGGAAGTAAAGCTTGGACTCGTTGAATGTGGAATGCGTGGTATTCTTCTTCGTGAAGTATTTCTTGGATAGAAGTTCTTGGGATGTCCACAGCACGAGCCATTCTTCTCGTACTGGTAGATGGATTTTGCTGAACTATATATATACTAACCTCATTTATCAAATTTATTCTGAAGGCTCTACCCTATTGATAGTGAAATTATATTAAAATTTTGTTTTTATATTTATTCCTTCTCAATATTTAAACAAAACATTTTTTCCCTTGTGAGAACTAGAAAATTTCATGGAACAAACTAAAACCGCATCTAGACAGGCATTTGAAGAATTTGATTTTCATTTTTGCTTTAATTTGTTGACTCCCAACAAGACACTTTTTTTTCCAACAAAAAAATAAAACATTACGTGTAATAAGGTCGCATGGGCTATTAATCAAGATTAAAGTTAAGTTTGAAATGTTGTTGGTTAGTAAGTTATAGCATCAGATTAACAACAGCCGATTTGCATTTCTTATTCGTAGAATTAACAATCACGCGACACATGTATATGTAATAATAATATTCGGAAAATAATTCGTATTGTTTGTAAATCACGGAAGTAAATACAAAATTATGGTATTCGTGCAAAAAATTATCAGTTCAAAAACTCTAGTCAAAGTAGACTCACAAAAACACAAAAACGAATGTGTAATTTTTCCATTCCATAGTCCATTATCAATTCGAATGGATCCCTCAAAAATATAAACACAGTAACCTCGAAACGTCAAGAGGAGAATATCATCAGACATATCTTATCACCTTTTAATCGCAGACAAAGACCCGTTGAGTAAAGTAAAATAGAGTAGATAGAGAGCGAGTCAAGCTGGTGCACAGAGATTAGTTGGCGAGTTAATCGCGTTAAAACGGGCAATGCTCACTCATAATGGCCAACAGATGGCAGATGTGGTCGCCTATAATTGAATCAACTTTATCTGTTAGGATAACGGCAAGAGGGTCGTCGCGGGTGGTTAGCCGGCCACAGCAGTAGCGGATTTTTGGTCCCTTTTACTAGAAATAGACGTTAACGTTTCAATCATTTATTTATGTGAGAAAAAATAACAATAAAAGTAACGAAGAAAGAGAAAGTCGGTACAATGGTTTAGGACTACGAAAGCAATGAAAAATCATTGTGGAAATACGGTTCAGTCAAGAATTTGGAACATTCATATAGAGCTTAGTTTTTTATAATTACTAATGTAGTTAGAATAATGGACAACAAACCCAATGTTACTAAATATCTCTGAAGATATTGATTTTATAGAAAAAAGTTTTTACCAAAAAATAAAGCTCATTAAAAGCTTTACAAAAAAGGGTATATACATTTATGACGTCAATATATTCTTTTGGTTGTTATGAATCAAAGTATATCAGTAGTAGTCAAATTGATTAACCTAACCTAAACTGATCCCCCCAAGTTTGTAAAAAAGCACCGCTATACACGAAAAGAAAATAGTTAATTCCATTCCTACCCAGATATTTTGAGTCATTACTACTCATTTATTATTAGAAACTTTTTTTTTTCTGAAATAAATATTTTTAATATTTATTAAACGTTCTTTTTCCTTGAAGAATCCCCATAAGAAAAATATTCAGATCTGGTAAACTAGGAGGCAATAACTTCATCGGGATTCTTATTCATTAAAGTTTTTAGTTGTTCACAACCAAGTACAGGCGTACTATTACAATCCAATGACCAAGGGATTCAAGAATTTTAATATGAAAAAATGCAGAATTTGGTAAATTGTATTTAAAATTATTTAAGTGACATTGAGCGATCGCATTTGTTATTTAAATGTGTTTATATAGGTACACATCCCGTTGCTTATACCTGAAACTAATTTCATAATTATTATATAAAAGATAAGTTGCGATGACAAAGTCTTTTGTTGTTGCAATGGAGAACTGTACTAAATATGATAAATGGGAATCAAGAGATTGCTACTGTCGCATTAACTAGTTTTAAAATCTGTCCCGGACGTTTCTGGGCACATTAATATCATATACGCGATTAGCCGTGAATGGAAGCAACCTCTTCTACTACGGCCTTTATATAGTATGTGGGCCTGTCTATCTATTATTATAAATTATAATACTCGATGCAAAAGAGATTATCTCAAGTTTTTCAAAATTATTATTTAACACGACTTTTTCGATAGAAATATTTCAATAACGGAGACAAAGAAAGCCAAATATAGTAATCATAAGCGAACTTAGTACTGACACCTCTACGTTTATCCAAAAGTCTAGAGAAAGACATACTTGCTGCAGCGGTTGTCCAAAATATTAAGTGACTGAATAACGAACAGAGCGAATGATGATTAAAGATGACCAGGAACTTTTCTTTAGGCAAAGATTTGAAAATGCATATAAGTACAATGGACATTAGACCGAAACAAAGAAAGTTCAGCCAATATATTAATTTCATACATAAGAGGACAAAAATAGAAATATATCCGAATTAGTAATTTCAAAGACATGAAAATGAATTGGTGAAGGGAACCGCGAAAAAAATATTTATAAAAAAAAAAGAACTGGTGGTATGAGGAGATAAGAAATATGGCAAAAAAGAAAAAAGCGTGGAAAAATATAGCCAACAAAAACCACAAAAACATGAAGAATATCGTGATTATATTAATAATATTCTAAACTAAGAGGATAACAAATCATGTATAAAATTCCTAAGAATGGGTAAAAGAAAATAACTGGAAGCATTAAAAAATATGAATAAACATCTACAAATCGAAAAGACAAAGATAATGGAAAGGTATACATGTACAAGCACAAAGAACACCACGAAATTAGCAGATACCATGTAGAAGAGGCAGCACATGAAATAGAGATGGGAAAAGCTCGCTGAAAAGATATATATACAAAAAGAAACAGAACAAAAAATACCACAAGACTGGGAAAATAAGTTGATAATATAGACAATCAGGCATCAGATCAAGAAACTTCTTCTATTGTCCTTCTACCTCTTTAAGTGTCTCTTTCTGGCCAAATGTGTAAAAATTCCGGCTTAAAAAGTTTAATCTTCTTATTGTTAAGACTAGTTTTCATTGGTTTTTCCCTGAATATAATTAGATATGTTATTTTTCTTTAGGAAAAAGGAAGTGACTGTTATCAGATATTTTTTCTATAGTAAAATTTGATTAAGAACTGCAAATATAAAAGTGAATAACTTGAGTTAGGAACCATCCATTGACGGTACTTATTGTGGGAGACGTTGTGGCCAGTTTCTTCGATCTTATCTGTACTAGTAACTGGTTAAAAAAAATATTTATTAATTCAATGTTGTAATTGTTGAATAGATTTTTTATTTTGTAAAATGTTTCTCTATTACATCTTTGATTAGCGGTCGGGTTCAGATCGTTATGAATTGTTTGGTTAGAAACGTACCAAGGGGAGTTTTGGATCGAAATGTTGGAGGTATTTTCATATTTGAAAGTTTACTGCAGATTAAGAACTGCAAATATAAAAGTGTTTATATCTTATCAATAAATTGGTGAGAACTTGCTCGCGGACTATTATTAGTATTTTTAAAGCAGCAGACACAAAAGGTCGCTTGAAAGGATCCGAACTAATTTCTTTCTGACTGCAACTGACAGAAGGTTCGATAGACACGCCCAATTGTAAAAATATTATATTAATGTGTTAATAATGGTCTAAAGGGAATAATAATATGTTATTTTAACAGAAGGATGGGCTAACAAGATGATTGATGTTTTCAGATATACTTTTATTTTATACGTCAAACTTTACATTTCGGTTGTGTCTAATTTAAATATGATTTCCAAAAAAATTTTATTCAATCGGGTGAATATTTATCCACCAGATGTTTTTTCATAAATCTTATTTAATATTTTCAGTTTTGTTCGAAGAACTGATCTATGAACAGTCACATAATCATCATTTCGATAATATTCTCATTTTCAATTTTTTAGCTGCCAAGTAAGCTACTTATTCATTGTGTTGTATTTTTGATTTATAAATAAAATATATTTCCTAAAACATCATTTTCAAGAAGTTTGCTACTCTGTACACTCTGAAGCTTGTCTTCTGTCTTCTCTACGAAGGTTATAATCATTGATCGTACAAATGTTTGAGACAGTTACAATTACTACTTAATTCCAAATTGAATAACTTCATCAAAAGTACACCAATCTTCCCAAAAGAGAGGCTTAGCATATTTCATCAATATATAGACACCTATATCTTCTTTGATGAACCAATAAGCTGAATCAAAGAAACCTGAAAGTTTTGAAGAAGAAACTTTATGTCTTTGACCTTCCGGTTTAGTGTATACCTTTCGTTTTGTAAAGCAAGTCCTCTTGCCACACTCGATCGAAAACTTTCTTATGTCTAAGATTACATTCTATTAATCTCAATTTTTTCTGTTCGGTGCTGTGGTTTTTCTTGAAGCCGAGCTGTTCTTTTGGTATTGTATTCAGAGACTTTGTTTTCTCAGCGTGAAGATATCTGCTTGTTTCCATCTTGATGTGCTTCGTCCTCAACGTTCCGCTTATTATGTTCTAAAAGGCATGTTTTTTAGAGCTCTATTTGAAATTTCATTTATCCCCGGACCTTTTCTTGCTGATGCGAACCTTTCCCTTTCATGGCTGTTGTGAATCCTAGGGTTTCTTAATTCTCCTCGTCTATGTATTCGTTAATGTTTTCTTCTATCATGTCTGAAAAATCCATGTCGAGATATTCGATCCGTGTAAACTGAAGTTCCATTGTGTTTTTCAGCTCTTCTGCTTTTTCTTTTTCGGTATATGCCATCCCGTTGCTTCCGTGTATTGGTTTCCTTTCTTCTCTTAGAAGTTCGATATATTTCATATGCCGGGTTTTTGCAGCTATAATTCTACTCTATTCCTCGCTTCTGCGTTCCTGTATTTCCTATTTTATTTCCACGATTCTCCCTTTTTTCTTACGGGTTTGTGTCCTTTGGGCTCTTCTAGCCATTCGATTCTTTTCTCTAATGAAATTTTTCAGATCGTCGCTTATATTTTTTTAATCTGCCGTATGGTACTTCGTTTTATCGCTTCTGGTAGTGCTTCTTCGAAGAAACAGACCTGCTCTTCTAGCGTTCCTTACTGTTTATTGCCGTGATCCGTCCTAACAGTTGTCCCGTTAGGCTTCGATTGTGTCTATAGGTATCGCTATGTTTCTTAACACAGCGATATCTATAAGCGGTGTGTGTCTTACAAGTCCTATTGATTGATAGGATAAGTGATTTCCTTTTTCTTCTTTGATCTTCTCCAGGTTTCTTCCTGTGCTGTACCAAGATGGGTACTTGGCGTTCAATGAATATATCAACAGGTTTTTCTTTTTTGATACCTTATCCTTGAATTTGCACGACTGTAATCTGTTTATCTACATTTAGGTTTGGTATTAACCTAATTTTAACATATTTTCATGTTAAACAATCAATTTTTTTCAGTATTTTTTTTATTTGTAATTTGTAATTAGAATATTGGAAAAATTTTATCAAAAATTCAACTAATCACGTTTAAACGCAAAAGTGAAGACGGCTGATTCAACAATTATTTACACAAACATTCATTTTATTGTTTATTTGTGCAAAGTAAAGTAAAAGAAAATTTGAGTATTTGAAACAAGATGATTTTTTTATTGCATACAGTTTTATGTAATGTCTCCACCAATCGAGTCTCGCCAAATGTAGAGTGGTGGAATGGAAAAAATTCACAAAAATCTTAAAGATATTGTCTTAATCTGAAAAGTTATAATGACGCCCAGTGACTACAAGATCCGTCATTTAAAGAAACACCTAGATGGTGACTGCTACGACAACAGCAGCTGTATTAGAGGAGTTAGACCGGAGGCAGAATTCTTTAAATATGGAATTAATTAGATGATCTAAAATACAAACTTTCAATTGAAAATAAATTTACCAAATAAACGCCTTTTATTAGAAAATATCCCTCGTATATCATTTATATATGTAATTTTATACAGATAAGAGCAGGAAAATTATTTGAAATTGGTACAATTTGAACAATAACACAATCGACAAATATTCAAAATAATTGTGATAATAGTGTAATAAGCAATTCAATTTTATAGTTATGTACATTTCAAGCTCAAATATATGGAGATATACCCACAAAATTGGTCATATCCTTTATCCCTTCACGCTAAGTAAAGGATAAAGTTTGGTCCTTATTACTGTTTATCGACTTACTGTTGTTTTAACGATACTACCAACTGTTACATTCAAGAACTTCGAAACTTGAAAACGGTAAACAGTTCTTATAATTACAGGTTGAGATATTTTGAGGTAACAAATTTCTTCCATTTTTGTAACCTGCTAAAACTGAAACAATATATTTAAACTTATTTAACAAAATTAACTCGAAATTTAGTATTAATAGTATTGTCTCCAATAAAAACAATATCTAGGTTGAAAAACCTCATAAATTGTGGGTTAATACGTCTTTCTTCTGTAAACAAAACAGTATAGCAGTAGTCTCAATTCTCAGCGATTTCAGTAGAGCAACAAAATTGAACCATATTATTCGTCGAATGAAATATTTGGCAATAAATGGCGATCTGATTCGATCTGACCATGGGTTAAGTACTTTTGCGACATATGACAATTTCATGAAAAACTCCTGGCATATAATTTTCTATAAATATCTATCATAAACGCCCCGAAAAACGAATATTAAGAAAATCCAGGTTTCACGACCAAGACGTACCCAAACGTTAAAACTCCCTACAAAGGCTTAAAAGAGCTGATCTTCTTCAAAGCTAGTGCTGTGTTGTGTAACCAGAACAAAAAATTTGATTGACATTTAGATTACAAACGTTACATGATGATTGTTTCAATCACTTGAGAATATAATGACATGAAATTCATTCTGAAAAGTTTGTACTGCATTTCCATGTTATATATTTAAATGATATTCCTCGAAAATTTCCTTAATAAAACGTAAAATGATTAATATTCACCCACGTCCGAATTTAAATATCATCACGTACACCCCGAATCTAAGATATTCCTCTGGGATTGTCGGGAAACTGCTAAAAATGCAGTGGACTCTAACTTACAGTGTAATATTTGAGGAATGAGCTTTAGGTACAAATTACATTGGCGTACTACGAAACATTCTAATAAACGAATTTACAATGAATAGTTACAACCGAAAAGACATAGAAAATTACGACAAGATGCTTATATAGCTGATCTTGAAATTAAAATCACATTATCGAATCAAAAGAAAAGCTTTGATCTTATTATTTTTGAGCACAATTTTAAATAAATTATTTTTTAAAATATAAATGGTTCCAAAGTACGCCACTGATGGATTAGGTTGAAAGATACAGCTTGGGGTGTCGCCTATGATTGATGACTGTTGTCGACACTGTGTTCTGGAAGATGTGGAAGCTCAGAGCCAACGTGGCAGGAGGTATAACTAATAACTACAACGCGAGAACGACTCTTGAGATCGATATGGTTTCTGAACTAGAGTAAAAAAGTTTTTGTTTGTCGAGTTCCTTCTTTATTTTTATATTCTTTCTCAAAGCAGATTGATGTAATTCTAGAACAACATAAACTTTGGGCGTTTGAGATAACTATTTCTATTTAATTGTAACCAAAAATTACATTTTTATATACTTTAGAATATGTATAGAAAAAGATAAAATAAATTAAGAAAAAGAGGTAATATGGGATATAATAAAAATGAAGAACTATGTCTTAGAGCCACACTACAAGTCAAAGCATTAACTGAAATAAAGACTGAATATTTGAGCTATAATCTAATTAAAAAAGATATAGAGAGTATTTTGAAAGCTGACAAAGTTAATCGAAAATAACGAGGAGATTAAAGTAGTATCTGTTAAAGAAGTTATAATGGAAGAAATCAGATGTAAAATAATTAATTCTTCAAAAAGTTTCACTGCAATCGAAAGAAGAGTCACTGTTAAAAATATGCGATGCTTGTTAGTAGAAAGAAAACACTTGAGGCCTCACATAAACTAACCATTTCATTAAGCAATTTGAATTTTGGTAAGCAAACACTACTTTTATCCGAAATTATCAAGAATCTTATAAAAAAAACAAAGCCCACAATATTATTATATGCCATAGAATCTTCATGAGAAACTTACAGCTCCAAATGGACCAAAAGCTTTCCACAATAATGGGTTTAAGACTTTGTATGAATCGCTGACCATTTAAAAGTATTGTTAAATACTGTTTCGATTATCTACAGTCCCATCATCATAGTTGCATGATATTTACTGGAAAACTGCTTCGTTCCCAATCCCCTAATGCATCTACAAAAAATAACTCGATTACTGTTCTCGAAAGGTACCGCGATGTCTATGGTAGTGGCTAACATCATCCTTGATCACTATGTCAGATCGCAGAGACTGCATCGTTTGTCGTTGACGCGGATCTATCTCTTGCAAGCGTTCCTAATCGGGCTCGATGTATAAATCGCCAGTCGCAGAATGTATTTCGGCCCGTTCGCAAAAAAATGATTTATTGATCAATGTTACCTCGAATAATTTCCAATGATACAGCTCGGATAGTAATGATCGAATGAAGATACCCGTCCTCTATTACTTGATAGGATCTATCAAGTTAATCCTGGCGTT
This sequence comes from Diorhabda carinulata, assembly GCF_026250575.1. Lineage (NCBI taxonomy): Eukaryota > Metazoa > Arthropoda > Insecta > Coleoptera > Chrysomelidae > Diorhabda > Diorhabda carinulata. Next base: position 4,363,620 of record NC_079463.1, read on the forward strand.
TAGTTTGTCTGTTGCAATCACCGGCAACCCCTTAAGAATTGAGATATCTCTCACCTCTACAGTTTTGTAGAGCATTTAGTTCACCGTTTGGTCATATGAGTATAACATTTTGTAGACGTGAACTGGGATATACATTGCATAAAGTCCCCCAAGGGTAGAATATCGTTCCCTTCCTGCACAGGAGGTAATTACACTAATTCGGCGCTTTCTTTTGTAAGTAGAGTCACTTTTTGCTGCCCTTTTAATCTCGTTATAATGTTTTCCTTTACTATTTTGATTCCTAGAATTATGAAGTCCATAAACTATATATCGTTCTTAACTTATGAAACAACAACAAGTTCCTTTCTATAGATTTCTATAGAGTTAAAAAAATTTGAAGACATTGATTAGATTACTAAATAAATCTTCTTTATTGATAGTGTTATTTTCAACAATTCGGGACTTGTCACGAAGATGTAATTGCATCTTGTATTGAAAACATTAGAAATATTACACTAGAAACTACACAATTTGCTCTCAAATAATGAATATGAATATCCAATTAATAAAATGCTGTATTTGAACAATTGCTTATTTTAAATTCTGTATATTATTAGAATGTGATATTTTCCCGTGGCTGCGTACATACGAAATAATTGGGTCTCTTTTGATACATTTTCACTTCCATAAGCATCAACGTCTAATATAATCCGAAACCCTAATGAGCTTTCATACAGAAATACTGTAGACTTCGAAGGCTTTCATCTCTCTTCAAGGCTCAAGTATTGTTTTCCCATTCGCCCCCTTCAAACTTCCTAACTCCAACAAAAAGATGTAAAACAATGTACTTCTTGCATGATTCAAGCTAAAACCATTGTACGAAGACGTCGAAAACTTTATATATTCAAGCATATCTATAGAGTTTGGAAGGATTTCTATACAGTCTTTAATAATCCATTGTAAAAGTAAGTCAGTCTTTTACTTTAGCGAGGTTCGGGAAATATTCCACCAGAAGTAGTTCAGATTATAATTCGACTACTAATTTTTCACTTGTTATTAAAAAAGTAAGAACAAATGTCAAAATACAAGTCTATAGGCACATTTATCGGAACAACGAAAAGTTTGTTAGCTCAACATTGTCAAGATGCGTTAATAGAAATAGAAATAATGTGTTATTTTTAGGAGCCTGTAGTCACATAACTCGAAAACAAAGAAGATGAAAGGTTGTGAATTATGAACAAAAAAAATAAAGCAAAAGGTTAAAATAAAGCAAACAACAAAGAATATGAGATATAATTCAAAATATGATCTTTTTGGAAATATATCCTCTCTTTATAATGAAAAATATCCTACGTTCTTTCGTCCATTTTTTAATGATATATATTTTTGTTTTGACTTGACTGAAATATATTAGAAATAAAAACGAAATCATTAAATAACAGAAAAATATCCTAATTATCAAAAAATCTTATATTGCAAATCAAATCCAAAGTATATGAATTTAAGCTTTAATTTCCAACCAAAATATTTTAACGAGTCTAGACACATTATTCTTTTCCCCCTATAACTTCATCTCTGAATGGTTATAAATTTTCTCAAGAACTAAAGATAGTTTGCTATAGAAGTATTGTCCTACTGATGAACAGAAGTTGAAAGATGATTTCAAAAATCCTTTCTTCCTGCTATTGAAACGTGGTCTCTAACAATTAAGTACCTAACCAAGCTTGTTCAGCAAGAAATCGCGTGAACTATTGACGCTGCAGCTTAGAAGAAAGCGAGAAGTTGAAATCGAATCACGATACCGCTAGAAGTTGTATTTGGTAGTGATACAAAACTAACTTGAAGTTTGGCAGGCAGCCAAGTAAAGATGTCAGTTTAAAATGAAGTATTTTCTTTCAATATACAATAAACTTTGTTTGTGTTATATTTTTTCTTTTTGGTGGAATTGTATAGAATTGAATTAAAACCGTTTTAATACATACCCGAAACTAAGCTTCTCCATTGTTTAACATAGATAAATTGAAATTGGGAAGTGAGTGAAAATTTCAAACTCTTATGTAAATAAAGGAAACCGAGAAATCTCCGAAAATAATGTATAACTTATTTAAATTCATAAAAGGAATTATGCTAAATCTGAAAGTGACTTTCGTAGAGCTCGGTTTATCACAGAAATATTTTTTTAAACGATATTTGAAGGTTTTTAGAAATAGAACAAAACGGGAAGAAAATATTCCAAAAAAATTATGGAATTTTGAGGTTAGGTTAGATTATATTGATATTTTTAATGTAATAGAACCTTGCAGGCTATAAAAACCTTTACTTGATAAACTTTTGCTCTTAACAGAATGCCGAAAGATGCTTCCAAACGTATTTCTGCGTTTTCAGCGCCTTAAGAGGTGTTGAAGTTTCTATTGCTTCGCTTACCATTCCGAAGCGATTTATCACAACCTTAACGCGGTACACAGAATGAACATGAGTATGATGCACTCTAGACGTTCATAAATGTGATAACGCACACAATGATCGCGCTTGTACGTGCTCTTGACGTTAAAGTCAACAAACTTTCTACTTTTTACCCGCTGATCATCGCTGAACGTCAAAAACATAACCTCACTTTTCTAGTCTAGTTCGTAGTTGCAGATAACCTGAAAAATCACTTCTCTGATTGAAAGGCTAACAAACAATTGGCTAGATACAAGAAAACTGAAATTTGACAGAATATAGGAAATATTTTTCGCATTTGAAAATACCATGACAAGAACTGGTGTGTTGTTAAGTCAAATGTCAAGTGTCAAATGTCACTTTGTTTATATTTCTCTAAACATTTCAAACATTAAGTCTATGACGTTTTCTGTCTATTTAAGAAACTTGATGGTTATCAATGTAACACACATTGTAGGAGCCTCCAAAAGTGATTAAACCACCGAGCGTATAATCGTTCAACTATGTGTCGTTAATTTTATCATGAATTTTATTAGAACAAAATTTTTTTCTTTGACGACATGACTACGATATGGACGCAGATATCTTTTAACGGTTATATATCTACAATCTTAGGAAAAAAAGTATCAGTCTTTCGGGTCAAAAGTTTTACTAAACTTAGCATCGAGGCCAGCGAATACCTTATGGCCAATAATTACAAGTAACTACATCTGAAATTCTGATTAAATCTGTGCTTCGTAATTTGTCCCAATTATCTTCGAATTCCAACAAGGATGTTTTTTGTAGAAACAATTTTCTCTGAATTATGCCCATTAAATAAATTGATTGTAAGTTATTAAAATTCAATATCTTTGGCTTTCAATTAAATGAATTACCTGACGATATTTATACTGAACGAGACTTCACTCGCAAATTTTTACTAGCTGGTATTGTTTGCAATAAACTGATCATTAAGTTTTATTAAGAAGGTTTTGCTGAAACATAAATACAAAAATAACACAAGAAAACAAATTTCAAACTTTTTTATACAAATGAATTGTTTCGAATTACTTCGATTCTATTTTGATAAACATTCTGAATCCAAAACGTTTGATACGACCAAAGCAGTTCATTAATTATTAGATTTTCTCCTACTTTCAACTTAACACAAAACCATTTTCGAATACTTAAATCGCTTCCTTTATCCATAGCCTCAATATTTATTTTATTAATCCTAATTTAATGTGTACTTCAGTTGCGTCCTGGTTGATGCGTAATCCTTGCATGATGTTTCGCACCTTGACTGTCCCACAAGAACAATATTTTGTCAAACATACACTGCAAGCCAAGGAGAATAGCAATCATTTTGATGTCTCCACAAAATAAATTTTTGTATCAAGTCTATAGTATGATATTTCTTTTACAACCTCAGAATGAGCTATTGGAATTACCGTTTACAAAAAAGCTGCTTTTACACTATATTTTGATGAGTTAATAAAAAGACGCCGTTCAAAAGGATCGTGGTATGTATCAAGCTCATTCATGAGACCCTCAACATCGTGACATACAGAAAAAGATCCCATTTTGAAATATACTGTTACATCTTGGGTCTAGACACCAATAACTCGGCCTTGTCTTAAGCTAAAACTGAATCTTCAACTAAATTAATCAGTTTGCACTGGTTTACAAGATGGGTGACACACAAATGAAGATCTCATTTGGAAATATGGTTCCAAAGACATTATGTGCTTTTTTAATCAAGATACTGTAACAACTTGTGCCAAAAGAATCCATTCTCAAAACCTAGATACCAATAACTAGTTTTTTTCTTTGTTTTTGTTCAGTGTTAATGATGAAGTACATGATGAAAGGAATAGATCGCGGTGCTGATGGCAAATTTGATTATTTTATTATATTTTAATCCTTTTTCGAATATCCAGAAATAATTATCATGCAAAAAATAACAATGATTTACATAATTCGAAGGTTCTCGTCGTAGCATAAGTTTTGTTTATCCGCCAACTTCTATAGTCCCATATAACACTTTTAACAAAATTTCACAAGGTCTTTAATTGATTAATAGCATTATTTTCATGTACGAGATAGTATGACACAAATTGAAGTTCAATTTCTTTTGAAATGAGTTCGTTTTGTGCACCATTTTTTGAATTACTGTTATTATTTTGGGACTTTTGTTCCTATATATTGCTCTGAACTACTTTGCAGTTTTTGAAATAAGGGATATCTCATAGTTACCATCATCAACCATATCTGATTTCCATACAACTAGGATGTCACAATAAAAAATTAAAGATTGTAGGAATGGAGCGTTTGCTGAGCTTTGCAATCGATGAGAGATTGAAAATACGCTAAAAAAAAGTTGTTTCGAGATCTCAAAAGAAAAAAAGAGAAAAGTAGAAGTTGACTATTCTGTTTGTGTTATCATTCATATTAATGGGATTAATTCATATATGAGTTGGAAAATTATTTTGATAAAAATCGACATTTAGACAAAACAATAAAAATACGTTGTATAAAAACCCAATATTCATATAATTAGACTTAAATCTAGATAACATATTAAAGTAATAATAATAATAAATATAGTAGGGCATTCATATTCAATAAAATGTTTTCTGTATTCTGCTACTTCTCTTCTGTGAGTTTAATGTTGTTTAAGGGTAATAAACTCTCAAAAAAGCATATAAACTGAAACGTAATTTGGTTGCGCGTAAAATCAATCAGCCATATAAAACGGCACCTCTATACCGCACGTAAGAGTCTAATTCAGTTAATTTATAAATATTTTAGAGAGGGTGCCACCCTTCGGAGAGTATCTCGAATCCCCCAGTTCCGAAATCCGCCTCTTTCGTTCAATTTTATCAACCAGAGCATTTTATTCCGTTCTCGCCTTCATGACTCGTATAATATACCAATTTGTCCTGATGGCTTCATTGGCGTAACCGAGAGGAAATGTTTATTGAACTAAAACAACTAACTGGAAATCGATTCGTATTGAATTAAGCCCCAATGTATTGTACATGCAATAATAGCAGCTAGAGTCAACTGACCATCAGGTAATTCAACATTTGGTGATGAATGTTCTATAAATTTTTTGCACTACTGAAGAAAATTTAGTCATGGTATGAAATGCCGCCCCTTACATGGTTAAAGCTGAAATAGCTGAAATCATTTTCCAAATTTAGTTCACGTTGACTCGTTCAGATCAAGGATGCAACAGAGTGAATTTTCTGATTTAAATGTAGTAATGAGTAACGTTGAAGAATTATTTGACATACGGATTCAGTTCTACAATGAAAGCTTTCCGAATGTTCCTTTGCCTCCCGAACCCGTGTTGACTGGGTAGAGAACTTGGTTTGGAAACGGCAATCTTGTATTTTTGAAGAATTGTTTTTAGATACCACGTTTGAAGACAGTACTGCCATTGCAAATACAGAAAATATTATAACATAAACTTCATTGGTTAATCAAACCAACCTTTATCGAAAAGCAAAATTTCTGGATAGGTACGAGGATGTATTGATATCTAGTTATCCTAGACCAGTTCCATGCGTAAACAAAATATTGCGTTACCATAGCCACGAACAAAGTTTGACGTCAAAAAATAAACCAGAGTTACGCAATAAATTAGAAGAAAAAAGATGTCCACCGAAATTGTGAAAATCGAAAAATTGGAGTATTTAAAAGGGTTAAGAGGTAAGCAGATTCACGAAGATATAATTAATACCCTTGATGATCAATGTCCTTCGTATGCGACCGTGAAAAATTGGACTGCAAGCTTCAAAAGTGGTAAATTTTCCATTGAAGATGATGACCGATCGGGAAGGTCAGTTTCTGTGTCAGTCTCAGAAAATATCGATGCAGCTCATGACATGATTTTATCAGATTGTCGATTTGGGTTAAAACGGATATGTGAAGCACTTAATATTTCATACGAATGTGTTCATCATATAATTCACGTCAATTTGGACATGAAAAAAATTGCTGCAAAATGTTTGAATGTTGACCAAAAGCGTGCAAGTGTACAAGCATCGCGTTCGATCTGTGCTCGATTTGAATACGATGGAGATTTCTTGAACCGAATTGTTACTATGGATGGGACTTTCTACGATTCAGAAACAAAGCAACAATCGATGGAATGGCGACACACTGGTTCTCCAAGACCTAAGAAGTTTCGTGTCCAAAAATCTGCTGGAAAAGTTTTTGTTTCAGTTTTTTGGGATTACCATGGAGTAATCATGATTGATTTTTTGGATAAGCGTAGGACAATAACTGGAGATTACTATTCGATATTACAGACCACTCTACGGAAAAAAATTAAAGAGAAAAGACGCGGAAAGCTATCCAAAGGTGTTTCGGTTTTGCAGGACAACGCCCCTGCATACAAATCTCATATTGCCATACAAAAAATTCGTGACTTAGGGTTTGAATTACTAGAACGCCCCCTTTATTCCCCAGATTTGGATCCGTCCGATTATCATCTCTTTCCTCGACTGAAAAAAAGGTAATAAAAGCTGTGAAGGTCTGGTTTGCAGAGCAAGAAGAAATATTTTTTCTGAAAGGTCTAGAGACGTTGCAGGTTCGCTGTAATAAATGTATCCAATTAAGAGGAGAATATGTTAGGTAATAAAATATTTTGACATTGAAATTTTTTTTGGTTCTATAGTAGGCTAAGAATATTTCAATTTATCCTCGTATCTGCAGCTTTCTAAATACAAATGCATTTTTTCCATATATTTGCGCGTATACTTCATCAAAACTTTTGTTAGTCAATTATTATATTAATACAAGTGATCATTAAACAAAACCCAGATTAATTTTTGGTAAAATATTACTCCAAATCACGAACTTTTACGATCTACCATCATCAATATTATAGATAAAGCCTTTTGAGTACAGGAATAATAAGACCTTTTGGTAGACCTCAAAAAAGCTCGTTCGTTGACTGATTTGAACATAAAACTGTTGAGTCAAAATTATAGTTTAGCACTCCAAGTCATCAATATAAATGACACGTCGTTTCAAACGACAAACTTCGAAAATTAATTGCACAAAAGACTGTGGACGCAAATTTGACACTTCCTTTCTCAACATATCCATAGGTTTGATCCAACCTGCTAATCTAGACCGTTCTTGGAAGCGTTTATAGATATTTTCTGCGTAATATCAGGCTATGCACGGTTTTGGAAACGGTACATGCCATCAAGTATTGGAAAGACCGTCCTGAAAACGGTTCTCTTCTTTGTGGACATAGATAAAACTTGAATAATATTATCATAGCCTGTTCTATCTAAAACAAGATCAAGATATTACATCTTCTTGGTGTTAAATTAATGGATAAATCCAATTTTCTTTACCAAACATCATTCCAATTAAATTATACAAAATTTAACACCCCCAAAAGCATCCGCGTATTAATTTACATTCATATCTTAGAGGGTATTAGCCCTTAATCTCTCGGTACTATGTATAAATGACGTGTATATTGGAAAAATGGATTAGCTGTATATGTGTAGTGAGTCCCCCGAGAGAAACTATCTATCGCCTGCAAAACACTCACTGTGCCCTTCGGGAGTTCGTCCCCTTTGCGAAAGGATTTGCCGTTCTGTTTTACACTCTGCTATCTTTTCTATACATGCGTATTATTCTGTTAGCGGGGCCCCGCATACATCTGCGTTTTTAAATTAAAAACCTGTTTTTCGAATCGCGAAAACAATGTTGACACTACGGTTTTTATAATTTCCTGTCATTGGAATTTTTCTCGTTTTGTTTCATGTTGGTTTGCGTTATGTTATCACTTACTGCAGGTTGGAAACGAATTGCTGTTTTTAATTAAGCTCTCAATGGAAGCAGATATATTTATAAAAGTTAAAAGTGGTAAACAGTGAAAATAAACATATTTTCCTTTGCTTGTTCAATTTATAACATCAAATGAATTCAAATCTGTTCACATAAAAAAAGCTTCGATATTCATTTCATTTTATTAAGTTGTAAAACTACCTTTCATCGATGTTTTTATAACCAAAAACGAGGCATTTTTTCGACTTGTCAACGGTCACGAGTCCATGTATCGTAAGGGCAAAGAAGCAATCATGCATTACAGAAAAACAGAACACGTCGTTGCACAATAAATGACATCGGTTGACTTTTGAAATGACAACAGATGCTGTAAATAAGTATACGTAAGTGTTTCAATTTGATTGACGTATTTTCCCAGTGGGCATTTACTTATTCTATTCAACCCTCTGAGAGGGTGCCCTCTTGCTTGCGTTATTCTAACTTGCCTCTGTCAATCAAATCAAAATATTATTTTACCCGTATACAGAGGCGTTCATAAAAAGCTGTATTCGAAAGTTCTCATTGTCCTTTTGTACTATTTTCCAAACATTTAGCCAAGAATGACTAATTTTTCAAGACTAAAAACTATTGCAATTACGGAAAACAATCTATTAGAAAAACGTGAAATGTCTTCATGAAGAATTTGAACGAAGATTCAAAGTCTTTAAAGTTACCGAACAGGACCTGTAGATTTTCGGCATTCTATTTAATGAATGTGAATTGTGAATCACTCAAACCAGAAATAGGCCAATTTCGCACCAAGCTAGTCTATTCCATTCGCGTCTAGTCAAGTTTTGTTCAGTCAAGTCGCGTTAAAATTTGCCTCCGCACTGAATATGTCGCTTGTTGAGTCTGAGTCAGTCAGTATTGTGAAGAATTTGTGACAAGATGGATGCTCTTCTGCAAGCCATAATTTTACTCCGATTATACAGAAGAAGGAAGATGAAGAAAAGACGAAAAATCTGTTGGTGTCATCCCATACGCTTAAGAAGACCATTTTTCGATTCTTTCAATCACCTCTTGCCGGATTTACTCGATGACCCCAAAAAATTTTATAACTATTTTCGCATGAGCCCAGATTTGTTTCTTCAACTAAGAAATTTTATTGCTGAACGTATTCGGAAAGAAAATATCAACTACAGAACTCTATATCCATTTTCTCCGTGTAACTGTCGCGACTGATTGATTCTTAAAATTTTCCACCGGCTGAGTCGCAGTAAGTCTTGGCAAGTCTTGACGCCTGGGACCTTGACGGGACGCGCTTAGTATGAAACCAAATTTACACATTCTCTTTGTTTTAATGGTAAGTTAATATTTTCAATTCAAAAGCGTCCGATTTGACTGGATGCGATTGGACTAGACTGGCTTGGTGCGAAATGGGCCTTACAACTCGAGCGGATTGAGTTGAGCAGGTAAATGTAGACGTTGACTCGAGCGAGTTTGTACTATTTTCCAAACAATTAGCCAAGAATGACTTTACTCATTTTTCAAGATTAAAAACTATTGCAATTACGGAAGACAATCTATTAGAAAAACGTGAAATGTCTTCATGAAGAATTTGAACGAAGTCTTTAAAGTTATCGAACAGGACCTGGAGATTGTCGGCATTGCCAGGATTGCAACTCGACCTTATTGAGTTGTAACGTAACTCTGAATTGAAGCAATTATATCTCAACGTACAATTGAATTCTGCAAGTCCCTATGAAAATCGAGTTTCCAAAACGTGAAGATAATTGCAATGTTTGCATCTTCCTACATATTCGAACAGGTGCTTTCTACTATGAAGCTTCGCAAAAACAGCATTAGAAATCGATTGACTAAAGACAATTTAGCTTTACTTCTGCGAATCAGGTCATCACAACTTCTACGAGATTACGAACAACTTTTAGAAACTCAGGCACAATTTCATCTGTCGCATACGCCATCATTCTCTAAAAACATCAAAAGTAAAGTTCATTGTTGAGAATTTCATTTGTCCGCCTACATAATTTTTTGCTTTATCTATCCATTCCTCTGAAAAGTTTGCCCATATCTGTTTTTACCGTTTTTATTGCGGTGTATTTATGTCAAAGAAACATCTAATCTAAAGCTTTTAGAATATAGTTCTAAATCAGTCGAAGCTTTCTTTGTTCTATCTAAAAACCAGTCGAATAATATTGAACTAAATTTGATACTTCTATGCCTTTAATGGATTCTTTATTAAATTATTATAATTATCCTCAAAAACAAACAACTTAGCAGTTACCAGTTGACCATTTTTTCTGGTCGTCCTACCTGAAAGTTCTTTTATAAAAGTCGAAACGTATTTTGTATCTAATCTAACCTCACTTTCCTCCATAATATGAAATACTCATTACAGATATATAATACCAATTTCCTTGGATATCTCTTTACCAGCCAATTGACTATAGGAGTCAGGGATCACTTTCCAAGCAGTTTTAACTGCGTTGACAATCGTATATGGGATTTCTGATTGTTTCGTAAATTCTCTTTGATAATTTTTCCAAAAATATAGCTTCGGACATAAAAAACATTACTATCTTATACAACAGTGACCTAATTAAACACTTTTTAACTTTAACAAAGAACACACACTATTCACAAACTTTGTTTGTAATGAATCTTATAATTTGACAATGAGATCCTTTCCGATGAATTAATACTTTTGGATATAAATTATGTCGTTCAGTGTATACATTCCATTCCATTGCTATGCGTACCGGAATAATTTTTGTATCTTTATTTGTTACAAAATATGTTTGGGAAATAATAAATTAGCCAATTTAATAATAAATCTCTTAGTAAATATGAGGTGTGAAAACCCTGTAATGATCGATGTGTTCTGAAAAGGTGTAAAACAATATAATTAGGTAATGAACCAGGTTGGATGATGAATGGATAACGGGCAGTTCGAATAATTAGAGGCAGGTCGGTTACAATCGGAACGTTGCCTGCCTTGCCGTAGATCTAATCATGTTTACAAAAACATATATATATATATATATACCAACTAACTGCATGCAGAGAAATGGCGTGTAGTTAGAGAGTATTCAGTAACGTGGAAGGGACATTAAATTCTTAATCAAACTAATTTTCAAATTTTTAACCAGAACAAAACAAAATCTCCTGAGTCGATACTAGACTAAAACATAATAAATTCCTCGCAGTTAGATAATTACAGAAGCTTTTCATTTAAATTAGAACTTATTTAATATTTGTTTCCTGGAATGATTTATCTTGATTTTAGGTGCAAATTAATACATATTTTTTGGAAAAATACATACATTTGAAGCTTTATATTGAGCCCTTTACATTTAATATACATGGTGATCAAGGACTTGATGGTTTACAATCCGTTAATTTCATAATATAAAGTAGCAGAAATGGATCTTTCTAACCAGAGAAAACATAATAAATTCCTCGCAGCTAGATAATTACAGAAGCTTTTCATTTAAGTTAGGACTTATTTAATGTATTGAATATTTTGTAATAAAAATTTCTTATTGCTTAGACCTGTTTTATTATATTTGTTTCCTGGAATGATTTATCTTGATTTTAAGTGCAAATTAATACGTATTTTTTGGAAAAATACATACATTTGAAGCTTGATATTGAGCCCTTTACATTTAATATACATGGTGATCAGGGACTTGATGGTTTACAATCCGTAACTTTTACAATCTAAGGATAGCAGAAATGGATTTTTCAATCGATTTTTTAAGAAAAACGCACTCTTTGTTTAACTCGATCAAATTTATGGTTTAAGAGATTTTTAGATCGTTATACATGCCAAGAAAACTGTTCGCCATAAAGAGACATTCTGGAGAAAATTATCATAAATTGTGATTATTTAATAAAAATACTTATAGCACTCATCAAAACACAAAGGTAATCCATTAATTCATTTAATTATACGAGCTATTGACGAAAGGGGATGAATATTTTTCAAAAAAGAATCTACCTAAAATCCAGTTCGTTTGTTGAACAAGATATTTATATATAAAATATGTTTCCTTAGGTTTCTTTTAATTATAAATCAAATATCTTCATGAACTTGTAAATTTTGACAATTCCAAAACTAGTATATTTAGATTTCTATTTTAGTAAACGACAATTTATATACAAAAATGTTTATCTTAGTGACGTTAAAATATAAAAATAAACTATTATTGACGTTGATTTTTAAAGTGAACAATTTTAGAAATAATAAATGAAACGCTACTGATTTCATTTAGTGGCATCCAAAATTGGTCAATTAATCGAATTGATATACAGCTTCAAATTAGTTGCTGATAGGATGCAAGTTTATTCACAGAATGTTTAATAATATTTCTATTTTGTTGTAATTTGCCATATCAGTTTTTCGTCAAAATTCGAACTTAGAGATGACACAAAAACATATTCACTTCCAAAATACACTATATCAAAATGAATATTCTCATAAAATTCCCTAAATTATAAATTCCAACGAAAACTAGCAAATTTAAACAAATTTAATGCCGCATACCAATTATCAAAATATTTCATGTCGTTTATATGAGACAGACATAGTAATATTCAGAAAATAGATTCATAAATCATCCTTACGACAAAAACTGTAATTACAAGCCAGAGAATAGCGAAAAGGCATTCAATAAGTTATTAATATCCTTATGGAGATATTCATATACATGAAAATGAAAAATTAGTAAGAAAATTTAAACAAAACAAAAAGAAAGTTAACTTTAGATCCATATAAAATAAAAGTTACCATGATTTCTAACATTACCCGGCGTTTTAAATCAATTGTCTTCCTTAAATGCTTAAGTATAATGGGATAGTTTACAAAAACAAAATGTTCCACATTCTCTATAACTTACGTGTTTTCTGCTGCTAGTTTTTCTCAATAGTGTCCTACCTGGAGCATTTTTTGGAAGTAAACAATACGAACAATATCTAATTATTTTCTCAAGTATCTCAGAAATTTTCTACATTGTAAAAAATTAAAGATAAATACTGTTGCAATAAATCGTTGACTCTTGCACTAAGAAACATCTTCGCTGTCCTCCTACGACCAATACTAGTAGCTACTTATGCATTGTGAGGACGTTCAAGTCTTTTTCCAGATCGTTTTTACAAGCAAGAGCAAGTGCACCAAGTACACTGGTATAGTTTTCGAGCTATTGATGAAAATACTGGTTTTTAGTTCGCAAATCTCGCCTACTTGAGCTTTTAGGCTGTATTTTAAGTGAATGTTGTAGCTACTTCTTCTTCGAACGTAGTGAAAAGTACGAAAAGCTTCTCTATATCTAAACGAATAAATAGTAATTGCTTTTGCCAGAAATCAAATACTATTTTCGCTGCGCTTAAGAGTTTTATTGTATGAAATATTTTACTTAACGTCGGCTAACACCAATGCCAGATTCGAAAATTAATTAAATTAAGAAGTAATCCAAGTTGATACAATAAATCTGTTTCAACTTAATGTTGGAATGCTATGATAAGAAAGTTGGAGAAAACAAATAAGCAAATAAAATCATGAATAAAGTAATCCTGTTTTAAGCAACAAGCAACAGGGTTGTTTTGGGAAAGATTCTTAATAAACATTATATGTGAAAACCCATATCATAATGGGGTTAGGCAGATTGTGGGAAACTAAATTTTATTGGAAAATATAACTAAAATAAAGTGAAAAATGAAAATATTATCCTCTAGGTATCATTCGAGAATTTCAAGTAATTGGTTTAATAAAAATAAGTGTTATAATTATGAAGCAGGCCAGCTCTTTGCTTTTACACCCAAAGCAAATATGGTAAACATTTTCAAGGAAGAAGACAGAATGGATCTAAATTCTAGCGCAAAATGTAATACTGAATCGCTGAAATTTTGAAAACATAAACTAATATCGAAATCTTAGTGACTGATAATCTACAATGACTCTGGAGAAGCCACAAACGAAATTATGGAGAGATGAAATTATGAATGGAAGAAATATAACAGTCTAGGTTTAAGGAGACCTCTAGTTTCTCAGGTCGAAAAAATCGATATTCAAAGTGGTTGACAAGTTACGGCCCACAGACACCAATCCACAGCATCAAAGCTGCGAATCTAGTTGGTTCTCTCGGAGAAGCTGAGCCATTCAAACACAATAAGCAGCCGCCTCTTTCTGAAGCAGTCCAGAAAGTTGGAAAGCCAATTTAAGAGGATTTAACCAAAGAATAATGAGTCGCTCAATTCGTTAATCCGGACTCTTGCTCCAAAGCACATGTATTCTGGGCTAAAACTGGTTGAAATCGCTTCGCTATCTTGAAGACCTTGAAAACCATTGGAGTAAAGATTGACCTACAAGGTAAAGGATATGTTCAATAGCGAGCTTTCAGAAGAACGCACGAGTGATATGGTTAAACAAGCACGGATCGCATAAAAGGCTCTGGGTGGCTTCCAAGAAAAAGAGGAAAACGTATTGTATGATCCAGTCATAGTAGATTGACCGTCAGAAGAAAATGGAGGTCATAGATATTTTTTTAAACCTAGTGTCGTTTAAAGATATATATTGGTTCATATTACAGTTTGTTCACATAAAATTTCAAATCATTGCTGCTCGGAAACTTCCAATGTTTTCAATAAACTGAGATCGGTCCTGTCGGAAAACAGAGAAAGCAAAGGAAAACTTAATTAACAAGATATTATAAGTTTAAAACAGGGCTGCAGATGTGATCTGAATTTAGTAGCTCTTAATAGTCATCCAATTATGAATAAAAGGTTAACAAGAAGGCATTAATTAGTTAGTCGAGAGGGTCGTCTAATGCACACTCCTCTCAATATCGTAGCTATAAATCACATTAGTCAGCTAATCCCGTTCTCTAAGCGCCGATTGGTGTCCCTCATGTCAAAAAAAGGGGACTCCCAAACGACTCAATGTTTCTATTCACTGAAACAGAACCCAAACATGTACATTAATCATTATTATGGTTGTTGTTCACTTTATTTCAGAGATTGGTTCTTATCGGAAATATATCACGACTTTGGTGAAAATATTACTCTTGTAGAGTATTTAAGGAGTGTTGTTGGTATAAAATATAAGCTTGAAATGCATAAATTATGACCTACATTACCGTTTAATAATTCTTAATTGGTCAAAAATACAAACATATCAAAAATAAGTGAAAAATTTCACACTTTCGATACAAAAACTCGACAAAAACAAATATCAGACAAATCTACTCGCTAAATGCGATCCAATCCTTTAACGTATTCGAACACCCATTTGACAAGAAGTAATCCATGAAAAGAACCACTACAGAAATGAAATTTAATAAAACAAAAAATGATACTGTTGTTTCGAGCCTAATTGGACGATACATTCCACTTGTAGAAAGGAACATACCACAAAGACTGTCAGAAAGAATAAATGACTACGATACGAAATACTGAATCGAGAATCCAGATATATATAATATATACAAGGCGTTTCTTTATTTAAACTAATAAACGAAAGCGTCCAATTTTGGATAGTCCAAAAAATGGGGTCTCGAAGTAAACTTATAACATAAACTGAATGTTCGAATATATGCAACATCGACCTGGAGAACGGCATATAATTAAAATACTGCAAGAAATGAAAGTAACACAAAACGGAACATTCGACACATTAAGAGATAAATATACAGGACAGAAAAGCTGTATCTATGATGAAAGGATAATTATGAGACCAAACAATATCAAAAAATAAAAAGCAAAAACGACCGAAATGGATTTTTGGAATAGAGCTTCTGGTAATTTCAGTTGGTTCAGGACAAGAAATGACAGAATAAGGGATATAATGGCAGTCAGTCACACAAAACCAAACAATTAATTTGGTATAGTCGTGTAGAAATAATGTCAGACTACATAATACCTAAAGTGGGAACCGCAAGGTAAAAGGAGAAGAAAAAAACCGTGAAGAAGCTGGAGAGATAGATAACGGCGAAGATAAGGAAGAGAAAGTTAAGAGAAGACCTATGGCAGGATAGAGATAGATTAGAAATCGGAAGACGTCGGAAAGCATTATAAATCGACGTAAAAAAATTATTACCTTCCATCAATATTTGATTACCAATTGTAACCCATGAAAATTTATCTGGTACTGTAAATTTTTATTGAAACAATATTTTCGTGTCTTTTTCATCTTTGTTCTTTACATTTTAACATATGTGAACGCGACATTAAATATATGCAAGTACTCAAAGACATCAAAAAGACGCAAGATCAGCAATAAAAGATTATAAATTCTTATGGAGTTGTTTGTAATCGACCTATTCCACAATTTTTTTATATTATAATTTATTGACAAAATAATGAATTTGTTACATAATCTGTACAAGGTGGCCATGTAAAATTGCAAACTTTTCAATTTATCCAATAAAATGAATTGATATGAAGTAAATAAATATTTTTTTTTAATAGAGAACCGTAACAAACTGAACGACTGAATGAATTTCAACAAAACTAACAACCCATTTCAATGACAATCATTATAAAAGTTTAGAATGACAGTTGCGTCTTCCGACAACCATTTTGAAAATTATTTTCCACTTTCTTTCTATTGCAGCTTTGACTAGCATTAGAGAGAAGATGAATGAATTTTATTTCGACATGTCTTTTTTATTTGATTGTTTGCATCTGTGAAAAACAGATTGACAGAATGTAGAATGTTTGGAAGAATATCAAAGAGCCTTTTCAGGCTAGAAAATTACACCAAGTGACCCAGACACATAGGGATATTACAAAACTACTAAATGTGTCTGGTTAGGATGCTTCCTAGGTTATTATTACCGAAAGCGAAAGAAATGGAAGACCCAAATTAACAGCCGTCATGAACGTTACTTAGGACTTACAGCTTGAAGGTATCCTCATAATACCTGTCCTTAATGCTAGAGATGTTCCTTTATCTATCTCAACAATAAGGAGAAGAATCCGTAGGGCTAATTCAAGACCCAGTAACTTCTAGGAGAGTAGTATTGATACCCACTCATAGACAACAAAGATTAACTGCACCAAAGAGACTTATTATTACCATTCCATCAACGGCCTGTCCAAGGAATTCACCTCTTTCGAGGAGATACAATTATGGTCTGGCGAGGAAAAGTTCTTCTCCATCTACCAATTCAAAGTTGCTCTATTTTAGTTCTTTCCAAGTTTTAGAATAAAAAAAATTTGTTATTCGTTTTTGACAATCAACAGCTACCAATTTTTCCAGAAATACTATTGAATTCTTTATTACGATTTTCAAAATCGAATTTGATTATTATCATTAGCTTTAAAACTCCTTTTTATTTAGTTAAAGTATACAAAATGATACGTTTTGTCGTAAGCCAACAACATCAAAAAAAAATCCTGAAACTCCTCGATTTTTCGGAAGGACAACTTTTTTTTATCGTCATCGGTAAAGATTTTAAATAGAAACGTGGGTGGGATGAAATTTCAACAGGTTTCTTAATAAAATACCCCCAAAAATAAATTTTGTCTTGTCTTATCTACCTACTTTGTACCTTTTTTAAAAAATCTACTTAACTTATCAAATTAACATTGATTCATGGAAATTTCAATTGAATTAACTTCCTGTCAAGTGATAGTCAAGTAATACAATCACTACTACTAAAAAGTCTTTGTATCTATCGACATGGAGCTGATTGAAACGCAAATAATAGAAATTGATTATGGAGATAAAACACGTACTCAGAAAGAAGTATGTACGTTATTTAATAATGAATACCTCAACCTGAGAAACGGATCATATCAAAGACCTCTCTAAAAGTGATATAAAACCAATATATGAAAACAAATAACTAGATTTTCTTTTATCCTTTCGATATAATCACAGTTTACGGCAAGCAGCATCAGATAATGACATGGATCATTCAACAGTTTAACTTCTTGAAGAACGTCTCTCTAAATGGGTGGATAGGTCAAAGAGGAATAATAGAATGGTCGCCTAGGTCGCCCGATTTAACTCCTCTTGATTTATTTTTATGGGAATACATAGAGAAAGTTCGAAAAGAGCTCACGGCTTTATCATTCTATTTCAGCTGATGGTAAACATTTTGAGTACTTAATGTAGATTCCGTTTTTATTGATATGTCTAAATAGATATTTAAAAGACCTTTCAAAGATTGTATTCCAACACCGATATTTCGAATACGTCACCAGACTCACTTAGATAACCTCAAAAATAAAAAGGTATCCTTACGAATAGCCTGTTTAAAAATAAAAATAGACGGGATCCAGGATTTCTCCTTAAAGTCGCCGGTTTAGGAAATAACGAATTTAATCCTTTCATTTGGACCATACTGTATAATTTTCCAAATTGAAAACAATGAGATCATGGGAGAATTACATTTCGAGCTAATCAAAAATATTGTTAAAAGCTGCAACACTACTTGTGAGGCAAATATGAGAAGCCAATTAAGGATAACGTTTATAGTAAAAACGGCGACGTACAAAAAGCAGGTGAAATGTTTGATTGTTGTGACAACAAAACCTGTTATTATTTTCACAACATATACAGTTGTGTCAAGTGTAAATTCTGAGAAATGAATTTAATTAAAATTGTCCGTTAACGAAAACATGAATTCGTCCTTATAAATCAGACTATTATTTAATCAATTTAATCAATCATGTGGTCTATTTATTCGAACTCCATTGTTGAGGAGGAGGAATTTATCGATTGGTACATTGTTGTTTTACACAGTAGTGATGAAAAAAATAAAGTAGGTATACGATTACTTTCACGCATCATCGATTTCCAAATGAAATTTTAGATGAACTTAATATTTCAATTAAACTGACAATTTATAACAGACGAAAAGTCGACAGGCATTAGTTCCGAACATGATCAATAATAATGGCAACAAGATCAACCCATGTCTGGTACAAATAAAAAAATATATTTTTACCTTTTTGATGTATAGTGTTACAAATTCTGACCACTTAACTAAAAGATGTCTTTTCGGGGCGTTACAAAATGTTCAACCGCTTAGAAAAACGTCAAGTCGAGAATATGGGATACGATGAAAGACATTCAAATGGTAAAAAAAAATTTAACTATAATCCTCGATAAAGAGCTTAAGCAAACGACCGTACAGGAATTCTTTCTTTTGATTAAAGTGTTCCATAAAAAAAACTTTTTATGTATAACATTCCAGATACTAATGTTAAAACATTTTTATTAATATATAAAATTTTGAATGTTATGTAATAATTTTCTTAATAGCGAAAAACAAATATAAAATATACATTGCATTCTTAGACCTACAAAAAGCCTTTGGCACTCTAGAACAAACTACAATTTGGTACCTACCTAAAATAGGTATGGAAAAAGCTTTTGAATACAATATATATTTATAATGAAAGACTGACTAAGAACAGGAAGAGGTACTGTTGTAGTCTTCTGTTGTACATTATAGTTAGGAATAAAATAATTGAAAGGATATGGACATAAATATAGAAGAGAAAAACATGGAATAGATTGAATTGATCAAAATTTAGGAAAAGGAAAAGACATCTAGTACATCGAAACTGTATCATGAACTTTGAAGAGCAAATAGAGATGAGAGATAAAGTAATGGAGATAAAGAGATAAAGAAGAGAAGGGAATAATAAGTGAAGACCAAATTATGGAGCGATTATGGAGGAATTGAGTAAAGAATCAATAGCCGAAATAAGGAGTTTAAGTAGTTTGTACACAACATATGACTAGGATGAAGAAAAAAAAGAGAGCAGTTGAGGCTATATGGGAAACAGGATCAAATAACAACGAGAAGAAGGAGACCTAAGAAAACCTGGAATCAAGAGATAGCATGAATATTGAAAGAAAGAAGCACAACATGGCACTAAGCTATAAATAAGTCATAAAATAAAAAAGAATGGTCCAATTTTAAATGTTGAGGTACACACTTACTCACAATAGATTTATTATTCTATACCTCACTTTAGCCACAATGCCTCTTCAAAAAATAGAATATAAATTGTGATAAGAAAGATTTTTGAAGCTTTATATTAAGCCTCTTAATATATATCATATTTTGCATTTTCAATAAGCATAGAGTTAGTACAAGCTGTCGGAATCAAAATAGAACTAAAATTCAAACAAAAAGTGTGCAACGCTTATGAATACTTGAGAAAGACATTTATAAAGACGAAAAACTAAGTAATTGTGGAAAAACTAGGTTCATCTATCAATTATAGAATTGTACGACAAAAAAAACAAGATTTATGTACCACAGACGATAAAATTTATAATGCAATTTCGCAGGATGTTTACATCGAAAAGTTTATTTAAACGACACCTCAACCAAAAGAAACAAATACAGTTCTTGGAGGTTGATCGTTTATTGAACATGTGAGTGATATATGAAGAAAACACAACAAATATATTGATGTATCTGAGTAATTTTAATCTTGATACGCTTCTATTAGCTTCACCAGTATGTAACAGAATTTTTGAACTCGATTTTTAGTACTTCAAAACTATGAATTAATTCGAAACTTAACAGGTATTAAAGGCCGAATACATTACACAATTTTCATAAAATTTAGACTATTACGAACCTCTTGTTGGAAATTATTCGAACACCGAGCAGTTTTTTCAACTCTGGGTAGAGAAAATCTGGGAAAATGAATAGCAATTCAAACTTGAATTAATTAATTTTGGCCATTGCAATAACAGATGTGTGAGCTAGTGCATTGTCTTGATGAAACAAGAATTTCTTCTTAGCCTTAGTTTTTTGCTTGATTTCTTCAGTAAAACGATGCAATAAGTTCACATAATACTCGCCGTTGATAGTTTTTCCTTGTTTGTTTTGTTTCGGGTTTGAAGTTTCATCGATGGTTATGAAAATCGGCTTTATTTCAGTGAAACACCCGATGGAAACATCTCCACGACATTGTTTTTGTTCCATTGTAAGTAAACGCGGCACCTATCTTGCGCATAGCTTTTCATGAACAAAATTTCAGTTAATATGAGATATACTCCACTTTTTGAAATGCCTACAATGTCTGCTAGCTCGCGCACATTCAGTCGACGATTTGTCCTTCGCACTTAGTTGTAGTTTTATTTTGTTTTAATTACCAATTCTTCTATTGTGTTTGTACGTATAGCTTGACGAATTTTTCGTTTCCTGGTGTCTGTATGTAAGAATAACTGTCTACCACGGTTTCATCTTAATTGGAGGACATCAGGACTAGTACCTTTATTGGGAAAGAAGATACAAGTAGGGTTTTCATTTCCATTTATAACATACGAGGTAAAGTATCTTTTCAGTTCTCATGATACTGTTTTTTTCGACAATGTGTTAATCCATATGTCGATATGTACTTTAAGGGATCTATCTCTATTCGCAAATGTAAAATATTATTATTATTTATTCAAGTAAATCGTCTGATGTTTTCGAAGCAATTAATGAAACGTATTCTCGATATCTTATCCTATTTGAACATATGTCATTTTTTCATATGTGTGCTTTCAAACAAGAACAAAATGGGTTTTAGCTTACTTGTGCAAATACGCTAGTAATGGATATATTTTGTGGATTAGTTTTTGATTGATGGTGTTTTTTTAGAGTTCACTATTCGTAATTGTCATCATACATATCTACAAGATAAACACTAAATAATGCACTTAACAAAACACAGTTAATGGCGCTTTAACTCTATTCCAAAGCTCGATCTGATTGAATCACGAATGAAGTAACTGAACTATCAATGTGTGGAACTGAATCATTTTTATGATACATTTTGTGAACTATGTCAAACCTCCAAATATATAATCAATGATTTTGAAATTAACTTAAAAATTCATAACCTCTAAGCGGGAAACTTAAATAAATTGCTTCCAGAAGTATAGAAAATGCATCAAGTTTACGACATAATATTTTACTAATTAATTTCTTTATTTCGTTGTATTAAATATTGAAGAAATGACGAAAACTTTTGTATTAACTTATTTTACTGACACAGAAAATATTTTCTCAAACCTCTTAAACCCAAAGTTAAAAATCTAGACAAAACCAAAACTTTTAAACATGATAATAACGATATCTTTATTAGGTTGGACAACTTTCAGATGAAAGATATAAACTCCAAACATAAAATACTCGTTGAACCGTCCAATGAACATCAGGAAATATTAGAGAAAAGATGAAGCCGGCTTAAACCTATCAGGAACTGAAACTCTTTAAATACTCAAAACTACAAAGCCACAAGAATCCGATGCTCTCCTCCTGTGGCAAATTATTGGTCTCAAAAATCTTACAAAATTTTTATTATAAATTTGAAAGTATATATATATATATATATATATATATATATATATATAAATATATATATATATATATAATTATTGAATAATTCATCCTTAAACCCTTCTACTTTTTTAAGTGTAAGACTTGCTGATGTTAAATATTTACGTGGGCTTCCTTTTCCAAAGCAGTTTTCCTTTTTTTCTGTGTCTTTTGTTTTAATTCCTCCTATCTTATTACTCGATTTTCCCAGCCATCTTATTTATCTTTTTTGTAAATTCGTGCTTCATATATCATCCGTATTAATCGGTTTTTTCCTGTTCTTATGACAATTTATTATCTATTTTTCTTAGACATCTGTTCTTTGTGTTTTACTTTTCTGTTTCTGTGTAATTGTCTCTGATCAGCATCTAGGAAACTTCAATCGAATCTGAATAAATAAACAAAATGGTTCAATACATGGAAAATTGAAGATAACGGAATGAAAGGTTTGCCACAATAAACCGTAGGAAAATGAAGCAGTCTTAAACGGGGCAAAAAGGATAACAGTTGAATGTATGTCATACCTCGGTCATTTTCAGGACAAAATATATAAACGCGCGGGCGTTGGAAAGAACAAATCTGCTGGTTGAGGAGCATCCGGAAATGAACAATTACTTAAAACGGCTAAAAACAGGGATTAGCTAGCTATTGTGATTGCCAAAGTCAAGGTGATTTGACAAGGCACAATAAGAAGAAGATTAAAGCCAATATGGGATAATATAGACGTAATTCAAACCTTCAAATATTACACAATGTAGAAGATACTTCAAGTCATTATCAGTGATCCATGGTACGGCCCAAACTTACTAATCAAACGAGATCTTCAAATTCCATCTGTGAAAAACGAAAACGGTCGTTATAGTGAAAGTTATAATATCAGAAATAGTCACAGTAACGTGGGTTAACCACAGAAAACGAGGTACGAGGTTTGAACCGCTTTAAAGGCTTTGAGCTGTGAATGAATTGAATTGCTTTCAAGTGCCTAGGCACTGAATTAACTGAACTGTCATTTACTTCATGTTCTACAACAGATTATACGTCAACCAGCTAGGCTTAAAGCCTCGGCAACTAACCACTGACTTCGTGATAAAAAGTATGACTTTAATTAACTATTTTTTTAGCTACGACAAAAATATTTCACAATAATAACAATGCAGTTTGGTTATTTCTGATACTCAAAAAAGCTGTCAGTTTCTGCTGACTTTAACCATGGAACCTAAATTTAGTTTCTCGATAAGCTTGATACAGAATTCACAATTAAGTTGTATGTAATTGCATACTTATCACCTGATATTTTAGTTTGGATGAAGATGTTTCCGTTTGTTCAATTTATTCAAGTGACATTTATGTTGTTTCCTCTGTCTTCTGTCATCAGTTCGTATGTATTAATAATTTTATCAAAATGGGTGCCATTCATATAAAACTGTGACAAGTTATGAAATGTGCAAATAACCCATCAATTCTTGGTTGGGGTTGCATGTTCAATCACATGAAGTATCGAAAGAGAAAAACGCATCGTATATTTATTTATGGAATTATTATCGTGGATGGAAAACTAATTATTCAACTGTACGTTTTACCAAACAATTTCCTGTATAAAAGAGTAGTTTTTCAATATGGCTGCTATACGAAAGTAACTTGTGAATTCCGCAATAGAGCGGGAGCACGAAAATCGACCGAGACCCACCCGCAGGCACAGTTTGATCAACTTTTCTGCAGTCATTTGTTCGACACGGGTGCCAACAAATCCAGTAGCAACGGCTTTGTGCGAACTTTCTGCGAAAATTTCGCGATACGTCACTGCGACATCTCTGTCGTCCCTTTAACCCGTGATCGGATAGAAGAGAGAAAGAACGGAGGGTTGGTTGGAGGATTCGATGCGAAAAAGCTGCAACAATCAGATTGGGAGTCGCGGCGGAACGAGTTTGAGTTGGAGAAATGGGATCTATTGTTAAAGGGCAGGTGAACGGAATTAAACATGCTGAAATCTGTAAATGAAAACGTTATCGGAACTGGGAAAACGGGGAATTATTTGTGAGAAGTTGTAATACCGGAATCCAGACTCGAGAGTAACTAATTTTGTTGTTTATATACGCTTTAATTTCTCGAACTTGTCAGAATAAGCGAGTAGAAGCGTAGTATTTTGGGCGTTTACTCATAATTAAAAATATGACGGAAACCAAATTTATCTTACAATATAAAATAATGAGTCTCGTTTTCATCATATTTGGTTACCGATTTATTGATAAAAAAACAATTAAAAAGAAATAATCGTTATATAAAAGTTGTACAACAAATAATCTACTATATACTTCGAATCTTATCGAAACTTATCCTAAAATGGTATTCACGATTAGAAGCATTACTTTCTATTTGCTCAATGACAGAAATCAAAACGTCCTTTTTCGGGAAGAAGCTACATGTTAGATCTAACAATTGAGGTGGATGTCAATGGACAGGAAGTCTTTTAGCTGTCAGAATCCTAAAAATAAAAAGCAAATTGTGGCAGGTTGCATTGAATGAAGAAAAAAATGGTTCGTTTTTCAGGTATCTTTCTTTGCAAATCTTTTTGAAAGCATTCCAGTATTTTGTTGAAAACTTGGGAATTCATAGTTGTTGTCCTTGAAATTACCAAAAGACTTTAAACTTTATTTCACGATCTTCTAAGGCTAAGTTGAATAATCACTTTTTTATTAAAAAAAGTTTCAACTGCTTATCTATCTATGAGATAATAGTTGAAATATATCCAGTTTAAGTAATTTTTGTTATAAATATTCATTCGTCATATATACAACGCTCATTCCCGCATTTCAATCAGGTCTAAGCAAAATTTTCAAACTTTCAAATTTATTTCTTATGTTTTACCAAAAATCAACCTCTCCGTTTGTTTTCAAGGTTCCTTTTTTTAAGTCTTTTTTTCTTCTTCTTTTTTCTTTAGCTATATTCCCACAACTTCGAATATAAAACAGTATAAAATAATAGTTTAAAATTTCAAAAAAATTCTTACTCTTTTTGTAAGCTTAATGTCAATCAAAGTATCTTAGAGCCGGAACCAGCCATACCATGGCACAGTTAACTAAGCGACGGCATCTCGACTCCATCCAATCGACCATTAGATCAAATATTTTAGACCAGTGAACGTGGAAATTTATAAATCAAGTAAAAAGTTCAATACAACGTTCAATACAAACTGAATTAACTCACAAAGTGTATAGTAGATGTGATCGTTTGTGGTTTAAAGGAAAAAAAACTTTTTAGAAATCTTATGACATAGCTTAATCAGAAAAATAATACCATCGACTGATATTTGTATTCAGAAGGTTTATAGAGATTTCATCTTAAACTACCATCTAGTTTAAATGACAGCAACTCAGAGGATAAATAACAACACCTTTCCAGGGCGAATTTATTTATCTTTTGATGAAAGTCCCAAATCTTTTCACTTTTTTCTTGGGATGAACTAATTAAATACGAGAAGACGTGAAAACCTTTTTTTAAAAAATCACAAATACTTTTAATGAGAGTTGAATATATAGGTCTAATCGTTACAACTGTATGAATTATAATAATCAAAGTATTGGCTTCTGTCACAGAAGAAAATTTCTTCTTCTTCTTCTTCCTGCTGTGTATAGGCATCATTGCCTGTTTTTCTTCACGTCATTGCCTCTGCTCGGTCACCTGGGAGGTTGTCACTCCATCTTTTCCTAGGTCTTCCAAGGCTTCTTTGTCCTGCTGGTGATTTGTTCCTTGATATTTTCACAATTCGTTCTTCCGTCATGCGGTCAATATGCTCATTCCATTTTATCTTTCTATCCAGTACCCAGTCATTGATATTATCTATCCCGCATGTTCGTCTTATGTTTTCACTCCTTTCTCTATTCATTAGTGTTCTTCCCGCTATTCTTCGAACTATTTTCATTTCTGTAGTCTCCAATATCCGTTTTGTTTTAGAGGTCCCAGGTCGGGTCTCTGCTGCATAGGATAATATAGGTCTGATTGCGGTCTTGTATATGCGGGCTTTTCCTTCAGTTCGAATGTATCTATTTCGCCAGATTGTGTCATTTAGGTATGCTGCTGCTCTTGAGGCTCTTGTAGCTTGGTTTCTTACTTCCGTCTCTACGTCCCCGTGTCCAGATATTTCGATTCCCAGATATTTAAATTTCATTTCCTGGTGTATTATTTTGTTATCCACCACAAGCTTACATCTGATCGGTGTCTTGGAAGTAACCATTGATTTTTTCTTTGCCGCTGATATTATCATATTGAACTTTTTTGCTGTTTTGTTAAATTGGTACAGTAGCCTTTGCAGATCGTCCTCGTTCTCCGCCAACAGTACCGCATCGTCTGCATAGCACAGGATTTTGACTTCTTGATATCTTAATTTACTGAACAATGAAAATGATTATAGATAGTTTGTCCTGGTATATTTCCTAAATAGTCAGGTCCGTAATTAACTCAGTAATTCAGGTCTTTCAAAAGAAGCAGTCGAATTGCTGCGTTTATTGCAGAAAAATTAGAACTTCCGGATTTCTCATAAAATAGGCAATCAAAAATTGTATTATATAATTACATAAGACTTGAATATCTTTGAGATACATTAGGATTCAACTGAAAGGCGGTCTATTCATTGAATCGTACTAAACTAACCTAGAAACTTGTTGCTGCACAATGGAAATAATTTTACATATTTACATTATGAATTTGATCACTGTTCTCCACAAAAATAAATATTAATACAATCAAACACAGAAGATGACAAAGAAATTATGCTGGAAATGGAAAAGTTATGATCCCTATTATGAGATGAATGGAGAAAATGATGTAATTAGAAAAATGAATTCAAAATGGTTATATAAGATGAGAGAGGGATTTCTTTTAATACAACATTAATTCCATCTGAAAATTATTTGTTGCCTCTTCTTAACATTAGATGAAAGTGTGAAACAATTTTTGAAAGCTTGGCAAATAAAGGGAAATTGTTCAAGATGTCTGTGTTTAAAATTTCAAAGTCTTTAACCAAGAGTTTTTTAAAAAAAATTCGTATGACTACCTCGTTATGAACAATATGATTAAAAAAAGAGGATTTGTTTAAAAAATGTACATTATACAGATATTATGACAAAGAAAAGGGTGCAAAATTTAGGTGAAACATTGGAAGTTCATAGTGAAGAAAAGGGTGAGAGTTCGTACCGGGAACGTTACCAAGAAAGATAAAAAATAGATTTTCTCAGCAGAAAAGCAAAGTTAGAAATCGGAAACGAGTTAAGCGTGGCGTTGAAGCGGAGAATGAGAAAAAACCAGAATAAATTTCTTTGTTATTTAGGGTTTAAAAACATAATATGTTCAGTGGATTATTAATTAATTATTATTAGATTACTGAGTTTCAATTTTGCACCATGTTTTAATCAACCCTTCGACACAATCCTATCTGTACATTTTTTTATATAGACAAATATTGGAAAAATACAATTGACGAAAATATAATATTTGAGATTTTTATCTTCTTGCTCGTACTATAGAGAAGATTAAACCTGTCGGATTGAAGAAAATATCATCATGCACTTCACTGATTTTGAATTACAACCGTTTTCTTATGTCAGCGTACATATTGTTTAATTAAGGGATTATAGTACATCAACCATCAAACTAGAATTTATTTTTTTTATTAATATTGGAGTTAAAAAGTAGAAAAGGAGCTGATTTATTAATAATCACGTGAATCAATTGAAATTAAACAAATTGTCTAATTGCTTATTTTCGCTTCAACCATTGCAAGTATTCTATATTTTTTTTTCAAACAGCATCACAATCGTCTTATGTATAATATTACATCGTTAATTATTTTTGTTCCTTGAACATAAAGAAATGAGAGAGCTCAGGATTCATAATGTCATCTAGCACGTAGACCTCAACGTAATAGTTTCCTTCCTCTTTTCCTGGTTTTGTGGTAGATTATGGGAGGTCTTTTCGTTTTGGTAGTGATAACTCTGATATCTTGGTTGCTTCGCCGTCGTTAGGTGTGTGTATATTTTTTTTTCCTGCCTTTGCTAGAGCCTCTGATAAAAGCTCTCATCCGATGAATGTCCTCTTGAAGCTTGACTCGAATCCTAGAATCCTTTTAGGATTATTATTATAATGAATTTCTTCCTGTTTGTATCGCATGAAAACGAAAGAGAATTTTTAGAAATGGTTTTTATACATGAAAATCATTAATTTCAATTAGCATTAATCCAATTTTACAAATAGTAAGGGATCAGACGTTGAAATCGAGTAATGAAAAAGTTTTTATAAGAGGAAAGTCTGTTTAAAAAAAGGAGAACCGTTTACCGCCATTTAATCCTTAAGGTTTTGGAATTATAAGTTTTATCCGAATAAAACCGAAATAAAAGAATCGATTTTGCTTTTAAATCCGAACAATGTTGAAACTTTGTCGTACTTTTAATTGCTTCCAGAAAAACTGGGGCTGACAGACGTATTAAAATTCAAATCTTTCTGCATAATTTTTATATCAGGAATCAAGAAAATGATAAAAGATTTGTTTGAGCTGTAAAAGTTTGACTGTTTCTGAATGATGATGGGCGATGTAAAGTATCCATTAAAATTTTATAGAATTAACCAATGCCAATTAAAAATTAAGTGCTTTTCCATTTTCATTAGTTTCTTTTTTTGATTATGCAAAAAGGATCCATAAATATATTAATCACTTCCGTGTGTCTACAAAGATAATCGTAAATATGCAAAGAGTTCCTATGATTGCTATATAAAACAAATACATTGATTAATGAATAATTTAAAAAAATTAATAATTGTATTATGTAACACATAATGTTTATCTAATTACCTATTTTGCTCAATCAACATCGTTTTTAGATTAGATTCATTGAAGTTCGATTTTTACTAATTGCACTTATTGATATCTCTTTATAGAAAGGTCTAAGAAGAAAAAAGAAAATTAAATACAATACAAACCTATCAATTCATCAAGTCCAGTTAAATATTTCAACCAAAATTAATCATCATCATCCTAAAATAATGGAATTCGATAAAATGAACTCATAATTAAATAATTTACTATCTGATTGTATTGTGACTTTCCACTGGATCAGCAATTCACATTTCAAATTTATAACTGAATTGGTAATTTATAATATACATATATTTAATATTTTGATTATTCATTTGATAATTCTGATTACAAAGTTTTGAAATCAAAGTTAAATACTCGATTTAAATGTATTAACCTGGTTGACAGCAGTCCCGAATACATTACAAAACATTTGGATTATGATAATATAATAAATGTATATAAATATTTATCTTATTCTAAAAGTTTTATGTTTTATTCAATAATAGATACAGAAATTGTTACTGTTTTGGAAATTTATATGGCTTTTAGTAAACTATGATCTAAGTTCAGGTAGTTCATCTATCAGTTGATTTTGCATCCTAACCCAAAACCAGATTTTGACCACAGTTCACAAACGTCTCGATCAATTTTTCTCGGTAGAAATTTCAAAGTTAAAACAAGATCTACAAAAACTTGATTTTTATTCTTTTTTTTTGTGCGTTAATTCTTCATGATATTTATTCAAATGTATAATAGATTTTAGATGTTTAATAATACGATTCAATCGTAATTTCACCATAGTTCAATAAGCTATTTTTATGCTGAAATACCTAAAGTATAAAACCCGCTCATGATACTCATGAGAATCAATAGTAGAGAGTCATTCAAGAGGAATAAATAAGTTCGAAGGTTCAAAAAACCATAGACAAATGAAAAATCCTGTCAGCTGATTATACCATAAGACTAAGATTGAGCCGATCAGTTTCCGAATAACCATGAATATGATCCGGATAAGTTACCGAACATTAAGATCATGATAAATATATGGTTGGAATAAGTTAATTTTTCGTAAGTTATATTAAGATTGTTAATACTACTTCTTGATAATTGAATTCGACTTCATCAATGTTTCTTTCTTGCGAGTTCTTGGACTATACAATCAATATTTCTACGATTGCTTTCTAGTATTTCTGTTTTATCCATAAGCTTGTCTTGAACTGATTGGAAGACGTATTTAGATAATTGTGAATATTTATTAAACGTGGTCAAATGTTATCAACTCTAGATTTTAGAAGATCCACTTCACTTTAGTCATATTTGAGCTTTAAATAATTATTAGTGAATTGTTTATTATTCCGTTTAGTGCTTATATCATTTACGTTATTTCGACAATATCATTCACGGAAATCAATTAAAATAAATGACTATCATTTATTTTAACTATCAATTATATATATATATATATATATATATATATATATATATATATATATATATATATATCAATTATTCGCAATGAACAGAATTTAACTTTTTTTACAAAATCCTTATACAGGGGAAAGGTAAAAATGAAAAAGCACTTACATAATGGTCATCGACTCGTTCGCTTGGCTCTCCTTATCCTTTTGCATGATTCTTTGCTCGTGTTGCCGCTAATTCGGAAGTTTATAAGTTCGTTATACGAATTTGAGGTGTAAAAACTACAAAATATCGAATTTCACATCCGAAATTTGTACGTATCCTACTGACTGCGCCATTCATATATTAAAACTACATATTTCATGTGATGAAATTCCTTCTACTCTTAAATTCCTTCTTAAGTTCAATAAGATAAGTTACAAATTATGTTTATTGCTTGAGGAGAAGTAAAATATTGCGCCTTGTGGCTCCATAGAGGATAGAGGGCGTTCAATAATAATAACTCGATAGAAACAATTTATGCCTATGTAAAATGAACAATTACAAATGTTCATCATCGAAATTAATTTTCTAATAATAGTTTTATTCGTGGAAAACGTTCCTATTTATCCAATTGTCGTGTGAGAACTGTCGTCGAGTTGTTACTTACATGCAGATGCCGATGTCCGGAGGCCCTTTCTCGAGGGGCCCGGCGTCGTCTAATGTACTTTTCATGTTACCACGGTAGTCTATACCTCAACACGTGCCCCTCAAACTCCATTAAGGGATGGGATATAGAAGGCTCGTGTATTATCGATGTATTGCCTTGTAGTACGAGACGTTCTTTGGTAAGACGTGGGGATTTAAGTCAGCGAACCGCAACTATTACATTCTTATTTTTAATATCGAAAATTTGTGTTTTGTCATAATTTTTAAATTATTATCCGACAAATCAATTAATTTTGTTAGACTTTATTATCTATTTTCAAATCCCATCTTTATCTAAACTGTCTCGATCTTTTTCTAAGAAATTATGGAGCATTTTTATACAATTTATAGTATTTGTAACATGAATACTCAAGCTGTTGAATCAGAAGTTCAGAATTTTTCTAATTCGCTCATATTTACTGTATCGGGGTATCTAAGTTACAGAAAGCTTCTTATAACTAGTGATGAGCGAGACTGATCTTGGTCTTGCAAAAAATGCAACACCAATACCAAGATTGAAACCAGCTAAAGCCTTGCAAGACCAAGACCAAGATCGAGTGTACAAGACCAAGACCAAGACCGGCCTGCAAGACTGCTGCAGTATTGCTTTTTTCATTTATTCAATAATGTTTGCATCGGTTTTGTATTATCATATAAAATGCAAGATCTGAAAGACTCTTGCAGCAAGACCAAGACCTCATATAAGGCTGTCAGTCCAAGACCAAAACTAAGCCGGTCTTGGTCTTGGACTTGCAAATAATCGCCGTTTTCAGAATGAACTATCTCATATTAATTCAAACTGATGAATTTAGAAACTCGTTACTACATTTTATCATTTAATTTAATTGCAAATATTGATAACAGAGCGATACGAAACTGATAACCACATATATAAAACTTCTACGCACAAGCGTCCACTCGTGACAAAAATATGACAGATTCTGTGTTTTATCAAACTGTACTGAAGGATTGAGGGATTACTCAGATTAACAAGCACTCTTTGACTCATCTTTTACCTTTACCTGTTCCAAAAGTCCCGGTATGATATTTGACTTTTGCTTCATTTCCATGAGACTTTCAAATATATCTTATGTTTTCGATTCAGTCACACTCACTCAATAAATCATGGTCTAGTTCCCAAATGATCTCAAGCTCATTGATCTTTTTTAAATAGGGATCAGAAGATTCGAAATAATCATACTTATCTGTAAGAAGTCGATGGGACCGTCAAGCACATACGCACTGGCTTCAAACAATATTCCATTACCTTGAGGCAACGTTATAGTCCCCCATGAGATCAAGAAACTATTGTAATTTATCGAAGCTATCAATTTGATCATTGTACCTGGGGCAAAAAGAAAAATATTTCTTTTTCTAAAACCGAATTTATATTTTCACTAAACTTTTTCTTTTAATCCTTTTATATGATAATTCTTCAAAGTAGGAAAATATTTTTCGTACTTTTATGTTACATTGTGTTCTTCGATTATTTTAAAAAGCATTTTAAAAGGGCGCGAAGTGCATTAACGTTTTCAATTGCAGGAAGGGAGCAACAAATGAAGTTGCCACGTGACTGAAAGTAAACCCAACGCCCTTTCGTTTGCTTGCAGCTATATTCATTACTGTGTCACGTGTCGCTAACTTCGCTCAACACTGTTATTGTTTGTTATGTCACGGACCAAAGTTTTATTTTATCCTTAATCCCGTACACTTGCATAGTGTTTTGTATTATACGTTGTATTACCTAATGGATATTACAGCTATTTTTACACAAAGAAAAATTCATCTTCAAAACACTAACTGCTTGTAAGTGAGTAACTACAAACTAAAAGATTTCATAGCAAAACGCAGAAACGCAGTTTTATACGAATAAGAAGATTTTACATTTACATTTTACCATAATTTTCGGTAAAACTCAAAGATTTACTTTTACTTTCTTGACGATTATCTTTTCAAATTTCAAAGATTCCAGCTATTATAAGAAGGTTTGAAGAACTTAGAAATGGAGTAGAAGCCTTCAGATTCAGCTATTACGAAGATGGTCTCAGACGTATCTGGCCTGACCTAGAGATGGCGGTAGTTGCTTCAAAAATACGACTGTATTAGAAAGTACACAGTCTATACAAGTTTGAAGACGCCACGTTGTTTAGTATTTGTTTGGTAGTTATCAATAGTAAAAGTTTTCAGTGAATTCGTTATCATGATAAAAATTGGTCTTCGTTATGTGATACAATATTTTTATTTGAAAGGTCTAAGCCCAAACAATATCAAAGCTGAACTAAATTCTACTCTGGGTGAGACTGCTCCTTCGTTAACTACTAACAGTAAAAGATTGGGTAGCAGAGTTTAAACGAGGCCGTACGACCAGCGGGCCAGGTACTTCTGGAACCATCTCAGTATCCTTCGATTATTTTATAAAATCATTTTTTCATCAATTTTTCAAGTGCTTTTTGAAAATTTCTTGGTTGTGGCCTCTTAAATGTACCATTTTTTCAACAACTTCTTCCGTCTGCTACATCCAGATAGAAACGACATGATATTATGATTAAAACTAAAAAAAAATCTCTTTGTACTTATAACCTCTTAACAAATTCTTTCCTAATTGATTTGAACATTTCGAAAAAGTTCCTGTTGATTTTTTACTGTCAGATTACATTATTCTTATATATTGTGACGCTAAAATCCTGTCATCCTTATATATATTCACTGAGGCATGAAAATTCGGGATTGTCCTACATAACACTTACATCAGATCATCTCTGAAGCGTAAAATTAAAATAATACGTACTCTAAAAGATTAATATCCAAAAAGTCACAAGCTTGCTGAGAGATACATACGAAAACACATAATGCATTATGTCAAACTTGGATAAAAACTTTACACTTCATCTTATATATTTGTGACAATATGGTGACACGAAAATAACATAACAAGAATACTGTTTCAGTCTTCATAGGAACAGAAATATTAGATTTGATTTAATAATTTTTTTTTTGTTATATGTGTACCTGGTGATTTAAAGTAAAAAAAAATGGCATCAAATAGATTTGTAGCGGCATTTTTATAGTAAAGCAGCCACCTTAGAAGCAACGATAAGAATCTCAACCGCATGTTAAGCACATCTTTTTTTGTATAAATATTTAGCTGCAGTCCAGTCCGGTTGATTTATGTACTCACATATCCGGTTATTTTCTAAATGTGGAAATCGAAAATAGAATAAATATTGATTTTGTAACGAATTCATACCTTTATTAAATATTTGTTGAATACACCCGATTAATTAATATGGACATTGCTGTTTTGTTAGCTTCACTTGTATGTGAGATTGTTGGTTTATTTGTTTGTAATCCTCCTGTTAGTATATCCCACCACTTTAATTGCGTTTGTTAGTTGAGAGGAGTAATCCATCAAACTCCAGATTCGCCGATCGTGGGTTCACGCTCTAAAGACATTTCACTGCAAATTTTCTCTTAACATCAACACAAATTCTACAACTGTCTGCCTACTGTTGCAAATTTACAATACTTATGACGAGAGCTTAGAGAAAAATATGAATTTTGATAATTAATTGAACAAAAAAAGGAAAATGACACTGACCTCAAACTTACAAGTTTTGGAAGCTGTGCTTGAAGAAAATCATTGATGTAAATGATTATTATCATGGAAATAGGAAAGAGAACGAAGATAAACGCATGCAAGTGAAGCATGTAGTGCAGAAAGGGGTATCGGCGCCACCCTACTAACGAAGACAGTAAAAATATAAAATTTTAATAATAGTAATAATTTGTTTAGTTTCTAATGTATAGATTTATATGCCACTATGTCTAGATGAAGTTCTAGTGCTTATATATATCGTTGATCGTCAATGGTGTCCAAAATAAGTCCTTCATCTCGCATATTCATTTGAAGAGAACGTTCTCGATCAACATTATGAAATTTTTCTCGGTTTCGTCTTTCAAGATTAGAAAATATTTTTCTGCGTGTAACCACGTGATTAGGAAATTCACTTTGACATTTTTCCATGTTTCTTCTACAGTTTTCTTCACATAAATCTAATACCAACATCGTATCTACTATATTTTGGGCTAATCTATACTCTGGTGATTCTCACATGGAGCAACCTGTATAGCGTCACCTATTTATTATTATTTAATATTTTATCTTTATTCGGAGCCGCTAATGCTTATACTGAACGTGTTAACTAAACAAAGAACGTGTATATCTCGTTTTAAACAATGTCATTTCCTTTGCTTTTACTTCATTATTGACAATTGTCGAACGAAAATGGGTATCCTCATTCTTGGCGTTCACTTCCGGCATGCTATTAACAAAATACTTCGGGCGGTAATTAGTTCGCGGAAAATCGTCACATGCGATCTGAAATACTCTCTTTTATTTACTGATATCTGAGGACGGGCTTCTAATTATTATAATAGGAAGGAAGCTTTAATTTGACTCGTGTAAATGGAAGTTACAAGTGAAAATCGCATATGATCCAATTTATTTACGCTTCTAATGATTTCATTTAATGTTTTTCTCAAAATATGCGTGTCGATAAGCAGCAACAAACTAAAAACTAAAACTAACGGATCTGTAAGAACCGTGGCCAATATTTTTAGGTCCTAACCTAACCTATGTTTGATTTAAAGTCACTTCTGTTTAAGAATTAGGCATCCAACTCACCAATTGAATTAGCAAAAGTGAGAAATGTGTTTGTAATCAAGTTGATAGTTCGTCGATGTCTGTAAGGAATTTACTATCCAGAAGATCATCTTTATATGCAGTGCTAGCCTTATACAATCACTTGCTTTTGAAATAAACAAAAAATTAAGGATCACAGTTTGTCAAAGTTGACAGATCACAGTATTTTGTTGCAATGAAAAGTCTATAGCTACTAAGCATATTCAAGAAAGTTGAAAAAGTAAGAAGGAATCTTTTCCTTTAACTCGTACAATATAAATATACCAATTTCAAATATGTCAGAGACGCCCAACTCCATAAAACATACAAAAAACACAAATGGAAATAGAGGTTAAGTAGAATCGTTAGGCATAAGTTAGTTTTGAAGTAGATTAATGAATTTTTGTTATCAATATTTGCATATTAATATGTGTTTTATATTCCAAGAAAATTTATTATTTCCTTCCTTTGATATACATGATAATATATCTATGCTTCCTTTTCTCTTTGTCTTCCACCATTTCTCTTTCCTTCTTCCAATTCGTCTTTTCCTTCATGATATAATAATAATAATAAAAATAATTACATCGCCAGAATCTTACTTCAAGACAGTATTAGACACCGAGGAGCAGACATTCTCCACATGTTGACAAACAAGCTTCAAACAGATTCCATAGATCTGTTTCCAGAGATCGAAGGCTTCATGATGGCTATCCAGAACCAAATTATTAACACAAATAACTACAAGAAAAAGATGTAAGCAATCTGAAAACAGTCTCAGTTATTATGTCAACAACCGGTGTCGTGCTTAAGACCCTACAGAAGACTATGATTATTAAATGATTGCCACAAAGTGCATAAGTTTAGTTAAGCTGAGTAGTGCATAAGTCTTTTACATAATAATAATTTTGAATAGGAATGCGCCAAAAAATAATATCTAGATCTTGTTGTTGGGGTGGATCAGTCACCATAAATCATGTCGAAGCCTTATCGCTTATTTCCAGCCAGACTTCCTGTTTCCTTTCTTTTCCTGTTAATTTCTAGCTCGTGCTCAGGTTATATTCGCTTTCTTTTAACCATTTTGTCCTTGGCCTTTCGCGTCTTTCTGTACCACCGGAATCGCATTGCATCATATTGTATGCAACTACAAAACTTTCTGAGATTTTATCTTTTTTTACATCTTCGCTATTATTTCTTGATTCATTCTGATCCTATCTTCCCCCTCAACAATTTTTACTAGTCCTATTATTCTGATGATTATCTTCATTTCTATTCTTCTCAATTTATCATCATTTCTTGTTATTGTCATTGTTTGTACGTCTTTACTGGTCTAATCATGGTTTTATATATATTCTTCGTTCATTCTGTTAATTAGTTTACTTTCCAATAATATTTTATTAGCATGGAAGATTCTATTTGCATAACTCGCACTTCTTTTTCTAGCCCTTTTTACCATATTTCTTTATTTTTCTTGTTCTGCTTCTCCCACTTACTATTTTCTCATTATATTAATTTTTATGAAGATTCCAATATATTAGTAAATTTCGAACGTAATTCCATCAAACATATATTTAGTACTTACGAGGATGTATTAATTGGACTGCAAGCTTCAAAAGAGGTAAATTTTCCATTGAAGATGATGACCTATCTGGAAGGCCAGTTTCTGTGTCAGTCTCCGAAAATATCGATGCAGTTCATGACATGATTTTATCAGACCGACAAATTCGGCTAAAACGCATATCTGAAGCACTGAATATTCTATACGAACGCGTTCATCATATAGTTCACGTCAATTTGGACATGAGAAAAATTGCTGCAAAATGTTTGAATGTTGACCAAAAGCGTGCAAGAAGCATCGCGTTCGATCTGTGCTCGATTTAAAAACGATGTAGACTTCTGAAACCGAATTGTTACTATGGATGAGACTTGGGTACATTTCTACAATCCAGAAACAAAGCAACAATCGACGGAATGGCGACACTCTGGTTCTCCAAAACGTTTCGTGTCCAAAAATTTGCTGGAAAAGTTCTTGCTTCAGTTTTTTGGGATTACCATGGAGTAATCATGATTGATTTTTTGGATAAGGGTAGAACAATAAATGAAGATTACTATTCGACATTACTGATCACTCTACGGGAAAAAATTAAAGAGAAAAGACGCGGAAAGCTATCCAAAGGTGTTTTGGTTTTGCAGGACAACGTCCCTGCACACAAATTCGTGATTTACGGTTTGAATTACTAGAACACCATCCTTATTCACTAGGTTTAGCTCCGTGCGAATATCATCTCTTTCCTCAACTGAAAAAAAGTTCAAAAGGTCGTAAATTTTCTTCCAGCGAGGAGGTAATAAAAACTGTGGAGGTCTGGTTTGCAGAGCAAGAAAAAAGGTCTAGAGACGTTGCGGGTTTGTAGTGATAAATGTATCTAATTAAGAGGAGAATATGTTGAGTAATAAAATATTTTTACATTGAAATACAGTAGGCTAAGAATTTTCCAATATATCCTCATATATTCAGTATATTAGTCAACTCTACATGTTAATTTTGTTTAATAAAAAAGGTTCAGCTGTTAATTTCAGCCATTATGTCAAAATTATGAAAGTATTTTATGAAATGAAATATAGTTTATTTTTATTTTTAAAAAGTGGTAAATAAATATTAGAAATAAAAACGAAACGGTCGATGTGAAGAATTAATTGAAAAATATATATTGTGAATATCGACACGAATAATGACCGTATACCGTACAACGTTACATTTTTTTTTTGTAAAATATTCAAAAACATTCATTTAGGGAACAATGGGCGTTTCGTGTTTCAAATAAAATTTGGAAAAATAAATAAATTCACATTTATGTTGTTTTCGAACTGAAACTATATTACAATAGACAATTTAATGAATAAATATTATACAATGGAACTTTAAATCAAATATTCCCTAGGTACATTAACGTAGATTAGAGTAGAAAACTTGAATAAGCAAACACAAACCACGACCATATTCAAATGTCCAATACGTTGCATTTATAGACAAAGATTTAAACTACACTTTCAGAGGGATTCATAAAAAATTATTTTCATACGCGAAAATTCTTACGTTTCAATTTAAATAACTAGTCTCTAATTCCATGATGAGTATAATGTCATTCTTATTGGACACAAAAGTTTAAAGCAGTTGTGGCAGTGAGGAAACGAGTAGCTAGAAACAAATATAAATGCCAAATTCATATACAGCCAGATAGAAAACCCTCACTAGGTTTATTCTAACTATACAATTACATTAAAACGAAAATATATTTTTAAAAAAACTGAAATTAGCAAAGATAAATTAATCATCATTCCGCCTCCAGGAGTTAGTGACAAAAAAAGACCCAAATAGTTATTTGTGTTACAAATTAACAAAACAACTGACCTGGGACCTTAATAATAACCTTCTTTACGCACTATTGCTTTACTTTACGCACTCGAAAGTGTGTCAAAGTACGTACGGTAGCAGAAAAATCGTTTCAAATCGTCAGAATTCTTACTGAAGTAACTATTGTTAGAGACGAATGGTTCGTTTGTTCTTGAATAAATTAAGAAAAAATATGAATTTGAATGAATGCAATGAAAATTATTTCGAAATGTAGACGAAGAATTTAGTAATTTGTATGATGAAGAATGTTTTCTGGATCTTTAGATTAATAGAAGGTGACCAGTAGAGAACTTGGACTCTGGATCTCGGCCGATTCTCGAGGTACTTGCAAATGCAAGAAAATTCTTTGACAAAATTGGCCACATTGGAGTTACGGAGAGTTAAATTCTTAGACTAAAATTTTAGTATGAAAATTTGGTATCCTCCCAATAAAAGTTGTCGTAATTTTTGATATTTTCCTTTGAAATATCGTGCACTCTACGTGGACTATTTAAAACGATGACTATCCACATATTGATATCCAATTAAATCGAGATTTTACGACGCTACTGATCCCTAATGACCCAACATGGTTTCGGAGTATCGATAAACAAACTGATCCGGGGGCAAAATTAAATGTGAGCCATGTTAAGAGTTGAGCACAAAAACCATGAACTGCTAGAATGTTTCTATACAATGTAGATAAAATGCGAACATCTTATGTAAAGAGCAAGAGGAGCCCTCTTCAAAGAGTGCTTCATTAATATTGGGCCGCAGGCTCGGTTAGTTCACGTGGCTTCTTTGCAGATAAACTTCTGGTTTTTGTTTGTTGCATATTATTAATTAATGCACTTAGAGTTCGTTGTTAATTTCATTCTACTACGGTACGTATCTTTTTAGAATTATACCATGGAAAATATAATATTTAGAAAAAATAGGTTACGAGGAAACATTGAAATATTATACCGGAAACTCATTTATATCAAATCAAATCACTTCGGGTCGATAGTTGCTGCCAACAATACGATTTTAATTTTTTATTTAAAGTGTAAGTAGTACTTTTCTATCCAATTTGTAGCTACCACAACAGCTCAATCGGGTTGATGTCGGGCGATAGTGGCGGCCAAATAATTACTTCTAGTACATTCTTCCTTTACAATTCTTTCAAATACTTTTTGCACATCTTGGAGGAATGCTTGGAATCATTGTGAATAAAGCGCTGGCCAGAACGTACTAAATCTATCTAGGAGTACGCAAAAGTAGATACCTAGATTCATTACCTTGACTTTAAAGACTTAACGAAAGAACTCCTTAGTTTTATTTTAAAACTTACAATATGCGAGAACGAGAAAAAATTCGTATGTTCAAGATGTCTTGATGCAAAAAGTATAAATCACAGCACGTTCTTGGATCTCACAGGACTAAACTTCAATCATAAACACGTGATAAATAATTCACAGTTAAAAAATAATAAACAAATTAGCTGGTACTGGTTTCTGGCCTCAATCTGAAGATTTTAGCACAACCATATGAGCTGGGAAATATATTTGTACACGCGTTGAGAGATTCCCAATAAATTTTCAGCTATTTTGGATGCTTAGTGGCTGATTGATAATCGTATAAGTGAGTCATTGTGAAGATTTTTTTGGAAAATAGTATCAGACTGTCATTAAATAATTATTATCAAAAGGTATCAAGACTACGCCAATAAAATAGAACACTATGGATGACTCTGCATTTTCATTTACGAACTGAATAAAAACATGGCTGTATCAGCTTCGCTGACGATTAGCTTCAAGCCGAACGAAAACTGGGATAAACAAAAAAGTTCACTAAATGTTACTGGACCGTCGATTTAAGGTTAGAGGTACAGAAAAGAATATTGTCATTATCAAAAGAACGCACTTTGGACTAGAAGCAATTCGAAAGAACATTTTTCAGGCCTTATTGAGACTTATAGAGACTGAAAAGAAGTTGATAAATAAAAATGATTATGGAAAAGAATGTCTTGTTTCTTTGTTGGTTCGGAAACTTGAAAGACAACCCTCGTATATTAAAAATTCCCTATTGAACAGTCAAATACGACATTAATTTACTAAAGATTAGTTATTTTTATGAATTTCCGTAAATGGTGCAAATAATACTGACTGTATTGCGGTATCAAGAAACAAGAAAATGTACTCTCAACATTATAATTAGTACAAGTTTTTTATGCTGGAATATTTCTACATATAGTGGCTACTTACATACGGGTGGTCTTGACTCACCTTTCAAACATGTGACATTGACATGGTTCTTCAAACCTTACTTGGCAGATTTCAATATTTATTAGATGTCTTCTCATTTATCTTTAGCGAGTTCCTCGCCTTTAAAACCGCTTATCGATGATCGCTTTTGAAAAAGAAGAATAAACAAATTCTTAAAACGAGGTCGATATGTACAACAACAGTCGCTGCCGAAATTTCGATAAAAGATTTGTCCTTACAATGATAATTGTAATTCGAACATTGATATAATTTATTGCCAGGTTTTCCTTAAACTGCAGAAGAATGTATACTACATTTTTTTAATGAAATAACTCCAGATCTGACTTAAAATCAACCACAAAAATTTTATACAAAAACATCGAGTGCTTTTAGTCTCTGTTGTTAACACCCTTAAATGTTACAAAGAAACTCGTAAAGTGTTGAAATCTATCTACAGTCATAATGTAGTAACTTTGAAGACTATTTACAAGTGGTATGAACAATTTAAAAATGGAAATGAAGGCAGTTATAAACGATCAGGAGCTTCTTCCACAACGGAAACGTACAAAAAATTAGGAAATTTTCCATTCACACAGGCAATTCGAGGAAAACTCAACGAAAATTTCGTTCATGGATATAGATTTGAGAAGACTTTGGAAGAATTTTATACTGGAATGAAAAAACCTGCACATTTTTACTGAATCACATTATAGAAAGTAACCACATTGAAGACGGCATACAATTGAACTCATATCAACGATACAAAAGGAGAAAATATGAACAATAAAACAAAATGATGTCGACGGTTTTGGTAATAAATAGATTATATAATACATCACTCAATAAGTCGTGTGACTGACACATAGATGACGCTACTATTGTCAAATCTATATGAAGTTTATGAAATACCAACTTTTAAAAGACTATGTGCAAAATTTCATGACATTTCGAGAAGTTAGAAAAAAGTGACAGCCATTTAAGTTAACCTACTTTTGTTATTTTCAAAACAATTTCGTGTGTTAACTTATCATTGGTTTTTGATGAAAAAAAATACTGTACAAGCTCAGTAATGGCATCCAAAGTGTTATCTGGACGCTACTCCATCGAAAAGAACAATTTGTTATTGGTTTACTGAATTTAAATATGGTCGTACAGACACCGCTGATGGTAAACATTCTGATCGCCCAATTGAGGTGGTTACTCAAGAAAACATAAAAAAGCGTAAATTTAAATTGCGTGAGATAGCTCGAATTGGTTCCTCATCCACCGTATCGTCCAGACCTGTTCCCCAGTGATTACTGGCTATTCGTTAATCTCAAAAAAAATCTCGCCGGTTAGAAATTCAGCTCGAGTGAAGAAGCAATTGCTGAAACTGATTCATATTTTGAAGCCAAAGACAAATCCTTCTACAAGCACGACATCGAGGAGTTATAGTGGCTTTTGGAGGAGATTACATTGATGAATAAAATCGGCTAATTATGTAAAATACAATAAAATTATCAAACTATCGAAAATTTTAGTTGATTTAGATTTTTTTTAAGCATACATCTGTTTCTAAATATAGCAATCCTTCAAAGTTTTTCTTGTACATAGAACCAAATAGTGTTGAAATTATAATTTGTAATTAAGATAATTTTCTTCATACTTGAAATAGGAGAAATGAAATGATTGAAATTAACAACAAATATTCATAAAAACTTACTATACTATAAGAAACGTTAGATCAAGTCAGTGGTTGAACGAAAAGCTGGTGCTTTAGATTGGATTAAAATGGATTACTGCCAATAAATTTTGGAAATTAAATCACTTATCAAACGCTTTCAATTATTAATAATCATATCATTCCACAAGCAAACTCCGCTAAGTAACAAGGCATGAACTTTGGGAGTGTGGCAACTTGAGCAATATTGGATTCAAACAAGTACAATTCCAAAACAAAAGTATTGAGGAGTGTTGTTAAGAAGCATTGATCTCTACAGTAAACGAGGTAAAACTTCTTACAAGAAGCATGAAGAACGACTCCATAACCACGAGAACGTCAATAGCAATCTAGCTGATGGTCCAACGTGGGGGAGTGTGACATCTAAAAGGAATTTTGAACAAGTGTAGTGGTGAAAAAGACAGCACAGTACTTCTTGTACAGTCTAATAGTTCAGACAGAACAAAACTGGGAAAACACGTGAATGAAAATCGCAAAAACACTTCAATGTTGCAGGTTTCAATAATAATAAAAAGTTGTATATCCAAAAAGTGAACAAATATATAGGAATGTTAAGAAGTCTTATTCAATTATTCATCCAGAGATGATTAAACAAATAGTTCCATAAAATTATCTGGTAAACAACTTCTAGAATAAAAATGGTTTTTTTTTCATTGAAATCCTTTATTGAGCATCATAAACGAAATCGATGTTGAAATAATAAATAACAGTATATTCCCGAAAACATATATTTTCTGTTAAAAGTCCCCAAAACTGTCAGCTCTAAGTTTTGTTGCAAGTTATATAATTCAAAATTCCATTTCCGACATTGGTGTCGTGGTGAGGCAAATCACTATATCCGATTTAAAATGTTCAGCCGTTGCTGAAACGAATTGGTGACTCAATGATTCTACTTTCGGGCGGATGTTGTTTAATGGCAACTGCATGAAGAGAAAATATAGACGAGTATATATATTTCTTGTCGGCTACCAGAGAGGAGATGACCCGTA
The DNA here is from genome assembly GCF_026250575.1 of Diorhabda carinulata. NCBI lineage: Eukaryota > Metazoa > Arthropoda > Insecta > Coleoptera > Chrysomelidae > Diorhabda > Diorhabda carinulata. Next base: position 4,408,156 of record NC_079463.1, read on the forward strand.
TCTTCCGGTCAATTTCTTGGACATTGTTTCGCTGTCGCTGTATCGGATTAGTTTGTTTGTTCTGCAATTAAAATTTGTTAGATTGCACGATTGGTGAAACACGTTTCCAAGTGGGACTTTGAAATGCAACTCTCTGATTAATCATATTATGGCACTATATTTAAGATCGTGACTAATAAATTCTCATTCTTTTTTCTTTAATTATCAACATTCTGTTTCGTGAAATGTTTTCATTATAATTATCCGCTTCAAAATTCTGAATAAATTATCAAATAATCCGAAAGTCTGTCATAATTATTACAGTTCCAAATGTATCTCCAAATTTAACAATATTTACAGCTCTGTAGTTCCATACAGTCTTCAGAAGCTTTGGATTATAATGACTGCTAAGCTGGCTGCAGACAAAGCTTATAAAACATAAAAGAAACCAAAAGACAAATTAGGAACATGAAGTCGAAGAAGTCGAGGAAAAAAGTAAAAGGGAGCTAAATATCGGAATGGAAAGAAATTTCCAAAATATACTGAAGATCAGCTGCGCAGAGTTCCGATTTGATGATGCGCAATAAGAAGGTGTCAAAAAGAAATTTGAAGATAAACTTTTGATCTGGTGTACCATATCGGAAGCAAGCATTTCACATCATTATGTAGGGCATGAAAGATGTATTTCAAAATTGGTTGATTTGAAAGTGCTGAATGAGTGAATTGTTAATATTATTTCGTTGTTTTGAAATTGCACTTTTGTTACATACGTTATAACAACCATCATCTCTGAAATAATTTTTTCCTGTTAAGCTTTCCGAAGTTATAACTAATATTAATTACACTAGGAAGTAGCAATACCACGATTACGAAGGGAATATGTTGTTTCCTATGAATTATATCAGTAGTTGGGATGTAGTTAATTAAAAATGGATTTACTAGGGTGAATCTTCATATGCAAGAAAGAAATTGTATGTAATAAAGACATTGAGGAACAGACGTTAATCTTATTATATAATGTGAACGTCCGGATGTTTTGTCGGATCATCGAGCAGAAAAATGGAAATGGAAATGAACGGAAACGATATCAATTTGATAAAATTGCTCTTTTTCATTGCTATTTCTATCATATCATATTTTATTTCAAACATCTCATAAATTCTCTATTGGTTGAAATGGTATGAATTTTCGAATAAGAGATAATAATTTCAGTCGCAATCTGTATTAAACTCAAACCTTCATTTCTGAGCGGTATTGAAGACGGTAGCAAGTCAGTAACTCAAATTATCCAAGTCGATTGAAAATAAAAACAAAAAATTCGCCTAGAAATAGTAAACCATAGGGAAAAATTTCCAATAAACTATTTCGTTTATCAGTTTTTTGTACATTGCCATGAATAATATTTCCTCATCATATTATTAAACTATTCAAATAAACAATCATATGCAATACCTAAAAATATGAATATTTACAACAAAATCAAACATTATTCATAAAAATACGACTTTTTAAGTTTAAAGAAGGTAGTGAAAGATTAAAATCAATGTGCTTGGATTTTCTATGTTTACGTTATTAGTCGCAAAGATATATCAACATTAATTTACATATATTTTACGAGGGTGGCTCAAATATAAATCGGAATTTTCGAATAAACGCGCTAAAAATTTAGTAACGTGAAATTGGAGACACTGGATGTGAGACAGCCGGGACCGGGTAACCTTACTTTTTAATGTACTTATAGTACAACGCGTCATTATTCGTTTTGAGGTGAAAAATAATGTAGAATCCACGAAAATTCATCAAAAAATACTCGGGGATGAGTAGTGTATGTGTAGACTGAGGTGTATGAATGGTTTTCCGCTTTCCAAAAAGATTGAAAAGTGGTAGCAAACTTTCCACATACATAGTGCCCCAGAAGAAGTGTTGCCGTTTTTGGAGACGGACGCGATAAGCAAATATTTCAAAAACCGCAAAATTTCGGCCAGGCGGGTGCCAAGTCTTCTGAATTTATAGAAGAATTCCCACGCTGAGAAGTTCGCACGTGTCTCCTGGTGCGGTATAAAGAGAAAAGAAGAAATTTGCTGCACCGAATATTCACCAAAAACGAAACTGGAATACACCACTTTAATCCGGAGAGTAAACGCGCGTCAGCGGAAAAAGTGTTGTGAACAGTGTTTGGGCACATGAGAGAAGTAATTGCGGTTGATCTTCTCAATAAACAAAGAACTGTGAACCTCCTAAAAAACTCGGTTAAGCCTGTTTACGTTTCAAAACACCCGATTTGTCACCATGCGACTATCATTCATCTGGTCCTTTGAAATAAGCACTTGGTGGACTACGACTTGATAGCAATACGGAGGTAAAATCTTTCCAAAACTTCCGTAGTTTGTTCAGACGCTACTCAATTAAATATATGATTTCCATCTCAGAAATCTTGCGGTGGAGATTCTCTTACTTAAAATGAGAAAAATAAGACTTAAAGGGTCATGACCACTTATGAATAAAGTATGAAAGGGAAGTTAGTATACAGCTTTGTTGAACTACAGTCAGGGGGAAGTGAATAGTTGAATAAAACAACAACGGTCAGTTAGATATGAATATATCTAACTAACTAAGGTTTCATTCGCCAGTATCCTTAGATTCTTAGATAAATTAGGACGTATTCTTCAACAGTCTGCTTCTGACGATCTCATTTCACTAACTCGAAAGATGTAATCCTTTTAAGTCTTCTCGCTGTTTCCGTAGTATCAAAAAGTTAGATTACCTCAACCTAGGTGGAAAATTTGATTATAGTTTGGTAAGTTTTCATATCTAGGTACTCAAATATACCAATATCCATCCACGATGCTCTCTAGTTCTTTGTTCTGATATTTTAAAATAATTTGTAGACTACTTTGACTAGAACAGCTTCCATAGTTCAATACTAAACCAAATGGGTTTACATCCATATTAAAATTTCATGAATATAATTGACAAATTTTATGAGGATACTTATAACAAACCAAATTTTTCATTTGTATGAAAAAAATTCTTTCCGCCATACTTTTTACGAAGAGCGCTTCGTTGTTATGTCCTGATTAAATTCTTGATTGAATCTCTTCGGCACATCCAATAATTATTATTCTTATAATATTCTCGCAGCTACAAGAAGAATTCAGAAAATATCAAGTATTCCTATAAATTACAGAGCAAAAGGACTGCTTGGATATTATCAACGTAGTATATATTCTAGTCACATATACATTCCAGAAGTAGCAAATAAGATGTAACGCAGCGTGTATGAAACATGCAGATCTCGGGATATGATATCAGGTTGAGTACACTAAAAAGTGTTTATACTACGAATCACAATACTCTGTTCTGTTAGTTGGAAGAATTTTTAATGATTTTAAAAGTTAAAAGTCGTTTAACGTAGTTTTTTTAACATCTTTTTATTTTTGTTACATTCGTATAATGTATCTATACTAAGAAGAATCTAGAACTAACACAAATACTGTTAACTAAGTTGGAATTTCGAGAACGGCTATTGATATTAATAGCCAAAGAGACAGAATATATGATAAGATAATAAGAATAAGAGACAGAAGATTCTACAAAAAGTATTTTGAAAAAACTTTGAACAGAAATCAAATTACGAGTATGGTCCCTGAAGTACCCGATTTGACGTAGAGATGGCGATAGCTGCTTGAAAAATACCACCGTATTAGTAAATTTCACACCGGATACAAAAAAAACAATCAAAACAATGGACCGAATGAAATAACCTCCTCTAAACTTGAGTAACAACAATTAGGAATCATCCTGTATACCATAAATCGTGCGATATAAATTTATTATTCCATTCTGTTGTTGAAAAGTGAAGAATCGAGGTAACAGAACAATGTTTTTAAGTGTAAGAGATGTCCTAATGATAGGTTCGCATATACTGCAATTTTTAGCAGCGGCGTTTATATGCATTCTTCGCGGCTCTGATTTATGTTAGATTGATAATGGATCGGCAGCGACAGTTAACACCCGCCGCCGACCACTACTGAACCAGGTATAATGTAAATTACAATGGTCGGTGTTGTAAATAATCCGTTTTCCTTTTCTTAACCAAATATTTGCAATAACTTCCAAGTTTTTCAATGTCTGTAGTCTACTGACTTCGTCAGAATCTTGAAGTAATATTTCGGTTACTTTACATGTTTATGAAGAATTACAAAAATTATATATTTAAATTATATAGTAACGTATAAAACATAATCTACCCAATCACAAAGGTTATTTATTCTATAGTCGTTTAAATCAAAAGAGTTAATTTTGTACACAAAAATCTAATAATCTAAGATCAGGTGATTACGTAGGCCAGCGTTACTTAAACTGTGTTCCGCGGATCCCCAGGGATCCGCGAAGCTTAATTGATTTTCTCACAATATTTTAGATAAAATAAAGAAATTGACGCACTTTGAAATTGAGAAATGAATCGAAAGCAATCGTCCCATTATATTCATAGAAACTTCTACTGTTCAATTACTCTTTGAATCGTGGCTCCTTTTTGAGTTTAATAGTGCGGGTTGTCTACTTCTATTTATCGTTATCGCTCGAAATGAAAACTCTATCGTCAATAATAGGATGGAAGAAACGTTTTTACAATCACAGTACGGTAAGCAATTCCGCATAATGGAAATAAAACTTAAAGTAATTTACTTTGCCCCTACGATTAACAATATTGTTCGAAGTTCGAACCTTTAATATTTCAGAACCTATAAAATGTATTAATGAAGTGTTTCTTTCTCCGATATTGACCGTAATATAAAAATGTAAAAATTAGTAGGTAAGTATGCTGAAGTCGTAATTTGGTTACAGGATGAAAAGATGGCTCAAAAAAGGTACTCTAAAGCGTATTATTGCAAAAGTTGTCTCTTCATCTTCTGCTTCGGATTCAACAACTACCCCTTCCGCTAAAGATAGCGATGGTTGTAGTAATGAGAGTGCTATAAATAAAATGGCTACAAATGAAGAAACGCCGGATATTTCTTCTACAAGTAATCAATCGAGAACAGTTACAAAAAAGCTTAGGAAGTTATATATCTTTGGGATTCATAAGCAGTAATGGAAATCCTCAAAGATCGTCTAAATAGCTCTGTGGTTCCAACTAAAATGCGCCGACGTTTGGAATCTATCCATAATGAGTTCAAGGAAAAAAAGACGGAGTTCTTCATGCGAAAAAGTGGAAAACTCTCAAAACAGAAAAGTTTTCAAAGCACAAAAACTGTTAATGAAAATGCAACTGAAGCCTCCTACTTAGTCAGCTATCAAATAGCAAAACAGGGTGAAGCCACTCAACAGCAAAAAATTTTATTAAACCCCTTCCACTATAAATATGGAAAAGTGTATGCTGGGTGACAAAGAAATTGCTAAGACTCCACTTTCGAATGACACTGTAACTCAGTGTATCAGAGATTTAGCAGCCGATATAAAGAACGAAGTAACTTTTCGCTTGAAATCTTTCGAATTTTCATTACACATGGATGAATTTACTGATATAACTGGGATCGCAATATTAATTGTCATTGTTAGATATGAATATGAAAGAGGAGTATTAGAGGATCTTCTTTTTTGCAAATCTTTACCCACACGTACTACTGGAGTGGAAATATTCAATCTCCTCAATTCTTTTCTAAAAGAGAATGGAATATCATGGGACAACTGGATGGAGCGAAGGCTATGAGTGGCAATATTAATGAGACTGCACAACTTATTAAAAATGTCGCCAGAAACTGTTCTAATAGCCACTGTGTGATTCATAGACAGGCACTTGCAGCAAAAAAGTTGCCCTCCTCTTATAAAATTGCTCTTGATAATGCTGTTAAAATTGTAGTAGTGTACATCCATCTCGTCTTTTATATACGGAAGTCCGATGGTTATCCCACAGAAAGATTCATTCGCGTATTTTTGAACTAAAGGACGAGGTCCGTGTATTTCTTCCGGAAAAAAATTTTGAGTTGCAAGATAGATTATTCGATAGAAATTGGTTGTTCAAAATTGCCTATTTGAGCGACATTTTTTAATAAAATAAATTAACTCATTTAACTCTACAGGGCAAACTGGTAAATGTATTTTCTGCACAAAAAAAGGTTCTTGCTTTTTAAGAAAAAAAAAATAGAATTATGGAAGACTTGTGTGATCTCCAACGAAAAGAAAAGCTTTTTAGAAGAAGCTGTGTCCAAATAGAAGAAGAAAATATAAAGGAAATTATTCAACACTTAGGAGGTTTGAGCGAAGCCTTCAATTACTATTTTCCTAAGGCACAAAATATCAATTGATTGTGGGTTAAAAATCCTTTTAGTGTTCACATAAAACCGTCTACCTTGTAAAGGGAGGATTTAGAATTTTATAGAAATGACAACAGATTCATCGTTGGTAGAAAAATTTAAATTAAAACCTTTAGACGAGTTCTGGTGTAGTTTGAAATAGTTTAAATATCCCAATTTGTCAAGAAAGGCTGTGTCAACCCTTTTACCATTTGAGACTACATAAATGTGTGAAGCGGGATTCTTCGCTTATGTATCTACTACCCCAACAGATTAAATTGCCGAACCTGAATGAGAATACAGAGCTCTCTCATCCATAAAACCCAATATTAAAAATATCTTCGAAAATAAAAAGCAATTTCATTCATCTCATTAATATTTTCCTATTTGATGCCTTATTTAAATTTTTAGAAAATTTGAATTGATTTTGAAATTTTGAAGCAAATATTTCAAATTATTCATTCAAACCATGGAATCGCACCAAGGGCTCCCCGGAAAAATTGGACATTTAAAAGGGCTCCACTCATCAAAAAGTTTAAGAAACGCTGACGTAGGCCATTCTATCAATCCTCTTCCTAACCACCGATTGGAAAATATTGAATTGAGGTCTATCATACATAGCGTTGATAAAACCATATCGCATTGAGTGCTTCCTAAATCAGGACATGCTTCCAAAGTCCCCAATGAACAAGGGACCAATGATGTAGATCAATCTGATGAGACGTAATAACTTCGAAACTAGTCAGTAGTTGCAAACATCTCCTTGTAATTACGAGCCATTGGGGATGTTAATATAGACAAAAAGGTCGATTTACATCACGTTCTTCAGAGGAGATGTCATTCAATATTCTACCAGGCTTTAGACAAGAAAATATTTGTTTTCTCCTTCGAAGAACGGCAAATTATTTCAGAGGTGGATAGTAGGAATCGTTTATTTCGGTCCCTTGCTTTTTCTCTTCAGCTCTGGTTGCTTTACACTCTAAGGTCTTCTTCCACTACTTGATCTACCTCTTTTTCCCTTGTCCTCTGGTATCTCTGGCAACTCGTTTCAAGAATCTGTCTTCGTCCATTCGTTTTAAGTAACCTAATCTAATTTTAAATGCAAAAGAATACTCATCAGAAAACATCTTCTAATTGGATAACACTTTTATCCAGCATGTCCATCATTCACTCATACAAATCTCCTATCAAATCTAATTTTTGATTTGATATTCAAACATCTGTTTAAATTTAGTCCACCTTATCTACCTTACCTACTCATAACTATTCTTCATTCGTAAATTCGTGACTAGTGGATAGAAATAATTGACATATTTTCTTTTCTGATGACAGACCATTCTTTTTTAGTTTTGGAAACATGGATTTTATATGTATATTGCGTTCGAATTTGACACGATAAGTATTTCCGGGGCGGTACGCCGCCATGTTTTACTAAAAGATAAACCATCAGTTACACCTTTATTACCACTCATTCTTAAGGGTTGTTTTATTTGCCCGTAATGGACCCACGGATTATTTTATGCTAAAATAGCCACGAAATATTTTGTCGACAAATGTTTTCTCATGAATTTTTTTTATAACTTTGTGATTATTCTCCAAAATTCTATGTTTGATTTCTCATATATTTTCGGATGTTTGAACCAGATGCTTGTTCCCAGTTTTCAAGGTTTAAATATAAAAATTGGATAAATATTTTCGTCCGAATTTGAAACAAATAGATATGTATATATGTACATCTCCGATGTTAATTGTTTATTTTGAATAAATGCTTCCATATTATAAATTTTATCAATATCAAAATGTATACATATAGGTATAATAATTTTACGCTTAGAATTGTATGTTTACATAAGACAGACATCTCAATATTTTTAAAATAGATCAAAGAGTCAACAATACAATGAAAATTGCCGATTGCTGAGTGAACTATAAATTTATATATCCAGGCTGTCAATATCAATTAAGATTTAGATAAAAAAAATCATTGTTTCAAATCTCCTCGTAGATAATAGATTATACCAGCAATGAAGTAATGTCAAAGACGATTAAAATACAGCTTACTGTAAAAGTTTATCTTTCAAAGGGATCTTCACAGCCTCGAATCATATTTGGAGAATAATTGTAATTTTTTTTCACATTTTTTTCTCAGTGCCATGTTTTATAATCACCATTTTATAGATGAAAGTTATGCAAAAATATGGAAACAACGATCAAGTATGACAGGTGACAGACAAAAATTAAGCTAGAAACTCAGAATTTTAAATTTCCATCTTCAATGAAATTTTACAGAAAAAATTTTAGTCACAACCTTTTGAGGGTGATATTTTGGAAAAGGGCTGGCTGAGGAAATTTTGTTTTAGGAAATACTCATCTTAACACACCCTGTATGTGGTCTATTCTTCATAGAAATCTTCAAAATGACATAAATATTGGATTTTGCCGATCATAGTCAGAGCTAATCAATTTCCAAATCTCGAAACAAAGTTGGCCAATCGAGAAAGTGATTAGTTTGAAATCTTCAGTGACTCACAGCCCAAGTACCAATCAATTCTCACAAATTTTATCTAGAAACTTCCCATTCGGTGTAGTAAATCACAATCTGAAGTTATAAGTCAAATTTTTTGCTACTAGATGTTGTCGGCGGATAATACAGTGGATTGCAGTTACTTCTGGTATAATTTTTTTAAGATGGCTTATCTCTTAAGATTGTAACAGTGCTACAAACTCTGATTCTCAGTTACGTGGCATTTCAAACTATACGGACTCCACCTCGTATCATTCGAATTTTTGCTTATATATGTCGATTTATTATATTATGTGCGTGTAGATATGATTAAGTTAAGTGGTATTAACTTTCTGATAAATCTGTAATGTAAAAAAGACAATGAAAAGAAAATATCTACCAGCAAACCCTTAGTAATCCTAGTTGGTATCTCATCTCGAAAGTTCGTCGGGAAAAGTGCAGGAAAGAGTTTGGGAAGCTAACTGCTATCTAAAATCGGAATAAAGTAGCGACATTGATTAAAAGCCTATTTAAAACTAAATCTTTAATTCAATCGCATTAACACGAAGGCATCGCATCGAAGACAACTTTTTTAATCAGTTTATTCCGGAGATTACTTCTTTTGATAAGAATTGATGTTAATGGAATTACTATCGATGTTTTAATTTTGGAAGTTTTCGCTGCTGCTCTCTATTTCTTTTAATTAAAAAGTTTCGTCAGAATTTGGAATCATGCAAATTAACTATAGAGATGAAAAAACGAAATTTCCATGTAAATTACTGTATCCGTATATAAATATTCTACGAAAAAATAATAAATTCATTTAATCATATCTTTTGTATCGGAAAAGTTAACATTTTGAGATTTTATGTTAAAATTATCGACTTTTAGCAAACTTTTGTAGAGAAATATCATTGATGATGATATTAGTTATCTCAAAAGTAAGCTCAGTATTGCTCAAAGATATAAAAATCTATAGATAATAAATAATCTTTCGACAAGTATTTTTGTATAATACAAATGAAAAAGTCCAATTAAGACCCCTGAGTTTATAATAAATAAGCCTTCCTAGACAAATACTTACTGAAAGGAAAATTGGTAGAACAATGCAGACAAAATAGTTAATGCTGGAGATGCAACAGATTTGGTACCGATTCATATATTAGGTGGTAGCCAAGCTATAGCACAAGAAATTATCGTAATTGGATAGATTGGTAGAGGTAGCAAAGAAATTGGATTGTCTTTCCAAAATGTAATAAGCCACTGTGTTAAAACTTAGAAAACTCAATGTAAAATAGAAAACGGAAAAGCGCTGTGACCACGTGAAACGTTTTGAGCAAAAACTTATGGAAAGCGAAACAATAATTGACAATATTGTTGAAGAAATGATGAGAAATTTAGTGTTTTTCAGACCGACACCAACCGCAGCGATTGTGATGAATATTTTTATTTATCTGGCATCGAAGAACGTTTCCACGAAAATAAACCATCTACAAGTGGAGGAAAAATCATACAAATTTGCCTGAAATGAGGTTTTATTAAATTTGGTTAGGAGAAGTTGGGCAAATCATAATTATTTCAATTGGTTTTTATATTCAAATATATTTCTCTCAAATCTATCATAGCAGAGTCTAACATCGTCATTTTCGACCACTTTTTACGGCTGGTTTTTGTAGTACGGTCTACAATGTATTCAGTAGACCGAACTTGTTGGCCAGTTTCTGATGGATGATATTGCACACTTGATTATGCCCTTGCAGATAGTCAGTATTAACTAACACACTACAAACAGATATTATATGCAGAATAGTCTTAAATGTTTGCTGACACTTTCTACATTTGTCGAATTGAGTGTTGTTGAGCTTCATGATATTCATGTAGAGAAGATGTGAGATAGTATGTTTGCTGTCTATTTGTTAGATTTAATGCCGAAGCCAAACTTCGTATCATTTAGCATGGTGACAAGGCAGAAACACAACAAGCTCAAGAAGTCATCTACGAAAGTTTACTATAAATGAATGGATTTTGTAAATCTGCAGACCTCTACAAACCATGATTGAGGTATTCTTGTAATCTACGAAAACAGTGTGTACATTCCGGTGATTTTTCTATGCTTGTCAAAGTATCACAGAGTACCTACACTCTTGATGATCTCTTCTACAGACCTTCTATTCCACCTCTAAGATGTTATTTTCCTCAACGTGTCTATAAATTATGTTGGTGGGCTGTTTTATATTTTATATATTCTACGAAGAGCATGTGGTGAGTTTACAAAAATAATTCATTATAATACAAAAAACTTTACTGATAATATTTTTGATTAAATCGATTGAGAACATGTTCCGAATTGTATTACATTAGAAAAACAAACTCCTTCTTGTTAACTGAATGTTTTCTTTTGGAATAGATCTTGTCTGTCTGTTATTGGATGAAACTGCGCTACTGATCACAATATGGAACAAGCGTAACGACCCCCGCTATATTTTCCGGATGGCTTAAAGTTAATTTTCTTGCGTTGTCGCAACCGTTTCGACCTTTCGTCCATCATCATTCGCATGGAAGATGTAGGGATTTAAGCCGCACGCACTTTAAAATTGGATACTACACGGTATTCGACTACGTATCCTAATTTTGATAAACGTTTCATTCATGATTATAAAAGAAAAGTTGTGTCATCATCCATCCATCGAGCGGAAAAAAATAAAGTAGACCGTAGTCTATACAAGTGAAAAATGGTATACCGCGGAATATCTCTGTGAAAGCGGAACCACGTTGTACCTACCTAAAACGAGTGTCATTCTTATGACGATTGAAGATTAGAAAAAGAGTGGAAGAAATTATTGGGAAATATCAATATCGAAACTATGTTTTGAGTAGAGAAAAGATAGAAAATATATACTTGCGTGCATAGAAATCGGCCCACTGTAAACTTTTGACTTTGACCATATTTTTTTTTCATCAAATCAAAAAAAAATCTTGTCTAGTAACAGCTCGCTCACCAAGTCCATTTTCGATTAAAACAATAACTTGGGCGGCTTTGTGTTGTGTGGTATGCATTAATTTTTGTTTCAAGCACCACATAAACATGTTTCATTTGTTTACCGGCTGCTATGCATATAAACGATAAGCCTTGCTGCTAAATTTATACTCACTTTAAAGCAAATGAAATTGTCTTTCAAACAGCATATTTCTTTTTTTGATCTGATTAATAATTATAAAAAAAGTACAGTGGGGCGATTTCCATGCACGCAAGCTTATTTTATTGTTTTATATCTTTCGAAATATCTAGTCTCTGGAATATAGAGAAAAAATAAAATATGTACAATGAGAATTTGTTTTTGATTATCTATCCACATTTCGGAGGGCGGCTCAAATAGTTTTAATAGTATTAACAAGCATCTGTCATTTGACTCCAGTCAAGCTGCGTTTATTTTATTTTTGGGAGTCGTTGCTTAAAGATTATTTTTGTCCTGTTTCGTAACCGAGGACGAAATCCACTGCAACATACCAGATATCAAACAACGGTCAAAACAGTGTTTTTCTCGAAGTGAATCGGCGTCAAGGAAAGCTGAAATGCTGTGATCAGAACTGACATTGTGGGACAGTCTATTTACAGTATTATTAACTATATTATTAACCTTTAATTTATTAAGGATTTAAACAAGAACCAGAAGAAATAATTTCAACAAAGACATCATTTCACAAACATGTACCGATTTAATGACGTCGACAAATTTATCTTTTTGGAAGGAACGAAATAATGTTGAAGAAAGTATTTGATAGTCTAAATGACTACGTTTAAAAATAAAATTATTTTTTATTCAAAACATGTATACATGCTAAAGTCATCGACTTCTTGACTCACCCTCGTATATCAAAGTGTATAAATAGGTAGACGATATTGAGAATCTTGAATTCAGCTGAAGCTAAAATGCCACAACTCAAAGATTTAACGATTATCGACTGTTATTTATGAAAATACTAACTCAACAGTTGATTCCAATAATTAAAATTGCAATAATTAAACATTTTTTAATTTCATAATTTTCCCAATAAATATTTACTAGTAACTCAGCGTCCTCTTTGAATAGTTAGGCAAATTATAATATATCCAAACCATTTAATGTAACATCGATAATCTGCAAAAAAGGTAGTAGATTGCAAACCAGTACTTCAAGTTCACAAGAGATGGCAATGTTATCGACGTATTTATGTTTATTTGGTTTACAAGCGCGACATCATTTATTATTTATCCACAACTTTAATGAAACAAAAATTGAAATATTTTAATCATCAAGTGTCCACGAATGATCAAATAATTTAATTCTTAAGTAGCACATATGTTCTAAAGCTATTAATGACGTATGGACTAGTTATACTATCATATAACAGATGGCGACATCATAAAATATTTTTCATAAATTAAATTGAAACATACGGTACACATCTAATTTGAATGTGTGGTATCGTTTATTGATAATGTAAACTTTGAATGAGATTCACACAAAATTCTCCTAAGAATCTAGTTATCAAACCTGCGCCATCTTTGTAGGAGTATACAAATTATATTAGTTGCTGAGGGTATACTTTAATTACACATTATTACAACAGATGGCGACGCTGGAAGCTAGATTTTATTCATTAAAAACATATTTAGTATATCTTTAATTCATAAAACAACACAACGATAATGAATCGTCAATGTATCAATATATCCAGTTTTGTGTCAAATCCGCCAACTTTGTATAAATTTATGCTGGCAAATTCATCCAGGGCTCATGACTCAACCTTGGGCCATCTGTATGAAACGTCTATAAAATAGTTGGTTTGTAAATTGTACACGTTATCTAACAACATAATATACGTCATATTTTTTTAGAATATATGACCTTATTAGCACAATATTCAAATAATATGAAGGTTTTCATTCATAACTGAAAATATTAAATTTAGTTAATTGTTAATTTAATATTTATACACGTTATTTCCTTTAATGCTTGATATTCCACCATTGTTTATCCACATAAAAGACATTATATTCCCTTTCCTATAATATTCTTCCTAGAATCATAAGAATTACGTTTTCGATGAATATAAATATAATTTAACGATAGCAAGGATATTTTTTCGTCAACATACAACAACGTACAAGTACAAATTCCTAACCTCAAATTTTATCCAATATCTTTTACCTGGTTTAAAAATGAAAATAACAAAGCTAAGTAAAAAGTAAACAACAAAAAAGTAGTCAATGTATCACTGGTAATAATTATATCTGCTGTAGCCTTGTTTTTGGATGAAGAAAAACCTAAGAAAAATAAAACATAAGGCAACTAAAAAATCCTCGGCGAGAGCAAGTAGTAAATTGAGTGAAAAACCTAAATTATTTCTTTTAATTTTCCGACTACAGCAGAGTGACAACTATATTCATTGGCAATAGTGACTATACTAATTGCTTTTCTCCAGGCATCAAAATGGAAGAGGAGAATACTCATTTATGTAGTTACTAAGTACGAATGCATATTAAAATTTAAAACTATAAAACAAACAAAAACAGTGGGGCTTGAAATAATAACTACAGTTTTCAGAAGATTTGTTTTATTTTTATTAAATTTCAAACAAACAACACTATGAATTATTGCAAAGATTAACAACTACGAATTTAACATAATGCAAACTTTATATAATTTACACGATTGTCTCTGAATATTGATTTTCTGTTTTACGTTTGATCATTCATGGAATTAACAAAACTGTACTTTGACTTTTTTCTGGTTTTCATAATTTTTATCCAAGTTCGAGAAGCAGATGGACTATAACAGAAGAAAACGATGAAAGCAGACAAGAGGACGGCTCTGGATACGTATCTGTCACATTAAACGTTCATATTTATTGCCTTTAATTTGTATCACCTTTTTTATTATTAACAAACACAAAGTTTAAAATAAAATTGTGAAAAATATCACTAGGTATAACATGATCTAACAACTGTTAGTTAAAAACGGCGCAGAAGTCACCTGAAATTTATTATTTTTTTGTCAAAATATAGAATAATTAAAAGAGTGATTTTTTGCTCAATGATTTTCATGACTTTCCAATTCATATGAATGAAGGCTTACAGATTTCATCTAATTTACAGATTCCTACATAATTTAAACTTCCTTATTCATTGAGCCTGTGGTCTCCATTTTATATCCATTGCATTATATTATTATAAATATAACATTATAAAAAAAATACGATTGAAAATATGGCGTCATATTAGATTTGAAAATCAAATAAAAAATTCACACAAAGAACGATACCCGTAAAAAATAAAATTAAGATCGTATAGTTTAAATTGTTTTACGACACCCTCTATCCGTGAAGTACTGAAGCTTCGAGGAGAAAACTATCTCTTAAAATCAAATTATGGAGAGTAGAGGCAAGCAAATTAAGGTGGCGCCGCAGTAGCAAGTGGAAGAATTTTATATGAAGAAATATTTTGCGTTGTTGTGATATTTTTCAGTTATTCTCGTAAAATAATATTGTAAGCTTATCAGGTTATATCCAATTTCACTGATAGGAAATAAGAGATCTTATTTTGATTGGAATACTATTTAGAAGGATACTTATACAAGAAAAACAGTCAATTATAAATAATGAATACCTCATAAGGTTGTCGATCATTTGACATGTACTCTGTGTATTTGAATTTTGTTGAGTGACCGCGATTGTTACTACAATTATAAACTTTACGCTCAATATTTTGAAAATTCAATGAAATTAACAAAAATTTTTAAAACAGTATGGTCTTATTCAAATCAATTTATTTTTATACACTGACAAAAGTGAGGTTATTCGTTTAAAGTATAAGCAGTCGTAGAAATTTGATAATCGTTCAGGTTTGCTGAATCCCCAGCAACGAAATTTTGAATTGCCTACAAATTCTTATGGTGATACAAGATTTTGAAAAATATTTAAATTGAACTATTTATTGTATCTTTAAAAGCTGGAATTTCTGTAACCGTTGGTAATATATCAGCTTCAACCCCAATTATTTTCTAGGGCGTTCTTTATATTTAGTGCATGAGTAAGAAAATAGTATTTGATAATTATTATTAGAATATAACAACGTTTCATTTTTATCGAAAAATATGGTCCATTATTTGGCCACAACGAATGGGTCAAAGCTACGGCACAGCATTTTTCAAAATTTCAGCAAATTATACTAAAGAACACTAAGATAATGTTGGATCAAAATACAACAATATCGAATTCATCGAAGATAAAGTAAATAACATGAAAAAATAACCAAATAAAACTTAAGGTCAAAACTATTCTAAAAAATTGGTATAATAAGGAATTATTGAAGTCAATGGTAAAGCCAGTAGGTTCCATTATGAAGCTTACAAAAGGAGCAAAGGATAATTCCCAAAATAGCAGCTTCTGGAGACATTTTCTGATTGATGAACACTAAAAATTGCTGAGGGTTTTGAAATCCTAATTGCTCCTCTATAGCACAAGGATCTAAGTACATATTTAAAAATTTTTAACTAACATATATCATAGATCAATAAGCTCTTGGTTTGATCGACAAAAAAATAATAGTTCACTAGCTAGAATCTTCTAAATAATAAACAATGTTCCGTTAAAAAAGTGTTATGATGATTTTTCTCTTGAAAAACAATTTAAAATAAATACTAACAGCAAACCGCTAAGATGAATTTGATAGAGATAGAACATATCATAAAGATATCATTTTGTAAAACATAAGTATAAGATTATGAGGAAGCTTCTTCAGAAATAAGCGCCACGTTTTCTAACATTAAAACAATATCATCAACGGATTGATGATTCGGAACCTTGTTTGGAGCTGTTCAAGCAAAATTCAAACAATTTTTCACATTTATGACTATGGATGAGATCTGGAATCATCACTACAGACCCGAATCAAAACTGCAGTAATTTGAGTGTCATCAGAAGTGAATACAAAGGGAACATTCGACTGGAAAGGTTATGGCGTCCGTAGGTTCGAACTCATAGTATTTTGTTCATTGAGTATTTAGAAAAATAAATTGATAACAATGAAGATTAAATTTAATGAAATATTTCGGCACCTACTCATCCTCAGTACTAAAAAAATTTCCCAAAGGAACAATTATCAATAAGGGATCGTTTATCATATAAATATTCCAAAACTTCGCGAAATAGATGACATAAAATGATTTCAAAGAACTCGATTTATGTAAATTGATCCGACAATAAAATTTCTAACAAGAATTCTAATCGAGAAAATACATACTAAATCTCTAGCATTACAAATAAACAAATTTAGAGTACTACCGATTTCTGGTCTTACTAGTCTCTATAACACTACAATCACTGTCTTCGTTGTCTTCTTCTTCTATAATGTCTTCTAACCTCGTCTCTTCTATCACCACTACTACATCTTTTCTAAAACAAGAGCTATTCTAAATAATTCTAGCTAAACACATATCTGAATTAGTTTGACAAACTCTAAAAAATACACCAAGTAATCAAATTTGACCCTGGCTGACAAAAAACCGAAAATACTGTTTTTTTTTTCAAGTTTTATAGATGGAGTTTAGTGCCAAACGAAACAGAGGTTCAGAACTTAAGTTTTTCAAATTGTTCACATTTTCACAATATTACAAAAAGTTTTGGTAATTATACACTTTCACGGTCACCTGGTTTTTTGGCTCTAGAAAATCGAAAAATGGTTGGATTTTAATGATCATGGTCTCAAAATGTTCCTTTTTACAGCGGATTTATAAAAAAAATTAGTAGAAATAGCTGGAATGAAAATTTCTCATAGTTTTACTGTTTTAAATCGTAAAAAAAAACGGTTTTGCAAAATAATCCTTTACAAAAAATTATCTCATTATCAGATAAAGTTCTTATATTTTTTTTGTATTCTACATAAATTAATAAACAATTTTAAAAAAAATCCAAAAAGAATGAGTTTTTCAGTTTTTATAGCTTAAAATGAAATCGATGAAAAACAATCAATTTTCGTGAATAGTTTCGTACTATATTCTTTAATGTTTATAGTTTTTGGACCATTAAAAATCGAAAAATAGATAAATTTTATAATTTTGTTCTCAAAATGTTCCATTTTACGACGAATTTATGAAAAACACGGGGGTAGTGGCTGAATAGTTTTAAACTTTAAATAGTAGAAAAACTTTTTTTTTTCAAAATATTCATTTTTTTATGTAAATTGCGAAAAAAAATATACGAACTTGATTCCACGACGTCAGAAACAGTTACGAAGGATTATATGTAGAAAGTCATTTTTTTTGCATTTAAAGTCATGAAACTGTAAAAAATATTTATTTTTTTAAATTTTCGTATTTTTTTTTATAAATCCGCCGTAAAATGGAACATTTTGAGACCAAGATCATTAAAATCCATCCATTTTTCGATTTTCTAGAGCCAACCTAACCTAACCAAAAAACCAGGTGACCGCGAAAGTGTATAATTACCTTTTGGGTAATTATAAATTATAAAGTGTATAATTACCATAATTTTTTGTAAAGGATTATTTTGCAAAACCGTTTTTTTTACGATTTAAAACAGTAAAACTATGAGAAATTTTCCTTCCAGCTATTTCTACTTATTTTTTTTATAAATCCATCCATTTTTCGATTTTCTAAAGCCAAAAAACCAGGTGACCGTGAAAGTGTATAATTACCAAAGTTTTGGTAGTATGAATAAAGATTTGCACTTTTTGATCAAGAAATTATCAACATTGTCGACGTGCTGAAAAAGTTATTTATATTAGAGTGAATCTTTAAAGTGTCCCACATTTTTTAAATTTGTTCTGATTCTATCTGTATATATTATTTTTATCATTAAATTCCCTTGCCTATTCCTCTCAGTTATTTTTTTTCTTCTGCCAGGTTACCGTATCACTTTTTTGGATTCGACTGCTTGTTTGTATTTCTTCACAAACTTAACCAGAACCACCACTTTTGGTTAACTTCGTAGAAATTGAAATTGTTTTTCATCTTTGTTCATTTCTGTTCTTAAAACTGTCTCAAACAATTCAACTTCAAACCAAATATTTGTGACAGCCAGCAGCAAAATTTCTGTTTCAACTGTGACATGTAATGTGGAGCAATCTTGTTTATTCTTGGTTTAAACTAGAGTTCAAATTATATTGAAAACTTTAGTTTAATCTCCATATGTGATAGCGATTGTCGATGTTGAAAAATCTATACACAAAATTTCAAGCAAACTTTTTTCTATAGTAAATATCGCTAGATAAACTTTTAACCTCGAAGGCAAATACCTCAATCTTCACAAGAACATCCAAAAATGTTATATCAATTCAGGAAAAATAAATTAGGCGCGAGGTTTAAACGCATCGGGTCGTGTCAAATTTGATCAGACATTAATAAGACAAGTAATCAGCTAGTAAGACTATCTACCAGGAAATATTGTAAAATTAATCAATTATCTATTCAGACTATTCATACTAGAATATCCAGTATTGTCTAAATAAAATTTGATGATTGAAGTTGAAGCTTTCATAGCAAAATGTTCAGAGTTAGAAAAATCAAACGTGTTTTCGCTTTATTTTGAAATTAAAACCGCAATTTAAGAAAAAAAAGGTATATCTACACACTATACACCAAGTATCATCATCCAAATAGAAATGTCATCATAGTCTTTGAATCACAAACGAATAATCGTAGCTGAATTAGCGGTTCTAAGACTAAATTTTGTTCTTAGTTGCCAAGCTTGTTTGAATAGTTTGCCCAGACATAGACATAATTGGTTAAGTGTTCAGTATTTATGTACTCAACCTCTAATAATCTACAGACTTCAAATCTACTATTGAAATAAATTATTTAGAAGCCGCCATGCAGAAGCAATTGATCGAAAAAGTCTTACCAAAAGAAATGTTCATGCAAACCATGGTTCTAAATCGTCTGCAGCACACTGCCGATTGCATGCAAAAAATAAAACTTAATTTCTACGTGCAAAATTAATAAATATAGACTAAGATCTCATTATCACCTAAAGAAATATAATAATCGGGAAGATAACGTGTTTTCATACTTACAGAAGGCTTTTGACTGTATCAAATTTATATTAAAAATTGAGAATTTGAGGTCCGAATTTTTAATATTGGCAAGTCAGTTTCATATAGTTAAAGATAAATATCAACTGAATCTAAATTGCAAAAAAAAATTAATTTTCTTACCGTCTTAAAGGGGACGGCGGTACGGGATTTTTAACAGATTCTAGAAGATCCAAGACATCTGAATTAGACGTACTTTGAATTATACTGGCACCTCTCAGCTCTCTTAATTCCACACCACGAAAAAGGTCACACCTATAAATGTTTGTTTCCTTCAACATTTTAAATAAATATATATATTTTTCTAGTCAGAAGCGAAACGACAAGATAAAATAAAATCCAATTAAACATTAACCTCCAAAGCTCAAGAAATTTTAATGAAACTATATATATTTATTTATATATGTTGAGTTTATGAGCGTTTTAGTAGTGAGATTGTGGCAAAATTGAATACCGAAGTGTACTATTTCTATTATATCTCCTAGCTTTCGAATACTTATATATTCATCATCAGGGACTGATATTATGGTCAAAGTACAATGTAAAAGTATAACAATAAGAATAATAAAATAATTAAGTAATCTCAAGCACTGTACATCCTTTGTATCAAATAATAATAATTACTCAAATCTTGCTATCCTGTTTCTTCCAACACAATTCCTAGGTATTGAAAACCACTAACTTGTTCTATAAGGTCCTCCTCAATACTGATTTCGATTTGTTCTTTTCGGTTTGCCACAACCATAACTTCGGTTTTCTTTTTGCGCATTTCCATTTCGTTTTCTGTCATTATTTAGTTTCAGTTGTGTAAATTTTCTTGTATATCCTTCTGGTTTTCTGTTTTGGTCATTATATCATCATCAAGCAGCAGCATAGATCTAGTTTATTAATGAGTGTTTATTTTCCCTAATTCCCACGAAACCTTGACTTATCATACATCAAAATCTTCCTTATGAATCACAATATCTATTGATAAAAATTCGTTTAAAACGGCAAAAGCAACAATCTATAGATTGATTTAGTTTTCTTTTCTGCACTTCTAATTAATTCATTAATAAATTTTAAATTTTAATGGGTTCAGTCTGCCTTCTTATCGCTTGTCTTATCTTTTGCTTATTATTCTATTTCTCGTTTTTTTGTACAAGTATTCAGTAAGATTGGATAGACAATAAAAAATCGTCTGTAAAACGATCCCAATAAAAACATCCTCATACCCTACATAGTCACGATCTCAAGTAATATTTTCACGATCGTCCCCAACTCTTGAAAGTCTGTTTATCTTGTAATTGAAATAAGCATATTGATTAAAAAAAATCAAAGATTGATATATGGTCACACTGTAAATATTTACCTTACTAATTCATCTAACGTTGGAGTTCTGGTTGTTTGAAATATATAATCGAGAGTTTCAGCTACCTTTGGTGCTCTTTCTAATTCGAGTTGTAGATGAGCTGGCGTAGGAGGTTCTGGAAGCTCGTATCCAGCTGTCATTTCAAAAAGTAGGTAACCGAAAGAAAGAGTTTCGGGAGCAGATGGTGGTTTCGGTATCAAACCCAGTAGAGGATTTTCTAAACCAGCTAATCTAGCTACTCCGTTTTGAATTATAACGTTACCTGAAATAATGGATATAACAAAGAGAATTGTGGTTACAGTTAGAGGCCTTCATGACTGACGGTTTTTCTACAACAATGCCAAATTCTCAAATCTTTCATCCGAAAAATTCTAATTTTTAAATTTCCTACGGAGAAGCTTTGTTTGTAATTGAAAAATTAACTATTTCTCTCCAATTTTCTTTTGGATTTTGTAGCTACTCTTAAATTTATTTAAATAAATAAAATCCATACAACAAATTGTTGTACTATAAGAAATGTATATTTGAAACTGAGTGACCTCATTGACACCTGGGCGAGTAGAAATTAATTTGTGATGTTTGGTGGAATGAAATCGACATTTTAGCTCAAAAACGCATCGAATACTCGTAGATAATTTAGTTAAAAATTCTCACCTGAATGCAGATGATATAATTGTGGAAAATATCGATTCCTCAAGAAAAGTAAACCTTCCAAAATTTGACGACCCAGACATTGTATCTGTAAAAAATATTTTTACCTTTTCAAGTTCTGAATAATATTTATTGGTTATAAAATTCTAGCATCGAGTACCAAAGACCTGCTCCACGTGGGGTCAAGTAAATTATTATACAGGATGTTCTAACAAATAACAAAGCCCAAGTACGCAGTTATCACTTGTAGGAAACATAAAATAATTGAGTTTCGAGAATTGTTACTTCCTTGAGTTCTGGTGTTCAGCAGTTAAAGTTAAAAATAATCATCAATATGCATTTTAAATAAAAAGTAAGGTTATCGGTTCAAAGCTCTGGGTCCATTTTAATGGCGCGATTATAAATAAAGGGATTTCCACAAAAGTCCAAAGAACATTGTCGAAAAGTATATGAAGGTATTCTTTTATAAGTTGAGTCACAAGATGAATGCAATTCCTTTGGAACCCTTTTTCAGTACCTTAATTTTCCCTTACCAGTTCTACGGTGGCGTTTACAGAAAACTTTGGAAAATAAACTGGAAATCTTGAGAAACTCAACGTACTCTGCTGCTTGTCTTTATGATGAATTTCAACAAAGTTATTAAAGTTTGTTTTTTCCTGCTCCAACAATCTCGTAGTGGCGGAAATAAGAAGAAAATCTTACATCCTGGTTTTCAATCTCGTTTTATGAGAAAACGAATAATTGTACGAAAAAAAGACAAGATGTCAGATTTGTAAGAAATTTGATAAACTTTCAACTGGTACCATAATCGATTTGTGACGGTCTCTCAAGTAAATTTTTATTTCTTTAACGTTCCTTGTTCTTTTAATATATTTTTAATGTATAAATTTTCAGCGTTTATATCCACGTTTTCCAATTTTGTCAAGAGGTATCTCTGAATGCGATATCCGCTGTCACTCACTAAAAGATGTCTTCCGAAGTGTCCTTTTTTCAAACTGCCTCCTTGAACCACTGTTATTGAATTATTGAATATTGTCTGGTTGTGAACGGAACCTGGCCAACCAGCCAAGCATCAGATACAGTTTGTACGTTTAATGCAAAAAAAGCCTTTTCGGGCCCTAAAAATTTCTGCCTGGTGATTGTATAAGAATTAAAGTACAATCAATTGCACTTATCGGGGGAAATTGGCAATTCGATTCATCCCGAATTTGATTCAATAATGCTGCAAATGTAGTACGATATCCATCCATCACATTTAACTGGTTAAAGAGACGCTTGGACAAGCTTAGAATTCAAACATAACTTTTGTTTGCATTTGACGTTTATCGCTAAAGGAAACTTTGATGTGCTAAAGTAAAACATTTCTAACTTTACCTTAAAGTTGAAAAAACATTATTAAGTATAGTTTTTAATGTTACATTTTAAATACATGAAACTATTTAAATAATCAAGATCAATGGGTTATATTAAACAAAAACGTCTTCTAATATCCATAAGTTTTATATTCAAATAAAATTGATCGTCCACTTACTGTTCTCAACGAAAGTCCTTCACTTTTGGACGTGTACTTTTTCTCATAATCCTCATGCCACGCAGACCCGTAAATTAAATCTTTTAGGCTTCCGGTGGGATTTAAAGGGGTTATAACGGCAGCGCCGGCATCCCAAAATTCTATGTCCAGAATTGGATGAATATAGGGATGTTGCAATCCCCTGAATAAAGCTAAAAGTGTATCTTTTGTCGCTTGGGACGGACTTATGGGACAATTTGACGGAAGAGGTAGTAAAGCTAACAGTCTTTCTGCTCCTAGAATGTTATCTTGGACGATAAACCTGTAGAATACGATTTTTATGGATAAAAAACTATTTTCAAATAGATATTTGAATATGGGCAAAAATTTTGAATAAATTAGGCTTAATAGTCCGTACCGTTAGTTCAAAATTATAACCTATTTGTAATACTTGATGTCAGTATTATTATAGAATATAAATATGCAATCAAAAAGTAAAAGTTTAGTCTCTACTTAAGGGACCTTCTGTCTTAAGTTATTACGTAATTACCTAATCTAATAACATTAGTATTAAAAATCATTCATGTTCAAATAAAATAGATTGACTTGGCCATCGCAAGAAAACGCAACGCTCGACGTGGTGGAGGCACTGCCATGCCATCAAATATTCGAAATACTTCAAATAATAACAAAACTATGGAAAATTGAGTTTGATAGCATTATTTGAAAAACTAATCAGTCTAATAACAAAAAAACTGATTTGATAAGGCTTAGTGTATTTTTTGGTATATAAAAAAACTAATTCTTTCAAAAGTCATTCGTTACAACATAACCTAACTTTTAATTAGACGAATCATTTAAAAAACAAAAGGAACTACAAAATATTACTAATTCTATATTCATCCTTGTCATTTTTAAAGTTGTTTTTGTGAAATGAATTTGATATTTCATAACAAAATTGAAATACCAAAAAGATCCTAATCGATTGGTTTCAAACAATTCAGATCATTACATTAATTGAACACAAAGATTTTATGAAAAAGTTTTGGAAAAGTACTGCCATCTGTGATTATACGAGTCTTGTTAGGAAACTGAATAAATCGAATGAATAAGATATTTACAATGGGCTGGAGTTTCTGAAACGGGAACCCACCGAGTGGTTTCAAATTTTCACCCTATACTCTATTAAACAGGACACGTTGCAAGGATACAAGATAACCGATGGACAAAAAGAATTTTAAATTGGAGACTGAGAACAGACAGACGAAATCCAGGAAGACCCCCTACGAGATGGACTGACAATATTAAGAGAATACGGACAAATCGGGTAGTGACCACTCAGAGCAGAGAAAACTGGAAGCATTTGGAGATATAAGGCTAAATGATGATGATGATGATGACTCTATCAAACACTAGATGCCTGTACCTAAAGGGATTCTAGGCGTGTTGGAAGGAAAATTTTTCCGAGCCTAACCTAACCTAACCACGTATTTTCAGCTAGATTTTTCATGACACAGAAAAACTTTCCAAATTCTTTCATCTAGCACCGTCATATTCTTTCAAACCATTTTGCAATCCGATTCTCTTACACCAAAGTAGAAAACTTTTCTTTGAGAGACGCCAAAAATCCTTTTAGGTACAATCATCTAGTGCGAGTATTTGGTAAAAATTTCGGTCCAGCCATAAAATGGTAAGGATTAATACAGTATCCTTCCAACTTTCTAACTACTGCATTTTGCGTGAATCCTTTTAGATCAAAGAAACATTTTTCAAGAATCATTCTAACCATTGATGAAAGCTGCGTAACATTCTATTCAGTAGTTTTTGATCGCGACCAGATACAACTTTTATAATTGTCATATTGATAGCACAATGATTTCTCATTTCTATTAATAATATTTGGTGTTAATCAATTTTTATTTATTCATATGAAATATGTCTTTTCTATCGAGCTACTTAAATAAATCATATACGTTTTCATTAAAATTTCATTAAAGCGTATCAAATTATTCAAATGAATTGCGTGAGCATGAATTATACAATATTATAGTTAGCTCTTTGGTCGAGAATAATATCATGAAACGTAGATCTAATTAAAAATGAAACAGATTAAAAGATATGTTTTTTAGAATTGAAATTCAAGTTTATAACTTTCACAATTTTCAATTTTGTGGATATTATACTTTGTTAAGCTATTATTTATCATAATTCTGTCTGTTTTCAAAACAATAAAAACGATAATAAGTCATTTTTTGCTGAAATAACCTCTAGTGGGTGCACGTGCAGCACATACTGAATCTATCTCATGGTCAGAACATATCCAACTTATTTCTAGTGTGAAGGAGCAGGATAAAAGGTGTCGAATAGTGTATATAACTAAACACACAAGTCACTTTAGCTCTCTTAATTCTTTTAACGGGGTGATTGTCATAGTACTTGTTAACTAGTTTATCTTATCCCATGTTTTCGTCTTTCATATCCCTTTCAGTCCAACGAAATTCCTGCTCTATCGCTATGCTTTTTCCCCTCTCAGTTGCTATTTCATCATAGCTTTTGTTATTATTTGTTATTACGTTGTGCACCACAAGTTATTGAATCATGAGCCTTCGCTTCTTTTATATTCATAAATGGGTGATTCCGTTCTAACTGTGATATTCAATGTCCTGTATTGTTTTTTTGTACTAGTCATTAATTAATAATAAATTAATAAAAATTTTGTGTTAATTGAATAATTCTTAAGATATTTAAACATTATTTTTATACAATATAACTTGCCACTTAAAGAAAACTTATACTACATCACTTGAATGTCAGTACCGTGTCATGTCCATTCCTAGAATTTACCGATAAATTATTAATTTTTTTTGTCGTAACAAATGATTTAAACTAATTACCTTATAAATTCTAATGTTTATGATCAAACTGAGGAAAATTGATGCACT
Organism: Diorhabda carinulata; assembly: GCF_026250575.1. NCBI lineage: Eukaryota > Metazoa > Arthropoda > Insecta > Coleoptera > Chrysomelidae > Diorhabda > Diorhabda carinulata. The sequence continues at coordinate 4,434,480 of NC_079463.1, forward strand.
TGTTGTTTAATATCTTAAGTTACCATGTCAGTACCGTGGATAAATGAGTCAGTACCGTGGAACTCAAAATCCGACATTTGTGTCTTGCTCGTGATACTTTGAAGTTGTAGTAAATTCTTCTTAGAGGTTTATTTTTACAGTAAAATAGATGAATAATATGCATAAAAAAGTTAGAAAAGTTAAATTTTAAAATCTTGAAATTTTGAATACAAAAAATCACAGTTAGAACGGAATCACCCAAATATCTGAATCATTTTATTCTTTTTCCATCACTATTTATTGTGTCTAATATTTCTTCGTTATTTTCAACTATTCCTCTTCTCCGATTTTCAATGGATCCTTATAATTATTTTCTTTGTTTATCCTTTACTTTTCTTTCATTTTTGTTATAGTTTATGCTTATATTTTTATAATTATCCTGTATATATTCATCTTTTTTTGTACAAAAGTCAGTCAGAAATTTTATTTGTTTTATATTATGCTCAGTTTGTTGTCCTTATATTTTTCTTAAATCTCCGCTTTTACGTCTACTTTATCGCTTATATCATCACGACCAAGTATTTAAATTTTTGTACTTCTACTTTTAATTTTTTATTCCCATTACTCTGATGTTTGAAATTTCATTAATTAATTAATCAAATGTTTTCTTAATCTCCTTCAACATTTCTTCACTAATATGTAATTTGAGCTATTCTCAGATTTCCTTTTTGAAATTTTCTTCAAACTAAATCAGAAGCCAGCCATTTATGTATCTAAAACTGTCTCTCTTTTTTGTATCAGGATGGTTACTTTTGATTGCCTTATTGTCATATCCATTAGAGTTCTTAATTTTTTGGTTTCTTGTATTGAAAATTTCTCTATAAATGCCTTCATCTTTAACGATTCAAAAGCTTGGTCAAAGTCTAAATATAACATTTTTAGACGACGCCATTTGAAAGTTATTCGTTCTGTATTCGTTTACATACCGAAAATTGCGTTTTGAGTGTTCTATGTAGTGAAAGTGACAGTTCCGTACTGCAAAACACTTTCAGGACGCTCTGGAGTAGACAACTTCAATGTTGACAGTTGACAGTTTCACTTCGATGACACAAACACGTTTACAGAGATTCAGACTCGTCCAACAAAGTAGCACTTTGAGTTCTTGGCATACAAATAATTATTTTACTTCATATTAATGCTTATTCTATAAGTTATTTACTATTCTAGTTTAATAATTACAACTGTTGTTGATCCATCTTTTATGAAAGCACATTAGTATTTTTAATGTATTATTGCATTTTGATTGGTTTCTTTTCTATGTAATTTACCTACTTTTACAAAAGTTTACTTAATTCATTATATAATGGATTCAAATAATTTAAAAACACTGCACTGCATATCCTCCAAATAACATTTAAATATTCTACTAGCAACCATTTTTTTTCTTTTAAATATGAAATATAGGAAAGAAGACTAGACCTTGAAGAATCTAAATTAAAAAAATTTAAAATTGTGCAGTAGAAGCTAAAAATTACTTGAAATTAGATAATTTTGAAAAATTATATTCTATTTTCTTTTTGGTTATGTTTCCCCCAATTTGGAATTTATATTTATCGGAAATATAATAAAATATTAACTAACATGTTTTTGTTTAATATTTAGCAATAATATTAATTTACTTACCAGTGTTTGTCGGGTCTAGATCCGATAATATCTAATTGAGTTTTTAATTCGTATCTATCGTTGTTCTCAAGATTATTTCTACACGTGATGAACGCTCCATTACGAATTTGTCGTTCTTCGCGAAATTTCTCGACTCCTCCATCGGTCTTTAGGGCGCTGTATTCATGCTTTTGGCCGCTTCCCTGTTGTCTGGAATTCAATAGTGGAAGCGAGATATGAAAAATTAAAAGAAAAATACGCACTCTCTCAGTTAGGGGATGCCCTCTACGAAAGTTGTATAGCATTCAATAATCTACAACTTTGATTGTTTAACTTACAACTTTCATATGCGAAATAGTTATGATTCAATAACTAGAACCAGAATCACCATTGCACTCCCAATCGAAATTTACCTACTTTCACTTATTTTTGTGAAAATATGAAACTATGTCTATGAAAGAGGTAGTTTAGAGATTGATCGCCCATTGTTCGACAGTTCTAAATTTAGATCAGTAGGTGTAGTAGGTAGTCATCAATTTTTAAGTGGATTTTGTACACAAAAGGCCGCGTTTCGATTTTCTTTTATGAAAATTTCATTTCCTTCGAGTGAACTGTAGATTGTAGAATTTATACATAATAATTTCATTAATTCGCACAGCTGGATATGTAATTTAAATTTTATGATACGAAGTGTTCCCGAAAAGTTGAAATGACTATTGTCTAAGATAGAAAATTCTCGATTCCACTTTTTAATATTCTTAGTTACCGGCTAATTTTTAGATCACGTGTATTAGATCAGTAGCTCTAGTAACATTATTGATGTTAGATTGTTAATGTATAACTCAGTTAGCTTCAGCAATTAACAGATAGTGTCATCCTGGACATATTTGGACACTATCGGATCTAAATTTGCCTAAAAATGTAGCTTTGTGCAGTTTTCTTTTACATCTGAGTAGACGACAGCTTTTAACTTCTGATGATGCCGAAAGTTATTGCCAAAATCATTTCAAATTTTAAATTCTTCAGGCGTATAACCCATCATTATGAAGTGGTGTGCTGCAACTGGCTTTGTGGTGCAGTGTTTGCCACTTGAAACACTGCCTCTCATTCCTCGGATCCTCAAAAGTAGTTTAGCTAGAGCAACTTGCAATATAGGCGACTAACCTCACTTTTGTAAGCTCTACTCCAGCAAGCTCGTCAATAAAATTGCTTAAGCCTTGTGTGGAGTTTTCAACAATATATTTTGTTACTCAGGAATTCTACTTATTCCTGGTAAAGAAGATCCTCAACTCAGTATTAGCAGTTGCTCAGTATTCTATTTTCGGATATTATTATGAATGTTATTTGTAAGATTCTACGTGTCCAGCCCCGCATGTTGCTTATGTTTGTTTTCTGGCCAAAGAGGTAACCACAGCAGACTTGCTAGTCGGACATAGGAGGAGGCAACATGTACCCAAAAGCTATATAGTACAAACAGGAAAAGAGAGGTGCAAAAAATTCTGTTAGATACAGATACTAACTGCACTAGTGATAGAACATTAGCTTCCAGACGGAATGTGAAGGATGAATAGCCCGATGAACTAGACCAAGTACCACACAATCCCGCTTTAACGTCTTCTAAATTTTTTGTTTGTTTTTGAGATACATGGAATAGATAAAAATTTCGAATAGGAATGTAATTATGGAGGGATTATGGGAGGATTAACCGACTATATTATATGAGAGAAAAGATGTAAAAGTGTCTAGCTAAACGCTATTAATTACAGTTCAAAATGTCAAATGTCAAAATGGCGCTCGTCTATAAACATTGACGTTCTGTTGACACGATTACTGTTTATTCTATCACATGGAAAATCATTTATAAACCAAAAATCGAGTGATTTCGGTACTTAAAATATTTATAAACTTTCTTGATTTACGCATATAAAAATTATCAATTATCAAAAAAAAAGGCACGAGTTATTCTGCTACACCGTGAAAAACAATGAAAAAAGAAAATTTATTATCGAAAAACAGCTTTACTAAAATATCGAAAACCAGAGACATTAATATCATCATACCGTTTTCCAAAAAATAATTTAACTAGTGAATCTACTCGTTGTGGTGTGGATTTCCCTTCGTCACTCTTATTTTCTGAACTTTGACTTCTAGTTCTAAACGCAGCCCTTTTGTTTGCCGCCGCTAGCGTCGAAGCGGAAAACTCGGCGGCGCTATGTGTTCTTCTCGTTACTCTTTTCTTCTTTTTCGTACTTCTAGATCTGGCTTGATAAAATCTTTCGTGGCCTATCACATCAGGTTGCTTATCCTGATCTTCTTTTTTATTGATGCTTTGGTATAAGTTGAACATAGCTAGTATGTCAATTACAACATGATTTGTCACAATATTGGAAGGAAATTGTATGTTGAAAGGTTTGTACACGGGAAAAATTGATATAAGAAGAAAGAATTAAAAAGTATATTCAATGATATAATTAGATTAATTTTATTAATAAATGAAATTAAAGAAAAAACATCGATGCTTCGAGTAAACTGATAGTCATACTTGGGCATACATTCATTCATTCATTCATTGCATGAACAGTTGGCAGTCAAAAAGATTTGTTAGTGTTGTATACTGCATAATTTGACAAAAAAATCTCGTGTCGAGTGGTGCAAACAAATACTATGCATATGGACCCGAAACTAATAACAATCGATTGTATGGATCCAAATACAACAAAAGTTGTTCGGGCACGAAGTACTTCGAATCAAATAGTTGCTATTTTCTCCGTATAACTGGACATACCGCAATCCTTCCATTAGAGCAACGTAGAATGATATACCAGCATTTCTTTGCCAGAAAGCAGGGCAACCAATTGCAAAAGACGAATCATTCTGCACCACGACACTTTGAGTTCTCACACATCGGTTCAAACAAAAACGTTTTTGAACAGTCAAAATATCGAATTGAGTACAGTCTTTGTTTGGCATCCAACGATTTTTTCTTATTCCCGCAGTTCAAAAATAAATTGCGAGGTCAACGTTTTTCTACATCTGAAGAAGCGAGAGATGCGTTTGAATACATGGTTTGGTGGTACATCAATCGGAATGGAAAAAACGCTTCGACAATTGGTTCAATTGCATTTAATGATCTTAATGAATAATATTTTGGAAAACAATGAAGTTTTAGCAAATTATAAATACGTATCTCTTTGAGTAAACTATTATCTAGCTTCCTTTTTATCTTATCAGTTTGAGGCGGCCATTATACTTTCAGGCTTCAGGCATTTGTTTCACATTGTTTTTCTGTGAAGTTGAACAAATTCAGGAGGCATCGCCAACGTTTACAGTATATTTTATGTCTAGATTTAACTATGTGTGCTTTTCAACAATGTCGAAAAAAAACTTAATTTCAATATAAACGATAGTTGATGAAGGATTTAGGCAAAATGCTAATAATGCTGACTAAAACTTTTTTATGACTTTGTTACCGTTCATGGAACAATTGACGTTAACGGAAAAGTTTGACTGAAGAGAAAAGTTGACGAAAGATGACAACGATACCTTTAGAAAGCATGAACAAATGCACAATAAGGTATGAAATAATTTTCAGGATTCAACAATCAAGGCTTATGTTTGTTTTTCCTGACAAGAAATTATTTTTTCCATCTGATGTTACATATATAAAACATCTTCTTAAAAGAGTCTGGCAGGGTCTTTTTCGCTTTAAATTCCTCCGGATTCTTTTTAAAATGAAATCAAATTTCCCAAGAGACATCCACATAAATTAGAAAAATATTTTAGGGCGGATTCTGAGTTCTTGATAGAGATGATGAAATTCGTCATATTCATGACATATTTCGTTAATAGGGTGGACACTGCACTTTTTCTTAACCTTCGCCGTATAATACTAAAATTGCTCGATAAATTAAAAACGGCATTCTGATAACCACTACACTCAATTGGTAAATATTTCATCTATTACGCCCATTGCTGGTACTAAATTGGTTCATTTTTCCAACTCGTATTTTTCTTCGAACTTATACTGAATCGGACTAACAATAACAAAAAGAAATAGCGGCATGAAATTGAATATTGTGGGACAAAAACATCCCGATGAATAGAAAACATTATAGTTCAAAGTAAAGCTTTATCGAAAGGTAGCATCTGAAAGAGAAAACGAGAATTTTCTTGCTACAAATTAGTGTTTACACACATTCGTATATTAAAGATAAATAATTACGAGAGCGACTATGATAAGCTTTAAATATTTAATCAAAAAATTGTATATCAACAATATGATTAGGGTAAATTTCAGTAAAACCTTTCACACAATTTCTTACCAACTACAGGCAGACTACACACGCACTTGAGAGTCGCGTCGAAACTAGATTGAAATTTCTTATAGCTTGTACGGATTTAATCCATTTAACTAAATTGTACGAGTATAATTTCATTTACATATTTTATAATCCGATTAAGGTTTTTGTGTATTATTTGTATTAATATATGTATAACATAAGATATAAACCACCTACGTTCATTAAAAAAATATCGAGGAATACCTATGAGCTCCAATTTTCAATATAAATAAAAATATAATATAAAAGTGAATAAAGAAAATAAAATTACTAGAATTGTTGAGTAAGTTTAAAACGAAATTGGGGAAAAAGATAACATTTCGAAGCGACCGAAAGGCTAGTGCTGCAGTGCAAGAAAGTCCTACAAAATCTGGTGAGTGATAGCTGCGAGATCCAGCTCGTTTGGGTACCTGGCCACTCGAGCAACAAGGTCGATAATGAAACGGACTCACATCTCACAATGATTGTATTCATCTAGAAACACTTCGACGCGGCAGAAAGATGATTCCTCAAAATCTGGTTGCAAGATCATTTCGGTGCTTGCCCACTCGAACTACAAGGGCAACGATGAAACGGACTCACTCGCCCAAAACCCATTCTTTGGGTAAATAAAAGTGTAACTTGCAGGGCGAGATCGGCGGAGATGGATGGAGGCACCTGGCAAGAGACAAGGCATAAGTAGATGGTCCTTTTACCAAAAAATTCGACTAGAGACCGTACTTTTAAGCGGAAACGGTCATCTAGGACGCCGTGGGCATCACGGACGATATAGAGTACCGCATGTGCAGGGATGAGGATGAAACTGCAGAACACGTCATCTATGAGTCCAAGCACTCACACGAACGCGGTGCAAACATTCGGGCAAGTCTCATAGCTTGGGTAATGACGTAAAAAGGTTCAAGTCAAAGCGCCTGATTGGCTTCTCAAAGAACATCGGCCTTTGGTAATGTCAAGTGGGACACGACGCAACTATCTGCTATGAACGATGAAAACTTAGAAGTTCATAAAATCTCGTAATTATATTTTTTGTTCTTGATAATAAAATTAAAAACATATCAAATTGATATAAAATTTTCATCAATTTACAGAACGAGTTACGTAATCCAAAGATCTTGCGGGCTTAGCCGGGTTTGTAGCTGTACGATATAGTCTTTATATATAGTATTTCATCTTTTTGTTTAGTCTCCATGGCGTTCGTAATAAGAAAACATGGAAATGTTTATCACAATATATTTATTTACGTCTTCCAAAGTTACTTGAATGATTCAGTATCGTTTGTTTGTTGAGATCAATGAAATCGAAATAACATTTCAAATAGAAAAGTAAATATTGAAAAATATCAAATGAGGACCTGTATATTGAGGGTAAGAAGAACTATCCCATACGGGAGAAATGATGAAAAACTGTCTAGCTGAACGCAGACAGTTTAATAACTAGTATATCCAATATAATAAAAACGAAAAAGAAAATCTCAAAATTCTGCTAAAACTTTGATAGTAAGACTTCTATACATTCCGAAGATTTCCATTTTCATAACAACTGACTAACCTTATGAAGGTAACTGATTTTAGAAAGGAAATTAGAGATAGTGAGGAGAAAATTATTATTACTTACCTACATTTCCTAATCCAGAAAACGGCTACTATAAAAATTCCAAAAACGATTACAAGAAGCGATGTAGTAATCTGAAAATTAGATTTATAATCAATGTTATAAACGCCGCTAAATTAGCTACAAGAAAGAACGAAGTAGATTTTTTATCAGCTCGCTTATTTTAATTTTGCATCCTGTAGCGAGGGATGATCGTAGGAGGATGGAAAAGGCTGCAGCTTCTTTCAGTTGGCATCATTTAATAAACAACGTTGTCAAATCTATCATTTACCATTTCATATTTTTTCGTGCTAGTCCTTTCGCTAGATGCTTCGACAGGCATCAATAACGAAGCAGCTTGATGATTAAATTGTATTTAAACGTATATTTATTACCTAATGATTCAAGATTTCATGTTATTATTTTTACTAAATAAATAAAAGCATAAATAAAAATAATATTGTTTAATACGTGAGTAATTTTAACCATAATATTACACAAGACAATCAAAGAAGAATTTTTTTATATATGAAGTTCATTATAATAGTTGTAATGCTTTTTATATAAGACAGACATATTAATAATTAGACAAGAGACTAAGAAGTCATCAATTCAATATAAATAAATAAAACTGCAATAACAAACTACGAAATAAAGTTAAATATAAAAAAGATATTTGGAAAATGGTTCATTTATATGAAAACGCAAAATTTATCTATCTATTTATTAAATATATTAAACTGATAATTACTTATTTTTGTTATTAAAAGTCAATGTTTAACTATTAAGAATGAATATTTGTACGGTTAACTCTTATCAAATTTAAGTAATTTTTTGGGAAAATTGCACTATTTATTGAAATTTTTTTAATAAAATATCATTATTCGAACTCAAAAAAACTTGATCAATTTGTCTATTGACATCGCAGTGATCGTATTTTCTTCTTCTTGCAAATTTTACAATTCATGGTTCAATGTTCAATTTTTAAGTCATAAATTGTATTAAAAAATATTTTCTATAACATTTTTTTATAATTTTAATAGACACTAATATCTTACCCAATGATGCCCTTCTGTTACTTGTTCTGGTTTTGCAGTGTTCACTTTCATTTTTAAACATTTTCATAAATAAAATTATTCGTAACAACAATTTTTTTAGCTCAATTCAACATTTAAAATAGCCGATTTGGCAAATAAAAGCAAAACAAATACGGATTATTTCTGTTTCCGTTGATGATCAACAACGTGTAAATGCTGGAGGAAATGCCGTAAAGGGCCGCGATCACGCGATTCCCCTGAATGCACGCATCGTTTTCTCATAATATCGTAGGCAGCTTGGCATTTGTGTCCAACAGTAGTCGATAAACAAGTGAATGAGCGCAAGCGTATTACTAACTCACCCTTTCATTGAAGATAAAGTTGGGAGTTAACAAGTTATATAATAACCGTTATATTATAAACTTTAAAAAGAAGATGGGATAAAATTTTTATTCATGAATACTACTATTAATAGTGGTATTCAGATATGCTATGTTGCCAGATCTACTCCTCCAATTTCGTGGCATTTCAATATATACAGTATTGTAGTTGATCTTCACAAGAAATAAATTATCCGAGAGGTTTATAATAAAAGCTCTTTAAATCTAAAATTTTTACTTTTTGATGGGTTTTTGTAGCAACTCATTTCTAATTGTAGTTTCTCACAAAATTCATCTCGGTGAGAATATTTCGTTATTTGGTGGACTATTCTTTGGTTTTATTTGACCGGACTAACCTTAAAATTTTCATTTCAACCATTAAAATGTTAATTTAAAAATAATCGATGACATTGAGATACTATTAGACGGGTCCAAATAATTAAAAAAAATTATTCGAACTATTAAATTTATTCCGAAGTACAGCCTCTGTCTGTATTTAAATGACGTAAAGCCGTAGTACATATAGTTTAGATATTAATATATTTCAAAAATATAGCTATTAAACACGTTTGTTTAATAATTACGAACATTTTCCAGTGTTCCATTTAACACTATAAAGTTTTAAAATTATTTTCATTTTTGTATATATAAATTTATGTGTGTAAGCAACATATAGAAATATGAGTAAGTTGAAATAATTTTGAATTTTCATTTTTTTTAATTGTTAGGTACCTCAATTCCGCTTCTAAGTAGTCTTTAACAGTTTTTCTTTGTTTTATGAAAAATGTACAATAACTTTCCTACGTATAAGGAGTCAATGGCTATTAAACTATACTAATTTACACATTTTCATTTTTTGTATACCCCAAAACAAACCTTAAATCTTAAATATATCACGCCACAAATAATTTTTAACCACTGCTCTACATGTTGACATGAAAAATCATCGTAGATACTTGAAAAGAGCCTATCTCATTATTTTGTTTTTCTATTGCGAACCAAGACAAACAAATGGGTACTTCATGTTTTTTTATGAAAGCTCTAGACTCTTTTACTAAATGGTAAGCTTAAGAAAACGTATTTCATTTACTAATGTTACGAAAAAAAGCTGTTACTTTTATCTTACGAACACACAACACTAAAAATAATGCAAATATCTTATATGGCGATGTTTAATCCGTTTCTAAACCAATTTTGCATTCGAAAGATCTTCCATATTTGTAATTATAGTGAAAATATATAAGAAGACGATAATAAAAGTTATTTCATTATTTCTAATGGTTTAGTCTATTTATCTCTCCACATTTAAGTAATCAAGCTGAATTGAATGATTAGAAATTTCCAAATGTTGAGATCCGAAGCAGAACTTTTTGAAACTCGCTTAAAACAGTAAAATTTCTTTACACCAGACAGGAAAGTTACTTTGTCCTACAACAGTGAAGATTACTGACTTCGCGAGACATTTTGAAGTAACGAATCAAAATTACAAGGTCTCTTGTTTATAGATTTTTCGAAATACAATCTAAAAACTGTTCTATTGCACCGTCCACACAAATACACATGCAGTAAATTTTAAAAATAACTTCGTATCATTGTGTACGTTAATGAAATTAATAAAGTATGAAGGACATAAACGGAAAGTGTGGGACAGCAGAACCAAAGTGCATCATCATGTGAGAAAACAATAGCCTTTTCAAAACAAGTATATCCCGGGCATAATGGACATCGAATATAAGTCGTTGGTAGATTCAAACATTATTCTACCCTTTTCACACGTTAAACTGACACTTAAAAAGTCTAAAAATAGAAAAAGTGATATTAAATATGAGGTTTTCTATGATAATTGTGATGCTGTTTACTCAGGACAAACATCTCGATTCTTAGAAAATAGAATAAAAAGTCATCAATATGACAAAAAATTAAGAATGTTTAAACGATGAAATAGCAGAAAACATTTAACTACAACATGTTAAGAATCAAGTATAAGAAAAACAATTTGACTTAAAATAATTCGACATCATCCGAAGAAATTAAATATAGGGAAGTTTACAAAGAAGGGGAGGTAGATTGATGAATTATACCAAATTTATTTGTGAAACAAGGAATCAGGTAAAGAAAATTTATAACCTATCAAAGGATTCAACGACAAAATAAGGATTAAGACACTACTCAGTTAGGTGCTGTTTGTAATTATAGTGGATGATGTATTGAAAGAAGTGAAACTGATACAAATAGGATACATAAATATGGAAATAGTTGGAATCTCTGAATTTATTTTGTCTACGATTTAGTGTTGTTCTTCACTTTCACTGGATTCATTATCACCTCAAGGATATTTAATCACGAAAAATAAGAGAAAATATATGAGTGCAAGTAAATTTCTTTGTCCAGTATTTTAAACTACAAAAACAGCAAAATGTTATTGTTTTTTTTTTGTATATTCGATTTTTTTTCAGCTGAATACTCAATAATTTGAATTTTGTTGTAGATATATCTGCGTTATTAAAATTATTATCCCAGATGTTCCTCACGTTTATCATCTACTGCTTTATCCTAATCTTAATGCCCATTATGTGGGCGCTAATAATATTCTTCTATTCATTCAAAAAATTACTCGAATTGTACTTGATGATAAAATTTAGAAGGAAATTTGGCGGTATGCTTTATGCCTCTGACGAATTGATGTTGGAAAAGGACACCCAAAAGAATATAATCTCCTCTATACTTATCATTAAAACCGAAAATGATATCACAGATGTATTTCAAAAAATAACAGCTATGGTAGAATATGGTGTTAAGCACGCTGAAAAATTTCCGAAATTATCGAGCACAGTACATTCTTGTTGTGGTTATGGATATTTATTGAGGAAAGATATAGATGTACACCAGTGCGTGAGAACAATTACAGTCGATGAAGATAGTGATAAAACAATTAAAGATGTTCTTTATGAAATTAACAAATCCGAACTACCTTACGATAATAAATTCCTTTGGCAATTTGTACTTGTGACCGGTCCAAATGAATGGAAATTACGTCAAAATATCAGAGAAGATCAAATGTATCTTCTGCTTAGAGTTCATCATGTATTTGGAGGTAATAACTGTTTAAAAAATTACTTTTATTACATGTTTCTAAATTCAAAAGGTGATTGCTCCTATAAAAGAGGCTTGAGTTCCAATTTTTTTAAAACAAATTTTTGCCCAACATATAGTTTGCTTCAAGGAATGCTTGTCATGCTGAAAGATAAATTTTTTGCCGATCAGGCGCTGGTCAGAACTTACTACATTTTTCTTCTATATTTTTTACAGCAATCTTTCTTCAAACTCCCCCCAATTTTAACCAGGTCTCGAGTGGCGCTTCCTACACAAAGACTCTTCACTTAGACCCGAAATTCACAAACTAATCACTGCATAAAATTCTCTTGTTCTTTAGCCCACTCTTAATTTTATTTTGACGTCTTACTACCACCTTTCCAAAAAGGGATTCATTGATCTGAGCTGCTATATCTGGGCCCATGAGTCGTCCCCAGCGGTTATCATTTTTCGAGACCGCCCTGAACGTTTTCTAACGCCAAAACTGCTGTTGGATGCATATTTTTTCACTTTATAACACGGTATCTACGTCAAAATACTTTTAATTCGGCGGTAATGATTCGGTTTCAGCCGATAGTTCCTGGTGTCACCCATTTGAAGACTTCATGTCTGAATTTGCGAGGACAATTCGTTAACGAACTTCACAAAACGATATCTTGGTCCAAAAAGGATAAATCACAACATGTTCTTGCGTCTCAAAGGGTTAGCTAGGACTAAACTACAATCATAAACCCTGAAGAAATGATTCAATTCACAGACAAAATATAAACATGTGCTCATAAGTATTTTTGTAAAAATTTGAGTAGCCCCTTATAACTGTCGAAATTTAGTTGGAATAAACAATAATCTCTGAATTTATATGATATATACGTTAGATACGTTCTTTATGTAGACTGCAAAAATTATTAATCCTGTCAACTTTTAATTTTGATCATATTTTAAATATAACAAAGTTTTTTGTTCGAAAAATTGGTTGTTGATAATGAAGGATTTTAATTTTTAGATGGCTTATCAATCATCAAAGCCTTCATAGGGATGCACTCGTCTGTAGATTTGAGCAATATTAAAAAGGTTTTAGGCAAGGCTAATAAGAAAAATAATATATTGGTAAAAATGTTGGAACTTATCTGTTTCCCTTTCTTATTACCTCACACCTTAATGATTAACAAAGCTAGAAAATCTTCTAGTCTTGGTTATATGGAACCCACAGGATCGGAAACCACCAGCAGCAGAAAGTTTTATTTCAAAATAGATGAAGATGACACTATTATCCGTTGCGTAAAAAGAATAAAGAAGGCTATAGGTAATACTGCTTTTGTGGAAGTAGTTTTAACATCAATTTCTGCGAGCTTAGAAAGATATTCTGCTAATGTAAGTGAAAATTTGAAAAACAATGTCTTGTTCAAAGTATATCAATCGACCTTTATGAATTATATCAGTATGTATAACAAAAATCGATTCATAAGCTTTTCGCTCCCAGCCCGCGTTCATCCTTCTCTCCCAATCGAGCTTTCATAAATACCCTATTCATAACGTTTTACCTTTCTAGCTAATGTTCTACTTCAACTTCATCTTCCACCATCGACAGTTCATAGCAAATAAGAAGAAACAATCTAATTTGTATCTGGTGAGATTTATATGTTAAATGTTTCCTTTATATCTTTAGAGTTTTGTCATCTTAAATCAATCAATTATTCGGTTGCTTCATTAATTTTTGAAGAAATAAAACACAGACATCTTCAAAAATAATATCAATACATAAAATATTTATTTTTCAACGTAATCTCCTTTTAGCTCCATACACTTTTCCCAGAATCGTCAAACTCCTCAAAACAGACATTAACGGCCAACATCATGTCTTCATTGTTGGAAAATCTTTCACCACCAAGCCATTTTTTCGAGTCTGCGAACAGAAAATAATCCGAGGGGGCTAAATATAAAGATATCGATGCATGAGGTAGCAATTCAAACTTTAATTAATCAATTTTAGCCATTGCAATAACTGATTTGTGAGCTGGTTCATTGTCTTGATGAAACAACAACAAATGCGGCCGTTTTTGCTTGATTTCTTCGTCCAAGTGCTACAATAAGTTCGCATAATACTCGCACTTAATAATTTTTCCTTTTTCAAGAAAGTTGATGAAAATTATCTCCCAAAAAACCGACGGCATGACCTTGGCAACAGATGAAACGGTCTTCGTCTTCTTTGAAACCGGTTCTACCTTTCCAGTCTATTTTATTTCTTGTGTGAATTTCTCGCTTTCTAGAGCCCTCATTATTTTTGTATTTTCTATGTAACTTGAAAAAATAATTAAAATCTAATATATGCCAAAACGGATTAACTATTACAGAACTGCATTAGTATTCCCGAAGCAGCCATTACTGTTGCACCCACTATGCATATTGATATGAATGAAAGAAAAAAAGACGTAGAAACGAAGAATAGATTTGGATTACTTGTATTTCAAATGCCAATTTCACTTGAGTCGCTTTCATTGTCGGACAGATTAACAGAACTAAAAAAAGCGACTAGAAAAATAGCTAATTCAGGACATCTTAAGGTTGGTATATAAAAAAAAATTTTACTGATTGTATGTAAGCTTCACGAGATTTTTGTATTTTAACCTTCTAAATGATACGCTCCGAGGATACAGAAAAGGGTAATTTTACTATTTGAGGACCAATATTCTTCAACGAGATACAAGAAGTCAATTAATTACCACTAATTTTGGGAGACTTGCGCATTAGATCTGTGTCATCCCCTATTTAAACGCTTCCATAAAGACACCGCTGATGATCCATCGGATCCATTGTTTCAAGTCAAGTCTTCACACATGAGCACAAACTAGATCTTCCGTATCACCAGGTGTTGTTAAGTACGGAGTTATTTGTTGTTAAATTGCCAAAAAATTTCTACATCCAATCGGTGGAAAGAAGATAGAATTGAAGCTGTGATTGAAAATTTTCTAGTTTGCTGTGCAACTCATCAACGAATTGGCGTTAAATCTGATTAAAAAGCAACTTTTCAATGGTCTCAAAAACATATTGGGGACGTACCCAAATATATTTAAAATTTGGTTTCATTAGTACTTTCGTATCAACCGCTGTATTTCGCTCACATCGATAATAGAGCGATGCTCTTAATGTCAGTTACAACCGATCATCAACACTCATTATCGGTTCTTTGTGACGCTGACTTCAATGCACGTTCGCAAATTTTGAAATAACAAATACAACGAGAAGGGAAGGGGTTACTGTATATGCCCCTTCATGATCCTCAAACAAAAATCAAGAAAAGCATTTATTCCTAAATATTTAACAATAAATAATTAAGGCCTCAATCTTCACAATGTTAAAATTAACGTTGTGCCATCACAATATTTGACATTTTTAATGGTGAACGTATTCTGGACGTGTTGTCATATTGCTATTTGAGTTGCTTAAGATACTTGAAACATTTGTCTTGTTCACAAAGTGGTTTTAAACCAAGCGATTATTTTCTATGACTTGCGATGTGGATTAAACCAACAGCAGTGTACCCAAGGAAAGCCTTTATTCCGATATATTTAACAATAATTAAGACCTTAATCGTCACAATTTCTAAACCAGATAATTCAAATTTAGGTTTTTGGATACTTTTTTTACTTTTGACAACTGCCGTGGAAGGGACAGTATTTGATATTGGAATTTCACAGCTCCAAACTTTATTCGATATTTGAGTTTTATCATTAATAGAATCGTTTACTTATCCTTCCTCCAAAATGGAAGATTTCCCTCATCCAATTCGCTTCATTCACATCCTATATACCACTTTCCATAGTGTAGCTGAAGTTCCACAAAAACAATGGACAAACTAGACATCATATTTTGGATAGTTTTTTACGAATAACTGGATTGGTGAGCTTCTAGTTGTTTTAACTGAATTTATGAAGTATACAATTGAGTATATCCCAATTAAGATAGCCTAACCTAAGCTAAACTAATCCTAACCTAAAATGGATCTATTCCTTGTCTACTCAGAAACATCAAGAGACAGTTATCAATGTAAACAAATAAAAACATGCACAATTATTTTTGAGTTTGTTCTAACTATACCTCTTTGCTCTCTTCAACCGAGACCCCAGTTTCTACAAATAGGCCTCCCAAAATAAAACCTTTTGCTTTTCGCAATCAAATTATTTGTGAAGTTCGAAGTAATAAATTCCAACCTTTGGGATCTCAATAGACGGAGTCTACGATATCGTAAACGAGTTGTTACTATGATCCTAAACTGGACAGAGAATATATAGAAAAAGAAAAATTATAAGTTATAAGAAATCATATCAAACTCTGTTAGTCGATAAAATAAGTAGTTTTAAATATCATACAAGATATTTGGCACCTATAGAACATTTTAGAATATCCAAATCCAAAATACGCTCATTTTTAAGACGGGACAGTCTATATTCTAATTTTTAATTGAACTACGTCGACCCTCTAGCGGAAGCGTATACCCTCAACGCTTAAAATTTTAAATATAAAAGTAGATTGAGTGATATCCCATTCTCAACGTAAGCTATTTTTCAAAATTGATATTGTACATAATCATTGTATTTCATTCCATGCAATACGAGGGCTGCTACTTAAGTTTCGAGATATGTCAAATCTGTCAACGCCATCACAAAGTTTGACATTTTCAAAACGTCATATTGCTATTTGAGTTGTTTACAGTTACTTAAAACATTTGTCTTGGTCACAAAATGATATTAAACCCTGCGATGATTTTCTATGACTTTCGAAGTGTTTCGATCAACTCGCTTCGACTTTAGGTGATGAATGAATTGCATGGAGGTCGTCCAAAGTCGGCTATTACGCCAGAAAATATGCGATGCGATGAATTATGACAGTCGATCTGTGCATATGAACCAGATGAGCCAAATGCAACAAAAGTTGTTCGCGCACAAATCACTTCAAAGCAAATGTCACCACAGTTGCATTAGAGCAAGGTAAAACGGTCAATTCTCAATGGTACAGTGTTCGAGAACATCAGAAAATCTCAATCATTCTAAACCACGACAAAGCGAGCTCTCACACATCAGTTCAAACAAAAAAGTTTTCGAGGAATCAAAACATCGAATTGATGAGTCATCCACCGTAAAGTCTTTGTTTGGCATCCAGTGATTTCTTCTTATTGCCGCAGATCAAAAATGAATTGCGAAGTCAAGGTTTTTCTACGCTCCAATTTATTTTTGTTTTTATTTTTCTATCTTAAGTAGATACGAAAAATTCTTTAATTTTTCTCATATTACTTACCGGGGCATTAACCAATTTCCTTACTTTATATATTGATAAATTTGAATGCAAAACGTTTGTTAATATGATTTATTATAAGTACACCGAGTGTAACTTGAAATCACAAACGTGTTTATATAAAATGTACGAATAACTTGGTTTTAGGTTACGTTTTTGCTTATAAATTACATTATAGGACTATTTCCCAATAATTTGGCTAGATACTTATTCAATGTGGACAACTATGGTATATGTTTTAGTAATATACCGTCATTACCTAAAGTACGTTTGCTCAATGGATTAGAAATAGAACATATGGTTTTCTTTCCACCTGTTAAAGGAGCTAGTGGTAAATATGTATATAAGACAATAGAAAAATAAGTAGATTAACCAAGTAGTGTCTATTTATTACCATAATTATCTATCCTAGTCGGAGGATTAAATAATTTTAAAGTAGATAATAAATAACAAAGTACTATTCCGTATTGTTCATCTTTTCCCTCTTTAACCTTCATTTCTTTAAAAAAATCCTTAATATTAAAATCTCTATTCTCAATAGCTTCGTCGATTTCGTCTATCCAGGGATTTTTTAATCTTCCTCTACTTCTGGTTCGTATTGTTATAGCTTCAAATATTCTTCTTATAATTATTTTCCTTTCATATTTCCGCACTTTAGTTAATTTCCTAATATGTTTGTTCTACAAGTTTTCCATTTAATATTTGTCGGTGTGTTTAGTTTCTAATTTGATCTTGTTCTTAATTTTTAAGAGAAATCTCATTTTAATTATTTGTATCTATTTTCCTATATTTTTAGATTGTTATCCGCATTTGGGAGCCCTATACATTTCCACCCTTATTTCCTTTAATATTTAATTATTATCTATAAGGAATGATATTTTTATGGTGTGGAATAATGTTCTAACTGTCATTTCCATGTCTATTTTTCCATGTCATTGAGCCCAAGTATTAAAGATAACTTGTCATTAAACTAAATTAAGCTATAAAAGTATTGTTGACGTAGCAGATAATTTTAACAACCAAGTGACCAAGTTTGAGGAAATCAAGCTATGAGAGGAAAATAATATATTAGAATAAGCTACTTTTGAATCAACATTTGTTATATACCTCGTATAATATATATATTTTTGGAAAATCCTCGTAAAGTGATTTAATGAACTACTAGCAGACTTATTAACAATTGAATATTTCCAGATCGTCTTTGATTTAACTTTTTTTAATCGTTTTTATTAAATTTTCAGGTGTGGCTTTTGGTTTATCAACTTTTGATGATAAAATACATTTGGGCCTCGCAGTTAATGATAAAATAATGATTAATCACGAAGATTGCCAGAAAATAGTGGATGATGTTTTCCAGTTTATTAGATTATTTGATGAAGAATTGCATATGAAGGAATTACCAACGAAATTCGTCAGTATCAAATTATAAAACAAATACTTAATCAGAATTAAAAGTGAAAAACTAAATTGGTATTTGTTTGTTTTGTTTTTCAAATTACAAATTCAACGATCAATTCATAATTGATATATATATTTAATTAAAATACTATACTTTTTTTCTTATAACGAAAAATAAATATAAGAATGTCTAAATACAAAAAAAAGTAAGACATAACAAAACCTTTACCACGACATCTATTGACGATTTAGTTAACATAAAAATTGTGAAGATAACTGTATGCTTTTACCCATCGCTTTAACAAACAAAATAAGATGGCGTTAGTAGTTTAAAAAGCAAATTATTTCAATGCGGAACTATCAAGGATAAAAATATATTTTTTTACGAATAGTTTTAAAAACAATATTAAGATTCAAATATAATTTCAATTTTTGTATAAAATAGATCTTTTTAAAACTATGATTACAAAAGCAAATAAGTATGCTTAGGAATTGTAGCTATTAGAATATTATATGAATATAATGACTGATCTAATTGGTAAAAAGATGGTTTTTTGTAATCTAATATAATTATAAAAAAAATCATCTCGAATTTCAACCCTTCACATTATTTGAAATAGATTAATCAGAGCTCTATGCAGATTTCTCTAACAAACTTACCATTCATCCAAACTTTTTTTTTTATTTTAGTATTGAACGTATACTGTTTTGATACTGATAAAAAAATCTTCTTCTTTTTCATAAAGTATCTTATCCTGTCAGATATTTTATCAATACTAACTCAACCGAAGCGTTTCTGGATTGCCAGCATAGTGATCAGAAGAATTAATATTATCAATTCAAATTCTTTGTTAAGCCATTATTTCGTAAACAAACAAATCTTATGTTCCAGATGTTGTAATGTTCCACCTTTCCAGTGCGGGTTAACAGGGTTGTCTTTTTGTTGAGATGAGTTGTATTTATAAACTATTATGTTTGGCGTTACGTTCGAATTCGAGCTCGGGCTGGAAACTACTTATAGAGTTTTTGACTTCCCTTTGTCACTGGAGAATTGATTGGATAGTCCTATTTGGACCAACAACGCCTTTCGAGCTCTCCTCACAATATATACTTTCCAATGCAGACTGCTCCGACATACCGATACCTTATTGGTCCTGATTAATAAATTTTAAGAACACAAATACCACCAAGGTACACCCCATGTTATTACTGCTGCGCATGGGTCGTCATATGACCTGGTTACTTGTTTTCATTGGCTAGGCGATGCAACAAAAACTCCCAGCACCAACTCGGCGCGAGCTTGAATACGAGCACAAGTATTTATGTTACTAGAATAATAGAAGGTTTGTGTCTTGCGCATGTTTTTGTAAACAAACGATCAGCTGCTAGAATACCAGCTACGTCATTACGTTTACATTTTTGTTTTGTTTATATTTTTATGTCAAACAGAACCTGCGTATCTTGTTATTGTCAAAGTTTATAAATTGACTTTACAATTCCTTAACTTTTTATCAAACGGTTATACCGCCGTGACCCGATCGCTAAGGCATCGTTTGTTGTCTAGCAGGGTGTAAGATTAGATTTAGTGGATGACAATTGCTAAGGACCGTGTACGTGGCAAATATTAAGAAGGGCCTATGTCCAGCTGTGGATGCGACTGCCTGTTTGATGACGATTCTTATTTTATTCTCATCGCAATTGTATCAGCTCCCGATAAATAATTGTTGAGATTTTTAGGTCCACTTTTTACTATCGTTGTATTGTATTTCAGTATAATCCATAGAGTTAATATTAAAGGTAGAGAGAGCGCCATGTAAGTTCATGAATAGTACTATTGGGAGAGAGAGAAAAAACATCGGTTTACCACTCTCCACTTCTCTCCACTCGCAATTGAAAGTTTGTTATATAATCCAAGAATCTTGTTAATGACGCTAAACATTGTATTTATTTTTTCTGAAGCTTAACGATTGACTAGATATCATTTTTTTTATTAAATAATATCACGAAAATAACTCTTCTTTATCGATGTAAATTGGATCGAACTTGAACATTATAGGTAGGATCGACGACACTGCATCGAGTTCTACACTTCTTCGACTTGTTAAAGTTAAAGACGATAAAAATGATTGTGTGGTCTCGCTAGTTTCAGCGTTCGTGCTGGTACCTCAGCGAGAATATGCCTCCTCGGGCTAATATGGGAGTGTCTGAGCCCTGTAACATATAATTTGTATGTCAACAAAGAATAATAACAGCAGTCCTAACGAGTTTTCATGTTATCTCCTTATTTATTTGTATACATACTGCTTCGGGTTCATGCACCTAAGTAGGGTCGGATTTAGGCCCACCTGGTGAAGATCTGTCAAAGTATATTAAAATTTAAAATTGATTTCGATAAAAAAATAATCAAATAGAAACACCTGAAGATATGTATGATGTATTAGTTTTCGGTTTCGAACATAAACATCGTCATATTTTTCTAGTAAAAGGACATTAAAGATCGTTCTAACGGGTACAAATTTTATTTTACTAATGTAGAGTTAATTTACAATTATTTGCATCCAAATGAAGTGGAGAGATTGTTTCATCTTCGATTTAATGCCATACATACTAGAAAATGAATTTTTGATACATAAACTTTCTCCTCCAACTATCTCTCCATGTATGTCTTTCTTGAAAAGTTCAAAAAATGTTAAACTGAAACGAATGTTAAGTAAGGTTAGGTTAGGTTATGTTAGGTTGTAAAAATACAGAAAAGTTTAATTTATTAATGTTTAGATCATCATAATCATCAAGCCTTTCAATCATTTGGATTATGGCTATCGTTTCTAGCGCTTTAAAATCTTTTTTTTTTAGGTGGTTTACTCCTCGTTTTCTATTTTTGTTTTCTTCGTAGTTTATCGTTTGTCTTGGCTGCTTTTGTTATTATTTTCCATTCCTTTCGGTTCCGACATTTTGCCCTCCAGTTCTCTATATTAAGTACTCTTATGTCCTCCTCTATTTCGTTTCTCCAAGTCTTTCTCAGCCTGTTTCTTTCCCTTGACAACAATGGGATCCATTGCGTTATTGTTTTGATAATTTGAATTATCATTATATGCCCAGCCCAATTGAGTCTTTGTGCTTTTATGTATTTCACCATATTTTCCTTCCTCAGCTCTATTAAGGTACCATTATTAATAGTACTGTTATTAGATTATTAGAATAATATTAAGATATAATAGTTAGACTTGATGAAGCATCTAAAGAACCACTAAAAGATACAAAGTTTATGTCGGCTGCGTTGGGAGGTACTTACAAAGATTTTTAGTAGGATTTATGATCCTGATAAGTAAGAATTATAGGAGTGCCGCCAGTAAATGTAAATATGAGTTTCCTGAAATATCACGGAACGGTTGCCTTATCATAATGTCTATAAAGAAATGTCATGAAGTTGTTTCTTTTTTTAAGAATAATTTGTTATAATTGTTTAACAGTGTCGTCGATTTAGTGTTATGCAGGAATATATTGAGAAAAACAGGATGTTAATCGTTGAAATTTAGATAAAATCGCGTACAGCCCGCTAGATTGATATATGACGGGGATGGGACAAGGCCCGACCCTTGAGGCAGCAGAATGTGTCAAGGGCAGAAAGCGTACATTACCAAGAACCTAACCTAACCAAGAACAAATGGATTTTATTAAAGCAACAAATCAGTAGTGATTACATAAAAGTTACTTATTATATTAGTCTAACTGACTAACAACTAATTCTTAAATCAGTTATAACATTTAAATAATAGCTGATACGATAAATAACACTTAGATAAGAAATTGTAGATGATTTGTAGAAGTTTGCCTAGTTAAAAAATTTAATATCATTTTTGTATAAAATAATGATCTACCATCCATACCCACATATGTTATTGAAATAAATAGGTTAGTTTAGGCTAAGTTAGGTTAGGTTAGATGGTCTGCTTCAAGGATCAGGCCTTGTCAAACATCAACTTAGCGAGGTCTACGTAATTTTCACGTATTGAAAAGGGGATTAAGTGATACCTCATTAAAAGGTAGTACCTTTACAAAAGTAGCAAATTTCTTTTTAGTACAGGTGACACGCGGGAAATGGTCTGGTTTTAATTATCTAAAACAAAGTCTCTAATTATTTTTATAGGATAGTTTCTAAAGACATAAAGATGAGTTTTTATATATTGCAATTTAGTAGTAACTACTAACTCATGAATGTTTTAAGATCCCTAGTTTTGAGAAAGTATCAAAGGTTTTTGATATATATTGATTTTTGATTATAATCAGTAACTTTCTTATTCACATCACAGCATTATCATCCTTCTAAGACATAATAGCCAGTCAAAGAAAGATGATTTTTTATTATTTGCTATTTTAGTTGGCAAAGCGTTACTAAACCTGCCTCCGTTTCATAGAGAACAAAGGTTCTTACAGGCTAATCTTAACTAAAAAATTAAAGCCAGAAAGTCTGACAGATCACCTAAGAATTCTATAATTGATAAAGCTAGAAAGCAGTGACAAACCAATGGACTAAATGCACAGCATGATGGACATAGACATCCCATTCGAATTGGTAATCAGTGATCGCCAATCTTGGGTCAATAGAGAGTTCAAAATATATCTTTGTAACGAAGTCTTTCAACGCCATGATTAACCAACTAACCTCACCTAACCTATAAAGTTCAACTTCACTTATAACGATCTAAACTATTAAGCTTATTGTCATTTGATGTCATTCATAAATTAACCAATAAATATGAACATCAGTCACTACAACTCATCCTTATCTAACCTATAAAAATGCAACGTCATTTATAATCTCACCAATTAAAAATTAATAAAGATACACCTTATTCGCCAGATTTAGCCTCTTCGGAATATTTTCTGTTCCCGGACTTGAAAAAATGACTCGGATTTACCAACAATGAAGAGGTGATGTCGACAGTTAATGGCTATGGTATGTATGGAGCTAAAAGAAGAAGAAAATATATTTTTTTCCAAAATTTTCGTGTTTCCTTTGTTGAACCAAGTACTTCTGAGACCATCCTCATAGTTTGAATATTGTACTCCAACAGAATAATAAAAAATAAAGAGAGATGTAACGCAAATAATAATGTCGGAATTTAAATAATTATTTAGAAAATTTTCCGTTAACGCTACTGCGTAAACAAATATTCCTTTAAAAATCTTTTTGAACTTTTCTCACTTACATTTATTTTCTCAATATTTACCCGACATAGAAACCGTAGTTTCCAGTAAATACAAGCAATGAAGCGCCTTCTCTACCCAAACATGCCTTATTTTATTTAGGTACCGTAATCACTACTCGGATAATTGTTTCCTTTGAAAATTTTACCGAATCAAATAAGAAATTTAATCCCTTTAGATTGTGGAACTGTGAAGTTGCTCAACCTTTCGGGTAGTACCTACAATAAATAGCGGTCGCTTTTACGTGTTAATTTTAGATTTCATATCATATTTTCAAACGGGCCGGTTTATATTGAACAATTACCAGGAGCTATTTCATTTATATGCTTGTAAAAATATATCTCGAACAAAAATATGAAAACTGGCAGGAATTAGAAAAAAAAAACATCAATTGAGGCTTTAATTATGCTAATATTAGTTGTTGCAGATAGTAACGTCTAGTATTTTTCACGATCTAAAGACCGCTTGACATGATGCAATACAACGTGCAATGCAATGCAAGTCGCAATATTTCTTGATCAAAAGCATGCGCAGATGAAGTTCATCTGATTGTTCCATGCAAGATCTTGACTTTATCGGTTTTGTGGCATTTTTATTGCGTGCAAGTTGCAATCTTGTTACTTTTGGCTTAACAGATCAGCAGATTTTGAGGTTAGGATTTTGTTTACTTTTACTTAGGAATGGGTATCGGTAGACAAAATATCGATGTTTGCCATCGATGTTTTTTCATCTAGTGAACAACGATGGTTGAAAATCATCGATGTTTCGAAACATCGATTTTTTCCTAAAAGAACAAAAAAGGTATAAATAAACAATTAAGATCATATATCATAAAGAAACGTTGTAAATTAATTAATTTTTCTGTTTGTAAATTAACGGATTTTGCGTAAGAGCTGATAGGTAAATACAAGTTTTTGTGTCTCTAAAATTCATTGATAAATAAAATCCTGAAATTAATTTTTAGTCGAAAGTCGAAAAGAAAAATCATCTGTAATTTTTCACTCATTATTACACAAAAATAATTAGGAGAAAAACAAGGTTATGAGCTTCAAAACAAACTTCATTAAAAAGAAAATACATTTTACAATTTAAGCTGTAAAAAAAGCAATATAGAACAATTGATCAATTAATATTAAAAAGATGAAAAGTTTCGCAGCCATATCCTCTGAGAGGCGATTTCTGAGAGAGTTTTTAGTAGAGTACTTCCAGAAAGCCGGAGGGTTCTGCTGAATCTTCTCGTTTGGGGAATTTAAGTATAACGAAAGTTCTTCGGACATTGATTTATCTATCGATTGTTTCTTTTTTTGCCATGCACTCTGAGTTCACTCAAAACGTACACCCGTGTTCCACAACCTTCTTTATTTATGGAAGGGGATTCAAGTAATGAAATAATTGGTCTTGACTACTTTGAAATTTATTAATTGAAGTAGCTTTTTAACAACTAGGAATTATTGAAATTACCAAAACATCGATGTTTATTTAAAACCATCGATAACTGCAAAACATCGAAAGAAAATCATCGATTGAAAAAACATCGATGTTTTCGTGAAACCATCGATGTTTTGATAATATGGAACCATCGATACCCATCCAGCAGCCTTAAAAAACTGACTAGCCTGCAGTGAATATATGATATACAATAAATAAAGGGAAAGAGAGAGATTTGTTGTGTATATTTGGGTGGGATTGGAAAATTTTTATGGTAAGGAAGGTTATGCTCCTCTGCAGGACTGGGGTTGTAGTGATAGGTTTGTGATTGCGCTGCTTCAGGCTGAAAAAAGAAAAAAAACAGACGACCACGTGGCTCGAAGAAGAAAAAAAGAAAGCTCCAGTCTGAAAATAAACTCTTCTTTCCAGGTTTAGGAAAGTGTGTCAGTTCATTTCGAATTATGGAACAATTTGTACTAGAATCAAATAAACTTCATAAAATTCAAATTTCTCTTTAAACTATGAGGAAAATGTAGGTATTTTAATATAATTGTGTGGTTCGGCATAATGTCCTCCACTTTTGGGTTTTATCAATTTTTTTTATTGGTTTCGGTGCAGCGAAACGACTTACTCCTTACAAAATTTCATTCAGTACCTAGTACTACAGATAATAAAGGATACAGATTTTTTAATTTCATTTTGGGATGCTTTGCGAAACATGTTTGGTATTTATATTTTTTTGGATAAGATGCGTTGCACGCTTGAATCCTCCAGCCTAACAAACTTACTTAAAATAACCTTTTCGGAGGAAATAAGATCCAAACCAATAAATAATCGATGGAATAAAAACAAATTGAATACAAAAAAAAGCGCCTGGATACAGACTACTAAGAAAAGTTTTAAAACAAATTTCATCAACGGTGTCTTCAGACTGAATATATAACTGAAGTTATTATGATTTTCCACTTTCTAAAAGGTCTAAAAAATGCAAACTATGTTAGGTCTGTACCAACTTATAAGCAATTTTGATACAACTAACATATGTTGGACTTATTTAACTAATTTCAAGAAAATGAAGATCACAGATGCGACGCTAAAATCTGAAAACTTTGCTCAGTCCGCGATCAGGAAACAATCGAAGAAGAATGCGTCAGTTTGTTAAAATCCATCTCTATCCATTGGAAAACAGAACCAAGCATTAAACATTAAAAAATCATCTTATCATTCGATTTTTAAATGTTTAGATATAATTTTATAATCAAAATGCTACGGCGATCAAACCAAATACTTCCGATAGCTAGTTTCTTACGTCTTGACACAAAAAGACACACAATGGGGCCATTTACCGGGGTGATGTGTTCAACAATGCATCCGGGCAAAATTCGGATCGGACGTTCGCCCGGGCCGTGTGTCTCCGGCCTTATTTGCCGGATAGCTATTGGATAGGAGGCAACTCGTCTTAAAAGATGAATATTTAGGAAAATATTGTCAACAGGACGCAATGCCCTTAGGTGGTAGCTGCAAAAAATCGAAGATCCGTGCTTATTTGTTTGATATATTTCCTTACTATCAAATACTTTTTAATTGGATTGTTCTATTATCTATTGAAACATATAATCTATAATGAATAAAAAAAAAATTTTTTTAAGCTCCGATTAAGGAACGATTATTGGAGTTCCCTGTATATCCAAATGGAAACTAGGTGCGTTTTCGTCACCGCGGTACACTTTGATAAACTCTTGGTGCTTTGTATTGTTCTTTAACCAGTTAGATACCCCGATATTTACTGTATAAATATTGGGTTGAGAAATATATGATGTTATATATTTTCGTTCTTTGATATAAGGATATAATTGCCGTCCCTATAAATCTAAATCTACCTCAAATATTATACCCCAGTAAGCGTATACCACAGATGAAATTTCCCAACAATACCACCGTACGTAAACGAAAATAAACACCGTGATCTCTTTTCTTTACCGCATTTTATTCAATTAAACAAAATCAAAGAGGCCGATCTTTATAGAAATTATTTTTATAAAACTACTACCGTTCTCGTTAACCATTTTTGCTCTCCAATAGTATAGTCGATAATTAGCGAAAATGGTACAGCATCTTTCTTATAATAAATTCACTTCAAATCTTTATTCCAATGAACAAAATATGGTAAGCCAACAGATAAATAGAAAAGAAATTATTTCAATAACAAAAACCAAATTTATAACTCAGATTCATGAAAAGTGTATTCATCTAACTTATTTAACAACTTATCTTTAACCCAATTATTTAAACATAAAAGACATCTTAATGTTGTATTATTCAGCTGATTCCAATGATTCCTCGTGGTTAATTAAGCCCAATAAAACAACACTACAGATGTGGCATGGATTCTTTGAAAATCCCTCGTCGTCGCGCTTAAAACCGGAAACTGAGAGTCACGATCCTCTCCCCATTGTAGTATACTTGTTATCTGTCACAACGTGGCAAATAAATATATTGTTGAAGCTTCTCCATAATTGTTTGGTTCCTAAACTTTTTTGTTTCAAATACCACTTCCAAAATGTTGCTGGACCCCCTGCAGCTACAGCACCACCAATTTCCAAATCTCCAAATAATATGAAGAATAGATCAACCTATGGAAACTTGCGTTGTGGCTCCAGCTTTACTTTTCGAACTGAATGTGACATGTGCAGCAGATGCTGAGGTTCTCAAAATATTATCTGCATATATTGATACGAAAAATCGAGCCAAACCAAATAAATTTTCATGGACTTTCCCTTACGATTGTGGACCCGTATTTTTTGTCACGCCCAACATAGACCTCCTCGAGTCTCCCGTAGACCCCTAGTAGTCCACCTGGAGCATGCTCGTTTTTTCCATTTGCATACGTGGTAGCGTCAAAAATGTCTAATTTATGCGGAGGATCCAAAATTAAGACTAAAATATAAATCCATTTTTTTTTAACTTTTAAAAGCAGAATCATCACCAAATTGTTCTTCATTAGAGATCGCTATAGGCGTACTTTCTAATTAAAAAGTTTTGAACAAATCTTTACGTAACTTTCATAGTAAACACTCACTATAATGCGGCTTTACTCTTCTCCGAAATCCGAGACTTTTTCAAATATTGAAAATGTTACACGACAATCTTGACAAAAAGGAGATGATAAAATAACATCATTACAACCACGGTTTGATGGAAGAGTCTAAAAAATGAACAAATTCATTGGAATAACTGTTCAAAGTACTTTCAGTCTTCAGAAACGTGGGAAAATGTATTATTCTCTAGCAGGAAAAGATTAAGCTATCCACTTTTAGATCTACAGAGCTCTTACGAAGGTGCATGCTTAATCAAAGCGAAAATAAATGATGTCATTTACCCAATGAAAAACTTTAATTAATTATTGAAAACCTTTGCCGATCGAAGGAAATTGCGTCGAAGAAAAAGAAGTAAACCATATTTAAGAAGAATTATGGATCCATACGGAGATACCAGGTTACGGAGTCACCACAGACCAACGACAGGATTTGTGATCAAGATCTCACGATGGTTAGCATTCGTCTTCCGGTCAATTAGAAGATCAGAATCCAGCCTTTGGTAAAGCACACAATCACAATTCGCAGTACGTCTTTTACCTGGTAACCAAGAATAAAGATGATCTAAGGAGTAAATGCCTACAATAGACTTTGGCCTATTGATGTACTGTGTACCCCGAAATTTTCAGCCGCTAGACAGCAAAGTTTGGTAGCTATATGGCCTACTTTTTCTGATTTTATCAAGCATTTACTCTCACCGTAGCCTTTGTTGATATACACTCACAGAGCAGGTGCTTAGTGTAACGAAAAGACGTGTCGGGAGTGACTCCGATGATCTTTAGGTGGTACAGTGTCCAATAAACGTACCAGTACCTCTCTTCAAATTATTTAATGAAAGGATGTTTTGGATATACTTGAGCCTTACTCTATTCTTCTAATTTCATATTTTTCCACTTCTTTATGATCTAGAAACTATGCTTTTTGGAAAACCTACAAAAAGTCCCCTAGTGACCAGATTTTAGTCTATAAGAAACGAGGTAAAATGTTTTAGTTCAAAATCTCGATTTTTTTATATCACTATTCTCTGATTTCGTTTTGATTGTTTGAATAACTGATTCTTCATATACCTTTGGACTCTTAAGACGAGAAATTGGATGTCGAAACGCGGTTTTAGGTGATTTAGTCCTTCTAGAAACATACAGAAACAGAATCAGTTTGTTTTATATCAATTCTTAATTTAATTCATTAATATATACTTATCGTATTGTTCTTATATGGGTGATTCCGTTCTAACTGTGATTTTTTGTATTCAAAATTTCAAGATTTTAAAATTTAACTTTTCTAACTTTTTTATGCATATTATTCATCTATTTTACTGTAAAAATAAAACTCTAAGAGGAATTTACTACAACTTCAAAGTATCACGAGCAAGACACAAATGTCGGATTTTGAGTTCCACGGTACTGACTCATTTATCCACGGTACTGACATGGTAACTTAAGATATTAAACAACAAGTGCATCAATTTTCCTCAGTTTGATCATAAACATTAGAATTTATAAGGTAATTAGTTTAAATCATTTGTTATGACAAAAAAAATTAATAATTTATCGGTAAATTCTAGGAATGGACATGACACGGTACTGACATTCAAGTGATGTAGTATAAGTTTTCTTTAAGTGGCAAGTTATATTGTATAAAAATAATGTTTAAATATCTTAAGAATTATTCAATTAACACAAAATTTTTATTAATTGATTATTAATTAATGACTAGTACAAAAAAACAATACAGGACATTGAATATCACAATTATAATGGAATCACCCATATTAGATTTTAGAGATATTCTTAACTTTAGTTAGTTAATGTTTTAGTTATTTCATTCGTTAGTTTTCCACTTTTTACTATTATCATCCTTTTTCTAGGTAATATAGCATTCTGGAGCTTTTTATCAATTATGAATACCGTCCAAGTCACTATACTATTTCTTAAGCTTTTAATGGCTATGCAAGCTGCAAGTTATCCGAGGTAAATACAATACTATCTGATTTTTTGTAAAAAATATAGCACTGCATTGTGTGTGTGTCGTTGAAAAACAATGCGAATTCCCGCCGCTTTCCAAGCGTGCAGATCTCTATCTCTATAATATAGGACCTTAGACTTTAAATATCTTATAAGCATATAAGAGAAGGAAATTATACACTAAAACCACGACATTTAAACTAAAAACTTATGAAGTTTCATATAATTTAACGTTGATTTTGAGTTTATAAAATTTGTTAAGTTGTAGTCCTCGTCCTTCAACATCATAAACTGATGAATACTGCCTAAAATACAAACTAAAGACACATTTTCGAGTGCGTAAAACTTTACGCACTAGTGCGTGAAGAAATATACTTTAAGCAGTAGTGCGTTAAAAATGTATTATTAAGGTCTCCGTAATGTAGTGGCTAAAATACGAGGAAGTCCCAGGTTCAAATCGCGTTGATGCCATTAGTTATTTTTCTACATATGTTGTTATAATTATTTCTAGATTTTATTTATAAATGAAAGTAAGAAAATAAGAGTTGAAAATTTAATAATTCCAATTCGTCTGCTGCTTATATTCACATTTATCGAAAAAAGGTACTTCACACACTTATTACATCAGACTCCAAAAGCAAGCAAGCAGCAGCAGATATAACTATTGCCAGTTATTTACTGGCCACTTTTTTCTTGTTTACTTTACTTAGCTTTTTGAGTTTTCATTTTTAAGCAGTTCACAGAATATTGAATCAAATTTTAGGCGGCCCCAATACATTAGTAAGAAACTTGTATAATGTCAAGCTACGTGCATTATTATGACTTTGGAAGAAATTGCATACAATTGCTTGCACTTTGTCTTGCAAATTCAAGCTAATTTGTGTTGACGGAGGCAAGCATCTATCTGCTTATAGTAGCGAATATGCATGTAGCTTAAATTAACTTGATTATTTTTCTCAAAGATATTATAGTCCCAATATTATCATAAAATTATTATTTACCCATATCATTTGGTCTCAACGGTTTGAAATAGTTATTAAAAAA
The DNA here is from genome assembly GCF_026250575.1 of Diorhabda carinulata. Lineage (NCBI taxonomy): Eukaryota > Metazoa > Arthropoda > Insecta > Coleoptera > Chrysomelidae > Diorhabda > Diorhabda carinulata. The sequence goes on from NC_079463.1 coordinate 4,465,987, forward strand.
GAGTGCGAAATTCAAATTTTATCAACGCATCATCATTGGTCGTGAGGTCAAATGCTACGTCCTGGATTAAACCAAGTTATCATCGATTTGCAGCCTAACCTTATTCCAATAATATCGATAGTTTTCTATTTAAATCAATTGACAAATTTCCATACTGAATGTTGAAAAAGTAGGTAACAAAAAAAATGACATGTATTAGATCAGTGATCTTATTATATTGTGTGATTGACGTTTAAAAAAGAAGAAGATAAATAACCTTTTTAGAGTATATAAATATGGACATGTTCCAATTAAAAAACTGTGAATAATATAACAAAGATAAGATATCAATAAACCAAATATAAAAACTTATTACTTGTAAGTTCTAGATTGGAGATATATGCAAAATAGACCCTTTTTTCATAATTCTTGATTGTCGCCCCTCCCAAAACATATCTTTGAATCCTCCTATGGCTCTGTTATCGAAAAAAAGATTAATTCACGTTTTATTTAGGTTTTGATACACATAATTCGCTATATTTTTTCTCCAAACCTCGTATATCTTGCGAAATAATTTTGTTATCATTAGAAATGAGCCAAATAAATCGTCTCATATACCCACGTACTTTGTTCTATTTTGACACTATTGGTTTTAACATCAAAGGAAGAAGTTTGTGAATAAAAATGGTTGAATCTACAATGTGTGAAAAGAAATGTGGATGCTTATTGGTGAAAAAACTAATAGCTCGAGTTTGTTGTGATTAAAATTTAATGTAAATGTTTAGAATAAAACTGTAAACGGAGTCATAATATACTGAACATCTGTTGGTGGTGGAAGCGAAGAAAGTAAACCAAGAAAACTGATTTTCTTTTGATGATAAGAGTTTATTTTTTTTAGTATAATAATATCAGTAAACAGTAACTATATAAAAGTTTGTATTAAGAAACAACTATATGGATTTAAAATCCTTCAAAGGTTTGTTTAAATTTTATTCAATATGATGTTTGATACAAAAATAAAATGAATTGAATTTCGTCAAAAACAAATTGAAAAGGTAGAATGAAATCTGAATTCGCGTCCCTCAAACTAATGCCTTAGACCAGCAATACCCCAACATAAAATCAATGACTGGAAGCATTTTTAGAAAGCTTCTTTCGAAATTGCGAAAGATAGCCGTTGACCTATTTTTAGGTCTCTTTTTGCCGACTTTTCAGCACCTTGTTTCAACGCAAAAGTTCTTTCATTTTCCACACATTTTCGTATATTTTTGGATGGAAAAATTTTTGTTTATCGAAGCACCTACCTTCATTAAAAAAGTCATATAACTAACAGCAATTCAGTCTTAATTTCTAGTTAGCTGGTATCTTTGGACCATCTTCGTTTAGTATTCTGTGTACATTTTAGTAATTTAGTCCTTTTAGAAATTTTTTGCATTATTAGACACTATTCTGGTCATCATCCATTCAGTTGTCTGATTCCCTTCATTATTGTAAGATATTTAGATCCTGTAAGAGCTTTATCTATGAATAAAGCCTCTTCTGATCTTATAGGAACTTAACCATTAATAATATATCTTCTGACCAAGTTCAATTCAATCTTTCGAAATTTCTTCTGATACTTTTTGGCTACTTAGTCTTTTGTTATTTGGCTCTTTAATTTTCTATAGGAACTTCTTATGGTCATCTTTGATTCGATTTTTTGTGATTTTCTTTCTCCAGCATTACACCCTCTTCTTCTATTAATTAAAACCTTTTATGCGCACATTTAATTCGAATTTATGCGATTTCAACCTCTATATTTCGATTACTTAGCTTCTGCAGTTCACCTTTCTACTTTTTGGTCTCTATAAAAACATTTTACATCAATGAAGCATCTTTCCACTATCTCCATTAGGTCTTTTGTGTTTTTTCATCGCATTTTTTGATAACTAACTCCTTTTAGAAGCTTTCTCCAATGATGAAGCCTCTCTGGTCGTCTTAGTTCCAGTTTTTAATGATTTTTTTGCGCTATTTTTAGTCCTAGCGATTTATTACGTTGATAAAACTTCTCTTGGTCAAATTTAATTCAGTCTATCGAGATTTTTCTCGCTACTTTTTTGTTACTTGGTCTTCTATAATTCACATTCCTACTTTTTGTTCTTTCTTCATTAGTAAACCTTCCAGAAAGTTTTTCCATCAACAAAGTCGTCTTCGTTTCAGTTTCTTGTGATATCCTTCGTTATTTTTGGTTATTTGGATCCTACAAGATCACTCTTCATCAAATTTAAGTCAGACTTCCGATTTTTCCTATTTTTTTGTTCCTTAATTTTCTTTAGTTCACCTTTTTGGTTCCTGTAGGACGTTTCTCCATTAATATTTCTCTTTTGACCGTCTGAGTTTGGTCTTTTGTGATTTTCTCAGAGATTTTGGTCCTAGCAACGTCTTTTATAACCAAATTTGATTATGCTTTTTGAGATTCTTCGTTCAGTCTAATTGAAAATATCATTAACCTCATTTTCTTATCACATCTCGTATATATTAGTAAATTTTCATAACGTATAGGTACATTTTTTTGAGAGTGCCTGCAGCTTTATCTTCCAATGGAAGCCTGTATAAACTTTAAAATAGTCAAGTCGAATCCAAAGTTATGAAATAAAAGCGATCTATAAATTTGTAGTGAGTGGCTTGTTTCTTTTAAGTTGACCAAAATGCTGTTCTCTTTGAAATAGAAACAACTGTTTTTTAACAATAGAAAAGAAAAAATTTATCAAAAATTTCGAATTACCTTATATAAATGTGAATTGTAAAAAAAATCTGTTATATTGAGGTTGAATAAATATATCAAAATTAAAATTTGAAACTTTTCATTGTGAACATCGTCAGTTGTTAAAAGTTTCACAAAACTCAATCAAATTAAAATTGGGCCTTGAAATCACTATTGATATTATCAATGAAATGATTAATACTATAAATAATTGAACCTTTGATAGAAAATCAAACTATCATCTCCTCGTGAGAATACTTTTGAAATAAAAAATAAAGTGAACGATTTAGTAGCATAATAGTTTTATAATGATCTTTGTTTTTCTATTAAATTAATTGTATTGTGTCAAGGTAAGAAATTTCTTAGCATAATTAATCATATTGACACATCCTCCCATTCCCCTCAAGCACGCTCATTCCGCTAACTAACCTGCCTAAAATAGCTTGTTTGGTTTTTTCAACAAGCAGGTCCATCTTATGGAGCCTGTAAGCTTAATTTGAATAATCGTTTCTACTCGGTTATTTTCGTGAAGGTTTCGGTTGAACAACATTCCAAAACCGCGTTCGTCTACCTACCTACTCGACAAGAATTTCAGTGCGAGCAAAGTTATTCTGTCGGAGGTCGGTTTAAGAGAAGGGTGTTGCGTGTGTGCTGTAAACATAACCTATAAACAATGTTTTTGTTATTGTTGTTTGGTTTCTTCTGGGGAGTTTCTATTTCTGAACCTCTAATGAGAAATTGTGAACCTATTCGCGTAGAAATGTGTATGATGTGGTATAATTCGACAAGTATGCCCAATTTAGGAGGTAATGACATTCAACAAGAAGCTGATTTACAATTACAATCGTTTTCACCGTTGATTCAATACGGTTGCAGTCAAAATTTAAAACTTTTTTTGTGTGCCGTTTATGTACCAATGTGTACTGAAAAAGTTTCTAATCCCATCGGCCCTTGTCGAGGACTTTGCGAGGGAGTGAGATCACGATGTTACCCCGTCCTTCAGGGTTTTGGATTTCCTTGGCCAGACGCCCTCAACTGTTCCAGATTTCCTGAAGTTAATAATCACGAACACATGTGCATAGACGGGCCTAAAGATGAAATTGATATCAGGGCTCCTGTTGATCCAGTTGTACAAAAATTTGACTGTGAGCTGAGAAAAAACGGAGAGGGTTGTCTGACGGGATGTAATTCTATAATTATGTTCGATGAATCTGAGCAAAAGTTTGCAGAGGTAAGATTTATTGTATTTTTTGAAAAATTATTTTAATGAGATATTTATAATTGTGACAGTTTAAATGACTCAATTTCTTAAAGTTAAATAAATGAGTATTAATTAAAAAATGTCACATTATTGTTCAATACATAAAATTGAACAGGGTCGTATTAAGATTCAATCATACATCAATGAGGAAATATCATCGTCTAAAAAATTAATTATGAAAAAAGTAAGCAAATTACATAGAAATGCAAAAAATAAAAAAAAATGAGATGGCTGCGAGAAGATCCAAAAAAGAATTGGAATATAAATGTAGACGAGAAAATAAATTACAATATTTCATTTACAAGCTAAAGGCAGATATTGTGAAATAAAATTAGATAATTTAAAGCCATTCTGACATTCATAAAATTGAGGTTATGTAGAAATAACTAGACTTGTATTCGTAAACGAGAATACTAAGAAAAGAATTTTAATGAAAGTATGTGTACGAGCGTGGAGGCCAGACATGTGTTTTCGATAATTCGCGATCGTATTTTACTTTAAATCCGAATGCACAAAGAAAAACAAATCTTACAAAGGAAACAGTGTGTTTATAAACATGGGGAATATTGCCATGAGTTGACATTAAATAAACAATCTATTCAAGCTGTCAAAATATTGTCAGTTTAAATGTGTGTTTTTATATCTAGCACAGTTTTTATTTGGTAAAATTATATACAGCGTCCTCACGAAAACATACACCATATGGAAAATTTCTTTATTATGGGTTTTTCTAAAAAAAGCTATTCTTGGTAAAATTTTGTGCATTCCCCGAAAACAAACATGCGCCAGCCGTTACTAGAAATGATACGGGGTGTGTTCAAAATATATATTGAAAAAATCAATTTTTTTATTAAATTTATAGAATATCTTCTCGTTAAAGATAAATGAATTGGGTAGAATTGTTTTCTGCACCTATTTTTCTCATATAGTAACATCTTATGAGATTAGTACTATCCATATGGCGTAATAAAATTTGTAATAATCCCATAATGTATCTCTTTTGTCCAATGAAGAGATCGATTATGATAATTAATGTTGCTGGAGAATATAATTTATACTTTTTACATAAAACTTTTTTTTCGAGCAACGAGTTGCGCTAGCACTGAGTCTAGTAGGACAGTAACTTGGCATTTCCCCCTTTTTTTCTATAAAGTTCTTCTCTACTAAGTCTTATGGATGGCTAGTTTAATAAAAACTTGTTTATATTGAAGTAATATACCAAAAAATGACTCATAGCAGCTCTAGCACTTTATGAACTTGACCGGTATCGCTAGTTTGTTATAAAACTGTTTCATAGTAAAATAATGTATCAAAAAATGCTTAATAAACTCAAGTACTATCATCTTAAAATATATTCAATCATTTCTTGTTCACTACATTCACGATGATAAACAAAACGTAATGAATTTAATTGTTGCAGGTTTGGGTGACTGTGTGGGGTTTTATTTGCCTTGTAATAAGTTTGGCATCGGCAATGACGTTAACTATTGGAGGCGGTCGTGTAAAAGCACGACCGCTGCTCAGTTTGGCTCTTTGCTATGTATTGATGAGCGCTGGCTGGGCTATAAGAATGTTTGCTGGAAGAATGTCAACATCTTGTCCGAAATCGCCTGAAGACGGACTTTCTAATATCAATTGCGCCGTCATCTTTCTACTTTTGTACTACTTTGGAATGGCAGCGAATGCTTGGTAAGCATTTTATGTTAATGTGTGTTTTTAACTGAATTTTGATTGGATTGGATATCAATCTCTGATATACAGTGTATTGTACATAATACTTTTATTATTAGATTCTATGTGTGACTTTTATTGAAATTAGTTATATTCAGAATCAAACTTTACAGTACCATATAAAGTGTTTTTTATCATTGTTGAAGTCTACGGCTATATTTGCGTTCTGGACGCGGCACCACGTTGGAATCAACGTCGCCGAGTTGTAAATTCTTTGCACATGGCCACGTTTGAGCGTTTTCCTACTTCAGATCAGATAAAACCGTGGAAGACAATGTACTCTTAGTAATTATTGTCTGGATGTTTTTTCGGAAAAAGCCGATATTTATCCAGTTAACGAGAAAGGCTTTTTTCCATACTTTAACATGTTAGAGAAGGTTTACAGAGACAAATAAAGTTTTCTCGTAAAGTTGCCCGTCAAAAGACTGAATGAAACGTGGTCAATACAATAATTAAATGTCGACGTATATATAAGAAACTGAGGAGGGTGATGTCTCGACGTTCGAAAAACTCATAAATGGGATGAAACTAAAAAATATATTGGATATTGAGGCGTATTCTGATAGAGATCTACTCTAAAAAAAAACAAAGCTCGTCCAATGAAGATATACTCATTCTAAAGTACAGAAAAAACCTTTCTTTGTGGTTTCAAACAATACCAAATAATGTGTTAAACTGTCCACATGTATTACATTACTCAATAAGTCGTGTGACTGACACACAGATGGCGCTGCCATTATCCCATCCATATGACTGACGGTGACAGCCTTTTGAGTGAAGCTGCTTTTGTTATTTTGGAAAGAATGGATTCAAAACAATTTCGTGTGTTAATTTATAATTGCTTCTTGATGAAAAAGTGTTATCCGGACTCTGCTGCATTGAAAAGAACCATTTGTTATTGGTTTGATGAATTTAAACGTGGTCAATCAGACACCGATAATGGTGAACGTTCTGGTCGTCCAATTGAGGTGGTTACTCTAGAAAACATCAAAAAAGTCCACAAATCGATTATACCTAATTGCAAATTGAAATTTCGTAAAATAGTTGAGGCCGTAGATATCAGAAGACAGTGTGTTTACGATTATGCATGGACATTTGACCACGAAAAAGCTTTTTCAAAGTGGGTGCCGCGTTTACTTACAGTCGATCAAAAACAACAACGTGTTGATGATCCAGAGCAGTGTTTGGCAATGTTTACACATAATAAATTAGATTTTTTGCGTCGATATGTGACAATGGATGAAACATGGATCCATCACTTCACTCCGGAATCAAAAGGATCATCATCTGAGTGGACTGCAGCCGGTGAATCAAGTCTGAAGTGTCCAAAGACACAACAGTCAGCTGAGAAGGTTATGGCTTCAGTATTTTGGGATGCGTATGAAATATTGTTTATCGACTATTAACAAAAGGGAGATACAACCACTACTGAATTCTACAGAGAGTGGTTGGATCGTTTGAATGCAAAAAGACGGCCTAATATGTCCACCGTATAGTCTAGATCTGGCCCCCAGTGATTACTGGTTATTCGCTGATCTCAAAAAATCCTCACCTGTAAGAAAATCAACTAAAACGAAGATGCAAGTGATGAAACTGAAACTTATTTTAATGCAAAAGACAAATACTTTTACTAGCACGGCATTGAGAAGTTGTAGAAGCGTTGGAATTATTGTATTGCTCTTAAAGGAGATTAAATTGAAATAAAATCAATTTTTGGCAAAAAATATGTTTTTCTTATTGCGTTAACTGAATGAATATTATTTGAAAAATCCGTATCGCTGTGACCAGGATTCAAGAATTAATACCATAAAGTGTGGGCGTCCAAAATATTATCCCATCGTTTCCGACCTCACTGTATACAATAAACGCTCGTCTTGTATGTTATTACTATGGTCATTTACTATAAAACTATTTTGCACAGGATGCAACAACTTTTTAGTAAAATTAAACTTAACTCAATAGCGGAATCTCCAGCTAATTATTAGAAAGTAATAGCTCCCATACGGCCAACTTTTTTCTTTACATTTCTGTATTTATCTGTTCACAATATATTTTTCAACTTTCTCATCATCAGCATCTATTATTGAAATTATTCTTAAAGACCAATTGTGTAAAGATTTACGCTATAAATTTCAAAAACAATCTAAAACCAAAATGGATCCTTATAGACCATAAGACGTATAAGCACATAGCAGGTGTTTCAAGTAAAGGTGTTAAATATATATCCATCTTATTATTAACCCTAAATTATGCATTACAAATAATAGGAAATTTGACTTGTTAATTATGAATTTTATACCGAACTTTTTCTTACAATAAATGCAGATGTTTGATATAATGAAATGTCAAGAATCAATCATGTAGTATATAGTAATGAATAATTACTTTAGTTTTCATTCCTCCAACCAGGGGCGGCTAACGCATAAGCCCTCTCAACATGATTAAGTGTTAGATCTGTTTTTTGAAAATTAAAACTAGTGAAAGCTCGGTGAATACAAAAAAAATTGACAAAGGAACAAACCTTCTACAAAGTGAGTTTGTTTCAAAACACATACAATTTTTGACCACCAAATTCGACTGCCTACAGTTTTCTCTTCTCCGTTAATTTCCCTTTTTATGAAGCTACATCACATTTGCTTCCTGATTCGTCTACCCTATAAACTGATTACACCATTATTATAACAAAGAACTGAAAAGAAAGCTAAAGAATCACGATGGAGTGAGTCTTACTGATCAAACACTCCAAGAGATCCAAAAAATTCATAACCATATTATTTAAGAAGTGTGAGGAATTTCTCCAGACATTAAATTAGGTCTTTTGACATGATATTGCTCTGTCAAAAATTACCTTAACCGTTAGGCATGGTAGAAGACGACTACTGCAGATTATGCTGTGCTAACAAGCTTTAGAGACAGCAGATAGCTAATGTCAAGCTCATTTCAGACAAAGACAAAGAACCTTATGAAGTGAGATCTTCCTTTGATCCTTTGAAATAAGTCTACGGATTTTTGAGATACAGAGTCAGGCACAAAATTTCTATTAGATCTAGATCAATTTTTGGAGAGCTTGGGATCTACTAAACGAAAAAAGCTACGCTTTCACTCTAATGGTAGCAAATTTTGTGTATATGTGGAGTTATAAATCCAAATCTGGAAAAAAGTAAGCGGTTTTCAACAAATTTTAGAGTCAATCAAGTTCATCATTAAGTTTTTGAGAAACTGTTCGATTTTTTCAAAAACAGATCCATTACATCACCAACTTTTTGGAAAATTGATAGATTTTCTCAAAAAAGATCACAAAATTTTGGAATTTCCCATAAAAAACCTATATATTATCAAAGTTGAAAAACTGATTGAATTTTCCAAAAAAGACTCCGAAAAAAATGTAATATTCGTGAAATTTCTGGAATATCCTAAAAACCCCAGTTATCACAATCTTGGGACCTACTAGACTTAAAAAACTACGTCTGTGCTCTAATCGTAGAAAATCTTGTCTACATTGAAAGAGTATTTAGTAACGTTTTAGTCCGACTCTGGAGAAAGTAAGAAATTTTCAACCACCACACATACCAAAAAATGTTGGGGATACTCATATTAAGCACGTAGCCAAAATTTTGATGTTCCAAAAAAAATACAGTAACTATTCTATGCCTTATTTATAATTGCATTTATAATTTATAACCTGCCATAGACATGTCATGATACGAGTGTTATTAAGATATATATTTGATAAAATAGCAATAAAAAGTGTGTAAACCATTAAATAACTCTACTTCTATTTGTATTGGTAGACGGATTAAGAAGACAGCTGTTTTATACCGCCAATTTTCTACCAATATAAAGTATCAATATAAAATTGCCTTTTACGTACCTTGGAAATGATCAATTTGAACTTAACAGGTGAAACTCAATTTTTAATTTGAAAATAGTGATACTATACACCCAAGTGCATCATAGGCTTCGATCTAATTTGAAAGATTAATTTCGACAATCTTCGAATGCACTGTCGTTATGGCTCGTAAAACGGTTACTATTTCGAATTTTCCAATAAAATAAAGGTAAATTTTTGAGAAAATATTAAAATTTTCCAAAAAATATCCAGTTAATCACCAAATTTTTGGAATCTTTCAAAAACATTCAATATGTCACCCAAATCTCAAAAAATTATTAGAATTTTCCAGTCAAGACTCCAGTACACCTTGAAATATTTAATGAACCATTCCATTTTTCCTAAATATCTAGTACAGATTCTGTAAATCAGCAAATTTTTGTAAATTTTTGAAATTTTTCTAAAACTTTTAATATGTCACTAAAATCTTAAGAAATTGCTAGAATTTTTCCAAAAAAAGATAGTGCAAATCACCAAATTTTTAGAAATTTTTGAAATCTTTCAAAAAGATTCGATATGTCATCTAAATCTATTAGAATTTTCCACTCAAATGTATGTAAATGACGAAATTTTTGAGAAATTGTTGAAATTTTCTAAAAACAATAAGGTATATTATCAAGTTTTAAAAAACTGGATGTTACAAATATATTTTAAAAAAGATTCTGTAAAACAACAAATTTGTGTAAATTTTTTGAAATTTTTCGAAAACATTCAGTATATCACCAAAATCTCAAGAAATTGTAAGAAATTTCCAGTCAAGACACCAAAAATCACCAAAATTTTGAGATTTTTTGTATTTTTTATAAAAGATAAAGTACATCATCAAGTTTTATAAAAACTGTTAGAACTTTACAAAAAAGATCGAGTACATGACCAAACGTATTTGAAATTGGTTTCATTATCTAAAAAGGTCTAATGCTTCACCAAATTCATGAGAAATTTTTAAAATATACTATAAAAAATCCTGTAGATAATAATTTTTTTGTGAAATTCCTAAAAAAACCAGTGCATCACCAAAATTTTTGAAAATTGTATGAATTTTCTAAAATTTTAATAAACCATTTGATTTTTCCAAAAATATCTCGTACATCACCAAATTTTTGACACATTGTTGAAATTTTCCAAAAAAAGATCGTGCAAATCATCGTGTGTCATCTAAATTTTGGGAAATTATTAGAATTTTCCACTCAAATGTATGTAAATCATGAAATTTTTGAGAAATTTTAAGAAATTGTTACAATTGTCTGAAAAAGATTCTGTAAATCAACAAATTTTTGTAAATTTTTGAAATTTTTCTAAAACATTTGATATGTCACCAAAACCTTAAGAAATTGCTAGAATTTTCCAGTCAAGACACCAATTTTTGAGACATTTTTGGAATTTTCCAAACAAATCCAAATTCATAAGTATTTTTCAAGAAAATTCAGTACATAACCAATTTTTCGAGAAATTATCAGGATTTGCAAAAAATCCAGTTCTCGATGGAAGCTTGATGAAGAACTTGAACTCACGTTGCTCAAAGAGCCCTGAAGAATAATCCTACAATTTTCTTTTTTTGTAATGACTTTGTCTCTTTTGATTCACACAGTTGGTTCGCTAAAAGTCTTCATGTCTACCTTACTCACCAGATATGGAGAAGCTTTCCACAAAATACCCAACTCCCATACTATACGAAGGGATATTAATGTTTAATACGACCCGCAAAAACCATAATACATGTAGTTATTGCTGCACAATTAACAACAAGAACAAACATGTCCATTTATAGCGTCGATCAAATTTCTCTTCGTCTACCACCTACGACGGAAATATTATTCAGTTAGACATCGTTTTCAAAGACCTAATAAACTTTATTATAAACATAGATTTAAATATCTTCGTCTTTAATCAACCAACGAACTGATTAACAATTTCCCGTTGTTTTTATATCGCCTCTGGCAGTAAGAACTTCGTTTTGAAGAAGTAATAAAACTTTTAAAACGAGATATTTTATTGCAGAACCTAAACACTTTTATCTTGTTATTCACAAGTCGCAAGCTGATAATTATTTTTTGTTTTGTCGTTGCAGACTGCACATTTTACAAGCTTTTATATAGACCAAATAACTGCGAAAATTAAGTATCGTTATTCCCATAAATCAAGGTGACGAAATATATACAAGCTGTAACCAAATGATTAATTTTAAACTGAAAACTGACCAGATATTAACACGCCTTGTTTTAACCAATGTGTAGCCACACTCTCTCAAGATCAAACATTTAACCCTCGAAGTAGTTTTCTGTCGATGTAACCTCCATTATATCTTATTCGTCCACTTCTAGTCACTTGTTTTTTATCCACCATTGGCATATTCAAGATCAAAAATGTATACTTAAAAAACATTTTTAGTCACTTGTTTTATCTAATTCATATCCAAAATGCCTCAAGATCAAACATTCAATCTCTAGCTAACAGACCTGGCAGACTTCATACTGCCTCAATCGATAATTAAAGAACCTAAACTTTTGTGTAAAATAAACTTAAAACAAACAAAAGGAATCTTTTTTTTATTAAAAAAATGCTCGGTATCAAGTTGTATTTATCGATTAATGACACATGATATTGCTTACTTACAAAACACAATTTTTCTGAAATACTGGCTATTTAAAGCTTTCTAATAAACTTTATTTTTTGTTTTGTTTTGTGGTACGTGAATAAACAAAGATGACGGTTTTCCGACTAGCGAATACGCGACGTATAATTGTCCATGCGCGAAATAGGGAAACTCCAAGTTGATTCCGAAAAATTCCGAGGATTGGCCTTGCGATTTATTTATGGTTATCGCAAAGTCCAGACGTACCGGAAATTGTAAACGTTTAACGAATCATCGGTATACGCGTGATCAAGGCATCCTCTCCTTTTGTATTCTCTCAATTTTGACAGCAATACTATTTTCTTTATCTTTCTCTCTCTGCTCATCAGTGCGGTTAGCACGTGAAGTAGCAATTCGCACTTTTGATTGACTGCGACGACCAAAGTCTTCCGCACGTAGCGGTAATCGTCACTCGCAAAGATAGAAAGATGCACTCTTTGTCTGAGGTATGGATCAACATATAAGATGGATCGACGATGTAGGAAAGTTCTCAGATCTGTAAAGAAAAGAATTTTCAAGGTTACAATGCCCAAGCCCCTGCAAGATTAGAAAATAGAACTAGTTTTTGTCTAGTTGCGAATCCCAAATTCTCTAGCGTTTTTAAGACGCGATAACGTCCTTGATTCCGCTGGCGCATGGAGGAGGACGAAACTGCATACCACGTTATCTGTGAGTGACCTGCACTCACACGGGCGCGGTTTAAACACCTGGATAAACCCCACAACATTCCTAACGACATCAAAGATTTCAAGCCAAAGCGCCTGATCGGCTTCTCAAAGGACATCGGACTTTGGTAACGTCAAGTTGGGCACGACAGACCTATCTGAAGGCATATGTGCCCAACAGCCCACACCTACGAACTATGATGAAGTTCCCTGGTTAACTGTTAAATTAAAATCCAATTCCTTTTTCAAACGCTTCACTTTGGTCGCAATCTTCACTAATATCAGAAAATGATGAGAAATAGTTTTTGTCTCTCTAAATCAAACATACCCTCTTAAAGAGTACAAATAAGAGAATCCTCAGATTTGTTAAAACAAGAAAATCCAAAGATATGTCTGTTTAATCAAGGATAGATTCCTCAAAGAAAGTCTCCAGGTACTATTTTAATTCATAAACTGTTTCATTATAGAAGCGATTTTCTCTGGTTGTAGGAGAGGCTCCAGTTCTCTATAGAATCAAAAATTGTTTTCTTGCGGAAGAGTTTGGGTCTAATCTCCAAACACTATTCCTTTCTAAAATCGATATAAAAAAGTCCATCTTCTACGGTGCATCAAAAACTATTTGCTGTTGTCCATCTCGAAATTCTCATCGTTTCTCAAGTCGACATAAAAGATGTTAAAACCAAGAAGTCCTAGAATTATTTCCATAGAAATACTCTAAACTCTTTACAAAGATGACAAAACATCAAAGTAAAATTTCTTAATGAAGAAGCTGCATTTCAAAAATTTTGTTTGTAACGACATAAAGCAAGTTTCCATTTAGAAACTTTGGTTTCATGAACTCATTTCAAAATGTAGAATAACTCAAGTTATAAATGTGATATTTAATCTAAAAAATCCGTGAAGGTAAGCCACTGACTGATTCAATATCCATTTAAATATCGCCGTTGCAGCACCGAAAGAAAAAACGAAGAACTAAAAGAGAGTCGAGAAAATACCTGGCCTTCCACTGTGACAGGTCCGCTTCTCTCGTTTAATTTATAACTGGAAGACTAGAGACCCTTGTTACCTAAAAAAGAAATATTAATAATTCTCTTTAATTTATACCTTGATGGCTGCATGTTTATTTACACAACGCTGGTTAATTGCCTGTTATACGAAATTAAATATTTAATGGACACTTTAATTTTATATTGGATGGTCGAAGAACGATCGACTAGAAGGTTTACTTAGGTTATGTAGTTCTTCTCGAGTATTTGCTTTAGAAGTGTTGGTTTCTCGCTCAACTTGAATCCGGTTTGTTTGTGAACATCTTCAAGAGAATAATTTAGATAAATAGATACATATTCGTATCTCATAGGATTGCGTATTTGTGCTCGTTGGTGGTATAATTTGTTTTAATTTAATAAAATTCTAAAAAGAAATACAATCTTTTGTTGTTTCCAAGATTTTTTGTATAGTTCGAAAGTCACCGATCCTGAAGACTCGCATATGAAATTAAATTATATAAATTTCAATGATAAAAAAATGAAAAAGAAAAGTGAATATTTTTAAAAGCAAATGTCATTCTGTTAAATGGAGGTGTTCTTCTATACACATTGTTTGACTTAATCCTCCCTCCCTGTGCATATGAAAAGGTAGATTTAGGAAGTGTTGTATGTAAAGAGATAAGGCAGGTAAAAATGAAAACGCAAGAATATACCCGTTTTTGTCAAATTTGACAACAAAGGACCAAATTCGTCTGCGTCTGATGCCAATTGTGAGATACGGAATTGACAGTATTTTTTCCAAAGCTAATTTTATGGTTGGTAGAATTGGAATTAGCTGTATTGGAGCAACATTTTCCACTGATAAATCAGCGGCGTCGCGTGGCTCAATACATCGAAGGTACACAACGTCAAATACAAAAGATTTTGTCAAAAACTGATATTACTGGAAACAACCGAAATTGTTTGCATTAAACTTGTTTTTTTTATGTTTCATGTTAATAATACTTAATTAACTGGGAAAAATACAGGGTATGACTTGGAGCTTTAAGGGCTGTTATAAATTTCTTTTTCTTCAAGCTTCTAGTTCTAGAAGTCTCAATTGAAGACAGGCTAAACTGGAAACAATTGTTAGAACCAAATTGAAAAGAAATATATTTATAGTCTATTTTAATCAATAAGAAATTAATTAAATGGTGAGGCATTTGTAATCCATAGGCGTATCACTTAATTTAGTAAAATGTTTTCAAGCTATACTTGAAGTAGTTTCGTATGAAATAACTTGGCCCCCCTTTACTATATGGAATAAACTAAAATCGTATTTTAGATGAAATTTGTCGGGAAGAGATTCTTGGAATAAAAAAAAACAAAGTTTTAACTTTTATTGGGACATAGATACTTATAAATATTATGATACGTCTATGTAACATATAAGACACACGGTTTTTGAAGAGTCCAAACTTTTTTTATTGTTCTGTACAGATTAGGTTCATTATAGACATACAAACATGTATTAGCTCAGATACATTTATGAAAATTTTAGGAAATATTTAGATTATTAGGATATTCATTTCAAGTGGAAGTGATTTTTTTTTAAGAAATAGCCCAAAATTCCAGTTATGATTCCGAAAAATTGAAAGGAGTCGCAAAGACGATTATATTTAGTCCGCAGGGATTTTTATACATAAACAGAAATGTGTATCGAAGGTACATAACCTCAATATAAATATTATAAGAAATCACAGGTTTAAACTATTTTTATTTTGTTGGTTTATGTGACTGTTGACTAAAGATTTAATAACGGCCATAAAACGAAAAAATATTGCCACTTGTTAACAATCCTGGATGATTTATGCGTAGCAATATAATTTTTAAATCTGTGGCTCAAAATGGTCAAATAACCTGCTACGTGGACCCTCGTCTAGGTAGAAATTTAAAACCGACTTTTAGAACAACCATATTTTATCTGATCCTACAGAAAATACATCTGCATTCATTTATATAAACTGTCAGAGATGGATAGTTTTACGGAAGATTTTTGAAGGTAAAATATTTATTGTGTTCCAGTCACAAAACCAGACAATACAAATATATATTCATAGACATTAATTTTGAAAGTAAATAAACTAACCAACTGTTCAAAGAACAGTAGTCCTTATCAAACAAGCCTTTATTAATAAAAAAAAAAATAGAACTTGCAACTTCCAACTTTTCATTTGGAAAGTGTTAGTTCAGTCAATCTTGACATTCGGTGATAATAAATTTACAAGATGAAAATTTTTCAAAATAAAATTATTAAATTGCCCACCATTCCCATGTATGGAAAAAATTTCACTCGAGGTCAAAGGTTTTTCGCGATTTTCTGCAATACGTTTTTCCTACGGTTTTCCTGCGAGCCACCATTTAATTCAAAAGTTTGTAAAAGTTGCGATTGTCATATGACACGTTTCCACATCACCAGTGAGATTTTTCCAGTAGACCTGTTCCATAAGTTTTGATTCTGCTTAATTTGTATCCATTTCCAAGTAGCGGAAAATAACAAAGTTTCGAAAAATCTCAATAAAAAAGTAAAGAAGTTTATTCGTTCGATTCATAACCTTCAAATTCTTCTTGTTATTCTTGATCTTCTTCTAGGTTCTTTTTCTTTTTGTTTTTCATCAACATTACACCGATTCCACGTCAGAAGAGATCTTAAGCAAGGGGATGCTCTTTCTTGGATTCTTCTTGTTATTCTTCTTGATCTTCTTCTAATTCTTTGCCTTATTGTTGTTTTTCATCAACATCATGTCGATTCTACGTCAGAACAGGTCTTAAGCAAGGGGATGCTCTGTCTTGTATTATTCTTGTTATTCTTCTTGATCTTCTTCTGGTTCTTTTTCTTATTGTTTTTCATCAACATTACGCCGATTCCACGTCACAAGAGATCTTAAGCAAAGGGATGTTCTTTCTTGTATTCTTTTTGATCTTTCTCTGGTTCTTTTTCTTATTGTTGTTTTTCATTAACATCACGCCGATTCCACGTCAGAAGAGATCTTAAGCGAGAGGATGCTCTGTCTTGTATTATTCTTGTTATTCTTCTTGATCTTCTTCTAGTTCTTTGCCTTGTTGTTGTTTTTCATCAACATCACGACGATTGTACGTCAGAAGAGTTCTGAGAGAAGGGTGTACGCAGACGATGTTAACCTGCTAAGCAGAAGGGAAATAGATGTTAGAGAGGACTTCCGGAGATTCAATGAAGAATCCAATCGAGCAGGGCTAAAACGAACTGAGAACACGCAGACACGACAGCGTTTACGGTAGATAACTATACCTTCGATCGTGTTGACAACTTCAAATATCTTGGGTCTCTCATAACTGATAACAACGAGATTGCACTGGAGATACAGGAGAGAGTGAAAACGTTCTCATGCTTCTGAAACCCGGGCAATGACTGCTAGAGACGAACTGAGACTCAACTCGTGGTAGAGGAAAGGCAATTTCGTAATAAAACTTTAAATAATAAGGTCTAAAATCGAACAATTAAGTTCACAAGCTACGCAGAAACTTACAGTAAAAGCATTTCTTCACCCCATAGCGGATATTCTCAAAAGGTCATCAGCTGATGTTGACAATTTGTTAGATTCCTCAATTGCGACGTTTTTAACTTATTGAGAAACGTCAAATTAGCCTATTTTACTATGGATTATATAATCGAAATTATACGAGGTAATTTAATTAAATAACCTACTACATGTCCTTTCAAGCACATATTCACTGTATTAAATAGTTAGTCAACGACATGAATTTCCTCGGACATAATAACTCCATGGTAACTATTGTACATAAATTACATGAAATGTCACTATAAATGACAGTAAAAGGTTTAATGTTAAGTTTAAAATACGTTTCTGTGATGTACATAGACAGTTTCAATTGTACATTAACAAGAAAATTTATAGTCGGCAGGACAATGGTACCACATTCTAGTCGGCGGATTGTTCGATACGAGACGGTGTTAAAATCATTGGCGTTTCATTATTATCGAACAAATTGAGATTTAAAACTTGTTCAACAAATAAATTTTGTAACTGAATCGTTTAAATCTATTTGTAAGAAACGTAAATTAAATCAACACACATCGGGACCGATTTTATCATTACTGCGAGATGAGATGTTATTAACTGCGTAAGAATCCAACAACATAAGGTGAAGAAAACGTTGCCAAATCTATTCAAATACAACGTGGTGCATTTGAAGAACGAAATCGTGGAAAAACGGCCCCATTTGAATAGGAGGCTCCTGCATCAACCGTATTTTCTATATCTGAACCCTGGTGATTTTCCTTCTAACTAGTTCCAATTTTGTTTGATTATGGCTAACAAAAGGCTCATAGTGATTGTACAGAAATTTGGATTATTCTCTCTTATAGTTGACTTATTATTTTGTAATTAATTGGAATAAATGATCGTTTTAATAGGTTGCTTTATTCAATATCATTTTAAAACTATTTATTTACCTTTTTTTCTATCATTGAAAACAGAACTCGTTCTCTTGGTGGTATGTTTATAATAAAACTGCACTCTTAACATCATCTGAAAACTAACAGACAATTCACGTTTATTACAAAAGAAAAATAAACTTTGTTAGTTATACAATGAAAAATTAATTATATAAAGAAGCCCACTATAATTGAACCTTTACTATTTTAGCCTATATTTTTATAATGACACTTGTTTCCTTCGATGTTAATTAAAAAAGATACCATCCTCTCCGTGTTTCAGATTTAGCAAAATATATAGAGATTTTAAGAACCCTACAGCAGAACCCTCCACATTGTTTCACGATGTGGAGAATACCTGATATTTCACGAATGAAAAAGTCATATAATTGCAAATTCGGAATAGTTCCTGCAGTAAATAACAAAAAAAAAAGCCCTAGGAGAATATAGAAATACGAAAGTGCATTGTTGAAAAGGAAAAAAAAATGATAATTAGAAAGATAAACAAAATGTGAAATTGTAAAAAGAAAGAAGAATATTGAAGTTAAAGAAAATAGATTAAATATAGAAAGCAAAGAAATAAGGAATTAAAAGAGATAATGGTGAATACTGAAATACCAGAAGTTGTATGTAGAAGGCAACCGGTCATGAAATAAGATTTTAAAATTTGAATATTTAAGATATTAAACACAAAAACAACAGAAAGAGAAAGCTAGAAGACAATGAAAATAAAGGACCAATAACATTGTCACGCAAGATAATTATGTAATTATTATAATTTCTTTTCGTTCACATAAATTGTAGATTTCCTTACAGATGGATTAATCAAAAAGGATTTCCACCACGACTGTTTAATTTTATAAAACGCAGTTCCGAGATATGAAAGGTTCAAAGAGAAAATGATAAGTATTGGGAGTTCCGGGTAGTTTGAGAACAGACTTATACACTGTTTCTAATTGAACCGACCGCTTAAGCTACCATTATACTAGGATGGTAGCATCCCACTTTGAGTCGAATTTTTGTTGGGATGCTAGCATCCCGGACTGCTATTTTATTTTATTTTTTTGCCAGTCGTCAATATGGCCCCAACGAATGCTGATGATGTTACTAATTAAGAAAAGAAGGCATCGTGCAAAAGGAAGTTTAGTGTGGACCCCTTTTTAGCAGTCCGTCGTGTTAAAAAAGATTTCCATGCATTCAGTTTGTCAATCTTGTTGGTGTAGCTTTCTAACTTTGTATCCCAAATACAAGGATGTTTTTCCACTTCACATATTAAATTTTCTACGTCCAGTTTGTTATCGTTTGTTATATTTTTCAATACGTTTCAACTCTTTCTTTTTCTTTTTTAATTCTAGTTCTTTTTGTTTGGTTTTAGGCCTACTTTTGTTTTCCGTAAGCTCAGGTTCAGGTTTTTCCAGAGACGAGCCTTCCGAAGTAGCATTTCTTATGTCACCCACAACACTTTCACTCACGCCATCAAACACTTAACTTTCCATCGCAAAACACACTAAAGATATATTGTACTAGACACAGTAATCACTCGACTCGAGACGATACGTGCAGTGCAGTCAGCAGTCTTAGGCTCTCACGCGATCAAACTGCACCCGCATATGTCAAATAGAGCGCCTGCTCGGATGCTAGCAGCCTAGTATAATGCGCCGCACTTGAACCAATGACCTACAATCGATTTTGTGCATCCCGGGATGCATAAAGCGATCGGCTGCTCGCTTTTCAGCATCCCAGCCGGGATGCACAAAATCGAGCCTCCGGTGGCATTTCTAGTGCTCCTCCTCAAGATGTCTTCTCGAATATCTCGGAGCGTAGTTCAATAAATAATACGTGGAGTTTCGTCTACATCAGAATTGGACAAACTTTTTAGAGGGAGTACCAGATAAAACGAAAAATTATGCACATTAAACAGCATGCTGAAAATGTCCAGGTCGTCTTCGATAACCTCGATGTCTTTGAATCTTCACGTTTTTCTCATATCTAACTCTTAAGTTTGTCTTCCGTAACTGCATTTTTAGTAAAAAATAAGTTATTTTTGACTAGTTTTCTGGAAAATAGTGCAAACGTACCCGTCAAGTAATGTTAGATGCTACCCACAGATGGAGTCAATGTCTATGTGTACCAGTTTTCGGTGCTTTCCTTTATTCAAAACCCTGTCGCGGGCCGAAATAAACTGGACCGAGGGCCGTATTTGTCCCGCGGCCTGTACTTTGTCCATAATCTTTGCATCTTGAACATTGAATATCTTGCGCGATGTCCATCGTTCGAAAGTACCGGAAATCAAGCCAATGCTCAGCCTTAGCTGATTTCTTTCTATACTACTACCCCTCAGTACATTGAATGGCACTCTGAAAAGCGTATTTGTAGGTCGCATACCAGAACTGATAGAGTTTCACTACGTTTCTAAAAAAGTACTTAAAACTATCAGTCAATATTCGCGTCATTGTTTGTTGCAAGTCACCCACTGTACATAAGATAACTGAATTTTCCGTGAATATAATATAACAGTCATTGAATATCCACTTTCAACGCCTGATTTAGCCATGTGCGATTTCTGGTTATTCTTTGATCTAAAGAAACATTTACGTAGTCGACGTATGAAATATTTTTTTGTCTGCGGACATCCCTATATACATTAGTGCTTTTCTTAGAGAGCACCTACTACTACATTAGTAAATAGAAATGCAAACATGGAAATCTAATGGTGAGAAATATTCTCAAACTTTGTTCAAATACTGGCGATTCTTCCTTGTTTAGTTTGGGTTGACACAACAATGTTTATGGTTAGAAGTTTTTTGTAGTGAACCACTTCTCAACAAGAATATACTAAAAAAAAACATGTCCACAAGTTGTCAGTTTAAATATTTGATAATAAAGGTAGCTGCCGACTTACCTGTTACTATATGTGTTTGATGTCGACATTACATGTTTTTACGTATTGAAATTTAGAGTATTCAAAAAAAAAACGTTATATTTACCAAATATTTTCAATTTTCCGAAATATAAAAAAAACAGTTGATCTTCCAGATCAAAAGTTTCTTGATTTTTTCTGATATTATGGATCTATCCCGTTAAATTGCAAATAAGTGATCTCGTTTAAAGAGAAATAAATCTTTTCCATCAGGACACCGCTTCTTGTCTCACTTAGTTGATTGCTATGGTTGATATTCAAATATTGCATTTAGAATTTGTTCATCACCCGCCGTATTAACAAGATCTGATCCCCAGTGACTTTTTCCTGTTTCCTAACCTTAAAGTTTCTATCTTATATTAATCTAACTGTGAAGAATCATAAATCTACCTATTAACTTTTATTTATTATTGTATTCGTTAATAAGATTTATTTTAAACTGACCGTCCTCAACGTCTTACTTAAGCAGTTCCATATGTCCCTTAGACACTTGAAGTTCCATTAACTTATCAAATTACTTACCCTTATTTTTGTATTGATGTGACGTGACGACCATAAATATTATTAATTATGGCTTTTGTATATAATAGGATTAGTATTTAAATAAATAAATAACAGAATGCGTACCAATAGTTACATATACGAATACCCTTTTCAAAAAACGACCTTCACGCTATTACAACTTCCTAAAAATCAACCTTCAATAACAGAGAGCGGCTGTTAAGGTATGTACCATCGATTGCTTGGTCGTCAACCTGAATATTTCCATCTCTCTCACGCCGAGCTGTCCAAACCAAGAAAACGTCGTGATTCAACATTATAACAAGTGTAAAATATTCGTATTAAATTTTTTGTCTTCGGTTTTAACGAGGCGTTAAGCAGTCAATGTTACGATCTCCACGGGTTCTTCACGGCATCCCATGATTTGTTATTAACCGACCGAGCGATGTTATCTCTTTCAATGGATTAATGGTGAAACCAACGTCGAACAGTCGTTAGACCAGTGAAGCGAGACTTTTTTTCCATAGATGCAAATTAAATATCACAAATATGTATTCTGATTTGTTAATTTTTAGAAATTTCTATAATATATAAAAATTTGATATAACTAGATTACAGTACTGATTATAACAGTTTGACACAGTAGAAAATATTTATAGACTAGATCACTGAGTTATCGTTCAGGCTCTACTATAATAAAATGGATCGAAACAATTTGAAAATTAGTGTAAAGCTTCATGAAATTTGAGATTTTTGCAAACACAATCTAATTAATATATTGACATAACTACTTGCCATCAGTGTATATGTTGTTACCATCAGCATGTGATTGTTAGTACTCCCTCAGCTGTGAGTTTTATACGTTTATGTGGAACCAGTCACAAAAATGAAAAAGAAAAATTAACCGTAAGTCCATTAGTAAAGTTAATGTGAGTCTGGTAATGCAAGATATGACTCTTTTCACTCGGACTAAATAATCAGGTCAACCTTCAATGAACCAGAGGTATTCTGTGGTTTCCCATCAAATCACAAAACGATTGCAGTAAATTTTTTACCAGATTGTAATATTGATAATTGTTTTCAGTGTTTTCTTGACTTTAAGAATGTTCAAAGTCGAACCAACCGCAAGGCATGAGTGTAGATCCGATTCGCATACTCTTCGCGGCTCGTTCCCTGAAAATTGTCGGTTTTTGTCCGGCGATAAAGGGCTCGCGGTCGCTCAGTTTGCTCAGTCGCTCAGTAGCAATTATTTCTTTAAGGTGCAACTATAAATTGCGCAAAGTAGTAAAGCACTTTCTGTAGTGTTTTCACTGTCCATACCTACTACAAATGAACTTTGATTACAAGACGTACATAGGCGTCAAGAGCGCGAACTATACTGTGAGCCCGGCGCGAACCTGCAAGTGTAGATTGTTGGCAATATTATTCGCGATTAGCGCTGCTATTTACGCCGTGATTCGCGTGCAAGTGAGGATCAGCTATAATATATGACGTTAAAAAATTTGCCTGGTCTATATACCTATTATTTATAGACTAGTAAAGTCATTCGTTCTACACTCTCTCATTTAATAATGGCAGCTTCGAATACGTTTACAGTATACACTATACAGTTTTTTTGTCTATATACTTTCACATAACCGTATTTCGTTGTTAAAATCTTTGTACTTAAATCACCAGGGATTTCTAAATAGATCTGAAGTAGCATTTGTCAGTTCGAGTGTACTAATTAGTTAAATTTCTGTCGAGGGTTGAATACAATGAGTTTAGCAATGGGGTTCGAAAAACTCGATGGGAATATAAAAGTAAACTATAAGAACTTATAATTAATAATATTTGTTGTACTAGTCTTCGGGTAATTCTCATCAAATCTTGAAATTACCTATCAATAAATGAGAATGAGAATAAATGAGTTTTGACTATTTAAATGTGAGGGAATGATGAGTGAGGTTAGAAAATGATTTATTCTTTATGAAATCGTATTAATTATTTTTTACATATATATGAAATTAACTTATAAATTATGAAATAAACCAAATTGAGTTTCAATAAGCAAAAATTTACGAAAACCGGATGGATCTAGTTTGATAATTACCTCATAATTCCCTCCCGTTTATTCAAAATAAGGAAATGACTGTGAGAGAATGACAAAACAAATCATAACTACGTCATCAAAATTGAAATACAATTTTTTTATTCGTCACTGTGATGGAATGAATGAGTAAAATGCAATATTTAAAAAATTTCAATGAAATCTTCTTCCAACAAACTTGATGTGTCTATGATATGAAGTCTACTACCAACTGTCAAAAATTAATCGGATTATTAGTTCTCAAAAATATATTTACTTATCAACTGTTGGTAATACTGTAAGGGAAAGATTATTTTTCATGGGACAAATATTGCGTTAACATTAGACAAATATTTGATGTGTCTATGATATGAAATCTACTACCAACTGTCAAAAACTAATCGGATTATTAGTTCTCAAAAATATACTTACTTATCAACTGTTGGTAATACTGTAAGGGAAAGATTATTTTTCATGGGACAAATATTGCGTTAACATTAGACAAATATTTGATGACTCATGATCTTAAATTCAGAAAAAGTTTGTTGTATTTACAATAGATAAGTCATAGTTCCAAACGTATTTTTGAAAAACTTTTTTGATAAAAACTTTCGACCATGTTCTAATCTGGATATTGGGACATAGTGAGGGAATGATTTTTATCCTTGATGATGTTCTTTCGAAGAAAAAACTTCCTAAGTCGGTTAGATTTATTTTAAAAGCTGCTATGGCAGGAATTTCAAGATTTCATGAGAATTGTCCCTTTATAAACACCATTCAATATTCTATATTACATAGGAGATAAAATAAATGCGTCATCCATATTTTCATGTTAATACAAAGTTGTATTCGCATCACGGTACTAATTGATAATTTACCCATGGTGAAATAAATCTAAGAAACACCCTCGATAATTAACAGACACACTAAAGTCTTTGGTATAATTCATTCGGAAACTAGTTTCAGTTGCACTGACATCAGGGAGTAGGTGTTTCTGAAATTCTCTTCGTATTGCTATCGTCAAGTTCATGCGTGTTAAAGTCGAGCAGAACAGCTTAAGAAATTAGCACACGAACGGAACGGGTGCAGAAATAAGAGATAGAAAATTTTTATATCAATAATAATTACTGTCTATGTGAATTACTTCATATTTAATTTAATTAATGAACTTTTAAAAGAAAATTATTTGCAGATTCCATTAAAATTATATAATTTTGTTTATTTATGTATTAATAACACTGGTCAACAAAATTTGAACTTATAAGGATAAAGCTCATAAAAAGCTCTATATTTTTTACGTTAACATATAGCACGGTCAAAAATATCTCGCCAGGAGCCAAATTGACTAACTTAACCAAATCTCCTTTAATTATATAAGTAAACGAACCCTTTGTAACCACGAAAGGAATAGTCAATTTGATTCCCGTCGAAATACTTTGTGTCATAACAGCCAAAAGGATAACCTTTTTTATAGAGCTTTTTATGAGCTTCATTTTTTATTTGAGACTTTTTTCTCTAAAATAAATATTTAGTAAAATTTTTATAACTTTGAGGTGGGTTGAAAAGCAAACAAAGCGATGCATCAATAAAAATTATTTTAGGGATTATCTTTAATATTATATCGCCTTCGATTTTTTGTAGTGAAACACAAATTTCTTGTTATAGATACTCCAATTCTGATTGAAATATAAGTACAGGCGCATTTCCTACACATTATTATAGTAGACTGATTTTTTTACGTAATGTGAACAAAATGGCCTCAGTAACCCTACAGAACCATCTAATGGAGACTAACTTGTACTTATCAGTTTTTCTTAGATAAGAAAAACACTATTTTCACATAGTTAACAATTTGACTACTTTGTTGTTATTTTTTAAAAACTTGTTGTTAGTCCAGTGATTGTTTTGACCAAAACGACCAAAAAATGCAAATGAACCGAGAAAACTGATTTTTAGATTTCAAATTGTCGGTCACCCTAGATTTCCTATCTGGTCTCTTTCGAGAATATTTTTAAAAAGCACGATTGATGAAGCATTCAGTAGTTTTCCCATTGTAGATTCCATATAATTGTATTTACTAAGGGTCGTATCATACTAGCGGATTGTGAGCGTCTTCAAAGCGGAGCGATCACACCGCGCTCGCGCAGCGAATTCGTTGCGAACGAGAAACGAGGTCGCTGCGAATAGCAGCGTGGACGCCATTTTGTACTGTCGCGTACAAACGTTAATGAGGGTAAAGTTAACGTTAACGTCGTTACTGATAAATCTGACAACTTCCTCTTTTAGCTTTTTAGATCTCAAACTGTTCAAAATGGTCTCCATGTTTCTCAATTTTTTTGTCCCAGTTGTGTGTGTAATGAAGCTGACTACTGTTTGATGTCAATTAAGACTAATTAATTTTCCCGTTTTAATTAGTTTCCTAAGCAAAATTAATAAAATGAATCTTTCAATAATCCAAAATTTTAATACCAGTAACATAAATTGAATCCATCACTTGATGGACTCGATGTTATTGATGACTTTCTATTTTGAAACAGGTAAATGGACTTCTCCTGATGGAATCCAGATAAAATATAAACCAATTAATATTCAATAAGATAAGTAAAACCAATTCCAACGCCGATCAAATTTCATGTTTATTTATAAGTAATATGTCGATATAAAAAACAGATAATTGAAATCTTTTAAAACTGACAGTGAAGTACAACTCGATATAATCGAAAAAACGTCTTTCATTCATAGAGAATCATCTTGTCTATGGTTTTACTTAGTCTGTTCTCTAAGATACTCTCGTGGGTTTTAGTACCTACTTTTTTAAAAAGTAGTAAAATTAAACCTATTTCCTAATCTGTATGAATTTTCTATTATCTTACTAAATTTTTAGAAAATTTTTTCGATCTCTTGCATTTTCATTTGGACCATATACTAATTGTTTCTACAGTTTCTACATTAAGTAATCCCAAAATCAAACGAAGAGCAAAATAATAAAAGGGAATGCGCCAACTCGTCATTTTAATACTTACCATAAGATTTTAACTTCTGTTACAATGTGATCGTTGTTGTCATGAAGATTAGACAACTCGTGATCGTGGTTGTCATGAAGATTAGAACTTATAGAAAATTATATTAAAACTGAACTTTATTTTTCTTTTGTTCTGTGGTATACCATTTTCGGACATACCCCTGGTATTCTGTTTTAAATTATCTTCGAACACAGCTTCGGTTAGAGCCCTATACGATCGAACGATGCAATAAAGAAAAAAAAAACTACTCCGTTGCTATAATAAGTTACGACGGGTATTATCTGGTTAGAATATGTCAGGTAACGATGTGGGCGTGACCGGACTGCACGGAATTTCTTGAAGGATTAAAATCAGTTAATATTTTGACATTGATTATATGTTTGGATTAGAGAAGACAAACAAGATTTATAATCTGTGTTTTATTGACTTTATCTATCAAATTAATTTTGAAAAATAAATTATTAAGAAATCGATTCTAATTTTGTTGATGACGGTGTTCAATAAGGAACGACTGAGCTAGTTTTTTGAAATTTGCTGCTCGACATTTTGACTTACAAATTGCAACTCAAAAATGTTCACGATTATATGAAGACAAATCATCACGTATGAGGAATTGGTTTGGGGTAATAGGACCGGTCTAAACATTACGAGAATTAGTCTTTTGTAGTTTCAAGTAAAACGGGGGCTAAAAGAAAATATCCTAAATTTTCCACCTCTCCTTGTAACAATATCAGATGAATTTAAACGTGGTCAATCAGACACCGATGATGGCGAACGTTCTGGTCGTCCAATTGAGGTGGTTACTCCAGAAAACATCAAAAAAGTCTACAAATCGATTATACCTAATTGTAAATTGAAATTTCGTGAAATAGCTGAGGCCGTAGATATCAGAACACAGTGTGTTTACGATTATGCATGAACATTTGACCATGAAAAAGCTTTTTCAAAGTGGGTGCCGCGTTTACTTACAGTCGATCGAAAACAATAACGTGTTGATGATTCAGAGCAATGTTTGGACATGTTTACACGTAATAAATTTAATTTTTTGCGTCGATATGTGACAATGGATGAAACATGGATCCATCACTTCACTCTTGAATCAAAACGATCGTCATCTGAGTGGACTGCAGCCGGTGAATCAAATCCGAAGTGTCCAAAGGCACAACAGTCAGCTGGGAAGGTTATGGCTTCAGTATTTTGGGATGCGCATGGAATATTGTTCATCGACTATTACCAAAAGGGAGATACATCAATAGCGAATACTACATAGAGTTGTTGTATCGTTTGAACAAAAGTTTCACTGATTCACAAGTCGATGGCAACGGTAATTGATCGAATTACACTTGGAAGTGCTTTCTCATCCACCGTATAGTCCAAATCAGGCCCCCAGTGACTACTGGCTATTCGCTGATCTGATAAAAATGCTCGCTAGTAAGAAATTCAGCTCAGATGAAGAAGCAATTTCTGAAACCGAAGCTTATTTTGAGACAAAAGACAAATCTCTTTACAATCACGGTATCGAGAAGTTAGAGAAGCGTCGGAATGTTTGTATTGGTCTTGAAGGAGATTACATTGAATAAAATCGATTTGTCGCAAAACAATTTTCATTTGATGAGAATATTAATGATGAGATAAAACCTGTGACATATAATTTTTGGAAATTATAATTTTATAAACTTATGTTGCTGAAACTATCAAACAACTTTGATTTAGAATACTTTTTTAAACAATAAACCAATAAAATTGAAAACTACAATAGACCATTGTCTCTTTTATATATATTATATTGTGAATTACTCGTGCAATTTTTCCCAGTCGGTAAAAGAACACAACAGGTTCGAATATAGGAACAATAGAGCATCTTATTAACTCGACAAGATCGTTTATTTCTCCATCGTTTCGTTATTTTCCTTTGCCAAGTATAAATATCTTGGTCCGACAACTAACATGCCATAAATCTTCAGATAATTTGAATATCCACTTGTTTCTAATATTCGGAGAATTCGATTTAAATAATGCCTGCTGCTTAAACTTCAATCTTTAATTAGGTGGGATGCATTCGACTTGTTTGGAAAGAGATTTTGTTCAGAATATAATTTATTTATTTAAGCTTGCTATAATTTGCGATAGATATGAATCATATCTGAAATGCTGCCCTAAAATCTCATTTCTTGGAATTCCGCAATGAAGAAGATTGAATCAGGTATTCTGTCAGTTGCCAATCGGAACGTTTACGCTCAGATCGGATGTTGCATATAGCATTCAAAAACTGTGACCTCAATCCATATCTTTATTGTATATTATGTCCCGATTATAGCAAATTATGAATGAATTTATGAAGAGTGGTTTGATTAGAATCAATCAATTAAATCCATTAAGTATCGATCATTCTTTTGTCTAATGTATCTCATCTGAAGTACCCCAACCCGGCGCTTTTGATACTGAATAAACGGATGGGAAACAACTAGATCCATGTAGAAGATAAGAAAATTGACAAACGTTGATACATCAAATGATATTTCGGTTATCTGCTTTTAAGTAAACATTTCAAATTTACAATGATAACAGATAATATAATAAATTGAGTATATCAATATAGACATAAATTATGTAAAAAATAAATTATTTTTATTGAAATGAAATGAAAAATAAGGAACCGATTACAAAGGTCCGGATAAACCAACGAATTTTAAATTCAAATATTTAAAAGTGGTATATAAAAAATAAACTTGTAGAGATACATTTCATAAACAAAAAACATATGACACACAGAAATTTGACATGTCTAAGTAAATTATACAAGCTTAACCACGGTTTTACTAGTAAATTCAAATATTCGCCAACGACGTTTTTTGAATGGATTCGTCGATTTCCGTAATCGCGGCAGCCCCAAATTTGATCTTGAGATATCGTTCTCAAGGTCAACATCAAAACCACGAAATTTATTATATTTTGTGAATGTTGACGTGAAATTCCAAGCACTACTAAATGTAAAGTGACCAAATGACCAAGAAAAGGTACTTAAATTTACAAAAATTGGAACAGTAAGTTTTGGAATAGAACAAATCGGTGAAGAAACTACTTCGTCACTGGATTTATATTTTTGAATTTACCCAACATCAAAACCACAAATTTTATTATATTTTTTGCATAGGACGTAAAATGCGAAGCACGTCTCCCTGTATATAGATAGCATGTTTCCGGAATCAGCAAAACTGAGTGAAAAGTGACCAAATCACCAAGAGAAGGAACTGTTGCAAAAATGAAACAGTAAGCTCTGAAATACAAGAAATGGTTGGAGCAACTTCTTTACTTGATAGGTGAAAGCGTATTTTTAAGTTTACTTTACTTCAAAACCACCAATTTTCTGCGTAAGAAACATAGCTACGAAAAAGAAAGCATTGAAATTATAATAAATTATCAGAGAAGATTTTTTTGCTTGATGACTGTAATAGTATATTACTTGACTTTAAATTTTTATTGTAAACACTAATATAACCTCAAAAAATCATATTGTCTACTTCTTCAGTCTTCTTAAATTTGGCCTTTTGCTTTTCGGCACCCAGCCAGATTCATATTGTATTCCCTCTATCGTTCGAGACCATACAAGAAAAAGAAGCATTTCGATACATGTATGTTTTGTTATGTTTAGTACACATGTGAAATAAGCTAGTTTATTAGGTAAAAATGAATGTACGATGTACGACAAACAATTTTATTCTGTTTTTTGCATAATTCCAAGCGGGAAAAACGTTTCTTGATTCATATGCATATTCTACTTTTAACATAAATCTAAAGTAAAATATGTGTTGGAATCTCTAGTTTATTATATTTTTTTCAGGTGGGTATGCCTCTGCGGTTGGTGGGTAGCCCGAGTTGGACTTTCCTGGTCTCCTGATAAAATGAGAAGCTTAAATTCCGTTCTCCATGTTTGTGCATGGACTTTACCGGCTGCCCAAACGGTTTCAGCTTTAGTTAGAAGAGACGTGGACTCTGACGATTTAACAGGTAAGCTAAATACCGAATCCCAAAATATTTCTCGTCGCATAGAACTAAATCTTGAGATTAAAGCGGATCCGGTTAGATAATAAGATTTAATTGACATAAATTCTCGAATAAATTGCATGTGAAGTTGTCATTATTAACGTATTTGTCTACTTTTTCACTTATTTTCATTTGTTTTTGACGCCCTAATCGACAATTTAACCAATTTACACACTCCAAATTTACTACATCATCATAGATAGATGAGACAAATGCATGGCTGGAGAAGTATTATGGTGACCATGAATAAAACGTGGATTGGACTAGCCAAAATTACAGCTTATGTGTTATTTATCAGACGACCTTAAACGCCAAAGATAATGCACAAGTTGAGAAAAATGGCGATCAAATTGGATCACTTTCTTCATATCTGTCCTCCAACGACTATTGGTTGTTTTGAAACCTGAAAACTCCTCTAAACCAAAAATTGAATCGAATGATGAAATCAACAATGAAACAGAAGCTTATTTTTATAAATGTTTTTTTACTAAACATCCTTGTGAGTTTCTTATTTCAGCTCGATTCAAAACTTTACGTTAAAGCATTGTTATCGTCTTTTTGGTCGGCAGTGTATAAAAATTGTTAATTTGTTAAAACCTACGGCATATTTATAATAATTTACTGCTCTATAGAATCGCACTAGTCATCTGAACAAACACAATAAAAACCAATTATGACGGAACTCGATTCTTCAAACCGGTTCATATAACAAGCATGAAAAACTTAAGATGGTTTGACGGACCTGTCTCGTTTGGAAGATAAAGTCATTAAACAGGTGAATATCGCGTGGAATTTTAAATGCGCCATTTTGACGCGTGTTTGAAAATACTCTAAATGGTTTTTCTAATAATTTAACTGAGTTGATAATAGTTTTATTTGGCGTGTCTCGCAATTTTAATACCGACGCTTTTTTGATTACTCGATCGTGTTTTTTATTTATACTAATCAGTTCTGATTAAATCTTCGTTTTTGTTTGAAAAATGTACGTATGAAAACACGATAAAGCATCTTAAGAAAAATATGTGAATTGATACGGGATGTGGTGACATAACATTTTATTTGATTCTGTAGGCACGTTCCAAAGTTTTGTTTTACATAGTTTTGAAGATCGAATCATGTAGGTGACTTCGATAAACGTTCTTTTTTAATTCTGAAGGTCTTCTGAACTGCTCACTTAAACCAAGAGATCAAAAAACCCCATAGAAACAACCACAAAAGGAAAAATCGAGAAAAAAATCGTCCCTGAATAAAATGAGGCGTTCTGAGAAGTGTTGGAATACTGTTCTTATGAATATTATTATGTCAAAACCATCTATTCATTCTTTATATTTCAATATATTTATTGGCTCTTATTCTCTAGTCCACGTCTCTTCTTTTTTCCATAAGACTCAAAATTTTGTTTACTTATTGGAATCCTTAACCGTTTCTCTCTATTCGTGATTTTAGTTTTAATTATTTCGAATCTTTCTCCTGTAAAACAATCACTAGTTAAAAGTTTTACTCCAAGTTTTTTTTGCTACTTGAACTGTATTTATTAACAAAAATATAACACTTTTTTTAAAGTCTGGCAACATTGTAAATATGTGATCTCGTAGTCCTTCAGTGACGCGAACCAAATTTTTATAATATAAGCCTACATTACAAATTCACGTTTCCATGTCTCTTACTTATTATTTCCTTCCATAATAAATTCTTCGTTCTTAAAATCGATCTGTAGATATACATTTTTCAAATCCTGAGATCTTAGCGGTATATTATTAATTTTTTTATGAAACCGGTTTCATCCTATATTTTATATTCACTTCCACTTATGTAGATGAGAATCTACTTTACAGGTACTAATTATATGTATACCCCTTGTTTGTTTGTACAACTAAAAAAAAACTATTCTTTCGAATACATAATAACCGTTTACGATATAAAAAAAATCCAGTATTTGTATTACGGTTGTTAAGTCGAAAAAAGATAATAGGCTCATAATTGAGGACAGTCTTTTTTGGTAGTAATCGATAATCGATTTCCAATCTTAAGGAACGTCATTATATATGTTTGTGTGTACCGCAGACTGATTGATAAATAGAGAAAGCTTCGATTTGGTTTCAACAAAAAATAAATATGTAGCACGGGTTCATATTTCAGCCTCTATTCTTATAAATTACTTCATATGTCATCTGTGAAGTCTATGTGTCATTTGTCACGAGCTCTGTGTCATATGTCACTGTTCTGCGTCTTGTGTTATGTATAATTTGTGAAGTTTCCCTATGTCATTCACGTTTTCTTTCTATCGCCTTTTGATACTATAAAGAAATTGGACTAAAAAAGACAGAAAAAAGGTTTTTAAGGTTAGGATTAAGTTGCGTTCGATAAGGTTAAGCACGGAGTGAAATTAACGTATACCACAGAACTGGTTCTGTTGGATCGCATGAGGCAATCTAAGAAAACAGCTAATCTACGTCAAACTGGTTGCGTGGGGTAAAGAAATGAGTTTTTCGTATGTACTCGTGGTAACTTTTCTTGTTTTTTTCGCTAGGGAGAGCTATTTTTAATTGCTTTTTTACTTCATGGAGTTAAAAAGACTCCATAGATACTTTTTAGATTTGTATTTTACTCAGTTTTCAAGTCGACTTTCAAGCAATTTAAAAAATTTAGGACATTTGTGACTGTTTTGTGCCTAAATTTTTTGAACATTAATTTTAACTGTTGCTTTCATGTTTATCAAACATGAGTGAACACTTTCTAAGGTTGCAAAATGATAACCCAGTGGTAGTTAAAAGGTACAAGGACAAACTTGAAGCTTTAGGTGGTATGATGAAAAGAGCTTTCGTCAGAATCCTGCTAAGTTTCCAATATATTTTATTCTAAAATCGACCAAATTAGGTTGCAAGCCACACAAAGACTTTAGACAAAGCATTCGTTTATTCCACGGCGGGTATTTTCTATAAAATCTGGGGAAATGCGTGTCTAACGCATCAACTCACTTGAAATATTGATGATAAAATGTTAAATTTTACCCAACAATATCATTTGGGGGTTGAGATTAATTTAGAATTCGATTCAACTAATTTCCACTAGAACTCGTGATATAAGCGTATATTCTAAATACCTAGTCCGGTCCTTAACTCGACCGTCAATAAGGATAATTATCAATTATCCGATAATGAAAATTATTTTGCTTTGCATGCTAAATAATTGTGATATATGCAAGAACTGCTTGTTACGATATAATCGCTTCGGATACGGTCATCTGCTCGAAATAAGTCGTCGTTTATTAAAATTAATTAAGTTCGTATACTATAAAGAGAAAATATTGTGATAATTCTGTTAAACATTTAAATGTAGTAATTAGAGTCTCAATTCATTCTAAATACTACTTTTCATATTCAGTTTCACACGTTAAGTCCGACAACAAGGTATTCGATTACATTCGGCCCTTTTAAACGTCAAAGTTGTGTGATGTTGATCTTTGGTACCATCTTTGTTTTTATACAAGGATTGTCTATAAAATATAAGGTTCCCGAGAAGCTAAGGACGCTACGTAGCTTGGCTCTTTTTATCCCAGTCTACAACCTTCATGGAAATCGTGAAAGATGGAGCTACACCATTTGATTCTCATGCCAGGTACGAATTACGCTGTGGTTAGTTTTTTATGTGCAAAAAACCTTCCTCTAGTGGAAAAAGCAATGCTGAAAGATCGAAGGGTGACGGTTCGGGACGTCAGCGAGATGATATCTGATGTCAGCAAGTCCTGTATCCACAACATTTTGTGAGTCGGTTAGAATATGCCAAGGTTTGTGCAAGATGGATCCCGAAAATGCTGAAGTATGAAAACAACACAGAAAAAAATTTCCAACTTGTCCGAGATTTGCCTGTGCTAATATTAATCTAATTAGACATTTTCTTTGTAGAATAATGTATCGTTAATAGCTAAAAAAACTCATTCTTTTGCTTGTAATTGAAGCGTGATACGTTGAAACGCTTCGAGGGTTGTTTGCCAACTTTTCTGTCAATTTACGATCGCAAACAAGCGATATTCAAACCAATATGCAAAACAGCTGCCTATACGTGCATCAGATTGCATTCAATATGCTTTGTCTTAACCGCGTGACATTATTCACGACTAGTGACTTGAAAACAAAAGATGCAGTTTCCATTTCATGTACATCTAGATGGAGAAAACTCGAGTGCAGACACACAGGACCGTCCTCAATCAAATAACATTCATAAGAACGAAAAAGCTATGAATTATCATTTATAAAAGTTTTTAAAAATTCTCTTTTTCGTGTATTAGATTCATTTCCAAGAATTTTTGAATATCAAAAAATTATAAATTCAATTATAAAGATTCAAAAAGTCTTGAAACGGAATCTAATACACGAAAAGTAGTGTTTTGAAAGTGGATCACGTTCGTAAGATGGCTGCTACATATTTTTGAGATGTAAAAATTGAAAAAAGAATAATTTTTCTTGTTAAAACAGATTTAAATTTTGATATTAATGATGTAGGTGATCTGTTGATTAATATGAACTCGCAAATTGTCAGTGTTAAATCATATTATGATGAAAAACTGCGAATAGTCGAAATGTCAATTTTTTCTTACAAAAATTATTTAAAAAATGATCGTATGGAACGGTTTTTGGACACACTGTGTCCTGAGTACGCCAACTAACTTTTTACTGATAAGTGAAATTAATTGATTTTCAAAAAACAAGTAAAATGTGGGGTAAAAGTGATAGCGGGATAAAAATGATTCTTCCCGCTTTGGAAATTGTTATATATTTTGTGGGATAAAAGAAAAATGTTTATTTTCTTTTACCGACAAGAAAGTGGATTGAAATCTCGTTCCGTCAAAAAAATTTCTCTCCCGTTATATGCGCTGTAATTTTTTAAAAATTGAGCAAAATTGTTTCATCACGTCCGAATATTGCATAATTTGGGGTTGTGTGGCCCATTAAAAGTGCTTGTGGATAAATTTGACGTCTTGCAGAAATATCATTAAACTTTTGCTGTCCTCTCTTTAATTTCGAGACAAATTCTGGACTAATGGGGTCGTTTTAAGTAAAATCTGATTTTAGAAAATAAAAAATTCAGATTTAATGTCTTATAATTAGATTTTTATTGGAACATGTCCCCCTCATCACAAAATTCCAGATCAAATGAACTGCAAGAAAAAAATTTACTTATTAACTTATTTATTTTCAAAATTTGTTGTTGTGAGAGAATGTTCCACAGCAATTCATACTGAAAATAATCCATTATTTTCCAGGTACCTGCTATATCGGCAACAGAAACTCAACAACCCTCTTGACTTTAGTTTTGATTCCGTATCTCTTTTATTTCATTATTGGGACCATCTTACTTCTCTTAGGATGTATATACGTTATGAGAAAACCGCAATCATTGGCTTCTGCACCTCTTACAAACGCAGCTCCTAGGAAAGAAAGTGATTTTTTGGGCGCGATTTGCACATTGTATGCTATTCCTACATTTTGCGTCATGGTCAATATCTGTTATGAATATAATAATAGGGAAAGATGGTTCGCCGGCGAGAGAAAACCGGCATTGTGGGCATTTTTACTTAAATACTTCATGAACTTTTTCATCGGAGTCAGTAGCGTTTTCTGGATTTGGTAAGTATATACATACACATCCTCAATTATAGTCGAAGATAAAATACGAAATCTTGTCATATAAACATTTTTAAAAGAGTATTATGCATTTCATATACTAAATTTAAACTTGACGATCTGGAAATGAGCCACATTTTTATAGAACACATTAGGCTGGAACCTATTCTGGCGCCTTCATTCAAAAGTTTGGAGAACGGACATTCCTAATAAATAATTTTTCCTCAAAAAGTTATTTATTGATCAAATAAAGACCCAACGTTCTAAATTCACGCACTTAAGTCAGGGTCTATTTTACTTTTACCAAAAAGTTTGTGATGTAACAATAAGTCCTTAAATTCTCGAAAAACCAAAATAAAAACTCTAATCCTGGAAACAGCCACTCTTCTCAGATCGAATGTTGAAAACAAATCAGAGTTGTATACTAGGCAGTCAAAGAAAATCCAAATTCTAGTTCTTTAAGCATTTCTTAAAATATGCTAAAAAAAGAGTTTGTCTTGCAGCCAGATTGCCATCGTTCCCATTTACTTGGTTCAAAGTACATATCATCTATGAAGTATATTGAAGTTCTATTTAATACCAAAAAGGTAGATAATTAGAGGTTAACTTGAAGCTTATTTTACACCCCTATCAGAGCTGATTCAGTTCGCCTCCAGTTCCAGAGTTCTAGTAAACTATACTTTTTACCAAGAGGATAGATCTTAGCTCCTAGAAATTTCTTATCCAAAGCACTTTGTCTAAATGCTTGCATCAGCCACACATTCTAAAACTAAATAAACAGAATTTGGAATTATCAGTTTTCAGTGTTCTAAGTTTCTTCCCCCCACAGAATCTGTATTGATCAGTTTCTGCTAGACCTTCCAGTGCTTCTTGAGCGGGCAGTGTTCTAAGTTTTACCCCACCCCCCACAGAATCTGCATTTATCAGTTCCTGCTAGACCTTCCAGTGCTTTCTGAAATGGTAGAAATCTGTAATAAAGTATAAACTTCACAGTTACTTTTCGAAGTAAGGGAAGGCATTGCGAGAGTATTTTTTTCGACATTCTTTGTTCCAGACCAATGAATTCCCTTTTTCTGATCTCTCCATTTGATTCCTATGTGCCAGGAAACTAAAAAGATTCTGTTATACATTTCGTCAATTTTCTACTGCGCATGTCATTTTCAAGTTAACACATGGAAGCTCATTGTTTTAATAGCTTCTTGAAAGTCACATTTTTGATAGTTGAATTTTTTATGTAGGTCTATGAAAAGTGTGTTGGCTTGGAAATCCGTCTTACGACGACTTGGTCCAAGAAAACAGCCGCCATTGAAAGTACAAACAATGCCACAACAAATGATGCGTTACATGCCTACACAAACGGTATCTACTAGCTTAAGTACCACTTCTAAGCATTCTACAAGAACGCATCCTCATAGAAAACCCAGGGTGCATCATATGAGAACGGGAAGTGAAACAATTATATAAATCTGATTGTATTTCGAATAGGTCAACAAATGATACATTATTATGGCTTAATTGTAATATTTACTAAGCCAAAAGCGATGACGTTACTTTTTGTTTTTGATACTCACAATTTTTTTTCTACAATCACTTTAGTTCGGTTATTAATATGAATTTTAATTTGGTGGTTGAAAAATTACTTCATTTTATTTGTGGTATTCAAATATTCACACTACACGTAGTACATTACTGTTCATCCCGTAATGTATATTATTCCAGTATTTATTAAAAGATATTAAGGAAAAGTTATCAGTATAAAAAGACATTATTGAATAGTAATCAATGATTTTGTAAATTGTACCAAAAACGTTTGTTTACCAAGTGATTGTAGAAAAATAGTTAAGGGGCTAAGAGTTATCGTTATTCAGAAGACTACATTGACAAATTTTTAGTTGCACCTCGTAAATATTAATGATCTCTAAGAATGGGTACATTGTTTAAAGAATAACGATAATTCTGTAGACATTTTGTTTTCCTGCCGCATGTACATTAAAGGAGAGATGAAAATATAAATTTGAAGATTTTTTCAAAAAAATCTCCTTTATTTGCCTTTTGTAAATAGTCTGTGATTATTTGTATACAAAGTAATTTATTTTTTACGTGTCAAATAATTAATCAATGCATATATTTTTATTTTATAACTTTTTCATAAATAAAAATTGTAAATATTTTTTTTAAAATTGTTAAGAATAATTTTAGGTGTCCTTCTTTTCTGCTAATTGACTATTTCTCAATCGAACAAACTGTGACAATAGTTTATCTATTTATTGTTTGTCAAATCTTAGCTAAAATCAAGAAATCGCCAAGAAAAACCACCTAAATAAAATTACCAGCTTCTTGAATTCTGTATTAACAGTAAATATAAGTGGACACATTTCATCATTTACCTTCACTTGGAAATAATTTTTTCTCCCATTGTCTTGTTTGCAATAAGAGAAGAATCGAATTTATAGATTATAATCCGTATTCTTATAAAATCATCCCTGAATTAAGGTCTAGGGCAAAATAATTTATTATATGAATTCATTAAAAAGATCTAAAGTTCCTGTAAAATTTAACATGTATGTAACATATTTAATTCAATATTTATTTAACATGTTCTGCTTCTTATTTCATTTGATGCGCTTATTTTGTCATTTTTATTTATTCCACAAAAAATATTGTCAGTTTTATGACAATTTGTACTTCACTATCATAGGAGAGGGTGTTAGACTTAAATCTAAACTAAATCCTCAAAGGTATCAATACACTCACAAGTATTTTTTTCTGTGCCTTCTAATTGAAAATACTGTATTTATATCTGTGCCATTTAATTTAGCTACAGTATTTCTCGAAAAAGTTCTATTTTTTATTATATAATAATATTTTTATACAAATATGTTGTAATATCTACTTATCCATGTATTTATTTAGTATTTAAGTTTGTGTAAAATGTAATGTGATATATGTGTAGGAGTAGTTGAATAAATAACACTTTTGTTATATTATTGTTTTATTTACTTGTAACTTCCATCAGAACTAAACTAATGGCAGGTATGTTCAGTATTTTTCACATTAAACAACAGTTTGGATGTCTTCCAATTATTATAACAAATGGAATTCTTAAAATCACAATTAGAAATAACACAAGACAAATTGTACAGAAAAACTGAAATGCATTCTCCAAGAAATAAGTTTTCTTCTACATCTCTTTTATGCCCGTTGGAGAATAAGATTATTGAAATTTTAGTTTTCATTTTTATTTTATCCATTTTCTCTACTATTTCTGATTCTTTGCTATATTTTTCCCCTCCTTCTTGTGCTACTTGTAGTCAAGTTTTCCTTATTGTTCAACTCGATTTAAAAAAAAAAACTAAATAGTATCTGCACAAAACATAAGTCAATTCAAGGTAAGCTCACATTTCAATATGTTTATTTAAATTATATATTTCATTACATAAGAAATAACAAAAACATTTTACAATTCATATTACCAGTTGCAAAAACATTTTACTTCAACAATGCTCCATTTTCAATGTTCTTTACCTCACGTTTCTTCTAATTTCTTTGTTTCCACTTTATTTTGTTCATCTATTTCTAAATTTGTAACTTCTTTACTAGCTGATCTTAATTTAAACACAACAGGCACTTTTCCTAAGTTGGGATAACCATCTTTTTCTAAATGTCTAATCCAAGATAATAATGAGTCCTTACTGGAGGTACCGGTCGCACATACTGAAAATATCACTCCATCATCTTGTTCATGAACAGAAGGTATCACTTTAACATGTTTTGCAACTGGAGGCTTCAATGTGAATAAAGACACGTTCAAATCACTCACGTCATCAGGATTTTTATCTTGTTCTATTATAGGTTTTGCTTCTCCTCTTAAGATGAAGTAGTTTATTGGATTACCTTTTATCCAAACTTTAAAAGAACCTAAAATAGTGTAAATGATTAATTTTCCCCTGTACCTTTACCAAAATAAAAAATTTCTAATTAAAATGAAAGTCTTGAGCTACATGTTGCAATTAAGAAAATGTTTGTCTAAATGATTTTTTATATTGGATTTATTCAGTTTCATATTACATTTTTTTTGGAAAATAACACACTATCTATACATTTTAATGTAACAAAGTTTAGACCCAAAGGAGAAATATGATTATAATTATATTCATTTTGAAGGCATGGATGGGTTAGCTATATAACTGCAATCAATTAAACAGAAAGTGAACACGAGACCCCCAAATGAAATATTGGCATCTAGAGACCTCTAATCAATTAACTAAATCTGTACTGAATAGTTGAAAGGGGTAGATCCACGAAAGTCTGTCTCCGACCATCAATGAGAAATGTACAGATTTATAGTATACATATACAGTTATATACCAAAACTATGTATATAAGCAGGACAGATAAAGGAACACAATTTTATTCTGATATAGGAGTGCAAAAAAACTCTAAATGCAATAATAGCAATAATTGAAACAATAACAAGTAAAGCTAAAAGACATCTTAAATCAAGATGATTAAATGACTAAAAATATACAAAGGTCTAAGAAATAAGAAATTTATATAAAACCTTACATTCTATTAGAATATGATAGAAACATGAGGTTGATATGATTTTTTTATATCAGATAACTTAATTCCTTGTGTAATAAAATTAAATTCAACAAGTAAAAATTAGTTTTGACTAACCTTCTACAAAAATTGGTTTATCTAATTGATGCTCATTCAGTAACCGCCTTTGAGTTTTACTCTGTGCACTAACAATCCATGTATCATCAATTGAATCGGGGATTTCTGAAGTCTGATAAACACTCACAACAGAATTCACATCAACACTACTAATCCTTTCGATAGCATATTTTGCTAAATCAAATGTGTCTTTAGGTAGAGGATCGGGAACAGGCCAAGGAGATAAGTTTTTAAACT
This sequence comes from Diorhabda carinulata, assembly GCF_026250575.1. Lineage (NCBI taxonomy): Eukaryota > Metazoa > Arthropoda > Insecta > Coleoptera > Chrysomelidae > Diorhabda > Diorhabda carinulata. Next base: position 4,507,444 of record NC_079463.1, read on the forward strand.
TGGGCATCCAGTACATCATTCTCCAATATTTTCTAAGCGGATAACCTCTTCTTCCAAATATATTGAGTAACATATCTTCCATTTCCATATCTGGCATCACACCATTATCTTCCATTTGTTCTAATAAATCTATAATACATTGTTGTTGTTTTGGATAATGCATGAATTCAGCTTGAATTATGTTCTGGGGAATAAATTTTCCTGAAAGAAAAATCAAGTTAGGTAGCTTCATCAACCTTAACAATAAAATTTACAAGCTTTAAACATATTAACCTTTGGGAAGAATATCGATAAGTGATTTATACACCTCTAAATCTCTATTAACCCCAAATTCCTCCATATTCTTTAGAGCTGAATAAATAAACTCGACGTGTCCTCTTCGATAAATATGATCCCTATTTATGAAAATTTTTACCATTTCCAGATACGAATTTTTGTTTTTATTTTGTATATTTTCAAAAGAATCTTTTAACGTTAATGCTGTGGGGTTTTTCTCTTCCTCTTTGTTACACCTGGTTGCAGAAAGTCTCATATATTTAGGAAAATTGGCGTTAAATTGACATTGCTTTGATTTAGAAAGAACCGAACAACATCGTAATATCTTTTTTGAAAACATATCGGAAAATATAATTATAATTAATAACCTCTTCTACATCATTAAACTAAACTCTTCTTCTTTTAGTATTTTTTATGTAATAAGGAACCTTCCTTGTCTAACAAAAATCCATTTCTGTTTCTTGAATGCAGAATAATAATAGCTAATAATTTGGACACACTTCGAATGTAGTCTGATGATGTATTGTACTAAGCATTCACGGTTCCTGAAATACTTTTTTATGTGTTCCACAAAGCGGCTACGATCGTTATGGTCTCAGCGAGAACGTCTCATGACGTCATAACTAATGTTCACGACGATCCTTTTCGAGAGGTAGGTCAAAGTGAGAGTTAAAAGAATTCGCGGAATTTTCAAAACTCAAGCAACGCCGATTGCAACCATAAGAATATATCTCATTTGAGGTATGCGGTATGGGATATTATGAGTACTTTTGATATTTTGATCTTACTCTAATGTAAATATCTAAGCACTTCACTAAAAAGTTCAATAACTTATAAAATAACCTCTTGAAACTTTCGCTTCATTTTTCTGTTTTGCCATTCCTTTATATTTATCTCAAGGCTCATAACGCCTCGTAATCCATATCACTTGGATTTACGATTATAACGATCAGTACTAAGTGGAACGGGAAAGATCGTGGTCATGAACGTGATTGGTTAGCGTGCTTTGTTCAGAATATGTTCTATGAACGATTCATGTACAGCTAAAATTTGAATTCAAAAATAGTTAAGAGAATAAAATTTATATAATTAACTCGCTGAAGATTTATTCTTGATATATAAAAGTATAAAGTTTTTTATAAAACGTGTAATAACCAAATGATTAATATTTATGTATTATTTATTCTGGTTGATTTCATGGAAAAAATATTATTGCACAACCCAGGTAAATGTTACATTTTGAGTTTGAATGGTTCTTCTTAACTAAAAATTAAATTTTGCTAACCTTTTTCTATGCAGTTTTGGAAATATGCGGAATGATGCTGAAGCTATTTTACCTCTTAGAGGAAAAATTCAAATCATACAAATTAGATACCTACTCTATAGCAACAAATCTGTAGCTTCCATTCTTTTCAGCATTTCAAAGCCATTAGTATTAGTTTTATAATGTGTGGTTTATGTTGTTATTGAGTTATTTTTTTTGTAAAGAAAAAATATTAAACGAAAAGGAATCTTAAACAATAAAACACAGTGAAAAAAATACAAGCTTAAATTCATAAAAATAATAATTTATTTGAAAGTAACCTATCAATTATTAGTATTCCTTCCCCTGGTCCTAATGTAAGCTTCTAATCGCTTTTTATGGATCGAATAAGTTTCTGGACTCAATCTTATTTGATGTTATAACATGCTTAAGTGAGCGCTGTTTTGAGGTCCGAATTCGTGGCTGGTGTATGATTTCTAGCCCAAACTTTTCTCTCAAGTATATGCTCGATAATATTAAAGTATAAATAAATTGAATTGGTAACTACCTGTTTGACAACTTTCTTAATAAAATATTGATATTAATGTAAAATATTAATTATTAGATTTTGATTGCACATATATAGTAATACTACCTGGACTTTTATCCACTTGTGACGGTGGTTAAATAATAGTTATGTTAAGTGTACGTCATGAAAAATAAAAAAACGTGTAATTTGATTTTGATTAACAAACTCGATTCTGTGTTACAGGTGAAAATTATATACTTAATGTATATTTTGAGTAACGTAGGCCTTCAATATGGAAGTTTTAGTAAACACTTGCAGTTTGAATATTTCACATAGATTAGGGTAAAATTTGTATCAAAAATAATATTCGTGGATATATTTAAATGTAAAATAGAGAGGTGCAGGTAGTACTTTTTGGACCTAGTTTTCAGAGAGATATTAATCCACAAGTAGCGGCATTGTTTGATTTATATTATCTTGAAAGTGAGTTTAAGAAGAAAAAAATCCACATTAACTATTGTATAATTATCGTACAATATTAAACTACAATTAAATATAAAACTAAAACTTAAGCATTTACCACCTATTCAAGTTACCACTAGGTTTTGAAAAATCTGGAGCCGGTAACCGTTGAAAGTTCCTTTGATTACCAGGACCTGATCTATTTTTATTAAACGCGTCACCATCAAACGGACCCTTACCGAGCCCGAAATTTCCGGCACCTCCTAATCCTGGTCCTCCCTGTCTTGTACCCATCATTCGTGGTCCATTCAATCCTGGCGCTCCTAGTGAATTCAAAGGCTGTCTATTAATTCCGGTATTACCAAAACTTCTATCATCAAATCCGGGCCCTAATCGACCTGGGCCACCTAACGCTGCTCTATCCTGTCCTGGTCCAAATCCTGATTTAAATCTATCATCAGATCCTGTCCCGAATCTATCTGGCACAACCGGTCCCAACCTATCGGGGCCTCCTAACCCAAGTCTGTCATTTCCTCCTGAACCATACCTATCTGGAATTCCAGGCATTTGAAAATCTAAAGCTGACCCATGCCTATCCAAGCTTCCTGGACCAAGTCTATTGGATCCGAATCGGTCTTGACCAACGGGACCAAATCGATCAGAGCCTCCCGGTCCGAATCGTTCAGGGGTTGGCCCAAATCGATCAGAACTACCTGGTACGAATCGATCAGGACCTCCAGGTCCAAATCGGTCGGGACCTCCAGGTCTAAATCGATCTGGTTCTGTGGGTATAAATCGATCAGGGCCTACTGGCGCAAAGCGATCAGAACCTCCTTGTCCGAATCGATCAAAAACTCCAGATCCAAACCTGTCATTTTCACCTCGAAGTGGCATTCTGTTAATATCTGGTCCTCTAGGTCCATCATTTTGATTTGATCCTACATGAAAATTTTTATTAGTTACGTCCAACGGTCTATTTATATCAAAATGGTCTCTGTCTATTGCACCACTGTTTTGTCCTTCTTTTAAGAAATCTGATTTCAATTGTCCTAAATCAAAATTCAACGTTGGTTGATTGTTTGACATTGTTGGTTTAAAATTACTTTGATTATCATTTGCCGACATATTTTTAACATTATTCACAATACTCGCTAAACTAGCAACATTAATATTAAGTAATCTACTTAAATCCATAGTTGTTGTTGTACTTGTAGGTGGGGGATTAGACGAAGCAGGTTGGCCTAATCCTAACAAATCAATATTTTTAGTTGTTGTAGAATTGTTTTTACTAATATTACTCATAAGCTGCGATATGAGATCTTTAGCGTTGGTTAAATTGGATCTGTTTTGGTCGTATTTCATCGTTTCTTCAACTACTTTCTTATTTTGTTCCATTTCCTTCTCTTTTACGTTTTTAGAGACGGTTTTTACAACATCTTCGAAAGTATATTCATCCTCTTCTGAATCTACATTGACTTTTTTATCAGATTTATCATTTTCTGGTTCCGCTTCATTGTGATTATCTTTTTCTGTTTCTTCTTCTTCATCAGATTCAACATTTTCCAACTACAAAAAAATTAACATATTAGTATATTCAAAAATGATCTTGCATTTTATAGGTCTTTGCATTGACTCAATGAGTTATAACTTCCCTCATAAACTAGTGTTGCTATGTTATGTACATTTAACAAATCATTTCACTCTAGACCAGTGTTAGGTTAATCTTGTAGCACTCTAATAGCTTTTTAAGAAAAATTTCTCTTTTCTGTGTTTCTTTTAATATGTAAAATAGACAATTTTAGTCATTAGATAAACATTCCAAATCAAACATGTATGAAAACCACAGTTGTTAGTTAAATTTATAATTTACATCATTAACAGTAATTTATAGTTTGTATATGTGATTAATTGATCCTAAATGAAATATCTTTTCCGGCCTTATTAGGTAAATAACTATTTTGTAATTGTTACCTCTTCGTTTCCAAGATTATCTTCAAATCTATTTGAGAAGGGACTACCCTTTTCACTAGATTTACTCCTGGTTTTAGATTCTTCTACACCTTCATTGGAACAATCTTTGATGCTGTCAATCGATTCATCTTTTGTTTTTGAATTTGGTTCCAAGTTAACAAACTTTCTCAACTTTTCAACTCTGTCCGGTTCTTGGTATTCTAATTTTTTCAGGTAATTTATCAAGTTATGTTGTTCTTCTGTAGATAAATCTTTGAAATTTTGCAGAAGCGTTTGTAAATCAGAATCTGACAAATTTTCCATGTTACTTATAGACGTTTTTCCCGGACTTGGCGTTAATGGTTCTGTAATTTTGTCCAAATCGATAATTGTTTTAGTTTCTTTCTTTCCAAATTCGTTTCCACTGATCATATTTAAGAAACCAGCCGTTGTTATAGGTTTGCTGACTACTTTAGACGCTTCTGCCATACCGACCTGAAAATTTTTAAATTGTTTACAAACATCCGGCGATTATCATGAGTTTCAGCAATATTGTACTTATCTGCGTTTTGCTACATACAATTTTTTGGCACCTAATATTGAAATTGATATTTTAGCAATTCTTCATTAATAAAGACATCATTTTCAACTTACCACTGCATTTATAAGTTGTTCTAATTCAGCTTGAGTTACGTCAGTCTTTCCCTGAAGAATTAATGCATTTGCAATTTGTTTGGCGATGGCGGCTTTGTCTACTTTACCAGTAGCAGTAACAGTTGGTAATTTTGGAAGCAACTTTTCTCGTTGTCCTTTTCTTTTTCCTGCCAAATGGATTAAACTTGCTATTTTCTTTATCGCCTTTTTGAAGGCTCTTTGTTGTATGTGGTCCACTAATCCAGCAAACATCTGACCTGAAATTATATGAAACATACTAAGTATGCCATGAATGTGACACAATTTTGTAATCACATTATTTCCACTACCACTATATCAACACATTACCTTATTGAGAAATGTGGTGCAAATATTTACCAGAATCATAGAAAAGAGATTAAGGGAAATATTAGAAAAAGCTCAGTTTGAATTCCGACCCCTTTAGAGGTACTCAGGACGAGATATTCATACTGAGACAAACAGCAGAGAAAGTAATAAGAAAAAAAGAGGAATTTACACCTGTATTTCATCAATCTTGTAAAAGCCAAATTTAACCGAATTCACTCACCTTTCAATTTTTCTTTAATAGTTTCAAAAAGGACACAATTTATTTCATTGTCCAAAAGTTGTTCAGAACTGTTAGCCTCACTTTTTTCCATCGCCAAAGCCTGAGCCAAAAGATCGACAACTTTGGGACCCAAAGATCCTAAACGTTCTTCAAGCGCCGTAAGAATACGAAGAACATCGACAACATTAACTTCCACGTCATCGTCGTTATCTTCGAGAATCGGAACAACATCCCGCATACTTGGAGGTGGTAGATAAGGATTTCTGTATACTATAAAAAATGTTTCTAGTTGTATTCACGAACATTAATTTAATCTATGGTTTTTACAACGATGTTAATACCAGTAGTTGTAAGGCTAATTAATTTCACTATTATACCTGAATCTCTCTCCCAAGGTAGATCAGCTACAGTCCTAATTCTTTCCTTGCCTCGTAAATCTCTTTCGAATGAGCTCTCCCTTATTTGTCTCTTCTTTTCATAACTCCTTTCCCTTGAAGGCGATTTGGAATCATCCCTGAAAATGATTTAAAAAGACATACTGTATATTTTTTATATTGAAATTATAGAAAGGAGGTAATATATTACCTTTCTTTAAAATAACAAGATTAAGATGTAATTATTGTAAGAAAAAAATTACCTTGAACTGTCCGATATGTCACTGATAGGAGAAGCATTTTTGATTCGTTGTTTATCATTTAGTAGTTTCTTTTTACTCTGGATTGGGTAGTCTCTAGATCTAGATCTCGATCGAGTGTAACGAACAGGACTACGATTTTTCTTGGTAAGATTCCTTTCTCTAGATATTCTCAGTCGAGGACTCGGTGAACGTCTCTTAATTTTTCTACTTCCTTCACCTATTAATATATGGAGGAATTAAAATATACGAAACAGGCTGGAGAATCAGAAATAATAGAGAAATCGATGAAATACCAGGCAATTAAAAAACATTAAAGAGGGTTAAGATGGAGGACAATCTCTATGAAGACTTACAAATAATTAATGGGAGAGGATTGGGAACGTTGGTGAAGAACAGACCAGTTTGGAGGCCCCAACCTATAGTGCAAATTGGAAATGTATCACCTATATTAATAGAGGTATCCAAATTATACAACAGTGATAGAATACTTTCATTGGTAATCTACAATACATATCAATTTACACCAACTTGTTGCCAACCAATTCAAAAAAATTGAAAATTCCAGACCTAAAAGTTTCTATTGAATAAAAAATATTTCTTAACAAGTGAATAAACAATGACAGAGTTTATACCTTGTTCTTGATGAAAGAAAAAATGAAAATGCTTAAAATGTTTCAGCAGTATAAGAAGAAATGTATCCTTAAATCTCATAAAACAAGACTAGTATCAGTACTTCATTTACACTTTTTGTGAAGTTGTGTTACAACTGTAGTTTGCTATTTTGGTTTTTGGGAATCAAATCAGAAGTCATAATCTCTTTATTTATATATATTTATACAAAATTTTCACAAAAACTATATATACTTACAAATATGAAATCTGATCAGCTTTCTTCTATTTATTGGGAGACATTTTTGTGTAATAAAGGAACATCTGTGAAGTGTTGATGTTAGAGGAATACCTTCAACCCTTTTGTCAATAAATTCAATATCAATAAAATACCATATAAACCGAATCATCAGTACTTCTATTAATATAAAATAAGTTGCCATGTGAGGTGGTAATTATGATATTAAACTTACCATAAAGTGAGGGAATATTATAAGCAATAAGATACAACAGGAATGACATTTAAATTTTCGAATATTCATTTTAACTATTTTAGCTTGAATTAGTATGAAATGTTTACCTCTGCTTTTCGTTGCATCGTCCCAAATCACTTTTCTTTCTTCATCTTTATCTTCGATAATGATAACATCATTATCCTGATCGGGAAGTGCAGCCATGGGAAGCGGTTTCTGCACATTCATAGAGGTACCTGCTCCAATTTTAAATTTAATCGGATTAATTTCTTCTGGAAGAGCTAGACGTTTTCTCAACGCTTCTTTGCGATTCCTCAATTCGTCACTGTGTAATTCAACTAAACGTTTATTCCAGAATTCTATCCATTCTGGTTTGAAATCATATTTGGAAGCGTCTTTGCCTTCGTTTTTCAATTCCTTGTACCTACAATATGAAATGTATTTCTAATAATTTGAACCAATCATTAATTTTTCACCTCCGATTCCAAAATTTTTTCCATTCTTCATTATAATGAGGATGTTTTTCTGGATTTTTCTCATGTTGTTTCAATGTTTTAAACATATCATTCTCAATAGCCCTTGCAAGTTTTTTGTATTCCTCCATTTTTCTCATTTTTTCTTTTTCTTGTTCAGATTTGAATGAGGGAGATTTGGATCGACGTCTGATCGGAGATCTTCGCCTAGGAGATGGAGACCTACGTCTAGTAGGTGATGGTGTTCTACGTCTAGGAATAGATCTACGTCTTGGAGATCTCCGCCTGAAAGAAATATGTTCATCATATGATTAAACTTTTACATCATTTCTCAACAATGAGACAATTTATTGTGATTTCAATAGCTCAATACAGAATAATGTACCTTCCATATGAAAGCTGGACATCAGGAGGTTTACCTCCTCTTTGAGAAGCATACATATCCCTTCTATTAGCTTTATCACTATTGTCACTCCTATCAGAAAGACTCGATAGACTTGATAAAGATCTTCTTCTGATTGGTTGTTTCTGAACAATTTGAGTCGCCACTTTATTTGGTTGAGGTGCTAAAATTATATATACATATATATATATATATATATATATATATATATATATATATATATATATATAAATGTTTTCTTAAAAAAATTATTAATTATAAAAACATATATTAACCTCCACCCTCTTTGCTGTTCTGTATAGGTGGTTTCTGACTCTGAACTACTGTTGAAAAAGCTGGTTCTTGTTTCCTCGGATTAGTTTGAGCGTTTCCTTTTGTCTTTTTTGAAGGCATATTTACGACGGGAGGAGAAGGACTACGCTTCTTGAAAGGTTTTTCTATGTAAGCTGTTGTAGCACCCCAATTATTTGAGGAAGACGGCTCATTCTGTTTCTCTTCTGGAGCTAAAATATGTAAATTGCAATTAACTCACACACACATGAGGTTTTTCTAATTAATAGGCATTGCATATTAAAAAGAGGAAGGTTTTAAATTATTGTGTTGTTGTTGTTTTCGATATCTCAATAAGAATGGATTTTAGAAACAGTTTATAGCAAGAAAATGTTTTATAACAAAAAGGCAAGTTGAGAAATTATTTAGGAGAATTGGTATTTTATTTTTTGAAGCAATATAATACTTGATCACATTTAAAAAGAGATCAAAGGACCAACTTTGAATACTTGGAACATACTATATCAATTTAGGTCTATAGTATCGGAAAATATTTTTTTAAAACAGGAATTTCATTGTAAATTCATTAACCAATTTACCAGTTTAGATGTTACTGAATTGTCACCAATATATTCCTTCTCATTTCAATAAGAAGCTAATATTCTACTTTACGATTATATACAAGTTTGGTAGTAGAAAAAATATTAACTTACTGTCTACATTTTTCGTTAACTCGTCGTGTACGACAAGCTCTTCGAAAGTATAGCCACTCATTTCTGAGAAGTGCCTTCCTTTGCCAACAATTTTAAGATAGTGCATCCTGTCCTTTTGAAACTTATCCTTTTCGATTGGGTACGGTTTCAGTCGACCGAATTTTTTCTCTATACCTTCAGCAATTTTTTGCAGTGTCGTCTGCCAATTTCTTCTATACTGTTTGGTATTATAAGGAGCCAGTAAACGCCAACAAGTCGGAAAATGTTTTTGTAAGTACTGAAAATTATTTTTCAAATCCTCAAATCAATACTTATGAAACATTAATGGACAGAAAAATTAATTTTACCTGAGAAATATGATTGTAACTAGCTAGATGAGTTAAAACAGTACGTGGATCTCCTCTTTTATCACATAATATGCATAAATAATATGGTTCCTTTGAAGGATCGTCATCTTGCAGTTCTATAAGATATTCCAAAGCCACCAAAGGTCCAAATCTGAACCCATCTAGACGTTCCTAAAACAATATACCAATAAAATTAAAATCTACTTCTAATTTCATAAAACCAAAAATATACTGTACTGTTATCTGGTAAAATAACAAATTACCTGAATGATAGATACTCTACAGGCATCTTCAAAGCCTGGTGGTATTGGTTCTCCTGGTGCTACTTCGACAACAGTTTCAGGAGGTGGAGTATCATTTTTAAGATTCTCCACATTATGGTGTGTATTAAATATGGATAGAGCATGTCGTCTGCCCAACTCATGTTGAAAAACACGTCCCATAACTGGACATTCACAGGCATTACAATACCAATGCTCAGATCCATTTTGAATAGTTAAATCAAATACGTTCGAATATTTTCCGTTTTTTAAAAAGGCTTTTTGGGAAAGTAAGCGCTGTTGTTCACTTTCCTGAAAATTAATAATTTATAAAAGTCTTGTTATGCACAGACAAAATATGATTTTCTTAACGGATATAAACTAAAATTAAGAATTATGTGGTACCCAAATGAAAAAGCAATTAGCCAATGAACTGGAACAAGTATATGAATCATATTTAGAATTGACAGTATTCTTATGAACTATTAAGGGAAGAGTGCCAAATAAAATGCAAATGCAATTATATTCGGCACTGACATCTTCAAGATCATAAATCGTAAGAATTTCTGTCATCTCTATTATTACATTTTTGAAAATATATTATGATTAGAGGAACTTACTGGATTTACATTTTCCACCAGAAAAACTATATATTTAGTATTCAGTAGAAAATAAAAACATACATACAAATAACTTAAATGGAAACCAATATGTAGATAGTTTAATAGTAAAGTCTAATAATTTACTCCAATGATATAATACCATCTATTTGTTACACTTTTCTTTTTGATGTTACACTTTTAATACATTTCACAACCCAAAAAATGGTCTAATAATGCTTATTTTTTAATCTCAAACTTTAGGTTTCGACACAATATTTATTTTTTTTTTTTCATAAAAAAGTATAACAGACATTAAAAAAGGCTCCTCAATACTACAAGACAACATTTTCATCTCAATATAATTCTCCAATATTATAGAACTTTACAACCATAAAGTGATTAAGCTCCTCCTTGGTTTCACATTTGCCAAAAGTCTCTACAGTGATGCATTTAAATTGAACAGCTATAATCACTTAATCCACGTCTTTATATCTTTCTCATTTTTTTTAAATGAGCTAGTATAGTGCCTCTATCAAAGAATAACTCTTCTTGTCTATTTTCTAAAATGTAGTTTTTCTCAATTTTTTCAATAGTCACAGCTCTTCCAGAACATTTAGTGCCTTTAGCGACCAAGTAACCTAAGTTTTTCTAAACGTTAGTTAGCTGATTTTTATCCATAAAAATGCACATGTCACATATGTCACTCATTTTTAAATATAATATATGTCACTAGAATTAAAATATTGTCGAAAGGTAAAAGGAATTTGGCAAAACAAACTGGCCAAAATAAAATTTCATTCTAATCTTTATCGTTTTAAGTAGTTGCACTTTTGTCTCCCGAACTACTTATCTATTGGTTGTAGATTTCATAATGCTTGACAAAGGTCACATTTAAAGATGTACCAAAGAATTTGTTGCAACCAAATTCCTTTTTTAAATTATAACGTTCACTACACACTTTTTCAAAAACACTGAAATTATCAACTAATAGAAAACAGCATTTTATCTTAATTCTAAATTCATAGAGATATTTGAAGATTTTCCCAATCAGGCTTTGGTTAAGTAGAAAAGAAGAAAATAACAAGCATAATTGGACATATTTATCTACAAAATTTAGAGAAAATGATAATTTTTTTTTCATATTTCTTGTAGTTAGCAAATGTGTTAAATAATCGAGTAATCAGTTAATTTGAAACTGGTTTAAACCAAACTTAGTTCGGTTAAATTATACCGAAATATAAGTTTCATATAAGAGCAGTTAATATTTGTAAGGATATGATAAATAACTTGAACCGCCCATACCTCAGACCTTAATTTCAATCTATTGATGGACATCTACTCCAATAACAAGATAAATAAGTGGAAATAAAACAAATACATTTACTTATAATAGAAGTTGTATTTTTAGATGAAGCTATAGATTTTTTTTTCAAGAAAATATAATAACTTTATGAAAACAGGCACGTATTTAAATTATAAGTATTTATTAAAATGATTTGACAGAGTAATTTTCCAGATTTACAAAGAAAGTTTTTGTTGTAATTTGATTATATATTGAATAAATTTAACCATGGACAAGACTTAAAACCAATATGGTTATGTCAAATAGCTAAAAGTTATATTTATGTTCATATAAATAAGGATATGAAGGTTTTATCACCAACCTACGAAAATTATATTAAACATCGTATCTAAGTTGATTTACATAAACTTAGATAATGAAGTACCATATAGCAATTGAATGCTCTTTAAAACATTTTATTGGTAGTAGTGTAACATATATTAAATGAATGATTATAAAAGTTTTAGAGATGATATAGTGTAAATTTTAATGTGGTCACCAATTCTCTAAGCATAAAAGAACCTTGTTAAATAAATAACGTGCTTACCATTTCTTAAAAATATTCATATTTAATGATAAAAATATGTGCGACATATTCACATTCACTAGAAACCTGTACCATGACTTGATATACATGAGTGTTTAAGAAAATTTGATATTTTTTGTTGAATTCGTTTTTCATAGGGTTACATAGGTATTTACTGTTTTTTTTTGAAAAACAGTATTTGTACATACTTTGTTGTGATGTTTAAAAATTTAAACATCATAATGAAAATTATTGCAATCTGCAATATTGAAATAAAGATTAAAATAAAAAAAATCCTTACTTACCTACACTTGTACAAATTGTAAAAAAATCTACACATTTCAATAATAAAAATACAAGAATTAAGTACCTTTTTAGTAAGTGAAGAATACATAATCGGAGGATCATCTTCAGTACCGGGAGCACAAGGTTCCATTTTTTAACACTACACTTTTCCAGAAAACGAATTTCTAATGTAACAGCAGTATTTATAAAATGCTGAAAAAAATCGTTGGATTATTTAGAGCTTCTATCATGAAATTTCTATTAGTTTCCAGTAAGACTTACCGTAAAAATATACATGTATTCAAAATACCTGCTAAAAAATTTTATAGTCGTAGGTTTATTTTTAAATTTACCGCCACAAACACATCACATAATGGCCGACTCAAATTTTCGATGAAAAATTTCTTTCAACCAATCTTTTCACACAAATACACAAGATGTAATAATAACGTTTTGATTATGGGAAAAGATTAATAGACAGTATAAAAATAATTTAATTTTTATAAGAATACAGTCGGCGAATTAAAGCGTATGCATATGTTTCTAAAAATATAGTTAATATAAAATTAACTATGCTTACCTAATTTTTGTGTATATAATATGAGCAATAACAAAATATTGAGCAATTTAATAACTTTTTGGGCACTAAATTACTCTCAACCAATATATCTTCTAAAAACATATAGACGCTAATCTGAAATTTGACAAATTGTCTATTCTGACAGATTAAAATGATATGTCAAATTTCATTCAGAGAATATAAATATCAGACTCTTACATTTTTTTAACACTAAATCTATGTAGTATGACGAGAATTCTATTTTTTTTTTCAGGATAAAGTCGAAATATAATTTTTTAGTTATCTCATTCAATTTTCAATAATATTGAAACATTTTCAAAGAATTTCTATAGGCAGCACATATATTTTTCTCGTAATATATGTTGCCTATCAGAACCTTTATTGAAAACGATAGATTTGAGCTTAGATATAAATGTGAGTTCATAAAAAACAAAAGGACCTCATATTTTTATTTCCATTTAAACAATATTTTATATATTCAGAATAAAATAATACATATTAAAATGATTAATTAATGGTACAAATTATATGTTAATGTAATACGTGTTGTCTAGCTGGTGGGTCGGGAGATCACATGGTCAATGATCAATGGCAAAATGTAATAATGCCCAATAACTGTTCACTTAAACCGTTCAGGATACGACAATATGTAGTCACAATAACGACGTCTGTTCATAATAAACTTAATAATAGTAAAAAATAAATTCGTTTCGTGATACTCTCAATTACTTTTGTTGTTAATTCACTTATTCAACACAAAGATAAGCTCTCAAAATAATTACTCAATACACAGGCCGTATGTCTTTTATAAAGAAATAATACAATTAAAGGTTGCTATCCTTTAGTTCTTTTATGTTACGGGGAGATTAGCAATATTAGTGTACTGGCACTGTTGCATTTTTTGCGAGCAGTTGCCGGGGTATATGAATAAAAAACAAAATGCCGCAAAAGCAGAGACCAAAAGATTAAATAGCAAAAGAGTTGCCATTTTTAATTATTATGGCTCTGGGAATACGTATACGCTGTTATTTTTTACAGAATGTAACGAACAACGAAATACAATAGATACGTAAATATAATATAATATAGTATACCGAGTGTTGACTAAAATGATATAAACATATTGTCACACACCAAATGGTCCGAATTATCGAGTAATAGAGTAATAGAGTATAGAGGTTTATTTCAAAGTACATTATCGAGAGTGATGATGATCTTTTGTGTTTATTTAAAATAATGTATGAAGGGTTTGATAAACAGATACTGTCTTCTCTTTTTTTCAAAAATTTGAGAAGTATAAATCTTCTGGTGCTTCGTTGTAATTGTTAGTGGATCGAATTGAAGCTGGTTTGAATAAAATATAGTGAAAGTCATCAAAATAACATAGATTTATAAAAAAGAAGATGGTATGAAAAGTGGCGGGAGCTTCGCGTGTATTATTTGCTTTAAGGTTAGAATGTAGATATATAAGTTTCAAGCATTTTCTATTAAATACTTATTTAAAATTAAATTATTATTATTATATTGGACGATACAAATAACAAATGTAACCCAACAGTCGTCTAGTAACCAGAGCACAGCTGACTTAGTTTATTTAAGTATGAAAATATTCTTTAACTATCTAATGAATTTATTTTTTAATTCATTGAAATTACCTCATCGCCGCGTTCTAGTTGCGAGTGTTTTTTGCTTTAGTCTTGTAACTAGAGAATAGATAATCGGGAAAGAACAAGTGTTTTTGCTTTCGAATGTGGAGCGGAAACAAAAAAAATCGTTACCGTTTTAACAATTTTTGTTTAGTTGTAATTTTATTACAGCTCGCTATATCCGCTAGTTGATTAAATTTGTCGAATACGGTAACTATTCGGTTGGATGGAAATACTTTTAACTTAAAGTTAAAAATTTGCAGCTAAGGCAAGCCATACATTCCCAGTTGTACTGTTCTCGACATAATACGAGTTTTATGTAAATTGAACAAAACCATTTACTTAAAAATACAGAAACGACTAAAAACTTCATTCTGTTGAAATTTTCCACAATTCCATTTGTCTTGGAATCGAATTTCGTAAAGTCGTAGAATAATGAAGATAATGATGTTCGACAAAAAATAACTAATAAGTAGTGGGTACATTATTGATTTTAATTAAAAGTGCAATTGACATGGATTTTTTTTACACTTCCGAGACAAAAAAAAACAATCAAAGCAGTGGGCTGCGAAGGGCATAACTCCCTTGTTATATCACCGCTCATTTATTTTTATGTAACGCTTGTTTGGGACCACGAAGGCACACGAAATTTTGAACATCTGTTACCGATGTCTATCGCAAATTTCGTTCTTCTTCAGATTTTTCATATGAAACCGTAAATTTTCTTGAATTTCTAGTTTGCTACCGTATCCCATTGAAAGAACTTACGGAGGGAGACCATGGAGTTAATATTAAAGATAATCTGAGCTAGAGTAGCAATTTCTGTTATAAGGGAAACTATTTAACACAATTACTTGACAAAGTAATGACAGTTATTACGAAAAATAACCGCAATTGTAAAATTAAAAAGTACTTCTCATTGGACATGAATAACAGAGAATACAGTAGATATTCTGTGTTTTAAATTTAAATGAACCGCGAAAATAAATTAGTTCTGCCACGTACAATCGAGGGCACTGGCATCGAGAATCCTTTATGTTGTTTCCACTAAATAAAAACGAAGGTAACCTAACCTAACCTAACCTAACCTAACGAAGCTTATACTTATTCTTATGGTATGTTCTGTGTCATTCAGTATGCATCGTACTCTAGATCTGCCACTTTCTAACCTAATTTGTCTTTGAGGAGGTCTTTTTGCAAAGAACGCCCACATAAAATGTAATAATATTAAACGATGTATGCAAAGAAAAACACGTAATGGTCCAGAGATCGAAGAAATAATATTTTCTAATTGTAAAATTTCCAGCGAGTTTCGTAAATATGATTTAATAAGAAACTCGTAAATTGGGACTTTATTGAATGGATATAATAAATTCCTAGTTGATAATTGAAAAGTTCGTTCAAGTTGTCGGTGTTTCATTATTAATTTTTTATCTCTCGTATGTTAATTCTGTATAGCCGAGTTGGGTACGGCATAATTTAAAAAACTGTATATATTTGATTTAAAGCAAATACGCCGAAATAAATTTCTCTGTTGACAGTGCGAATTTTAATACTTGTGAGTAAATTGAATCATATACAGGGAATGCTCAAAAAATCGCCGTTTTTAATTCCCAATTTACTAAATTAATAATAAACATTAGGCTGCAATTTAGCAACGTAACCTGTTGATCCAAATGTACTACCTATATAGTAATAACCTTAATTACATAATTTGTACTGCTTGCGTATCCTCTAGTTTCCGGAACCACTGCGAAGGTTAGTGTAAACTAAGCATACCAAATAAATATTCATTTCTCAGTATGTAATCTATATTCGTAGTTTCTGTCGGTTTCATAGTTTGTGATTGGTAATAAAATCAAAGTTATTACTATAAAATATATATTTGGCGCAGTCGGTAGGATTATAACGAAAGATATCCAACGCGGAAAACTATTAGTTATTTTATTAGTGAAGTGAGAATCGAATCAATAAAAGTTCCATCCAAAGAAATCCAAGACCAAGGACAAATGAAAATCGTACTATTAGTGGAACTATTTTCATTTATTTATTTATTGTATATGTTAGCCTCCTCTAGTACTTTTTCTTTCTTTAGTGATAACGAGAACTAACTAGAGTTAACTTCAAATACCGAAAAGTTTGAGATAATTTTTTTCAAAAGACAGTAATATAGAAATGGCAAATCTTTTTAATTTAAGTGAAGTTAGTGCCTAAACCATTCCAGATTTTGTTGGTTACGAAAATAAGCTGCAATTTTTATTAAAAAATATCGATAGTAATATGAATCGGGGGGTGTAATTTGGGCGCTAACCATCCTTCTTTACCTGTCTGACCAAGAAGGGTAGATAATCCGACATGTATTTTCGGCGCTAAGAAGTGCAGGTAGGTCGAGTCATAAAATAACCCAATAAAGGGAAAGTTGAGAGATTTTTAAGTAGGTTATTTTATATGTAATATGTACTTAAGTACTAAATAAAAATATAAAGAAATATAAAATTTACTTTATTCTGTAGAGTGTTACAAAAATGTTGTGAGGAAACTTTATTAAGGGCAGATTTTTCATTTAAAAAAAGTGAAAAGTAGCCCCCTCTAACGGTAAATTTTTTCAGACCTTAAGTGATAATAGATCATTTCTCTTATAGGAAAATCTAAAAATACAAAAATATATCTTATTATAAATGTCGGTGATTTAATAAATAACTGTATTTCATAAATCATGTACTTCAGTCGGTTAGGGCCCAAAATACACATTGGATTAAAATGACCCTTCGGTCTTGGCGTCTAGTTTACATGTTGTAAAAAGTACATTAATCCTTTAGCGCCCAAATTACATCTGCCTATATGAATAATTGTAAATTTTGAAAACTAAATCATCTACGTAGAATTCAAATATAAAAAAATATTTATTATAATTATGTATGCTGTTCCCAATGTGTTTATAATCTCAAATTTTCTGCAGTTTTTGATGATCTCACCCCCTTGGATTTTGGTTTTCTAGCGTTGAACCGGTTTCTTCACATTTACTGACCTTATCATGACATTTGCGCTAACAGGAAACTAATTCTGAAAAATATAGTTTTATGTGTTTAATATCAGTTTTATCTAATTTTAGAAAGTTTTACTAATAAATCGAGTTTATAATACCCTCATACCCAAAGTATTTTTACAAAACATGTTTTTTTACCGCATAGTTGTTACATTTGGACAAATTGTAAAATTTGAACGATAATGAGATGCAAACCTATTCAGTTGGAATTTGGGATTTAATCCGCTCAGGCCATTTTAATCTCTTTTTGAGAAATCTTCGTTTGAAACATATTTATTCAATAGCTTTATCAATTTGGTTTTTCCCAGTTTCAGATATATTTTATAAAATAGTCATTTGAACTTAATTTCTTTTTCTAATCATTAGTATTCTCTTTCTAATTTGAGTTCAAGTATTTTCTTTTTTCTTGAGACCAAAATTCTTTGACAAACTTAACAAATTTAACCGAAAATACCGTTCAAATAATCAATACCGCTTAAGATAAATATTCCAAACTATATAATTAAAATTCTAATTATTAATTTATTCAGTTAATTTCCCGACTTTATTTTAAATCCTTTTAAAACTGAAATAAGTTGATAATTGAAATCATACAGTGTTTTTTGTAATCTTAGATTTCGTTCTCAATTTACTATTTGTTGTTGAATATTTTTTAAAAACCAAACTTTGTTATCATTTATAGTGAGTTCGCCCAGTTTTTTTACGTTTTCTTTTTTATTTTCTATTTATTATTCCGTTAATTCGTTGTCTAATTTCTAATGTTATTTGTTCATCCACTTAATAGCTTCCATAATTGTTGCTTGCTTTTTCTTCCATACTATTTATACAGACAAAATTCGTAGAGACGTAAAATTCCAAGGTGTAAGATTTCCCAAACGAAACTAATAAAACAATAATACCCTATTATTCGAAGGGATAAATTTCAGTTATTGGTCGTCAAAATGTTCTAGCGCTCGGGAATTGTTCAGGATAGAAAGAGAATTGGAATAAAGAGTAAGTTAAGACGCAATAGGAATTTTTATGGTCCCGACATATCAGCATTACCGATAAAATAAGTAATTTTACGTTAAAAAATGTGTGATCACATAATTTAATGGTCAGTTTTTATTTTCTGATTTTTTAATGATTCGTAAGCAAAATTCGATTAACCAAACTAAAGAGTTCCTGAAAACTTTTTGTTTATTTGAGCTCGACGGATTTTACATTTTCTTTGTTCCCCAACGTATATTGAAAGAGAAACCTTTATTTTCAAAATGGTTTTTACCAGCGAATTGAATTTTATCACAGTTTTAATTTATTCGGCACAAACATTCATTTCATCAATACTTATACACGAATTATCTCAAATGATTTATTGATATAAACTCAAAGCCTCACTTAAACATTTGCGAATTTGTCTCTTAACACGTAAACCGCCGAATTGTAACAAATAAAACAGTTTCATATCGTTCACTAAGATATTCAAATATGAACCAAAATTCAATTTTTGCCACTATTGCACCTCTGATCCTAAACGCAATAATTTTATCATATTCTGCGAACTAAAGTAGATTTTGGAACAATATTCGAGGATAATGACGTAGTGGTACAAGATTTTGATCCTGGGGAACCTGCAAATAAAGGAGATATAAGGAACTGAATTTCGGAAGTTTTTGAGTTCCATCCGAATTTTTGCTGCTAGATGGCAGCATCTTTTAGGTTTGAGTACGTGTAGTGGGCGGTTCCACTGTAACTGAGCTACTTACAGATTCCTCGAACGGCGTCTAAACGGTGCCGTGGTTAGGTTACGTTTGGTTAAATTGAGCTAGATTAAGTTAGGTTAGGTTGGGAGAAGATGCCTGTTTTCGATTTTCTATTCTTTTGTGGACCATTTTATCGGTCGCGCGAATCGTAATTAGTAAAAAAAAAACCCTTATCTACATCGACCTCTCCGTAAGCGAAATATAATTAATCACTTTCTCATTTTCATGTACATTATTTATGTGAAATTTCATCAGGATTGGAGGTAGGTGATATACTAAACTCAATACAATTCATTTGGTCCACAGAGCCACAAATGACAGTTCAAAAGAGACATTAGCAAACAGCGCAATAAATATTTCAAGTGTAAGAAGATAAAATTTAAAAAAAATCGTTGTAAAGTCCTCTGGGTGAGCAAACGTTTAAATATTTGGGACTACTGTGATTGAAGAAATGAGTGTTATGGAGGTTTGAAGTTTTTTTCGTGTTCTTATAGCTTTTTTTCTGAATTAGTTTTGTAACCTCACCTTCCCTTGCTGGATACTTTTTTTCAAAACAATTTTAATCAACAAATAAATTTATTAAACAAAATAGTATCAATTGTGTATCCAAAAGAGCACAAGCACAAAGCAGTTGTAAATTAAAAACACTGGGACTTATCTATGGAAAACAGGAATAGTTGCAGCCTTCAACTGAATCCCAGCTGTTGAGGTTGAATTTAATGGGATGGTGGTGTACTGGTTGAGTGCTTGGTGTGGTTGAACTTCAGCCTGGCAGCTGTAGAACTGCGGAAAAAAATAAAATGAGGAACACAGATGGAAATTACTAAAGAAATTGGATTTATATTTTTTGAAAATATAATCAAACAGGAATCTGCTGTATTCTATTCGTTCTGTTTCCAACATAAACAGAAAATACGAATTTACATGAAAAATTCAAAATTTGCTTAGAATAAAAGGAAATTAATAAAGATAACTAGAATGTTTGAGCACTATATATATAAAAAGCAAAGTTAAAAAGATATTTAGAAAATTTACCAGTGAATGTAAAGAATAATATCACATCAAATTTTACTAAATTTACTTTGATTTTAATACTTTTAGAGTGTAGATAGAGGACGATTTAGTAAGGAAACTGAAGTTTAATTTAATTCTACTAATGAATTTTTTTTAATTCGACATCAACATAACATGAGTTAAATTGCTTTATGATTTCTCTTCATGACGGCTGTAATAAAATGAATTTAATTAGATTCTTTCTTATATTTAAAACAACAATAGAAACTATTTTCTTAGCTATTATGATGACGGCAACTGGATTTTCTCGAGGCTAAATATAATTAATATATCTTTTCGCATAAAAGAATGGAGTTAATTATTTTCATGAATGTTTTCTCTTTGAATACTTTGCTAAAAACCGTAAATTTTTTAATATTAAATCATTCCATTAATGAGCAATCCTCATTATAAACATTAGTCCAAATGAGGTTTTGAAATTTTTGAAGTAAATTGTGATTCAAATATTAGATGCTGATGATGACAAAGTTAAAAAACATTTGGTTGAGGAATATGAAGGATTTTAAATAAGTAAAAGTTTTCCCAGCAGTAATTTCATATTAATATTATTTTTCTTCTAAATTATTCTCATTTTGCGATCTCAATATTCTGCAAATGGTATATGAAATGTTAATTTAGTATAGTTGTTTACCGCTTTCATGATTGTGAAGTTATACTCAAAAAGTTGGGTAACTTCA
This sequence comes from Diorhabda carinulata, assembly GCF_026250575.1. Classification (NCBI taxonomy): domain Eukaryota; kingdom Metazoa; phylum Arthropoda; class Insecta; order Coleoptera; family Chrysomelidae; genus Diorhabda; species Diorhabda carinulata. The sequence continues at coordinate 4,528,831 of NC_079463.1, forward strand.
TAGCATCAAAAATATTAAGTGCTGTCCAACTTCGAACTGAACTTACTAATTAAAGTTTACATCGGCGTGCATTTGACAATTTAACCAATTATTGATGTTTATATAGAGGATAATTCAAAACAATCAATTGTTTTGTGTGATCATTGAAACAACGTCAACAAAAATTAGACTAAATTGGGCAAATAAATATTTTATTATGGATTGATTATAAGGGTATTTTTTGTGCTGAAAACATATTAGATAGCTGTGGGATTATCAAGAAATGACCTACAGGACGTACAATAATTTACTTTATTTTTGGTTAGGTTATTTTTTCATATTTCTACGAGAATCTATGAGTTTTCTGGTCTAAAACGATTGTTAATAGGGGTGGTGAATCAAGCTTTTTTAATAATATTCGTTCGTTTGTTAACGAAAAACGAAGTATTTGTGAATGTTGATGGTAATAGTGTGTTCACTATGAATATAAGCAACCATTAGTTTCTAGAACGTGCTTTGACGTAGCGAAACTGCCAACTTATCATCACTAATATAATCACTTTATATTTTATATTGTTCAAAATGGTGACCACCCTATAAGTTTCTGAAATGATATTTAGAATTGAATAATCTTCTTAAATTCTCGCAGTTACTGAGTTTCAGTCTCTGAAGACGATACTTAGTTATCGAAACGCGCGTCAGTATAATTTTTGGTGTAGTGGTGGAGTAAACAGTGTGTTCAGTATGATGATAAAGTTATTGAGAGTACAAAGTTTACCAAGAAGATAACTTGGTTATTGTAATTGAAATTGTAACATTAAATGACTTACAAAACAAAACTATTTAAATACTATAATTTCGATAGTGTAAACAGTGTGTTCATCATATTTTTGCAACTAATAACTATCCAAGGTAATATATGCGCCTCCTTGTATCCTTATAATTCATTGAACGTGACAGAAACCCGATTAAATTTCAGCATAAATATTCGTACGAAGATGACAGCGTAATGTGTTTTGGGGAGACAATATTTATCTGTGTTTATGTCCGAAAACGATAAATTTCAATAGATAATACTGACGCACGATCGGACATTCTCAATATTTTTATTCTCTGACCATACATTTTGTTTCGAATTCTTTAAATTGAATATATGAATTTCGTACGTGTAGTAATTTATAGTAAATTTCACAAATCACCCTGTAAATTAATATAGAAGAGGAGTTGACACTGGTAAAAGTATTGAAAGTTTCCCTATGGCTAACCTTGTATACAATAACATATAAACTTGATTTAAATCCGGATAGCTCGTGATCGTAACTGACGGAAACGACATTGCATAAAAGACTATCTGTAGTTTTAAGACGATGTACAATCTAAGCAAAACAAATCAAATCAATTTCCAGGAAGACGTCGATATCCCATAGACAATCGCAAATTGTACTTCAGAATATATATCAATGGAAATCGTTTTGATCTAAACATTGTTTATTTATTTTTCGTAAAAATGTCAATCTGTCAATATTTACTCGTAGTTCTATGAAGAAAAATTAAAATGGTTGTCAGGAGGTAAAGAATAAGAATGAAAACAGTTGAGTTGAGTTTACAAGTTGATAATGTACTTACTTTTTAGTTTCCGATGTAAAATTAATTAAAAAGTCTAATTAGTTCTTAAAAGAACTGATTTTAACAATAAATACACGTTCAATATAAAAATTCGCTTAAGTCCTTGGTTAGGTTAAGTTAGTGTTGCTGCTACTCGCCGGTAGCAGTGATGGGGAACGTGTGAATGTTCGCCGTTTTTTATTTCTGTAAATTGTTAGTTTTTGACAAACGTATTTTTTACATCGAGGTATATTGATTGTTTTTTGTTTAGTTTATTCAAACGAAATTATTTTTTATTAAACTTAAACTAGTGTTACACTATATGATACTATTTTGTTTAGTTTTTTTGTAATGTGTCTCCAGCACTTATTCAGCTCTATATGTATATAAAAAACATTTTAATTTGAAATTATGCTAATGAATCATGAGCTCCAATATTATTTTCCTCATCCTCATGATCGAATTCAATCATTAATTCATTCAATCACCCAGCACAAATTAAAAGCTCTCCGAAACGTGGCATGGAACGATTCCACTAGGGTTTTGCAACAGTTGCACAACGGTTTCATCGGCGACCCTTGTCTCTTTTTTCTATTATTACTGTCAATTTAAAGAAACCATTGCGTATGTCTTGAAGTTGGACTTGTGAATAAGACAATCGATCTTTGATAAATCGTAGATTCCGTCAGGTAATGGAAAACTTCCACCGATCCTACTATATCTGTCTATAGTTTAAATTTACTTTTTGATTAAATAAATCGTGACATTAATGCAATTAGTTATATTTTCCTTCGACTTTTTATATCGTAAACCTTTTTATATGTTTTCCGTGATGATTTATCTTGATTTTAGTTCTTTTTTGATATAAAATGGTGTTGACTCGATCAAAATTAAAGTATAAGTATTTGATCATATTTGTTGAAGATTATTAAGATTCTTCTCTTCAGACTGGAGTATTTTGTTTGCCGTTTTTATTTTGTTTATCATATAATCATCCAACCTTCAACAGATCTTGCTCTTATGTAATCGGTTTTTTAACCACTGTAAAGTTTTTTCCGCTGTCACTTCTACTTGAACATGTCTGGTTCATTTTTCATCAGACCAATACCCATCATTGGGGAACAAACTAAATCACATCTTTTTTTTGGATTAAAAAATATTCACAAGTGTTCTTGGATATTAAAAGCAGACACGGAGGGTTGGTGGTTCTCTCAACTCGTTGAACCAAGTCATCTGAAAAGACAGATTTGCGTTCTCGGCCCCCTTCATCTTTAAACTTTCGACACCATTCACGCACAACACCATCACTCATGAAGTTTTTCCCATACACATGAGTCATTCTCCGATGGATTTACAATTTGGCAGGAGTATCAATAATGGCGGATATGTTTACGTGGCTGTAGCATAACGCCGACTGACGCCTGAATGTCAACAATGGTGGAATGTATAGAGCGAGTACTTCGCAGTCATCTACAGGGCATTCTGCCGTGTAGTGTCTGCACGGAGCGATCGGAGGTTGAAAAAAAAGCTCGTATTATGATGGAGGGGTGAAAACGAACAAAAAAAAATTTTTATATGTAGGTCATTTAACTAAATGTGGAATAAACTGCGAAAAGCGTGATAAAAAAGTGATGTAGATTACTGCGATTTGTATTCAGATATGTCAGTGAAAAAATTAATAAAAATAAAAATATCCAAAAACGTAAAAAAAGTAAACTCTGGTGGTTGTTAATAGTTAGGTTAAGCTTTAGGTACTTACCGATATTTTTAGAATGTCACGAGCAAACTTTAATTACAGAAGTAACTTCGATTATACTTATAATTTTCGTTCACTTTTTTAATTTAAAATATTTTTCAAATTAGCAAAACAAAACGTTTGACAACACTGTCACTTGTGGAAACATGGAACACCAAGTTTAAATTTTTGTTATATTGCAATTTGATTTCATTTGTATGTTTATTCAGTTATTTTTATGTTTGTTTTGTAGTTTTTACAAGCTTTTGTCTACAATTTTTTGACAATAAAGCAGCCAGCTTTTTTCATGAGCATGATCAAACGCTAGATAACAAGGAAAAGATGGTTAATCAAAATCACATAAAAACATGTATCTGTATAATATGTATGTCATTTGTTATATTTAATATATTTTTCCGACGATAAAATATTTTTATGACACAATCATGTGAAATTGAGACTGATTGTCGACGTGAAGAGGATTTATTCGAGAATTACGGAGACATTTCATAAAATGTTTATGGAATATGGTTAAAGATTTGTTACATGGGATATTCCGTGTAACGGCATGATGAAGTGTCGCCTTTCGCAACAGAAAAGGGGCGTAAATAATAGGGCAGATGACAGCTTCAAGATTTAGGGATTTTGTAACTTAATTGTGCAAATAATTTTTCTAATATAATGAAAAATAATAGAAAGAAAAGACATTTATCTGCATTACAGTATAGTACGTATGGAAGGTGGAAACAAGTATGAGAAGTATGAACAAAAGATACTAAAAATTGTTTGATTAAAAACAAAGTAAAAAAAGATAATGTGAAATTTGGATTCATCTATCATTGGTTAGCAAGTTAATCAATGACTGGAATTGTTAGTGTAAAGTTTCTTTACATGTTGGTGATGAGATGAGAAAGACCAATAATTCTTGAAATAAAAGCGACTTTTCCATTGTCTGTTTTTCGCATAAAGCATCGCAGATTATACAATCAAAAGCAACAAAGACATTCGACTTTAACTCACTGGTCCTTTTACAGCTAATGAATTAGTAATTTTGAATTCGTCCAGATAGGATGCAGATAACTTTTTGATATGGTAAATTCGGCCAAAAGACATTACAAATTACTTTTATTACCTATAAGCTTATAAAACGTAATCTATAGATTGTAGATAAAGTTTACTTCGTTTGTAACTTTAAACTACATCGTTAATTTGAGATATTCTGCTATTTAGGTAAGTTAATTAGCAGATCAGATGCATTTTCAAATTGCGCATCAATGGTGTAGCAGCTGAGACATTTCAATTAGAACTACTTTACTTCAAATATTCGGATTATATAATGGATATGAACATACATCGTTTCCTTTCAAGTATTTAATTACGAAGGAGAAGATGTATTTTCACTATAGATTGAAAAGGCTTTACATTTCAGAGCGTAACGTCTATAAATGATCAACTGGATTATATACCAGGATAACATTATCCTTGTTTATGAATGTAGCACGAAGAAGTGTTTGATTTTAAGTACATGAAGTTATTTTGGGTTTCTGCCCCTCCTATTTATATTATTTAGAACAACTTAGCTTATGATTGACATTAATGAAAAACTCTTAAAAGTTTTGGTGTGTAGATGATATTTTGCTCAAAAACGGAAGGATTTAAAAGTAGTCTATATTAGTTGTTTTTTTGTTCTAATAGCAATAGTATTGAGAATGTAAAGCATCACAGAATTAGAGACTAGTCATTACAAGTTATGATATATTTGAATTGATGCATAGGAATTTTTATGAAACACTCTTTGTAGCTTTCCACCGGTTTTGCCACATTGTTTTCTAGCAATTTGCGTTAAAAATTCAGTTTAAAACACATATTATACTCTACATAAAGATTCCAACGTTTTTTCTATGATCAAAATCATATTTGGTATTTGTCTTCAGTTAAAACATTTATAGATAGAACCACGGCTACAAATTCTATAATTTCCTCTCTACCAACTGGATTAGTTCGTTTGAGGTATGAATTTACCTTGAGGAATAGAAATAAAATATTGGGACAATAGAGTGGGTGCGAAACGTAGAGTGTATTGCCATCATTAGGGTTTTTTCATCATCATCAACATTACCTTCAGTTGTCATTTTAACGTTTACACTTTTGTTAGAATTTCTCCAATTATTTGTATACATTACCGACTATTGATAGGTTTTAGGGTGGTTATCAAATATCTTATTGCTCATCAACATTTCACTCATTCAGCTTCTTTAATCGATTTTTTTCTTCTTGCATTTGTGTGAACTATTGACACCATCTTTGTGAAAATCCTGATGGAACCTCTTGTATGAGCATTTATGGTTAAGTAAATAAATTTAAAACAAAACAGTAAGAGATTCCAAAATATTCTAAACACCTTTACGTCTATCATAAATCTCTGTCCCACATAGGCCATAAACTGTAACACATACCTTATCAATTTCAACAATGTGGAAACAAACTCCACAATCATAATAGCCAAGTTACCAAGGATTATAAACGACCAATTTAATGAGTGTGTTGAGATCTATACGACGCTTTATACACAAGTAACCTACGTTAATTTGATGATAATATCCCGTCAAACTCTCGCTTTCAGCAATTTATCTTCTTAATTGTATACGTGGTATTAACTATGCTTCTTTTCACTGAGTTTATATAACGAATCCAATCAACAAATTCATGGAAAGCGTCTATGAAAACTGGTTATTTTGAAAAATTTCGACACATTTCTGGGTTCATCAGAAAAGTATTAACTGTTAATTAGAGATATTCACTTAGTAGTTGAGAATTTCTTGTAGAGAGACTGTTCACATTGTAAAGGTAAATTCAAGAGGATTATGAGGTTGAACTGTATTCTATTGTGACAATTACTTCCTGAGGAGATTACGTACTCGTAAAATATAAACATTATGGACACCTGCACAGGTGATACTCGAAAGAATCGATTTTTCGATCTTGCGTTCGTTGCCTGCAGAGGTTGTCCCGGTCTACCTGCACAGGTTTACCTCTCTGATGAACAGTAACGTGTATGGCAACCATAAGTGATAAAAAAGATAATTTTTCTTCTTTTTCTCACAATACGTCTATCACCTGTTCTTTCCTCAATATTTAGATTGACACTCGACTTCATTCGTGGTCGACCTCTACTACGCGTTCCAATTGGAGACTATTTTTACCAGTATATCGTCTCTCATTCGTCATATAGTTGGTTCCATTGTTTTTTACGCTGTAATATCCATTGATAATGTTATCTATGAGAGGTTTCATCTCTGTGGTCTCCAAGAGTTGTTTCTGATGTATAAGTTATTATAAATCTGTTTGCTGCTTAGTAAATTCGTGTCTTTGTTTCTTGACTCAGGTGTTTGTTTGGTTACACAAAGTTATGAAGATATCATGTGACCTTATTAGCTCTGACTCCTCTTACCTCGTCTTCTACGTCTTGATATCTGGTTATGTCAAGTCCAAGATACTTGAATATCATTCTCTGTTGTATTATTTGTCAAACTAGTTCAAATGTTCCAATTTATATTATACTGTGAGGTGAAACGTATGATGAAGATGATATTCGTTTTCGGCACATGTCATGGCATCATCGCTCATTCAGTAACTGTTGTCTAGTCGCACCTTAGAAAGGATAATTGTACCCGTTAATTCTTTCATTTAAATAAAGTGTGAGTACATTCAAAACGACTATATTCTGTCATAGTCATTATAGATAAGCTTTTGTACGACATATTTTATATGGGTCATATTTTTTATTTTCAAAAACTTATCGTCCATCTAGACCAGCTTGTCCCAACCTTGAGTCTTGACCCAATGTAAACGATATTGGAATGGGTGACGGTGAGTGCCGTATCAAATCGATTGAACCATTTTAATTGGGTCCAAAATGGGTGGTATGTGTCATTTTTATCAAATAACTAGTTAAAACTCAACTAACCAAAGAAAAAGTTCATCGATTTTCGTACAAATGCCATTTTGAAAGAAAAATAAACGCATGCAAAGCTTATGAGACTTGATTCACCATCAAGTAATTTCCCGAAAGTATACGAAAAATATTTTGGATGAACAGACAAAAATGTTGAAAGAAACGTTGATATAGACGTAGCAAGTAACAACAATTCGTTAATCGCAAATAGTTAATATAAAAGAGGACATCAACAATTGTTCTACATCAACACCTTAATACTTTTACGAATATTGAATATTTAACTACTTATCGAAGTATTTTAAGTTTATTTGAATTTTAATAATTTTATGAAACACCGTTATTGCGAACTGAGCTTTTACCAACTTTAAAAATTAACCAATTTATAAACGATACAATCATAACAGATTATAAACTTCAATAGAGCGAAATTTGGTTTCTCATTTTGGTTAGAAACGCACGCGCCAGTTTCCAACTACCACCACAAGTAAGTTGACATAGGAAACTTTTCATTTAAAGCTCGTTCTGGATGTGCAAAACATCGCGCGGAAAGTTCAGTGAAAATTCGCGAAAAGCGCGCGTAAACTTTTACCGAGCTTTGATGTTCATTTATTATTGAAAGGAATTGTGGTTAAGAGCTTGATGTAATTCTCAGGCATTAAATAGATTTATTTAAAGAATAATTAAACGAAATTTTGGTGAAGTGACTGGAAATGGTACAGTTTAAGTGCAGGTAAAATAATTTAAGTTTTATAATTTGTTATATTTGCAACGGAATGCTCAACTATAATATATTTGAAAGGTGTTTAACACCTAAATAGTTCCCAAACGTCTAAATACATCTTTGTCTAAACACTACTACAATTTTTGATGCTGTTCTAAGTAACTAAACATCTACAAATTTAGTTCAATTATTTTTATTTTTTTGTCAAATGTAAATTTACTTTTTTACTTAATTTTTAAGTCAGTACTGATACTTCCTCTATTTCCATTGTATTTTAGTACCATTTAGCATCAAATTTCGTGTGTACGAGCGCAAATACAGATACAAGATTTGATCTATCACAGGAAGCATCTAAGTCTACAGTAGACTGCAAAAAAAATAAAAAAGATTTGTCCTCAGGGTGAATGGCAAAAAAACTAATACATGGAAGAAACAGGCCTTTTAGGACAGAATACGAGTAATATCATTTTGAAAAAGTTGAGTCCTTCGAATATCTAGGTGTGCTGATTACGAATACGGATGATGAAACGAAAGAAATAAAAAATCGATAGTAAAGGGTTGTAGAATAAAAGGGTCCTCGAACAATATTCTTAAAGCAAAAGCCCATAATAATGACCAGGCCGAGTGTGCTGTTTAGATGTGAGTCCTGGGTGATAACCAAGAAGAGTGCTGGAAAAATAGGAGTATGGGAGAGGAATAAACGCTGAGCTAAAAGAAATATATAACGAGTCTAATATTACTCAAATAGTCCAATTGCAGAATTGCCGAGAGACCACAAAGAGAGAATTAGAAGAAGGAACAGAGCTTAAAAATTTTGAAATATATATTTTGCGAATTTTGTAATTGTTAGAAATTATCTAGCCATGTTCAAAAAGCAAACCAATCCATTTATTAATAAATTCTAATGTACTAACTTCCGGTATTTGGGATCTCAATAAATGGATTCCGTTATCTCGAAAACGGCAGATTATCGCTTTTATTGTAATTCTAGACCGTGGAGATACGAAAATCTCTAATTTCATTTGTTTTTTTATCTTCAGTTTGCTTTTGTTCTCGCAGTTTGTAATTTTCTAATGGTTTTTGCCTGATATTGCACATTATTGTTTAATCTTTGATGCAAAAATGACTTTTCGATAAAATTACTAAAGATAAACTTATTTTTTTTTCTTGTCCTATTCCTTTATCAAAATAACTGTCTTTTGTAACTCAATTACCGCTGTGAATATGCAATAAAGTCAATAAAGACATAAAGAAAGCAAGGTTATCATATACGTTCTTCATTATTTAGTGCGTGACATTCTTGGAAAATTAATTTAGAAATATTCATTCATAAGCTCGATATTGAAATAAAAAAGCAATAAAGGGGTCTGATTAAATATTTTGCATTTGTACGGTTAGCTATTTATGCGGTATATTCTGTCGATAAAATGATTTATGAAATTATTCATACCCACCTATGACGCTACGACATTTGTTTTCATTTTAATTTCGTACTGAACGACAAGAATGCCCTATAAATATAATTAATAAGTAATTAATTAACACAGTCTTTTGTAGATCATTTGACAAGAAAATTTTTTGTTGTACATCACTCTAGTTCTATTATAGATGTCTTTGAGATCAATTTTATTGCGTTCATTTTGATTTTAACTCAAGTGCGTCAGAGACAATTTTTTATATTATTTGTTTTATATAGTTTAGGACGTTTAGTCTACTCAGATAACTGCCGTTTTGATTCAAATCGTTGTGTTGCGATTCCGAGGGCGATAATTATTTGGAAACAAAATTTTTCAAGTTCAAATGTTCACGTAAAATTGTGTAAAATACGATTATATTTCATCTCTATAACACCTACTATTTCTCTCAGTATCACTCTGCAATTCTTAATCACGAAATTGAGGATTTTTTTATATTTATATTCATTATATTCATTCTACGAGTTAATAATGGTTGTTTTTTGTAGATACGACTTACCATCATAATCATTTTTTTTTCAGTTTTCAGTAGCTTGAAAAACCCACCCTAGACAATGCTAAAAACAATATATATATTGGAGTAAACGAGCCGAAAATGTGTTATCTGGTTTATTAACCCCTAATCGACTCAGTGCTCGATGGTATATTCAATTAAAATGTTTAATTTTATCATTTGTTCAAAATTTAAAACAAAAATTCTTAATTGTTATGTTAAATGGATTGCTAACGGATCAGATGGAATCTTCCTGTAGAAACTCTCCTGGCTTAAGTCAATCTCCAAAAAGTCAAAGTCATGGCGTAGAAGTCTGAGAACGCCAACTGCCAATTCTACGATTCAACCAAAGAGACCACAGAGCATCTATTCGGCAAATATTCTGTCCATTTGAGCCAAAGGTTTAGATACCTCGAAGGAGTAGTACTAGTGGGATAAAAACCTTTAGAAAAATTTTTGAGAAAAGAACAATGAGATGGAAAGTCAAGCAAAAAATACCCAAAACAATACAATCTAGTTCTTACGTGAAACAGATGGGATGTTCCAGAAAGAACAACTTTTATGTTTCATCTTTTGGGCCTGATTACAAACTTTACAAAAGGCATTTGGAAGTGAATTCATTGAAGACTGCTCATAGCTCAAATTCATTTCATCCCGAATTTATTTTTTTATATATTGAACCAGATTTCCATCAAGATATGAAAATATGTTAACGAAAGGTTTCCAATTCATAAATGTATTTGGAATATCGAGTAGAACGTTTTGGTAATTTAAAATTTGTGAAAAATTATAGTACATACATTTAAAAATACACCAATTAAATATAAAGTAAAATGAACTCAACCATCAGTGGACAAATTATTTGCCAAATTCCCTTTGCTTATTCCCATTACAATCAGTTTTTCGAGACATGTAATTCACTCGCTTAACACTCTTCAGAATAAACAGTCATTCTAAAACGTCAATAGAAATAGTCCTCAACGCTATAACTCAGAATAACAAGTAATCTTTAATTTCCAAATGAATCACAACCCTAACCCTTTCATTCACGGTTAACATTACTCTCCCTTCTGATCGATTATGGTTTTTTTTATCGCTTGGAAGTTTTTCTTAAGAAAACAATCACTTACAATAGTAGAGTTTCTGCAATCACATTTCTCCTTCTCAAATACCTGTCAGTCGACAATGTTAAGTTTGAAGGCACCTATTTATTGTTATTAGAATTATTACTGGTGAATGAATTTTCGCGATAAATCTGTCGATTTATTTCATAACAAATTTGATATTTCTTCCGAGAAACTTCTTTTAGTTATGAAATAAAATACAAACTTGATGAATTTCATCGCGAGTGGCATTATTTCACAAACAAAGTACAAAGTATAAAAGCTTCATCAGTTGAAACGGATATTAAAATTTAATCCAAGAAGGTGCAGTTTTAATAACATCTGCTTGTAATCACTGATATCAATTTTTCGTATATTAAATACTCGCTTGTACTTGCGTAAACGCTATGATCTCCATATCCTTCAATTTTTTGGTACATTTTGATATCAGATTTGCGATTGATATCTTCTTTCGAAATCTTATAATTATTAGTTTGTGATGCTGTCCGTATTTATCTTCGTCGTTAAAAAAAAAACGAAGCTGTTCGAACTTGATAGCATACCATTTAATTAATTTCGAGAACTAATAAAAGAACTGGTACAGAACACTGGAAGCTTAGAATAAACCTCATGTAAATACCAAGCAAAAATTAGAAAATCCGCCCTAATAGAAACATGGAAAGAAGATAACTCTTTTCGAGTCTAGAACCTTGTTGTAGAATCAACACCGATGTAATATTGGAAAAAAGAAAAAGACTCAACTATTCGAACGACTACTACTGGGAAACTAAGACCAGAAATGATCAGGATTCATTAACCAGAACAAATTTGTACTGAAAATTCAACAGATGTGTTATCGTCGTCTGAATTGAACCCCAAGAAACTCCAGCTAGTGGAAAGAAGAAGAAAAGACAGTAGATTCTGTGAATAAGAAGAATAAGAAGAGGAAAGCTTTAATGAAGAAAAGGCAATAAATATTTTCGGACACCGTATTCTGGGATCCTAATTCAGAACGAGATGTATACTACAGCTTACAAATATTCATTTTTTGAAAGAAATTTGAAATTTAAGACATGATCTACAAGAACTTTTGACTTATCTTACTATTTTGTATGTTAATCAATGACTGCTCATGCGTATTGATAGTAGACAGCCATTTAAGACGAAGAAACGAATTTTGAGGTTCAAAAAACTATAAATAAATTAAACTACCCTTCAGCTGATCGCATCGACTCATCAATCTATCAGAATAGAAAGGATCATAATATATTATGACAACTGAATCGGTTTCCGAACGACAATGAACGTGATCTGGGTGAGTTACCGAAAATTTTGATCATGATCGAAGTAACCAGACGATAGTTTCCAAAAAGTACTAATATAGAATATTAGCAGTCGACATTTGAGACCAGAAAAAGGGATAGTTGAACATCTAGTTCAAGAGAGAGTTATGGAGAACGAGTAAATGATATAAACTAGATTATACAAAAAATAATAGTAATAATTAATAATTAGTTTATTCAAATTTTGCGATCCGATTAGCCATCATTGGAGTTATAGCTCGATAACTGAGAAATGATAGATGATATCTTGAGTTTGAGACGTTTTCATTAGAGATTTACAGAAAACAATTCACACTTCAATACAAATAGAATCAATATTTGGAGGTTTCCATTGATAAGATAAATTGAACTAATTTATTCTGTTAAGAGGCTTGTCACTTATCACTGGATACTCTTAATCTGTTTGGGTCATTTGGTTTCCGAATGACCTGATCTAGAAGCGGTTAGTTGATACTGATTAATTAATATTGAAACGACGATAGGATACAATAGTTCCGATACCTTTGGATAATAAATATGAAAATGTTGCAGGAAATAACCGTCATCTTAATGAAATTGCTTCAGAAACACGCTGTTTCTTCCTTCTACAATACTGTATCTGGATATAGAAGAAGTATGGAAATACTCAGATACAAAAAATGACAATAATGAGATTTTTATCATAATTAATAAATCGAAAATTCTGCAGTACATTACGAGTATAATTAACTTGAGGAACGTATTTAGTTGAACTTGAAGTATAAATTATAAATACTGAGAGAGCAATTGAAACCTACACTTTCTATTTGAAATTTTTCACAACCAAATACCTACATCGTAGTTGAGGATTATTAAAATTAAACTCATACGGTGCGAGGATGGTCCCAAAAGTACCTGGCCCAACAAAGAAAACACAAAAATTTTGGAAAAAAAATATATTTATTTTCCAACGTTATCTCCATTTAGATTCATACACTTTTCCCAGCCATGTTCAATAAGTTAGATACCCTCTTTTGCAATGACAGATGTGTGTGCGTTGTTTTGATGAAACAACACTTTCTTCGTATCCAAATGCGACCGTTTTTGCTTGAAAGTTGCAATAAGTTCGCCTAATACTTGCCGTTGATAGTTTTTCCTTTATCAAGATAGTCAATGAAAATTATCCTACGCGCATCCCTCAAAAATGATGTCATGACCTTGCTTGAAGATGGAACAGTCTTTGCCAAACACTCGATGGAAACATCTTCACGACGCTTCCTTAAGTCCAATTTTTTAGTTAATTTGCGATGTGCCTACGATGTATGCTGGCAGAGTAAAATCTAGTTCAGCTTTTATATTGGTTGGACTAATGCCTTTCAAATAAAATTATTGTCTCACACAACGATGATCAATTGTGTATTTTCTAATACAGGTATTTTTCAAGCAACTATTATTATCTCTAGGTCAGGTCAGGTACTTCTAGGACTGTTCTCGTATAAGGTGATGCTGCACAATATCGAAACGCTCAACTTTTGGAGCCTTTTCCATATTTAGATGTTTTCCTGGATCAACTATACTTTATTAATATCGAGGTGCTTGCGGCATAATTCATGTCTCCAGTTTAGCCTTTTCTAACTGAAAGATTTTTCAGAACTTAATTAAGATGATTGTTATGGTTTTGGTATGTTATTTATAGTTGTTTCTACGGTGATCCACGGCCCTAACATAAAAAATGGCAATTATTTTCATCAGTGGAGATACTAATAACGTCGACAGGCATTGCATGAATGTTCTTATGCAAGAAAATCACGTGTATTGACGTATTGACCTTCTACATTATAACTAAATTTTATCAATAATATTTCGAAATATTATTCCGAACTAGCAAAAAATGCAATAGTGGCAATGCGTCAAATGGATTCTAGAACAAAATAAACTGCCAAAGTCTTCAATGCGTTCTACTTAACTTGCAATGTCAAAAATTGTTTCTATACGAAACAAAACAAACTATATCAAATTGTTTCGATCGTTCATGCTCTAGTCCTTCCCTGTGGCATAAAACAGATGGGAGTTCTGAAAAATTTGCATGCACAAATAATTCCATTCCGTTTTTTTTTTCAGATAAAAAAACAAAAGAGTTTGACTTATGAAGTAGAAATCAGAAGTTGATGAAAATAAGAAAAAAGTATATAAAATCGTAGAGAATATGATTTTGAAGTAGATAATAAGGAAACTTTTTCTTTGGAATAGCTATTGGAGAAATATAATCATATATTCATAAAATTGACTTTTAAGGAGAACAAACTGGATTTACACTAGTAAACTGTACAATCCGGCACAATTATAGGAACGTAGATGTACCATTTCAAAGGATCTGATCTATAGAAATGTTGAATTGAAAAAACACACGAAAAAAAAATAATAACAGTTTGTAAACGATTTCTTAATATTTGGATGATAATTTCTTGGGATAAGTTCATAATTTAAGCTCTTCGACATTATTAAGAACTGGATTTATTTGCCGAATCCTACTCTCTAGTTAGTTCTACACAATCTCTATCGGCCGAGCTGCCCAGCTCATTTGAGCGATGCCAAATTCAATAATGTAGTCTCTCAGTACACGTGCGATGCTGGGGCGTGTGTTATCGTTCATGAAAATGAGATTTTTACCGATAAATCGGACAAAAGGCATGACATGGTGTTCTATAAACACCTTAATTTATCGATGTGCAGTAAACGTTCTACTAGTAAGCTCTGAAACATATGCCACCCCATACCATCACTGCACCTTCACCATATAACACAGTTCCGTTGGAATTTGATTGATGATAACTTTCCTTTCGATGTCTACATTTCTTTCTTACTCATTTAAGATATTCACGCCAAAACGTCAATGAACAAAACGTGACTCCACTCATTCGTCCAATTTCAGAGCTCCTAGAGAAGTCAATGTTGGTACATCCAAGCTTTGGGGCCTCTGCTGACACATAAGATTTTAAACCTCTTCTAACTGATCTTTCGAGTACGCTGACTTCTTCTAAATGATTCTCCATTATCATCGGTCATCTACAGCGCTACTTGCCCGACTTTTACCATGTCCTCTGTACATATACAATCCAGTGTCCCTATAACGTTGAACGATGCGTTGTGAAACAATATACGACTGACTGAGCGATAGATGTGTCCTTCCTCGATCATTGTTACAGCCCTAGCCGCAGAAGTTGCTGGTAAATCACTCTTTATGTTACAGAACAATGTGCACTATTTGAATGTAAACAGTAAAGTCATCCATAGTTTCCAGTATCCATTAAAGTTATTTTCAGAATACACAATAAACGTTAAAATAAAACATTGATTAATTTTTGAAATAAAAATAGAGTGTAGTTAAAGAAGTCTGTTATGAAGATATTAACACTTAAAAAACACTTCAATTATATTATAAATTGAGACGTTACTCTTTTCCAAAATCACCAATATCTATATTTTTATTAGTTGTGTATGATAACTGTTAATTAATTCTTCACAGAATAATAACATCATTTATATTTGTGAGAAACTAATAACTAATTAATAAGAAAAAAGGTAACGGCTTCTATTTAAATTTGAAAGTGACAGATTACAATTATATAGAGTGATTTTTCACATTCTGCTAATGCATTTTTTACTATTGAATAATGACCGAGCATGCCCCCTTTTTAGATGTATTTACCCACCATACAAAGAGAGAAAACAGGATGATTGATTACAACGTTATTTATCCTATAGATAGATTCGTGGATGTGGTGTTTTGGGCGTCTTATCTCATGGTTTCAATGAAACTTGTTGAATATTTCAGAAACAGTACCGTATATCTTTGTCAGAAATTATTTAGTATTAGAATTTTCCTTATTTTTCTGCTAATAAACATAATTCTAGTCTCATTTTTTCATCGCAGTGATGATATCTAAATCTATTTCTCAAATAACACGATGTCTGTCCTATTTAAACATCATACTAATAACCAAGAATCTCATATTTAGTACAAGTCTCAAAAGAAAGTTTATTAATAAGACGTGTGACTGACACACAGATGGCGTTGTCCATTGTCGAATCCATATGACGTTTAGAAAGTACCAACTTTCAAAAAACTATGTGTAAAATTTCGTGATTTGATTTGATTAGTCAGGAAAAAGTGACAGCCATTTAAGTGAAGCTATTTTGAAGAAAAAAATACAATACAAGCTCAGCAATGGCTTCTTTTTTCTGGAGAATACTCATTATTTAGAGTACTTCAAAACAAAAAAAACATTTTTACTCATTTACAATTATATTTCCAAATAATTTAAAATACTGTGAATACATGAAATATTTTATATCTATGCGTCTTTAGCATTGCTTTGCTAAAAAGTTTCAGGAGATCCAATATTTTTTTATATAAATCACTGTATCTATATCCATATTGTTATAGGGGATCTGCCTCACGTATAAGAAATGTCACATCAATCAAATTTGAAATTTTCATAATAACGCTGTATCCGAGGTATCGTTTTAAATTTTCTCGATACTGCAAATATAAGTAAATTGCCTTTGGGTGCTTGTTAAATTCCTGAAATAATACTTAAAAGGAATAGCTGACGCAACTGTATAATTGCTAAAAAGGCTTTGAGCTTTATCAATAAGAAAAAATATAATAACAAATAATAAATTTGGTTCACAAAGGTAAGCCTCTTTTGAGGTGCAAATGCAGAATCACTCAAACTTGTCGATTGTGCAAAAATAAAATGATTGGATTTCACAAAATTATTATAGGGACCTGAACACCGTATATGTTGATAATTTTTTCATAATAGCTATTAAGAAAAGGAATATTTAGTTATTTAAAAAGTTGTACGTACTGGACTAAAGGAAAATGAAAAGACCTCCATCGTACCTGCACCTTTCTGTGGTATCAGCTACAGAACAATAGAAAAATCACTGAAAAAGAAGGTAGTTACGAACAAAACCAACTATTGGTACAACCTACAGGGGTGAAACAGGCAAAGACTCTTCTGGGAAACACTACGGAGCTCCAGAGCACAACACCTAGAAGTGTATGAAATAGAATATCTCTGGCAACTCCAGTCATCTCACATTATAGACTTTTTGAAAGGAGTGGGATCAACAGCTGTAATCTTACCTAACCTAACCTAACCTAGTTAGTTTTATAATACATTTGGAGCTCATACGGATTCTCTAATTAGATATGGAGTTATATTTCACTCGATATAATAAAGAAGAAACAATATTAATAAGTGATTAATGAGTGCCTCTAGTTACATAACCTCAAATAATATTTATGTAATAACCATTCCATGCTCTGCAATTGAAGTAAACAACTAGAGGCTATCTAGCATCCGAGTACGTACTTTTTAACGCAGAAAATTAGGAAAAATTCAAATTAATGAAAAATGAAATAGAACTTTACATAATAACCCTCCAAACTACCCTGTTTCTGCAATTCACCCTTTTAAATGTTCGTAATTCCATAATTATTCAGTATAGACAATTCTGAACCATCTTGTATATAGTTAAATATAGGTTTTCCGAAACTTAATATTTTCACTCCCTCATATTAATCAACAGAGATATTTTCTCAGTATTTTTTGAATTATCTTGTTTTCTTTTCCTCGAGATTTTCTTTGAAATCTAATACTGGAGCCCATATCATTAACGTCGTCGATAATGCTTCATTCATGTAAATGATAGTTGAATACTTCTGGATTTTTCCTCACGAATTGTTTTTTCGAACGATCGCAGATTTATAACACTTCTATATAAATCTTAGGTGATTATTTTGTTATACAAAGCTTCCTATAATTAGAATCGCAAGTCAAATATTGTTTCTTTATTTAGAGATTTTAATTTCTAGTTATTTGTTTTCAACGCGAACTCCACTTACCAATCATAATTCCTGTTATTATTTTCCCAATACAGATATAGTTTTATCGATGTTATTTTCCCATTTATCATAATCCTTGATAAACTTACTAGTTATTATTTCGATATGAAAATTATGTGTTGAAAATATATGTATATCCACTTTTCTCCATAATTTTTCCGAATTGCATAGTCATAAAAGCGTTATCGACTGAAAAGGAAATTATAGAAGGAAATTTAACGCTTTTGAAGGTTATAATTTACAAGAGTTAAAGGTGAAGCCAACAATAGGTGTACTTTTATTCAACCTCAATCGATCGTTTATTATTAGTGGGATGATATGGCAAAAATTTGGGCTTGTACAAGGTTGGGCGAAATACGTTATGAATTTTAGTCTGTTGAAATAAATAGAATACAACATTACAACAACAGATATAGGTGTGGACATAAAATCCGTACATACTGCTTGTATTAATTAAATTATTTGCTCAAACTACAATTAAACACATTTTATATTTGAATGAGCAACTAGTTCGCTCCCTCTACTAATTTTTGTTATTAAATTAAATAATGTTTTTTAATTCTTCATGTGCTTTTACTTCCCAACGTTTTGTTTCAAATTTCGCCGAAAACGTTCGATTGGCCTCAGTTGAGGCACATTTGGATCATTTGTAGACTTCCCAATAAACAAAATATCCAACTCGTACAAAAGCTCCCACAACGTCTTTTGCAGTTGCCGTTCTGGTCAATACACAAAATTTCCTTCAGAAAACTTCTCTATGAAAAGCATTAATCTAGATTTTAGATATAGGTCATAGAGTTATCGAAATGACAGACGTATGCTGAAGAACGACCACGAGAAGATATCGCCAATCATACCAACACTAACACGGATAATGATTTCCAAACCTTTAGCGGGCGAAAGCCCGTTGTCATTGAGACTTATAAGTTTTATTTTTTGTTCCAATTGTTGCTTCTCAGAATACTGGGGTGCCAATTTTCTTGATTTTTGAACTACATTCTTGAGACATTTAACAACTGCTCAATTACGAAAAATAAATGATAACATTTGTCTGGGTTTGTTTTTTAATTATTTACAAGATTTTTGGGGGTTTTCCACTCCGTTATTCAACGCGAACTTCAGTGAGACCCCCAGCAAAAGACTTGTACCATTCGCCGACGTTTACTTTTCACCATAAACTACAATTAGTTTCTGATTAATCTTCACAAGTGGAGAAATCGGATTATTGTTATAACTTCGCAGTTAGCGAGAGCGGGATCAACACTCGTGGTGACGGCTGCCAAGCGAACGCTAAGTAACGTCAAGAATCGTGGAGCGGGCTCAAAAGTGGGGGAGTCACTGCGCACAGCATTGTTGTCGGCTTAAACTTAGCACATTTCTTCAAGGCTCTTGCCTATATAGAGGCGCTGACACAAGAAGAGAAGCAATTCTGCATCCGTCACACTAAATATTCTATTTTAACTTTTCCAAATCTTTTCATGTACATTTTGCGATATGAAACTGCATGTTTAAATAATAATTAGTTGGAATTTCAAATTATCACCAGATATTTTTTCTTTCACACATTCTTAAATTCATTAGGAAAAATAGCCGCATTCGATTTATATGGCTCAATAATTTTATTATTTGGGATAAGTACGTCTCATTTACCCGAGGAATAATGAAATTAAGCTCTACACTATCGGCAGGCGACCTCATTTCACTTGAATTTAACAAAGGATCACCACAGTAGCAATTCCAGGTTCTAAAATTACACTATAAGTTGATTACAACTTATTTTAGTCTCATATTTATTTCAGAACAAATGCAGCTAAGACAAAATGTTTCTCAAGATACTATGATACAAAATTTAATAACAAGAAGTTTAATCAATCTGAAGTTTCATCACAAATAAATGTATGCACGTGGATCTGGCTAGAGGACAATGAATTGAATATCCGTCTAATAGAAATTGGTATATTAAAGTATAAGTAAGATCTTCAAAACACGTACGATGGATTTTACTAAGCTAAAAAAACAAACCAATGTGAAGTCTAATAAAAAAGGCTAGAAAATATATTGCTAATGAAAAATTATGTGAAATTAAAAAAAGTTTGTAGAAACAAGATTGGAAGTATATAGCAGAGCGAAGAGCTAAGAATTTCCTTTTGAAAAGCAAGAGATACAAGGACAGAATCATAGGTTATAAGGGTAGAACCAACAACTATATGGAAAGAACACTTAAATACATAGCTTGAACATCGAAAATTCCATGGGAAAGAAAGTGAAATAAACACATAATATCATCATAGGCTACTACCTTTAAAAGTCACGGAAGAACGAAGAAAAAATTTAATACATAGCTAAGAACTTTCTACTAAAAAGCAAGAATATATAGCTAAATAGCTAAAAACATAACACATTCTATAGAAAAGCAAGAAAAATAGAGATTATAGTGGGTAAAACTGTCATGACGGTTCCATAATAGTTCCAAAGGTATTGCAGAAGCGGCAGCTTCTACGTCCATTTCGTGGCCGGTTTCACGAACGATTTAGAAAGAATGTGCCGTGAATTCACGACATTAATGTGAAGCCGCCATCAAAAGCAACAAAAATATTGAATAAATAACTAGGAACAT
Source organism: Diorhabda carinulata (assembly GCF_026250575.1). Lineage (NCBI taxonomy): Eukaryota > Metazoa > Arthropoda > Insecta > Coleoptera > Chrysomelidae > Diorhabda > Diorhabda carinulata. The sequence continues at coordinate 4,549,735 of NC_079463.1, forward strand.
TGGAGTTTTATAAGAAGCGAGACAAATGCAGGATTACACGTTAAGATTTATTGTGCCCTTTATCATAGTTGTTTCAATTCGCCTGTCAGTTTCCAAGCTCCAGCTAAACCCAATATCTGTGCTGGTTTCGATGTGGCTTGTCTGAAACTTATAACTACAAAGAATTCTAGAACTGGGTGAACTAGTTCCTTCCCGATTCCTCTAGAAACTTAATTAGTCAGTTTCTGTTATTCTCTAGTATCATCAAGTGCTTTCTAAGATGGCAAAACCTTGTGAGGAAACTAATGAGAAGGTGTAGGTAGTTTGGGTTTACTTATATGCAAATACTTATTGGATCTAGAATAACCAGAACATTTTGAAGTGATCCAACTTGAACAGACAACTCAGGAGTGTTTCTATTTGGTTTTTCCTGTTCTTACTTTCTAGAGAAGACAACTCCAGAGTTAAAACTTATAAAAGATTCTAGATTTTACAAAAGATTGGGTGAACTGCAGTTTCTTTCCAATCACCATAGAATCAATTTCAATTTATGCCATTCTCTAGCACCATCAGGTGCTTCCTAAGGCAGCAAAACCTTTTAAAGACGCTATTGAGATGGTGTAGATAGCTTGAGTATAATTAAATCCAAATCTTTATTCGATTTAGCATAATCAAAGTTCTCAAGGAACTTTTTAAAGTGATCTAGTTTGGAAAGACAATTCCAGAGTGTTTCTGTTTAGGTTTATGTCTTTTTTTTTTCTATTGAAGACATATCCAGATTGCAACATGTTACAGCATATTTGTCTGAAGCTTATCATGGCAAAACTGAGCTGCAGTTTGTTGTACATTCCCCTAGAATCTACTCTGTTAGGAAATTAGAGAGGTGTAGGTAGTTTAGATTCCAAAACTTTTCGAATCTAGCATAATCATAGTTCTGGGGGAACTTTTGGAGTGATCCAGCTTGGAAAGACAACTCCAGAGTGTTTATGTTTAGGTTTATCTCTTCTCCCTTCCTAATGAGACACATCCAGATTGCAACATGCTGCAACATATATGTCTGAAGTTTTTCATGGCAAAAGTGAATTGCACTTTCTTGTACATTCCCCTAGAATCTACTCTGTTAGGAAAGTAGATAGGTGGAGGTAGTTTGGATTCAAAAACTTTTTGAAACTAGCATAATCATAATTCTTGGGGAACTTTTTGATTGATCCAGCTTGGAAAGGCTACAGCCCTTGTATTTTAATCAGAAATAGATATAAAATTAATACAGAGCTAAGAACTGCCTCCTGAAAAGCAAGATAAATAATGATAGAACGTCATCATAGGTGAAATGTTAGAAGCAACCAAACGATTAAATTAAAAGCTAAAATATTCTATTGAAAAGCAAGAGAAGCAAATACATAATATCATTATAGGTTGGAGTTAGAACAAGCATGATTAAAAAGCTAAAAATTTTTATTAAAAAAGCAAACGAAACAGGGAAAGAATGAGGTCAAAGATCAAAACGTCAGAAGCAACAGAACGATTAAATAAAGAGTTAAGAGCATTCTATTGAAAAGCAAGAGACAAAAAGATAGAATATCGTCATGAAAAAATTAGATTATCGTCATAGTTCATAATTTTCCCAAGTCACACACAGATGGGATAAAAACTAAGAGCTTCCTATTATTTTTCCGCTGTTTTTTTGTAATAAGAGTTTTCCCTTTGGTTTTAACTCTAACAAAAGATTACAATTTGAATGTCTCAGATAAGATTCTCGCTTGTACAAATTACCTCGTAAAAACCATATATATTTTTACCCTACCCTATAAGTGCTTTTGTATTGTTTTACGAATTTTCCATTTTATATCCAAATCTCGTGAGGCGGCTCGGATATCTTGTTTTATTAAATGTCCGGGGAGCACAATAATTCCATTTGGTCATTATTGAAGCACCAAAATTTTAACTTTTGTTTTAACATTTTCGAACTTTTGAAATTGAGAAATTTTATTTTAGACAGTACCCCGAGGAATGATCGAATTTTGAACAATTTCGAGCGTTATTGGACGTGAGATCACAGATATCAATCAAGCAAGTTGAAGGGACTACTTTTAATAAGAATAAAGATATTCTCTAGTCCCTTTGGAACGTTATTTTTAGGTTCAACAGTTCAAGAAACTGTACTTCAAAAATTACGGAAGGGAAAATCAATCTAATAAATACATTTTTGATAAACAGACCTTTGATCTTTAAGTTTCCAGGAAATGTTTTTTAAAGGTTCAATTGGTAATGTAAACAAAGAGCAGGGGCTGACTGGCTCAAACGCTTCCCATGAAATAAATTTTATAATAGTAATATTAACAAGATCATTTTTTAAAAATTGATTATATTTGTATTACGAGAAAAGCGAAGCTTTCAAATGAATTTATTCAGAGAAATCGAAAAAGGGTTAATGTAAGTGTTCAAATTGATACCCATCTTGATGCGCAGTCCTCTTGCAAAAACGCGATCCTTGAGAAGGCCCCACAGGGAGAAATTACAGGGTGTGAACCACTCAACGAATCCTCGTCAGCTTATCCATTCCTCAAACATTAAGGTACTGCGTGTATTGTGGCGAAGCTCTATTGTGTATGGAATGACGGATGTTCGCGAGTGTTGGATCGTTATTCATTTACCTAAGTAAATCTTCGAGCCTTTCCAGATAACTTTGGCCCGTCACGTGACTCTAAAAAATGTACGGGTCCACGTGAACCTCCCGCATGGATAGATGTTAACACACACACTCCAGGCAGGTTTAATCCTCATTTCATGAAGACGCGAGGAATCTGGTGGTTCCAGTAGTCCGATTGATTGTACCGTTAAGCTTGAAGGTTGTTTCATCCGATTACCTGATTGCCCCTTTGCAAAACGATACCAACACAAAAACATTTTTGAATGAGTGAATCCACATTATCGCGACTCAAATTTTTAGGTACATAAACCTTTCAAACGAACTATAAAGAAATATAAAACGGATATATTTCTTGTTCCTGATATTCTATTTTTATTAAAAAAGCTCAGATGCTTAGGATTAATATTAGTTAGATATCTTCAGATAAATTTGAATAATTTTTATACAGAATGCGTAATTAAATTTTATATAATTGCTTTTTACCTGATATTCTACTTTGTATAGGACATTAATTTGATATATTTAACTGCAGTTTTTGCAGCAATTGTTTACCTACTTGAATGTTGACCATGACTATATCAGGAAAATCTGTGGATGCTGTATATGTTTTGCTAAATGCCATCACAATCATAATTTTGGAATAATGTACGCAATCTTTCTTTTCCAGAGAAAATATGGCGGATATTGTTCACAATTGAATCGAACCAACATGTCATTGGTATACAGCAGCTTATTCAGCTTTCTTCTATTATTTTGCCAACTAGTAAAATCACGTCCAGGTTCATCAAATGATTTCAACACTACAAGCTTTGCCGATGTTGGTAGTTATAATTTAAATTATGGAGTTTTTATACAGGAAATGGACATAGATTATAACGTATCTACTGATTTTGAAGGTAATAATTTATCTCATTATTCATTCGTATCATTAAACAATTAATACAATATTTCCAATCATTCGAATGTTTTAAATTTTATTTTTATATCAAGTTGCTATATATTCAATTTGGAATCTTCTCCACGCTATCGTTATTTTGTTTTGTCGGGATACAAACATCATACTGTGAATCTTCTTTCTGAATGCTACAATCAATAAATAAATACCTAAATCTTCTACCATAATCCTGATAATTATGTGAGAAGGTATAAAACACGTCTTCTATCTTCTTAAACTGCGACAATATTAATTACTAGATTATTATCGACAATAATCGTTCTTAGGTATTTAAATGAATATTCTATTCCAAGTTTTGATTCCAATCTGTCCATTAAAAATCCTTTTATCTAGAAAGGTTGATATACCTTCAGTGGACTTATGAAACTAAACTCTGTTTCCATTAAGCTTATTTCCACTAAATTATACTACAAAGATTTTTTTTAAATTTTGCGAGCTAACTGACTACACCAAATTTCTCAATTGCTTTCTAGATTCTAGATCTAAAAGTTTTATTAGTTGATTTCGAGTTGTCTACGAAGGTTCGTAAGCAACATTCCAATGAATAAAATAACTTCCTAGCTTTTATTTTATACAGTTGAATAGAAACATGATCTTTATCTAATAAAAAAACAATACTTACTTCTACTGTAGCAACACTTGCAGTTGCAGTTTATTTATATACTTGTCCAAACTACCTCAGCTGTTGTTCGATGTTTTTTTCTCAGTATATGTTATTTTCTACTTCAATGTTTTGGTTTAACCCTATCATCATCAGAGACATTTTTGGTATAGTTGTAATAAGCAGTATGTTCAGTACGAATATCACTAAATGTTATATTATCATAATTAGAATGATTCTTCAAAAACGCTACCAAATTAAAGAAGTAGTCATAATTCGCAGGAAGTGAGGATCTTACTCTGCAGTATGAGAAAAAATCTGGGTCCAAACGCTTACGCAGGAATTACACCAAGGAGATCATCATTTTAGTCGGGGTTTTGCCGGGTTCCAAAGCAGTTGCAAACTGATCCGATGTTTACCGATGAGCTCAACCAATTCACAACAGACCAGTACATACAATTGGTCAATTTATAAGGTTCTAATAAATTGATATGTGGCCACTGCAATCATAGATTTATTGAAAGCGAAATTTGACCATAAACTGATTCCGTTCCAATTGGTTGCCAAGTTTATATGGTTTGATATTTCTAAATACGATTCTCCAGAATTATTTTTAAATTTGAACTTGTTCAATTTCATACTATTATGTTTGTCAAAACACATATTATATATTCACAAATTTTTTTGCAGATGATGCTGGAGATTATAGCAACTTCACAACTTTCGACGAATATTTGCAATTCATTCATCCAAAACCTTGGACATGGGTTTTAATTGTTCTACATTCTCTTGTTTTCGTTATCGGTTTGGTAGGAAACTGTTTGGTGTGCGTGGCGGTTTATAGAAATCACACGATGCGTACCGTTACAAATTACTTTATAGTGAACTTAGCTTTGGCTGATTTTATGGTGATTTTATTTTGCTTACCACCTTCAGTGACATGGGATGTCACCAGTACGTGGTGGTTTGGGACGGCATTGTGCAAGATTGTGCTTTACATGCAGGTATTGTATATAAATGTATTTATTCATCACAATCTTTAATAATGGTTAGTTTGTTTTGCTTGAAAATAATAATTTCGCAAAAATATGATGAAATGCAAAGAATATCTTTTTTCTATCAATTACTGTTATGTAAAACAATTTCAAACTCGTGTCTTGGTAGCCATTATTGAGTAAATTATCTCCGCCTCTATACATTGCTTCAATCGTTTTCAGCGGTCCTTTTGTATGAAACAACTGAATCACATAATTATGACATTAATAAAGTTTCCTAATCAATATCTATACAAAAGGTAGATGCCTTAGAAAAGGAAGGAAAGCACGCACTATTATAGGATTAAAACTTTTCTTATCTGATATTTTTTCAATAGATTTATCAAATGATAATGCAGGGATTTTCTGTTTTTATCTATTCAAATTATTATATTATCGTCAGATTCTCATAATAAAAAATTATTTGTCTCTATCTATCCTACTGACAGAATCACCTTTTTTTTTTGAAACACTCTGTATACGCGTTGAAAAATATTCAATATTACATGCTCTTATTGTACTAAAATTTCTTATTTATTGTAAACACCCCACAAAAATTTATGGATTCGCGAGTATGAAGTATTTTTTGAAACCATTTTATGAATACAATTTAAGAATACAAAAAGTTATTTTTGTAAAAGAATTATTTCTATTTGGACAGAAATACAACCAATAAATATCTTTCTCAATTTTATTTTTGCCTTCACAATATTTTTAGACTATTAGATTTAATATTGAACAACATTTCTCATATTTATAATTTTATTTCGTAAAAGAGGAAAATTTGGACCACTAAGACAGTTTGCAGTTGACTGACTTCCGCATTTATTACAAATTTTTCGGAATTTTTGAAATTTATAATACATTCTTCATCGATAGGCTTGGATTTGTTCTTTTATTTTGTATAAAGCATATCAGATGATTTTTTCCTGTTGGAATCTTATTTTCAGTAACACTTTTTTATATTTTTATTTTTTGCAGTTATTCATTTGATTTGATCCATTGTGATTTGATTTCTATTATTTTTTTCACAACCATAATCTTCAAACTTCTTAAATTTTCACTTTTCATTGCGGATAATCTTTTCTCCTTAGATTCCTCTTTCTTTTTCGACCGACATACTCTTCATCTGTTCAAGATATAATCGGTATACTGGTTGCTCCCAAAGTACATGTATGAGATGTTCGATTCAAGTCGATTGACGCAAAAGTTTTCAACCAAAAGCACAGAGAGGCTGATGGTGAGAAATAGCTTCGATAACTTAATCTAACCAAAACTAGAATAAATTAGTCAAATTACTTTCAAGTTGGAGCAAATCATATTTATTAATTTCAATAGTGAAATAAATGAATTTATGAAATTGAAAATGCCGTAATCTGCTCTAAGGGCGTCTGGCAAGTAAACAAACAACCAAAGAAGCACAAGAGGAAGATGGAGAACAAAGAAAATTACCAACAACGCCATCATTCAGTTTTACGATCATCTTAACTCAATACGGTGTTTGTTTTTTTGTTTCGATGACGTCCAACTGATGATGGCATCTCGATTATTCAAATTGTACAAGCGTATCGGTCGTTCAGCCTATAACTAGACACAAATAATTAATACTAACATTAAAATTGAAAACTTATTATCAACGCATAAATTTTGGCCAAGAGCTGAAAGATAAATGAAGAAATTCAATTGAAAACAATGTAAAAAATTGACTTGAAGATCAATCTGTAGTGGTAACAAGATGTTTATTTGTAGTTCTTGAGCCAGCTAATTTACGGTCAAAAAATTTCGCATGAACTCGAAAAAGGAGTGCATTGTGTAATAAAATATAGTTTATACGTCGAAAACATTAATATTTTTCACATGATATTCTGAGAAAACTATTCCATAAAAATAATGAATGTAGAACTAAAAATAAATACATACATGTATTTCCATAATATATTTTCTGAGAACTGGAGTTATACGTCAGGTCTAATATCCTTCAAGGACGTGTTAGTGTCCTTTTCAATTACAATTTATACATTGAAATGTCATAGTTCAGTTGATTACTTCATAAACTCTAACGTTAGCGTTCATGTGACAAGATTGGAGTATCAACTAATTCAATATACTGGGTGCTCCGAGACTTGATGCTAAAAATTCGGAAGTGATTAGATGACGTGAAATAATGTTGTGACATAAAAAATTTTCTCATACGCACTCTTGTTTCTAAGTTATATGTCTTTAAAGTTTAAACATTCGAATATTTTGATTTCGGATGTCCATGTAGTAATTTGCCGTAATAAATATTTATAACCTACTATCGGAATGCTATGGGCGGGTCATGCTCAATTGTGAATAATCCTTAATCGGAAACGACCACATTTGGCTAAGAAAAAAGTGTTGTTTCATCAAGACAATGCACCAACTCACCAACTAAAGTTTGAATTGCTACCACATGTAACCTATTCGCTAGATTTAGTCCCCTTGGATTATTTTCCTTTCCGAGACGTCAAAAAATGGCTTAGTGGTCGAAGATTTTCCAATAATGAAGAGGTGATGTTAATGGCTATTTTGAGGAGCTTGGACATTACAAGGAAAAGTGTATGGAGTTGAAATAAAATTAAGTTGAAAAATAAGTATATTTTTTTGCAAAATTTTGTGTTTTCTTTGTGGGCCTAGATACTTCTGGAACTCAATTTTTCTTGTACATCTGTCTATTATTCTTATAACTCTCTATTGTACATTATTTTGTCCCATTTTAAAGCTTTCTTTTCCTTTCGTCCATATGTTCAGCATCTTCATATAATAGTGAATGTAGATTTACTTGTTTTAGATTTTTATTATGTTGAATTTTCCATTCATTTCCATATTAATTACTTTATGATAAAGGACTCTAAAACAATTAGTTATACGATCAAAGTCCATTAATATTAAGTTCGTATTTTTCAATAATTTTTGAAAGACCAGCTTGAGATATATTATCTACACATGGTACAAGCTACATTCTTTGATAGATCGGATGAAATCTTGCGCTTTCGTTTTTTTATTGCCAAATAAAAACCTGACATTTTCTAAATGGAGATAAAAATGAGAGAAAATTCTCCATTAGCTAAGATTTACGTTCGATGCATTCGAAGCAGATTTTCAGTATTTCATTGATTTAAACTTTGGTTCGCATATATAGGTAAGAATTTTCATCTGAAATTACAGTATTTTCCGGCACAATAATTTTCGAATAAGAATATCAGCACCTATTCAATTCTTTCATAAAAGCAAAGCTGTGTTAAATTGAATCAGTTACCTAATACTAGAATTTAAAATTGAAGCCCAGTTTTTGGTTATACTTGTCAAATAATCATTTTTGTACTTATGTGGAGATGAATGTTTAAGTACTAAAGTTTTAGATAATTAATTAGTCAAATACTTGTGGTAAAACGAAGTTTTCTAATCGCACCGTTTCCAGAATTTATCGAAGCTTTGAAATAATAGAAACTATCTGGAATATCACAAATTTCTAATGAGAAAATAACTGATATACTGTGAGCAGTTATAATAAATCCTTCTTTTTCAACAAATCAATTTGCATCTAATTGAGAAGTAGTCTAAGTTTAATACACGGAGTGTTGATATAAAAATTATTCATCAACTTTCACGAAAATTAACCAACGGTACAAATGATTTGTACTTTCTATTTAAATGGAAATGTGAATTCATATCTTGTAAGGTATGGGAATTAAGCAAATTCTCACGTGTTTCGTAAAAGACATCCTCACTTTCACGAAAAGGAAGATGTTTGGGGAGTTATCCTTGATATAATATTAAAATAATGCAATAGAAACGTTAGTCATTGGATATATATGGTGGTTCTCTATACCATTTTGATGCAGTTGAACGGTCTCTGCCTTCTTTGGAGCCGGTTCTCTCTTTTCAGTCCATTTTTTTTATCGTTCTTTTGTTTTGGGTGTGAAGTGATGGACCCACGTTTCATCTATGGTTATGAAACGACGCCACTCGGTTTTATTTCTGTGAAACATTGCCAAACTCTCGATGAAAACATCTTCACGTCGCACAGCTTTCTCATGTTTAAATTTTCAGTTGATATGCGATGTACCGCACTTTTTGAAATGCCTACCATGTCTAGTAGCTCGCGCACTTTCAATCGTCGATCATCCAGTACCACTTTGTGGATTTTCTTCAACATTTCTGGAGTAGCCATCTCTAGGTCAGACCAGGTAGAGGTTTTGAAAACAATTGAATTGTATACTATTGTAGGGTGAAGCTATTTGTAATATATATATTCCTCAAACCATATAGAATAGTTCTATTAACTTTCCATATTAAACAGAAACAACAAACGTAAATTCATCATGTACCTAAATAGTATTTCTCTGTTAATAAGGGTACACTATTGTTAAATAAGATTTAATCACTTGGGTAATATTCCCGGAATGTAATTTTCCAAAACGAAATAGCAAATTCCAGAATTCTGAGTATCTACTAAACTATAATGTTCAATGGTGTCCGCAGAATATTTTTCCAGGAAGGAGCAAAACCGATTAAGGGTATTTAATATTTTCATCAAGGTCCAGTGCTGAAGTTTCCCGTAAATTACTCAAGATTAAACTGCTTGAAATAGTAATTTATATAATAAGTGCATAAAGTGGCATTTTTTTCACGAAATGAAAAAGTTCCATTCGTGAAACAAAGATACTTTATGCATACATCATTTTTTTTACAACATTATACAAAAAAAAAATAAATTCAAATAGAAATTTAAGCTCCTTCGATAAATTACCATTCATAACGAACGCATCAGGATTCAAGTGTTAAGTTAGGAACTAAACCTGACTGCTTTGATTGATAACTAGAATAAATAGTATTGGAGAAATATCCAGGTGTAGTTACTCGAAAGGGGGTTCTCTTACAACCCTATATACTGCGGAATAAGATCGAAGAACTTAATGGTACTGAGCTTCTACCACATCCATCATTTAGTCCGGATTTTGCACCATCGAATTAATTTAATCAGATCCATGGCGAAATATTTGCGTGGAAAAATATTTGAATGTAATGGAGTTGTGAAATATGCGTGACTATTTTTTGCATCTAAACCCAAAGAAGGGTTTTTTTTGAACATTGGGATATACTTTGAATATCGAAGCTTTAGTTTATGTGATTATGATACCTGCTATAGATATAATATGCCTAAATTTGGGCCATATTGATGCATTACATAAATATATTTTGAATTATATTATATAAAATATTAATATCGGATACATTCGTGTTTGTGTTTCTAAAATCATGGCATCACCTATTAGTTCCACAATAATAAATGGGTCGTCGATGTAAGTTATCAATTTGACTCATCTATAACAGTCTTCAGTAGATGTTTCTGTTTACGATATCTTTGAACACACTCAAAAACATTATGATAATTATGATGATAACGAATTATGTTCAGATCAGTATATAGATTGATAAAAAATTGTCGTTTCAACTAATTTTAAGTCTATATCAAAATAAAATTGCCCTTTGGTATCTTCCATGCAACTCGTTTCAAGAGCCTGTCTTCGTCCATTCGTTCCAAGTGACCTAGTTATGGTCATGGTTTGATCTACTCTCCCATCCCAACTCTGTCTGCTTTCCTCTAAAAATTCTTAATATTTTTCTCTCCCAAATATCCAATCTTTGTTTGGTTTTATTTGTCATTATCAAAGTTTCACAGGCGTATGTCAGGGTGGGTCTCAACATTGTCTCTTTCCATGTTAATATTCTTCTAAGACTAACTGCAAAGCTGTTACTTTTGGCAAGTTTTAGTTCGATTTTTTTTTCTTCTTGGCATTTATTATCTAGTAGAACACCAAGATACATGAAATTTTCTAGTTTCTTGAATTCTATCAGCGTTCCATTATGTTTATGTACTTTAAAATTGTTTTTTGTCTTACTTCCACATTTATTCTTTATTTCCATAAACTTTGTTTGTCATTATTGAAGTGTAGGCCTAACTCTTTAGCTACTGTTATTAGTTGCTTTGTGGTTTCTTTAAACTTTCTTCTGTTTCTTCCTAACAACATCATCGGCATAAGCTAAGCGTTGGTGACTTCCAAAGGTAGATTGAATAGTACCGTTGATAGGGGGTACCCTTGCCTTAATCCTTGTTGTGTTTTGAAAGGTCCACTCTTCTTGTTATTAATTTTTATTATATTTGTTGTGTTCTCTAATGTCATTTTCACTAGTCGAATTAGTTTGTTTGGAATTTCTAATTCTCGTAATATTTGGATTAACTTTTTTCTTTTCACACTACCATAAGCTCTTTTGAAGTTAACAAAAAAGGTCTGTGTTGGTATCTCATTTTCATAATAACCAGTAATCAGATGTTTTATCATAAAGATTTAATCGGATACTCTTCTACCTTTTTCTGCATATATTTCCAATAGCTATGAGATATATAAAATATTATTTAATACATCTATATAGTACATCTAAAATTTTATATGTCGCATGTGAAATTTTCCTCTTAGTCTTATCAACATCCATTTCCTTAGAAGGTCCCTAAATACGTTAGCCGCAATTTGCTTAGAATCGATCGACATATTTTTCAAGCCTCGAGCCTGTAATCACTTTCGGTCTATACTTGATTAATTTTTGTTTCTCAATTTTCACACGGGCGCTATATTGTTTTAATTTTCCAGGTACTTCAAATACTTGATTTCAAATTAGTTTATTGTACAACGAGCACAAAACGTAGCATATTTTGTACAAAGTATAGAAACCGAGCTGTAGATTAGTTTTGATAATCGTACGAGTACAAAATATATGTTTCGGGTGGGTTGCAAAATATTTTTTTCGATGACATTTTAATAAATAACTCAATATCAGTAGATAGAGGACATTAACGACACAAATAAGTATATCTCTAGGACTTCTCGAAAACTATAATCATGTTAACCCAATAATGATCTGGATGTTCAGAAACTAATCCACATTCTAGATCACAGAGAAGGTTCTATGCCAATAACAGTATTCCATGCTGCTTTCTGATATTGGAACCTCCATTTCCTCTAGATTTTTGCCTATTTCTTTAAGTTTTCATCGGTTATTTCAGGTCAGCTGGGTGCCGATGCTATAGAAACAAAGTGCCTCAGATTTCCACCGTTTAGAAATAGAAGTTTCCTTTTTCTAGTAAATGGAATCAATTGAGCACAATTCCTGAACGATTCTGAGATACATTACTAATAAAAATTTACTTATACCGCAGAAACATTTCATACTTTTATATTTTCCATGTTCAAAATGAAAAAAGTTGTTTGTTCAATCACAATACAAGATGATGAAACAAAATCATCGGAATACATTTTTTTATGACACAGTTTTATCTCGAATTGGAAAATACGTAGCAATCTCATAATTGGCACTATATTACGATCCTTCACAAGTTCGTTGAAAGTAGAAATTTACTCATGAAGATTTCTTGAGTATATCCATTACAATACCTTTTGAGAGCCTTAGAGTGGCATCTTGAGGTTATAAAACGTGATTTCCGCTAAGTGAAATGAACGTTTATCGCTAAAATAGGTTTAGTCCAGTAACTTTATACATCACAGCATGCGTCAAATCCCTTATTTCTGATTTTCTGCAGACTTGTTTATGATATTGACCTATTGAATACGCAATTTTTGTCAAAAATCGAGAAAACCACGGAAGAAGCGGGTTCTTTTCTGAAATTTTGGCGATTAAAACCTTAAAGGACTGATTTTCGAAAAAACTTTTTAGTGAGTTTTTAAAGTAGAATAAATTTGCTACAATTTGGTACTAGAACTACGTCTGCAGATCCAATAGTTTCCGAGATTAAGCCTTTCAAAGTTTATTAATTTTTCGAATTTCGCAATTTTTCGAAATTCTGTCATTCCGATTGAATTTTTACCCTGATTATAATAACGAAGCTCTATACTTTTATGATGAGAGGTTAAAATAAAATGAAAAGGGTGAACGATGATGTTTAAGTGTGAAGAATGGAATAAACAATATAATATATAACAAACATACGTCTTGTGTCCACAATTTCGACATTGGACAGATCGTCGCTTTCTAGGATATCTACTACTATTTTTTGGTGTTGTTTGCGACCATTAAGTAGTAATTAATCCAAGTTTTCTTTTTTCAGTTTTCGGCCTCTAGCTTATTCCCAGTTCATTTTTTGGAATATATGTCTATATAAGAAAATGTGGATTACTAAATTTCCAACAAATTTGATTTGACCGTTTTCATTCTAGTTATTTTATCAGTGATAGCATCTTCTGTGTTTATCCTAAAGAATTCCTATGCGTATCTGTAAAATATCGACGATATACACGAATCGTATAAATAATATAATAAATAAAAAATATTTATTCATTAAACAATTTATTGATGAAATATATTTTGTTATTTACAATAAAGTTTCAAAAAAATTATATTAATTATATTATATATGCGTTTGTGTGGTTGCATTTATACAAAAAATGGTTTAAATATTATTTAGATGCACTGCTGTGCTCAAAAAATGGTTGTAATATAATGAAAACAAAAAACTTTCCTCCAGACGGGCTGAATCACAAAAAACGCATTTCTTCTAGTTTTCTTTAATTTACCCCCACTCCTACCCATTGCTCGTCAAATTTTTTTCAATAAATGATTTTAGAGAAAATTAAATTCTCTACAACTTTCATTCTATAAACGTTTCGCTGAGATCAAGTCTTCCCCCTGTTTTTGCGATGGTAAGTGGAGCGAAAGTGAAAAATTTGCCGAATCTCCAATTTTCGACCTTTTTCGCCTTCTCATAGCTCGAATATGCTTGGGCCTACAAAAAAAAACTTTCAAAACAAATTTGTTGGAAATTTAGTAATCTACATTTTCTTATATAAACATATCTTCAAAAAAATGAGCTGGGAATGAGCTAAAAACCGAAAACTGAAAAAAGTGCCGATTTCTAACAGTTTTTTGAAGATGGCGGAAGAAGCAAGGAGGGGGGGATGACGGAAACTTGGATTAATTACTACCTAATGGTCCCAAACAACATAAAAAAATAAAAAACGATCCCGCATTTGATGTAAGCTGAACCCCCTTTTTGAGCCTCTATTGACTGGATTATACTGCAGCATCAGGTATATTGTCACAATAAATTCCACTGCAGAGTCTACAGACTAATGAGCATTTTAATTATGTTCTATACAACTAATAGTAATGAGATTGAGTTTAATATATTTCCATTATTTTCTGTTTTGAAAATATGACAGAATGTCTGGAAGAATTTTTAACAAGTTATATTTACTTACAACATTCTTATTCCCCGGAATAAATGAGAGTTCTTTTTGTAGTTGACAAATTTCGTATCCAAATGTTGGGACAACTAAGTATACAATATATTTTGACACCAAAAATCATCTATTATCGAGAGAAAAAAATATTTTCACATCTATTAAAGTTTTAAGTAATATTTTGTTGTCAGAAAGTTTTGATTTGGTTCTTGTTTTAGTTAAATGTAATTTGAGTTTCAGCAACTTTAAATCGAATTGCATGATCGATGGATTCATTACAATTTCCTAGAACTTCATATAGAATAATATTGCCATTTATTATTAACTATATACTAGGATATTATGTGAGTTCTGTTGGTTTCTACTGGGGAATCACCGAACAAACACAGGAATTTACATGTTATACGATCCTAAAATATACCATAGGTTTTTAAAATAAAGTATTATTAGAGAATTGCTCGCGTATTTGGAGCCATACCATGCTCGACTCAATATAGAAGAGAACAATTCGTTTTATAGACGACCCAGAGTTGACCAGAAACTTGGACAGCTTAGAGTATAGAGCGACCCTTCTTCTATGCTGTTTTACGGCAAATGCTCTTGCGAGCTATCCATCATAGCACAGAGCATCATTTCCAACAGGTATTTCATTAACACAGTCGTCTGCAGATACCCAGAACGTCAATTTATCACGACTGCTTTCTGTTGAATCAACTACCAATGCACGTCATAAACTACAGGAGGTCAAAATCAATATCCACACGCCAGGCATCACTTGGACTCCTCGAGTGTAATAAGATTTGCTTTCTTGTGTTTGATTTTTACATAAAAAATTATCAGCAGTCCTTTCAATATTTATTTCATTGATTCTACAAATATTTCATATTCATATAAAAGCTTCACTCTAGAAAGAGTCTAAACAAACATTAACATTAACATAGTTGTAATACTTTTCAATAATTTGTGGACAAAACAATTTTATAACATTTATTACCACAAAACGAATTACTCATTGAATTTACCATTATGTTAATTCTAAATTAGCATTTAATTTATTTAGTCTCGATGTAAACAATACAAAGTAAAAGCCAGCATCTCTCTGAAACCTAATAGGGCTTGTAGACAAAGTAAATGACTTTCTCATCAAACACTGATACGAATAGGAAATAGGTGACTAATAAACAAGGTGAAAATCAAGAGTCTTGCGATCGATATTGTTTTACTTCTTGCCGTTCATCAACACAGTCAATTCGTGGAACATAAATTGAATTAGAAACAAAAACTATGGAGTGGAATGGAATTAAATACACGCTAATAATGAACATATAAATAAATCTTTCTTCTGGAACACACTGTTTACATTGTCTCTCCAGAAACACAATTGCACTGCCTGAAGCGCGTTTTGAACCTATCGTCTTCAGAGACTGAAGGTAAACTAGTTACTGAAGACGATAGCTTGATAATAGAAACGCAGGTAGTGTAATTGTGAGTATTGGTGTAGTAGTAGTGTAAACAGTTTGTTCAGTATGAATATCACCAAATCATTGATTTCATATTCGAATCAAATCAATATTATAATAAATAATCATTCCGGAAACTAAGAAGCTGTCAAGTAAAGAGACTGACTTGGTCAGAAAGAAATTCAAAATAACGCTGTCGGCGCAAAAGTACACGGTGAAACATTAAACGCTGACCATTACTTTGGAATTTGCGAAGTACTATTCAAAGCAAGAAACATAAAGTTCGCCGTACAGCATTTTTTGTGACTAAATCTGACTGACTGACTTTAAGAACTTCCTGTCCTCTGATGAGCGTTCTGGCTATGACGAAGACGTCTGTGTCAGGCTGGTTTTATTCACCGAAGTCAGAGCTCTACAAAACGATAGTTCATCTTACAATACGACAGGGGTTTCGATTTTGGTGGTGAAACAGTTACTTTAAAACACTGCGCAAACTATGGAAAGCTATTCAAAGTAAGAAGTATAAAATTCTTAAAGTACGTTGTGCTTCACCAAGACAAAGCTCGTTTACTTTGGGCTCGTCGCACAGCAACTTTTGTGACGAAATTTGGATAGAAGTTGTTTGATCTTCTATTTTCGGCAAGGAAAGGAATGCAAAAGTTGATCTCATGAGACGTATCTCAATTCTGATGGTGTATATTGAAATTGTACTTGCTAGTGATAAATATTTTTCTCAAAGTTCGTCGCAATGGAAATTCACTTTATAGATGTGTCTCGTACTTTGATGCCATTCAAATTTGGTAAAATTTTGCGTGTATTTTTGGATATATACAAAAGAACGTTAGGTACAGATTTTTTTCGTGGTTTTACATTTTTATACTACATTCTTCTTCTTAACAACCAAAATATTTAACCGATTCCTATGATTTGAATATTGATAATTTAATTTTGTATCCAACTCAATATTAACATGACACTGACATTATAATTTCAATTTATTTTTGTGCCGTCAGACAATATCAATTGTTTCTTCGAACAAATTAATTTCTATCCGTAGATTTCAAATCAATGTTGTTTGCGTCGAAGTAGCATTAGAAGCAATTCTACTAATTATATACGATAATAAATTTTGTTCAGGGCATTACGACTTGTAAGTGACATGGAAACTTCAATTGTGGTTGAGATGAATTATGAAACCAATCAAAACTATATGAAAGAGATTCTGAAGATATTTGAATTATGTAATTAAACCTGACTGCGTTTTCTCTTTGTATTATAGATTTATAAATAAAAAATAGGCTTGTTACAACTACTTGATTCGTTTTTTGGATACCTCTCAAATTTTTAACTGGAGTTAAAACTTTTCTTTGCTCAACGTTGTTCAACGTTCGGTATAAATTTGGACACAGAAAGTTAGGCGAAAATAAACAAATAATTGTGATTACAGTTTTGACAAAAGAATTATGCAAACATTCAATAAAGTGCACGGAGATTTGTGCTATTACCTCCTCGTGTTTATGAGAAGGTCGTGAATCAGTGAAATATGACGAAAGACTTGGTGCACTCAGCAAAGTATATTGAGCGTTTACGACTTTACCACTTCAACAGTTTTTGTCCTGTTGTCACACTGCAACGCTCTACACCAAAAATAACAATTTACGAAATTTTTAAAGAGCCACAACATTTTTTATTGCCAATAATAAATAAGACTAAGTATACATTTTTTCGGAGAAAAACTAATCTTTTATTCACACGAAAAAATATCTGTTTATTCATATATTTGTCGTGGAATTATTGGATAATTACCTATCATTTAAGTAAAAAAAGAAACAACTATACATTTACTTACAATCCTAATTTGTACTTCAATAAGAAACAATTGGGCGAACAAATTCAATGGGAGCGTTGGCTTTGTATGGTTTTAGAAAGTTTGGATAAATTTGGTTCATCATTTGTTTCAAGCTTCAAACATGATTGTAAATTTACATTGACTAGTTGGCTTCTTACTTTACTTTTAATTATATTCATGCACGAATATATCGATCCGAAGATTGTCAGCACTCCAAATTCCAACTCGCGGCATTCTTTTCAAAGCTGTCCATTTTTAATACGTTGAGTACATACATTTCTGGACGTCCTGCTCTTCTAACTTACTTTTCGATTCCACCACTCCACAAAATCGATCCAATGCGTTTCTAAGATCCAGTTTTAATTCCAAATGTCTCAATATAGATTATTTGTGTTGAAACGATTTACTCAGCGAATGAAATAATTAACTGATTTGATTATCTTCTGCAAAAAGAACAAATTTAAATTCAGCTCATTCAATTTCGTTTTGATATCCACCATAAAATAATTTTTTTAACCATCTGTTGACAGTGGTAGAGTACCAAATTCATAACCTCAACTATTTTGGCCGGACAATTTTGGTCATAAAACGCTTCTTGGTGCAGTGAAACTTCTAAATTTCTTGGTTTATTTTTCTCTAGAGAATTATTGTTGCTCTATCATTTTTTCTTGTTATACTTCTGGTTCCATCAGTTACTATTGAAACGATTCTATTTAAATCGATCCTCTCTAGCTTTAACCTTGAAAAGACATATAACTGATAATAAGAGGAACTTGTGACGTTTTTTACATCACATGACCCATCGATAGCAAGGCAGAAGAAAGTTGAATATCTCCTACCTACAAATATGTTACATTAGAAGACATTTTAGCCATTCTATCTTGTACTGTTTTAGAGGATAATGGCACGTATGGGGAAGAAGGCGGAAAAAAGTCGCTTAGAGATGGATTCGCTGCCTAATTCTCCTTAATAGATTTAGGACGATTCTAAAATTTGTTTTTTAGATAAAATCAAAAATATTTCCGTATGAAGTAAAGAGCCGCGGCCTCACATCCAAAGAGCTTTGCTCTACACTAACACCATATCACGTAAACATGATCAAACTTGCTATAGAAATTGGGAGGAGCTGGTTTGTGGCACTGCAGGGTGATTACCGAGAGGGGATGACTGCTTAAAATGTACCACACTCTGTAAATACCTATTCAACCGAATTATTGTTATTTAATTGCAATTTTTAGTATTCAGCCGCTAATGAAATATATTTGGAATAAAACTAATTCGTAAAACGCTATAAAAATTAATGAAAACTTCGAATCAATTATGTATTCAACTAACTTCATCCCACTTAATGATATATAACTGCAATTTTCTGTTTTATTATCTAATTAAATTGGACGTAATGAAAATTTTGAGTTTAATAGAAAATTTGAGTTTTATGGTAATGTCGGTTCTGGTATATATAATCTATATGCATCTCACATGTACGCTACCTCACGTCGAATTCTCTATGGTGTAGCGATAGTAATTTGCTCCAAATTTGGAGCCCTTTCGAATAACTGCGTGTCTCAACCCTTACAAGAAACATGTGTGATACTAGTTTATTGCTTTAATGGTCTTTACAAGTAACCGCAAATTTTCACAGCTCCTTTATACCTTATATAACCAAATGCCTACCATATTTATGTGTAATTAGAATCATCTAGTTTGAAAGAATCTCTATTGATGATAACCAGCTAGAGTAAAATTATGTATTAGAAAAACTGCTAATCATTCAAACAACGAAGCACAAAATTTGACGTGGATTGTAATTATTTTATCATTTCATTTATATTTCGTGTTTTGTTTTTCGTTTTACTCACATCAATGTTAAAAAAATCTCTACTGTTTCGATTATTTTTCTTTCCATATAGTTTTTTCATAATTAATTTCCACCCTTTTAGTGTGTCATCCATTAACATAAAGTATACTCCTTAAGCTGTTTTAGTCTTTTAATAATTCATAATCAGCCGAAGATGATAATTCTGGATAATGAACTAATTTGTTATTCCCATCAAACCAATTTGTTCAGATGTCTCGGAACAAGACTTTAATCAATATATCATTTAACATTGACGATATTATTCGTTACTACATATCCACCAAAATAAAATTTGTAATAACTTAGAAGAGGGACTTTGTTTCCAATTTTTATGTGATTCAAGTTTCAATATATAGAGAGGAAGGTTAGGTTAACAGGGTGATCTCCACTTTTCAGCCGAGATCCACTCGGAGGCCTTAGACCCATTGTGATGCCCTTGCTGACTATTCAGTCAGCACCATTTCACTCCCCTTCCATTGCCAGGTCCTTGCCCCCTTCCCAAGCTTTTCCAGTCTGCAATGAAGTGATTCAGGTCCTTAACACCCAGCTCCGCTGCTTCTTCCAGACATTCCAATGTTTCACTCCCTATGCATTGTAGTCGTATCGACTACATTGCCTTGCAGTGACACATTAGGTGTTCTATTTTCTCTTCCTCTTCTACATTCTGCACAGAGAACGTCGGTTCTGATACTCATGTTCCTGAGTCTAGAGCCTACTGTGCAGTGACCGGTAATCACTGCTACGACCTTTCGGAACGCGGTTTTCCCATAGCCTAGCAATTCTGTTGTCTTCCTCTTCTATAGCACTGGCCACAAGGAGCGTGAGATGGCACAGTCATCTCTATTACTCCATCTCTTGCCGTGCTCTCCCTCTAATATTCTATCTATCGTATCTCTCAGCAATTTGATCGGTGGTAGTGGCAAGCCCACCGTTTCTTTCCCGCTCCTGGTCGTTCCCAATTTGGCTAGTTTGTCTGCCATTTGATTCCCTTATACATTGCTGTGTCCAGGTATCCAACAGAGTCTAACTTTTCACGAATCCATGACAGGGCTTCACGACAGCTCACCACTGACCTAGATCTCACTGCCGTAGACGATAGTGATCTCAGAGCCGCTTGGTTATCCGTGTAGATTGTGATGTCACGCCCCGTTTCATCTCTGCCTCGGATTAGTTCCGCGGCTCGTTCTATTGACCACAGCTCGGCCTGCAGTATGTTGCAGCCATTTCTAAGCCTTAAGGATTCCCTTATTCCCAGAACTTCAGAGTATACTCCCGCTCCCGTCCGTTCGTCCTTTACAGACCCGTCCGAGTTACTTACTGTTCCTGGGTTCTGTTCCCAGTCCTCTCTCGTTGGTATGAGGATGCTCAGATCTATATCAAAAGTTAGTCTGGCGGTAGTGTAGTCGGTGCGTTGTTTCAACACACCTTTGTCTACTATATCCGCCATATTCTCTATCTCCCTTAGTATCCTGGTGTGCCTATATATGGATTGTTTCTACAACCCAGTATAGAGAGGAATTTGACAATCCAAATTATACAAAAAATGGCATATTAAAAACCACTCGCTCATCGAAAATGAGGAGCAGATACCTTAATTAAAATCTACAAAAGTAGTATTCGATCCATGGCTTTCCACACTGCAAAAAAATCGTGAACACAATTAAACATAAGGATAATAATAGAGGAGGATGCCCAATAATTCTTTCCAGTAATATCCATATAATTTTTATGATACAGTTGAAAAGTAAATATCAAAAATCAATTACAGTTTTTCTGAAATAATTCCTACAAACACCTTCAATCACCCTCCTTCTGGATTCCCTCACCTCTCCATAAATACTGAGCTTTACGCTCAACTGAAAAATTAGTTTGGAAGGATACGTGGAATATACAAACCAGAAAACCAGAAGCTCTATTTAATAATGATAAATAACTCAAAACCGAACTACAGCATCACTTTGTATAGCGGCGTAGCGTGGACTAGCAAAGTGTCATCAGCGAGTATCCTGTTCTTTCCAAACATGCTTTGATACGACATACTATTCATGTGAAAAAATATAAATGAGTGGTGGGAGAATAGAGAAAAGCATATACATTGTAAAAAAAGATTTTATTTTATAACTTGAGTGATTTAATGTTTTATAAAAGTAATGTTTTTCGACTTTTTGCTTCATTGAAGTGCTTTAATAAGGATTTGTTATTAATTTTTGCTTCAATTAAGAGTATTGCTAAACCAGATAGTCGGGTACCTATTATTTTTCAAGTAATTTTTAATATTTTATAACTTCTTCCTGTGGATGCTGCGATGCAACATAATTCGAATAGCAATGTAAATAGTTCATTTCTAATTCCATTTCTTCAATAGAGTTTGGTAGATGTCTTTTCTTTCACCATTTTGAAGTACTACACATGAATCATTACAGTGCTTTGAAAGCTGGCAAAAATTTCAAATTATTTATGTCGTACAAGAATAAAAAATTGTTGTAATATTCAATGAGTGTAGTAAATCTTGTGTTGATGTAAAAAAATCAATTCTGAATTTACTTTCAGCGGAATTAATAGGCTTTTTTCTTTCCAAGTCATTGAAATCCTACCACTGCTATTTTCTATGAATTCGTATGCTTTTGCAGTACATTTATTAAAGCCTGTTTCCTGAAATTTGTGACATTTGATGGCATCCTATCTAAACAGACCTCGCGAGGTCCCTTTGAGTGCGATGCCGTGGACGAGGGCCTAGTCGGGCCACTGTATATATAATAATATCTCAAATAATACTCGAATTACCAATGGTTATGGAATATGCAAAGAATATCCTCTCAAATGTTATATGTGCGATCTGAGCGTTGTATTTCATAAATAGATGGTATAGAGATTTTTCTAACAACTGTGTTATTTATACCGCAAAAGTATATTTATTTGGTATAGAAGAAAACTTTTTTTTTCGTTCGCATGTAGTGATTACGTAACTTCTTAAGCTGCTTATTCGTGTCGGTATTCGGAAAAACTTTCATATACTTCGCAACAACATACCCCAACTTCGAAGCCTACTACGAACCAGTCTTAGGGGAATGCCGCAAAATGAAATTTATCATCAAAGGTTATATATAGTTCACTATACAAAAATTCTTGTCAACTTACCTTCCAACAAATTGTTGGAAAAAATGAAATTACTCATAGTTGATCTTCTAGATTAAAATGATTAATGAAAACCTATTTTATAAGACTCTTGAAATAACAACTTTTCAAGGAAAGAAGTAATTTATATTGTTGTTGATATAAATACGAGTAAAAACAAAAAAAGTTTACTAATTGGTACAAACCACTTCGGTTTTTATTGCTTGCACCAAGGATTCTCAAAAAGTCGGTCAAAATTTCGAAATAGCTTCAAGTTTAGAAATAAGGAACGCTAAAAAGGCAGATATGTTTTCGGAAATAGTTTTCGTCATTCTGTAAAGAGCGAAAAATAATTTGAGAATACTTCGACCCAACACTTGACAGGTATTCTAATAGACTACCAATTATGAGAAGGTAGTTCAAATATTTCCGGGATGCTTATGCAGAAAAAGAAAGAAGCGCTTCTACAAAAAAGAAAATCCAATTCTGCAGCTCTGACGAATGAAGTGAACAGCAAAATTGTAAAAAGTGATAATGACAACCTACCAAATTGCTTACAAATAAATTTCTACCAAATATCCTGCATGGCATGGTAACGAAGCAACCTTATGACTTGTGGAATTGTTTAAGAACGAAGTCAACATTTAAGGTGAATTTCCAAAATATCACAGATCCTTTGAAATTGTTAACATCGAATAAAGGATATCAAGATAAGTGTTCAGTGCGTCTGTATTATAAAATCGGTGTTGAATACACGATACATGGCAACAACGTTTTATTTACATCATTTATCCACCAGAGTAATGATTCCTCACTCTTTGAATCACTCGGTGTATTCGAAAATGTATTTCATTCAATGCATTACCAATTGTAGCATGTCGAGGAAAATAAAATTTCATCGTTATAGATGTCAGAATCAGCATAAACATGTTCATTCTCATCGAGTTTGAAATGTATTAAATATATAATACGTATGATGTAATATTAAATTCTTAAGCATGGAATTTCTGTTCGAATAATAATTTCAATGATATATGGAAAAGATGCGACCAGATGACAGATTTTTTGAATATTAGTAGGCTTGAGGAGAATTTCTGCCTTGTGAAGCGTCTATAATTTCTATGAACGGGATTCAGCCTTCACGAATTTCATCTCTATATTATTCTTTTAGTAAGTTTAAAAAATTTTTCCTTTCTGTTAATCTTGCAGTATAAATTTAAAGTTTATATTAAATGAATAAGTTCCTTCTCATTAAGCATTTGTCTGTATTTCAGTACTGAATATTTACAAGTTGAATGTTGACTCGACTTTATTACATTTTCTTTTTCCAAATGAAATTACCGTCAGTTTGCAGACTTAGTTAAAAATTGAGCAGAAGGAGAAAAATGTGTTTAAATCGAATGGAAAATGCGAAGCAGAACAATCAATTTAATCAAACAAGAGCGCGGGGAAAATTGCAGAACTATATAAAGAATTACTAATATGGTAATTAGAATTAGATTAGATATATTAGGCAATATGAAAAGTAAGATTGTTTCCGCCCATGTCGATATTTTACTGGAACTTACATAATTGAAAATTCGACTTTTTTTGAGTTTGAGTTTGAGTAAAGTTGAATTTAGACCAAAATATGTATATACGTAGCACCAATGTATGATGTTTTGATCCTGTTTTAGATCATTTCTTTCAGTGCTTTCTATGCACTTACCATGAAGGTAATAAAAGTCAGTCTGTTTAGAAACCGAAAGGTGTGTACTACCAAAAACATTTTGCGACATTTATCCAAATGCATTAGATATTCATGAAAGTTAAAGATGGTTCTTTTAGTTAAAATTTTGATCTCTCCGAATCCTATCAATCAGGAAGTGTCAGATTGTATCTCAAACATTTGTAGTAGAGTGGAAAAATAAACAGAGCAGGTCACTCGTTATCTTCCCGAAGTCAATCATCACATCAAATGTTATGTATTGCATCAAATAAATCAGAAAAAAACATTTTTTGATCGCGATCATGAGTTCCACGTCATAATCTAAAACTTAAGAAGCAATGACTTTCCAAATGAATTCTCATGAAGTACTGCAAGATTTACATTCCAAACAAACGATTGTTTGTGTTTGATGGAGTTAAATTTCAAGAATAAGAATTAACTTTATTTTAAACTTGATGACTCTAAAACTAATGATTGAACAAAGAATGCTGAATATAATATAAAATGAGATATAGTTTTAAATATCATAATTATTGGGTTATCTACACATGTCTACTGATAATATACAAAATATGTCTCGCGGAATTGGTAACGTCCTGGAGCTTGGACAAACTGATGATGCGGTTATTTATGGTGAACTAATTTTTGATCGAATAGTATTCGGCGATTGGCAACAGATCTGCAACACGACTAATCCAAATTACCTCAATTTTGTGAGAAAGCGTTGCTGAAACCCTTCAAATCCCATGACCTTCTACCAATCATATACAAGATATGTTCAATTGGGAATTTATCAGTTGATCTTGGTTGTTAAATATATATGTAAATATATGTTAAATATATTGTACCAATTTAACAAAACAGCAAAAAGTTCAATATGATAATATCAGCGGCAAAGACAAAATCAATGGTTACTTCCTAGACACCGATCAGATGTCAGCTTGTGGTAGATAACAAAATAATACACCAGGAAATGAAATTTAAATATCTGGGAATCGAAATATCTGGACACGGGGACGTGGAGACGGAAGTAAGAAACCAAGCTACAAGAGCCTCAAGAGCAGCAGCATACCTAAATGACACAATCTGGCGAAATAAATACATTCGAACTGAAGCAAAAGCCCGCATATACAAGACCGCAATCAGACCTATATTATCCTATGCAGCAGAGACCCGACCTGAGACCTCTAAAACGAAACGGATATTGGAGACTACAGAAATGAAAATAGTTCGAAGAATAGCGGGAAGAACACTAATGGATAGAGAAAGGAGTGAAAACATAAGACGAACATGCGGGATAGAAAATATCAATGACTGGGTACTGGATAGAAAGATAAAATGGAATGAGCACATTGACCGCATGACGGAAGAACGAATTGTGAAAATATCAAGGGACAAAAAACCAGCAGGACAAAGAAGCCTTGGAAGACCTAGGAAAAGATGGAGTGACAACCTCCCAGGTGACTGAGCAGAGGCAATGATGTGAAGAAAAACAGGCAATGATGCCTATACACTGGAGGAAGAAGAAGAAGATCTTGGTTGTCTAACCGAAAATACCTAGTTCTATGACTTCGAGTATCTTTTTTGTAGGAAATTAATAAATTGGGTGTACAAAATGCTTATAATGTATAGTAAGTAGGGGCTGCATCTGCAATCTTAGATAAATAAGGGGGTTGTTTAAGTCAGGGTAGTCATATAAACAAGAATATGTAATCAGTCTTATTAACTATCGTTAGAATTATACATCAATAAGCAAAATGTGAACTAAATACAGTCCTTATCGTTTTAACCCTTAAACGCCCATGGTATCATATATGATACCATGTGTTCAATAATTTTTTTTAATGGGCGTTAAACCTTTGGACCTAGTTCCTTTTCTCATGGTAAGGGAATTTCATTGTTAATGTGTTGGTCACACTGTTTTACGCCCAAAGAAAGTTACGAAACGATCTTCCTAATACAAGCAACATTGAGTTGGGAAGAGCTACTTCATACATCATACTCGCCCTATGTCAGATCTTTCGATTTCCAATCATTCTGATCACTACTTGGTGGCAGATCTGCCACACCAAGATCTGAAAATTTGCATGATGTACAAAATGACATATCGAGATATTTCACTTGAAAATCAAATGATTGCTATTAGTTAGGCATTGGAAATTTGCGAAATGGTGTGGATTGAAAATTAAAAAATCAATAATTTTGTTAATTATCCTTTTCGTACAATATTCTATTATTCTATTGCAAGATTATTTTTCATTATTTACGATGTTATGAGAATCATTCGTTTCTTCTTTATTTTTGCATTAAAGATTTTTTCTCAACTGTTTGTTAAAATTCTCATAATAACTTTTTTTATCTTTAATGCTGAAAGTTTATTTTGTATGTATGTTTCTAAGTTTCCGTTTGATTCCGGTTTTAGTTTTATTCAAACTGAACTTTTGCAATTTCTCTTTAAATTTTATTCCTTTAACCGAACAGTTCATGAGTGCGAGATGGAAAATATTGAAATTCTACTTTTTTATATAGTTACCGAACAAATTGAGACACTTATCATAGTGTTGAGTAAACTTTGAAATATCGTTTTTATAGAATACTGTCGATGTAATCTCAGCACACCTGCAGCTCCTCGTCGTCGTCAAAGCGTTGCGTTCCCAGCTATTCTTGAAAACAAAATAAATATCGGAAATACAGACAAAGCGAATTCTTATATTCATGTTTCAAAATTTTATACATTCTACAGCAACCTATCAATTTTTTTGTTTTATTACAGAGTGTTTCGGTGACCGTATCCGTACTGACTTTGACTTTCATATCAGTTGATCGCTGGTACGCGATTTGTTACCCGTTAAAGTTCAAATCAACTACAGGAAGAGCTAAAACGGCCATTGGAGTCATTTGGATAACAGCAATGGCATGTGGTGAGTATATTTTTGGCGCGATAGCATCTTGACACGCCATCGTCGTATAATTTTCAGATCAAAAATCGATGTATAGCTAAATAATGTATATATAGTTTTACAATTTTACTGTTACTTCAAGATATCGACTTAGCTTAAAGAATTAACGTGAATTGTTGATAGAAAGTATATTCATTATAAGAGAGAACGGTTACAATGGAATTTTAAAATTCGGTGAATTCGCGCGACGCCCTTTAATCTGTTTTTTATAAATGACGGACGCGTCTTCGATAAAATTTTTATTATAGAAGTCGGGTTATCACAGTATTTCTTTTAAATAATTTCTAAGAAAATCTATTTCATTATTTCTTGTGATTCTTTTTGTTCTAGAGCTTTGTAGAATTCTATTTGTGGTATATAAATAAGTTTATGTAGCGCAGTGAGTTAGTTGTAAATAAATAGTCGTAGTGGAAAGTACGAATTAATGAAAGTAATCGCAGAAATTATCTAATTGATATTTATAAGTTAATTATTATAAGTTAAGTGTATTGTGCAGTGTAAATAAATTAAGAACGTAAGAGACAGTGTTTATTAATTTACCCCATGAATACAAAAAGGAAAAACCGTTACATTATTATTTCCATCCACCTGAATCATTGGAAAACATTCATTACATTGGTCAACAAAATTTGAATTTTTTTTCATCATACGAAAACTCTGAATGTACTATGGTCGCCAAATAATAATATTTCAATAGAAAACAATTGACAGATCAGGTTTCATAGTGATATTAAGAGATATATTTTTATAAAAAATACAACGATCACTAACACTTATTATATTCTTTAGTTTACGATAAATAGCTATGATTTTCGTGTATGTTTGCCTTCTGGTAGGTCCCGCTAACTTTTCTGGACCTTTTTACTCACAGCACCCAAATTCTTGGAGAAGAAATCCAAATGAGAGTTCAGGATCTGTATTTTCAAAGACATAGTACATACCAAAGCTTTGTATGAAATTATAATCTCATTGATTTGTAATTTTCTGCTTCATGAATTTCTAGGAAATTTTGAACAACATTTACAAAACATTTCCAGGTGACTTTTACCGGATCATTCAGATTTCCTTCAAAGTTTGTATTCTTCAATCTCCAAATCCAATTTTCCGATTCCAATTCTCCAATTCCAATTCTCCAATTCCAGTTCTGCAATTCCAATTCTCCAATTTTTGCCTTGCTGAGTCTGAGTTCGGGAAATTTCTCTTTTAGGTATAAGATTCCATTGTCATAGTTAGGCATAGTTTTTACAAAACCAGTCCGAGCTATATATGCAAATGTGATAGGTATAGATATCGTTTTATCTATAAAATATTTGTAAGAGACCCTTTGGGAACCAAATAAAAATTCACCACAATAGGTTTATTCTTCGGATAGAATTAGTCTACTATGACGATTTCTAAATTTTTTAGCAACTCTATCATAGATGTGCGAATGTTTGTAGTCAAAGGTTTCTATTTTCATTCTCTTGTATTCCATAAAATTTGCATAGAGCTCCTTTAATTGTTTATAAAAATGATAAAATTCTCCAAACATTCTCTTGTGTTTATAGTGTGTGAAGAGAATTTGAGTTCTTCCGCTTTTTTAACATGATGATATTAAATGGCATTTATGAATTTCTTTTTCAGAATCACTCATTTAAAAAAAATATTTCCAATCGATCAATTTCTCAATGGCTTCACTTGTACTACAAAGCAGATATCGTCGCTATTATCGAAGCTTCACAATAAACGGTATATCATAGAAACTCTTGTCGCTGCTCTCATCACTGCTCTTATCATTTATCGCAGCTCCAACATAAACTTTCATGCAAAGGAGACAAAAATAAATTTTCGAATCCTCGTTAATCAGGATAATCAGATATTTTGATCGATTAATTGCATTTTCGTGAGTCTTTAATAAGTTTAAATTGAATTTGATCGCTCGAAATAGGGAAAAATCGATGCCAAAAATATACAGATTGAACTAATGGAAGCGTTTTAATTATTTTTCTATGTAGCTTTCTTAAAATTTCCAATTATTTATTGTACTATAACATCGTGAATATGATTAAATGTTGACACTTTTAAGTCAGTACTACACGATGCGTCTAATGCTTCCAACGTTGCACACTGGTATGATTGGAGGAATGCTTCACTTCCAACGTTAGCATTGAAATGCTGGCTATGGAAAGTCGGTTTTTCTGACCCTGATCAAAGGAGTATCCAGCATTGGAACGAAGCTGGAAACACCACCCTCCCTGGATGCTATGTCTTTTGTATAAAAAACCAAAGTTGTTAATATCTTTTAGTTCATTTTAAAATAATTTATATCTGTTGTATGCTGTTCATCACTTTTTGTCGCGTTTTCATTTCTTTAAGTAACTGTAGGTAATATTCCAGATTTCATTCAATGTTCAGACGTACGTTGGAACGCGAATGTTGGCGCGAACGTTGGACCATCGTGTATTACCTGCTTTAGAATCAATCACTCTTTCTAAAACCACGTGCGCTTTATATATAGATATAATTTAGTTTACACAAAATGTTTCCTGTTTGTATGGTTCCAGAAAACACCGAAAATGACAAACATTCGATAAATGTATGTAAATAGATATAGTAATTCGAAACGAATCGGATGTTGTTTCAATAGAGCCAAATGGTTAACGACAAGAGAATTTTAAAATGAAATCGAATATTGACTGTCTGTTTATGCCAATGTGTGTGTAGTAAACATGAACTCTTTGACTTCGCGAACCTATTATTTTAGTTTTCAGGTCAGAAAGTTGATACTTTTGTTTATTGGTGTACAAAACAATAGTTCAGTACGATCATCTTTGAAATTGTATTTTAGTGCAATTTTCTATAATTATGAAAATTCGAAAAGAGCTTTTGTTCAAAATATAACAGTTTCTATTAAAACCCATTTTTTTATCAACTAATACTTAAATTTCCTGTTTTTGTTGGTATGTGGAAAGTCAACAACTATTTTATTGAGGTGAAACGTATAATTTGATTTGTCTATGAAATCGATCTACACTACCAGCCACACTAAGCAATTGTGGAATTCAACTGTAGTAACTGACCTGCCTATAGGCGTCAATCCAAGCAATGTGTGCAAATACCCGTGTTGATAATAATGTCAGAAGATAAAACGCCCTATTTCCTTCAACTTCTTTTTTTTATCTATTCCTATTTATGATTATACTCGTTACTAGAAATGTATTTCAATTTCTAATATTTCTATTGTTATATTGTCCCAATTTAATAAAGTTTGAAACTAATTGTTCCAGTAAATTCTTTCTTTATATTCCTCAATACTATTTGTCTCTTGTAAATTCTGCGAAATTATCCATTTATTCATCTTTTTCTTTTGTTTCTAAATACGTTATGAAGTTTGAATAGAATTGAACCCCTTTTCCCGAGAGATTGTAATCGAGCACTACTCCAAAGTATAGACAAACTGTCAAATTATGAAGCGACAATTAGATTCCACACTTAGAATCCATATGTTTCCCAATTTCCATACAATAGTCTGAAATAAAGTGAATGGATATTGAAATATTTCCAAAACTTGAGGTTCAAATTCGGTTATAAACCTCGCATAGATTTCTTAAAATTAAATTATGAAATCAGAGTTTGATTACATAAATAGTACAGAAATAATTCACGCGGTTTATCTGAAAGTTTCTGAATGAACAATGAAACAAGACGCTTTTCTGCTATGATAATTTTCATTTTTGTCCTCGTCTGACGAAAATCTCTCTTCTGCGAATGAAATTTTAAGGTTGGAAAACAGGAAATAGTCGCTAGGAACAAAATCTGGTAAATAAGAAGTGGGAAAAGGTTCGTTTTTCTGATGGAGAAGCAATTTTCCTATAGATCTATTTATCCCAAAAAACGGTCGCCATTACTTTTCCGGTCGATGAAAGCGTCTTTGCCTTTTCGCAGCAGGTTCGCCCTATGCAATCCACTGTTCTGGATGGTTTCTCATTTCAGGAGTGTGGTGAATACTTGTTCCATCTACAATGATGAATCGATGCAACTCATTTTGCTTGAGTTGCGTCAATAAGTCCTGGGAAATGTTCATTCGTTCTAAAATGAGCAAACGCTGCAGCCAAGACCTCTTCTATCTCTCTAGCCTTAATCCGACGATTGTATAATACCATTTGGTGAATATTTTCTTAATCTAGGGAAGTGCAAAGTGAGCCATCAAAATATGAAAAAAATCATCTACTATCGTGATTTTTCTTCCATTGACGATTACTATCATTAAGGTTCAATAATCTAGATTATGCTTCCTGCTGATGACTCTTTTCCTTCTATTTTTTGTTTCCTCAACAAATCGAATACAATTTCAATTAGTTATTCATCAGATGAGGATTTCTGAGTAATAATCTTAAGCTTCTTTATTACTAAATTAAGCATTTGAAACAATAACAATAATATTAAGTAGTTAAATGTATGTAAAATCGGTCATCTGATATGAATCATTTCTAATTATTTTCTCTAAGATCATTCTTCAGTCAGTGTATAGCAAATGCTTTCTTCTAAGTCTCTAAACTAAAATTGACGGCCATTCAGTAACTTTTGGTGAATTTTGTATCAGTTTTTGACCGTTCCAAACACTCGTCGTCAGTCGAGCTGATGGATTAAGCTACTCATGATGTTGCAGAGACTCATTGTCTAACTTCTTTTTCACTTGCGTAGACGTATTGACTAAAAACTAAGATTCAACGATAGCTCTATACACAATTTTTTCCATTTTATACGATTGTTAAACTAAGAGTCCAAAATTGTTGATCGGTTTTAGTGAGAATCTTTCAAGGCATGCGCAATAATATTGAGCGCTTCAGGTTGATGTCGGAAACTTTACAGACAGCCCTCGTAAAATGAATTTGATACGTCAAACGTTTCCAAATAAATCATTTACACTGAGATTAGTTTGTGAATATCATTTCATAAAGCTAATTCAATCATAAACGGCAAGATCTTATTTAAAGATCGACGTTTCGAAATCAGACGTTTCTCTCTTCTCAATTAAATTCCATTTAGCTCCTAAGTCGTTCTCCATTAGCATACTTCTACGCAGCTACTTCGATTACAACGAAGCTGATTTTAATGGGAGTCTCTTTGATAATAATTCCATCAAACCCTTACACCGAATGCCAGAGAAAAAAATGTTAATGGAACTAGATGTCTATAACCTATTCTTATAAATTATTATATCACTTGTATTTAACAATTAGAATTATAATATTTTTTGCACAATTGCTGCTAGATGTTAGAAAGAAGTTGTAAAGACATAACCTCATTTCTCTTGTCGTTGCTCTAAGGTAAATAATCTTCATGCGAACGAACCTAATGGAATTATATTAAAAATTTATTTTTGTATCAAAAACCAATAAATTAGAAGAAGCTATTTATTTTCTCCTTTAATAACAGATAATTAAAGCGAACATCGCGGACTACCGAACAATAAAGAACTAAATCATATCATCAGATGTGATTTATAACTTAAGCCCTTTGTAAATCGTAGGTAACGCCTCGTTGCGTTGTTCTAAAGCCGAAGACTTTTATCACAAATAAAAAGAAAAATCAGCGCATTAATATTTCGGGAGGATTTGCACACGAGGGGAATAATATTAAGCAAATAAATCAGAAGCACTAAGAGGTGTGATTCACATTATTCAAATTTTTTCATAAAGATAAACTTCAACTTTTTGGTATTGCCAAAAACTAGATGGGGGTGATTACAGAAATTTCTTATTAATGATAAGTACATTAATATAAATATTCATACTGTTTTTTTCACCTTTCAATATTTGGATGATGATAGAATGAAATTTGTTGAATAATATTGTAATGTCTAATAATAATATTAAAAAAAATGACCAAACACGGCGCTAAATCGTGATGATAAATTTATGCACTCAGGACGACAAATCAACAATTATTAACGGACAAGGCATAATAAGAAAAAGATGAGGATCTATAAGTTATAAAAGATCAATAGAATTGAATAAAAAAACATTGTCTCAACTGGATCTATATCTATCAAACAACAAATTTGATCAGAATTGAGGAAAAAATGTTTATGTAT
Organism: Diorhabda carinulata; assembly: GCF_026250575.1. Taxonomy (NCBI): domain Eukaryota; kingdom Metazoa; phylum Arthropoda; class Insecta; order Coleoptera; family Chrysomelidae; genus Diorhabda; species Diorhabda carinulata. The sequence goes on from NC_079463.1 coordinate 4,583,257, forward strand.
TTTAATACAAATCTTCATCACCGTATCCAAAATTGGCTCCTTTCAAGTCAATACAAGCATGTCATCGCTCAATCTAATTTTCTAAACATTTGTTGTAAGCTTCAACTGATATGGCCTTCAGTTCCTCAGCTTTTGGACCCATGTCACTATCTCCAAAACCGATTTTTGGTTGAGAGAAAATTCAAGATAAGATAAGCATTATGCGGATTCTAAGAAGATGGATCCATTGTAGCGGAAAAGACCGATTTGATCTTCTTGACCATAAAGGCAACATTTAACAATATCCAAAGATGAAAATCGAAGAGCTCTTCATCCAGAAGAAAGAATTCATAAAATATTCAGGATTCCCACTAGGCACCATAATGAATTTTCCAAGAAAAGGCGCAGACAAAACCTCAAAAGTCACACAATCGTTAAGTTGATTAATGAGAAATATCGACTACCACCAAGAGACTTTTGATGTCAGTCACAAACTCAATACTTCTGTAAAGCGCAGAGATATGGGGAGAAACTACGCAGATAAAGAACCATCGCAGAAAAGTAGCCAGGATCCAAGGCAGAGCCGCTCTAAGAGTATGCAGTGCATACCGTTCTGTATCAGAGCCAGCAGTACCAGCAATTGCGAGAATCATTCCAGTATATCTGCTAGCACTCAAACGCAGGAGAATATACAAAAAAATACGCAAAGAGGAAAAGGCCAACGGAATTATCGATAAAATCAAAGCCGCGAAGGAAGGAAGATTCGTGATAATTGAACAATAGCAGCAGATGGTTTGCGTTCCTCTCACCATGTACCAAAGACTGAATAGAAAGAAGTCACGGAGAGGTTAACTATTACCTCATCCAACTACTGCTAAGACACTTTCGATTCTACCTGTTCAAACAAAATCAAGCAAGGGACAAAGCAGAACACACATTCTTCATATGCAGTCTTTGTGATTTACAACGCGGAATACTGCAAAAAAAATCAGCAAATTCACTAGAATATCGTAGGGATTAGGGATTATAATTATGAACGCAAAAGAAGAGAAGTGGGACACTGTAGTTAAGTAGGTAGAAACAATTTTACGGTTGAAGAAACGGGACGGTTTGTTCGATGATCAGATCACGTCAAGCAACAAATAAATATATTACAGAACAACGAATGAAGAGAGCAAACGAAAAGTAAAGAACAGCCATTCTTTGGAAGGCTAACGGAGGTCCAGAATTTCCGAGAGAGCCCCACATACCGGTCGGTCTCGTATGGCCACTGAGGGTGCGGATGCGCATTTCCTTCCTCTTCGGATAAACTTTTTACTTCCTTATGTTTAACATCTGGTACTGTTTATAATCTTAGATATTTATAATTATCGCTTTCTTCTCATTTAGTATATTTTTTTTGCGATAAACTATGTAGTAAGTAAAGTACGACTTTATAAGTTTTTGAATAAAGACAGTCTGAAGTAGACATTTTGAATATCAATCGAATGTTTGCAATATTTACAAGAAATAATGTTTTGACGTGAAATTTTGATTCCGTGTTTAATTGTTGTTTCGGTTATTATATCAGATACAAATATCTCCCCAAAACAATCCTGTTCGGAAAGTTTAGAAACCGCTTTTCTTAATAATGCCTGACATAGAAGCAATTTCCTCAGATAAGTATATTTACACCCGAAGGGAAATTTAGCGGCTTCAAAAGAACGATATTGTGTGGAGAATAGCTTTTTGCAGTAATCAGTTTCTTGGAAAAGCCTATATAAATTTTAATCCTTTTATCGACTTGTTTGGATTCATAATTTAAGAAGCTAATTTCTATAGAATATTAACAAAATAAATTACTAAACCAAATTCTGGTAAGTGAATGATATCAAAGTGAAAGAAATTAAGTATGATACACTTATAACAGTTTTGTGGCTAAATTTAAAGGATATTGGACATCATTTTAATACTAGATGTAGTATATTTGTGTTGTGAAACGCTGTTATAAGATAAGATCTACAAATATGATCGAAATCTCATAAAAATTGAGGCGTTATTACAAAGATTTTATGAGAAATTTGATCTATAAAAATTCAAGTAACGACTTAGACGACGCTATTTGAATACTATGAATTAGATAGTAAGATACATACCCCAGAGGTGTCACAAGTTGAAATAAAATGGTTGTTAAAAGACAAACAAGAATTGAAAATATTGTCTAAAGTTTAATAATTTAGTTATTTTGAAAACCTATACAAAAACTTTTGTACAACAATTCCAAAAAGTTTTTTTTTTCTATTACTATTTAGAAACTATTTCGAAGTTTAAAATATTGATTATAATTTTTTAGAATATATCATTTTGTTTTATACGAGTATGTATGTTTTGTATGTTATATGATTAACAAGATTTATTCCTAATTCGATGAACTAATATCCACAAGCACACACATCGACAACTTACAGACAAAATATGATAATCTCTTATTAAAAATATGTTCTTTTAGAAAATTATGATAAATGGTCAGAGTAAACAACTTTTCAATTCAATTTACAATAACAAATAATAAGTTTTTTTAGAAAAATTATTTTATTTATGTTTAAACTAATCATCACCGACATCTATCCACCTTGATTCTACAATTTCAAAGCTTGAAGCGATTTACATTTTTCAGAAACTACAAAAAAAAATGGTTAATTACTTAATCTGTTCTTCATAGTGGAACATCGATCACGTAATCTTTCTTTAGGTGATTGAATAACTATAAATCACATAAGACTAAATCATTATATGTTAACCGTCTGCAGTGTGACCATGCATAATAATATGTAACATTGACCTGCAAATATTGACTGACTCAATAACTGCTGGTGTACTAGTTTGCTGTAACTGTAGGTTGATGCTCAAGCTTACTTGCTGTCACTACGAAAAAAAAACTGCGTACATAACATTCTTGGCGGAATTTTTGTGTTTTGTTGATTATTCTTCCTGACATCTCACACGGCTCTTCGTTTCTCTAGCTTGCAAAATCTTTTTTGCTTATCTATTACTTCTCATTCTTATTCATTTGTCGAAATATTGATTTGATTTACGCCAGATTTCTGTAGTTCTTCTCTCTCTTCTCAAGGTCAAAAGAGAATTCGCTTTAGTCAGTTTTTACGCAAGTTCATTGGAAAAGTTTTGATCTATTGCATTGGGATATAAATTGCTTCCTTTTTATAACTATTTGAATTAGTTTCTCTTATAATAAACCAACAGTAATCCCCTAACATGTTTTTATCCCAAAATCCTTAATTTTGCTCTTTACAAACCTTTAAATAATTGATCTTATCTTATGTAATCTATCCAATAAATTGGTAATAATTACACTGTAATTTTCACTTGTTTTATTTTCCAAAAAACTCGATTTACCGGGACACACTGAATGTGGTAGATCTTACGAAAGTAATATGGGTGAAGTAGCAATCATTTTCAAGATAACTAGGTTCTCTCCATAGCATAGGTGAACCAAATAGAAGGTCAACGTTCTCTCCTGATGACCACCGGAGTCAGACGATTCTACCGCTTTTCCAAAACACATCAGGCACCCACTTTTTATATTGATTTGCAACAGGAAATCCAAAATAATGGAGATATATACTTTTTAACGAATTTACATGGTTTCTTCTCTTTCTTGAAACTATAAACTGTCCACAAACTTCACAACAACGATCAGTACACTTTCTACTCGACATTTTAAATCAATCCTAAACAAGATATATGTCGTTTGAAGCGAACGAATAGGAATACTTGTTCGAAACATATTTTTTTCACTTTCTTCTCATAATGTTATCTTAAAGGACTTTGAATCATACAGATAAATTAATTGATTTATTTTTTACAGAACTTCCTGAACCGATTTACTTAACAGCAGTACCTTATCACAAAACATATCTCTATCTGACACAATGTATGCCTACATGGACGACTGAAACCGATTTAATCTTCGTTCTGGTCAAAATGATATTTTTCTACATCATTCCTCTGCTTTTCATGTCGGTAGCGTATCTGCAAATCATCAGAGTTCTTTGGAAATCTGGCAAGGCACCACACCAAGCTATGGGTACGTAACTATATCACAAATAAATAATTTGAACCCATTTCGAATGAATTCTGAATGTTTCAAATGTGCATGCTTTGTTTAGAATATGTTCTGAAAATGCATTCATCCACGAAAGATTTATGACCTTCTAGGTTGACATTCTATGGCCTAATTACCTAAATATTCTTGTCCACAACCGAGTTTACATTCGAGGTATTCAAAATTAGAAATATGTGTTTCACGAAGACATAATTGGCACCCAAACTGCACATGAATCTGCAGACAGAACATTTTCCATTGTGGTTTGATTAATTTTAACTCATCGTTATTCAACTTGGATTTTTTTATTCGAATTGTATATTTTAATACCATGAATGGAACAGTCGCCCAGGTGTATAAATCGTCTCTGGTAAATCAACCAGCTATTGCTTCAGTGTCTAAACTTTCAATGATTAAAAAATAGAGCAATCCAATCAAATATGAGAATGATTATTTATTTTTTTAAGCTAAATATAAAGATAAGAAGCCATTTACTGCTGGTACTAGTACTACAGATAAAAACAAGAAAGCAAAGCAATTCAAAATGATCTATAAAATTAATTTTAACTATTTATGTGTATAATCCAACAAATTTTTCACGAGATTATTCTTAGTGGCCCTACGTACGATATTTTAGGGCCATATCATACTAGCGGATTGCGAGCGTTTTCAAAACGGAGCGAGCGCACAACGATCACGCCGCGCGCACAGCGAATTTGTTGAGGATGCTCAATAGACGTAGGTGCAGTTGGGAGATTCGGATATTGATACAGAATTATTTCTGAACAAAATCGTTACGTAATATGCTACCAAAAAAGCAGAGAAATTAATGATCGTAATTAAAAAAAAAAGACATGGGAAGAGGATAAAATGATTAGAAAGTTAATGCAAAGGATGGACGAGAAGATGAATAAAAACAGAAAAAGTGGTGAAAGTGAATCCGAATACAATTTGGTTGAAGATTTATAATCCATTCATCCAGACTACAATAAGGATGCCAAAAAATCCAGAGCCACTCCGAAATAATTCAATTAATTCTTCACCAAGTGTTTATGACAAGAACAGTAACGATGAAGATACAATTTATAATGATTTTTTTTTCTGTAATTTCCTAAATCCTGGTACTAACCCTCTACAAACACGTGACGAAGACGTTGCATTCCTGCCACGGGTCCGCTTCGCCTCGCATCCGCTCATAAACTGATAATATAAGACTGTTAAGGTTGGTGAGGGTTGCAGTTAAGAGGTTGAAGAAAAGAAATTATTGGCAAGAAATGCGTACAATATAAAATCAAATAACGTGTTTCAGCATTTTATTCGAGGCTTTCGAACAGTAATCATTTCGAAAGAGTTGACTCAACATTTTCTATTGTTACTAATTCATAAATCACAAAGCTTCAACCGCCTACACAAGATTTGTTGCTTTGTATTCTATTGTGCACCAATTTGTATTCTGTTATTGAGAAAACGCTATAAATATAATTGTGATTGAACGCAATTATTTGGACGCTTTATTTTTATTAATCAAAATATGAACAAGTCTGCATTATTAGAAGTATTTCGATTAATTTTAGAAGTATTTTGAATAAATAAATTCCATTTTATACATAGAAAGTTAGTAGATGAGACTTTTTGTCTGAATTATTCGACCCTGAACTGTGGCTGTTTATTCAACTGAGTCCAGGACATTTGAGAATAAAGTTGCTGATTCAAGGAACTTGAAAATGTCGATATTATCAATTCAGTTCATTACAAAAGGAAATTGAGAAAGTTATCCCATTCAACTGAAGTGTATGAATATGAACGACAGTATTCATAATAATAAAAAATTCCCAAAAACTGATCAGTAAGAAAAGAATATTGATTGTATTTGTCCACTTTCGGAAACGATTATAACCTTTACCGACTAATAATTTGTTGATCAAATCTTCCAAAAGTTTTATGTATCAATTTTTGTGGTGGTTAGTAGCTGAAATTACATCTGATTTTCAAGCAATTTTACAAAAGTTAACATGTACAAATAACAATAAAACCTTGTCACAATCTAATGTCTAGTTAATATAATTGAAAGTTTTGATCATATTCCATTTATTTAAATCCTCGGGATTTTGGAAAACAGTAACTTGCATCTTTATAATCTTCAAGATTATCCAAGAGATATAGTGGCAGATTTATTGTGTTCCAGACAACTTTCAGTATAGTCGAATCGTCGGTTTTTAAATATTAAATAAACAAGCCTTGCCGCAATACAGTTAAATTTACCAACACGGCATTCTTCGCTAAATAAACCCCAGCCTTACAAATCTCAGATTTATGGAGCAATAATATAGTAATTGAGATTGGATTTCATAGCTTAAGGCTTAGGAGATGGCTTTCGTCTACACATCCCTGTTTTATTGGCGAGGAAAGGTGAACGAGAAAATGTAAAAATGCTTCCCACTTAGGTGATATGTCCAGTGTAGTAAGGCGGATTCTAATTACACAAATGTTATTGTTTCTTATTTAACCTTATAGAAGATTAGAGCAACTACAGATCTCAGATCTCAACGTATATACGGTAAGATGCAATAAAACGTGCACATTGTATCAACTCTTTTTGTGGGCAGCAAGTTTAAATCACAATGAGTTACTTCGACGAGAAACGTCGAGCTTTTCACGGGAACTGTCATTCATACACTGTTACCAGGCGATTGAACTAATCTGATTATGGACTACGATGAAATAGTGAAGCTCCAAGTGCTAATTTAATTAAACTTTACGTGAAGCGGTTTGTAGAGACTGGTTCAACGTTTAAACCGCAAGCAAAAATTAGTCCCAAACATCTAGGATCAAAGACAATATTGAGAGTGTTTTGTAGATTGTTTGACTCACAGTTATAGCGACGAAATTTGCAACAAATTATAAACTTTGATCCTAAACTGCATCTATACAATGCGATTGACACAAGAATTTAAAAAATGTGACTTCGGGTAAAGGCTCGCATCTACTAATGAAATGCTTAATCGATTTTTCAGTTTTGATATTAGTTTTTCTCTGATGAGGTCCATTTCCATTTCAAAGGTTTAGAACTGTCAAAATTGTTGTTACTGAAACAGTAAGAATCCCGAACTTAACCACCAGAAACCACCGTATAGTCCTTAATATGAGCAGCAAAATCGTGTTGAGGAATAATTGGAGCTTTTTCTTCTAAAATCCACAAAACATGAAACTTTAAGAATAGTGAACTTGGACTTCCGTAATAATTCGGTTCTGGTGATATTTTCTTTAAAGATGAGCAAATCAAAGTCATAATTGAAGAGGATTGTCATATAACTGTTGCGAACCGGCTACATGTATCGTACACAACAATTGAAAAATACTTAAAATGTCTTGGGCTGGTTAAGACGCTTGATATTTGAGTCAACATTTGTGATATTCATCTTAAACAAAATGAAACCGACCCTTTGTTGAGAAGAATCATCACTAGTGATGAAAAATGGGTCATGTTCTGTAACATAGTTCAAAAACGCTCATGGATCAAACAAGATGAATCAGCACAAATCACATCGAAAGTTGAAAAACAACAATGAAGCTCACGCTATCAGTTTGGTGGGATTGCAAAGGTGTTCTGTTTTTTGAGCTGCTTCCTAGGAACCAAACGATAAATTCTAATGTATATTTGTCAACAGTTAATGAAAGTGGATGAAGCAATCAAAGAAAAACGGTCAGAATTGTCAAATCGGAAAGGTTTTGTGTCCACCATGATAATGCAAGGCCTCACGCATCTTTGGTAACTCGTAGAAAACTATTGGAGACTGGCTGGGAAGTGATGCCACAATCCCCATACAGCCTTAATGTGGCACCATCTGATTACCATTCATTTCGAAGTTTGCGGAATTCTTTGCATGGTCAAACTTTCACAATCGCACCAGGATCAGTTTTTTGCTGATAAGGATCAGAAATTTGTGATTGTGCAAAATGGAAAATATGTGATTGATTAAAGACTTTTCCTCGTTTTATTTTATACTATTTTATACTACCAAAATTGATTTTTCGCCTTCAAATAATAGATAGATAAAACGGTTGTATCAGTAATAATATAGGTAACACGAGTTACGTGGCTCAATTATTCAAATAATTACCCTTGAGGGATGAACCACCCACAGAAGCTCCACTACAAACTTGTATAACTTTCCTTTTCCTGTAAGCCTCAAAGAGATTTCCAAAGTCCCATAATAGTGTAGTAAAGGTAATCACTTGATTCCACTATATCCTCGATTAAGAATTGTTGTAATATATTAAATAAAGCCATCCAGATTATTATAACTGAATTAAAATTAGAACAAGTGAACTGTGGTGAAATAAATTGCCTTTATGCAAAATTATCTCAACCATATTATTCCTGCTTCTGATTTTATATTTACGTATCCAGTTATAATTAAGATAAAAGGTACTGGGACACGTCAAGCGACGAAAATTGTAAAAGTTATTTCATAACATTCATCACGAATTTTTAAACCGGTGACAGTCGTGCTTATGAATCTTTTTAAGGGAAAAAGATATATCAAGTTTAAACATGACTTTATAATTAAGCATTTCAAGAAAATGAAGTTAAATACCAATTTTAGTGAAAAAAAAGATGGGAAATTTCTATCTTTATAAAAATCAGTTTTAAATAATTTGAGAGCGTTTTTTTACACATTGCGACTGATGGTGACATGATTTCGAAAATTTTTGTTTGCATTAAGCAATCTAAATAACTTGCCTATTAAAAATGCTGCTTCTAAAATTCGGCAGTTACTTGCCCGACAAGGAAATATAAAAAAGAAACGATAATATTTTAAAATTACTGTAAACTTTCATTAAATTGTTCTACGAGGATGGTCCCAACAAAAGAAAACTCACAAAAATATAACAACTTTTCAACGTAATCTTATTTCAGCTCCATACACTTTTTCCAGCGATATTCAATAAGTTTGATACCCTTTTCATAATAAGAATTATTAAGCTCCTCAACATAGCCATAAACTGCAAACATTGCCTCTTCATTGCTGGAAAATCTTTGACCACCGAGTATTTATTCAAATCTGGGAACACAAAATAATCCGATCTCTAGGTCAGGCTTGGTACTTCTGGGACCATCTTCGTATATTGGTCCACAATAATGCCGGTTTCGTGGAAGACCAACCTTGTGAAGCCACCTTTTATTGAAACGAATGTCACTAGTAAAAAAATTACTTTATCTCGCTTACTTCACAGAAGATTAAAGTGCATGTGTTGCATGATTTGCATCTTTACTGGTCATATCTTCCACTACATCTTCATCTGTTATTATCTCTTTTCCTATTCTTCATGAAGCACCATCAAGTTTACATCCTCTGTTGTCATGTTCTCTTCTTCATTATTTATTTTTCAGAAATAGTATTTCGCAGCTTAATTATCTCTTTGAACAAAGTCATTTCAGGCAATGAGTTGCGCCAAAAACAAACGTTTGCTTCTTCTGCGAGGCAATTTCAAAAACGACATCATCAAAAAAATGAGCCAAAATATGTTGAGCCTCTGATATCTCTCAGATGTCAACACGATTATCATTACCTCCATTATCTATTTTGATGTTATTGTCGTTAAGGCAAGTTTTCTACAGCTTCCAAAACAGGCAGTTCAAATGCACCAATTCGGGTCAATTTTGATCAGATTACGTATGAATTAGAATGAATCACATTAAAATACTTCAAAGTCAGTATTCTGGCAGTCTAGCTTTTATTCACTCATTGATTGTTGGTAAATTTCATTGATGAGATTTTGCGGCTTACAATTCTCTGACTCTGAAACCACACAGCAACTTCAAAAGCTATCCAACTTTCTTCTTTTCATACCTTGTTTGTCTCTGTACTCATAAAAATGTTAATTGCTTTTGGAACTAACTAGAGATAATGTGGTTTAAATTCAAATGAGCTTAACCACAAAAGGCACGGATTATTTTGAGAAGGAAAGGCAGACTTAATACACTCTTAATAAATTCTAGAATTTTTTATTATATGAATAAACGTTTTTTATATATTATATTCGATCATACGTTCACACAAACGTAAAATCAGGTTTTTTTTCAATTTTAACCAAATGTAGGTTAATGAATGGGGAAATGGTGGATAGTGTGGTTTATCGAATTAAACTAAAAGGGAATTTTGAAATTTATTGCACAACTGATAATCCGTAATGATACACTCCTCCAGTACTTCAACGTTTTATTGTTAATCTGCGCTGGTTGTGGTATCCATTAGCAAATCGATGGCTTTATATTTGAATAGTTACGAGGACTATTCAAAAAATACTGAACGATTTCGTCTATGCAGCTAAACATTGGTCATGTATATTTTAATATCTGTTATCTAACCTAGCCACAAATATCCTAGAAAAATCCTAAAAGCTAAAAGATACAGGGAATTTACCGAAAGCCCATTTTTATCATCAATTCTCCACAAAATCCCTTCTGGGACATTCTATATATTATTCAAGAAACATATTTGTAAATTGACCCAGTACCGTAGAATTAAATTGGGATTGGCAAAACTTGAACAGCAATAATTATAATTAATGGTGGTAATCAGAAACCGAAATTAAATTTTAGTGTTATATGTCCACTTAGCCAGCCATCCAGTTTCTCACTCGGGCTTTCAATAAAGGCTGCATTGATCTTAGTTTTCCATATAATTGTTTAAAGAGATTATATTCTTGAGCTGAACAATGAATCCTTTTATACAAATCTTACATTGTGATTTAATGTTGAATTATATTCTCGGAAGGAAACAATTTCCAGACAAAAAATACGTTTAAAAATAATTTTTTCAATTATAAAATGTATATTTTCAATGATTTCTTTCTCTTTCTTTTAGTTTGTTGTTTGCTTGTGAATGAATCTGCAATCTCGCGACACAATTTTGTGATTGAAATTATGAGGTATATAAAGACTTTTCGGAAACTCCGATCGAATTAACCCAATCATGATCTGAATGTTCGGAAACTAACCCGGATCTCGTTCATTGTTGATCTGATAAAGTTAATCGGGTCATATGTTATAATCTTTTCTACTCTTGTAGACCGGTGGGTAAATTTTGACGGGTTATTTTATTTGTCTATTGGTTTTTTAAACTTTAAATGGCTGTAAACTATTAATTCTAATGAGCAGCGTCATTGATAGGTTACTGATGTTTGCGGTTTTTGTACTATTCAGTATTTCATCATAAACTAGTATTGAAATTATGTGCGAAATCCGTGTGAGTGAGAGTGAAATTGAATAAATATTATAGAATCAAGAGAAGAAGAATTAACTCATAAAAAGGTGACAAAAATCAAAAGTTTGCACCGAAAAATGAACGCGACGTTCTGAAACTGTGATCTAAATCTCGTTCTGGGCTAAAATCAGCAATCATCTGATAGGTGATCTACCTGAGCCCGGTTATGGTTTCCGAAAAGTCCTTTAGAAACATCATAAAAAATATCTACTGAAAATGAACGTCTTTGCTGTTTTTAATATCCTATTTTGATTGGAAAAGCTATAAAAATCAATCAATCATTAATTAATTAATCATTAACCGTTATTTTCATTTTACAAGACTGTCAGTTTTGGTTGTTTCGTGCTTACACAAAAAACATTCAAGGTACTGATTCGTTCGAGGTCTTTGGTTAGATGTTAGGACAGGCGTCAATAAAGAAGGAGACTGATACAGAAGTTGTAAATCAAGTTGTATATTATAGCATATTCCAGAATAAGCGACCCAATAGAAAAATACTATTTTTGTCGTTTATATTCGATACCAGTCTCAAATGAGCTGTGTTAGGTTTGAAACTGTAGATTATCTACTCTCCACAATACAGAAAGAAAACTGGAAAAGTTCTAACGAACAGCTCAAAATCTAGTTATTATAGATGATTCAAGGTTAGATTAAATATTCAATCCGTTTTAAATTGATTTTCAGGTGGAAACTTAATATTTCGTGTATGTCACGGACTCATTTAGCTTATACTGCATATATTGATTGATTTATATTGTTTAACATCGAATTCGGCTAGGCAGTGCGTTTTGTAAGTGACATCCATATCAATTATCATTCCTCTCATCTATGTGTTTGTCAAATGTCACTTTTAATCTTTTGTAATTAGATAGGGAGTGGATTAAACTATAAAATGAATATTTTCAAGTCAATCTAAAGAAAAAAATAACCTGTACTTTGAGGGAAGCACTCTGTACTTTATCAAGTACATAGATATAATTTTGAACTCATCTGCGGACGGAACGGTATATAACTGTATTTCTAGTAATAGCCCAGGCATTTTACAAAGTCTGGCATGTTGAGCTTTTCTATAAAATGCAATTGAACAAAATATGGAACTTCCTTCTTCTAAATTTACTATGGAGGTACTTATTTATCAATTATATAAGATATATCGATCTTAATCTGTGTCCTTTTGCGGTACTTATGGTCATATAATTCCATTAATGTTTTATTATAATGGTGACGCTGGATAAAAAACGGAAACTTTTATTAAACTCTATGAAGTCACCCATCACGTATACTGTTCTAAGTGATTAATTAGATAATATATTTAATGAAGTAATAGAGCAGGAAGTAAAGGCAAAGTTGATAATGTTAAAGACTCGTTTACAAAAGCAATCTACCGAGTAGTAAAACTTCACTATTACCTCTGATGCAAATAGCCCTTGATAGCTAGTTTGTGAACTATTCAAAGCTTTTCATTATAATCTTATGAAATGCCTAACTAAGTAGCTTTCGAACAGAGGTTGCAATATTAAGAAAAAAGACACATCATTAAGGTAGTCTTAGTTTTCATTTTTCCTAATGACACAGTAAAACTGGAGTTTTTTTTAAACAAGAGACACAAAAATAGATTTCAAATGCATGTTGTTATGAACTGAATGATGTAAAATTATTATTAGAACGTGGTGTATATGGCGGCAACTAAGAGAATTGATATTAACGTCAATAACTGTATTTCCTTCGAGTAGTACCTAAATTAACCCAATCAGCTCCATATTAAAATAAAATGAGAAGATGTGGCGATAGAAAACGTCCATGGCGGCTTCGAAAAATCACAACCTCTGAGGATCCCAGAGATAACCTTTGCCTTCTTCAGGTGGCAGTGAAGAAATCTAATAAAATGAAGAGATTGCAGTATGCTAAAAAGGATTTTGGGTGTCAGAAAAAGTGATTGACGCGGGTCAAAGAAAAAACGGATCCATGGTTAGATCCATGGGTAATCTCGGCTGTAAAACACTATTGGTTCGGGATGTTTTGGAAGAAGGGCGACTGGAGACCTGATGAAAATGAAAGGGATTTTGAAGAAAATAAGCTATATAGAAATATTGAAACTGTGCAAAGAGAATTTGAAAGAATCGGAAAGGAAAATTTATTGTGTTGTTGTGGGCCAAATCGGACAGAGAAGTCAGAAAGCAGTGTCCTACAGAATGCCAAAATTGTGCACTGAAATAATAAAAGCAAAAGAGGGTAACATCGATGTACAAAAATTTAAATTTATAGAAATTAAAGAATGCAGTTCTTTTATCACTATATTCTTATTTATATGTCACACAAATGACAATATTCTGGATATCAATATATAGTGACTATCACATATATAACATCAATAGGATTCAACAATCGTACAATAATAAATCTCCATAGGGTTTAATTCGACACGCATGACGCGCCTTTTAAAGAATGAATCCACTCTTTCGATGCGTGTAAAATAAAAGCTCCATCAAATAAAGGAAAACAGGATAATCACTTAAGAAAAACCATCTGCCATTCTGGATCAAGCTAGTAAGCCGATTACTATCAACTTCTGATGTATTTTGTGTGTTTGATAAATAACATTAGTTTTTCTGTGTCAGAAGAAACGTTTGCTGTTTTATTTCCATTGACAGGTAACAAAAAACATTTTATTATTATGAAATGTTTGATTTAGAATATAATCAAACCTTCATACTAAAAATACATTGCAATTGCGAGCTGGTGAAGAGATACATATCGACAAAAGCGTCCATCGGGTTCATGTTTATCTATGACCAACCATAATTAATATGAATGTAGTAAGTATGCATTGACAAACAAGAGAAACTGTCAGAGAACCAAATGATGGTCAGTCGTTTGTAATAAAGATTATAGAGAACGAAAAAATTCACCGATACAAAACTCAATTTATTTACGAGCTCTCAAGAGATGTTTCGGACAGACGTTTGGCATTTCATAAAATCTTCATAAGGCATTGTGATGAAAATCCAAATTAGTGTACTACTTCCATATGAAGTAACGTTTTGTTTAAGTGTTAGAGTAAATCGACACAATTGTCACCATCGGACTCTAGAAAATCCCCACTGGTTTCACATAAAACACACCAAGCGCCTCCTGAATTAAAAATTTCGGTAAGAATCGTTAGACAACGATTTAATGGTCCTTATTTCTTTCGCGAGAATTTAACAGCAGGTATATACCTGCAGGTATATACATCTTAATATGGCAGTTCTTCCGGGCCCAATTGCAGCATTTCCAGATTCAAATAAAAGAGAAAATATGGTTCCAGGATTTGGTTCTAATAAGATGGTGAATTGAAGAAAGGTGGATTGAATAACATGATTGTATCCGTCTCCATTATTTTCTAGGGAACATTCAAAAAGTCGGATCCACTTTATCCGACTAAACGATTCAGAAGACTTGAGAGAATGAATTAGACATGAAATGACTTGTGTAACTAAGGGATATGGAGAGGAGAATAAGCTCAGTCGTATCCAGCTTTCGAGGGAAGTCCTGGTACCTCCATTTTGATTTGTTGTTGTTACAAAACCTATATATTACCGTTTTTTCAAATTTCCCGCCGAATATGAGATCAGAATGGCAGCCCACGACATTAGTACGTTTGCGAATGTTGCCGCTCCGTATATGATAGTTAACTTTGAACATCAGGTCAATGATCGTTTTGATCTATGTCAAATAGTGAGCTGGACACAGTTTGAAGGATTCTTGTAAGAAATACTTTTGTTTAATGGACGGTTTAGTTAATATAAAAGTTATTTTTCTTGTTTCTTTTTCTTATGTTAAGACACATGGTACAAAAACCGTGTGATGTGTTTTTTATGTTAAAAAATGTACTTTTTATAAATTTTGCACAATACTTCATCGTAATCCTATATATTCATAAAATGTTACAACCTTATTTAATAAAAAATATTTCTTTATTTGTCATGATATTATTTGCAATTACGAACAATTTTTACGCATTATATAGCTCTGGAAATCACAAATTAACATGGTTAACATCCAATTCAAAACGTAAAATCCAATTAAAATGTTAATATCTAGTCAAAGCCGATAGTTTCATATTTTACAGGACGATTTGAGGAATAAACTTTGTCATTTCATTATTCTATTCTTTTGGTTTGTTCGAATTTGATTAGTTTTGTGTTCTTTTTCAATTCACCGGGGAGGTAAATCTTCCAATTTGGTATGAGGATAAAAACGTCTAGAAGTCAACCACTAATCCAAATTTCATGATTAAGGTATGAAACTACAGGTACGAAAATTGAAACTAATTAAAATAAGAGTTTTCAGTTTATTGGGATATTTCAGTTTTTATTTGAATTAAAATTCTTCAAATGAAGAGCTTCGTGGTTGAAAATAATTAATTATCGATGTATTATGAACTCAATTTAGTTTTTACGCTTTAAATTAGCGAATATATTTTTCCTATTTACGTTCAATACTCAACTCAAACTAATTTATATTGAAATATGGAAAACAATGTTTCAGTACATTGTAAAACGAAAACAGTGGAATATGTTGGAAATTTTCAGCTCACCTGTAATCACTTTGATATTGTGGATCACATGACAAATATTCCGCTTATTGTATTCTAACCTAAAATTCACTTTTCAATACAAAATTCAAATAAAAATCTTTACTAATGTTATAAATTTTATTTTTTTACGCTTTCACGCGAAAACTACTAAACCGATCATCATGAAACTTTGTACACTTAAGATACTTTTTATGAAAAAAATATTTGTCAAAAAATCACAATCCAGCCTATTCCAGTAATGAAGTATGAAACGATTTGAATTTTTGAGGTGTCAGTTTTGTGTATTTCCACTGAGCTTCCATTCTAATTCAAAAGAGTTCAGTTTCCCGTCAAGCTTAGCTTTGAAGTTACTAGCACTGTTAAAGCACAATTACAGACATTACGTACATTTGGAAAAGCCATAATCAACTATGAATAACACATATTTACACCCGACGGAAAATATATTTCAAGTTTGCTGTTGTATTTAAATAAAGTTTATTTCAAGTTTCTTAAACTTCATTGCATGTAATCATTTTTAAAAATTGATAATCCCAGCAAAACAATAAAATATAGTCGTCATATTGATTCATTTCAATTGTAAGGAACTCTGATATTAATTTAATGACTTCAATGCGAGAAAATATTAAATAAACTGAGTTTTTTTCGTACAACAAAGGTTGAAGATGAATTCAGGAGGGGGATCCAAAGCGAAAGAAGCTCGCATTATCAAGTCGAAAGTGAAAACAATGTTCATCTGCTTGTTTGACTGCCGTGAATGAATTATTGTAGACATTCCGAATGAATGCTGTATCACGACAATCTACTTATTCTCCGGATTCACCGCCCCGTGATTTTCTCAAAACCAAAAAACACCGTAAAAGAAACGCATCCAAATGAACAGCTTTGACGAGGGTGATATTAGAGATTCTGGTCGCAAAATTTCAGAAAAATGACTTAGAGTCTCTGTATTATTGCATAAGGATATTATTTTGAATATTATCATGGTCATGGCCATGGTCAGTCCTCCTATATATTCACCTGACTTTTCAAATCATCATATTTATTTCTAACTTATTCGATTTAATGTGGTTATTTAACAAAAATATTCTAATCTAATCAAAATTTTTAGTGGAATTGAATTACTAAAAAATATCAGACTACATACCATAGATTTGGATATTGTTAAGCTGAAAAAGTCCTTATTAACGTGAAATATTGTTTTTCATCTTTTTAATTTTCCAAATTATTCTGTTATATTCTTTATAATTATTTTTTAAATAATTCTTTATTTTCAAAACAAAAAGAGTACAATTATTTGTTATATAACACAAATAATTTTTGTTCAATAAATTTTAATTTAGAATTTTTTAATTTTTGTTAACTCAGAGACTGTGATTGAGTCAATATTATCGTCCTTAATTTTTCAGTATTTTAAAAAAATAACAACAAAAACAAAGTAATTTTATCACTGATAGAAAATCATCTGCAACCTATTTATAGAAGCATTTTCATTTGAGATACGTAGATAATACAATTAGATAAGTTAGAACAGGGCTGTATGAAAAGATTTATAATCTTAAATGTTGTAAATTTGTGGACTACCGGAATTTTTATCACGTCCCAGTTTATAGAAAAATATGTTTTCGCTCGCACCTCGTAGACGACAAATCATGACTAGACAAAATTACTATTAAACAAAGAGACTGTTTTTAGATAATACAAGCATAAATGACTTCAATTTGAATATTTTATCTTATTTATCTTATGCAAATATTTACAATTCGAAATTTTCAAGACGGAAGATTATACTTGTAGAAAAGAGAAGCTGATTTAAAAACAAATAGAAATCTTATTGCTGAATAAATAGATGTATTGTGAAGTAATAAAGATTCAAATAAGTACCTACGGTACGAAAAATTAACCGGAATTTCCAATGTACACTGCGCAACAATCCCAATGGAATGGTATTATGATCATGTCCACAAACGACTTTTCCAAAATTACACAGTTACTGGAGTCCTTACCTCTAAAAATGAAATTAATTCTATGTGGCGATCTCAATATTGACTATTCCAGTGTGTGGGCTACTCAAGAATGTCTTGAGTAAATTCTTGATTTGTTTGGTATACGAGGTCTGGTTATTAAATAACGAGACCGCGCGTCTTGAGGGTGTCCTAGACGGATGTGGTAAAAAACAAGTAGTGCAGTAGCGGTTTGAAACGAACGTGTTTTTTTCTCTTTACTTCTCTTCTCAATTTCAATAAGTAACACGATGTTCGACAGTTTGCAATTCAATTAGAAACGTTTAATTATGTTCCAGTAATTATTTTCAATGAATAATTACAATTTATGATAATTTTCTTCAGAATGTTTCTTTATGGCGAACGGCTTTCTATCTACATATCTCCTAATCCACAAATTAAATCGAGTTAAATACAGAATGTTAAAAAATTGATTGAAAAATTCATTGTTGCCATCTTTACATCTTGTAAAGAACTTTTACACACAAATAAAACTGGTAACTAATAGAACTTTCATTTTGAATGAAATAAAGATGAAATTATATATTTTTCTTATCCCGTGAATAAATTCCATTTTTATCAGTTAATATATTTTCTACTTCGTATATAAAAGTAATAATTCTAAAATAAATATTCATTCTTTGATAAGTTACATTATATAGAACGAATTATATATATTATATATGGAATAAAAACACTAAATTTTATTAGACGAATGCTATATTAAAAGTGGGTTATGACACGGGGAATTTCAAAATAGTCTGAAATGGATTCGACAACTTTAAAAGAAGTGAAATATATCCCAGAAAAACCCGATATCCTAACATCTGATACAAAGGTACAAGAATTCAAGCCGGAGAATGGGGAAAAGTCTGATACTTTATATCTGGTAGCTATAGTTATTGGAGGTAAATATTTATCAGATACTTATCCTTTCCAATTCAGAATATTTTGATTTCGTATTGAAAGTAACCATTCGTTTCAATATATTTTTTTTTCTTTGAATGAGTTTTATCAACTTGTTATTTTCAGATTTGAAAAGCTGTTAGAAGACATTGTTTAATCATATCATCACTAAATTTTAATTAGGATTAATCGTTATATAGGTTAAAATGAACATAATCAATCATAAAAAATCGACTTCTTTCAGAATGCTTTGCGCTGAGATCAGTTTCCAAAGAACTGTGACTCAATTTAAGAGAATCTTCAAACTACAAAAGAGAGCTGTTATATATGCAGGAACTCTTCCTTCCTTATTTATCTTTGAATCTGTTTGCCTAATTCCTAAGCACGCTTCACCAATTTCGCAAAGATCGTTGCACTTAGGAACGCGGAGCACGACCTTTACCTATCAACTACACGTTCAGAATTAGTAAAGGGCTCAATATTTTACAATGCAAAAAAAGCACAATCATTTGCCAGTTGAAATCAAATCGATATCATCTTTTTCGGCATTCCGCAGTAATTTGAGGGCATATTTACTGGAAAGTGCCTTCCACTCAGTAAACGACTTCTATTCTAATCACAATATTTTATTCCTATATTACTACCTTTAATTTTATTACTCAGTGTGGTTTTTTGGTGTATATTGAAATTTTATTTTTGTTGTATCTTTATTTAGTTATTTTTATGTTTTTTCTTGTTTTCACAAGCTTTTGTTTAAAAATTGAAACAATTTTTTGAAAATAAACTATTTCTCTCTCTATCCACTAAAAACATGTTATAAAATGTATTATTTTTTGTTAATTTCGAAAATTTTATATAATCGTGGATTATCCTCAATATTCAGATATTGGCGAATTTTAGGTTTTTAAAATATCAGAATAATGTTGCTAAAAAACAAAAAAAATTCAGATTTCAAGTCAGATTCAGTATATTATAGGAATAATTCACGTCGCGAAATTGCAATTAGCACCTGGGAATGATTGGTGCCGTAATGATTTTACTATCTAGCGATTGCCGTCGAGTAATATCTCAAAGCATCAGTTCTTTTGTGCTGCGTGAAGAAACTTCAACTGTGTGCAAAAATGGGAGTTGTATCATTAATAGCCGTTCTTGTCAAAGAATCGAGAGGATGGATCTCATTTCCTTCGAATTTCGTCTCATCAAAAGAAAAGCTCATCGGAAAAGTATTCCCCAACATAAACACTAACCACGAAAACTACAAGTTCTCAAACAAGCGAACAATTTTGGTGGATTAGAATGAAGATGTGAATGATTAAAACTTTATAACCTAGAATCAAATCGATGGTACTCTACATTCATTTAAATCTATTAACTGCGAAACAAAGGAAAACAAAGCTTGATAGTAAATTAGTTAGTTGTAATTTCGAGGATTCAAATGATCCCAACGAATATATTCTTTGTGTTTAAGCGAATTCAGTTACCGTTTAATCCTTCCTTCATCATTATGATTAACAAATTGGCAAATTCTTAATTTTTTGTTGTCATAATATAGAAAATCCATGTTTTCCTAATTCAATTATACGTAGTATCTTCACGTGCCAGAAAATCAATTCTTTGATTTATTCTTGTGACTGTTGGGCTAGAATTTCTGAAACTGTTGGTGATATTCGTAGTGAACACACTGTTTATATTACCCCTACACCAACACTGTCTGACGTTATCGTTTTCAGAGATATGGTTATTGAAACGCATGTGTAATTTTGAGTGTTTTTATAGTGGTAGTATAATCAGTGTGTTCAGTACTTTTGCCTGTTGAAAAGAGAAAATTCGTATACCAAAAAGTGCTTCAATTAAGAGATTTAAAAGGAGTGTATCCAATGCTGCACAATATGTACATAATTACTGATTGAGGGTTTCAAATTTACTGTT
Organism: Diorhabda carinulata; assembly: GCF_026250575.1. Classification (NCBI taxonomy): domain Eukaryota; kingdom Metazoa; phylum Arthropoda; class Insecta; order Coleoptera; family Chrysomelidae; genus Diorhabda; species Diorhabda carinulata. The sequence goes on from NC_079463.1 coordinate 4,604,026, forward strand.
TCTCTTCTAGCAACTCGTTTTTTTTAAATTTTTTAGGTTCAATGTTGGCAGTTTTATCTGGAGAAGCCTACGTTTGGACTTCTGCTGTAATACCAACTTTAAAATCTAATAACACTGAAGAAAATCCACTTGGTCGGAGTATAACCGTCCTGGAGTTATCGTTGCTTGCCGGTTTACCATCTTTATCGATGTTGTTTGGCGCTTTGATACATGGTTATGTTTCGGAAAAAATAGGAAGGAAACGTACACTCCAATTAGCAGGAATTGGAATTGTTTCCTCTGCAATATCTATTGCTTTCAGTAGAAAAATAATACTCATGATCATAATTCGGTGTATATGGTTCTTTTTCTTTATGGGCGGGTTAACTGTTTATCCAATTTATGTAACAGAAATATGCGAGGATCATAATAGGGCCAGATATGGATGTCTGTATTCCGCTTTTCTACCTGTAGGTAATCTCCTTGGCTACTCTTTAGGATCATTGTTTTCATTTAGAGATTTCACTTTGATAGGAACATTACCATTTCTAATTTTCTTGTTCTTCTTCTTTTTTGCGCCCGAATCTCCTGTTTATACATTATCTCAATGTAAAAAAGATAAATGCATTCGTACATTAAGAAAACTCAGGAATAATAAAACTGAAAAAGAGATCCATGAAGATTTTATTAAAATGGAGGCTACCATAAAAGCTAATGCTAGTGGAAAGAAACCAAATATATTATCTCTATTTGAAACAAAAGAAAGAAGATATAGTTTGATGTTAGGTAGCACGCTCATATCTTTACACATGTTTTGTGGAATAGGCATCATATTACCTTTTATGGAACCTATATTCCTTGCAGCTGGTACCAAATTTGATAGTAGTAGTATGCCTATTTATGTAGCAGCAGTAAAAATAATCAGTTTTTTACTAACATCATTGGTTATTGAAAAAGCGGGGAAAAGGTTGATGTTATTAATTTCGTCTATAGGAATTGGCGTACCTTTATTTGTATTAGGTTTATTCTTCCATTTAAAAGCAGTCGATTCTCCATTTATCTTACAATTGCAATGGTTACCGTTAGTTTGCATAATAAGTTATATCATATTTTTTTCTTTGGGCGTTGGACCGGTACCAGGTGCTATAATAGGAGAGTTCTTCACGTCAGATTTACGAGCAGCAGGTTTATCCGTCGCGATGACATTCTTGGGAATCTTATCATTTTTATCATCGTTCACGTTTCCTATTATAGTTGAAAAATTCGGTATGCAGTGGTGTATGTGGCTGTACAGTAGTTTTTGTGTATTGGGGGCCATATTTATATATTTATTTATACCAGAAACTAAAGGAAAAACTTTGATAGAAATACAAGATTATATTAAATCACGTTGTCAAAAATAGAATGAGAGTTTTTACTCTAAAAACCGGCGATATTACTTTGAAGTATTTTTAAATAATATAGAAAAGGTAGAACTAAATTATTTATTTTCTGTGATAAGAAAATTGTATTTGTTTAACTATTGTTGATTTAGAACAATGTAATTTTGAGATCTTTTAAAATAAATTTGTTTGTTTTGATACTTGATTTTATTTAACACTTTATTGGCATTTACAATCATGGACAAAATACAGAACAGTGGCCGTAGCGTATTAGGTATCAGTATTTTTTTGCCACTAGGGAAGGGAATGGAAGAATGGAAGCCATTTTGTTATTGATTTACAAGCGCTCCCTCACTCAGGTGCTTTTGTTGTCACTTCTACGTTATTTTCCTATGGATTGTAGAAAAACCTTATTTTTTATAATGAGTAACAAACCAAAACCGATCAAAATATCATTAATGTCCAGTACATCGCGAGGCTCTGCAAAATAAGACTAAAAAGTACCAAAGCCGTAAAATTATTACTAGATTCGAAGATATTTATACAGGGAATAATATAGATGCTTTATACTACATAACCGAAGAAAGTGGTAGAGTAGTTTAGAACTTGATGAAGAGGAAGAGGAGGTGCCGGCCAAATCTGAACAATTTCTTCAATGTCATCGGATTTAATTGTCGCGTCGATCGTCGGCACCTGCATCAGCTGAGCTGTCCGCCCAACTACAGTTCCAAGCTATCCAGCCCTTAGGGATGACACTGACGTATCCTCCGGCTACTCCAGATACGGTAAATTCCACTACGTCTCAGCTGCCATCCAGAACAACATCTACGAAACTTCGAACTACGATTCCAGTTCGATGAGAGATTGTTCTTCTCCCCGGTTAAATAATAATTGTTTTGTTGCACAAGTTTATTATTTTAACTAATAATCTTCGTTTCTAATTCAATTTGATTTGTAAGACGTATTATTTTTATTCAGCTTAAAAGTTGATTATCACTTTTATGTGATATCTATGTTGCATATTTTGACAAACAAGTAGTCAATTGCTATGTTAATTTTGTATCCTGATTGCCCATCACTCGTCGTCGCGTATATATACGTACGACAGCCGTTTTTTTTTCAACCTCCGATCGCTTTGTGCAGTCGCTACGCGGGCAGAAGAAAGCGGGCGTGTGCTGTAGACGACTACGAAGCTCCCGCACTACACACTCCGCCATTGTTCACATTCAGGCATCAGTCGGCGTTGTGCTACAGCCACTATTGAAGTTTAAAGATGGCCGTAATGATGTGCATGACAAAAGGGGCCAAGGACACAAATCTGTCGTTTCAGATGACGTGGTTCAACGAGTTGACAGAATGTTTGAAGAAAACCTCACATTGCTACTGAACGGTTGGGTTACATTGGTGGCAACTTTCTTTGAAGAGGGTATTGAAAAGCTTGTCCACGGATATGACAAATTTCTCAATCTCTTCGGTGATTATGTCGAAAAGTAGCCTTAATAGTGCCAATCTTTTGGTGATAAAATTATTGTTTTATATGAGCTTGTTTTTTATTTATAGCCTATCGGAGGTTGAAAAAACAAACCTCTTATATATGACCTTATATAAAATATATAATTGTAAAGAAGCAAATTTACAATTTTTCAATTTTGGTTTGGTTTATCAATATTTTATTCAATATTTTTTGTGAAAATTTCACAGTTGATTTCCTATAACTTACTACTGATTTGTCTTTTCTATTTTACAGCAAATTGCCTTAAAACGGAAATATTGAGGCTTTTCGGAAACTATGATAAAGTGTAATTCACGTTCAATGGCGTTCGGAAACCGTTTATAGCTATATGATACGATTATTTCTAAAAGTAACGAATTAAACAAAAATAATAAAAATAAAAGTTTTGATCTTAAATCTTCCACTGAACTTTGAGTTAGAATCTACAATCAGTTGATAGTTTATCTAATCCATAACCCCGTTGTGCAACTAAATCGCTCAAGATAGGAAATTGTAAATTTCTATCAATTTCTTAATGTTCACAACGCGCGACAGAAAGAAAGAAAACATCCCTAAAATGATCCCAATCGCAGCCCTTCAGATGAAATTTTTCGGAGCCGTTAGTTCATTTTTCACTCTATTTGCATATCGTTTTGTCAACGTTCCAATAAAATAATCCAAATTGCAATGTATACTTACAGTTGTTTCCCTTGAATCTCTGATCACATTATGTTTCCAGAAGAAAACAGTGACCATGACTTTGAGTTCGAATCGACAATATCTTGAAATATCGGTCCATCAGCTCCGGTTTCATTCTGTTGTTTTCAGGAAGAATCCAGGAAAGCTCAAATAGTTATCAGATGAAATAAAGCACTAGGTTATCTCATTAGTTAATTTTTTTTTCAATGTCGTGGATATAGACATGAACATTAAACATTCTAGAGCTACTAGCATCTTTCCCCAATTTTTTATACATACTTGACTCCAAATTTCATTTGTTACAGATTTTACAGGTAGCAGACTCACTAATAGATGTCAATTGAATTCATTTGCTATGAATATGAATACTAGTACCGAGGGACAGTTAAGATCTAGAAGGAAAGCTGCCAAAATGCTTGTTGCTGTCGTCATCATGTTTGCGATTTGTTTTTTTCCAGTTCATTTACTATCAGTTCTTAGGTGAGTATAAGTTTTTTCTATCTCATTAGTTTTGCATAGCCCTTCGAAGGTAAAAACTATACTCATTGGAATAAACATTACAAGAATTTTTGACGTTTTATAATCAAATCTAAGTTTTATTCTATATTTGGTGAATGCAGTTTTTCATTGTGTTGATGATTTCTTAATCTGTTTTCTAACTATCGACATGTCTATCCTATGTAAGCAGCGCCATACTTTTTACAAGAAACTTTTATAATATTACTCCACTCATTTTTTGGTTTTAGTCTATTAGATTTTAAAGTTATGTTGTGGACCTTGGAAAAACACTTTTTTCATTATTTTTACAGCTTAATACAATAATGAGTGGGAATGATGCTGTTTTAGAATTTTATAACAAATTGATTAGAAGGATTGAAGTTAGTGATTGATTAAAGTATTCCGAAAAGTTTGACCAACAAATTCTTTGGATTAAAAAATAATATAATATATGAAACTGAATAGCAAACGCTTCTAAATTTTAAACCACGACATATCAAGTTTATAGATCTTCTCTTCTTAAATTTTGTTTAGTATTTGTGGTATAATTATAGCAAAAATTGCCCATGAACTGAAACAGTATTTTTTGCTTTCCTTTTTCGAGTTACTAGTTGTAGTGGAATGATTTTCGGTTATTCAGTGTTTTAATTTATTTTATCAATAGCCAACAGCACTTTAATAAATGTGCCAAAAACATACACTTACAAACAATAGGCTCGTATCAAAAAATCCATTGCTCTGGGGAATAAGAATTGAGATGAAATAATTGAATTAGAGAAACAGAAAGTTCAGTTTTTATTAGTAATGGATTACGATTTTATATCATAAATACGCCATGGGCAAAAACAAGTTCAACCTTACTTCGAAATATTTAATGAAATTATTTTGATAAAAAATAACGGGTTATGTTTGTCACTTTCTTCAATCCCTATGAAATACATTACGTAAATTAGTTGCTATATTAATTCATTCCTCTTCCATGAAACAACATTCGTCAGCAAAATTAACGTATAATTCGTTATTTGACTAAAATATCTTAAAGTTTCTTTCACTTGCCTAATTTTGTTATCATTATTTCTATTTGAACTAAATTTTTTGATAATATTTTAGCATATGTATGAAATTAAGTTTTCCATTAAACAAACTGTACTTTTCAAATAACGATTGTTTCTCATACTAGGATAAAATGAGAATTTTGACTGTAGTGACACCCTAGACCAATTCTAGCAGTTCTAGATTTTCTTGGGCGTTGACTTTTCTTCTTCCATTTGCCTCTCCCTGCCGCTGGCGATCACCATAGTAAAGGCTGTACGTTCCTCTGATGAGCGAAAAAGTTCACCAACCCTTTTTATTCCTGTTCAATAATTCTGAGCCACGACTGTTGCTTTCTCCCAACTCCACTCCAAAATATGACCAACCAATATGAGAAAAACGATTTTAAGTGCTCTCGATTTGCTTTTAAATCGGGATTCTAGATTTCGATCTCGAGGGGGGTTTTTAGATTTAGAATGTAGAGACTCAAGTGCACGGAAGCCTCATTTACCTTGTTTTTATTGATCCCTTATCAAAAAAAAGTTGTTATCACGTGAAGGGATCAAGCCTTCGAAAGCTTCGACCGTCGGGCAGTTTTTAGTTATCGTCGCCTTTATTTCCTCTTTAGCTCTCACAGCTCAGATGAAAGCTTCTCTAATTGCGCAGGGTGCGTCATTATACTTGTCTAAACCCCTTTTCACATTATCGGCTTCACAGGTATTCAACCATAATTCTCCTTGGCTCATGGAATGAATCTAGTATTTCTGATTGGTTTTCATAGTTTCACGAGGAAGCTGTGACCGGCTAACCGTTAATCTATTTATATGATTCGCTCTTTCGAGTTGCCACATGGATGAAAAACTCGGTTCGGATTCTAATACATCTCTTAGCGATATAAAGCCTCCCAGTATAAACGTTTATATATTTATGGAAACAATTTTTGGGGATCTAATCTTCGAACGTCTTTATTTTAGTTAAACTGAGTTTTCGCAAGCTAAAATATTTTTGTTGATTAGATGATCTCCGAATGTGCAAAGGGGGTATCCTCAAGAGAATCGGTTGTAGGTACTAATCCGAAGAAGAATTTATATAATCTTGAATGTAGGAGAAATGTGTTCAAAATCAAATACCTAAACGCTCACAGCAATCTTGCTGATTACTTTTGAAAGTTACAATTTAATAATTTTTTGCCAATTTCATTGCAATATCATGCGTAACTTTTACTGAGGATCGATCGATAATACCGAAATGCCCTATTTGAACCAAAATTTTTCACGCCATGCTTTAAATCTCTAATTTTGTTTCAATGCATGATTGACGTTTTGCGTGCGTTAAAAAATGGGTTTTCCATATGAACATTTCAATATCTTGTTACAGAGTGACTGTGCAGTTAAGCAACAGTGATACAAATATTGCATTTTCATTAATTTCCCATTGGTTGTGCTACGCGAACAGCGCTGTTAATCCAATTATCTACAATTTCATGAGTGGTAAGTTCATTTTGTAAATTCTATAGAGTATATACATATTTCACACTGTTTGGAAAACTATGTATTCCATGTTGAATTCAATAGCCGAAATGAAAAAGGTTCAAATGCGTAAAAAAACTGAATTTAGTATTATAGGGAAATATGAAAAACAACCAAACAATTCATACATTCATATACAGAAAAAACTACTTACAAAAATAAAGCAAAAACGTTTTAATTAAAAATTAGAACAAGTATGCTTTTTCCATAATCATTTCTATAAACTTTCATCAATTCCAAGTTAATTGTTTATAACAGTTTTCAATATTCTCAGAACGTTGATTCTTTCCCAATATTAAATACCCGAAAATAAATTTTTATTTTTGAGCTCGATGCAAGCTCTTCACTAGTTTAACAAGGGAACGCGACTGTCAAGGAGTGGTGTGTGCTCGCTTCCTCTAACCCTTACTCGCCTCTTTATCCTGCCGCTTCGCTTCGTGTCGTGAAGACGTGAATATAATAATCCAAGAGTCCGTGAGTGCGAGACCCTCAGGTTTTGATAAACGGTGAAATTAGCGACTCTCAAAGTTCACTAAAAGCGCAATCTGCCAACAGTACTCCAATCGCCCTATGATTATTCTTATTAAAAATTAGCTACTCACTTGCAGAAACAACAATATTGATGTTAATTTCATGTGGGTACCATCCCACTGCGAAATAAAAAGAAATGAGAGACTGGATCGAATAGCAAAAAATGCATAGAACAACAAACAATTAGTTTAGAATAATTACATTGTACATACCTTTTTCAAATCATTTTTTAAGAAGAAAATCCAGCGAACGAAAGAAATATTGCTGGAGAAGCTACTTCAAGAAAATAACTAGCGTGATTGATGCGAAAAAAATATCTTCAAGTCAAAGTTTAGTTAGAAAATGTTGTACAGACAGACGAACGTCCCTGAAAATATATTGATCAACTGGTTTGTGATAATGTAAGAAATTGTGTTAACTTTAATTGAATGGAAAACAGAGTTTAACGAAGTTAATGGGATTATTTAAAATGATTGACAGTTTAATGAATAAAGACGAAATTTGGCTGCGGCTAATTCAACTTTATCGTATACTCGAAGAGATGTATTTGAAATAACAGACAATCATATATCTATGTTACACCCGGTCTCGTTTGAAATAAATGGAAATCGCTGTCCATGTGTCTAGAAGAGTTGAATCACTGAAATAAAGTGATTCCGGAAATAAATAGATTATAATGATGATCATTATATTGAAAAAGGTGAAACTTGGGAAATAGAAGCTCAATATTTCAATTTTTTCTCAAGGAACATGATAACAATCGAAAATTTCGCTATTGAATATCCATGGGAACTAAACGTTTGAACTGGTATTCAAGGGAATAGTATTATTAAACTTTTGATTAGTGAGGAAAATCTAACTGTGAGCTCTACTTAAATGTCTTCACATTCACTTGGAATAACTAGTATGGTTTTGCAAGAAAAAATTAATTCAATTCCATCAAAATGGAGCTCTACTACCTTAATTTCTTCCATAAAGACAGTGACTGAGATATATTTCATTTCAATGTATTGATAAAGACTTTGTTTATCAAACACAGCGTCAAGATTGGGATTAAGCTGTACGGAAAGAGCTTTAGGCAGAATTGTTTTGAAATGTTTGAGTTTGAGATCAGACTATATGCCTACTTATGAAATATAAAACATTTCGAAAAATTTAATAAAACTTGTTACTTTTTATCAGTTTTGTATATTTCATCACAAAACACGTTCCAGATAAAACATCGTTACAGTTTTACTTTATGTTTAAAAATAATTCGCAAAGACATAATTCTATTTGTATAAGAAATAAAACACTCATTTTTGTGCTGTCCAATTTTTCATTTTTTAGATATTCTGTCTATCTTCTTCCATATATTTTCTAATTTAGTCACACTCACGACTCGATGTGAAGGCCGTGAAGTCAGTCATGTCCTTATGCTTTTAATGGAATTCTAAAATTTGACGAATTTGCGGCGCATTTCACATGCTTTTTATAGACAGCGGCGAGTTGTTTGTATTGGTTTTTTTTAGAACTAATCTTTAAAGAAAGATTTTTTTTATTTGATATTTTATTTTCTAGAGTTTTTAAGAAATCGTTTTGGGTATATAAAGGGGTTTGTTTAGGAAGATAGTTTATAATAAATATTTATAGTGAACGGAACGAAATAAATAAATTATATAAGTTAGTTAGGTATTGGTGAATGATTAATTATTGTCTAAATTAGTTAAGTCTAGTGTTAGTGCTTAAATAAATTAAGTGAATCAAACACAGTGTTTAGGAAATCACCTCTCCGATAGAAATAGTATAAATAAATAGGAAAAACATTACATTTTGCTGGAATAGCAATGTCAGCATCCTATATAATTTGTTTAGACTACAACTAACAATTTGTACGATTTTAGATTGCAAGTGTGAGCTAATTTTATTAATTACTTCCTTAAAATTATTCTTTCACTGATCCCTGTTTATTATATCTGACAATTAATTTTTATATATAGTTATGAGAAAAAGTAGCTGTCAGATTGACAGATTTTTATACATTTTCTTCTAATTCATGGCACTTATCGAATCGAATTTGGCATTTTTTATTTCTTCTTCGTATTTCTAATGTTACAGGAAAATTCCGTAAAGAATTCAGAAGAGGATTCGACTCCTGCTTTAAACACAATCTCGAAGATCGTCTTCATTATCAATCGGGAGGAGGAACTCTTTGTAATAAAGATTCGGGCTTCGCATCGAGAACTCAATCGAAATACGACTACGAGTTACATAGACTCAATACATCCAGAGAACCGGACACGAAACTTTTCAGAAAAAATACTAGGACTAGTGTTTTACAGGTAGACATATAAAGTATTAAAGTTTATGAATGAGGGGTAACTATTTTGGTAAATATAACATTGTGTATTAAAAGTGTGGTTAAAATTACTTTTGATTTGTTATAGAGCTAGTATTATCACTATATGTAGTGAGTTTCTAAAGACTTTCGCATATTTAAATCGACAACGATATGACAAACGACAATAGAATTACCTCGAATTGTCATACATTTAGATCAACATATCATTAAAATGATGACATAAGTGTCAAAAGTAGGATTATATAAACCAAATGTGAAATAATCATTTGCACTATCACTACTTATATTCCAAGAAATTTTATTATGAAATACATACTTATGCCCTCCAAAAAAAACTTCCTTGTCTGCTTCAAATTACTTCAAGAGAATTGAAAAGCATTTTCAATGCTATCGATTATTTTCTAGAATTGAAAACAATTTAAATTGTCTTTAGAAGAAATAATTTCAATCCTATTCAAGGACCCTCGATCTATTATTAATTGGCATCGTTTTGAAAAGACAATGAATTTCCGTTTTTAAGAAAGCGATTAAAAAATTAGTCCTAATAGATGTTTTGGCAGTAGTCCTTATAAATGTACGGTCTAAGATTGAAAATCGATAACTGAACGCCTTTAGAAGCTCTCCGTATCATAATTGGATATATGTGGTTGAAATTTTTTTCATAAACTTTTAATAGAACGAGTCAACTGTTCAGACTAAACCAAATATCATTTGGAAGAAAAATTAGAAATGAATCATGGAGCTAACGGTTGTTTCGTATGAGATTCTGTAATGAATACACTGAATTGTTGAATTTTTCTATCAAAATGTCCTTATAATTGACCAATAGGTGGCGTTAATGAGATATGACACCACTATTTGAATATTGAAGTTCGTTGTTGCGGAAGCCAATTGCAATTTAGAAATTGACTGAGTAAATTGTTGATGGTGGACGTTTATAGGAAGTTTTTCCACAAATCACCTCATTCAACAATAATGCAGGAATCGCTTTGTGCAACTTTTGGTAATGAAGCACCATCAGAAATGACTGTTTCGAATTAGTCGAGCTGCCATCTCTAAAAATGTGGATGCCTAGCACGACGTTATTAATAAAATTATGTCAATTGGAGAGAATTCATTACTAAAAAACGTCTGGTAATCATTATTCAAGGTAAGTATAATGTTACAATCAATTCTGAACTGTTTAATCACTTTTTGTACCTCAAATGATACTAATTTATTTGGTATTTGGTTACAATTAGCTACAAACCACGTCAATAAACCAGAGATAATTGACCATGTGGAACTCAACCAAATTAAGGAGTTAATTGCTGCGAAAATTGTGAGGAAATTGATAATTTCCAAACTATAATTTTGGAATAGGTTTTATTTGGTCCGAAGGACTATAATTGGTTCATATAAACCAAAAGTTTTGTAGACGTTTCCAACACTCTCTTGGATTAAATAAATGAATTCAATCAGCGTTAATTGTCCTCTTAGTTCTAGTTAAAAGTTTCTGTGTTCTAAATCAGGACTATGACGGAAATGTCTAATTGAAATTGTTTGAAGAGTCGTATGGTTATATCAGTTGTGTGTGGACGAGTGTAGTCATGGTAGATTGATATTATCCCAGAAGACAACATTCCTCTTAGTTTATTTTTAATGACTCCCACTTAGTGTCGTAAAGTTTCGAAATAAACAGGTGCAATTCAATGTTCCTTAGCAATGTTCACGTGGCGGTTGCACAATTTATACTGACGCCTTATTGTCGGCGAAATTTGTAGTGCGAAAATTGCGCAGTCGTCTAATCTGCATTTCCGCTTTCTGTTCGCATAGCTTCATTTTCTTTAGTTCTTCCAGATAACTTTAGTTTATGTCAGAATAGTTACGACTTGTATGAGCAACTATTACGCTTATTGTAGGTAAAAGTCACTTTATGTCATGTGCAGAAATTTAAATGTGTTATTTCAATTCATTACAAATACCTTCTATTCAAAAGAATCCAGCACAAATGGAATCAATCCGATTTTATCTAATTAATATTATAAACGTCAAAGTTGCATTACTAGAACAAAAATATTTTTTATCAAAACAAAGTTCTTAATACAAATAATAATAAAACAAATTTCGTTTTATTCTCAGTTTTTGTTATTATTTATATTTTAGTTAATAAATTTGTCTGATTTTTAGCCAATAAAAGTAATTTTTTACAAAAAAATAGTTTCATTTGGGATAATTAAGAATCGAAAGTTGATATCGTCGCTGGTTTTTTTATTATTTTCTATTCCTTTTGGTTCCGGCGTTATGTCCTCCAGTTGTCTATATCAAGTGCTCTATGTCTTCTTCAATTTCGTTTCACCAAGTCTTTCACAACCTGCTTCTTCTCCTTAGCCACAATGGGGTCCATTGCTTTAATCTCTTGATCATTTCACTTGGTTTTTTTTCTTTCATGCTTAGCCCAGTTTTTGTGCTTTTAAATATCTCACTATATTTCCCTTTCCCATCTCTTCTGTTTCTTCGTTTTTCTTTGCTCTAATTTCTCCTTCTTATGTTATGTTTGGACCTGCTATAATTAAAGTATGTTGATTACTGTTGTTTCCACCAATTTAATTGAATTAAATACAAAATATTTCGATTTCTCCAATTTTTTTGCCATTAAAAGCGAGTGTGGTGGTTGAGGCTACACCTCCCACTTTCCTACTGTACTCTTAACAATGTTAATAGCGTCAAGGTTTAATTTTTGAGATCCCCTCTCGTATCTAATTTTACAACCAACCCATGATAATACAAATAAAACACTATCATCCAATTTGGATTAATCCAATATAACAAAATGATTTTACGTTATTTTATGTCTCTACCTAGAAGTTTATACAAATAAATTTGTTACTTAAAAGGTAGAAGCAAACAAAAAAGCCGGTTATTTATCAGCAATTTTCTTGGTTACTTACGATGCGTTAGCAAAAAAAAGGGTTTATTTCCTCTAGAGAAATAAACGAAAGAAGTACCGAAAATAAATGTCACTCCAACTTTTTCATTATGTGGTGAAATAAAATCGAATAGAAGAGAATTTTCACAGTCTCTAAAATGAAATAAGAGATAAATTTATGGAAAAAAGAACAGTGGTCGATAGTATAAAAGCAAAAGCATGAAATTGTTTATTTTCTATTTGAAAGGAAAACTCTGGACTGTTTTATTTTTCTATAGCAAAAAAATTGTCAAAGATGTAACAAAAGAAAAATAAATCCATTTCATAGAGACTTAAACTTATAATTCTTGGATTTGGATAGCATTTTTCTGCATTGACGTGTACTAAACCTTGAAAAACAACGATGAAGTTAATTCAGATCATTATGTTGTCGTGTTATAGTTGTCCACAGGATTTCTTAAGAGGACACAAATTCAACCCAGTTTATATAATAATGTAACCTCAATTTACATGTAAATAAGATTGTACAAGGTCTTAATTGAGTTACCGTAATTCAGTTATTTAAATGTGGGAAGAGTTGGGGGACATAGCGTCATCACAATAATAAATAACAAACGAGTCGTCTCTTTTATTAAAAATTCAATCGATTTAATTTCTTATTTTAGTAATAATGTAGTAATAATTGCCTCGAGAATTCGTGTAATGAATAGCTTGTTTAAGAACTGTCGCGAGACACGTCTTAGAGGCTCTCGACACGAGTCTTGGAGAGTAGAGGACACAGAAGTGCTCGCCATTCACGCTCTCGATATACTCAATTGCTCGCTTAAAAAATAGACGTAATTCAAGTGATTTTTATATCGAAAACGGATTCAATTGATGAATTTCTCGTTCTCAGAAGCAATTTAACGCTCGAGTTTCCTTGGGATTCCTACCCCAGATCAATCACCTCGAGTTCCCGTTTCAGCGCCATCTCTTGGTTCATTAGAAGTATTAAACACGCAACAAAAGTTTCCTTTCTGTTCTTATCGGCATATTTCGAAATTTAATATTTAGTCCAGTTATTATTCGAAATAATTCAATGGAGTTACATCAATTTCTCCATTGACATAATTTTTTGGGAATTTCGACGTATGTGAAGAGGTTTTGTACTAGAAGTAGCAAAACTTAATTTTTTATATTTATGTTTATTAGGCAGCTTAGTGCAAAATGATAAAAATAACATTTCCGATAACAGGAAGCCATCTGTTAAGACTTACTTTTCGTAGATGACAAAATGATGAATGAAAATATGTCTGAAAATTCCGATTTAGGAGTGGTCATCTTTAAGCAAAAATTCATCGCTGTCTTGCATTTTCCATGTCAGTTTGACAAGCAAAAGAAGAAATACGAAGAATTTCAATGATGTACGTAGTAATAATTTCGGTATTTTTATACTATCGCGGTCCCTTCGTTGGCTCTAGCAAACATCAGAAAGCTTACTCGAGTTCCCGTTTCAGCGCCATCTCTGGATTCATTAGAAGCACTAAACGTACACGACAACAAAAGTTTCCTTTCTGTTCTTATCGGCACATTTCGAAATTTAATATTTCGTCCAATTATTATTCGAAATAATTCAATGGAGTTACATCAACCAAAACAATCGTGAGCATAGTTTCCGAAAAGAAATATCCGGTGACAAAACTTGTGGATCTCATAATAATTGTTTATATCATCCAGTCAATTATTGTATGTATATTTATTTTAGGTTGCTTTACATTCTTAGAATTTCCAGACTGTATGAAGAGTATCGTTTTTGCCGCTGATAGGCAATTTTATTAGTAAATACTAGAGGGTATATAACTGAGCTGATACGCGATAGTGATTTAATTCTGTGGCGGATGATTTCGAAGGAAAAACGCAGTCTATAACATCACTAAAGCACAAAAAGAAACAATCAACTTGTAATCAACTCAGTTTAATGATTTTCAAACTGTACAGATGATTTTATGAACAACAAAAATTATGAATAAAGTTCTTCCTCATTACTTTTTAGTTTTTATTGTTATACCTAGTCGTGGATGAAATATTATTTATAACTTATATTAGTTTAAATGATAAATTGATCGAATTATCGTCTGCGTGAAATTTTTGCCATTCTTCTCAGGCGTAGCTTTGGAAAACAATTTATATTCCTGTGATGAATGTAAAACAATCCTGACGTTCTTAAATCTCTGAATGGAACGTTGAAATAGATTTGGGACGATAAATGACTACTGTCAATAAAATCAATGTCTATTTTATACAAGTAGATTTGATGTGACTCCTCTGTGTAGCTATTTAATTGAACTACCCTTTTTGTAAGGAAAGTTTACAAATGAAAATGATGCACAGTCTTCAATATAATAATTACATTGAGAATATTAGGCACACGAAAATAGCGTCACTTTTTTTTAATATTGTAGCCAATTTCTTCGATATTGACGCGTGGTTTGTAAACTACCTACACTACCACTATACAGTGACTCACAATGATACTTTTTGAAGCGTTTTTAGTGTAGTTTTAGTATAAATAGTGTGACAAAATTAAAGAATTAATTAAAAAGTAAAACACTTTTCGATACAATTCATTTATTCTTATTGGTTTCCTTGTATTATTAATGATTGAAAAAAACAACCAACATATTGTTCAATATTTATGGTTCGCTTACATTTTCACAATAGCTTTTCCTACATTGACCCCTTTCAACATTTCCAAAAAAGCTTTAAACATGTTTTCAAATCCTTCTGTAATGGTTTCACGATACTTGAGCTTCCCATTCTTTATCCATTCTATATTTTGTTCAATCCCTTCATTCCATCGCTCCACCCATCTAGTCACTAAGAAACCTTCAATTCTTATTTGTTTGTCAAATATGTGCATGCCAATGAATGGTGCTAGAAGCAAACGAAACAATAATATTGACACTTGTGTTAACAGATTAAATACTGAACGATTTAAGACATTAAGTACATAAGTCCGTTCGTGAATGCATTACAAAATAAAGCAGTAATATTCGTCTGGACAACCTCTATCAATAGTTTACATGATATACTGGGTGGGATAGACATTTTTTAACAAATTTCAGGAATACCAGCAGCGTGGTGGAGGCTACTTGGACGATATTATTTCAAAAATTTCAAGAAATAACTACCCATTACTATGCCCTGTATTTTAAACAAACATTGTGCTTTTCATCGCACTTTCAAAAGCGTGAAAATTGATATCCTACCCTATAAAAAATGAAAGTTACCTTTTTACTTCTCTAAAATGTTTGCAACATATACATAGAATACGACTACACGCGCTTGAAGCTCTTTTCTGTTGATCCTAATATCACATTCGACGACTTAACTTCATACCCTTTGGATGTTCGAGTCAATACAGAAGAGAGCAGTTCGACTTATAGACGATCCTGAGTTGACTGGAAACTTTGACAGCTTGGAGCATAGAAGGAAGGTCGCCGAGCTGTCTAGCAAAATCCCGCCAGTTTTTGCAAGGCCTACTCGACAAGCAGACATTGCCCATGAACGTCCAAAACGGCAATTGATCGGGAGTCTCTTCATTAAAGAAGCGTGAACCTGTTGAAATAGCGACCAAGGCATCTTTTTCCCGAACACTTCAATAGTTAAGGAATAATATCTTCCGTACGGCAGGCATCACTTGAACTACTCGAGTTTCCTGATCCACTATCAGCTATTCCGGACGAGGAAAGAATTTTCTAACCTGTTGCCTTGTTGCCTCTATTTTTTGGCACAAATTCATCTCAACGCATTTATCCTTTTCTTCTATCATCTCCAAGTTATCATTCCAACAATCTTCTATCTTTCTATTGAAAACCAAAGTATGGTTTGGTTATATTGAAGATGATCTTTAACATCTCTTTCAATTGTATTAACTGATAACATTCGTATGAAAGATCGTTTTTTTGTCGATTTACTTAATCCAAGTGAGGTAATCCCTGAGCTCGTAATATTTCGAAGTAAAATAAGTTTCATAAGATATTTACCTTCTGATTTTTCATTGTATCCCGATATGGTGCCGCATATTGAAACTCTTCCAAAGACATTCATCTGGGAAATAACAATCGAACTAATTTTTCCTCCTACCTAAAATTATCAATAGATAAACAAATGATATAAGTAATTAACAAGAAATCAATTCGAAATTCGTATCGTTTATATTTCGTTTTTATAGTCACTTTCTTTGTGGCAAAACAAAGCAATCGAATAACGAGTGGCCCAAAAGTCGCGCAACGCTAACACAAAATGCGCATGAGTTGGTTTCACCCTACTAGTACAAGGTTACGCGTTTCTACCGAATATCTTACAGTTGTTCGTGTGTAAAGGAGCGGTGAGGGTATTTAAATGTGTAACGAATGTGTAACCATGGCAACGGGATCGAGTTATCGGTTCACAATTGCGGAACGCGTGTTTTTAGTGACCTCGTACTACCGTTATCATGCCGATTATCAAAACATTTTCTCCGATTTTGCCGAAAAATTTCCTTTGACTAACAGTCAAGTTCCGAGGCGTGAAACTGAGAGTTTTGTTGAAACACCGGCGCGATCAATCCGTAAAGCTTGCCATGAATTGGAAATTTCTCGTTCCAGCTTGCAGCGAATAATGAAGGAAGTAGGTATGCATGTTTACAGACCACGTCTTTTACAAGCATTAACAGAAGACGATCCGAACCGCAGACTTCAGTTTGCTGAGTGGTACGTAATTCGATGTGAAGCGTTCAAAGACTTCTTTAAAACCATTTTGTGGTCAGATGAAGCACAATTTAAATTAAATGGCCGAATCAACAGACACAATTGCGTATACTGGTCTACAGACAATCCGCATATCACCATCCAAGAAGAATTAAATGTTCCAGGTGTAACGGTATGGCTTGGTGTTTGCTCCTTCGGAATCATTGGCCCTTACTTTTTCGACACAACAGTAACAGGTGCTGCATACTTTGATTTGTTTATGGAACTGCGCGAAGAACTGAATAATAACCCGGATTTTTCTGGTCGTGTGTTAACTCTTCAACAAGATGGCGCGCCGGCCCATTACGCTGTAATTGTTCGCGAATTCCTAAATCAAAATTTTCCGGATTGGATTGGTAGACGAGGTCAAGTGGAATGGCCACCAAGATCTCCTGACCTGACTCCTTTAGATTTTGCAGTGTGGGGAATTTTAAAGGATAGGGTGTTCAAAAATGCTTTACCAGATGTGGAGACCATGAAAAACATAATCACCAACGAAGTCGATACGATGAATGCAGATAAACCTACACTTGCGCGCATCTGTAAAGCGATGTCTGAAGTGCACAGAACAAGAAGGAGGTCATTTCGAACATCTGTTATATGATGCCAAGGAGTCAGCTTTTGCCTTGCTTCAAACTAATTTTGTGTATTTCGTTTTTTTTTTCGAATAAATTTTGTACTTTTGCTACGCAATGTCATTTTTTTTAAATTGGTTGCGCGACTTTTGGGCCACTCTGTACATTTCATTCGTATAAAATGAAACAAACACTGACGATTTTTATAATTAAAGACTATTTTGTGCAATATTTCCTTTGGGTCATTCGTACAGCTGTTCACCTGATCTTGCAAAAAATTTTATTTATTTTGAAAGGTCACACAAATTCAGCGCCTTATTATGGAGGCATCCAAAATTGATTCTTTAAAAAAACGCGACCTCAAAATTCGGAAAATTTGTAGAGAAAAATGTTGCCTTACAACTGCCAACGTTAATAAAATGTGTCTATCACCTGAAATCAATATTTTAATGATTTTCAAACATACTCCGTAAAATTTTCGATATAAATAATAACTTTGCTTTTTAGCGAGTTTTTTAAAATCTATTTTTTGTGAAAAATCATCTCTAAATTGGAACAAAATTGAGTACTGACACTATAATATACTACTATCGCATTATTTGACGCGAGCTTCGATTACCAACCTAATGAGAGACTAAAAGTCACGTGTCAAATAGTGTGCATAATATTACTCCACAGCTATACACTATAAAGAAGTTTTAGTTCATAAATATGTAAAAAGAAACCTCCCGTGTCGGCTGGTAACGACGATCTCCCATAAAATTATTTTTCCTTCCTCGATAATTCCTTCATCGTCATTAGATAAAACCCGATACAAATTCCACATCATCGATCGTCGGCGTTGCAGGTTTTCTGCGGTTTTCCTGTAACCTGGTGAAACCTTCCACCAGACGATAGGTAATTTGCAAATATAATGGAAAAATAATCGATCACACCTTCCGAAAGCTGATTCATGGAGTCATTTTTTGCTCATTTTAGTAGATACTCCCTAATAATTCACCACAATCAAGCCCTTTTAAAAGAAAATTTGGAAAGTTTGCCGATATGAGGGCAATTCCTGAAACTTCCGTATCCTGTTTAAAAAATGTCCCTATCCCTCTCAAAAATAAACCAACGAGATTCGCTCTTACGTGAAAAAGTAAACATATGATTCCGTAATAGCTTTATAATATCCAATTTATAAGATAATTTCATGAGTAGCCATCTCTCTGGTTGAGAAAAAGATATTTTTAATCTGGTGAATAATCCATAAAAACATTTAATCTTTGGGATACAAATGATATATAACTTACGTTATCGAAATAGCAATCCACTCCATTTGGTGCTAATTTTTTCAATATTTCCGCAATATCATCTGTTTTATAATTGATGAAATGATCGAATCCCAATTCTTCTGTTAACCATTTACCTTTCTCATCAGATCCTGCTATCCCTATTACTGTGCATCCTTTTATTTTCGCTATTTGACCTACTTGGTTGCCTACTCCTCCGGCTGCCCCAGATACTACAACTATCTCTCCAGGTTTAGGTTTGCAAATTTCAAGAAAACCAAAATAGGCAGTATTCCTGGAAAGGATTATCGTTATCTAATCTGACGTGAAAACAAGTACATTTAAAAAAAATTCAATACATCTTACGGTGTAGATCTGCTGTATATTTTGGACAATAAATTGGTTCTATTTCTATCTATTTACCTACGTTTTATGTAAGGAAGAAGAGTGGAAAAAATCAATTTTGTATACATCGTTTATTAGTTTTAGTCCATACAAGCTTATTAAACCATTTTGTATGACCTTTTTGGCACTATTTTGTGTATAGTTTCCTAGTCTAGTAGAAAATATGCGAATGAAAATATGAAATCAGGGTACCATACGACAAAAAAATTATTTCTTCTATTATAGTGACATTAAAATCATGTGAAATAGAATTTAGTCAATTTGGAATACTTACCCAGTCATTCCAGCTACTCCAAGAGCTAGAGATAAAGGCAAATTTTTCAGTTTTTTTGATACGAATCGCGGAGCTGTTCCTCTACCTACAGTTCCTTGTACGTCCCCGGTAGATATTGTATGGGTCCTCCAACCAAATTGACCAATAACATGCTCTCCAACAGGATATTTTGGGTTTTTGCTGTCTATTATCCTACAAATTTGGAAAATAATGACAACCAAAATTACATCCAATAGATAACTGATAATAGGAATCAATTTCTTTAGGATAATTTTACAAACAGTTCGAGAACTTTTTAGTGAGTCTCGGCGACGATTTTCTGGTTTGATTCAACATGAAAATAACTCAATCTTCTAAAATAAAAGTCGCGTGTGTTCCAAAATACAATGGACACAACTATGTCAACCGATTGTTGCATCCGTATAGATGACTGTCTATGATTTGCGGCAACCTTTTAGAAAGAAGTTCCTTTATGTTAAAATGTAAAATGCAAACTCTGCTATAATATATCTTCCTGATATATACTGTACCTCTCAATTTCACTTTGTCATGTTCCATTCACAATTTATAGAAATTCTTGTCAATCTCTTATTTACATTATTATCTTTATCATAACTCAACTAATAATAACTAATAACTACTTAACAAATGCTAAAAATTACACAAAAACCCAGTTCATCCATGTATTATAAAAATACTTACTTAGCAACCTGAGATCCAATGAAAGTTTGTCCAATTTTCAAACCAGGTTCATAAGCTCTCATATATGGATCAACACTTAAGTAAACTGCTTCGGCAAGAAATTCTAAAAAGTATTCATTGGGGCGTAAATTTATAAATACAATTTAATGAATTATCAAACTATATCGAATCTCATAAATCAGGAGTTCGTCGCCGTAATCACCCAGCTTGATTCTTGATCGAATCTGTTTGTTGATACCTTTAATTTAATAGATTCGGAATCGGGTATCATTGTTTTAACATAACAATCTGATATCAAGATCAATCAGGAATTTAAATCAAACTATAAATTTAAGCCTGAACACACAATACTCTGCTTTTAACAAATTCTTTTCACCAACTGGAAAGGTTTAATCCTCTTGAGTCTCCTCTCTATTCCTTCAATTTGAAATAGCTCGATTACCTCAACATTGGTGTGGTGATCAAGTCTGACCATGACTCCTGGAAAATTTCACTACAGTTTGGTTAACAGTGTCTATATCCAGATCGTTGTGGAGACTACTGTTTCGAATGTACCAGGTGCATCCACGATGTTCATTAGTACCTTATACTCAAATCTTTGAAGGATTTATAGACTACTTTGACTAGCATTTGACACAGTTGAATACCATACGACCAAATGGGCTTGAGGATATGTTTATAAAATATAATCATATGTACAAACAGAATGGAATTTTGATGTTCACATGTATAGATTTTGATTTATTTATTTTAATCCTTCACTTTTTTGTCCAATCGCCTATTTTATTGATTGCTAGTTTAGCAGGATTGTTTACAAAAGCAAATTTTATGCAGCTCATCATTTATATTGATACAGAGGAATTTGACATTTGTAAAATTTCTCCGTTGACATAATTTTTTGAAATTTTGATGTGTACGGGGTTTTGTACTAGAAGTTTTATTTATGTTTATTAGTCAGCTTAGTGCAAAATGATAAAAATAACATTTCCGACAACAGGAAACCATTTTTCGTAAATGGCCGAATGATGAATGAAAATATGTCTGAAAATTTCGATTTTGGAGTGGTCATCTTTACAAAAATTCATCCCTGTCTTGCAATTTTGCTGCCAGTTTGACCAGCAAATAAGAAATACGAAGAATGTCATTGATGGAGGTAATAATTTCGGTAAATTTATACTTTCGCGGTCTCCTCGTTTTTTTGGCTCTCAAAAGTCTTAAAATCTTCCGATGAATTTTTTTTAAATCTTCGTTTTTAAGGTGGGCTTACGAAAAAAAATATGGGAATAAAAAAACTGAAAACTTGGTTAGTTTAGGTTAGGTTAGGGGGTGTGTGCTAAAAATTCAGAAAAAGTGCTAACTTTTGGTCTGTTTTTCAAACACTTCCCCACCCCCTGCCTCACGCTCCATTCCAAATTCTCTTCTCTGAAACAGTCAACCTTAGTAAGATACCATTTTTTTATTGGTGAAAATTTACAATTTACAAGTTAAATTCTAATATTGTACACTTGATTACAATAAGTGATTTTAAGAATGTTAATTGTTATTATTTTTAATTGTAAAAACATGATAAATCAACATTTTTGTATAAATTTTTGTTCAATCTGTTAGTTTTTTGTGTAGATTATGAAATAAAAAATATAGCAACTTCATTTTAGCATTTATAGCACTAAAATCAATATAAGTTTAAATATTTTTTTGTTTCCATATTTTTTATCATAAATCCGCAGTAAATACGAAGATTTTAAAAAAAAATTCATCGAAATCGGATGTTATTTCCATTTTCTAGAGCCAAAAAACTAGGGAATCATGAAAGTATGAAATTACCATCATTAAACCAAGAGCTTAAGACCTCATTATGATTATTTACAACAAAAATATGCTTCCTTGACTTTACTATTTATTAGGGTAATTCATTTCCGAAAAAAAACTTTTGTCGGTACTCAAACAGAATATTACTCTACATGTAGAAAAAGGAATCTCACTATAGTTCTCAATATTAATTATAAGTACTTTTTTTAAATAATAATACTAATACTTACTCATTTTTTACAATAATGCAAATCAGTTTTATGGACCTTGTAGGGAATTTTTTTCAAAAACTGTACTTTAATGACTCCTATTGGTGAACTAGTGCGAGTCACACAGAAAAACTCTAAAGCGATTTTGAAGAGCGTAAAATTCTCTACAAGGCCCATCAAACTGATTTGCATTATTGTAAAAAGTATTAGAAAATTGAGAAAAATAATTTTTTGTACATGAATTATAAATGGTTATACTTTATATTTAAATCATAAATACTTAAAATTGATCAAAATTAATGAGATGTATATTTATTAACATTTTGCTAAAACACCAAAAAAATGTTTTTCCGGAAATTAATCACCCTATTATTTATATATTATTGATATTGATATTTACATATCAATACAGTATAATACAAAGTCGAAATTGTGTAATTGATTACTTGATAGACGGTATAGTTCAAACGAGTTAAGTATTTAAGTGATAATCGTAATATATTGAAAAGATTATGAATAAACGTCGATCAGAGAACCGCTAATAATATTGACAAAACTCATAATTTAATTTCACACAGAAAACTGCAGAATTATTTTTGTATGAGTATCAGCAAATATTCGAAATACTTACCTCCATTTTTTAAAGGTGGCAAATCTTCTTCAATCAATTTAAGGTCGCCATCTTTTGGCCATCCATCAAAATGTCTATCGAGTATATAAACCTTAGCCCTCACCATATTTGTCACTTATTTCAACTAAATTCAAATATCGTAACTACATTTATAACACCGATCTTTGATCGCGAGATAAGCATTTAAAATCATTTTTCGATAGATAACAAATATTTCTAATTAAAATAACATAGCTATATACTTAAAAAAATTTAGTATTATTTACATTATGACGGAGCTTATATCTCACTAACAATACTAAATATCACTTATCACTGAGAATTGAAAATACGAATTCGGGAGAAAAATTTAGTTTGAATTCTTATGAATTGAAGTGGTTACATTGATTGTGGACTTGTCAGTTCACCGCTTTCCTCGATCAAAGATGGATCGACCAAATGAGCTCAAATATCTATTAGATTCACCTGCTATTAACCTTCTCTTCTTCTTCTACCCTAAGTAATTTTTACATTGTGCTGTCTCTTACAATTTTTCTCTATATTTTTGTGGAAGGAGGATAGTATGTGGATAATTTATATGGCTTCTCAGAATTTGATGATCTGGTATATTCAGCCTCCACTTTTCTATTAATTGTCGAAAGCTGACAGTGATCGCTCTCAATAAAGTCAGGCGAACAATTGTTTTGAAACTCATTGAGTAATTTTTAGATGGTCCCACGTCCACAATAAATTGATCTTTAATAAACAGTGTGTTGCTAAAAAATTGCCATTTACTTTGGATTTCTTCGTGGGCTGCATCTCCAGATATCTTCGTTCGTAATTTGTAGCATTTTTTCCTAATCGTATGACAAAGCCCGATCCACTTTTGGCAAATGTCCCAGACTCACATCTAGCTTTCCCGAAGGTATTAAGTTATTTGAATCTAATTTCAAATATTTGAAATGGAGCGAAGTCATTGGAAATAAACACGTAAAATTGTATTTTTTTTTTCAGGTTTCTAGCTACTGGCAACTCTTTTCGATCCATGCCTTTCGTATTCAGGATGTCATTATTTTCACGTCATCTACTCGCGATTTCTTTGCATCCGGAAGACTCTTATGTACGTTAAACATTCACTTGTTCAAAAATCCCCTACTTTACTGTAGTAATACCTGACAGGTTGATTGTAAAATAATAAAAAACATCAATTCAATATTGTTTATTTTTCACCTACACTTTTACAATAGCTTTTCCTACATTGACCCCTTTTAACATTTCCACAAACGCTTTAAACATGTTTTCGAATCCTTCTGTAACGGTTTCACGATACTTGAGCTTTCCTTCCTTTATCCATTCTATATTTTGTTCAATCCCTTCATGCCATCGTTCTATCCATCTAGTTACCAGGAACCCTTCAATTCGTAACTGTTTACCAATTATGAACATATCGATGGAAGAATCTGAAAAAATTGAAAAATTGCGAGAGATAATCAAGGAAAACTGAAACTACTTTGAAGAATAAACGAGAACAAGCAATCTTATATTCTGAGAAAAATCTAAGAATAACAACGAAAATAAAGCAAATGATAAAAAAAAAATATATGAAGGACTTAAACAGCTAAGGGATACGAAAATATGAAATATTGAGGCCTTCTTGAAAAAATAGGGAGTGTAATTACTCGACAAATGATTGCATATTATACGACAAGTTTCAGTTTTCTGAAAAAATTTCAATTTATTTGATTTTATTCTGTGTAAAAAAACAATAAAATAGTTAGCGAATAAATATTACATATACTTCAAAAATTCAGAACTAGTATAAAAAGAAAATAATTTATGGAAAAAGCAACAAGAACCCTATAATGAATCTCTTACTAAATCAAAATTTATTTCTGCTCGATGTGCAAGAATTTCTATGTAGCAAGCGGTGAACGAACGAAAATATTTGTGTAACAAAAATTTTGAAATTATTTAACACATTTACTTTTTGCTGCTTCATTGTAACCGGAAATAGAACCGCATTTTGAAACTCTTCCAAAGTCATTCATCTGGGAAATAACAGTTGTACTTATTTCTCCACCAACCTACGGAAATTGTAGTTTATGAATATCATTTTATAGACATTGTGACCTCATCAAACTAGGATCAAATAATACTTGGTTTGCACGAGTGCAAATATGTACAATACATTTATTTTTATAGTAATAGTTTGATCAATATTAGTATTCTGAAATTTTTAAATGAAAACCAAACATGTATGCAATATTTCGCATGAAAACTTGCACACAAAAAATCTATCTGCAAGATAGATGTCGCTATTAATTAATGCTGATCATAAGCTCGCTTGCCACGAAAAATAAAACGAAAATTAGTTTACTTTCGAACTAAATCAAAGTTTTTAAATTAAAATTGTTGTAGAACATGTATTTTAGATTCTAGTTTATCTATTAATAGTAGACAACAATATTCCAAAATTGAAATTCAGTGGTAAATACTTACGTTATCAAAATAACAATCCACTCCATTCGGTGCAAATTTTTTCAATGTTTCAGCAACATTATCCGTTTTGTAATTTATGAAATGATCGAATCCCAATTCATCTGTCAACCACTTACCCTTATCATCTGATCCTGCTATTCCTATAACCTTGCACCCTTTTATTTTAGCTATTTGACCTACTTGATTTCCTACACCCCCTGCTGCCCCAGAAACTACCACTGTTTCCCCAGCTTTAGGATGACATATTTCAAGGAAACCAAAATAGGCGGAATTTCTGAAAAATAAAATTTCATAATCTATACATTGCTTTCCTTCTACCAAATTATTCTCAATTTCTAAAAAAATTCGGGTGGAATAGAATAGATTCCTTCTTTTTTTTAGAGCTGCGTTAATTTTTACTGCAAGCACAAGATGCAGCAATCCATTCTGGTATATCCAATCCTGACTTACAAGTGCATTTAGATCTATCGGGATATTATTCCTTCATCTATGTCTGGAGTTTCCTCAGCGACTCTTGACAGACAATTTCTTTTCCCATTAGTTCTCTATGAAATGAAATCTAGTTCAAGCAATCCTCTGATCATTTAATATAACTAGTTCTTTGTTATCTCACGTTCTCTATAATCTTATCAATCTGTTCTATTCGAAACCATTTGATAGTAGTTTTTAATGTTTCAGGCTTTTGACTAAAAAATGTTTTCAATACCAAAAGATACTGAACCAACTTTTCATATACTGTTTATAGAGTTGTTAAAGTATAATAAAAAAATTTCACAAATTGAGTATTAATTTCGAACTAATCACTCATCCCGACAAATGATTTTCTTTTAGTAACGTTGTTAAACTTTCTTCTTGTTTATATTCAGACAAAGAATCTACATTTTTGATGGTAGTTAACCAATATATTATCTATATTGCAGCTGCTATAATTTTTCCCACCTATTACTTCCTTAGGCGTCAATTATAACAAAGAAGACAAAGTTATTTAACCTAAATACTTACCCCGTCATACCAGCTGCTCCAAGAGCTAGAGATAATGGCAAATTTTTCAGTTTCTTTGACACTAACTGCGGAGCTGTTCCTCTACCAACAGTTCCTCTAACTTCCCCAGTTGAAATTGTATGGGTCCTCCAACCAAATTGACCAATAACATGCTCCCCTACTGGATATTTAGGGTTCTTACTGTCTATTATTCTAAGAATAGAGTTACTTTATTTAAAAAAAAAAACGTGAAAATGTTACCCGAATGTTAAGCCGAAGTTTATTTATTTGTATCAAAATTATCATTCGTATAATAATCTGTGTAACATCAAACAACAAAGTTGCACACTTACGTTCCATCCTTCTTTGTTTTGGAGAATTTCTATTCAAACTAACTTTCAAAAGTTCGAAACTTGAAACAATTGAAACATACAGACTATATTAGACAACTATTTGTAAGAGGATTTGTTCGAATCGTTATTTGGTTTGTTCTTTGGAAAGTTGAGATATCTAATCAATAAACTCGTGGAAATTTATGTAAAATACTTACTTGGCAATCTGAGATCCAATAAAAGTTTGTCCTGGTGAAAGACTAGGCTCATAAGCTCTCATATAGGGATCAACACTCAAGTAAACTGCTTCAGCGAGAAATTCTAGAAAGTATAAGTGGAATAGGTGTTTTTCAATCTAGTGATCATATTTAACACAATAGTTTCATCCTGATTCACGCTAGTTAAATCAATAGTTATCATTATATAGATATTACTTTGAAACATGTAATTTAAATAAGTTTTTTTCTAGATAATTATGTAATAAAAGGGTTGATAAATAATGAGGCTATTTATTCACTGCTACCACATTCTTCAGATACCGAAGGTCTCTCTTTAAACAGAAGAGACACCAGACTCAGACTCAGAATGCTTGGTAACCTTCAAACATCATCTAAGTGAATTTTTTCGTCAATATATCACAGTAGATGGAAATTGGTTACACCATTATGCCCCAGAAAATAAAATACAGTGGAAATAATGAATTCATCTGGTCAGGCTTCTATTATGCCGATCTAGCAGCACTTTAAGTTGATAGATCTGAAAAGAAGCGATCGTATTTGTTGTATAAAAAAGAAAAACAAAAAAATAGCCGAATTTGATTACAACCTATTGCCTCATCCACTATATTCATCTGAACTAGCTGCTTCCAATTAGATCCTCTTCCCAAAATCGAAAAAGTAGCTTTGATAACATGTTGTTGCAGTTTTTATGTAACGTGATACACTTCAGAATAAAGTTCAAATACACAAGCCAGTCGTCGAAGTATGAGGCGCGTGAATAGATGCACTACTCCAATTACTACAAATACCCATTTTTCTCAAAAATTTCACTAAAAACATCTCAACTAACTTGCAATGACTATGATAATACATCGTTATATGATTTTACGAAACCATTTTCAATTTAGTTTTTCTAAACCCGTTTTGAATCAATAATTTTCCTTATGAATAATGTACAGACCTTTAATTATAGATTGAGACAATTATCTCGTTTTTCTGGCAAAACTGAAGATCTGACAACTATGTAAATGCCACTAGTACATCGATCTTATTACAAAACTCTAAGAGCACAGATTTTCTTATAAATTGTGATTGAATGGTTTCGTTTTTTATTCTCTAATATACTTTTGTAATATTGAAAAACTCACCTCCATTTTTTAGAGGTGGTAATTCTTCTTCCACTATTTTCAAATCGCTTTCTTTTGGCCAACCATCAAAATGTTTGTCAAGAACAAATAATTTTGCCTTTACCATGTTTGTTACTGAACGTTTGCTAAACGAATTGAACCATATAATTTTGGTATCATTCATTTTAACCGACGATCTATAGATAACCAGTTGTTGATATGAATAGATAACCTTTTTTGTAATTTATATCGAAATCAAACGTTCATATCAGCATTCTTAGCAATAGGAATTATAAACCGTTTTGTAAAACTCATTTTTTAAATCTATTTTGTTCAAAATTGACGTAAAAACATTTTTATTTCATGATAGATCTATCTAAATGAACCATATCGATAACAAATTCTGTCAATTGGTTTTCCTTTATCCCTCCGAATAATATGTGGGAAAGAAATAAAAAGCTTCCATGAAAACATATCTATAAGTTTAGTTTGGATCCCTCACGACTCACGTAAAGTATTAAATCGTTTTCTCTCAACTTTTGCGCGTCTAACGTGGGTGTTTTAATATCCAAAAAGAAAAGAATATCCAGTTACTGAACTGAACATCCTTTAATTCAGCCTCGGCGATAAGTTTTTAAGCTTTTCAACACGTTAAGGGCCGATACAGATTTTCCACTTGGGACCTCTACAACGTCTGTTGTTGATAAATGACTATTAAAGTCTGTCATATATTTTCTGAATTATTCTTTATTTGGTAACGTAATCTTTATATTAACAATTAGTTTTTATAAATGTCTATTAAATAATATACAAATATTCTTTTTACTTTTATCAGTAACATTATGTTGAACCCCACTTTTGACAATATAAATATTTTTTTATATGGAAACGTATAGAAAAAATGGAGAAATCAACATTTTTAAAGGAAATGAGGATAATAAATGAAACAATAAAATAGGAGAAAGAAGGAATTAGAACAAGAAAGTTATGTTAAAAGTTATGATAAAAATGGAATAAAGATACAAAACAAATAATCACAAGATATCATCTTCTTTAGCAAGGTGATGATTTTACTACGTAGAGGACGAAACCTCTATCTACCTCTATCTTGAAGTGTGAATGGACCTTTAGAAAATGAAAATCTTTAGCAACTACATCCTGAAGTTCCTGAAAAGAGTGGGATTAATAGACTGTAAACTGTGATCATCCCTAGTGTCACAGCGAAAGAGATGACACAAAACATCCTTTGAGTCGCTGTGTGTATGACACCCTTAAAATTATACATGGATAACTATCCCCACAATAGATAATCCAACGAGGAATTGCCAAGAAAAAGTGTAAATGAAGGAAAAAGTAAAGAAGAAGAAGAGCCGAGGAGAAAATGGATTACCAGACAGATCGAAGTGAGGAAAAACTTCTGGATGGAATGAAAGTATTTACTAGTGAAACAATAATATGTGATAAAGAAAAAGAATACACTGTCTTGATACTACCAGTGAAAAGGCATGGGATTAAAGCAGGAGAAAGACGATTTTTTCCTCATTTTATTATTTTAATCAGATTAACTGTCGCATTAATCACGTATCCTTTCATAACCCTATAGACAATATTATTATATATGTTTCCTAAACTTTTTCTTTGCAGTATTTTACTTATTTCACTAATTCAAAATGCGTTTTCCTTAACTTACCAGTTTTTAATGATATAAATGCTAAAAAAGTATGTGAAAAAACCAAAATATCATTTTTTTTCAAGTTAGCTTTCACACAATTATTTGTAAACTGAATCCTTCGTACACAACATCCAGTTTCATCCAAATAATAGACTTCACTTTATAGAGATAGCTTAAGACATACTCATCGAACATGAATGCTGTACGTCTATGTACTACTGGCACCATATGTGCATAAATAATAAAGAAAATGATATGAAGTATTTATTATAGGACAGCCTAACTCATATTTTCCTGTCATATGACTGCTTGAAGGTTTAAGAAGGACGATTCGAGTAGTTCAGAATATTTATCTTGTTTCTTTTTAGATGTAAATCCAGGAAAACCCAAGTCTGTTTTTTATTCCATATAACTGACATCTCCATAAAACTATTCCATGGGAAAATTTAATAAAATCATAAATCCAGAAAATTGAAGTTTGTTTCTCACAAAATTTTATACTCTTTTGAAGTGTTTACGATTTTAGATTGTTGATAAGTAATCTAATAAGGTATATTCAATTAAAGATTATTTTTTGACTATCGAAATATCAAGGATGTGTATCATAATAATTTTAAGAATTATTTTTACTACTATTTTACTATTTTTATCATAATTTGTTTCATTACTTGTTAACAACTGATAACCATGAGGCAGCTATTTGAAGGAAAACATTGAAAAATAAAAGAAATTTTCAAAAACCACAATAGCGTCAACCTGATCGTGATCTGAAACGCTGATTGTTCTTTGGACACTAATCGGATCGTAGTCATACAAGAAATGTTACTTAAATTTCGAGAGAGACAAATAAAACAAATATTCATGATAGAATATGGCTTCACTGTTCTTCAAAATATTCTTAATTAATATACACTTTTAAATCCGTTTGTACCAATTGTCGAAGCATTTTTTCCATTCCAATTAAGGTACCTCCAAACATGTGATTTGACGCATCAACCGCTTCTTCAGATGTAGAAAAACGTCGATCTTGCAATTTATTTTTGGTCTGCGGAAATGAGAAGAAATCATTGGGTAACAAACAAAAACTGTACGGCGGATGTTTTGACTGTTCAAAAACGTTTTTGTTTGAAATGATCTGTTAAGTTGAAATTTTTGCAGCCGTTGGTGATATTGATATTCGTACTGAACACACTGTTTACACCATCACTACACCAAAACAGTCTATAAAAACGATAACTTGGTTATCTTCCATCCTACGTCTTTAAACAAGGGAAAATAGAGGGTCTCGATTGCGGACCAGCTGCGGACAATGCAGAGATAATGAGGAAGGGTTTTAGTGGGTCCTACAAGTATATTACAGCCCCATACAATTTTTTAGTTTTCTTCGCATATTACATAACCCTTATATAACCAAAATATTCATTATTTTTTTTTAAATTCAATCATTAATTCAATCAATTTATCAAAGGAAATCTGAAACACCATATTCCGGTTCCCTTTGTGTATCAGATGTCTGTGAATATTGGAGATCCAAAAATGAAATTCTAATCGAAATTATTCATTTATTTTAAACCGAATCCATACTTTCTCGTCAATACGTCATTTGATACTGACTCCAGGGTCGTATCTCGTTCGAAATTATTTGTAATTTACTTTGAAACGTATTTACTACACAAGAACAGATCGATGTAATTATACAAATTATAAGACCAACTAATATGATGATAAATTAGATTAACCAAGCACAATCAAATTGAATATTCAAACAAAGAGATAACTTACACAAAAACGATTAAAAACTTTGTTTAGATTTTATATAATGGAGATAAATTTGTAAACCTAAAGTTAATATAAAAATAGCAGGTATGTTAATAATATAAAAAAACTTTTCTAAAAAAACGATTTAGCAAGATTTCAAAGTGCTCAGGATAGAGATCGTAGGTAGCAGTGAATGTTGACATTCATGAAGTCAGAATTTAATTGTTGACAAAAAAGTTTTTACAATATCAAAAGCGCGGGCGCTTAAATTCCATATAAATATTTATTGCCCAAATTGTTTTTACAATATATTATTTTTCTTCTCAATAACTGAAAATGATGAAAATCTATAATGAATTGGTAGCAGACGTTATTTATGCAATCAAAGGCGTTCTGGGGTAACTCAAACTCTAGTTTAATATGAAACTAACAATTTCAACAAAGTTTTTTCGAATTGTTCACTTTTTCATAATACCTTGAGTAAATGATTTTGGTTTTCAGTTGCCTTAATTCTGTTATGAAAAGTTGTTGACCACTCTGCCACCAATCACCTTAATATTTATGTGACTACTTTCAATTTCAATAATAAGAAAGGGCAAGGCGGTTCTCCTATAGAAAAAAAATTCAATTGCCAAATTGAATGCCCTTTTCAACTCCTCCCGATCTTTATCTTTTACCTTCCAAGTCACCGCATGGATTCGACTCTTTGTATTTATTTAAAAGGCTGAGGTTTGCTACATATTGTTAATACATCTTTCTTAAATGTGACAACTGACAAAAGAATGTGAGTTCTGAGGTTCTGTGATCTGAGACCCGTTAAATAGAGCATGGAACGAAGTAGAGACATTAACCTCAAAAACTATTTTGTTCTCAATTTATCAATTAGGTAATTTGTTTCTATTAAAGTTCGTACCGTTCGGAATACGAAAGGTTTGAATGAATGTCACTTACAGTAAGTTTATTTTAAACAAATTACTTATCACACATGTTTTTTATAAAATCTTTTCTTGTTAAAATGAAGTAACGAATCAATCTTCCCGATTACTTTAAAAACACCTCGTATATTTTTTTTATTCCATTTCCCAAATAATACGCACTTTTATTGAATTGAATTACCCAAAGGTTGAAATCTGATGAATGTATCTGGAGGGTTTCATTCACGGTTTATTTATTATTGATTCAGAATCAAATGCGAAAGGTAGATATTTCTTTTTGTTGTTTTTCAACCAACAAATATTTGAAATCAATCCGGTGAAAGATTGATTGAGATAAATTTAAGTGAGAATTAAGCTGCTATTTATTCTTTGAATTAAAAATAATAGTGAAACAATGTTTTTTGTAGAGATGAAAATTGATATTTTTAAAAAGTATTGAGAACGAACCAACTAAAACCAATGCCAAAGCAATCTTTGGATTATAACCTTAAATCATACAGTTAGTTATATGGAGCACCAGTAAGAGGAAAAGGTTCAAACATCTACTAGGACTAGCATCAACTAATGGGAAATTTTGCAATTCAATCGATTCCAATTGCAAGCGTAGGGCATTGCGACCAAGTACTTTCCCTGATTCACTGTAACATTCCATCGTATTGTTCAGTCGAAGAACCACTATTTTGATATAAGCTACGCTAGTACCAGCCATCGCAGAGGATACATCTATGTACGTATGTGACTCCTTCGCATAGCTATAAGAAAATGGCTTCCATGACTCAAGCCCCATTTTTTTTAGCTGATACTTGTTTATTTTACAACCATACCTCCTTATTTTTGTTATTATCCTTATGTTCATGGTTTATTGATATTTATTGAAATAAAAATGATAATATTATTGTCCAAATATAAAAATGTTTCAAATATATTTCTTCTGGTCTCTATTTCTAACATTACTACGACTACTATTTGGTGGATTCTAGTTTTGAATTTTGTTTCTCTACAAGGCTTGAGTTGGGATACTTTTGAATAAGGTTGTTTGCGTGTGTGGGCTCCTACAAAGAGTCAAGAACATCAGTAATTGCTTTATATCCTGTCCTCGGCCAATTAACGAGATCATCAGGTCATACGCACACCGAAGAAATGGATTCAGGATGTAGTGGTTCGCCTAATGCCGGAGAGAAGTCATGTACGAAGGCCAGGTAGTTTTCAGGAACGTCATATTATGCTGTTGCTTTTAGATAAATAGCATTAACGCAATTTCCCCTTGAGTTTCAAGGAAAAGGACCGTAGTAGGAGCCACGAGAAGGCGAGTTGATCAGCGATTGCTTTATTTCCTGTCTTCGGGTAATTGGCGAGTCCACCAGGTCATACGGACGCTGAAGAAATGCGTTCAGGATGTAGTGGTACACGTAATGCCGGAAAGGAGTCATGTACGAAGCCAGGTAGTTTTCAGGAACGTCATATTATGCTGTTGCTTCTAGATAAATAGCATTAACGCAATTTCCCCTTGAGTTTCAAGGAAAAGGACCGTAGTAGGAGCCACGAGAAGGCGAGTTGATCAGCGATTGCTTTATTTCCTGTCTTCGGGTAATTGGCGAGTCCACCAGGTCATAAGGACGCTGAAGAAATGCGTTCAGGATGTAGTGGTACACGTAATGCCGGAAAGGAGTCATGTACGAAACCAGGTAGTTTTCAGGAACGTCATATTATGCTGTTGCTTTTAGATAAATAGCATTAACGCAATTTCCCCTTGAGTTTCAAGGAAAAGGACCGTAGTAGGAGCCACGAGAAGGCGAGTTGATCAGCGATTGCTTTATTTCCTGTCTTCGGGTAATTGGCGAGTCCACCAGGTCATAAGGACGCTGAAGAAATGCGTTCAGGATGTAGTGGTACACGTAATGCCGGAAAGGAGTCATGTACGAAACCAGGTAGTTTTCAGGAACGTCATATTATGCTGTTGCTTTTAGATAAATAGCATTAACGCAATTTCCCCTTGAGTTTCAAGGAAAAGGACCGTAGTAGGAGCCACGAGAAGGCGAGTTGATCAGCGATTGCTTTATTTCCTGTCTTCGGGTAATTGGCGAGTCCACCAGGTCATAAGGACGCTGAAGAAATGCGTTCAGGATGTAGTGGTACACGTAATGCCGGAAAAGAGTCATGTACGAAGCCAGGTAGTTTTCAGGAACGTCATATTATGCTGTTGCTTCTAGATAAATAGCATTAACACAATTTCCTCTTGAGTTTCAAGGAAAAGGACCTTAGTAGGAGCCACAAGAAGGCGAGTTGATCAGCGATTGCTTTATTTCCTGTCTTCGGGTAATTGGCGAGTCCACCAGGTCACAAGGACGCTGAAGAGATGCGTTCAGGATGTAGTGGTACACGTATTGCCGGAAAGGAGTCATGTACGAAGCCAGGTAGTTTTCAGGAACGTCATATTATGCTGTTGCTTCTAGATAAATAGCATTAATGCAATTTCCCCTTGAGTTTCAAGGAAAAGGACCGTAGTAGGAGCCACGAGAAGGCGAGTTGATCAGCGATTGCTTTATTTCCTGTCTTCGGGTAATTGGCGAGTCCACCAGGTCATACGGACGCTGAAGAAATGGATTCAGGATGTAGTGGTTCGCCTAATACCGGAAAGGAGTCATGTACGAAGCCAGGTAGTTTTCAGGAACGTCATATTATGCTGTTGCTTCTAGATAAATAGCATTAACGCAATTTCCCCCTTGAGTTTCAAGGAAAAGGACCGTAGTAGGAGCCACGAGAAGGCGAGTTGATCAGCGATTGCTTTATTTCCTGTCTTCGGGTAATTGGCGAGTCCACCAGGTCATACGGACGCTGAAGAAATGCGTTCAGGATGTAGTGGTACACGTAATGCCGGAAAGGAGTCATGTACGAAACCAGGTAGTTTTCAGGAACGTCATATTATGCTGTTGCTTCTAGATAAATAGCATTAACGCAATTTCCCCCTTGAGTTTCAAGGAAAAGGACCGTAGTAGGAGCCACGAGAAGGCGAGTTGATCAGCGATTGCTTTATTTCCTGTCTTCGGGTAATTGGCGAGTCCACCAGGTCATACGGACGCTGAAGAAATGCGTTCAGGATGTAGTGGTACACCTAATGTCGTAGAGTAGACATGTAAGAAGGCCAGGTAGTTTTTGGGAACGTTGCTTCTAGATAAATAGCGTTAACGCAATTTTTTTGAGGTTTGAGGTAGTATGACGGATAGAGATGAGATGAGATTATTATCTGCTTTGATAGCAGGATTGCCAGTAGCCATGAGCTATTCTTATAGTATCTCGAAATAACTGAACTCTTCGGTGTTTGTAGAAAATAATACTTTGGTTAAGAAAATGGTAATAAATCTAAAGGACTAACATCCAAATGGTCTTTTTAATGCTTTTACAGTTAGAATTCGGTTTTAAATTTATGGTAGTATATAGAAATAATGCTACTCATATATGAGGCATTAATTTAATTATTAATATAAATTTTTTATTTCTCCTATTGCTACTTCCCGTACATGTAAGTGCGTTGTACCACGTTGAAATCATTCCTTCTCTGAACTTCGTATAAATCAGTTACGTTTCTCAACTTAGCCTTCTATTGGGAATCATTAAAATTGGAATCACGTGGTCAAAGACATCACACGATTGTTTTTTGACAATTAAAATACGAAAAGAATAGGAATGCGTGAATTGGAATCGATTTTTGAATCGAAAAATCTCCAGTTCAACAGACGTTATGCTGGAATGTCTTTGTAATTCAGATAGACATCGAACCGGGTAATCGCGTGAAGCAAATATTCTTTTTTTAAAACCAAAAATCGTTGAATTCCTTTATATTGTAACAGTCTCACGTTCTAGAAAGAATTGTAAACTAATCTAATAGATTAACATACAGTTTAACATTATAATGATTGTCAGGTTTCCTTCTTTCACCAATTATTTTATTAGTACAAGCTATTGAAATGATTATAAATAAATTGCAAGTCACTTGAAGCTGAAAATTTAATTATTCATTGAAAAAATCACAATACAAATATTAATATGAGTTGCAGACTACTGTAAACATATTTTCTATTCTGTATATATATATACTTAATCAACATCCAAATTTAGGCACTTGGCTAACTCGTTAGAATACTCACAGCCGTCATTAATTTCTACAAGACAAATATTAATGTTTTAATATAAATATTTGCTTCAAATTGTGAGAGAAAATATAAAATTTAGTCACTTTAAATACAAATTGATTAATAGAATCTCAAATTCTCAACAAAATTACCAACAAGAAACGATGTGTGGGCATAATTGCAGCAACACTCATTGAATTTTATCAGAAATTATAACCTTTTACCATCAACGTCATTCAATAGCTCATCAGTGAAGTTGCGACACTATTCCAAAGTAATTGCATGTTATATCGTAAATGATTTGACGATATAAATCCATATTTCAACTTTTTTATCTAAAGTTAGTTTGAAATTCAATGTTTGTGGGAAATTCTATTTTTGATACAAAACGAGAATCAGTCAAAAATAGTAACTTAAGAACGGGAAAAGACATCACAGTTTTTTTCAAAACTATCTTTACAAGAGCAGCCAGATCGGATTCGTAGTTTTGTTATATGATTCTTGTTTTTGGAAGGAAAAGACATCACTCTGGATAACAAGCGCAACGTTAAAACACTCTCAGAGTAATGTCTAACACTGTTTAAGCTCAACTCGAGGGAGTTTCTGCATCATTCCGTGACGGTCAACTAAATATGGTACTTGAAAGAAACAGAGAACGTGCTCCAAAGAGAGCGAAAACTGTCCTATCGGTCTGAAAGATGATAGTTATTATATGCTGGGCTTAAAAAGTGTGATCAACATCGAGTACCTATTCGATCGCAGGGCCTAACTACTCGTACGCCCAATTATTGGGGTCAATTCGAGGCTGCCACATTTAGCGAAGGAAAATATGATAGCACAACGTCTTTGCTAAAGCCAAATTTGTATACGAGCTATTGTCCCATCTACCATATCCACCATATTTAGCCACGTGCGATTTCTTTTTGGTTTTAGACTTTCAGTTATTTTTAATTCAATTGAATTCTGATTTTTTTAAAAATAACCTACCACTTGTGGATAATCTGTTGAAACATTTCCTAATTTCTCTTAAATATTTAATTCTTTTCATATCGTCATCGGTTACATGTTCTTGGATCCATTTAATCATCAATGTTTCCGATGGTAATTCATCATCATCTAGCTAGAATCAAAATACCACATTTCGGAACGAGTAAATCAATAGTGTAAGTAAATGAAAGTTTAAATTTGAAATAGCATCAACGAAGTGATAACATTTAATGAAAACAATGAAATAATCTTTATCTACAAGCTTATTGAATATCATTTTATGAGGATTGTCTGAAAATTTAGCGACCTCAACCAGATTTGAGGCATTCTTACTAAAATTTTAATCATTTTGGACGCTTATTTCCTGATAAACAATGGTATAAGTGAGTTGTCATTTTGCTAAAAACGGATAAAGTAGAGTATCGAACTGTCATTACATATTTGTTTCTTCAAGGCAAAACGCCTACGCAAAGTTAAGAATTAAATGGAGACTCTGCACCATCATTTACGACCCTAAAATTTTAGCTAGCTAAAATCAAACGTCACCATATAAGCTATTTACGTGTTGGGTTCCGCGTTTGCTCAACTGGAACGTTTCTCAGGCCTTATAGACGCTATTTAAGCAAAATTGTATCGTTTCATAACTGTAGATGAAACCTGGATCCACCATTACACTCTTAAAACGAAAAACTAGTCAAGACAGTGGATTACAAATGGCGAACCTGCGCCTAAAAATGCAAAGATGTTGCATCGGGCGGTAAAGTGATAGCAACTTAAAAAGGAGACTTTGCTGAAAAATAAAAATAGTTAGGAAAAAAATATCTTGTTTCTTTTTTAGGTCGAGAATGTTTTCAACAACCTTACGAGAGTTATTGAAGTTGAAGTTGGTAGAACTAGTAAACATTCGATGTCACTAAAACGTTCAAGCTAAACGTTTATAACTCTCTAACAATTTTGCTGAAACTTTAAATAATTATTCCTTGTTGAATACGGGTAAACCTAAATATTTAACGATAATGAAATAAAAAAGGAGCAACTATATTTTTGTCGTTTTATTATTGTGGTTTCAGTCAGTTAATACTCATTAATTAAGAATTGATATCAATCAGTTCCAGCCACTGCTTTTTAATAATTCAAATTAACCATGTAAGTTTCTCTAAAATCGATTCATTTGCTATCGAAACTGATGATTTTATATTGTCTGTTGTCGCTTTACGTTTTACAAATTTGACGCTATAACTATTTCAAATTGCGCTCTAGTCTAATTCGTACGACATGACCGCATTTGACGCTATAATTCATCGCCAAGCATCAGCATGAAATTGCAGAATACACCGTTGGATATATAATGATTTGTTGATTCTTAATATTTTGAAAATGCTGTCTGGTACTAAATTGAAGTCTTTAAATTGCCACTTTTCTAGAACAATCATTAGAGATTCTCTGAGGCTCCTGGTTGAAAAGCTAAACCAATTCTGAGACAAACTGACACTGGCATTCACTTAAACACTCATTATCATTAATATGACACAATTAGTAGAAAGTGAAAAAGCAAAATATGACAATAATTGTCATCTGGAATCTCCATATTATCAGAATAGAGTAAAGGAAATATAGTTTGGTCTTTATCAAAAGATGTTATGACATTGACAACTTATATACATAATTATATTAATCTATAGATCACCTACAACATCAACTTTCCCAACAACTATACAATTATTTCAATAAATATGATACTAATGTAAATCATACAAGACATTTCACTAAATTAAAATCAAAAACTCCCAAAAGCAAGTACATTGTAATGATTGTGTAGTTGTTTATATAGGACAGACATCTCAGAATTTAGAAAATAGATTAAACGGGCATCAATACGATAAAAACTGCATTATAAAAATTTAAAAATTCTTGGTACGGAATTAAGTACAAAAGAAGAGAATTTTTAAAAATGATAGTAGTTATAGGTGAAAATGTCGATTTTTTACCAAAATTACCAACCTATTATGAATTTGTACTCACCAATTCCATGTTGTTAAATATACATTGACTCACGCACTGAAAAATAAAAAATTATTGACTCAATGACTTTGGTTAGGTTAAATTAATTAGTGACACTCATCTCCCAAATACATGTATGTATACGAAGGTGGTTTGACATAAAAGGTTGACAATACTCATATTACGATAAATATATTATAAATTTCAACTGTGTTTCTGATCTTATATTTTAAAATGTTTCACAAATCTGACTGAAAGATTTGTTTTAACACACATATAAAGAAAAGTGTTTTCTTTAATAATTAAACACTATATTTAACGTGGAAAACAATTAAAGAAACCGAGGAGAAACTACGTGCATCCCTGCATCTCTGCTTTTAAAAATGTTCATAAGCTGTCTAGTTAGGTTTCATGATTGCTTAATATCGATTAAAAGCTCCTTCGTGCTTTATAGAAAACAGAAACCGTTTTTTCGGTGTATAAGATCATGGTAACAGTGTTTCATGATTTTTGAGGAGTAATCTTTATTGATTAGTTAGAGAAAAGGAAAGAAACATCAATTTGACTCGTTTTGATAACGAAAACACAACCATCTTTATCGAAAGAAAGTGTTTTGAATTATTACAACAACGCGACAGCCCATTTTCTGCTAATTTAGAGAAAAATTAGCCGTACTGGGTCCCACAATTTTCATCTAATATGCTTCCTTCCAATTATCTTCTGTTACCATTAAATGATCTAATGAGAAATGATTACAGACGAATAAAGATGTAATGGCAAAGACATCGCATATTTGTCAGAATGGTTATATTTTAATACTTTGAAAAATTTGAAACTCGCTGAAATTAGTGTATAGAGATTATGCTGTCTCTACAAATACTTTATCAATCTCCATCAAAAAACGTTTTACGAGCTTAGACCAACAAAAATATTCATAATCATGTGTTCAAAAAGTCTGAGGAGCTTCTATGGATTTCCAAAAAACGACATACACTGATGGTCTGTTTTCAGAGAGGTCACTGCCCCGTGAAGACAATAGGCATGGGAATGGATAACAACTGGAAATTTTACAAGCAGTCTATAGAGACACCAGAGCATCTGTTTTGAGAACGTCCTGTCCATTCCATCAAAAGACTCGAAGGAATAGTGAAAACACGTGGAAGTGGGATATAAATACCCCAAAAAAACCTCCTTTGGTAGGAGTCTACGTAGGGGAAAGCAGAATAATGAGTCTTGTACAAAATATCTTCCAGGTATAGTTGTAGAGTGGCTGAAATGCCAAAGCAAATGCACAAACAATCTACAATCTACAATAATTTATAAATAATAATTGTTTACTTGGTTATCATTATTATTGCTATCGCTGTTAGTTTTGCTATTATTGTTACTTCGTTTTCTTCGTCCGTAACTGTAGAAGTCTTCTGAAACAATCAAAAGAACCAATATCTTAACAAAAATTGATACCGATGATGTTTCCTGTTGGATTTTGTGATTCTTTTCTATTACTAAAATACTAAATTATATCGATATACGTTAAATAGAGATGCTAGGTCGATATTCGTCTGAATTCCATATTCCCAAAAGAAGTTTTACCACAGGGCTTCAAATAAAAACCCCCACTCATCCGTATTGAAGTAAACATGAACAGTAGACCTTGGAAGCAATTGCAGAGCGTGTTGGACGGAAATCAACCCTAATGGTGGGTCCACATGAGACAGACTTCCATAAAATTCTAGAGAATTTTGTCTGTGCATACTAGACAGTACAGACAAATATCGGTGCGATCCGAAAGTCGGAGTATGCGTGTAAGTCTGCGTATTTATCGTAGCTAAGAAATTTAAATTGTATTTTCGAACGGAAAATAATGAAAATTCTGTACAGACATTCTATCCAAATGTTTGGGTAATTTTTTTTACTTCATAGTCATAGTTTGGACCCACCATAAGATCGAGCTCGAAGCATATCTGGGACAACCCATAAACGAAAATTATATTTTACAATGTTTTTGAAACAATGAAAAGTAACATTTTGATTTGGAATCCCGACTACTTAAATTTTGCCCCGATATTTTGAATCTTGCAACTGATAAACCTACAATCCATTTTGGAATCCCACTGCCACTACGGAATATTTTACAGCTTTACAACACTTATTGTGTAATACAAGTTGCTGACAATGGCGACGATTTGAACATTTAGATCCTCTTCCATGCTCTCTTTTATAGCGACTACATTTGCTTCAAAGCATTGACTTTATCAGTAAGAGAAAACGAAGTCCCAAAACGATGTATTGCTTATAGAATCTGCCGCTTTAGAGGACCTTTATGATAAAACATTTCAACAAGTTCCAAGCGTTACTTCAGTGTATGTGGATGCACAATGAAATATCAAACCAAAGTAAACAAAAAGTAACTATCAGCTGTTGAATGGCTTCTCGAGTAAACCGGTGATGCCAATTGGGAACTTCTGAATAAAGCACTAGTTACTATTTTCAATAGCATATACAAATATACAATTAGGAACGACAATCAATTGCCCGCCATCATGCGCAAGTTCATTCCAATCCTTGTTATCAATCCAACTCATTTAAATAGTTCTAGCTCAAGATGTATACGATTTGAACCCTGTATGAAGGAAGTTTCAAATGCAAATATAGAAAACCGAACACAAATACAGACGTTAATTTCGTGCTTATAAATGAAAAGATGAGAATCGATCAGGCGGATATTTTTTGATGTCTTGGTGCAGCTTGCAATAAATGGTTTAGGGATTGAGAATACAAAACCAAATTAAATTAGACATTAAATGAGACAATAAGTAACGAAATGGCTGCGGATAATACTCAAGAGAGAGAGGATTATGAGACAAACGATATGGAGAGAACAATAAGCTATTCTTTTGATAATTACATAAACGTAGCTTCAGATATTAGTACATAGAAATCACGAAAACTGAAATCACATCTTATTAGTACGTTTTTCCATTCCATTGCTGCCATTCCAACAAATTCTTAGAAGAACATCCTTATACCCATGGCACCCATCTTTCTAATCCCTCATTCAATAATCTTCCATCTCTTTTTTTACTAGATTTCAAATTTTTTTGTGTTTTATACACTGTACTCTCCAATTAATGGACAAAGCTTACTCAATACTCACCATTGCGATCACGTATATTTTGATGGGCGTACTGTCTATTATATCCATAGATCCCTTCATCTTGAGCGGATCTCATATTACTGCCAGCCGTATTATCACGTCCGTTACTGTTATAGTTATAACTATAACCTTGATTTTCGTTACCATAATCTAATTCATGACCATTATTACCACTGTCAGTATTGTATTGGTTATTGAATGTACTGCATCCGTACTCATTGCAGTTACAGTTTTTATTATTGTTGTTATACCCGTATCGATCATTATTATTACTGCCACTGTAACAAAAGATAATTCATTGGGACATAAATTTATTTGAGATTAATCTTAAGGACCCGCGCTGCTCCACAGAAATGACTATGGCTTTATATACTGAGTGTTCTTAGACCAGCTTAAAATAATCAAAACTCGAGATATGAAAGAAGAAACCTATAAAAACGGAAATTAACGAGAAAAGGTCATGTTTGATTGTAACTTAAAGAGGGCATAAGTTGAGTTACCTCTGAGTGTTCTTAGACCAACTTAAAATAATCAAAACGAATTACATCGAATGATTGATGACAAATCTAGACATAAATAGAGCCAAAAAAGGTCGGTCCACAATATTATAGCTCCAAAAA
This sequence comes from Diorhabda carinulata, assembly GCF_026250575.1. Classification (NCBI taxonomy): domain Eukaryota; kingdom Metazoa; phylum Arthropoda; class Insecta; order Coleoptera; family Chrysomelidae; genus Diorhabda; species Diorhabda carinulata. The sequence goes on from NC_079463.1 coordinate 4,647,458, forward strand.
ATATTTTAGACAATTATACTTACCTAGAATAAGGATTATCGTTATAGTAATCACCATGATTACTATTTGAATCAGTACCACTATCACGGCTATTATGATCATTTCTTGTATAAGGATTATTATCATTATCATTATAATCATCGCCATTATTTCTCTTATCAAAGTTGCTATTCGCATTTGAGTTATTTCTTGAGTTCCTATATCTATCATTATTATTATCGTTGTTGTTATATCCAACGTATTTGTAATAATTTCCGTTGTTAGCTATTCTTCTGTATGTATCAGAAGACTGTCCATTTGTTGTATACCTTGAAAAAATAGATATATTTCATACGAACAGATTGGGTGAGGTATCAAGTTTCTCTCAAGTGAAATTTTAAGGTTTGGAAACAGGAAATAGTCGCTCAACGTGCTTTATCCTGATGAAGAAGCTTTGTTTTTCTTCAAATACGGTCACTTCTTTACAATTTTATCCTTTATCTTATTGAAACAATACTTTAATATTTTGGTTTTTTCCTAGTCGTAAACAACAGAGAATATTATTTAGAAAATACCAAACTGATTTGAACGCTGTTTCCTTAACTCACAGAACTCGGTGGAAACGCTCTGTTTGTAATACATTCTAACCGAAATGTGTACATTCGATTCTCAATAATTAACACTGTATAATTTATCAAAAATTTCGTTTTTTAAACTAATAATACGACGCTAATTTGTAATCAATATTCTAATTAAATAGATATTGTTGATTTAATCAAATTACTACCTCAGTATTCCACAACAGAAACTTCAGACCAACAGTTGCCATTTAAATCGAAAAAAAAGTATAAAAATGATAATTATATAATTCAAATAATAATAATAATAATAATCAAAACAAAATATACAACATTTTCTCTAATTATACTACATAAAAGAATTTTTTCGGCGTTTCGCAACCGATAACGACTTGAAAACATATGCAGTTCCCGAATAACCCCCGTACTACGAATGTATAAGCTTTTCATCCACTAATTCTATGAAATACTGACCTGTTATTATTATTTTTGTTATTGTTTGAGCTACACTCATCTAATACTTTTGAAATTTCTGTGTGTAAGATATCGTCGTCCTTATTAGAATCCTGATTGTTATCTCCGTCATTAGATTTCTTATTTCTAGAATACCTGACAAAGTCTTTCAGTTTAGTGTTATCTCCTAAAGAATCACTAATTGCTATTAAAGATACAATTAAATAGATGAAAACGGATCGGGTCTTCATTTTTTCTATTCTGTATTTAAACAACAATATGATGAATTAAGAGGAGTTTTTATATTAATACTCAATACTAATTAATCTGTCTAGAATTGATAAGAGAGGTCACTTAGAAAGGATGTTCGATATTAGTAATTATTATGTATATCCGTTTTAACTGTGGCTTGACAAAATAATGGAGAATCAAATTTTTTAATGATATTAATAGTGCCTATTAAGATTTAATTATTAGGGAAAAAAGGAACCCGGCGAGGCAGAGAGGATTTTTGATTTAAATTATACCAAACATTAGAAAAACTAATTTTGTGATTGAAGTATATCACATAAGATAGTTTCTTTAATTTCTGATTTCTTAGACCTTTGGATATATTAATGCATTTAAATGTTCTTTATTTTAGGTCTCTTCTGTTTTAAAATTAGTTTTTTTTAATAATTTTTGACGTTTCGACTTTTCTTTAAGTCTTTATCAAAATATGATATTGACACTGGCAATTTGCGTATTTATATTAATCAATAGATCACCTACATCATGAATATCACAATAAGAATAAAATCAAAATAGAAAATAAGACAAATTAATTTTTCCTTAGTCTTTACATCACAAATATGTAGCAGTCTTAATCAATCAAATTATTTGTAGTTTTATTAGAATTTACAAAATAGAGCTATAAATTTTAATCAAATTATTTAGGTCTTTTCTATCATTCATAGCTTTTTCGTTTTTATGAATGTGAACCATTTCTAAAAATTCTCTTTTTCATGTATTAGATTTCGTTCTAAGAATATTTGAATTTATGTTTTTTTAATATTTCATGGTGATTAGTTTTATTTTTTTCGTATTGATGCCTTTTTAGTCTATTTTCTAAATATTGTGATGTCTGCCCTATGTAGGCAGCGTCATAATTAGAACAAAGCAGTTGATATATAATATTACTTCTTTTATTTTTTGGTGTTTTAGATTTCAATTTTGTGAAATATTTGGGTAAACTATTATGTCCTTTATGACTTATCCTAATATCTTATTTATTAAAATAATTTTATAGTTGTTGGGAAAGTCCTTCTACATTTAGATGTATTAATAAGATATTTTATCATAAACTAGTCACGTGTTTTTTTCCGTAACTACAGTCTTTGAGGCACAAAGTATTGGTAGAATCGGGGACACATAGGACAGAGGTTTTGGTTAATTTGTTATTTTTTGTATTTGTAAAATCTTATTTATTGATTTAGTGTCCCGGATTTCCGTGGCGACCCAGGATATGACTTGAGCCCGTGTACAAAATTCATTGTATCTGACGTATTTCGTTAACTGGTAGAAAATAAAATTAAACAGAAATATTATCTCTCTGATAAAATGAGCACTTGTCAGTTTTATCTTATCCTCTAATAAAGGAATTGACTACTTACTTAAAATCTCTCACATAGTTTTCAGTGCTAAATTCATCCAAATAATATGAAAATCTTTTGAGAATATAACGCAAACGAGGAAAATGGATGATGATCGAACATTTATTCAAGTACAAAACGAAGTACGTCGCGACTTTAGAAACGAAAATGTTTATAGTAAGAAAAGAGTGACGGTACGGTCCATATTGTGCCAAGTAAACGTATTAGGATGGTTGTTAATATGTGTATTTACAATAACAATACCTTTTTTAACATATTACTTGGTAATAGATCTAGGAACATACAAGCAAGTAGAGACTTACACGTGTTTTGTTAACAGTAAATTTAGAGTGCCTTGTGGAAAAGTGAATATCAGTGAATCCCAGTGCGTAAATTTAGGCTGTTGCCACGATAAACCTACTCAACAATGTTACCATTATTTGCCTTCGAAATACTCCTATGATTTAAAAGGATCAGCATATGTCGCGTCCCGTTCTTTTTCCCCTTTTAATACCAAAACCGTACCAAAAATGGCAATCACCATATATGAAAACACTACAGATCGAATTAACATTATTCTTCACCAAGAAAACAACAAAATGGAGGAAAACATATTGCATGAGAAAAATTATATCGTGAAAACGACTAAAGAGAAGCTAATGGTGGAAATTTTTAGACCGAACGGAGATCTTTTATTATCTACAGCAAAAGGTCCGATTATAGCTTCAGAAAATTATTGGGAATGGAACGTTTATCTTACAAATGATCATTTATTCGGTATTGATCGAACTTTGATTAAAGTAAAGGATAATTCTACATATACTAAAATCTTTTATAAAAATCAAAATGATCATACCTCGACGCCTATTCTTTGGGCTTATAATAAAGGTAAATTTCATGGTTTGACTGTATATCACGATGGTCCCCTAGAATTAACGATTCTTCCATCTCATCTAATATTGTTAAAAAGCTTAACCGGCGGCTCAATAGAATTAGAACTAACAGTCGGTCCAACACCCAAGGATTTATACAATCAACAAACACAGAACAGGATCACAGACAATCAAAGTTTGCCTTATTGGGCTTTGCAAACATATATGTGTAGGTAAGAATTCAGAGTTTTATATTTTGGAAACTATTCGTTATGTACCAGAAGCCCATGGAAAATATTTCCAGATTTGCAAAATCGTCGTCAAAAGGTGTAAATGTTTGATATATCTATTGAAATGGCGGTAGGGGTTAATTGAATATTTTTTTCTAAATAAACCTAACTTTAAATTGACACTCAACTGCTCCACAGAAATCAAAGAAGTTTTCGAAATTTTTTGAAGCTGGCTATTTAATTTTTTCTGGGATTAGGTTTTATTGATTTATTCTTTGAGAGTAATTTGATTTTTGGCTCCTTGGAAAGGCGTTGAAGTCGGAGGCAGTACTTTTCTACCAGTTTCTATTCATATTCAGAAGGATGTAAACATTTTAAATGGTCTTTCAAAGATGTAGTCGTGTCTCTATTTGGTGAATATATATATTATTACAAACTACCAAATAACGATTCTCCTATTCCAACATTCGATCTAAAAGTATCTGAACCAAAGTCGATATCGGAGTTTTAATATCAATAAGAAGTTCCGAGTTTTCGGAATCGGAGTCGAATCTCCGTAAAATCCCTAGTTTCGAAGGTTTGCCACTCATACCACTTCTTTCTATTATTTTTCTCTATGCAAATTGTAAAAAATCTCATTTATTCCAATTCTCATTCACAGAAACCAAGGTACTTATTGGAATGTATCTGATCTAGTGGATAAATCTAGTATAGAGGATATCGCCGATATGTTTTGTGTAGATGAAAATCTATTCATGGCAATGGTACTACAAGTGAAGCATGAAAATTATTCCGGCGACGCATTGAGTGAATTATTAGATAAATATTCGGATAAAAAATTTCTTCTATCTGTACCTTCTCAGGTAAGTATAATAATCTCTTAATAGGAAATAAATTGGATTTTGCTGGACCAGACAGAAAGATTTTCGTCTCCTAACATTTTTTTCTATTAAAATCTTAATAAATAAATTACATCCAAGTCGTTTTCTGCTCAAATCATAGACAAACAGCAAAATTATTATTTGCAAATTGTCTTATTTTAATTTAATCATTTAATATTTATCATCATCATTTATTCTATAAACAAGTTGACACATCATTTTAGTACTGATTTCAGATAGAAATACACACTTTAGATACTGTATTTGATAAGATAAATATATAAATGATTTCTTAATAAATTGCACATAGTGAAACCAGGAATAACTACTAGGTATTACTTGGAACATCAATCCTCATCTTTGTGTTTTGTAAATAACAAATTTTTGTGGATATTTGATTCACACAGACCAAATAAATCGATTTTTTTATCTATATGTTGTTCTGAATCGATTTAGTGGACCTTGAAAATCAACATTTTTTTTGTTTTGATAAAAAAATGAGGATTATTTATCACAGACAGTTATGCACCTAAAATATGATCCTATACTTTACTGTTAGAACAAAAAAGCTCTATTCATCGCCATGTTAATTGAATAGCCGTAATGAATCATCTATTCCTTGTAAGGCTGCCTTTTAATTGCTGGCAACATCGCAAGTGTTGAAGGGAACCGCTTGGATCCCAGTAGACTTCACAGACTATTGTCTATTAGATATTGAGCATTGGGAACTATAAGTTATATTATCTATTTTCTTAAAATTTTTGTGTAACAAATACCTTTAGAAAATGAATGTTTTTTATACCTGATCTGATACTTTGATATGGTAATAAAAATAATTGTTATTATCGAATTCCCTGCACAAAAAATCCCTGATTTTACTGATAAGAGATCCCAGAGATTGTTTATTATGGTATCTTTTATGTTTATCATAAAATGGATTTATATTTACATTGTAAATACAAACTTGAAAGATAATCGATTTTTCAGAAATGAATCTTTTCGACCTCGTTTTTTTATGAAATCGATTCGAGTCGACTCAAAAATCGATCTTTTTGAGTCGGTTTGATGTTTGATGGCACTTAGATTTGGATGCGCAGTATCAAAAGGCACATTTTAGGACTCAGTACCGGCTGGGCAACTAGAATGACCGTGATTCATATCTCAGGAACGGATTATATAACAGCTTCAGGAGAAACAATAAAAATAGTTATCCCCAGAAACATGTGGAAATTATTTTCAGAATTATAGGTTCACCACTAGATATACGTAACTTTGAACTTGTTCTAAGATCATAATTTTTCTTAATTATGTTGAATTTAAAAACCTACTCATTGCTATTTTCTTTTGTGGTGTTGTCATTATTATGAATTTCGTTTTATCTCCGTTGACTCGTAGATTCACTGTCCCTGCCGTTTCTATGGAGCTTTTACAAATTTCCTTAAGTTAAGTTAAGTTAAGTTAAGTTAAGTGTATGTTTGAGTGACATTTTGATAAGACTTTTAACTTTTTTGGAATATTTTCTATTTGCGGTATCGTAAGCTTTGAATCTATGAACAGTTTATATAATAACAATTTATAATTATTTTGTCAGAGTAACCTTCTGTATGAAATAAAATGTAACATCTACGTTCTAGATTCTGGAAAACTCAACTCTTTATTATAAAGCTAAAGATCTTGGTATTTTATATAATTATAACGAAACTACGTATAAAGGAAAATATTTAAGACAGAACGTTTCTTTTCCGGATTATAGTCATGAAAATATTTCACAGTTTATTGAATATTTTGATCAGTTTATCGAGGAACATGTAAATGGTAGCGTCGATGGTTTTATATTGAGCGAAAATTGGCCAAAGGACGAAGGATTTCACATGGATAATGAAAGTTTACCTTATATTACAAAGGTAATAATAATATTCAAAATAACATATGAATTTCTAAAATTTATTTTTATGGATTCTTCTCGTATTCAACATTAACTTATAAAACAATGATTCATTCTGTTCTTTTCTTACTAATGTAATAGCATCTAGGAAAAGTATGTTAATTGAGTAAAAGTAAAGGCCGGGACACACCTATCATGTATCCTTCCGATCCTACAGTAGGATGGGTGGCTGAGAGGAAAATGATACTAGAGATTGATCACAACTTTCCAACACTCTTCAAAATATAATGTACTGTTCCATTTTTTTGTTTTCCTTTTTTTCTAGTATACTCCAAATTTCTGGGATTGTAAAAAAAATGAAAATGAGAAAAGTAAAACTAATAAACGGTGTCTATAAGTGATAACTTGTCTAAAATATGTGTGTTACTCAAACAAAGTTTAAGTGCCAACAGATTAAACGCCGCCAACATTCTAAAATAATTTTGTCTCGTTAATGAACAGATGAGGTGGAAATTTAGAATATTCTCCTTCTACGGATCTTTTCCAAACAGAATGTACTCAAAATTTGCGTTCACCTCTGTTTTCCATGGAATCTCTTCAGTTTTCTTCATCTTTCATTTTCAAACAAAGTGCCAGCATACCTAAAATTTTTGAACATTTGGGCAGAGAACCTTTCGCGATTTTAATTGAATGGAGACTGGCGAGAGTAGCTAATTTATCTATCCGAAGCTGAATTTGGAGTAAAATCGCACCGGAATCGGATGACAAGTGTGTCCTGGCCTTAGTTTGGCATAAAATATTCAAGCACTGTAAAACCGGAAGAAATCATTCATTCTGTAGATCTTGATTTATCCAAAACCTGCGTTTTCGGCCACTAGAGTTCTGCGATTTTATTCATTTTCTTATTCCAAACACAAAGCAATCATGGACCGTTCGCGATATTGATTGAATCAAGGTTATGAGTATGATAATACTCAATCATACCAATCCCGTACTGATCCACTTTTGAACAGAACGCGACGACGAGTGTTGTGGAATTAGTGTCTGTCATGGTTGTAGTCGGTATAGTGAAGTAAGTGGTTGTAGTTGTTGTCGCTTTAATCACGTCGTAGTAACCTCATGTCTTGTCAAAATTTGATATATATAAAATTATTTAGTTAAAAAGTCAGTAAGTGTAATCTTCAAATAGTTGCGATTAAATAGTTTCCGTTTCTTCTGTTAAGTTCGTATGTTTGCTTGTGGCTGAACCCGATTCCCCAAACAACGAGAAACCCTATTCGCCGGATCTATCACCATGTGATTTCTTTCCATTTAACCATGTTGTTATCGAGCAATTTTATAAATAACAATTTTTATAGCATCATTTTCATTTTACTAATGGTGAATATCTTTTAGAAGTTCCAAGATGCCATGTCTTACACATTACAATGGAATGCAACTACAAATAATACCCTCCATATTAAAAAACACAATAATTACGGTGCCTCTCAATATGAAGCTTTTAAATCCTATTACGAATCTAAAGACCCTGAAAAAATTATCATATCAGCCACAAAGTCAATGGATCAATATGAAACAACAATAATACAAAATGTAGAAATATCTTGGACTAATTTAAGAAAATATTTGTTGAATTTAATGTTCGCTAGCATAACGGGCAACCAATTAATAAGTCTTCCAGTATGTGGTGATACGGCGAGTTTTGATCAAATTCTTCAAGAAAAACTTTGTTTACGTTGGTATTTAGTAGCTGTAACCATGCCCTTGTTCAGGATATCGTCTCCATTTCCATATAGAGGTCCAGCTGATCTCGCTACAATGTATGCTCAACAAAGTGCTGCAGGTAAGAAAAAATAGTGGCTAATACCTTGGAGGTAGTTGGAATTTCGTTATAAACCCTATAATTAACTTTCTTATCTATTAAAAAGCTTCCTTTAAACTGCTACGATAAATAATATAGAAATCAATAGTTTTTGATACATACACGTTCATGATTTTTCACGAACGATGACAATTATAAGCAATATCTACATTTACAAATAGTTAATACAAAATTTTGATGCATAATCACATCTTTAGCTAAGGAAATCAAAAACAGGATGTAAACTACTGATGGTATCCTGTCGAATCTAGTTCTGTATCTAATACAACATTTTCCACTCCCTCGTGCACGAAAATAGGTCAAATCATTTTCAGGACTTAAAGGCTAGTAAAAAATTCGTACCAGATGCTACAACGTGGCCTTAAGACTGTGCAGTGTTTTCATGCAATCATTATAGGTGGTCAATAGCCTTTTAAATAGTTTAAAATATTTTCTGTCTCAAATTCCGCCATATTTTCCATGTTATCTGTTAAAAACAGTGAAATTAAAATGAACGTATATTTATAAATAAAAAATTAACAAGTAAAATTGCTTTTCGAAGTAATCATAAATTCCCAAATACTCGGGCGTTGGTTGGCCCCATGTAACATTTGCAACTCGCGTGCAAAGTATAATGTTTTTTGTTTTTCCTGTTCTACATTTCGTGTGTCATCAATATTATTTTCCTTGGAGTTATTTATATCGATATTATTATCATCGTTGACTTGATTATATTGATGGTCAGCTTTATGGGCCTCTTTTTTCTTGGATCCTTGATTCCAAATACAAAGTTTACTTGTACATGGTACATTTTGTTCAGCAGGTTCTTTACATTGCAGCAACATATGCACAACGTTCTAAACTTGATTCTTTACATTCTCAAGTCCCACGTAAAATTTTACCACTTTCAGAATTTATCATAACTGTCAACATATAGCTTCCCTCTTTTTATTGGTTTTGCTGTACTGTAATCTAAAATGTTTGACTCATTTTCTTCATCGTCATCACAAGAATTATAATTTTTTTTCTCTACTATGCAAGATGAAATCAGATAGTCATAGATAGAAGCTTCATCAAATAATTTTGGCAAACTTGTTGATGGAAATTTTTGCCATACAATAGGGAAACTCAACCAAGGACTATTATTTACTGCTTGACCATTTCGTTGCTTGTCTCGTTCTAGCTTCAACTACTTTCCTTTGTCTAGACTTGGATCTACTGGGACAAAGAAAAATGCAGTTTTACTTGTCATTAAAGTTGTGATTCTAACCCCTCAACTAATTCTGCCTTATTTCCACCTTGAGAACGTCCATGACATTATAACCATCGTCTTAATTGAATACAATTATGAGCTTCTACCGTTGGATGCACTAATGATGCAACTTCAATTAATTTTTCATTTAATTTTATTGGTGACAAAGGTAATACAACTTGTTGCCCGGCCATATTCAGAAAAAGTTCCCGAACTTTCATATTGCAATCGCGTTAAGCTCCCGAACATATAATGTAGTTTCCTGAAATTCCCATCTAAAGTTTTTGAAGGATGTTGGGTCATACAAAAGTATCTTATTTTATATCCTTACTTCACAGTGTATTAATTATCTTTACGATAAATCATAGATTCATCCCTAAACAATACGTTTTTTGAAATATTTTCTATCATAACCTCACAAAATTACATCTGTTTGATATTGTTTGTACTGCAAAGCAACGCGACACAAAAACATTTGAAGCAGCTCTCGACATACACTTTCCCACCCTTATTTTTAAACTGATAGATTAAGATTCTAATAAAACAAAAACTTAGAGAGATACATTAAAAGTTAGTCAAAATGTACATCGAAATTTATACGTAGAATATTGTCTTGGTATCCATAATACTTTTATGAGGGTTGTAATCACTAGTTTTTCGAATATTTTGGTAGTTAGTCCTTAAAGTTAGTCCTGCTTAAATTTTTCTGACCTACTTGTAGAGTAGAGGTGAAGATACTGAACCGAGAAAATTTTATAATAGTCATTTACCTGCTGAATTTTCGCATGAATTTAGGAGCACCCTGTATACAGATATTTTTTGTATTCTAGACGCTGTAAAATTGCGAAACATGCTGCTCCCATACTTTTTCTCTATTATAAAGAAAAATGAACCATTAATACGACCAATGTTCTACGAGTTCCATGAAAACAATGACACATTCTTCATGGAAGAACAATATATGGTTGGAGATAAGATTCTTGTTGCACATCCACTAACAGCTGATAAAACTAAGCTTAGTACATTTCTTCCTCCAAAAATTGGTGTGTGGTATGAATATTGGGGAGGGAGTGTATTCGAAACCAATTATACAAATTCATATGTTAGCCTCACTGTTAGAGAAACGGACTTTCTGGTTTTCATTGCCCAAGGAACAATTATACCTTTGAAGGTAAGTAATCCACTATAAAAATACTGCATAATTCAAGAAAACTTGATCTTTTAATAAATATTCCGGCTCCGTAGTTTATTTATACACTTGTGTACGATGAGATGTCGAAACAATTCAAGATAGTACCTTGAACAGCAAATCTCAAGCTTACTGTAATTTGGAAAGCTAAAAGTTTAATTTCAGTAGATTACCTTTGAAAGGGAACTAGAATTACACTTACTTATTATGCTAATTCTGAAGACGTTGAGCAAAAGTGTTCTCTTTGATAGCACACCCACACATACAGGCACCTAGTCCAAACCCAACCCTCTCTAAGAGTTCCATCCACTCCCCTCATTTTATCCGATGAGGTCATCAGTCTTCTCGACTGCTCACTCTCATTCCTAATTCCATGAGCTTAGTGGAAGAATTGCGAGGTCAACGGTAACTCAAATGGAGAAAACGCTTCGACAATTGGTTCAAACGCAAGCTTATGAATATTCGTTTCTATTTGTAAATTTAAGAACTTGAGTAGCAACATTCGTATCCGCAGATAGATTTCGATAAATAGGTGAATGAAATATTATTTTCATTGCAGGTGGACAATATTGTAGATTTAATAATTGCCATGGACGGAAAACCATTAGCAGAGGGAGCAATGCAGCTAGACGATATCTCAATAACTTTCAAAGCTAATGCTACAGGTGTCGAAATAAATATCATTTCACAGGAAGCTTGGAATATTACTTTGGGATATATCAAAGTATACCATTATTTAAACGATACAAATTCTTTACCATCTAGGAAAGATATAAACACAGCGATCGAAGAAGAGTATACCTTCACTCCTTTTATAGATCCTCCTACCACGGAAGCAACTACAACAGAAGAATCTGAAACTAGTCCTGAAAATTGAAACTAATGCTGTAGATATAGACAAACTCGTTTTTGGATCATTCTAGTCAAAATATTTTATTCTGTCAATTCAACAATTTTAAGTGAATAAATTTTATGTTATTTGATTAATATTTTTTTAATCTAGTAAACATTATTCCTAACCCATATTCCATTGAACTCATCTTCAACTACAACATTTCGTCATTTGTGCGCGACTAGTACGAAAGCAGGAATTAATAACAAGAGAAAAAGAAGTAGACCAAGAAGAAAATATGTAAATTAAATAAACGAAATAGAAGATAAGAAAGGAGCAACATTAACTGAAATAAAAAATAAGCAGAAGATAGAAAAAGTATCTAAATGCCTGTAAGAGACTTGATTATTCGCTCTAAATCAAGCTGATAATTGTTTTTAGAGGAGCTATGAAAGCGCCAGCTAGGGCAAATCTCTTCATTTAGTGATACACAGATTACCTCTAAAGGCTATATCCAAATTATCTAAGAAGGTACAGATATTTCAACTGAGAAGACTCAATCAGTGTGTCATAGCGAAAGACCCGATCAGATATAAATTAACTGTAGACAACAACACGACAAAGAAATGAAATTCAATCCCCTCGGAGCACCGATATCAAGTGAGAGGAAATGACATGGAAAAACAAAGCGAAGAGAGAATCTATAAAATATGCGTAAGACCTATCCTAAAATAAAACAAGACACGAATTATCAATAACAAAAGGAATAATAAAGATGTTTGAAATAATAACTAACAATTGAGGAAGTGAGCTTCAGAGTTAGAATGACAAGTCAGGATATTAGAGAACAGCTAGGAAGTCAACGTGGTGTGAGGTGGGCTAGAGAACCTAAACGAGGTTGGAGTAATCAGGTCGGAAGAATATCAGAAAAAACATGTGCAGAATTAGTTGAAAACCAGGAAGCAAACACACGGAGACTACGAGGCAAATATAAAAGCAAGAATGTATCCTTTTCAAATCAGTCCATACTCTATACAACCGAAAGAGGAATTCATTTCTTATTATTCAAATGTCCTAGTTGTTTTAAATCCCAGGACAATCTAAGTAGTAACCCCGGCTATAATAATTGAAATAGAATCTATGACACGATCTATTTTTAATTATTTATTTTTGTCTGGACTCGTATTACAATTACTTGGAGCAATAAAACATTAATTCGTTCAATTAAAATGTCACTTGAAAAAGAAGCAGACAGTATTGAATCAATTTTACAGAAATTACCCGACAAAGAATTTCGACAAGTGTGGAGAATATTATATGGAGACGGTGGACAGTAAGTAAGATTTAAAAATATATTTTTCCAAGTTAGACAATCAATTATAATATTTTTCCTACTGAAACACTTTCTTTAAAAACTATAGATAATTTATATTATATTGTAATTTTATATTGATATAGATTCAAATATACCAGGTTTGGTTCCATAAACAAAGTTTTTTCTCCCAGTATAAACCTCTAGAAAACAACTTAATTGACGACAAATATCTTTTATATATGTATTATTTTTGATAGCTATAACGAAATGAGTAAAACTAGGATGTATACTAAACACATTTTTATTCACCATAGACTTAGATCAAGAAATAAAAATAACAAAAAGACAAATATAAGGTCATACACTCGACAATAAAACACTTTAAAATTACGGATATATAGATGACAGCAATTAGGCAGAAAATTATAAATCTGAACAGTCATAACTTAAACATATTAAATGATAGTCTATAAATAAATTAATAATAAAATAAACGAAATAAGATGAAAGATAATAAGAGTAAGACACATAAAATAAAAATAGAAGAATCAAAAATAGTAACATTAAAAGTTTTCAATAACTTGATATGACATTAACACAAGAAGAAACATTATTCAATGCAATTAACATACATTTTCTGGTCAAAAAGGAATAGAAATAAATATAAAAAATGTCACAAAATGGGGAACAACATTATAAAGAAAACTTTGAAATTAACTGCAATTCAAAACGAAGGACAACTAAGTAGGTTTGTCCTCGTCATGATAATGAAGAAGATATATGAAGCACGAACTTACAACAAAAAAGGAATAAACGAGAAGGTACAGCTAGACGGAAGAAATTAAGATAGCAGGAGAAAAACAAGGAATAAGATAACAAGAAATAAAATACAAGACACAGGATAAGAAATAATAGAGATAAGTGAGGAGAAAGGAGCCCACGGAATGATTTAACTCCAACCAGCCGTACTCCTGAAAAAGTACAAAAGATATCATGTTTAAATAAGTACATTTGAAAGACGTATTAGTTGAAAACTATCTATTGTTGACTGAAATTCAGCTTAAATAATACTCTACTGACTTCTTTGGCGAATTTACTAAATACTTTTATCTATTTTAGAGACTTAGACGTATCTGAGAAATGCATGAAGCTAGCGTCGAGATACAAATTGGAATTGGTTAAGTATAAATTTAATCATGTAGTTGAACAACTTAGACCTCCTCGATTAATTAGAGTGGCACTATTCCAACAAAAGCTACCGGTACCATTAACTTTTCCAATTTATAAAGTAAAAACGGAAATGTATACTTTAGCAATGGATGCTGTGAAAGTAGCTGCCAAAGGTGGAGCGAAGATATTTAGTTTACAACAAGCTTGGAGTAAGTAGTATAGATTAACATAACTATGCTCAAAAAGCAGCACACTCCAGAAATAATCTATTTTCTAACGATATAATTGAGAGGATAGAATAGATACTATCTTATAAATAGTGACCGTTTTTAATTTTTAGCAAGCTCTTTAAGACTTTTCAAAAGCTCTTTTGAATTAAAATTTTTACTCACGAAGACTCTCACCATGGATCTGAATACATAGTAACCTGACGGTACGAAGTTCGTATGAAATGCTAAATGTGGTAGAAGTTCATTACCACTAAGTTCTTCGATTTTATTCCGCTGTATGTAGTGTTGTGACAGAACTCCGCTTTCAGTTAACTAAAACTGGATATTTCTCCTTTAAAATCTCATACATCCGCATCATTTGTTCACAATGTACCTCGGCATTGATACCTCGACCGTCTGGAATGATTTCTAAGTACATAAAACCTTCATATTTCCATCAGACATACAACAAGACTTTCCGCTAGAATCGACTTCTATTTGTGAGGGGTTCTGGTAATTGTTCTTTGTGCAACCACTGCGTCTAATAAACCGATCATCTTTCGGCAGGACTAGTGGCTGTTTAGAGATCTCTTCTCGACGTTTGAATTATTTAAAATGGCGATGTCTGGTATCTTTAGAAGCTATAAGGGAATCTCCACTATTACAACGATTATACCAACGCTGTGCCGTTCGCACATCTACTGTGTATTTCAATTCAATTTCATATATTTTCTTCATGCTTCAAGCTTTTATTTTCTATAGTGTCTTAACAATATACGAAGACAGAATAATTAAAAGAGAGTAAAGCAATTAGAGAGTAATTATGATACTTTACTAAATTGAGGCGTAAAAATCGACACCTTCTGTATGAAGCACAAATTTCCTCGACCGATGTCATAATACCTGTAAATATTATGATACTAAAAGGTTTCATTAGTTAGTTGTATCTAGCAGGAGCCCTTTGAATGGAATTCAAGAACCTGATATATTGCGTTTTTTTTTCAACCTCCGATAGACGATAAATAAAAAACAAGTTCATATAAAATAACAATTTTATTACCAAAAGATTTGTACACTTACGATTACTTTTCGAAATAATCACCGAAAAGATCAAGACATTTGTCATATCTGTGGACAAGTTTTTCAATATTTTCAATCTTCGATTTTCTTTAACAATTCTGTCAACTCGTTGAACCAGGTCTTCTGAAACGACAGATTTGCGTTATTGGCACATCATTACGGCCATCTTTAAACTTTCGACACGATTCATGCACAAAACAATCACTCAAGAAGTTTTCCCCATACACACGACTCATTCTCCCATGGATTTCTGCATCACTATTATAGAAAACGAATCACACTTCGCAATTTACAATAGACGGGAACATAAATAATGGCAGACATGTTTACGTGGCTGTAACACAACGCCGACTGACTCCTGAATGTCAACAATGGCGGAGTGTGCAGTACGGCCCTCTTATAAATTTTTGTCTAAGCATTCCTACGAAGATCTGTCATTATCTTTTATCACAAATTTTAGGATGACCAGTATAAATTGTCAATTGATACACGTACATCCGAATTCGGTAGTCCATTTATTGTGCCCAACGGAGGGTTAAATTATAATTTTCAACTATTTTTAGATATGCCGTACGCCTTTTGTAGCGGGGAAAAAATGCCTTGGAGTGAATATGCGGAAAAAGCCGAAGAAGGGTCGACAACGAGAATATTACAGTCGGTGAGATTTTTTGTACTTTCAAAATTATCTAAAATATTGGAATACTTTCTTATTTATTTAAAAATATCCTGAATTGGTTGTATACATTTAAAGACTTCGTATATTTTCCAATCCCCACTTTATTTACTTATTGCTATACTACTTATATTTTAACTGCACTTTTCACTATTCACTAGTTTATTTTCACCGATCGCGATTCGAGTTCTCGTTATTAGCACGATTGAACTTTCAATACTACTGCTCCAACGTCGACGATTGAGTTTTTTATTGTTCAATCCTAGTTTCTCCTTTTTACTTTTGTGAGTCCTTCAGTACGTGCTTACATGTTCACTGTTAATTTTGTTTGTAAATAAAGTTTTCTCTTGCTTAACACGTTTTGTATTGCTCATTTTAATATTAATTATTAACTGTAGTTAATATACATGAAGGAGTTTTAAATCAAATGATTTTTCACTCGTTCTTATATCGAAATTCGAAGTAAATGAATATCAAGTACATTTCAGCTATCTCAAGAAAACAATATTGTTATAATATCAACAATCCTGGAACGAGACGAAATATTTGAAGATCGAATTTGGAACACAGCTATAGTTATAGATAATCATGGACGAGTTTTAGGAAAACAAAGAAGAAATCATATACCTTGTGTAGAAAATTCCAATGAGCCTACATATTACTGTGAAGGTGATAGTGGACATCCTGTTTTTGAGGTAATACATTAGATTTTTCGAAGTTTCAATCTAATATAATTTGATTATAAGTAACCAAAGTGAGAAAGTACGACGTCAGAAAACAAGTTTGTAAAACTTATTTCTTTCAAAATAATGAGATATTAGGGAGGAAGATACTTAAGATGCAATTTCATATTGACGAGCGAAGCTGGCTTAGAAGTCACGTGGTATAATTTCGACTGCAGCGTCAAATATAAGAGTTCAAAACGCTTACAATATACCACCTCTATCGATAGATTGCTTTATTGAATTCTTAGTTTAATTGATTGAATTATTCTGATGAATATATCGTTAATGTTATTGTTTAAAAATTATAAAACATTAATCTCGTAGTTCATTTCACTTTTCATAACATTAGTAAGCATCTGATAATTTTTTGCTATAATACCCGATTTGAAAAGCTAAACAATGTTTAGTTTTGGCGCTGTATTAATTTAAGATGACACTCTAGTTAAAATTGTACCACGTAACCTAAGTTGACGGTCTAAGCCAACATCTTGCGTGAATATAAATTTAAACCTTCCAAGATTTTATAAACAATGGAAAAAAGAACTTTTGATGTTGATCAAGCATTGTTTGTTTTGCGATGATTTTAGACTGAATATGGAAAAATCGGTATCAATATTTGCTATGAGAGGCATTATCCACTGAGTTGGTTCGCGTTAGCTTTAAATGGTGCAGAAATCGTATTTAATCCATGTGGAGCGGTAAGAACCTAATAATTAAACCTAGTTATCACATTTATCGATTTTATATAATTAATTCTCAGTAAACAAATAAATATTTTAATAAAATTTATAATGAAATATTTTTGGTGTAGATTGGCGAAGAAGCTGAACTTCTATGGGGTATTGAAGCTCGCAATGCTGCAATAGCGAACGGTTATTACGTGTGTACAGTGAATAGAATAGGAATGGAAATATATGATCATGAATATGAAGATGAAGAGGGTAATTTAATACATCACAAAGACTCCGGACTCTTCTTCGGATCTAGTTATGTGACTGCTCCAAATGGATCAAGATCCCCGGTAAATCATTTGTTTATTGTATATGAGTAAATTGGGTATGAACTATGTTCGTGTAGATCATTGAGTATTAATAGTTTGTTGTATTTGAATAAATTTAATCACGTTACACTTTTGATTTCGAACATTGAATCTACACAAATTAAATCTTAATTATTTTCTAATCTAATCTATTTCTAATCTATTATCTATTAGATATCTTGTAAATGCCACATTTTTCTTCTAGGGTTTATCAAGAACAAAAAACGGACTACTTATAGCAGAGTTTGATTTGAATTTGTGCCGGCAAGTAAAAGATAATAGAGGAATTGGGGTAAATATTTTTTAATAAAACAAAAGTTACCATCTGCAATAATAATAATACCAATAAGATATAATTAAATTTCATAATTTTAGGTCCACTTTTAGAGAACGTATTTGAAGATATGATATTTTCCTAAGCACAAAATATAATATATCTCTTCAAATAAGAAATGGGAGAGAGTGAGAACTTTGAGAAGAAAAAATGTATAAGTCCGGTTCTGCTCAAAGCAGCAGTAATTTAAACTGTTCTCATATTATTGTCACCAGATGGCGTTATTTAAATGTAAGGCTAACATTACTAACAATGAGATGAAATCATTAAATAAACCATGTACCAAATTATATAATCAAACTACGTAATTAGTGGCGTCCTAGGTATTTAAAATGTCGTCCATCATTTTCTATACATTAAATTAGTCATTGACATTGACATACTTCGTTTTGTTTGTCGTATTATTTCAATAATATGATCTCTTGTTATGGGGCTATTGGTGTAAACGAAATCTTTCATTTGGTACCGCAAATAAAAATCTAATCAAGTTAGGTCTAGAGGTCTCGGTGGCCAGATAAATAAACTTCCAAGAATTTGTCATGACGAATGGCTGAAGGTGTGTCTTCTATTTAAATTTGTGAAGAGACATCACAATATCTAGAATATATGAAACAACGCCCTCTAGCATTCACGTTGCTAATAATATTGATTAGAATTTATATGTTTTGTATTGATGGACAAAAGATCTTTCAAACAACATCAAGTTCATAAAAATCGAATCAGCAGAACCGGAACAAGGTTTCCACTCTTCTCCATCTCTTATTTGAAGGGATATACCAATTTTCGTGAATTGAAAAATAACCAGAATTTGTTTAAGAATTCGATTATTATCGTATTATAAAGTGCCACTTAATTAGGTAGATTTTAAAAATTCTGAAAATAAGTCCACTTGTTTCTCGGGACTACTTTTGAAATAATTTTTTTAACTGAAGTTGTAATACGAGGGTAGCTTCGTTGACCTCGCAATTTATTTTTGAACTTCGGGAATAAGAAGAAATGATTGCGTGCCAAAAAGGGCGGATGACCAAGCAATTCTATGTTTTAACTGTACAAAACCTTTTTAATTGATGTGTGAGAGCCTTCTACCGATTTTTTTGAACACTTCTAGCAAACAAATGCTGGTGTCCCAGATCAGAATTAACCGTTCTACGTTGCTCTAATGCCGTTTTGTCTAAAAAAACAGGCGACTTTGCTTTCAAAGCTTTGCTTTGCGATTTGCTTCAAAATGCTTCGTGCGTGAATAACTTTTGTTGGATTTGGCTTGTTTTAAAAAACCTATACATACATCTTTTGAAGCACCGCGATTGAATGTTTTCAAGGTTTCTTTGCACCAATCGACATGAGCGATTGTCAAATTATGTGGTATCCAACGCGAACAAATCTTTTTTACAGCTAAATATTCATGCAATACAGAATGTATGCGAGTGGAACTAATGCCTAAGTATGCCTCAACCTCACGCAACGATGTTTTCTGGCACAACAGCCGATTTTAGACGACCTTCACAAAATTTGCGACCACAATTGAAATCGGAAAACCAGCGAACCACGGTGGATCGAGACGGTGCTTTACCACCAAAAATCGAAGCGAGTTGATCGGTATACCGATGTTGGTTTAATCCACGTCGAAAGTCATCGCACGAAAATCTTCAAGTACCTGTAGACAACTCAAATAGCACTCGTATAACACGTTCTGCATACGTTCAACATAGTGGCAGTGTCAGATTTAACATATTCACAAAGTGTATAATAAGAGCAACATCCATTTTGTGTGCATTTATGTATATGCGTCAAAAAGTTATGTACAGATGATGAATATGCAGACTTACGGTATAATCTTTGCATATTGGTATGCTATATGTATATACATGTAAAATTATCTGGATTATTAGGTATATTTTTTTTTTTTTTTCTAGCACACGCACATGCTACCCAAATATAGAGATCTTCTTTTACAAGCCACAAATTCAGATTTTAAGCCGCAAGTTATCAAAAAACACTGCCATTGTTATTCTATATAAAAATTAATTATTTTGAATGAAGGAAAATAAATTTTTCTTCTAATTTTGTGTTTATTTTACAATACTGCGTCTATTTTTTTACTAAACATTTCGATTTCTAATCTATTTCTATATGTGAATAGTTTCACTGGAGTGGAAGGAAATAAAATAGCTGACAGACTCGATAATATAGGAGCAGACAAACCCTTCATGGGTTTGTGGTATCAGCTACAGAGCAATAGAGAAAATATTGGAGAAGATAATGGATAGGGGTGAAACCAGTTACTAAAACAATCTACTAAGGAGCCGAGATACTCTTGAGAAACTGCAACCCGAGAAGATGTACTGAATTTATCAGCATAAGCAAGAGCAGCCCACTAGTACTAACAAGACTCCTGTCTGGGCCCTATCAGGTCAATAGACACCTGAAGTCGCTAGACTCTCTTACGCAGAGGACAAGTGTGGAACACTACAAAACTCCAGGGCACTAGACCCGGGAGGGTATGAAATAGAAAGCGACAGCCATTCCACATACTGAACTTTCTAGGAGGAGCGGTATTAGTTACGTATAAATAAGAATAAACCTTTTATAGGTTAAGTTCTTACATCACATAATCACCTTGAAAATTAAAAACATAATAAACTCAATTTCAAAATAAGTTTAATTTGAATCTTACTGACATTAAAATGATCCTGGCAACAAAATAATCACATCTCACAGGATCGTAAAAACGAATAATACTCTCAAACCATTTTTGTTGTATATTCGAACTTCTTGGTATCATAAAACAACTTTGCCAGGTGTTTTATTCGTGCTATCTTTACATCCTGGCACAAAACACGATTTATATAACATTTTTCAGATTAATCAAATTTTAATAATAACGTTTATTTTAGAATAACCGATTCGTCGTATTTACTTTGTATAATATGTTCAGTGTTTATTTTATACCTATAACGTCAAGCAATGTGGCGGCTTTACTGAAATGTTTAAATTACCTACAAAATTTTTGAATTTTCAATTTTTTCTTCTATAAATATTGATCAAAGAATTGAAAAATATATTTAATAAAAGTTGTAAATAAACTAACCAAAACTATTTTTTTAAACCATTCTAGTACCTACCCTATTCAATAGAATGTACAGTTTGTATATATTCCCGTTCGAATTTAATTAAGATTTTTCGTAGTTGTCTTAAAATGAAAACGTATAAATTCTATTTTATTATGAAAATAGGGCGAGGTTTCAGTAAGAAAAACAACTCATTAAGGCACCAATAAACTTTATTTAACAAATTATTGTGGTGGTTTACATGATTTTCGTATAATCTGAGGAGTAAAATCCGATCTAGTAGCACGACTTAGTAAATCAGCGTACAAATCCAATCTTTGTGACAACTGAAAAAAGAGATTAATTGATAAAAAATTTAGTGATAAACACAACAACAAATTGATTAAAAGCATGTATAACTGTCCCATAAACTTAAAATAATTAGAACTTGATATACAGATGTCGATTTTCTTTTACAGACATATTTTGTAATATTAGTTTTCAAATATGTATTTCACTTAACGGAATAGAGCGTGAATATGCTATGGAGTGATCTTAACTTTGATCTGCTGTAGAACGTGAAAATATCGGAGAAAAATAGTAAACAAAAACAATGGTCAGTGCGTGATCAGCACGTGAACATCCCCAGCGCATCATTATTGGTCCAAATAAGCGGCACCATAATTTAACACAAAAATCCGCGTGAGAAGGATGAGCCCCGCAATGCTGCAGAACTACTTCGCCTAAGAAGAGAGTTAAAAAACTTCATTTTAACGCTAGCGAAAAAAAAAATTATTGTGAATAATTATAAAAATGAAAATGCCAGAGAATGATGACAGAAATGTTGATGACGTTATTTCCAAAACGGCAAATATTTCGGGAGTATCTAGTTAACGAAGATAAGGATTTTAAAAGATCAAAATGTTATAATTTATTGGAAGAAACGGGATTTCAATACAAAAAACGAAGAAGTTTATTATTAGAAAAAGCTTAGTAATTGTGTGGAGGCGAGAATACCTTAGAACAATTAAGAAATTTCGTGAAGAAAATTTATTATCTGGATGAAACATGGGTAAAACGCTAGACTTACTAAGGTTAAGTTTTGAGTGGACAATATTCAAGGCAAGCATTCTCGATGTTAGCAATAAAAATACGCAATTTAAAATTAGATTCAAGCGTAAAATTTCATGGAAAGACTTACTTGAAAACCCCAATGATCTTTTACTTGTCTGCAGAGATTTAAATCCATTTCAGCTATAAGTAGGCCATTTTTGGTCCTGGATAGTCCCTATAATGTTTTTAATGTCAGTGATATAGTCAAAAAAGTAAGAATAACAAAAACTCATGAAATGAATGCGTTCATTATAATATCAGAGATCATGTGGATCTCTACCAAAGTTCTAATATCGAAAATATCACAATGCAATATAAGGCATTAAATTTTATGACAGTTAGAACTATTTTTAATGGAAAATGGACTCACAATCATTGGACTGAAAAATCCTCAATAAAATTGAGCTTCGAGGTAGACGGAATCTTAATTTTTGAGATCGTATTCTATTGGGATATATTTTTTTAAAAGAAACAAACAATCTCTGGGAATTTAACTTACGGTTCCGATCATAAAAATTTTCCAAAACTAGATTTAAGGGGTTAAAATTGACTTCGAAAATTTCATCAGGACCGGCTAAGGAGGGGTTCAGAAAATATTAAATGATTTATACTATTAGGGGAGAAGGGAGGAATTGGAAGCTACTAAAGAAAAAATTTAATAAAAAACAAAGGTATTGATACTTTAGGAACTTTTTATTAGAAATTAAATCCTTACTTAGATGACTAACTTTCACAGCGTTAACTTTACATTATTAGGCGTTAGGCTACCTAATTAATTATTAAAACAGCCTCTAAAATTTTTATTCCTAATGTACTCATTTAAGGCAACCTCTGCAACAATACCATATTTCCTTATTTTTTTATTGTGTCAAATATTCTAGCTAATCGTCGCAAAGATTCTCAACACCTTATTCAGGCGTGTCAGTTTTATACACAAAAAGTTTTTTTACACTCTTTTCACTTTTTATTTTTTGTTGGCTGCTTTCTTCCGTTTTTGTCCTTTTAGATGCTGCGACCCATATGATGAGAGTAGTGGAATGGAAAGCATTACCACTTTAGCTACTTCACAAGATTCAAAAATGCTCCTGGTGGACCGTATTTTTCTAACTGCGGTGAGTGACACCGTCGAGGGAAAATAAACAGATGTGGGTTGAAAAATCCTGAAGCATTCACATATTTCCCATGATGTACTGTAACTTTTCGTTCCCTAGACACTAAAATTTTTCTGTTTGTGGTATCACAACATTTTCCAAAGTTTCAAAGAATCGATCCACTTGGTTTTATTAAACGCAAGTATCCTATAGATACTTCTCGCTTAAGGTTTTTTTATACTTTAATAGGGATGTTGTTGGAAAGATCCTTCTAGAAAATCTCTGCCCGCAGCTTTCTCGACTTCATTAAATCGATATGCAACACCAAATTTTTCAACCATAGTGTAACAAACTTTAAAAAACTGAACCTTCGTCTGTCCGTAACATTTATTTCACATTTTATGTAAATGATCAGCTAGAAGTGTTGAATTTAGCTAATCTGAATCTCCTTTTCGATGTGCTTCAGGGTATTAAAATTTCTTTTGATACCTTGTATCGCCACGCTGAAGTTTTTTAAGGGCATTTTCTACGGTTCCAACAATCCAAGAGCATTTTGTGGTTGCACAGCACGTGACACCTGCAGAGTTTATCGTCGCAGGAAAACACGAATGCGCCCGAGTGAATAAGAGTTATAGTTTTGTGTCTCTAGTGGCACCGCTTCCATAATTCTGTCGTTCTCTTAGACCCCTTAAAGTACGAGAAAGGCAATATATCAAGAAATTAATTTATCGATTAGTTTCAATGTCTCCCAAATATAAAATTACCCAATCGAGTAACATACAATAAATACATGGTGAAAATTGTACACCTTACAGATAATTATGTATAACTTACTGGAGTTCTAACACCGTTAGGTGCAGTAACATAACTGGATCCAAAATAATAGTCGCTTTCTCTATGAGGAGGTTTTCCATCCCCGATTGTAAAATCGTTCTCAAACACTTCTGTTCCTACTCTATTGACGGCGCACGTGAAATAACCATTAGCAATAGCAGCACTTCTAGATTCAATCGACCAAAGCGGTTCGTTGAAAGATCCTGCCTACAAAAAATTAGGACAAAGAATATCTCTTGAATAAGCAAAAGTTAGAGATAAATAAATGTTCTATGTAACTTTATGAAACGATTTCAAATGTAACAAATAAAAAGGGTCCAAGAAGCAACCTCAATCCTCCCTTTATTATATTTCCTCTTTTTATGTGTTTCACGCTTAGTTTCAAATCTCTACGATTTTAATCTTCTCCATCGGTTAATTTCAACTCAATCAGAGTAGCATCTCAGAACATCCTCAAGTCTAATGGGTCAACCAAGAAAGTAAAGACAATAAAGTTAGGATTGGTTACTATATTTTAATTACATGTGCTTAGAATTACGAGTATGTAAAGAATTTAATAAAATATTAAATGAAAGCTTCAGTTTGAATCTGTTTCTTTATTGCCTTACACTTCACTTCGCTTATCATTTTGGCTAGTCATTTAATTTGATTTTCGCCTCTATTTTTCATTGTAGTTTTTGAAAGTCTTCCGGCTTGAAATTTGATTCTAGTTCACTAAATATGTTCAATAAAACTACCGGATACATTTTAAAGTTCTTTTCTCACGATTTTTGTGGTGAAAAATCTTTGTGAATACAAAAAACACTGAATGATGAAATTAATCTCCAGCGCGTAGATACCAGCAATGAAGAATTTTTTGTTGATTATCGACTCACTTAATTTCATCATCTCCTATTAAATAACTGTGACTTTTAAAAGATCAGCGATCTTAGCACCCCATGTATAAAATTTCGATGGACCAATTAAACCATCTGAAAAGTGAGAAATTGGTCATAAAAAGTTTTGCTTTCTCTCTGTAATAACGAAAAAACTTAGCGGGCCGAGTTCTCGGCTCCCCCTGTTGTGCTCTTCAAGGAAATCAGATGAAGACGTTGATAAAATCACGGAACATACGAAAAAAAGGTCGAAAGCAAGGCAAAGCTTGGGTTTTCGAAAAAAAATTGACGACTGTGCGGAGCGCAGAGGAATTTTTTTAAAAATTGACAGTTACAGTTAAACAAAGTACAGTCCTGCAGTAATAAGCTTGAGAGAGCTTGAAGTATAGTTTTTATTGTTACCGACGAATATGATTTAGATCACAAATTCCGGTTCATGTTAACGTCGAAGTATTTAATTGGTCTATCACGCCAATGTTCTGTTCTTAACGGGGACGCCACGTGTTAAAGGTATTTTATAATTGATTTTCATGGTAATGTACCGGCCCAAATCATGCGCGTTACTAGTGACACGACAATGATAACTGGCCAAATAATTATATAAGCTGACCAATTATCAGCGAATGCTTCTCCAACGCAGCAAAAGTGAATTTTTTTATTTTTTTCATGAATGAGCTGCTAAAAATTTTCAATGACCTTGTAAAGCTTCAACCCACAATAAAAAATTTCCTAACGCTGACCAATTAATAAAACCAATTGACATTTTATGACCAATTTCTGAATGGTATAATTGGTCAATCGAAATTCCGCATATGAGGTGCTAAGTTCGCGGAGCTTTAGTGAAATTTCAATACAAAATACTATGAGTAAATGTATGGTAATCTAATACTTACAGCTGCAGCTGGATTAAAAACTATTTCTGCCCCATTGACTCCAAATATTAATGAGTTGATTGGATGGTGACGACTGAAGCATACGCCAATCTTTCCAAATTCAGTCTATTAAAAAAATAAGTAAAATCATAGTCTACTTTATCGAATATTTGATTTTTCTTATATATACAGAGTGAGCCACAGAAACTAGCTCATTGCGATATTTAACAGTATTTATTAAAGTTCAAGGAAATGCAGAATCACGTCGATTTTTGGTAACTGACGTGTGTCATCGGTGTGTTCCAACATTTCCTCAATATCTAAAAAATACTGTCAAGCATCGGAGTGGACTGTTTTATTTGATCCACGAGCTTTACTCGAGTTTTTTGTTTCGCAGATTTAGCATTGTATTCAAACCAATCGCGTCGCTTTTGAAAGTGGAAGCCGTTGAGATTCAATTGAATTCTCAACAATATTAGGGAACAAACCTAACCAAAATTATCATTAAAAATTACGCAGATTCGGTTCCCTCTCTCATGTCTTGCTAATTGAGCATATGACATTCGTTATTCTATTCTAATTAATATGCAGTTTAAGATAGAAACTATCAGTTTAATTATTTTTATTAATGGAAACTAATGGAAAAAATTTAAGTTTTAAGTATTTTTTGTATTCGATCGATTATCATTCAACAAATTATAAAGAAAAAAAATTAATTTTCAACAATTGCCATAACCTTACTTCAAAGACGGGATGTCCCGAATTGCCTTCACTGCAATAAATAGCTTCATTTATATCACCAGCCCTAGGAATATGATTCTTCCTTTGTTTTCCCAAATAATCTCCATGATTGTCGATTACAACTGCCGTGTTCCAAATAGAATCATTGTAAATATCATCACGTTCCAAAATTGGTGAAATTATAACCATGTTGTGGATTTGAGCCAACTAAAATTCATCAAAAGTGAAATTTATCCAAAAATGATAGATATGAAATAAATATACAGTATCAGACCCCGAAATTTCTAGTACCAGAACACTCTAGAACATTTAGACGTACATAACTTTGACCTAGTTCTTTTTGATCAATAATAACACATTTTGGATTTTTCCAGATCAATCAAAAAATTTCTACAGATTTCTAGAACATTTTAAATCGTCATAATATATTGCACACACAACGTTCTAGATCATTCTAGAAATTTCTCGAGCATTCTAAATCGATCATAATAAATTGCACTCATTTTCGAACTTTCCAGATCATTCGGGAAATTTCTACAGCTTTCTAGAACATTGTAGATCATTCTAAACCATTTTAGAGCTTTCCAGAAATTTTTAGAACTTTCCACAATATTCTAAATCGATTATAATAGTTGAAAACTTTCTAAACCATTCCAGAAATTTCACATTTTCGTCATCCACAACCACTCACCGTGACCTTCCCTTACTTTAACCTGGAAACCAAGGGGTATTTTCTACCCTAACGGGAAGTTGACTGGGGTCGTTGGTGATAGAGAAAACCGTGTCTTCACGTACTAACAAAGCATTTTATATTTATAGATTATAGAGTTTTTTCGATAGTACAATTACCTCTTGCAGCATCTTAGTCGTTGGGCCATATTGAGCACTTTCTGCATATTCACACCATGGAGTTTTTTCTCTAGTACAAAATGCGTATGGCATATCTAAAAATCAAAGAAAACTCACATCTTTTCTGATACAGGGCACTCTGGGCAATACAAAATACAAAATAAGTACCTCAAATTTGAAAGTATCGTCAAGACAATATAAAAATATGTTAGATACTATCAAAGCTTGTCATCAATTTTTTAAACATCTTCCGTATTATTCTTTATGGGCCACGAATAGCGTGGTTTTAAGCACAATTTTACAACAGAGGATGCTACAAATGAGCTTGAGCTAACCAAAACTATGGAACATTCTAGGTAATACAACATTAGTTTTTAATTAATCGATAATGTTGATAATACCTTCATCATAATCGTCCAGTTTTTCAAAAATGAAATGCATACATTCAGCAAAACCAAAACAGTCAAGGTAAAAGCATGGTTTTTAAACCTAGTAACTTCAGAATTACGTTTAAGGGTGAATATTCGACTTCATATACAAGGATGTTCCCAGAAGTACCTGACCCAACAAAGAAAAAACAAAAATTTTGGGAAAAAATATATTTATTTTTCAACGTAATCTTCTTTTAGCGTCATACACTTTTCCCAGCGAAGTTCAATAAGTCACATAACGATGATCAATGTTTTCCATGTTCGTAAATTCCCTGAGAACGTCCGCTATTGACGACTGCCAAACAAATACTAAACAACTTGGTGTCTTCAAACTTCGAACTATACAGTTTGTATAAATTCTGATAGTGATATTTTTCAAAGCAACTACCGCCATCTCGAAGGAATGCCAAGTACGTCTGGGACCATCTTTGAATGTTCCAAATAAATATCCAAGTTAAGTAATTTTTAAAATGCTTATCGCTTTGTAGCATTTTATATTATCATGAGTATAATCCAAATTATTATAAATTAAAGTGTCAGTTCCATTTGTGTATAATTGAAATACAAAATAACACGTAATATATTTGTAGTCTATATCTACTTACTCCAAGTTTCCGGAAAACAGAAAATATTCACTCCTCCTCTAGCTGCTATTCTTATTGCTTTATTAGCAAACTTGAAGAGGGCGTATTTCATCTCCTGAATAGGGGTAGAAGTAGGAAACGGTACTAATTTATGCTGAAAGAGTCCAACTCTAACAACTTTAGGACTCCGTAACTGCTCATCTCTACAGTTGAAACCGCATGTTACTAATTCAATATTGTATTTGGAAGCTAATTCTTTGGATTCTTCCGAAACCTCAATATCACTAAAACAATATTGACCCCATATTTAATCTATTATATATATATATATATATATATATATATATATATATATATATATATATATATATATATATATATATATATATATATATATATATATATATTATATACGCTTAAACGAGATTAAAAGTTTAAGGGGGCAGTCAAAGTACAGTTGAAGTACTTTATTGAATATATTTGAAATAGATTTTATTCATAGAGAACCGTATTTCAATAAAAATCGTGGATATTGGTGTTAATGAAACGTTTTTTATATCCTTTTTTTATTTGGCTATGATCAAATATGATCAACATCAATTTTTTTAATGGATTATATCAGAAGTTTTGAAAAATAAATCAAAATCACTCCACAGTTCTTTTTAATTCGTACTTGTGAAACTTCTTTCTACGTAATAAACGATTAAAAGAATGGCATTACGACTATACGCCTAATATAGAAAGAGCGTTAATTAACAAGACAGGAGGAAATAAATCCTGCCAATACTTCAAAAAACACATCAATAACATAGAAGATAGTGTACTTCAAAACATGACATTTCTCTCAAGAGCTAGATTAACCACAGCTAGTATTAACAAGCGTTGCATTGGACAGTTTGAGTGGAATAAAAAAATCTCGCATTGGAAATTTTCCCAACAATTTACTTCCATACCAGTCGTGAACCTATGTGACTTTTAGGTTTTCATCGATCTCGGAATGATATGATATTAAACTCAACGGCTGAGATATTATAAAAGAAGTTGTACCGATCTGTAAAACGCTTTTTAACAGATGATTATAATTTTCTGTCAGTGATTAGCTTCACTTAAGATAGGACCGACAATCAAAGTCCAACATCAAGGTCATGATCATTGCTTTCTTCAATTGTGAAGGTATATTGCGACCAGACTTCTCTCCACGGGGAGGAACAACTGTAAACAATTATAATACAATACGATAGAAGTTTTTCTGTATATTCACATCCACGTTACTTACCAAATATAACACCATTCGACTTCTGACTTGAAAATAAAAAATATGCTAAAAGGAAAACGATAAGAAACCCACGTCACGCTTCAATAATTCTTCCAGTCATGGATTTATTGTTGATATAAATGTATAGATAACCAAGAACACTACTTTTTAATAAAATTATTCATCTTATTTTTGATCCCACCGTGTACTTTATATCATGGAAACGGAACTAATATTTATATTTGTTATAAGAAAGTTAAACTCTTTTTTTTTAAAGAAATGTCTAAAATTGTAGGTTTGCTTTGTTGATGAAAAATTAAAAACTGAAATGAAAACCGAATCATTTCTTAATATTGAAAATATGAATGAAGAATTTTCATAATTGATCCATAACTTACTGTGTTTCATTTCCGTAAAGAATTTTTCTAACTCTATCGTAATCCTCCTTAGGTAATTGTCTTAAAGCGCTATCCACACTCTCGAATTCTTTAATTTCCGACATTATTTTTTCCGTGAGAAAAAAATATAAATACGTGAAATTGATCAGACAGAATGATTAGATGTTACCCGATCACTTCATACTGTTTAAAAATAACCCTTCGAATTAATAATGTACTAATTGGCAAGCAGGTTGACACATTGCCATTTGCCTCTTGAATTTTTGCTGGGGAGATATTCTATTTCAATGTGCATATAAATAAATATACATGGATATTTTCTTTGGCGAATGAACTATTTGTTTTCTATATTATTTTATTGTATTTAATAATAAGTTATCACTTTGTTCTTGGGAATAAAGGAATATTGCGAAATTATTTCTGGTATAAAACCGGATACGATTCGATTCAGGAGATCATAGTTTGAAGATATTTGAAGTTCATTAGTTTTTAGTTGTAACTGAGGTTCTCTCAATCTCTCGTGTTTTTGGTTTTTTTTTTTGTTTAAAATCTAACGAATATTTTATTTATAAAAATTAAAAAAACTTGAGTACATGATTAGTTCCACGTGAGCAGTTAAATTTGTAAATCGACTTTAACAAGGAAAAGGAAACGCTGTATCATCAAAATTTCGTAAAAGTTCGTTCTATACAATTATCATCATTCTTTATCATCAAACAGCCAATCGTGTCCACTGCTGGATATAGACCTCCCCAAATAATTGTGACTATGCACAGTCCCTAGCAAATGTCATTGAACTGCGAACTATCCCCTTAATATTCTCCGACCAGCGCAACCTGTAGGTCAGCGTCCTCTACTTCTAAGGGAATCTTCTCTTATTCGAGTCAAAGGACTCGAAGTTCGGAGAATTGAGATGGCGCGTTAGTAGCAAGTGGAAAGACTTTGAAAACAGCGCCAGAAGTTATTAAAGTAGGATTAAATTCTTATTTGAAAGCTATAATTATTTCAACAAAACTATTAATAAACAAATATATATAATAATCGGGCTAATACATGACTGTTGAATAAAAGTGCACACTCAGAAACTTTTCGCCTAAGATTATATACTCGATCTGTCGCCAAAGATTATATACTCTGTCGCCGTGTACGAAATACAACATAAATTGAATGGAAGCACTTTTTTGTAACTTTATGTGTAAAATGAGAATTAAGATATGTGATTTTGAAAATGCTGTTTTTTAGTACTAGAGATGAATAATAGCTTAAACTAGTCTAGATTATATTGGAAGGAGCAATTATTCATTAAATGACAAACCTTTGCAAATAAATTAATGTTTTGGGAATGGAAAAAGTGTAGTGAAAAAATCGTCGGAATTTCTACCTTTTTGCAACTAAATTTGTAGAATTTGGGACTTCATTAAACTTGGAACATTATCTTTTTTTTTAAATTACCTGATCCTTTACACCTAATTCACTACTGGATAGCCTTTAACAATAAATCATAGTTTTGGAGTGGAATATTTTCAACTATAGTTTGAGCCAAAACGGTTTGAGGGAGAAAAAAGCTTTAATAGTGAAATTTGTAGGGAATTTTATG
The DNA here is from genome assembly GCF_026250575.1 of Diorhabda carinulata. Taxonomy (NCBI): domain Eukaryota; kingdom Metazoa; phylum Arthropoda; class Insecta; order Coleoptera; family Chrysomelidae; genus Diorhabda; species Diorhabda carinulata. Next base: position 4,679,333 of record NC_079463.1, read on the forward strand.
TACTTTCATTTTATATAGAAAAGTCTTCCACGAAAAGTTGATAGTTTCCGATTTGTAAGCAGAAAACTACCAAAACATGAGATGTTTTATCTTTTTATGTATTTGCTTCAATGTTCCATCACGAAATTTCGTTAGCAAACCTCAGATTCAAATTCAGCACCTCAAAAAACATAAGAAATTGAAGAAATCAAAACTACCATGAACCAAATAAGAGAGGTTTAATTTCTTTTTCAATCAACCTTATTTTATTACTTCCCATGGGACCCTTTTCGCCTGTTCTAATTTTTTAGCTCTTTCATAAGCTTTTTCTTGTTTTATACTACCTCTCACTGAAAGGTGTTTTGGCTTTTCTATATAAGGGATTGTAGTCTTTGTTTCACTTAATAATTGGTTCAAATAATTTTCCTCTTGTATTTCCTATTCTTTTTGGTAGAAAATAAACAAAGTTTAATCAAAAATAATTTTTATTCACGAATAAATTACAATGATGTAACTTAAATTGACCTCTAATTTATAAACAAACAAAAATAAAAACATTATTCTCACATTTTATGCTTCAAATTTATCCTTAGCATAAGATAAAAAGTAGTCAATTTTTTTTACATGATGTTTAACTTTATCGGGTTCTTCTAGCTTAACTGAAGGAAAATGATCGTTGGTAAATTGTTTGGAAAATCCACCGGTGGTTTCGTCATTTTCAGATGTTTGAAGTGATTTGACTAGTAAGTTCTTCAGATCAGATAAAGCGCACAATATATAAAACGTTGCGTCTGATTTCTTAGGTCCATTTAGAATATCATTGATATCCTGTCTCATTGTTTGAATATTTTCACTATCACTCACGATCCAGTCGCTCTGAAAAAATATAACGATGTCTCAATATTAGTTATAGACCTCAAGTAATAAATGAAAACAAAATTGTTTGTTGTGAAGAAATATAGTGACTTATTTTATTATTTAAACATTTAAGTTATAAATTGTATCTGGACATGAGGGCATGAGACTAGTTGGAATAGATGCAGCACAATTACTAATATAAAAATCAATCATCATATTTTACAATATTAAAAAAATTGTATTTGATATATTGAAATAAATGAGATTCTCACATTGACACATTCCATTTCGACGGATTTTACAGCAGTTTCAAAATCTTCAAACTTTTGGTCCCTCTTCAACGTCAAAGAAATGGTCACCATACAACTAACAGATTCTTTTGGAAAATCAAAATGTTCTCCATTGAAATATCTGACTGTGAAAGCATAAGCAGTCAGAATGTTGATCAAATTATACTTTATACACACTGCAGGAGTTTTCGACTGAAATAATAAAATAATATAGAAACTTTTACAGATAAAATCAGTCGTGAAACAATTATTACTTTATGGTTAAGTCGAGAGCAAATATCTCACAAATTAACATTCGCAGTACACATTACACACACCAGTGCGATCAAGATTAGAATTATATCCTGACTGAACACATCCTGTTCTGTCAGTTGTTATAGGTGTTGGTTTACTGAGTATTATTTAAATAACCCTGCTGGTAGGAAGCAAGTAAAGGGATAGGGTTTCCGAGGTTTCTCAGCCTTTAGTAATTGTTATTTGGTTTAATTATTTCTTTCTGATATTTGGCATTTTTTATTGTACTATTACTCTTCTAGTTGACTGATAAGCAACACTTATATTCCATATTCTATTTAAAGAATAAATAATGTTATTATTAATAAGTTTCTGTTTTGATTTATTAATTACCTATTAACCGTCTTATTTGCTAATTAATAAAAAAAATTAGATGGGAAATATAAATGCCTTAAAATATTGAGTGATTTCACAAAAAAGAAGCTAAATTCCTATATCCATATGTGAGATGCATGTTCTTCAAAATGCAAAAAAATCATGTTCCATCTGAAGGGTTAAATAATACAGTTGTCTTAATTGGCAGATTTTTCAAGTCATGTCTTTGTGCCATGTTTTAAGATGAATTTAAAAACCTATGTTTACATAGATTATAGACTCCTTGAAGATCTAGTTTTGATCTCAAATTGTATTTTTGTCATTTTTTTGGTGCTTCAATTAATCTGACCAAAGACTACAGATTTGTAACTAATAAATATGCAACTGGGAATAACTATCTTTGATTGGTGTTAAAAATAAAAGTATATGTCTCTTTAGTGACATCAATACATTTGTAATAAAAATGGGAAAAATTGCCCTACAATATCAAAAGAAAATCGACTATTGGTAAATCATTTTTCAATTTCATAAAATTTATTACTCTCCAAAATTAGCTAAAGACAATTGAATTTGCAGTTTAGTGAATAAACAATTTCCACCTTTCAAAGTTGTTTGTGTAGCTAATGGTTTCAACAACCTCTAAAAACTACATAGAATGGAATATTATGAAAAGCAATAAAATCTTTTATCAATATTGATACTAAAAACAACCAATTGATGGTCAACAAAATGTAAATAATCACAATTTACCGTTAATGCCGAGAAATCTTTAATATCACATAATTTTGGACAGTTATTTTTATATTCTTCACTCTCTTCAACAACCTCTACTTTTTTACTATGGTATAACCACCATGGTTGCCAGGATGGTATTAAATTAGCAATATCTTCAGATCTAAAAAATGAATATTGGATCTGTACAATCTATTCAAATGTATGTATTTCAGTTACTCATTGTTTTCTATTTTATTTTTGGATACATATATGATGTGGACATATAAATAAAAAATGTTGATGAGAGCATTTTCCTCTACTTCACAGAAATATCAAAATCGAATAGTTACTTTAAAAACGATACGAAATCTTGTCTCTCAGTTTCTGTCAGTTTTTCCCACACTTTTTCAGCATCGTCCAAATTGATTCCTGCTAATCTTTCCCCAATATCTAGCAATTCTTCTTCATTATCATCAGAGTCGAGCTCATCTGGAGAAAATGACTCTAAATTTAATATATCTTCGAATGTAATACCCGAGCAGTCAGTTGAGGATTCATCACCGTCGCTCAATATTTGGTTTCCTTCATGAAATCTTTTCAGAATCTGTAACATCTTTTCTTTTGATTCAGAGTCATTTTTGTTTAAATTGAGTTCTTCCAAAATATTGGCTTTGTAAAAAGTTTCACTGCATTCTAAATGTGAATTTGACTGATAACAATCTAATGAGCAATACAGTATATTACATTTGGGGCAGGAATACTTCGCAAAAGCATTGTCGCAACTACAAATAAAAAATATTAGGATATTTAAATACAAATTAACCCATAAATCACATTTTACAAGTATTGGTCTCATCTAACTCAATAATTTTAGCAGAAGCCATTTTACCGCATGTACTTATCATAAGAGAAAAGTAGAAAATTAAATCAAATCAACATTCAAAACATTTTCAATGGTAAGATGGCAATTGACAACTAACGAACCCATTCAAGAAATCAGTATCTACAACTGTAGAGTGCCAAAGAAAACTATATTTTCAATTAGGTAAACTAGGTAGACATGACGTCATACAACAAAATGAAAATGAAATTACTTATTTGAAATAAAATGAGATACTTTTTCATGTTTATAGAGTTGAAAATTTAAAATATGTGATCGATGGAATATCAAAATTAGACTTGTACATTTGTCAAATTGTCAACGATAACATAAGCCAACATGTAGTCAACCGAAAAAGGGCCTAAAATTGAAATTATTTCAAATAATTCTAATATCCCCATTTTGAATACAATGATTTAACTTTAAGTTTAATATAAATTAAAACTTATTAAATAAATATGGAAATTAGTGATTTGTTAATTACAACTGCACAATCAGATCAACAATTCTCAGCGTGCTTATGGGATTACAATACATTGAATGTACGTAAACATTACAAAAATGGAGGTTCTGTAGCCCCAAAATGCTTTGAATTAGTAGGAAGAGACTATTTTTTAGCTTCTCAATTGGGTAAACCATTATTACATTTATGGTTGTTAAACAATCAAGACATCGTGAAAAATTTCAGGTACTTACGAATATATTATGACTCGATTCCCATGCGGACAAGCTGTTTTTTATGCTTATTTTACTTTACATGACAATATAAGCTATTATGATTATTAATAAACACATACCACGCTAAAAACCATATGTTTTTCTAACTTTTAACTTCTTACACCTTTTTTTATGTTGTTTTTCTTGATAAAGCAGGTGAATTTCAGGTCTCTTGTCTAAAAAATCAGAGAAACATCAATGTTTCAACCAGGTCTTTATCAAAGTATTACTTAACACTTTTTATCATTATCCTAATCAATATATCGCCAACATGAATATCAAAAACAAAAATCTGCTTTAACCACAAAAAACAATATTTCCTTAATTGTGACAATTCAAAAATATGTAGCAGCCATAAATCAAATTACATTGAAATTTATAAAATAGAACAATAAATTCTAGTCAATTTTTTTTAGATCTTTTTTTATCATTGAATGTTCTCTCATTCCTATTTATGTGAACAATTTCTAAAAATTCTGGTTTTTGTATTTGATTCTGTTTCAAGAATTTCAATAATTGAAGTATGTTTTTCTAATATGGTTTGTTAATTCTTTTCCATTTTTTACCATATTGATGGCTGTTTAATATATTCTGTAAATACTGAGATGTCTGTCCTCTGTACATAATCATTACAAGTTACTCAATATAAAATTTCATTTGGTTTTGGGTATTTTAGATTTTAGTTTAGTGAAATTTTTTGATAATATATTATGTTCTTCATGATTTATAATATATTTATTGAAATAATTCAATAGTTGTTGGTAAAGTCCTTGGTAAGGAGAAATATTTTGTTTCTGTTTTGTCCCTTAATTGATTTTAGTATCTATTTATCAAGTTTTTTCTGTATTTGAATCTAATTTTCTATCAAAAGAGGCCTAAATTTAGGTATATACATCTTAAATAAACAATTTAAATGTTTTTTAGATTAATTCTACCAGAACCAGCAAACTGTTTAGCAGTATGTCCCGAAAATACGTATTTAGCTGTAGGAATAAATTGCAAAGTTTATATTTGGCATTTATCGTCCGGAAAGCTATTATCGGTTCAACAGAAACATTTTCAGCCAATCACTTGTATAAAATTTTCTAATGATGGTAATTTTTTACTCATTGGTGGACAAGATGGTTTATTGATTAACTACTGTTTGAATGATTTGGTAACACTTTCAAGTAATTTCTCAACCCAAAGTGAAATGGGGAAAGTTGAGCCTTTGTACATAAAAAAGGATCATTCCATGGCCATAAAAGACCTTCACATAGGTTAGTATTCCATACAAGTAATTCATCATCAAAAATTAAGTCAATTTATTTTGCAGGTATTTTTGGAACAAAATCCCGCTTTTCTACTGTATCAGTAGATAAAACTTGCCGTATTTATAATTTACTAGATGGTGAAATATTGCGGAACATAGTATTTGAAGATGGTTTAACAAGTGTAATATTTGATTCTTGGTTTGGTACGCTATATGTTGGTACAGAAACTGGTAATATAAAAGAATGTTCCCTAAAAGAAGTTTCAAAAGGTTTAACACATCATGTAAACGAAAAATCTAGTATTACATTGAGTGGACACACTTCAAGAATTGTATGTTTAGCATTGAATACTTCAGAGACTATATTAGCCTCAGGAAGCTTGGACAGCTTTGTTTATTTATGGGATGTTCAACTAAGACAAGTTTTAAAACAAATAAAACACAATAGTCCAATAACTAATGCAAGATTTGTTATAAGTTATGAAAACTTTTTTGCAGAAACCATTAAACCCGAAGTAATAATTCAAAGTTTAGAAAGAACTATTGACACATCAAAAGAACTTGTAGTGACAAAAATGCAAGATGAAGATTTAGAAGACGATGAGGATGATTTTAAATTGAGTCATGCCCAAAATAGAAAGGAGTTAATCGTTGATAATATGAAATTAAGAGGGGTTAATAAGCAGTTGTATGAGACAGCTGTGTTACTTGCAAAAAAGTCGTTGCAATAAAAAACATCAAATAAATTTTTTTAAATGATATTAAATCGTTTGTTTTGATAACAATTGTATAGTTCATTCTTTTCCATTTTGGATTTAGTGAGCTTAGCTCTCCTAAAGACATTACTATTTGTATTATTTCATTTAGATTCCAGATTCATCTCGTACTGTAAAATCCAGGTGCAGATTTTTTCACAATTGAAATATGCAAAAATATTTTGCAAGGTTAAATGGTACAATGCACTCAGACATTAGGAAAAGCTTAACTTCTTGAAATCACAAAAGTACCCGCAGATTCCTAGCAATTTCCAATAGATTATACATGGCTTAATCAGTGAGTACCAATATCCTTGGAGAATGCTTGTTTTTTTTAAGAAAATTGTAATTATTTGAACTAGGATCTTAAGAAGATTAAATATGTATAATGATTTTTGTTTTTTGGTCAAACCGAAGAAGTTTGTCTCTTTTTTTTTTGGAAAAAAAGTACTGTTTTGTGACAATGCCTTACAAGCATTAAAAATGTTTATAATATTTGAAAAATTCAGTATATTTTGATTCTCAAATAGTCCAGATATATAATATATTGATCACAAAAAAACACTACTTATAAGAAAATACATAATCACATCCTGATACTTCAAGTTTCCTGATATGTGTTATATAAAATAAATCTCAACATTTTCTAAAGGATAGACAGGGAGAGATAATAACAGAAAAAGAATCAAATAAAAAACATATATAAATACTTTATTTAGGAATAATATAAAGGACGGATACAAATTTTATAATGTTTTGAAAGTCTTATGACATGGAAGCATACTATATAGTTGATCTTGATGAACAGTAAAACAAAAATGCATGCCAAAATGGTACTTTTAAAAAATTATTAAGTTTTGGAATTAAATTTATCTTTTATTTTGTTTCATGTCATTTTACGTATAATTATTTTACTGAACAAGAAGACACTTTTTCTGATTTGGAATGGCACTTCAAGTATTCTGTTTCTAAAAAAAAATATATTTGCATCTACCCAACCGAGAATGTTCAGAAGATTTTAATTTGCAAATAAATGGCAGGCTGATTTTTCTCTACAATTCACACATGAGATTCTGAAATTATTTAAAAAAATATATTTACTACGAATTTGACATATACCTTTGTACCTGTTAATGTAAAAGTTTCGAAATTTAAGTACACATGGCATATTATCAATAATTATTGCTGTAAAAAGGCACTAATAGATTTTTTCAATAAAATATAAAATGATTACAAATAAAATCAATTGAAAGAATAAACCTTCTAAGTACAATAAATTAATTTTATCTAAAAAAATATAACTCTTAAGACAATACGTTTTAAAATTATGTATATCAGTTTTTAGAGCTGATTGTATTATCGAAATTGGTCATTCTTGTACACTTTTCTTAAAAATGAATATATTTCTTTTAAAGGGGTAGATTGAGAGGTTAAATAACTACCTAACGGCTTAGACACGGATTTCATATTTTGAAATTGTCACTTTCAAAATATTGTGTTTCCAATCACTATGACTATGCAGAGAAGTTTTTCATGATTGAGGTTCATCAAAACTTATCTCCGAAACACCAAAACACAAGACCATATTTCTTCATTAGCATTTGATTGTCCAAAAATTTCAAAAATAAGCAAGTGTCACTATCATTAAAACAAGCGTGAAGTTGTCATTCTCTTGCTTTTAGTTCAAAAATTAAAAAAAACTTGATTTTCATGTTTCAGATCAATAGCTACGACGAAAGTGGTGCTAAAAATTCCTCTTATGCTTGTTTTTAAACGGTCTGGAAAAATCAAACTAATTACTTCAGAACATGTATAATAAAGTCATCTAATTAGATTTTGCATATGATATAAAGTTTTTTTGAAAAAATATTCCAAAAATGATCTTCAAAAACCGGGCTCTTCAGTGGTGTTGCCCTTAAGACTCTTCTACTATAGATGTGACCATTTTCCATCCATTTATTTTATTATATACTTGATTTAATGGAAAAATGTAAAAATTGTAGTAAAATACGTTTCAATTGAAATGTTTAAAAAATAGTGATATATACCAGGAGCACTTTTTTGGACAGAAACAGAATTTCTGTAGATAAATTATCATTTTGACTCAAAAACTACCATGTATTTACATGAGAAGTGGTGAGTTATAATCAATTACACAATATTATTTTATAATCACTACTAAAATATGAACGCTGCAATAAAAATAGTAAAATAAAATAAAGTTTTCAATTTACCCCTTCAAAAGCTGTACTATTATTTTTCTAAAATATAATATAAATAATTCTAGACTGTCATAATAATGAAAGCCAAACTATTATATCAAAACTAGCATATCTCACTGTAAAAATACTAAAATGTGTTAAATTTAAAAATAGTGCATAATCTGCAACATTTATTTAAATTAAAAAGATTTATAGGAAACAAATTCGAGACCAATGCAACATATTTATGGCCTAAAGTAATTCACCAACTACACCCTAGTCTTGGAACTACTAATATTAACATCGAAATATTTAAGGCATAGTTCAATATTTTAAAAACTATGAATTGCAAACCAATCGAAATAATTGTATTTATTTTGTTATCAAGAATTAAAAAAAATTACCTTCAAGAAAAGCAGTTTCCCTTGTAGAAGACAAAAATGTAACAGAAAAATTGAGGTGATTAAAATATAAGTGAAAGTGGTCTATTCTGTAACTTTTCGGTTATTTGTAACCATTGGGTTATTAATGGCCGCTTGCACTGTTTTGCTTGATCTACTGTTAAAAATAAAAAGCTGTTTAAAACTAACTGACCGATTAATTTCCTTATCCTTGCCATTATATGATTTCAACCATGTTGGTACTAGAAACTAACTTCAGGGAGCACATTTTTTTGGTTATGTTATCGGCGTATAGTTATTTTTTCAATAGTAAAATAGTAAACTTTGTAATAATAGATAATTTTGTTATGGTCAGAGATATGTTTTCAGAAGTTGAACTTTTAATGACAAGTCCTGCTTCATCTTGTGAAGTTGAACGCAGTTTCAGTGCATTGCTTGGGCCTCTAAACGTACCATGAACGAAAAAGATTAAGTAATTTTCCACGTTTATAAATACATATTAGATTCCTTAGAATTCGTAGCACTAGCTCAAGAATTTATAAATGTGAATACAGTTTTTTTGTAAATCTGGAAAAAAGATAAATTATTTTATTACAACAATCAATTACTTTTCATAGCGACGTTAAACAAGCCCAATGCAATTATAATAAGCCAACCTTTTATTCATTATAAAGAATTCTGTGGACACCCCTTTTGAGAGTTAGGTTGTTGCGCCCCTGACCTGCGGGATGTAATGGATGAAGGTTAGGTGGTGAAATAATGGCTATATGAGTGCAGTCAATGCACCGTATCACTCCTGGAAATTCATACTGATTATAAAACATTTGAATATTTCTATTAATATTCTTTGGTGCCGTTGGAAATCTTACCCACCTATTTAATAAAACGTTACAGACCTTCGATATACAACAACTAACAGATGGGGAAGTGAAACATTGTTCCTGTATCCATATGTTAGCATCCATGTCTCAAGTTCAGTGTTCGTAAAACTTTTAAATGTGTGGAAATACATGAAATTCTTATACCTTTATGTATATATGGTAAAATATTTTTTATTAGAGAATGAACGGCATCCTTATTTAGTCATTTCTGTTCATTAGATGTGCTTCGTTGCTAAAAGTTAAATGTGGAAAATAAACCTGAAGATTATATACATTATAAAATTTGTCATTTACTGTAGTCCCTTTTTGTGTCAAACAGTTACAACAAAGTTTCCTGAAATAGCCATTTAATCTCAAAACAAAATGTTATTGAAGTTAAGTTATTCTATATCGTTACACCTTGTCGATATATATAATATTATAACCAACTCTATAACCGATGTTGGTTACATGTATGACTAAAGTTTAGATTATAGAATACGAACAATGCGTTAAATATAACTATTGGTTATTTATAACCAAAAAAGTTACGGAATAGACTTCATGGTCCTCTTACCAAAACTAGTACACTTTAAAAACAGTAACAATACCACTTTTATAAAAAATTTAAAGAAGTCGATCTTAAATGTAAGTTTAATAACCTTAAAATTTGATTGCAGTTTCTAAAAAGCTCCAGTATACAAGTTAGATCATTGTATACTGTAAAATATAGAGTATTCTCTCATAGCTGCGTTGTAATCACAGATTTTCGTATAATTGTCGTTTCAGTTGTATCGACCTTTGAAACTGGAGATGAAACTACATCTGAAGAAACCAACCAGGGCGAAACTTTGCTGAGTGTAGGACTAAGAGGAGTTGTTGGTTTTGATTCAGATCCGTCGTCCAAGCTCGTTTTATTCTGAAATTCAATATTTTCACAGTTTTAATAATTTGGATGATATTAACAGACTTGTAAAGTATCTAGAAAATTTGATTATGTATAATGAAACAACATAAGCACGGAAATATCACAAAATTGATTTAAAAACGAGTGAAACAACATTTATTACCTTCATTATTAATGAAAACATAAAATGCAATGCGATACTTACTTCCTCATCAGATTCCTTTGAATCACTATCTACAACTTCATCCTTATTGTCAGTTTCAGAATCACAAAACGGATTATTAGGATGAAAGACACTGATAGAATTAAAAGGATTACCATTCCTATCATTCAAGAAATCAGCGAACGGATTCAAATTGATTTTTTCATCTTCAACTTTACAGATCTCCAATTTACCGTCGTTCTGTCCAAAGAATGTTACAGTTACAGGTGTGGGACATCTCTTGTGATCTTTATCTTCGTTTTTATTTTTGTTTTCGTCTACTGATTCCTTTTCGATTATTTTAGGCGATTTTAAAATGGAATTAGTAATGATGGGTGGCAAACTCGGTGGACCACTGACGGATAAAGTTAATTTATCCCCGCCCTAAATGTGAGGAAGCGTTATTAGAAGCAAAAACACACACTCTGGTGGAACATAAAGCGAAATAAATAGTACAGCAACATTTAAAACACAACAGATAATATAAACTAAGTTTTTAATATATAATGTCTCAATTAACCTCAGAAACTAATTTTGATAAATTTTATTTCATGATGGTGATATTTATGTTAGTTGGTAATCAAAATGCAATAACAATTCAATTATATTTCCAGAAATATGAAAAATTTGTTATAATGTAAATTACCATCATAATAGTAGCCACATTACCCAGCTCTTACAAATCAGAATTTATGAAACCGTTTCAGAGAAAACCGAGACATTCTATATATATACAGAGTAGTTCCTAAGTAATCTAAAATGTTGTATTGGGTATTTTGTCACTCCATTTTAAGATGAAAAGTTCTATTCTATTCACATGCTACAACTGCATGTGATTTTTAACAGAATATTGGTAGCAAAATGGGAAATGTTTGCGATTTTATTTAAAGTCCATTGGCAATATTGTATATGGAACAGATAGTCAGTAGTAGGTAGCAACACGTTGAATGCGATATGGATACAATAAATTATCTTTTAGATTATTCTAAACATTTATTTTATCAGCAATTTTTCTAGTACTCGTTTCTGGTTGTTGGTAAATAATTTCAAGAATCTGGTTTATCAATAATTTGGTTCTCACATTTCTGGGTAGTCCAATAATCTTTAATTTAGCAAAAATTCCAGTCTCTTATAAAGGAATATGTACCTTAGTAGAAATATCAGAAGATGGTAAACGATTATTTGGATAATGCTGGGCATACATACGCCTAGTCTCCATGGTATTGCCATTTGCTAATTCATACAAAAAGTGCATATTAGCTATTTCAGTATTAGTAAATTCAGGCATCGTTGTTAACTTAACACAAAGAATCCTTATGATAAAAATTTCTTATTATTCTTGATTTAAGATAAAAATAAAAAATGATAGTTAAAAAAACAATAATATTATATTAAAAAGCATGATTCAAATATGATAGCACTCACCACAGCTATAAATGTTGCCGCATTTAAAGAAGTTTCCTCTTCTTTTGCTTGAACGAACATTTGATTGGTTAATTTTTGATTTTGTAATTCTTCTTCAGCTTTAGCTAAAAGAAGATAACAATATAATTATTTATAGACTTTTATATATAAAGCGTGAAATCATAAATTATAATGATTAGATAGTGTTACTGACTTTAATTGTCACAATTGTTCAGTTTTTATAAGGGATTATAAAAAAAATAAAATGATCATTCAGTTTTCTAAACTTGGAAAAAAAATCTACTTTATATATTCGGAGAAAAGATATTGAGATACTTGAGAAGCAAAAATTTCAATAGCATATATTCTGAGAGATAAGGCATTCTACAAAATATACAAATCCACACAGAAAAACTGATCTAATTATATTTTTTTTTTGAAAAATGATGTTCAATATTAACTGATTTCGATATCACTTTCATTATTATATATGTTGTATGCTAAATTGTATATGTGTTTTAATTTCAGGAATAAAAAGTACTAGAATTTGATATCTACTGAAAAGGTAGGAGAACTTTAAATTAATAAAACAGCTTAAAACTCTAAGAAAACCACAATTGTTTGAGGTTCATGGTTAAGTTGTTGCCTGGTTATCACACATTACATATTTTATAGTATCAATACAAAACGATTGTTTATTTATTTATTTATTTATTTTTTCATTTATGGTGTCTTATTGAAAGTTTTAACTGTCAAATAGTTCAAGAAGTTCCAGAAAAAAGTGATCCATTACAAAAGATTTAAAAACAAATAAATATATAGAAATTAGTTCATTATACTAAATATACAAAGGTTGTACAGAAAATTTGATCAATAATATAACTTTAAACCAGATTCGTCAATAAGTATCATTAATAAGTGATTAAATGAAAGGAAATAAACATTTGCCACAATTAATATGAGCAACGATAAAAAGTTACCAACCCTTCAAGATGTTACATTTAATTTGTCCTGGTGGTAACGGTTTTGCCACACCAACAATTTTAGTGATATTATTCGGAATCTCATTTGGAAGTGATTTTGAACCATCATTTTCTGCTGTAACAATAACAATTCTATTATACATTTTCATTCAATTTAAGCACATTGTCATTGATGTGGAAATAAAATTAATTTTCATATTTTAACCACTATTGTATGAAATGCAGAGATTCAACAGAAAATGTCAAAAAAATAGCTTGAAACAAGATTGAAGGAGCCCATTTAAATGAGCTTAAGTGTAGATATGTTGGTTAGATTTAATAGAACTACCAAGCAACTATAAATTACATCCTATAGGGACTTTACCAGCCAGAGCTGTTTTTTTGCCCTACCACTGCTTGCATTAGATCTCTTCATGGTAACTTTGGTGGAGAGAGATTAATATTTCTTTTTAAGCAGGTTAAAGCCGTTTATAATTGGTATGTAAAGCTATTAAACTAAAATAACTGAATATCGAACACTTTGAACTAGAAAGTAAATAATGAAAGACAGAAACTAGTGGAGAAAGATGATAAGCAAGATAAAAAAATATATATTCTCTAGCAGAAATAAGTAAAAAAGAAAAGATGGTGAAAAACGGATCAGAATAACTCTCCAAGAGCTGTTAATACTCCTTTTAAGGAGTTTAAAGCTCTATATAATTAGGATGTAAAGCAATTAAATGTGTATAAATAATGAACAATAGTTTTTTTTCAGCATCAATATTATAACATTTATCTTACTTTCAATTTCAGTATTCTCATTTCTTTTGTCGTCTCTAGCCATTCCTGTTAGAGATTCCTTAGCCAAACTTTTAAACAGGAAGTCCAATTGACTATCATTATTTGAGGGAGTTGGGCTAATTGGCGGTAGTGGAGATGTTGGTGTAGTTGGTTTATTTCTTGGAAGAGTTCCGTTTCTACTATTAACTGATGGTACAGGACTACAAAAAAAGTGTTTTAGTTTTATTGCCTATATATAATTCTACAGTAAAACTTACCTCTGTGATGTACTCCCACCAAGTGATACTTTTCCAGCTGAACAAATAGATGCCTTTCCAAAACTATTCTGTCCTATCGACGCCCTACCGAAACTGCTTTGACTGACCAAACCTACGGATTCATGACCTAAAATTCCAAGTTTTTTCTGCTAAATTGTCTCGATCGAAGTTATTATTTGATCAACTTGTCTCCTAGAGATACTATTATTCAACAAAATTCTCCGCAATTTGCACAATAATTTTCTATTTTTATTGGGAAGGGGATAGTAAGAGACATAACCAAATCAGAAAAGAATGAACAGAATTTATCTACAGATGAAGAAATATTGAAATAATTAGATAATAAAATATATTAATACCTGTTGGAGTTGGGGTCGATGGTGTTGGAGTTAAACTCTTTGTAATATCATCTTTAACGGTGCAATAAATCGGTTCACTAGCAGATTTTTCACTGCTAGTGGAAGACACTTGCTCTCGTTCCTTTTCCCGCTCCCTCTCTCGCAATACGTGACTCTGCCTCCTTCCATATCTAAAAATAAAAATTTTGAACAGTTAGAATCAAAATTACTGTAATCGTTCTATCGTTAGAGCAAATGGAAGCTACTAACTACTCCACGACACCCTCTATTTATTTTGGTGTTAAAAACGATTTTCTTCGTCCCCACGACCCTTCAATTCTCCTAATAATATATTGGATACAATGATTACCTTTGACTTGGTTTCCTTTCTAATTGTACAGTTCTTCTAGCTTTGTTTTGGAATGTACTCTGATATTCTGTCCTTCCTGAATAACGGAACCTGGATCCCATCCTGAAAAAATTTTGTCTAGCCGAAGGTCCTTTCACGGGTGCTCTTAAACGGAAAAACCCGTGATGCTCAACAGCACATTTCCATAAGTGTTTGCACGCCTTTTCATTGTGTAACCTAAAATGTTTGAAAGAATAAATATAAAAACTGCCAGCAAAAGAAAACTGTAAACAATATTCTGTAAGGTCGGAACAAACAACAACATTGGACGGATGATTTTTCGTAACTGTTTAATTTAAAAGTTTCTCATTATAGACACAGAAAAAAAAGTTTCCTCAAACATACCTGAAGACGAAAGTATGCTCCTGTTCTCTTCCTTGATCATCATCCTCGACTACCACTAAGGTCAACTTTTTTTTCTTAAAATTCAATTTTCCAATTTTAGGCCAGAAAAATAAACCTATCTTTTGATTAGGTTCTTCAAAAACTAATATTCCTGTTGGAGTTAAGCCTAATTTATATTCCATACTGTCTTTTCCCTGAAATAAAAACCAACAAAACATTAAAGTATCGAGGCCATCCTTATTAAGACTAGTATACTATCATCAGGGAATACTTTTTAACTTACAAGTACTGTATGCATATCCACACCATACATCTCCAACCATTTAACTTCATTTAAATAACTCTGTTCTGCGTTGGCTGGTGAGAGTCCTTTGCATTTTTTGAATTCTTCCAAAATTTCTATTTCCATTTCCTCAGTTTGGTTCGGAACAAAACGAAATTCTGAAACCGTAGCTGGAGTGTGCTGCGTTTCATCATAATCTCCAAGTTCAGCTGTATTTCAAATAAATTAGACAATATTACTTGTTGAGTTTATCGTTGCAATTAAAAGTTCACTACTCCATTTAAGACTTCATATAAAATAGTGTCCTTGTATAAAATTAAAAAAAATTATTGCAATATTTCAATATTTTCAAAATTCATAATTATTATTATCAAACTGTAAAACTAGTTTCATTGAGGTATCTACATATTCCTATATTTTGAACATTTATAAATATTTTGAAATTATTAACTTACACTGTAAAGCAAGAGCAGCTAATTTTACAGCAGTTTTGTCAGGACATTCTAATTTTCCTTCTAGAATATCCAATTTGAGTTGTAAGAAAAACTGATATCTAGTCAATTCTTCTCTTAGGTTATTGGGTTCAGAAGAATAGAATTTCACTTTAAGCCTTAGAGTATATGGCGGACCAACTGGAAAAAAAAATAAATAAAAATCCTATCAAACCACTGATTTTGATATAAAATGTTTTGATATAATGAATGCAATAAACCGATTTGTTACATCAAGGAGTTTTTAGTCCCCCTCAGTATAATTTATATGATCTAATTCCATACTTAATAATTTTAGAATCAGTTTTGGTAAAAAATTATTTTATTCAGACATATTTATTAATTTGAAACAATAATATTAATTTTGATGTATGTACTCACTTTTTATTTGTTTTTTAATACTTTTTGTTGGATCCAACCAATGTTTAACATGATTTGCATCAGTAAACTGCAAACCAAAATAATCTTTCTCTATTAAATCCAAAGAGTAGAACACTTGTTCATAAAGATCTCGTGCTTTTGCTTTTTTCTGAAAATAAAGATTTATGGTTGAAACTAATTCTAATACTTGTCATTTTGTGTTCTCAAAGATTGTAGATGGTAAAAAAAGTTGTCCCCCGATTATATCTTCTTATTCCTAATAAATGATCTTTCTGCTTTCAATTAATTATTTAAACAAAAAATATTCAAATTTCTCTTATTAGAATAAATTTTATCAAATATATTTAGTGATAGAAGAACTTAGATGTTTTTAAGAGCTTTGAGTATATTATAATTTAAACACTTTCATAAAGATATTAAATCAAATATATAAGAATATTTAACCACTAACTGAAGGCCACACTGTTTTATTACTTGTAGGTCAATGATCAAAACAATGCTGGTTCTGTTCCACTAAGCACAATAATTATTGTTTTCTTCCTTAGTTTGTAATTAATGAATTTTCACTTCCATTTTCAAACAAAAGAACCAATAGATAACTGTAATATACCATGTAAGTATTTACCAAAAATTGTTTGTCACACATCACTTCATAAAAACTTGTTTTGTAAACAAATTGTAATTCATGTCAAAAGGAAATAATTTTGTCCTTAAAAACGTTTAGAAAATCTTGATAGAATATTATATTGAACCTTAAATCAAGAAAATCTAGGGTTCACAATTTTTTTAGTACTTTCAACTTGAAAATCTTGAGTTTATAGATATTTGTTCAATCTATAAAGTATAAATAGCTCTAAAAGTTTAAAACAGGCTTTTTTGGATCATTTTCAAGTTTGAAAATGTTAGTTTTGATGTTGCTCCTCCCTTATACATTGAATTATTATACCTATCGAAAAACCATTGATATTCATTTGCAATTTGTACTACAGGCCTGTTAATGAAAGACAGGTTCTTTATATTTTTATTGGGGACAAAGAGCATGTTGTATGTCACTTTAAAATTGTAAATCAAAAGATCAAATATAATTAAGTATTTATAGCTCAACATGTTAAAAAATTTGAAGTGATATTTTTAATTTTGTCTTCTTGGTAGAGGTGTATTTTCGTTGCAGATTGTCACTTAATAATCTGTTTCATAAATATATTAAATGAGATACTGAATTTATTATATTTCTGATCAAAGAGAATATAATATTTTGTAATAGACCTTTAAGGTACTTGCAATAAGATAACCAAACCTTGATTTTACTTATAACAACTTATATTCAACATTAGATATGTAAAAGAGTAAGGTATATGTAATAATACTGGACAATTAATATTAGGTAACAATTTTCCCATGAGAAGAAGGTAGACTATTTTTATTGTGTAAAATTGTGAGAATTAGGTTATTTATTTTGAAACGAAAACATAATAATTAATTATGGTTCATTTACTATTAATATTTAGAAATAAATAAAAAAGTTATTATGTTATACAAATTCTAACTTTACAACTATTATTACATTAAAATTTTCAAAACTCTGACTAAATGACAGAGCTTCTGAAAGTCACTAAATATTTTAAAGAAATATTTGAATACTTGCAGCATATCATGTTATCATATAAATACATCAATTAGTTCAGATTACTAGTGAAAAATTATTTTTCAAAACATTTATATTGAAATTAGATAACAGAAAGCTTGTATAGTGTCTACTAAACAACATGGTACTGATGATGATGTCATAGTTTGATATTTAACAAAAAACGTTTTAGTATGAACAGAAAACTCAATAAGGGAGAATATTTGATCATCTCTGCTCCCATAAAACTTGTTATACAGATAAAATGTAAAGATCTATGGGTGTAAACATTAATGATAATTAATAGAAAACAACTGTGAAAAGTCAGATGATTTTAGAAATTGGTCAAGTGTGTGTTTAAATATTTGAAGGGAAGAATTTTCAAAGAATTGAAATATTCATTTGTTCTTGCTTTACTGACCAACAGCCAAATTTGTTTTAACATAACTAGCATGAGTAAGTATATCTGAGATAAAAAACTTTAAGGGTTGAATATTTGGGATATATCAATCAAACTTCAACTTAATTTTTGCCAAATTTTAGAATTAGTAATGTGTGAATTAAATTACTCTGTAATTTAATGTGTTGGGCTAATACAAGTCTGGAAGATTCACTTTAACATTAAATAACTGTTATTAGTCCATTATAAAATTTGTATAATTTTGAACTTTATAAAAAACACTTGTTAAAGTAATTTAATTGGTGACCTAGATTTTTACAGTTGTATAATGTTGTACCTGTTTTGATAAATATATTTTTGAGGTGATTCACTTGTTTATGTTATACAATGATAATAATAATGAGCTTCTAATATATCACTAGAAAAAGCAGTAAAGTTGGTGTAAAAATTTTCTGTTATCTATTGTGACTTTCTTATCAAAATATTTGAGTTGTCTCAAGCTCCCCCTGCAAAATAAAAAGAGGGTTTCCTTTAAAGTTATCACCAGATACGTTGATATCGTTTTTTAGAGCATAACCTTAAAAAAAACATAATTGTAATACTGAATGTTAAATTACTGATAAGAAGTGTTTTCAAATTTATCTACATGAGTAAACACTTTTATATAAAGTACAATTGGTTTAAAAAAACTGAGATTCGAATTTACACATCACTCAATGTTTAGTACATTTGTTAATAGATATTTTTAAATAAAATTTAGAAAATCTTCAACAGATTATATCAAAATACAACAATACTAAATTAATTTATGGAATGCAAGAATTGGAATGTATGAAGAAAGACCAAATGAATAAAAATTTAAGGTTTTTGGATTCAAGTTGAAAATTGAGAGCATACTAATAAAGGCTTTTTAAATGTTACTACAGATGGTAGGTACAATCATTTTATTTATACCTAAAAAACCGTGAATCTTCGGAAATATTAAGAATATATTTAGAAGAATTAATTCAATGTGCTTATCACAGGTTTGCAACTATTTTTTAAAATAAGGTTTGTGACAAGTTAGGATAAATATAATCTAGTATACCAACACGCCCACACAAACAAAAAGTAATGTACATCTGGATTTTAAATTTCAATATTATTAATTAATATTATAAATGATACTTACCGACAATTCCACTGATAAATCGGTACCATCTAATAAAATAACCCTACATTGTAACAGATTTTTATTTATCACACTTTTATTCGATTTTGCATTTGTACTTTTCGATGATGCATTTCTAGGTTTTCTTCCACTTAAAAATCGGAACATTTTCAACACTTATAACTCATTTCACGTTTATGTTTGACTAATGCGTCTAATGCATAGGTTAGAATAATAACTAACATACATTTACATTTCATAACAAATTACAACGAATAAAGTATTGCTTTCCCTCAATACAAGGAAGCCATATTAACGTTATTGAGAAATTCGGCAACCCAACAAACTGTAGAAAAATGCAGAGCCACCTGTTGAATTTGTTGTGTTCTTTTCCCCATTTAAAGACCGACTCAGTGTAAGATGTAGTTCATCTATGGTATAGGCAATCATTATACTAGTTCGCCTATTGTGCTGCAACTCTTATCACCCATGTGGATATCTGAATTATACATTTAAATAATATAATTATCTTAATAATTATAAGAAGATTTTATTGCAAAAATTAAATAGCATTTGACAAACAGTAAAGTAATATTCGTAATATTATATGAAAGGTAGAGGTAGGAAGAAAAAATATGAAAAAGTGTCAGTCAAAATGTTTTAAATATAAGCTGATTCATAAAATTGTCTTTTTTGGTTGTAATCCGGTATTTACAGACGATATGGAAAATAATGAAGTGAAAACAAGCAAAACCAACATACCACCATAAACAAATAAACAGAAAGAGAAGTAACCCCAACATCACGCTCTAGCGTCATACGTAAAAATAACGTGACAAACGCAAACGGATGTGATTGGTTCCTTTCTAAAGCTATGAAAGTTGCTACGAACATCCGACAGGAGAAGAAAAAATTTGTTTATGTTGAAAGTCACCAACCGATCGGGAAACGGCAATTAGGGATGGCGTCATGCATTTCAATGTTTTTAATTTTATAACATCAAATATCAAAGGCAACGGCAAATGAAAAGTCAAGTTTATGAATCGACCTTCTCGAAATTTTGTACAACAACGTTGAAATTTTCAATATTGAATTATTTTGAATTTTTTTACTCGGCATATTTAAATTCATTTACAATCATTTATATTAAACCCTCTGACTACTCCAGTACCATTCTCGAAGGTTTTTGAACTATTACATATCGTATACAGCTGGACATCAATTTTTTAACTTAAGAGATATCAGATACTCCTTTTTATTTCTACCCTCCTCAGTTTATAATGAGTTCACTTTGGTGTCGCCACAATTCATCCAATGCAAGAAGAATTGTGATATATATTAGAGCAGGGAGAAACTCTTGTCATAGTCACCAGCTTTTTTATTACTAAAAATAGAAATTTTTATAAAATATTTCTTACAGTTGCCTTTTCTGCTAAGCACATACTTTGCATACTTTGTTTTCATACCAAAAACTAAAAAAATATTCGATATTTAGAATTTTTAACTATCATCTGTAATTTTTGTTCTAATTTATTGCAAAAATAAATCTCTATATATTTTATATAATTTAAAAAAATACTTCCTTCAATTCAAAATGGCATCCTAGCTCCCATAATATCAATTTCAATTTTCGAATTACTTAACAAACTGTATATCTAAAATAATAAACAAAGAAAAAGGAGCACAATCTTTTTTATTAATTAAACTTTTATTCGATGATTCTAATTACGACCCTGTTCATAGATAATAAGTGTGGATTGTACATTAATAAATTGAATAATTATAGCATTGATGACGATACTGCTTGTTATTATTGTGAACGTATATATCAAAATATGAAAGTTGATCTTAATAATATTTTTTTGAAATATTTACTAGTTTAGTTTGGTAATATATGTTTCTTACTTTTTATTTGTTAAAAAAAAAACCTTTAAATACCTATCCGGTAAGTGGCGACCCCACGAAAAGATTAGTTAACTAGCAGACTCTCTCATAGTTCTACAGATGATTGATAGATGGCAATATACAATAAGATTTGAGTTTAAGCACGTTTTTAAACAAAATATTGTTTATAATTCTGAATGAACGTCATCAGTGTGCATTATTAATTTCGATAATAATTCAATTGACGTTTCTTAATCATACATAAAATTACGATTGCCTTGTGTATCAAATAGTTTTTGGAACTTTCAGCGAGTTTTTTTAATTGTATTAAAATGATTCATATGACATGACCTTTTCTCAATTAAAAACTTCTAATCTGGATATTGTTAAAACAAATCCCACAAATTTAACCAATTTTATTGCATAGAATTTCTTCTCTAAAATATACCCGGTAAGTGGTGACACTCAGTTTACCGGTATTATCGATAACTAGCTTTTAATATAGTATTTCTGTTGTGAATAGAGGGCGCCAAAATGTTTTCATTAAGTTAGCCATATTTTATCCAAATTATTTAGATAAATATAATGGTCAATTTATCCAGATATCGTAACAGATATGGTATAATCATAATGATTATAAGAATTCTAATGCTATCAACGATTTGTACTGTGCAGTGAAGAAAATTTTAAAGTGCTCTTAAGATTCAAAGTTAAGTGCTCTTGATCAATCGTCCCATGTAGTATCTTCACCAAAAATCAAGCAGAAAACAATATAATGCATTGGTTACAACTACAAATCCAAACATTTTTGGCAAAAATATCTTGAGTAAATTTTCTTATTTAGCTTCTGTCTCTATTTATACTAGTTTTTTTTTATTTAATTTTAGGTAATGGTCTACTTTACAAAATGATATTTATTAAGTTAAAAAAAACTTTCATAGATTACTCGACGGCGACCTTGAATGTAGAGTCAAAAATAATTATACGAGGATTGTATGAAATCTTATCAAAACCATTTGAGAATGCATAACGATTAATTTAATATTTTTTTACCTAAGATTATATATATTAACAGGATCAAGGTGGAAATGTCATAGAGTTAAAATTAAATATATATAGAGAGAGGTGTGCATACTAGTGTTAGAGGAAGAGAGAACTTCAGTAAACTACTCTCTACTCTATTCTGATTGGATAACCATGACGTCCAAGTTTCGAATGGTGGAAATAGTAAAGGAATAAGAAGCAAAAAGAGAGGGATAGAGAGTGGTACACTGATGCTATTTCTCTCTCTTACAATAGTATAATTTGACTTCCAACAGTATAATTACTTACTATTTTTTATGGAGTAGCGGGAAACTTTGCTAGCTCTGTTTATGGATTTATAATTTGTTGAAACTAGTCAGGATTCGCTTTAAAGCAGGAAGTTTTTATCATTTGTGCTCTAGCCAGAGGTTTCAGGTAGGTAGTTTGCTAGTATTTCTATAGATCTGATGTTCTAATTTTAAATTTTATTATTAGCTTATCAGTTAAGTTTTAGTTTTTAAATCTTTGCCATTACACTAACTGATCCTCGATTTTTAAAATACGTGTAAAACAGTTTAATTTTTCTTTTTCCTATATTGTAAACAACGCATTTTGAAGAACGTAAGTAACAATTATCAAAAAGGTTTCGATTGCCCTTGACAACGGGCTGTAATTCCAAACTTGACGACAAATTCTTAGTCAATTTACTATCCTTGGATGAAACGTGTATTTTGTTTACTTAAAAAACACCCTATACATAGGAAATATTTTAGTTTTTTATTTTATAAACAACGATATAATAACAATGATTTATTATTTTTGTTTTGAAAGTGTTCGAGGCTTAGGATACTTGGAAATATCCAAGTTCACGGCATCCAAGCTAGATGAAGACTTTGATACAGCGGATTTTTCGCGAAAGTACACCAAGATCGCAGATGACGCCAATGTAACCTGGAGTGGTCGAGATATACAAGCTTTATATTCTACCACAGGCAAACATCTTATTAGTATCAAGTCCTGGTCTAACGCGAACGGTTTTTGTTTAAACACTGAGAAAACTTTACCAGCTCTAAAACTCTTAATATGATCCTCAAATTCGATCAAGTTTCTCGGTCTACATATTGATGCTCTGTACATGTAGAAAATTTTGCAAAAAAATATCTTCTGCTTGTTTTGCGATTAAATCTGTGTCTGAAGATATCGTATTGCTTTAACAACTTACTACTCGTTGTTCGAATCGCATCTTCGGTATGGTTTGCCTTTTTGGGGGTCTTGTAGTTTACACCTCTTCGAATCTATCTTCAACTTAGAGCAACAAAATTTGTTGTTTGGTTTACAAACACTTTCACAACTCAACTGAGAGACCCATTCGTACCTACCCTACTAGAAGAAAGAATGTGGATATTTACTTAACTATACCCACTTCTTGTTAGTAATTTTTTCGTTTTATCATAGATCCTTTGTATTGTGATTGCAATAAAATCTGTATATATTCAGTTTCTCAGAAATCCGAGCGTTATTTCCCCTTTCCTCAACTCGTCTTGTAATCAATGTGATATTAGAAAACATCTGCCTGCAATTTCCTTTTGACCTAGAAATAAAAAATCAAAAAAACCGTTAGCTTATTCAATAATGACCATCAACCTTATGTGCAAGCCAAAAAGGGTGCTAAAACGTTTTCTCATACTGGTCAGGCAAGTATGCAAATCAAGGGTCAATATTTTTATTTTTAACCCCTTCTTTAGAATTGGTCAAACCGGTTAAGAGTACAATTTTTATATTTAGGGGTCATCCGACGAAGAATTTCTATAGAATTCATCTCGCTTTTTGATCATCCGACAAGGGATAATAGAGGACAGGTAGGAAATATGTGTTTGTTTAGCACCCCGTTGAATTATTGTAGTCGAAATCTACCCTGAGAGAAAATAGATCGAGATGTAATATCTTTATTAAATTTATTTAAGAAATTGTTGGGTATTTCTAAATACATACTCATAAAATTCATTCGGAATCATATTAGGAGAATTTGAGGGGCTAATATGTCTTCAAGATTCAGTATAAAGGTGAAGAAAGTCAAGAAAGTGTATGTAATAGAGTATTTTTCCTTTTAGACTAATTAGCAGAGTTTAGGGATCATCCAATTCGTTGATTTATGTTATTGGAAGAGGATTAATCTACTCAACTATGGTATTTGAATATTCACATACTTTTTAGAGACTAATGTACTTAATTTTATAATTTTTCCATTTTTATGTAGGAGTGAGTGATAATTTCGAATCCAAAATTCGGTTATTTCAAATATAATTACAGAAAAATCTAAATATTTCTTAAAATTTCATATATGTGTCTGATCTAATACAATACAAGGTTTTGGGTCTTTTTTAACCAAAAGCTGTACAGAACAATAGAAATAGGTTTTTAAAGGCCAAAAGTCCTGTGTATAAAACATTAAATAAGCGTATCATAAGATTTTTTTTCAATAAGTAGTAACCTATTTTCCAGCATAGGTTAGATATATTGTTTGTAGGCTCTTATCTCCTCGCCTTTCCTCGCCTCGTCTCGCTATGTATCCGATTTGAGGGAAATAGGTTGTTGCCTACAATATCTAATTCGATCAACATCAATCTAGTACAATTCACGTGTCCTGCTTTTTTCAATTTTAATTTTCAAAGATTGTCACTTCAAATCTAACAGGTGATCTAAAACTTTCGTAGGCTAGCATAGAAAAAATCTTTTATTTGATTTCAATATTCCATATAGTTGTCTTAGAGGGAGATACAACGATTAGGCTTCAGTTTTGGCAATAACCTTTTCATCGGCGCAAAATTCCTGTCCAGGGAGCATCCTCTTGAGGTCTGAGAATAAGAAAAAGTCGCTGGTGCCAGATCAGGAGAATATGCGGAAGCTATCGGTTTCATTGATTTATAAAATTGTCAGTACTCGACTTTTTACGCATTTACTCAACTGACTGTCGATTGGACTTCGGTGTGAAATCATATATTTCATCCATTGTAACATATCGACACAAAAACACTGCTCAGAATAATCATTTCGTTGTTGTTTTTAGTCGATCGTGGGCTCGCGTGGCAACCATTTTGAACAGAGCTTTTGCATACCCAAATATTCATTCACGATACGTCCAACACGTACTTTGATATCTTTAGAGTCTTAGCTATCTCAGCTTGACTTTACGATTATCTGCAATTATTTTGGGGAGTTTTTTTGATGCATTTTTCGATGACAGCCTCTTTGGAACGTGTATCGTTCTCGGTGTTTTTCAAGTCAAGCCGTCGTTTTCATTTTTTATCTATTTTTTCAAACTAACTAAAGCTGCTTCACAAACTAATTGTAGAATTGTTGTCAAATTGATAGACAAGTGAAAATCATATGGATTGTAGTTTCAATTTTTGTCAAATTTTTATCTGTCCTATCAATGATTTCAGTTTTTTTTATCTAAGCGTAATTTTTGTTATAAAACGTCTTTCCCAGTACTATTTTTATAGAAAATGTCTTGAATGGAACACAAGAAAATTTGAAAAATAACTCGATTTAACATATTCAAAGTAAAAAAAAAAATGAAAATTGATTACCGAGCTGCCCTACTCTCTCTTTCTACCCCTCTCTTTTTCCTACTGACCAAACAATCCGTTATAACTTCCACACACATCAATTACATAAAAATTGCGCTTCTAAAAAATTGAAAAGAGCAGATGTACCCTTTTATGAGCCCTCCGAGTGACCTTTTCTAGGTAAATTTACATACTGGTTTGACCAGTCTTGTAAGCCAAAGACTTACCCCTATTGTTCTAAGGGTTGACCCAATTCGTAGCCATGAATGACCAGGAAGGGAGAGATCGCTTAGTGTCTTTCAGTTGCGTTTTGATTTTTGCGTTTGAGGGCAAATTCAAATATTGTTGCTATTACAAAAGTGAAAAGTTGAGTTTGTGAAAAGAGTTTAGAATGAAATATTCAGTTCAGAGAATTTACAATGCAACAGGCGGGATATGATTTATGGGAAAGTATGTATTTTAGAAAAAAATTAGTTTCATAAAGGATTTGACACTTGAAATTCGTTAATAACTTAATTTGTGAACAGAATTTTTGTAAAAATATTCCATCCGCCGTCTTACTTCTCACTAATTTAGTAGTTAGAATCAATAAAAGTTAAGTGGCTAAATAATATGTCAAATGGAAGTGTTGATTGAAATAGATTGGAATCGACGTTCTTAAATCATTTATCATATATAATAATAAGTATTACATGTTAGTTGGCAACATCACTCTGCTGATCATGCTAGTGACCTTGAACTCGTGTGTAATAGAATCATATAATTTGATTCTCTATCCATAGCATGTACTATGAATATAAACCATATTTAATCATAATTAGATATAGATTAGAAAACAATAATCGATTACTTCAGATTATGCAAGTAAAACCCATCGTATTTTTTGGTTTTAGTTGACTCTCTGAATCCATTTATTAGGCTTCGATGCATTTTAAACACCTCTTCTGGATACTATTTTTTTCCAACGTAAGAACTTCACCATGCTTTTGAATCAATAGTAATCTGACGGTGCGAGGTCTAGACTAAATGCTAGATGTTGTAGGAGCTCAATCCCACCAAGTTCTTTGATGTTATTCCACGTAATCAACACTTTCCGTTCGAATCGACCGTATTAATGTACGGCAGTGTTTTTTATTTCATTTTTTTAACGATGTTCATTGCTTTGCTTCAGATACAGCTTGGGAGAATCTGTTGATTATGAGTTTTAATTTGTAGGGTGAGTCGGCTCCAGATTTCGTTAAATTGCTTACAGCAGACGGAGGAGAAATTGGTTTTTCCTCTTCTTAATGTCAATCCTAATACTCTGCACTCCTAGACGTGTTCATTGATGAGTTGTTTAATATCTATCAGATAATTTTTGTACCGAATTCCCGTCTTCTTCCAATTCGAGTTCGGAGTTGAAAAAAATCGATTAAATTTAATATTTGGTCTTCCTTTGCTTAATATATTTTTTAGTAAACACATTAGCCGCTTGCTTCGACATTTCTTGTTCGATGTTCACCAATAAGATTCAGTGGTAGGGTTCTTTTATCATAAATATCGACTTCATTCTTGAATAATTTCACTAAGCATGACCAACGAGCTTAACCTACTGAACTGGTTTTTCTGTCATCTTCAAAAACTACGTCTTTGAATGTGTCTATTTTCGGAAATATTGGAAATCGTTCTCACAATTCCCTCCTCAAAATCGGTGACGTTAGGTCGCTTCATATTAAAAGCAACGTTTAAAAATATATATGAAAATGTTCGTCCGCAAGAAATTCATATTTGTTTTTAGTTTGTTCAGAGGTCTTAAAGATCCAATTGGTTAGCTTATTTTCAAAGCCATTCCGATGCTATTTCTAATATAAAAACAAGTTAAAAAAAATCAAATATCCTACTTGATACCCCTGATTTTATATCGTCGAAATTATAGAGGAAAAATTTAATTCATGGAACGAATGTTTCGTGAAAGGAACAGCATACGTCCTAATGTTGGAATCTGGAAGATTTGCTTATTAATTTTTCACGTATAGATTGAAGTTGAAAATAAATTAACTTCCCAGAAAACATGGTAGTTTTTCTAATCGCGCCCGTTTTATAGATCGGAAAAGAAATAAAGCTTCTATACTTTGAAAACTTCGTGAAAAGCATTTTGTAGAAGCAAAACTTGGCACAGAAAGTTTCAGGGTATAATTGTTTTCAATTATAATCATTTTTAATTGGAAGTTTATTCGTTGAATATAAACTATTTTCAATACTATGAATTATATTTTGATATACTAAAACTTTACCTATACGAAACTCCCTTTTAGTTTGTGATATATCGTTTGAAAGGTTCTCCATTAAAAATTGTAAATAAATTCAAAATAATTCAAAAATGTTTTCCACCTAAAAATGAAACAAGCTTTTCTTCCATAGTCATTTTTATTTTTCAAGTCTCCTGTTAACTCTATACATTTTGGCATCGTCTAGCATGACATGTTGTTCTGGTACCTTCTGGATATATCTTTGAGCAGTGAAATTACCTAGACAAGACCGATATACAACCTGAAGATCTAATTTTTCTAAAAAAAAATTGTGCTCGTTAGAGTTAACGGGTCACTTCTAAAAACTATTTTTACATTTATATTTTCATGAACACTAGCTTTTACCCGCGGCTTCGCTCGCATCGAATCCATTAAATAAGTATCAGAAATCATTATAATAAAAAAGAACGAATTCTGTAGCTATATTAGAACCTGAGATATAGATCTTTGAATGTAGAAAAATTGCCAAAAACCTACTAAAATCCATAACTCCACATTGAATGTCCGCGCCTAGCTCCTCTCGAACTCAACCGATTTAAGTGCTCAAAAACTCAAAAGAAAGAGGATGTTTCAGCGAGTGTTCTGAAACCAAAACGAAGTCTCTATCTTGAATAGAACCTGAGATATTGAGGATAGAACGTGTGTATGTGAAAAACTCCCATAAGTAATGTACAGGGGGAAATCGCATTTGAGTATAACTTGAGAATGGTGAAAATTGGATGAAATCCGATGGTTGATGGCTGATCTGGGCATCAATACCTTTCATTAAAAAAAAAAAAAATAAGCAAATCGGTTGGGTAGAACGCCTGAACGGACTCGGAATGGAAATAATCAATTTTTTAATATATAAGATTACGAACCTCCTTTCCTGTTTAACGTATTCATTTCCTAGTTGTTCCAATTTTCTATTTAAGTTTGGAATATTATCCGTAAAACACCTGGAGATTGACCTTTTTTATTTTCTTTTATTACCTTTACCGTTTTAAATTTTTTCTAAAAAAGAAACAACGAATCAACCGCCTTCTTGGTTGTTGGTCTTATTTACAAAGGAAACGTCTCGTCGTCAGTAATTTTAAAATGTAAATAGATAATAAAACCTTAACATCAAGAGTAGAATGCTTTTTCCAGCTTTCCACTTCTCGTATTTTCCTAATAAAGAATCGTTTCAAAGCCGGGCATTTTAAAAGATTTTCTTTGATGCTGAGATATTTATATTTATGCTTTCTTTGCAGCAACGGTACATTTTATGTTAAAAGTTCTTTTGAAAATCAAGAATTCCTTCATCCCTCAGATTTTATTACGGATAAAATCAAGAATTTCAGCAATATATATTTATAACTATATATGGTTATTTGCAACCACTCTTTCCACATGAAACAATTCGACACCACCAGATACAGATTCATTACAATAAAATTTGTTAAAATGCGAAAAAACGATGAAATATAATAAAATAAGATAAAAAGCAATGGGAAAAAGTAATAAACATCAAGATAAGAAACGAAAAAGTGCAGTAAAATACGATAAAATACAATAACATACTACGACATAAAATAAAAATCAATAAAATCAGTATGTCTGGCGACATTTATTCAAAAATACGAAAAGAAACTGTAAAATAGGATAAAATATGATAAAAAAACTGGAAAAACATGATCAAATACGACAAATTACGATAAAATAGATTAACAATCGATAAAGCATGATGTGGTATGATGATTGATTTCATTTATTCAAAAATACGAGAAAAAACTTCAAAATACGATAAAACATGATAAAAAACTGAAAAAAGAAACGAGAAAATCTTATAAATTACAATAAAATACACTATCAGACGATAAACATCGATAAAGCATGACATGGAATGATGATTGACGACATTTATTCAAAAATATGATAAAAAAACTGAAAAAAAACGATATGACAAAGTACAATAAAAACACTATCAGACGATAAAAGTCGATAAAGCATGACATGGTATGATAATTGACGACATTAATTCAAAAATACAAGAAAACACTACAAAATACGATAAAATATGATAAAAAACTGAAAAAAACGATAAAATATGAAAAACTACAATAAAATACACTATCAGACGATAAAAGTCGATAAAGCATGACATGAAATGATGATTGACGACATTTATTCAAAAATACGAGATAAAACAGCAAAATACGATAAAACATGATAAAAAAATAAAAAAAAACGAGAGAATCTTACAAATTACAATAAAATAAACTATCAGACGATAAACATCGATAAAGCATGACATGGAATGATGATTGACGACATTTATTCAAAAATATGATAAAAAAACTGAAAAAAACGATAAAATATGATAAAAAACTGAAAAAAACGATATGACAAAGTACAATAAAAACTCTATCAGACGATAAAAGTCGATAAAGCATGACATGGTATGATAATTGACGACATTAATTCAAAAATACAAGAAAACACTACAAAATACGATAAAATATGATAAAAAACTGAAAAAAACGATAAAATATGAAAAACTACAATAAAATACACTATCAGACGATAAAAGTCGATAAAGCATGACATGGTATGATGATTGACGACATTTATTCAAAAATACGAGAAAACACTACAAAATACGATAAAATATGATAAAAAAACTGAAAAAAACGATAAAATATGAAAAACTACAATAAAATACACTATCAGACGATAAAAGTCGATGAAGCATGACATGAAATGATGATTGACGACATTTATTCAAAAATACGAGAAAAAACTGCAAAATACGATAAAACATGATAAAAAACTGAAAAACAAGATAAAATACCACAAATTACGATAAAATACAATAACAATCGATAAAGCATGACATGGTATGAGGTTTGACGATATTTATCCATGCCCGTAACGCAATAATGCTTGGCAACATTGTTTTTATTAGTTTCACTTATATGTTTGTTTATTTGCAATTTGAAAATTCAACTAAAAAGTAAAAAATAAGTTAAAAAACACTTTTATAGTTACTATAAAGTCGATCATAAATTAAAAAAAAAATATGCTTTTAGCAATAATCAAACTGTAAAGTCTTATAGTTTTCCTGTTTCTTCAATCAATTATTGTGGCGTTGTTGTAACTAACTTATCAATCCATATTTGAACATATGCCTCCTTCGGCCTTTTCCAATCTTCTCTGTTTTGTCACATTTATCTGTTTAGATCCTGTGTGTTTATTTAAGTTTTGGGTTCTTATTTTACTGCTTTTGTATATCTAGTGTCTAAAATTTTGCTCCAGCTTACGTCCTTTTGTCTAATGTCTGA
This sequence comes from Diorhabda carinulata, assembly GCF_026250575.1. Taxonomy (NCBI): domain Eukaryota; kingdom Metazoa; phylum Arthropoda; class Insecta; order Coleoptera; family Chrysomelidae; genus Diorhabda; species Diorhabda carinulata. The sequence continues at coordinate 4,710,869 of NC_079463.1, forward strand.
GACTTTTCAGGCTTGATAGCAAGCTTTGACCCTTTATTTGTTTTTGACTTCGAAAAAAATATTTCATGACATACAATACTTCGATAAATCACCAAAGAATAATTTTGAATTTATGATTTATAATACTCATTGCCTCATTAGTATATAGTTGACAATAATCAATGTTGAGTTGTCGTTATGTTAAAAATTTCGGTTGGACAGAAATCGATAAAAGTGAAGAGAATACAAGGAAATTTGAAATTTCTCGTCACAGCTCACAATCGGACATTAAGAATTCCCTTTATCTCTCTCGCACATTTTGATTTCTTCGATTGTCTGTTTCTTTTCTACTTATTATACAGTCGACCCTTTCGAGAAGTGTAAAAGTAGGGTGAAAGAATAAAAGAGGGGCATAAACGGGGGTGGTTGGGGGTGGATTGAAGTAAAAAAGGGGTGAATTTACATCGGAAAGAGTTGATTGCTTTCCCTGAGAGTCGGCCATCTTACTTCTTTATTATTGGCCATTGCTTTACCAGAACATTGCCCGATAAAAAAGTTTTTACGATTTTTTCAGACCTTCATTAAAATTTTTTATGAGGAACTCACGTCAGCCGTTTTGTATATAATCAATAGAAACATTAACATAAATATATAGAATGTATTTGTTTGATAATTCTATAATCGTTCGTATAATGAAATCTGAAACTTAATTTTTGGCTTGAAGTTTTCCCAAAAAATTATTGTAAATTTGTTTATAAAGCACAAGTCTATAAACATTTATAATATTCAAACATGAGGAGCTGACGTTCATATCCTTTTATCACAAAAAATCTATTTAGTATCATGTGGTAAACTTTTATTAATTAAACCAAGGGCATTCGAGAAGATTACTAATCAATCCTCCTAAATCAATGGCGATGAATATAACCCAATAACTCACTATTAAACTAAATCAAGATCTTTATCGGGTCTTAACAACATAATCCATATATTGCGATAATATTTGTGATTCAAAACCAAACATACATGCCATAACATCTCATAATATTTAATCTCAAAATATTTATAATTAGGACAAAAAGGACAATTAAATGATAAACTCGCAAAAACTAGGTTATAGTAAATAATCTATGATAAGGTCCTACTAAGGTTAAAATATTATATTTTATTGCAATGGGTACGAACTCCTCAGCATTCGGATTAAGACCTTGAGGATCTTTAAAGCTTGAGTCCCTGCCTCGATCTCTAGGACTATCGAGAAGAGAGAACTCCACTACTTCGCCCTCTGCTTCCTCGTGGGGCCGCGCGTTTTCGTTCTCAAGTTGTTCGAAAACGTCTACGCGTGCCTCGATGTTTTTCCTTTTATGAGGAATTCGAGGACTTTCTTGTATCTATCCTGTTTCCGTCTATATTTGATTGAGTCGATTGTACGGTTAGGATAGATACTCTGGAGATGTTTGTTAATGAAACGGCCAGTATAGGCGAGTTCGTGTTTGGCCATTTATATGTAGTTTTCATTCTCGAATTCAACGGGGGCATTAGGCTTTTCGTAGAGGTTCTCGAGCTCCTCATTTTACTCCACGGGGTGTGCTCTCCGCATGTGTTGTCGCATTCCAGCGTAAGACTTATAAGTTTGTTTGCATACGGAGCAAACATTGCCGTCAGCCAGGGGTGCACCTCGGCAGCGTAGCCTTCTTAAATGGGTCTGAAGCCCAGTATCAGTGGCGAAAGTTTTACCACATATGCACAAGACTATAGTTCTAGGCCTGAAACTAGGTCTGTCGTAAGTTCGATTCAGTTGTTACGGGATAGTTGGATAGACAGGAAAAGACTTGTCTACCACTTAGATAAAAAGTCGGAAGGTGTACTATCCCTAAAACTAAAACCCCCAGGAGTCTGGAGGTAGGCACGGTCCGATAAAGGAGCCAGATAGGTGACCGTGGGGCAGTCTTTGGATGATCCCAATCTCTTAGAATAGACAAGAGATGGACGGGTTGGATCAAGACTTCCTATCTGGGGCGCTCTGTACGATAGCCACGCCAAAATAAATTCTAGCGTGGTACCGACTCTACCACGAGGAGGTGTACAGAACTTGAATAGGAGGGGCTGCAAACTTTAAAAGCTCACAACCGGGGTTTCAAAGGCTATGAATTAAACAGAAAAGGTCGCCCTGTCGCTTTCGAAACGCCTTCAAAAATTCCGGTCGCAATACTCTCTCCACTACAGTTCCTAACCCAAGAGAGAATTAGAGAAAAAATATGTCTAAGCTATTACTTTATGCATTTCTGGAAGGCATGTTTTGTAATGGCTTTCATATGTTTTAACTTTGTCTTCTCAATGAAAGGAATTGTTTTAAAGCGTTAACCTTTTAGTCCTTTTTTTCATTTTCACGTAGACCACAAGGACAGACAGGAAAATGCGTTTGTGCAAATGTAATCACGTTTTTTTTGATTGATCGACCAAAGTCTTGGAACACATTTGGTATTCGCATTTATAGGTTTTTAACCGACTTAGTTTCGCTTTAACATCGCTCCTCGGAGTTACTCAATATCACTATTGATAAATTTGAACATTTCGTGAGCTTTTTAACACTTAATGTCAACTTCTAATGTAATATTTATGATGTCGTATCCTAAATCAACATCAAAATCATTGTTTGAGTTAAAAATATTTATTATTTTCTCTAATATCTTGAAGGACTGGAATGATTCCCAAAATATTTATTACTTTCATTTTCATGAGTCAACTACAGCACTTATCAGAGCCTCTTTTATGGTTTCTGACTGGAAACAAATACCTCGAACTGGTAAATTGAGCTTTGTAAAGAAAAACAAAAAGTTGACCGGAGTAACAGCAAGGAAATACGATGCTTGATAAGATTTGTTGATCTTTCAAGTTCAAATCATATATAAATAATGAAAATGAATTATTGTATTCAAAAAAGTTAACTAAAAATTTGACGAATCAAATTATTAAGTAAATTTTTATGTATCTTAGGTTTATTTAAAGACGTAGATAGTTGACCAGAGTACGAAATACCGTCTTATAATAATTTTGGTTTATACTTTTGCAATTAGAATTGTTTCCTAAACTAATCTTTCAATAATTGATCACGGGCATTAAAAAAAGTAAAGCTCCTCAATAAAACTATTCGGAGCTAGAGAAGTGAAATCTGAAAAGGAATTAATTTTCCGAAGAATATTGAAAAACTTTTAAAAGGGGATATATACAGAGAAATACTTTCGAGAATAAGAAAGCTTTTTAATATTCCGTCTCGATTTTCAGCAGAAAATCAATAAAAACAAGGATCTCATTAATTTTTTGCCCTTGCGGAGATACAGGATAGGCTTAGCCGATATTTTTATATCGCGGCTTCATTGATCGAACAAATGAGAGAGGACCAAAAAGTAACCAAAATTATAAGAAAAACTATTTAATATCAACTTTTTAAAGAAAATAACATTGTGCCATTCAAAGTACTCTTCACTACAACTAATTTATTTGTTCCACCAATGTTTCGACACATTTTAGTAACCATACGTGGCTAGGTTGAGTAAGAGACGTTGAGCATGCCATTTTAGCCATAAAGTATTTCATCTCTTTTTTAAAGAACACTGTTCCGCAATCTTTCTGTAAGTAAATGATCTCGATTTTCAACATTTTCGTCGATTCGTATAGTCGATAGTCGTCCTCGACGAAGTTTACTTTCAATCGACATCTTTAAAGTACTAGTTCAGTTTGATTTTGGCAATTCGTTAGATTACTAAATTGGAGTTAACATATTTTGTTCTGTAGCAGTTTTCCAAATACGCTAGTAGCTTTATAACAGCGAGAAGGTATCTAATAGTAAGTAAAGTAAGCAAGCTTTCCGATAATTTGTGGTAACCGATGAAAAGCTTCCGTTCGCATTTATTTAACATGATTAAAGTTGTTAATCACGTTATGATTTCTATTTTCTTACAAATTTATATATCTTATTGGTTTTTTCTGCTTTTATTTTATTAATTTGCCGTTTGGATGTATCAATTTTAAAAAAAAAACGTCCCTGAAAACCAATTTTTCTTAAAACTGGTTTTCGATTACCCCGTCAAAATTATCAAGACTCGGTCGCCGGTCCCGATGTTTTTTGATGACTTTTCTCTTCTGCGCTCCCCTCAAGATATATCTTTTCGCCTTTATCAATCACTTTCGAACGCAACGGGGAACATCGTTCGGAAGGAGAAGGAGGTATCACTAAAAGGGAACTCTCGACTTTTGAAGAATTTTCTTACAGGATAAGCATTTTAAATAATAATTTGATGCACTTTGATGCCGACAGAAAGGGAGTTTTTGATACCGAATTATTATTGCATGAATGATGTTGTTTTGCAAATAAGGCATTATTCGTTTTGAAATCTAATTGATGTTCATCTTTTTTAGCATTCCGCCCAGCCATTGAGAAAGCGTCTTTGTCGCTTACTGGAGCAGAAGATATAATTAATGATATGATTTCAAATTCGGCGGAGAAAGTATCATTCTAAAGATATCATTTTGTACGGTGTGTTGAATAAACAATTTTTACGAAGATAATAAAAGTATTTTATTTGTAATTTTCGCATATTTTTAATATTAAACGAAATTATAACAAATCTATTCAATAAGTGCTTGTTGAATGGGAAAGCAATCCCAGAAGACACATTAATAATATGCAAGAAATGAGATAAGAAGAAGAAGCGTCGCAATTATCGTGGCATTAGTGTAATTAGCGTAAAGAGAAGGTTGTACAGCAAACTATTGATAATAAGTTTTACAGCAAATATTAAAAAAAAGTAAAGCCAGGAATTTAGCCTCTCGAAAAATCCAACGACACGGTACCGTTTAAAATGTTGTTTGACATATTAACGAAATATGACCTCAGCAAAGTTAATTTTCCAGCTATTCAGATCATTTACAGAAAATCAAAAAGGTTTGGAACAAGGGTGCAGTTTATCACCAACATTATTTAAAATAGACATTCAGGAATCTCCGAGTAGCTGGATAACTAAAATTAAGAGAATTGGAATTGAGATAGAGGCCAAGTGCCTAACAACTCTATTTTTCCCATACGACCAAGTTGTTATAGCTTACGACGACGACGATAGAGATTATATGCCGAGAAAAAACTGGAGTTTGAATATGTTTGAATTTGAAAAACAGAATAACTGTCGGTAGGACACACACAAGGAAACCAGGAACTGTAAATAAAAAGGTTTAAACGATGTAGACAATTCAAATACTTAAGAAGAATAATTTCGGAAGATAGAACAACAAAAGTTGTAATAAATAGAGTGCAAAAAGAGAAAAAAAAACTACACAAACGCATAGAAGCTGAAAACAATAGGTGCAGGATATCCAGAACACAGTCGATCAAAAAAAAAAACAACGTGTTAATGATTTAGAGCAGTATTTGGCCATATTTATACATAATAAATCAGATTTTTTGCGTCAATATGTGACAATGGATCCATAATCTCACTCCAGAATCAAAAAGATCATCCTGCAGCTCGTGAACAAAGACCGAAGCGTCCAAAAGCACAACGGTTAAGGCTTCAGAATTTTGGAATGCACATGGTATATTGTTCATCGACTCTCTCCAAAATGGAGAGATAATCGATAGCGAATACTACATAGAGTTGTTGGAAAATCTGCCTCATATGTCGAAGAAAAAACCACTGTATCACCAAGACAATGCACCAATTCACAAGTTGATGATAACGATGGTTAAATTGAATGAATTATACTTCGAATTGCTTCCTCATCCACCGTATAGTCAAGATCTGGCTTGCAGTTACTACTGGCTATTCGTTGATCTCAAAAAAATGTTCGCAGGTAAGGAATTCAGCTCAAATAAAGAAGGACGGCATCGAGAAGTTAGAAAATCGTTGGTATGATTGTATAGCTCTTGAGGGAGATTACATTAGTGAATAAAATCGATTTTTGGCAAAAAAATGTGTATTACTTAGTTAGTCACACGACTTATTGAGTGATGTTGCTTAATATGGTCTTGGCAAAACGTTTTTCCAGCATTGTACAATATTTAGCTATTCTTCTATAAGCATTCAATGAAAATATATTTCTCACGCCACCTCACTAAAAGCTTTAAATTGTGAGAATTTTTCATTTCTTATCTATTTTCCAATTTCTGCGGTCTAGCATTAAAGCCATTAAAACTGTTTACGCAGCCATTCTCTAATAAAAAAACCTTATAAATTATATGTATTCAAAAGATTGTCAAAAGTTATCTCAGACCTTAAAATTTAAAACGTAGCAATTAGTCGCTAATGGTGGCGAAACAAAGAAAGTCGTTTTTCAAAATTGTTTCTCCTTGAATACACCTTATTCATTAAAAATACACTCTGCACAACTTTTGGTTCTCTCTCTGTCGTCCTGAGAGTGAAGGGGACCTACTCATCCTTGTTTTTCTTCCTGGGAAAGATAAGAGGAGACATCTTTTAAATACAAGACTGATAGCGTTCTTAATTTGGAAACTTAGGCTAAATTGAATTTTCTTTATAACGATATGCACGATATTGACGGGAAGTGTTTTCGGACAAAGTGTTGAAGGCGTATCGGATAATTTTTAAGTGGATGTACCAGACACCACCAATTTTCCTTTATTTAAAAATTCATTAGGCGGCGGCTTGTTTAGAATATATTTTAACTTTAAATCAAGCCAACCGCCGCTGGCTCGCAATCATATTATACGGTGTTAATCGACAACTATAAATAAACCAGAATCATTTTTTTATATAACTATCACATAATCTACGGTCTATTTCAGAATTCGAAAAATATATTAAATGGTTGAAAACTATAGACAAAGCAGAATTAACCGAAATATGTAATATATCACTCAATAAGTCGTGTGACTGACACACAGATGGCACTGCCAATGTCAAATCCATATGACGTTTATGATGTACCAACTTATAAAAGACTAACGTATGTCGCTATAGTTTTGGTACAAAATGTTCCACAAATTACTTACAATAATAATTGTACGTACGTTCGTTATGAATACCATTCGAGCAATGAAAAAAAATCGATTATTATTTGATTGTTAGCTCAAAGGAATCCTTAATGTATCACTTGCAGTTACTCGTACTCGAACATAGACAATATATTTCTATTATTCACACCTCTTGACATCTTTTGCGAAATATCACTCAAATTCTCGTAAATTAGAAGTTTATTATTTACGCTTTTTTTTATAATATACCTGAATATAACTAATTCATGAGTTAAAAGCCAAAAGAAAAACACACAATTGAAAAGAAACAAAATAAAGGAGTCTCCAGTTTTCTATTCCGCAAGTTCATAATAAAAACAAATTCTTAATGAGTTTCCAATACCAAAATAAACTCTAGTAAAAGGTTCGATAATTCCAGAGGAACCGAGTTATAAAACGTTTCAAAAGTTTTCTATAATTGATGAATGTACCAAAGTCTTTCTTCATTCTTTTAATTCTCATTCCAAGCTAAGAAAGAGTCGAATGATTGAATGAGGAAGACTCCAGTGTCGCACAATGAATTACAGATCAATTTGAAACATGTAGAATTCAAATAGAAAAAGGTGCTGGAGGAGATAATTTCAGTTATTTAGGTTCTAATTTTGTTATCATTAGATCAACATTAAATTATTAAGTACTATTATTGGTAGAAATTACAAAACGAAACATTGAAAAACTAATATTCCCTATTACTTTTCGATCCCCCAAGCTCTACTTTACTTAAATTAGAATGAAGTGTATTCATTTATTTAAATTATATTAGTGTACAAAAAAATCATACAAAATTATAACAAATTTGAAGCATCATTTTTCTAAAATCATGAAACAACATCTGATTTTTTCTCTTTATATAGAAGTCCCAAAGTATCTTTCGGTATTGAGCTCAAAATTCCAATTATTCCAGCTTAAATCAACAAGTATATAATATTTAATATTTTTATTTCGGTAAAATAAGATTAGATAGCGATAGATTCTAGTAAACTGTATCTTTGAATTCTTAATTTCATGTAATTTGATCAGCATCAGAATCGATTAGTATCAAAACAATTGCTGGTATGTGTTATATAGAGATTCAGAAAAGAGCTAAATAAGTAAAAAATGAAATTAAAGATGAAAACCAGTATCAAACAAACTCTTGTTGTGACTTTAGAGGCTACTGGACAACGTGAGAGAATTTGAATCGAGCTTTCACAAAACTCAACCTGTTTGATCGGGAATTCTTCCCAGATTGTTGTACTTTGAAGTAACTTTTTTGCTTAACTATATTATTTTATCCACTTTGTGCTTTATTAAATATATGTGAATGAATCTGCAATCATACGACACAAACAACGTACAAATTCCATCAAACATCATCAGTGAATATTGGAATGTACGCGTATGGAATTTACTTTTTGAAACCATTTTCGTATTGTTTTAGAAAAGAAATCTTGCCATTACGAAATCGGTACCATGTTTTACAAAGGACAATTTATTGAAAGTAACGGCTCAACAGAAAATTGTAAAAACCTTCTATCGATTCTAAAGATTTTCCGTCCCACTCAAATCCTTCTTTCGTATCCTTGTCTTTCCAAAGAAATAACAAGTTCCAATTATATACAAAATTAAAATTCATCTCATTGAAAAAGCGAACGAACGAACTCCGTTTCTATTAAAAGTTTTTAAGAGAATTTTCACCCTAAAGAAATGTACGAGGGGGCTCTTCATTAAAAACTTAAATTACACGAAGTGGACGATTGAGTTTAATAATTTTAGTTTTCATCTATTTATTAATTTGGTATATTTTCAAGTTTAATGAAACAATATATCATTTTATTTCATTCTTAATAAAAAATTGTTTACATGCTAATTACCTAAATAGTTTGCTTTGAAATGAATAGGTATAGTGGGTGCTATTTATCTTTCCAAATGTTCCTCGTATATTTTATTTGTTAATATTTTGAACATAAATCTAATTGACATCACCACCATGTTATATTTGTGGGAATTGGAAACTTCCTGTTTTCTTTATCTCTGTATCCTCAATTTCTCGTAACAAAAAACCTCCCAAGTCCTCATTTTCAAAAAAATACGGGGCTGCGAGATCATAAGCCACACCAGAGAGTCGTTCTTAATGTGTACATTAATTTTACAACATTTATTGAGGTGGAAGTGTGCCTCATCATTTAAATTGATTTCTTCTGCCAAATCACCATTCACTTCAACCTGTTATCCACAATTACGAGTAATCACAACGCTTAAAATTGTTAGTAGGTTTCAGTTCAACCATATAAGTGTGTGAATTCAAGTCCTCATTCAAAATGCGCATCAGTGATGTCTGTAATATGTACTTTAGTCGAGTTTGATCGATTTTCAGCCACACTATCGGAATCGTCAACCAAGTTTTCCGCAGAGCGCGCTGGTCGAGTTTGTACAAATGTTTTCTCAATTCCTACAAATTCGTTTTGCAGAAATTTCCATACAATTCTTTCGGTTGTAGACACGTCGATTATACGGGCCAAAAACTTCACGAGGTGCACGAAATCCGCTTTGATTTGAATTGAATTCATAAAAGGCTTTAATAACCAGAAAGCTATGCTTAATTGTATCCGTTTCCAGGTTTAAAATTGTCACAAATGAAGTTCAGTAGAAAACTTGACTCACAATTATCAGGGTGCATTATGTTTGGACTTCTTTTTATTTTAAAGAAAAAATTAGCAATTGAAAATTAGTACTTAAACTTATTAAAAAAATATATAATGTCGAATATGCGAAAACAACATACAGATCAAATTCTGTGAAAAAAGTTATGAGAAATAATTGAACTTCGTCGTAAATGTTTTGAAATTGTTTATCGCTTCACTTTTTTTCACTTTCAATTCCGAATGTATTACGAGGATCGTCCCAGAAGTACCTGGCCTAACAAAGGAAATGCAAAAATTGTGGAAGAAAATGTATTTATTTTTCAACGTAATCTCCCTTCAGCTCCATACACTTTTCCCAGTGATGCTCAATAAATTCAATACCCTCAATCCTCAAGTTCCTCAAAATAGACAGTAACTGCAGACATCATCTCTTCATTGTTGGAGAATCTTTGGCACTGAGCCATTTTTTCAAGTCCGAGGGGGCTAAATATGGCGAATAGAGTAGCAATTAAAACTTTAATTCATCTTTTTTGGCCCTTGCAATAACGGATGTGTGAGCTGGTTCATTGTCATGATGAAACATCACTTTCTTCTAGTCAAATGCGACCGTTTATGATTGATTCCTTCGCTCAAACGTTGCAATAAGTTTGCCGTAAATATTTATTCCTTTATTAAGATAGTCGATGGAAATTATCCCAAGCGTATCCCAATCAACCGACGCTGTGACCTTGCCTGCAGATGGACCAGTCTTTGCCTTCTTTGGAATCGGTTCTCTCTTTTCAATCAATTGTTTTGATTATTTTTTTGTTTCGGGTGTGATTTGATGTACCATGTTTCATCCATGGTTATGAAACATTGCTAAACACTCGATGGAAACATCTTCACGACACTGTTTTTGTTCCATTGTTGGCAACCGAGGCATCCATCTTGAGCACAGCTTTCTCATGTCCATTTTTTCAGTTAATATGCGATGTACCGCACTTTTTGAAATACCTACTACGTCTGCTGGTTCGCGCACTTTCAGTCGACGATCATACAGTGGATTTTCCTGCTGCTGGTCTGCAATGCTGGTCTTCGCAAGTCGCACGGCCTCAATTAAATAATTTTTTCCATGTTTACAATTTACTATTGATGGCCGCCAAAAAAATACTTGAACATACTTGAAACATACGCTGTTTAGAATGTATACTTTCTAATATAGTGGTAATTTTCAAGCAACTACCGTCATCTCTAGGTCAGACCATGTACTTCTGAGACCATCCTCGTAGAGGAGCGTATCTTTTCATAAATTTGTGTATCCCATAATGCTAGCTGATTAAGTTCGGATCTATGAGGGCTATTTATAAGACAAAAAATGTTTTCAAAGTAAAAAAAAATACTATTCTCAATCTAAAGAGCGAATGAAATTTATGGTAGCCTAGCTTGTGTTTGTCAAACAAAAAAGTCGATGAAGAGAGAGGGCAGCGGTTTTCATCAACATTGGAAATCAGTTCTTCAGTCACTGTTGTTCTAGTGAACTCGTGAACACAATTTATACAGTAATAATACAAATAAATCAATTATATAGTTTTTTGTTTTATTCTTGATAACCGTATATGTTTTAGAATCATTGAAGCCACGACAGTGAAATTTTCTTAGTGTACTTATGAATCAAAACACAAAATTGTGAAAGTCATAATAGTTGCTAAGTGGAATGTGCACATTTACCCCCAAAACAAAACACATTCATTCTGTTTCTTACTATTCAAATACAACCCTCTCCGCTGCTATTAATTCTACAGTTTGATGGTAAACAATCAAGAGTACCTAAAAGCTAGTGCAGACTATTTAGGAAACAAAGTGAACTTAGATTTACATTATATCAGTTGAATCGCGAAATATTTGTCTTACAAAGAATAGAAAGAACACAACGAGATAAAAATTCAAGTTAAAACGAGGGCGAAATGAATGAAAACGGCTAATTTACATTCCCTTGTCCTTTTCCTCACTGTAGGATCTCTTCGTTTTGTATTTGGACGAAATGAAAAATTTGCTTTGAGCCGTAGGTTAGAAAATTTTAACAAGGAATTACTATTTTAAATATTTTTTGCGAGGAAAAAAGGATATCATATAATTATATATTGGAAAAATGTGAAGAGGGAGTTCAAAAGGGCTTAATTGAAATTTCCTTAGGAGCTATGACTATATTTGCACGAGTTGGAACGTCTTCAACTAAGCCTTTTAAAAACGATTAAGTTTTACATTCAAGTTATTTATTCAATTCACAGCAATCTACAATATATGTTTAGTGTTATGAATGTGTCTGAAGCTACTACTTTTCAGTTATCAAAAAAACTATTTTGTCATGATTTATTGCTATATTTCATCCAATCATTCACCTTCTTTAAAAAAAAAGACGTGAGCAGCAGAGCTCCATCACGAAAGTCGAATTTTTCGTCGAATGAAGAATTTAACTAATACACAAACAAATCTTTCCATAAAATGAATTTCTTGGAAATGATATTAATTCTCAATCTTATTTCTTTATATGGAAAATTTGCTATTCCTCAATAACTTTTCTCTCTCTCGAATGAAAATTCATAATTTAAATAGACCCGGTGGTCTCGAAGCCTCTTGTTCAATTCCAATTGACAACAAAGAAAAAATTGTCATAATGACAAGAAATTTCGAAAATGGGAAGTAAAAAAAATCACCCTAGCAACGATCATACTCATTCATTAAATAGGAGGTGGTCCAGTTCAACAATTACAACGATCAAAATGATTCCGGGCGTTTTGTGCTAGAAGAACTGAAGAAGAAAACTTTGAACTTGAGAAAGACAATTCTTCAACATCTTGCATGCGAAGTTCGAACCCTCTAGTTAAAGTTTTTCTGGCTAAAAAATAAGAAAATATAACAAAAATGACCATAAAATGGAGAGGGGTGGAGATGGAAAGTTTCGACCTTAGATAGAAAATCATCTCGCAACTAATTGAACCTACATGTGAAATTTCATTTTTCAGTCGCTTTTCGTTTGACCTGCAGACATTCGAAAAACCATCATAATCGTGTTCAGGAGGTCTCAAAACATGGGAAAAATGATGTGCCCCCCATTTTTCTTCTAGTCATGCCTATCGTAATAGTCTAAATTTTCCTTGAAAAATTCGACTTAAAAGAGTAAGTTCATTTGGGTAATCGAAACGAAAACTTGGAAATCTGGAAATGATGAGGAATACAGAAGCAATCGAGTTGTATCTATACATAATATTTGAAATTTTTTTAATTTCTTATTGTTTAGACCTATTGATATGTTTATGTTTCGAAATGGTTTTGATTTTCGATCTCTTTTGTTTAAAAATTAGTTTTCTTAAATAATTTTTAAAAGATAGACAAAATTTGACATTTCGACTTTTCTTTGGGTCTTTATCAAAAAGTACGCTGATTGTCAGTGTCAATATCATTAAAAAAAAAAATAATTTTGAAATAGAAGAGAACTGAAATCAAGAAGAATTAGAAACATAAATTATAATATTACAATGTAGAGGATAATAGATGCAAACAAGGACATAAATATAAAAAAAACTTCTGTATCTAGAGAAGAGCAAAACCTTATATTACAAGGTTTCAAATAAATAGAAGAAATAGGATGAAACATCTTTTCAGAGTAGCAGTTTATCTAGACGCTTTCCTCAAAGCACCTGCTGCTTTCGAGGAAATATAAATCCTCCATGATGAGCTAAATCTATGTTATGTTGTTGCCAAAGAAACTTTATACGAATGGAGAACATCCTTCATCAGACTACTGTGGAAATAGTTAACGATATTCATCAAAGTTTTTAACGAAACAGAAATAGATTAAATTTTCATACCTTTAGATCTGGTTTGGCGAAAAAATCAAAACCGATCGTTATACTTCGTGAAGTTCTGTATAAAATACGATTATAATAAGCACACCCTAAATCTATTAACTTTCCACGGTTTCCCGTTTCCGTTAGCTGATTATTTTCTACTTCCTCAACCTCAAAAATGTCTACCCCAAAAATCATATGTTTCTTCCCCCGAGGGGTTGTTGCCTCGGCGTCGCTGACTTAAGCAACTATAGCGATAGGGGTGAATACAATAATTCGAAAGAACGATAAGAATTTAAGATAAAGTGTATTCGTAGATTATACTTTTAATCATTTAGGATTTCGGTACCGGCGCGTTTTTCTCTCGCTGACATTGAGATTTCCACGAGAATAACAGCAGGACCGGTTCAACCATTATACTTGGTATGCAGTTTTTTGATAATTCAATAGATGATTAAATACATAATAGTGGTCAAAATAGTTAGGTCTTAGTCTACTCTTTTATGTAAGTGTTTGGTTAGTACCCTTTGCGCCAAATGTTTGCAATTTTGTTAGGAAATATCAGGTCTACCAACTAACCTCATTTTCTCATTAGGAGCAACCAAAACTCTTGTTTGACTCTTCCAATCCTTGGCTCTTTCTTGCCTTCCTTGAAATATGATTTCTTCAATTACCTTTTTTTTCTAATCTTTTTCTTGCCATTACATATCGACTTTTTCTTTATGCACGATTAGCGCAAGTGCTAATAAATATCCAGATCTTTTTCATACATCGTTTCGATTGGGGAATGGGAAAAGCTGAAAGATCTTCTTCTCAATGTCGCAAGCATTGAGAACGGCTCTGTACGCCTATTAAAACAAATACCTCCCCAAAGTTCAACTGTACTGTGAGCAGTACACTCTCTTCGATATCTGAGTATGGGGAGAAGAGTCCGTATAAGAACAAAACTGTCCATACCCTTTGTTTCCATTCAACATTTCAATTCACATGAGAACGCCCGTAAACTTCTATAATTCAACTCCGAAGTCGACCTACTGTTTTAACCTGCAGAAGGTTCCACAAGGAACTGTTGGACAAGATCTCAGAGGTTCTATCGGAGTGGACCCTAGTCAGAGAACAAACACAAGGGATGATAAAGGTCCATTTGTACGTCGTTCTTTCACGTTATTAGATACTCGATGTTTACGGAGAAGCTGCTAAAATACTTCGTCAGCAACTTCTCTCTGAATATCGGAAATATAGTATAGAAAAAAAATTTGGATGCATAAAATAATTAATAATTCTAATATGAATTGAACGTTTATAAATTTCCCTAACGTATGTGATTCAGATAATGAATTCGCAACTAACGATGAAATTATGATCACCAAGTTATCGTCATCAGAGGCAGAAGATATTTCAAAACCCATTAACTTCCTACCTATTTACCCTAAATTTTTATTGATTCATTCCTTAACTATTAAACTATAGTCTTGGCTATAAGGACTAAACCTAAACAATTTAGAGAGCTATGTGCTCTTTAAACCGGAATTAATAGATCTTTTAGTCTGCCCAACGTACTTCTTGACATATTTCGCAGCTAACGAAGCAATTATGATTATAATATTTTTATGTATTCTTCATTATAGTTCTTTTTTTTTAAATAACTGTTTGAGGACGTTAAAGATATATTGCAATGTAAATTTATTGTCGTTGCAGTCAACCAAAAGTGGTTATTTGGATATTTCCCATGGTTTTCAAATTGTGAAACAATACAGATCATAAAATAGACTCAAAACATCGGTCTTATCATAAAAACAACATCAAATAGGAGAGTTTTATAAACGTAACACGTAGTTTATTAGTATGGTGATGAGACAGTCATTTACTTCTATTATTGTGATAAATTTATTCAGTCCGGCCTTGTAGGAGGGCTCAGCTTACGAAACGAAAATATCCAGATATTAGATTATGTACTTTAAATCACAGATTGGAAAAGGGTTCAACCCTTCTTGTTTTTTATTTATTTTCCAAGGAAAAATGAAGCTTCTTTGATGAAGGAAGATTCAGGTTATTAAGAAATTTGAAATTTAAATGAATTGCTAGGAATGGATGTTGGAAGAGTTACAAGTAAGGAAATCAAAATTGTCGAATACGGAAAGCATAATGAAAGACGATAAAATTGATATTCATTTAGAACTATGCCAAGGTAATGTAGTCGATACTCTATATAAAAAAATAGTAATTTATGATTAATGAAATTTTTATCTTCTAAAATCTCCTAAATATCTAAATATATCAGGTTTTTTAGATTGGTATCAGCCTGAATATATGAAACTATCTGCGACGTACATAGTTGGTACCTTATAGTAGTCCTCGATGAATATGGGCAAAAGTTTGCAAGAAAATGAAGCAGAAAACTCCGCAACTTCACAAAAGGAAAATTGAAGAAGCTTGATTTTATTGAAAGAATTGCCAATACCCAAAAATCCTGTTTTTTAGAACTGGAAAGCAGTACCAGCTGGAAACTGCAGAGCAGGAACAACTACTTCATATACAGGGTGTTCAGGGATACAAAAATTTGGGAATGAGTAGATGACATGAAAATAATACCGTGACATATAAAACATTTTTTATACGACTCCTCGTTTCTGAGTTATAAGAATTCAAAGTTGCGAAATGAGAACTTATATTTTTAAGTTTATCTTCTAAATTATACATTCGAACATTATGAGTTTTTGATGGATGATTACGTATGTTAATGTGGTGTAATTAACGGAATAAATAATTCTACACTACTATCTATTCAGATAATTCGACTGAAATATCTGAATTATTCCAATATTTGAATTCCCTATAATTCTAGTCCATGTATCTGGACGGGTTGTAAGATGGTTTTGTAAATATGCTCCTCAACTTATGACCCAATTGTTTTCTTTGGAGACTATATGTTTCCTTCAGTTCATATCGTGTCGTATTATGTTGAGATTTGCTCTTATTTAGTTTAAATTTTTCATTTTGTCATCCATTGTTCTATTTTAGTCAAGTTATTTTGGAAGTTTTGTCAGATGCAAGGATTATTGTGTCACCAGCGAACGTGACCGTGGTAATTTTTGGGTATATTGGAAGTATGGCATGGTATAGTTTACATAGAATGCCTTTATACCAGACTTTATCAAAAGTATGTCCGAGAATACTGTAGAGCAACTTTTCTTACTTCCAAAGTCTTGGATTCTCTCTACAACTCTTTGCACTTATTGAATTGTTGAGTGTTGCTGTTTGGATTCAAATTGGTGTGAAAATATTAATTTCTTGTTTTTTTGGATAGGGATTAGTTTAATAAGTATAAATTACTTATCTGTGTTAATTTCCAGTTCGACAGCTACGTCAAGAATAGAAAACCTTTTTCTGGGAGCTGCTGATTCATTTCTTCTTTGTAAAAGATAGTCTTCAAAGAAAAATGACGGTTGGTTTTTGGAAAAAACAGTCTCTAAAGACAAATAATGACTTCAGACAGTCTCTTAACACAAATGACGGTTGGTTTTTGGAAAAGACAGTCTCTAAAGACAAATAATGACTTCAGACAGTCTCTTAACACAAATGACGGTTGGTTTTTGGAAAAGACAGTCTCTAAAGACAAATAATGACTTCAGACAGTCTCTTAACACAAATGACGGTTGGTTTTTGGAAAAGACATTCTCTAAACACAAATAATGATTTAAGACAGTCTCTTAACATAAATGACAGTTGGTTTTTGGAAAAGACAGTCTCTAAAGACAAATAATGACTTCAGACAGTCTCTTAACACAAATGACGGTTGGTTTTTGGAAAAGACAGTCTCTAAACACAAATAATGATTTCAGACAGTCTCTTAACATAAATGACAGTTGGTTTTTGGAAAAGACAGTCTCTAAAGACAAATAATGACTTCAGACAGTCTCTTAACACAAATGACAGTTGGTTTTTGGAAAAGACAGTCTCTAAAGACAAATAATGACTTCAGACAGTCTCTTAACACAAATGACGGTTGGTTTTTGGAAAAAGACAGTCTCTAAAAACAAATAATGACTTCAGACAGTCTCTTAACATAAATGACAGTTGGTTTTTGGAAAAGACGGTCTCTAAAGACAAATAATGACTTCAGACAGTCTCTTAACACAAATGACGGTTGGTTTTTGGAAAAAGACAGTCTCTAAAAACAAATAATGACTTCAGACAGTCTCTTAACATAAATGACAGTTGGTTTTTGGAAAAGACGGTCTCTAAAGACAAATAATGACTTCAGACAGTCTCTTAACACAAATGACAGTTGGTTTTTGGAAAAGACAGTCTCTAAAGACAAATAATGACTTCAGACCGTCTCTTAACACAAATGACGGTTGGTTTTTGGAAAAAGACAGTCTCTAAAAACAAATAATGACTTCAGACAGTCTCTTAACATAAATGACAGTTGGTTTTTGGAAAAGACGGTCTCTAAAGACAAATAATGACTTCAGACAGTCTCTTAACACAAATGACAGTTGGTTTTTGGAAAAGACAGCCTCTAAATACAAATAATGACTTCAGACAGTCTCTTAACACAAATGACGGTTGGTTTTTGGAAAAGAGAGTCTCTAAACACAAATAATGACTTCAGACAGTCTCTTAACACAAATGACGGTTGGTTTTTGGAAAAGACAGTCTCTAAAGACAAATAATGAAAGAAAAGAATTAATTTTGTGTTGTATGTTTTCTCCATGAAATATCATTCAATAATTAGTAGATAAATCTAATAATTTTAAATTGTTTTGTTGTTAAATCATTTTGAATGCTTTTTTAAAAATTTTCAATCAGAAGGGACTTAAAATCAAGATGATTTTTCAAGAAAAACATATAAAAATTATAAAAACTAAAAGTATAATAGTTGATGAATTTCCTTTTCAGCGTCGACCTAAAGATTTTAACGGTCAAAAGGTCAAAGAATTATGAATGTTCAACATCCCTATACATACGTACCCTTGCACAGTCTAAAGCAACAACTTTTGTAATGGTAATCAAGAGAAAGGCACGTGGGGTGTTTTGCAGTAGGTATTACATTCAATGACCACTGCACTATGGGATATCTATAGGATATTTTTTTAATCATTTCAAATGTGAAATTGAGAATAATTACATGCGACTAACCACAGGTAATTAATGAAATTAACTCGGCAACAGCAGTGATAATTAAATATGGAAAAAAGTTTAGTTCTATACAATCATTTACTGCCCCTGTGAATGTATCTCTTTATTAAGAGAGGATATTTCTATTGAAATTTTTCTTTAATTATAACTTTCAAATATAAACTAGGTATTAATTTGATATTTGATAGTTTAAGCTCTATAATTTTGATTTTTATCAAGATTAGTATCTGTATGCCGAGAGATCGACCAAAAAGGCAGAAAGAATTTACTTCACGAATTGATTAAACAGTAGACACTTTTTCCAATTTTTTAAAAAAGAATTAACGACGTATAATCAAATATACTGTCTTAGTAAAGATGTGCAGTACTCGTAGTAGTTCTAATCATATTTATCTTGTATTGGTGTTAGTTAAAATTATCCAGGAATCTTTACGAATATCATTTATGTAATCTATCTCTTAGTTGGCATTATTATCTTATTTGTATGAAAATGCTAACATCCAAAATAGTAAGACTGAAGCTTTTTTGCATCTAATTAACCTTTAGAATTAGAAAAAATCACAGTGGGTAAGGTCGGTCGAGTACGGTGGACGTTCCAACATGCTGATGTCGCATTTTAGGAGGTAGGTTATAATAGATAAGGTAGAAGGGAATGATTCCTTGTGTTTATGGATTATGGTCTCCCACAAACTCAGTCTTTGTCATCTCACATCCTTATTCATGGCAGTGGAAAGATAATAAGACAAGCATTTCGACACCAAACTCGCAATTAGCTTTCTTGTAGTATTCTTATTAAAATATAAAAATTTTTATGTAACTGTATGTCATTGAGACTTTATACATAATAAATTTGTATGAAGTAAATAATATCATCTTGAGGCATTCGAACAAAATTAACTTTCAAAAACGAAATAAAAATATTCGTACTGTTAAAGTTGGAGAGCAATGTAAATTTGTATTTAAAATATTCTGTTTTAAATTTCTTGCAATAAAGACGGCTATTTCAGTTTAATTTTTCATTTTAATTCAGTTTTGGCTCCGGGCTTGAAGCGCATTGGCTCCGTTCGGGAGGAGAACAAAAAAGATAAAAATGGACTGGTAAAGGAGAGAAGGGTGGAGAGGGATCTGTTCAAGAAAAGCAGCGGGTTTTTATCAGACTGATGGCAATGATGGCGAGGCGGGAAAGAATAATGAAAAAAGCGCTCCTCGAGAATTGAACGAAGGGGGTGTTCTCGTTTTCTTTCTTTCTTTGCTTTCTTTCGTTGCCGTTCAGGGACAATTACAGGGTTGTACACTTGCAGGTTTCTATCACATAATAATTTTATTAAAAAATAATCAATTTGTTCAGTGGTAATACATTTGAAGGTCGTACGTCTTTTTTGTGCTAAATAATTCGCGCACAAGCACATTACTGGGGGCACTAATATCTCGTTCAATTAGTAGATCGAGACGTACCATGGAGTATTGGCTTTGATTTGTACCATCTTGTTCTAGAGCCGTTATGGTATTTAAAACTTTGAATTACTGGCTTTAATATAGGTTTGTAAATCAGCAGCTTATTTTACAGATTTAGTGGATGAATCAAAAGTAATGTTTTAGTTCCAACCATGTTTCCTTTTCATATAAATATGGGTTCTTCTTGCTAACCATCGATCTAAGTGGAATCTGGAATTAAACCGTGTTGGAATTACAGAAATTCTCAACGTTTCGGCTCTCACTTTGTAGCCATTATCATGAGAGGAGTGGGAATGGTGTGGTTATTCAGTTATTGATAAGAAGTGGTCCGATGTTAATCTGCCTACTCCACGCAACGAATAATCAGTTTTTACGTTATTCCATGGCTTTAACCTGTCTAATCCTAGGAATTTCATCGAAGAAATGGAAGCACGGTGGACACTAACTCTATCACTGCTGGTATTGAGTTAACTACCTTGCATTGCAGGCTTTCGTGCCACAACTTATATCTAATGTTTTCAAGATCATCGTTGATTTGTTTAACATCTTTGTAAACTTGATCAATAATCTGTGGTTACATGGAGTTTTTTAATTAGTAGATTTTTGAAGACTTTTGAGAGAACTGGTTGAAGATTTATGAGTCTATATGAATACGAAAGGTGTTAGATTTTCCAGGTATTTTTTCAATTGACTTAATAACAATCTTTTTAGTTTCCTTGCTGCTCTGTTAAATTGATGTAAGACCATACTTTTATTTGGTCTTGGTCCAACCAATATGAAGCGGAATTTCTGTGCTATTGCATAACGTGGGTTCATCACTTCACAAAACAATGGACTGAAAAGGGAGAATCGACTCCATCTGTAGGCAAGGCCATGGCGTCGATTTTTTTTCATCGGCATCTTAAAAAAAGAAAAAATCTCAACGATTATTATGCAAACTTCTGGCAAGTTTGCATAATGCAATGAATATAATAAATGAATTAAATTTGAGTTGCTACCTCATACATCCTATTCGCCAGATTCAGATTATTTTCTGTTCCCAGAATTAAAAAAAATGGCTCGATTGTCAAATATTTTCCAACAATTAAGGGCAGTTAATTTCTATTTTGAGGAACTCGCTGATTCTTATTATAAAAAGGATATTTTCGTAAACTAAAACGGCAAGTTGAATAGATTTCATACAGGCAATCGAAAAAACGATTAAATATGTCGACGAAGAAAAAGAAAGTACACAATAATTCCGGTCCATCATCAAGAAATTGCGTAAGAGGGACGAAAATCAATAGCTGCTACCCTAAAAATTGTGCGATGACGGTTGAAGTGGAGAAATCGAACGGACAGAATATTTATTCACCCTTCTTTTTAATCTCATTTCCCCTAATGAGTCTCCCCACCAGTCCACTCCATTTTTTACCACCTCCTCTTGCGCTCTCGCCCCCTTCCACAGGCAGTTTTTCTTATTATTAGGGACTGTCAGCTTCAGGCCGTGAAAAATGAGCGATATTTAAGAATACGGAGGAGGAAATTAAAGCGCTATTTTTCATTTCTTATTTTATAAGGAACGAAATATCAATTTTGTAATCTTGTAATTTTAAAGACGATATTAAATTCCTGAAATAGCTCACTTTTTGTTTTAAACAGAACTTGATTAAATATCAGTTTTATGAAAATGTGACACAAAAATAGAATTTTGGTAAAAAACACGTAATTCTATAATCAATTTTCAAAAGATAATCAATTAAGAACCATTTGAAAGACAATATCCGCAATTTGAAGAAAATATATATTTCTGTGGGTATCCATGAATTTTTCTATAGTTTCTTCATTTATAACGTGAGATCTTCATCATAACATGATGTATAATCACTTTTTTTGGTATTCATCTAGTAAATCAATATTGTTAATGTCAAATCATAAACCTTCCTAGAAATAAAAGCCCCCAGGATGCTAGAAGTTCATAAATGAGACAAGCTTTACTTTAAATTAGTTCTAAGATCAGGAGAATTCCAAATTTTTAACAAAATTTATACAAAAAAGCTTAAGAAAAAATGTATTTTTAACTATACAGGGTGTTTCTATATTTGTCTGACAACGCTTTACAACAGAGAGATAACAAAAAATGATTCATTTTGATATAGGAATGAGAACCCTTATGGGGCCTAGTTGCTGAGATATAGGGTGTTCAAAATTTTAAATCAAAATAAAAAATTTGTCACGAATCAACAACACCTTTAATTTTTTTTTTCAAATTTTGTGACGAATATGGTTGATAAAGTAATATTTTGATATAAACAAATTTTGGAAAAATTTTACCAGTGGCGCGCTGTCAGGGTTAGTTGTCACTTTTTTACGCTACTGGAACAAATTCTTTCTAGAAATTTGCCTCTAAACAAAAGTCTGCAAGCACGGAAGTAATTTAGAAATTGATTATATATTAGATTATTAGTTTCATAACTATAAAAATCAGGCTATTTAGAATTAACTCTATCACCACGCCACTGGATAAATTTTTCCAAAGTTTGTTTATGTCAAAATATTACTTTATTAAGGAGCATATTGGTGGCGTTCTTGATTTATGAAATTTTTGATTTTGATTTATAATTTTGAATACCAACTAGGCCCCGTAAGGGTTCGTATTCCTATAACAAAATGAATCATTTAGTGGGATCTTTCTGTGGTAGACCGTTGTCGGTCGAATATAGAAACACCCTGTATAAGGAAGATTTGTATAGGTGAATTATTACACAGGCTTTTTTCCAGATATTTCACTCAAACTTTAGAAACAATAATGATGATATAAATACATTGTTTTTAGAAATTATTAGATGGTCAATGAATAAAAAAAATCCTATATTATTTATTATTTAGATTTCCAGTTTTTACATAAGATACATAAATAGAAAATTTTCTTTTTTCATTACAACCATCAACCACATACTGGTTATTGGTATAGACAGTACAAGTTGAATTTTGGTATTTAATTCACATCTATTTGTTAGATTGAGTTTATGTTTAACATTTGTAATTTTTGAGGCTGGTTGTATGATATTTACGTTCAAAAATTTCAGATATTGTTCCGAGAGGTGGATTGGATGATGATTTTTCTGCGTTAAAAGCTGGACACTCTACGATTATGTGTTTGGGTTCAGGTATAGCATCGCGTGTATCTTATACGGAGACAAACTTCATCTCTACGACTGACTAAGCACTGACCATAGTCTTCCACTTCACGAAGGACGTTAACCATTCATTGGCCACTTTATATTTGAAGGTTGATTCGATATCGAAACTAGTTAAAAGTTTAAGCTCTCAGCACTATCATTATTTACAGCTTCACCAGTGACCAAGTTTGCTTTTTGGTTCCTTTTTATTCCAGTATGGGAGGGGATAACACAACAATTTTTTTGTTGTTATCTTGTATGTATAAATTGAAGTTTCTGCTTAAATTTGATCGCTAAGAAATTTGTAGTATGAATGATTTGAAGAGTTTGGATTGAGCTAAGAGAATCCGTGAATATGAGATGAGCTGAGTAATGAATTTGATGCTTTTCACCGTCCAAGGTGGAGTCTGAGACTATTTTATTGGAGAGAAGAAATCTAATTCTATTTCTAGGATTTAATTCTGAAATATGGTGGTTATGGGTTTTTGTGAAAAAAGAAATAACACGGACTAAAGTACGTATAATTAAAAAATGGATATTATAGATAGTAAATTTTGGAGTGAGTGGCTTTAATGACTGTATAAATATATAATTGAAAGAACCGATTCTCTAAATTATTGGGGATCATGCAGAAACGAGAACCAGAGACTTGCTCAACAAATAAATATACTTGAAGAAAATGTTTCTGTATTATGTTCAGCGTGTTGTGTATTAGCTTTCTCTCAGTATTAATAATGATTTGTTAACGAATAATTGATTTGATTTCGATTTTCCATAAAAAAATCTTAATAGAAGTCAAAACCTCAAATTAAGTGTGACGAGAAGTCATCGAAATAAATTAAATGGTTCCTAATTTCAACCGTTGATTGATTTAGATCTTTAGAACGATGAGAAATCGCTCTCATCCGCTCTGAAAACAATACAGCCAGCGTGTTAAGCCGCAGCCACTGATAATAGTACTTCATAATCTTCATTGGGCCTAAAAAATGTCGATGTGAAAAGGCAACTCAATGTTCGTTGTGCTGTGTATAATATTCGGTTGATTGGATTATGAAGGCACCTAAGTAGGACAACGATGTTTATATTTTCTTTGGATATAGATACAGATTATTTGGAAAATCTAGTTTGTGTCATAACACATGTGAACATTGAGTCAATTACTTCACCGCTTTGCCTATAATGACTCCTGATCATCAGTTTCCAGTTCTGAATAGTTTTCGAGGAATTGGACTGTAGGACAGTCTGTATAAAAATATACCTGTTTTGAAAGCGGACGATGTTTTTAGCTCGGTATCAGATTCCGAGTATCAATAATATATTCCACCCCAAGCCGGTATTCTGAAAGACAAAAGAGATGCGAAATGTAAATAGTGTTTTTGTGATATCTTTTTAATGTTCTCCTTATCCCGACATTCATTTATTTCTTTGCAGGAGCGTCCGTCTTTTGTCTTGGCCCAAACAAAACACAGCCTTAACTACCTTTTGTCCAAGTGTCACTTTTCTTTTGTTTTCGTCTTCTTCTTTAGCACTGCGTCGTAAAAGTTTAATGTTGGAAAGGTTTTTATCAGCTGGAGTGAGTACAATTTCTTTATGTAAATTATTTTCCTACTTTACAATTTCGATACGATTTTCATAGCGCGAGTCATGCTTTTTTTGGGTTTAATTAAAGCTGTGAATACGACGAAATCATATTCTAAAATGACGTGAAATATAAACAGGGTGTAATCGGTAAAATGACAAAGAGTTGGATGTTTTCACAAACGTGAAGTTGCGTTTTTTTTCCAATAATTTGACGATGAAGAAAATCTAAAAACAAGAAAGGAGATAGGATTAACAATTGATAATAACAGATCGAATTGCCTACATAATAACTTACAAGGCTTTTTTTGTACTATACTAGAAGATCATGTGGTAAAAAAGTGGTTTAATTCAAATCGTTTTATTCGGTTTTATTGGGAAAACAATTGATATTTTATAGACAGCGACACCTCTTGTTTGTAAATGTTTTCAAGAAGAAACATTTTCAGAGTGCCAACATTCATAATCATTACACTAAAGAGTTATGCTTCGAATGAGGATATAAACATTGTATTTTAGGGTACATTTAATGTACTATCATAAAAAATCATACCAGGGGGTTCAGAGAATCATTGGAACCAAAATGAAGCCTACTGTTCATCTTTCAGATAGTCATATTGCTTTATAATTTCATTCACGGAACTATTTCTTTGATATCAATAGTTACATTGGAAGTTGAGCTGCTTCACTTTTGGTGTACATCCAAACTGAATTTATTTAGAGTCTTTCATTGCTTATAGTGAGAAAAATGTTTTGTTTAATTAGTTTTTGATCATACTGTAGCATTTAGATTCGTATGACTTTTTTTTGTAATGGCTTATGAAATTTCTATTTTTTCTGGATACTTTTTTACCCATTTCCTTTGTATGTTATTTTGTATTATATGGAGATGACGTTTTATATTTTATAAGGTGTCTAATTAGACAGCAATACCTTAACAACCTTCTTGTTAATATTTGTTTTCTCACTTATAGATACATTCTATGGATTTTCTTTGGTTACAGGTTTCCAGGAGTAGTTCTGTCACAAACATCTTAGATTATTTCAGTAACTGTTTTTTCCTATCTACATCGTTTTCTAGTATTTTCTATATTCTCCTGTAATCGATTTCAGGTCCTAAAAAGTGTTTTTTCGCCCTTTCTTTAGCAAGTCTTTCTGCTATTAGTTATTTTTGCGTAGCTCCTTGTGTTTGTCCAAGAATTTTCAAACCTGCTTGGATCTCAAGGCAGGCTACTTGGCTGTTTTTAATTATTTCTTTCAAAATTCAACTGAATACACTTTTCCATTGCTTCTTTTTAAACCCTGACAAGGTATGATGAGGTCAGTCAGTCTACTAACTTCACATAAGTGGGGATCTCATTTCTTCTTGTGGACATTGTCTAAATAATTGATAGAAATTGTATCCTGTCCTACTTTTATTTCTGTTGTTGTAGTGGGTAGTAGTTGTGACATCCGACATCCATCGCATTCAATACTTTTTTGACAACCTCAAAAGGAATATTACCAAAAAGCGTCTTCTATATTTAGGATGTGTAAGATGCATACAAGAGGTCCAACTAACAAGGAATGAAATGCCCAAATAAATTTTTTCTGTGATTAGAGAAGAATTAAAATGTTACTAGCTTTTACCCGCGGCTTCGCTCGCATCGAATCCATTAAATAAGTATCAGAAATCATTATAATAGAAAAAAACGAACTCTGTAGCTATATTAGAACCTGAGATATAGATCTTTGAATATAGAAAAATTGCCAAAAACCTACAAAAATTCATAACTCCACATTGAATGTCCGCGCCTAGCTCCTCTTCAACTCAACCGATTTAGGTGTTCAAAAGCTCAAAAGAAAGAGGGTGTTTCAGCAAGTGTTGTTAAGCTAAAACGAACTCTGTAGCTATATTAGAACCTGAGATATAGATCTTTGAATGTAGAAAAATTGCCAAAAACCTACTAAAATCCATAACTCCACATTGATTGTCCGCGCCTAGTTCCTCTCCTCAACCGATTTAGGTGTTCAAAAAGTTCAAAAGAAAGAAGGTGTTTCAGCGAGTGTTCTTAAACCAAAACGAAGTCTCTATCTTGAATAGAGCCTGAGATATTGAGGATAGAACGTGTGTATGTGAAAAACTCCCATAAGTAATGTACAGGAGGAAATCGCATTTGAGTATAACTTGAGAATAGTGAAAATTAGATGAAATCCGATTGTTGATGGCTGATCTGTGCATCAATACCTTTCATTGAAAAAAAAAATTAAGCAAATCGGTTGGGTAGAACGCCTGAACGGACTCGGAATGGAAATCATCAATTTTTTTATTATATAAGATATAAAAAAATAGTGTTTGACAATTATTGAACTTTTTCAAATAATTTTATAGAATTTCCATTTATATTTATAATATTTATTTATCTTATTATGTTTATACATATGTTTTGTATCTCATTATCAAATTTTTGTCATTAAAATCATATTTCGTGGCAATGTCTTATTTATTAACCTACCATTTTCAAACAACGCTTTTTTTACGCAATAAATGAATGAAAATAAAAGAGAACCGCGATAAAATAAATTTCTTCCAGTTACCTTATTTTTCGTCCGTACTTTTGAAAACTTTTAATTAGGAAACTCAATTTAAAATACTTTAAGAGGGTTGAAATTATCGAATGGAGTTCATGGGTAAAAAACATTCCAGGATTAATTAAAATATCGGAAAAATCGTCTAGCAATTACTTTAAGCGATTTATTGAAGGAAATTCACTTCGTTCTACCATTAACATGAGCTTTCTGGGTCTGCTCAAAGTTATGATTCACAAAATAATTATTAAAAAATTTAATGAACGACTACTAATTATCAGAAATAGAAAAGAAATAGCACCGCCTCAATCATTTAACTTATTTGTAGTTGATATTAATTAATAAATCAAAAGCAATAAAAAATTTTAAGTAAATAATAAAATAAAACACTAGATTTTAAATCAAAACACTTAAAATCAATTTAAAAATAAGTAGCCAGTAATTTTCACTGGAAAGTAGGCCGATATAGATTTCAACATTGGTTTGAAGTTGTTTTTTCACCTGATGTTATCGACAAATCCCTTTAAATAAGATTTATGATTCTTCATACCCAAGACATGTGATTCACGCATGCCATTGTTCCAAAATTCAAAAACGTATGCAAACTCTCGTTCAATATAACGTTGGTGAATTATAAAAAGTATACAGACGACTAGAAAATGATACAGAAAGACTCTGTCTCAGGGTATATGTTGAAAAAACTAACTTTATGGAAGGTAACGGCAAATGAAGATTTAGAAAGAAAATAGATCTTTCAGTGCGAAAAACTAGGAGTCTTCGATTACTAGGAGTACTGTTAATGGAGGAACTAGAATAATGAAGTCCCTAGATAATATTCTGCAAGCGAAAGGTTTTTACAAAACGATGATTAGATCAACTGCACGGTTTGGATGTGAATCCTGGTTACTACTAACCCATAAGAATGCTGAAAATCTAGTGCAGGAGAAGAATGTGCTTCGAAAAATACTGGGAAACAACAAAATCGACAACGAATCGTGGAGAAAAATAAGGATTGTAGAATTGAGAGAGATATATTACGATTCTAATATCACACATATAGTCAAAGCCCAAAAAGTCTGATGTTTGGAGCAGGAATTAACTAGGGACTACAGAAGGAAGGAAAGATAAATCAGAAGGTCAAAAGGCAGGCTAATCCAAAAATGATTAATAGATCAGACATCAGATTTGCGAAGATTGAGACTAACCTAGAGAGAAAAAAATGAGAGAAAAAGTTTGATTCTTCCAATGTTCCTAATAGTAACACAACAACAGGACCTACCAGCACTTGCCTCATCCCTGCGATTTCCTATCCGTTCTCTTCTAAATTCGCAATACATGAAACGCATTTGCTTATGGAGGACTTTTCATAAATCAATATGTAGAAGCGGCATTTATGTAATTTGTCATAAATCACACCAAATTCTTATTGTCTTATTATCTTAAAAATTTCATAAATTAAATATCTAATTATTTGTAATGTCCCACCTACATGTCCACTATTTGTTCTTGTTATTCCCATGTGGGAAACTCCAAAACTTTCAAAGCGCAAAAGTTATTTCTCTCCCATTCCGTTAAACGCGCTAATATTCTTCTTAGAGTTTCCCTCGTTTTTCCGACTCGCTAGGAAAGTCGAGTCTCGAGTTTTCCACCGAAACGCTTTTTAATTTTCTGGCTGGCTATCGGAAACAATCATAAATAACTGTTGTATTTTCCGCAAACAGACTGTTGACATTACTACATTAAGTTTAGTTTTTCGTTTTTTATCCAATTGGTAACGAAGGTAACCTACATGGAAAAGATTATTGAATCTAAATAATTGAATCATTTTGATTGTAAATTTGGATAAAAAAGTTCAAGTAACAGTTAATCAATATAAAATATTGATATTTAGGACATGATTCTTTCTACTACTCTACATATTATGAAGTATGAGTATTCAACAATTACTTATTTCATTCAAATTTCATTTTACGATGTTATTAATTTACCTGGCCCAGAAAGAAAACACAAAACCACGTAATTTCCTTTTAGCTTCATACACTTTTCCCAACTAGTAACTGACGACATCATCTCTTCATTGTTGGAAAATCTTTGACCGCCGAGCTATTTTTTTAAGTCTGAGACCAGGAAATAATCCGAGGGGGCTAAATCTGGCAAATAGGGTAGCAATTCAAACTTAAATTCATGAATTTGGTTGCATTAACGCATATGTGAGCTGGTGCATTTTCTTGATGAAACAAACTTTCTTCTGATTCTAGTGCGGCCATTTTTGCTTGATTTTTTCACTCAAACGTTGCAATAAGTTAGCATAATATTCATCGTTGATAGTTTTTCGTTTTCAAATTAATCAATGGAAATTATGTTTCTAGCCTTGTTTCTGATGTTTCTGGCCTCGTTTCTGATATTTCTGGCTTTATTTTTGATGTTTCTGGCCTTTGTTTTTTATGTTCTGGTCTTGTTTCTGATTTTTCTAGCCTAGTTTCTAATATTTCTGGCATTATTTCTGATGTTTCTGGCCTCGTTTTTGATGTTTCTAACCTTGTTTCTGATGATTCTGAACCTGTTTATGACGATTCTGGCCCTGGTTCTGATATTTCTTGCCTCAGTTCTGATGTTTCTGGCCTTTGTTTTTGATGGTTCTGGTCTTGTTTCTGATTTTTCTAGCCTTGTTTCTGATATTTCTGGCCTCATTACTGATGTTTCTGGCCTCGTTTTTGATGTTTCTAACCTTGTTTCTGATGGTTCTGAACCTGTTTATGACGATTCTGGCCCTGGTTCTGATATTTCTTGCCTCAGTTCTGATGTTTCTGGCCTTTGTTTTTGATGGTTCTGGTCTTGTTTCTGATTTTTCTAGCCTTGTTTCTGATATTTCTGGCCTTATTTCTGATGTTTCTGGCCTCGTTTTTGATGTTTCTAGCCTTGTTTCTGATGGTTCTGGCCTCGTTTTTGATGTTTCTAACCTTGTTTCTGATGATTCTGAACCTGTTTATGACGATTCTGGCCCTGGTTCTGATATTTCTTGCCTCAGTTCTGATGTTTCTGGCCTTTGTTTTTGATGGTTCTGGTCTTGTTTCTGATTTTTCTAGCCTTGTTTCTGATATTTCTGGCCTTATTTCTGATGTTTCTGGACTCGTTTTTGATGTTTCTAGCCTTGTTTCTGATGGTTCTGGCCTCGTTTCTGATGTTTCTGGCCTCGTTTTTTGAAGTTTCTAACCTTGTTTCTGATGGTTCTGGCCCTGTTTCTGATTTTTTTAGTCTTGTTTCTATTGTTTGTAATACAGTATTTTTTAAGCAAATATTGTTATCTCTTGGTCAGACTATGTACTACTGAGACCATCTTCGTACATTTCCTCAACAATATATTTCCCTACTTTGTATAGTGTGTATAAAATAGTAAGAAATACAACCATGTTTAATTGTTTCGTTGTTGTCAATGGTATTCATTCTCACATCGCCCGTCTTACCACCATCTGGTATTCTATTGAAATGTGTATGGTTGTATTGGTCGCTCTTCGTTTCGCTCTAGTCGAGGCTTATATTATCACTAAGCATTTCAAAGAAGAATAGGAGTAACTCCAAATGGTAAAATGTACCAACCGAATAAATTGATCCATTCTAAAGTTTCTAATACTTCCTTGTAATCTATTATTTCTACGCCTATGTTCAAATGATATCGAGAAAAGCATTAATTGCCGAGCAGAGGCGATTTTATAAAATGCTTGGCGCAAGTAGATAAAACGAGACAAAAATTATTCGTTCCCTTTTTATTTCTTGTCGCGTTTTCCCTCGATTTCCCTGAACGTCCCTTCACCTCTTTCTCCCTTCCGCTCCGTACCAGTTCGCTTTAAGACAAGAAAATCATTTATCAAGTCTAATTGTCTCTTTCCATGTCTGTCTCAGATATTTTGGAAGCGATTTAAAAAGTTGTACTTGGAATTAATACCAGCTGATTATAATAATTTTTGATATTTTCATCTGAGAAATGACTATCGTTAACTATCCTATTTCGATCGGTAAAATGTGATAATTAAATATACTTTGAGATGTATGAATGTAGATTATTTTCAAAATTCATAGTTAGAGCAAATTTATCTTAGGTATCTGTTATTCATAGATTAAAATTTTGGACGATTTTCTACAATACCATAATATTTGTAAGCCTTTGGATCCATATGATTTAATCACGGATTAATAGTTGCACGTCGTCACTTGTCCATCAACCTAAGTAAGAACAACCTACGAATACTAACAAGAGTCCTATCGGAGCACTGTCGCCTCAACAAACACTTGAAGACACTAGCTAATATTGCATGCAAATTTTAGTAACACAGAGAACGAAATCTCTATCCACAAGTGAAACATTACGGAAGTCCAGAGTTTTACACTTGGGAGTGAAGATATCTGGTAGCTATGGCAATCCCACATTCTGAAAGGAGTGGGATTGACAGATCAGCTGTAAACACTGGGTACCCTCGTATCGCAACAAGAAAGGGGGTCACAATAGATCGTTTGGGTCAATATTTTGTAGAGGCATTGGATCATTTTCATGGCAAGCAAAGAATCATTTAATTACTTTTACATACCGTAATTTTCCTCAAAGTATTCTTGTATGGTATTGAAAATTAGTTGAACATATCTGCAATAATAAGTTTGTAGATCAAATATAGTTGTCTCTTCAGAATATGTGAATGAATTTATAGTCCACGTTTTCGTTGCAATATGTGTAAATTTTTGAGACCGCCTTGTATAATATCGCCATTGAATTTAGCCAAATGGGATAGGTTAATTGTAATTATCAATAAGTATATATTTCTGACTCGAAAATATTAATTGCTTCATCTGAAAATTATATCTCAATTTAAATATTGATTAAAAACATTTTAATGAATTGAAAAAAGTTAAATGTGATAAAAATTAACGACTCGAGAATGTAAATTTTCACCTTATTGATTTGAATGTTTCTGTCACAGTCAGCGCCATCTAGTGTTAAATAGCCAAACTTCAAATGTTTCCCAGAAGGTCTGTACATAGAAGGTAACTGTAATATATAACAGTTTTCTATACACATATGAAAAAACTTGGACGAATTTGGTGGGTAATATTTGTAGGGGTAAATCGTGCAGGTAAAATTACGAAAAAAGGGTTTATATAAAAAACTGAATTACTAGGTTAGTTTTTATAATTTATATATACGTATGCTTTTTGATAAAAAAATATAACAAAAACTTTATAAGGTGTTTGATGAATAAATTTAAATTTTTTTTACTGTCGCTTGGTAAAAAATTTATCTTTTTATATACCATTTAATAGGGGCTAGGTGTGATTTTGTATGGAAATTATTACAAAAAATTATCAACTCGTTTATTTACAATCACTAGATTTCTGATCCTGTGCTATGCAGACGATGCGGTACTGTTGGCGGATAACGAGGACGATCTGCAAAGGCTACTGTACCAATTTAACAAAACAGCAAAAAAGTTCAATATGATCAGCTGCAAAGACAAAATCAATGGTTACTTCCAAAACACCGATCAGATGTAAGCTTGTGGTGGATAACAAAATAATACACCAGGAAATGAAATTTAAATATCTGGGAATCGAAATATCTGGACACGGGGACGTGGAGACGGAAGTAAGAAACCAAGCTACAAGAGCCTCAAGAGCAGCAGCATACTTAAATGACACAATCTGGCGAAATAGATACATTCGAACTGAAGCAAAAGCCCGCATATACAAGACCGCAATCAGACCTTTATTATTCTATGCAGCAGAGACCCGACCTGAGACCTCTAAAACGAAACGGATATTGGAGACTACAGAAGTGAAAATAGTTCGAAGAATAGCGGGAAGAACACTGATGGATAGATAAAGAAGTGAAAACATAAGACGAACATGCGGGATAGATAGTATCAATGACTGGATAATGGATAGAAAGATAAAATGGAATGAGCACATTGACCGCATGACGGAAGAACGAATTGTGAAAATATTAAGGGACAAATCACCAGCAGGACAAAGAAACCTTGGAAGACCTAGGAAAAGATGGAGTGATCACCTCCCAGGTGACTGAGCAGAGGCAATGATGTGAAGAAAAACAGGCTATACACAGCAAGATGGAGATGAAGAAGATTTCGAAAAAATGAGGGGAGTTCTAGAATCAAAAAAAAAAAATCATTTACTACATCTGAAAGAGCGAGTAAAATTGTACTTTTCTACACATTAATACACCAACCCATATGTTATACCGATTCTGAAAATATTTCGTTTGTTTTGATGTTCACAATCAATTCAAAATGTGACGTTTTTCACTGTGGAATAAAGAAAAAAGTTGCGGGACGATAGATCCGGCGAAAAGGGTGGCTGTAGTCAGTTTTTAAACTAAAAACTGCGACAAACTCAACGCGCAGTACTATACTATAAAATACTTCATGTACTGTCTGTCCAGTTGGAACGAGATCCTTAAGGACCTCGTAGCGGCTTTCAACGAAGCAGTCGAGTATCATTTTCACTTTCGATTTGTTTATACGAGCTTTCTTGGATCCTTTGGTGATACCCTCTGTTCACTTCGATTCACGATTTTACCATAAAAATCAACTTTTCATTTGAACTGTTAACTGACGATCCTATGGAATTAGAGCACGTACCGCTGCTTGCTCGTGTTCTATGCGCGCCTCGATCAGTCTTTCCGCTCGTGTTGATGAGTCTTCTACACTTTCCTCATGGAACATCTTATGTTAAGGAAATACTTGTGCAAGAACTTTCACAATTTACCTAAAGTTTCAGTTGATTGCGACTCTTTGCTAGAGATGTCGCTTCTTCATTTTTGAGACCAATACAATACACGTGTATAAAGCTACAGCCGAGAAAGAAATAGTAATAATACGAGCACAACAAAAAAGTCTGTCTCATTATTATATTGTTGGTAGAAGCGCTTTCGGTAATCTGTAGTTCCTCATCGTCGTTGAAGCGATGTGTTTCTAACTAATTCTTATTTTCTAAAGATTCTAGATACAAGATCGGGACTATGAAAAAGATGATGAAAAACACTAAAATTTTAATGTAGTTTGCAGTGTGAGGCAAATAATCAGTTTTTTGGGACGCTATGTTCAAGACAAAAATTAGTAGCACGAACTGTAATACCAAAAGACCCCACATCTTATTGACTTTAAAATTTCTATGCTAGCATTTAAAGTGACAATATTCAACTTTTACAACTGTTAATTTGAAATTTAATGAACACAAAACGTCAACAGATACTTTCATTGATATTAGGCAGTCATAGATTTTTATCTATTAAAAACATGTTGTTTCGGACGATTCATTGCTGTTGTGCTCCTAAGTATTTCTTTATCTTTGCCCTTTTTTATTAAAATAATATTCAAAAATTCAAAAATACGAGTTATTAGTTGTTTATGATCTACGTAGAACTTAACAATTCCCCGCGCGTGCCTAACCACTAGGAGCAGCGTGGAACGGCTAATGACGAGCTAGGCATCAAGCCAAATGTCGGATTTGAAGCGTCGTTCTTGGGTTTGTGTAAAAAAGTAGAAGAGAGAGTGTAATGAAACAGTAGAGGGTCGTAGGTATAGGGGTTTTATCTAAAACGTACTACAAGGTATATTGGAAAGCATTAGGTTGATTGCATGCAGTTAAAAAAGTAGGAAGGTTATAAAAAAAAGGCAATTTGGAATTCTATGGGTCAGACGTCGGGTGCCGAAGGAATATCGTTTTATGAGGTAGTTGTTAGGGGAAACGGTGGAAGAATAAAAAAAATTGTAATTGAAAGTGTACCTGTAATAATGCATTTTTAAATACTTGGGTCAAAGTGCACATGGAGTAAAATTTTTTGTTCACTCCTTAGAAATAATAATTGACCAACTAGATTATTGAAAGGACAAATTTCAATTTAATGCAATTAACAATTATGTCGTCAGAAGTTGCCAAATTTACAAATGATTGAATATTATGTTTTTGAAAGTAAAGATCGACCTATTTTAGGATGTTTATAAAAAGTAAATAACGAGTTACCGCGTTCTGTATTTACAGCAATCATTCTGAAACTACTGTCTGTTAGGAGTGAACAAAAAATTTCAATTCCAAGCTGTATCGATTGACATGGTAGTCAAAACAAAAGTAGACAACAATAAAATTTAGATAACGTTAATCAAATGTCACTTCTCCGCATACTTACAAATCAGTTTGATCGGCATTTTGAAATCAGTTGTTTCCATCTTTGTTGATGTTTAGAGAATGGCGTTACTTAAATGTATAGTTAATGTCTTCTCAAGTTGATGCTTCTTATTATATACGGGAAACAAAACATGCCGATATAGTTTTGTAACATACATATTACGAGGGTTGTTTAAAATGATTCGGTCATATCAAAGAAATAGGCGGTTACATAAATGATAACGTCCTCGTCTGATTAAAATCTTTCCTGCAACTGAAACTTCAAGGTTAGGAATCGGAGGCTGAGAGCCATATCCGGTGAATATGGCGGGTGTTCAACCAATTCGAAGTGCAATTCGTAAATTATAACCATGACGATCACCGAGGTGTGAAAAAGTGCGTTAACCTGATAGGAAATCACTTTCTTTTTCATCAAATGCTTTATAATTTTCTATTATGGTTTTAATTTTGTGAACGATGAATACAATCTCGGCCGAAGAAATCGTTTTTACATTTTTCGAAACGGGTTAGATGTTTGCAATCCAATGTTTATTCGATTGGGATTTCTGTCCAAATTGATAACATTTTTTATTAAATTTCAACTTAATAATTTAAAAACTGAGGTATAGTATAAAATCCTTGATTATTAAGAAAATTTCAATCATGAATTATCTACTTTTAAAACGAAGGTAAGAGTATGATTTAAAATTATTTATTACTCATATATTTATACATATTATTTATTACACTCACAGTTTAACAACTATAAAATAAATTTTATTGGTAATTATTTGTTAGAAATACTTTCCAATACATTTTGCAGGCCTGTTGAATCTCTTTTCTTCTGCAAAAAATTTCCTTGTCTTCTTCATATGCTATTCAACTTGCTGGTGAATCCAGCACTGAGTATTTTGCAAAGAAGTCGCTGGTACCTCAGTGCATGTTTTGGAAGTAATTAATTTGTTATCGACCTCGCATTTCATGCAAAAAATTTAATAAAACCTTCATGTCGTTTCTAAAACGTCCTCTATCTTAATTCTACAACTGAAGTTTAGAATAAAATTCAGTAAATTTATGGTGATACTATTAGTTGTTCTACAGCTGCCAGACTAGAGCTAAGCTACCGGTACAACATCACTAATTACCCCTTCCTGAGAAAGAGTTTTCAGTCTGTGTAAAGTTACACATTCTTCTATCCACCCCTATCAAGGTTGATTGATTCAAAAACATTTTTTCAAATCTTCATCTCAAATACAAAATTCGAAGATATCAACTACAAAATTGACGAACTTCTGTGCAACCTTTGGTATCCCTACCTTAAGGGCTGAATTTTCAAAAACACTGAAACACGTAGTTAATATTTTTCAATCTCTAACTCTTAATGTACATAATAAGCAGATTCTAGCTCAATGAACATATAAATTTTCATCGCAAATTTAGGAACCCTAGATTTGCAAAAACCAAAGATTTTTTTATCGGTTACTCCAAATTTTATAATTGCAGTTTCACTACCTAGTTTTGGCTTTGGGATGATAAATCAGTGAGGAAACTTTCTTCAATATTAGGAGGACCACTCTACCACCATCTTTACAAATTCACTGAAAACGCTCAATATTATTAAACAAATACAAATACAAATCTAAGACCATCCTCAAATGAATTTATATAGAGATTATTTATATTTAGAGATAATGTGAGCCCTATGATCTTCAATTATTTCAAGGTCTGATCAACAATTGCTACGAGTGATGGATGGAGCTTGCAATCTTGACTTTGCGCTCTTTGTCTTGGTCTTGGAGAAAGATCAGTTTTAGATCCGGAAAACCAAGAAAAACACCGAGCAGTGCAGGACTGCGACTCATGCGGTCTTTTTTCTCAATGGTCTTATATTAAAATATTACTTTTAATAATAGGGTCGAAATTTTTGAGTCGAAATGAAGAGGAAGATCTTCATTTAAATGTCAAACCTTGATA
This sequence comes from Diorhabda carinulata, assembly GCF_026250575.1. NCBI lineage: Eukaryota > Metazoa > Arthropoda > Insecta > Coleoptera > Chrysomelidae > Diorhabda > Diorhabda carinulata. Next base: position 4,748,373 of record NC_079463.1, read on the forward strand.
AATGGCAGCAACATCCTGTCCTAGGTACATCACACAGAAGATGTTTAAGAAGAATTGGAATGTAGGTATTTGGGATCAAGAGAACAGAAAAAATTATTAAACGGAAAACGATTTATTCATTTACTAATCGAAACTGGACTGCTACGTCATTTCTCTTCAAACCACTTTTCACACCTTCGATCGCTTTTAACTTCTCAGCATATGTTATTGCTTTCAGTTTTCGTTTTGAATTTATTTTCACTCACAAAAGCTAAAAGTTACTGATACATACATACAAATAAATTACTGTATTTGGACTTTAGTTTACATTTGAAGCCATTTGGTACGAAACAATGGTCTATAGGGAACCTTCGTTCAAAATCACTCATTGAAAGATGATTGAAGTTACGTCGTTACTTTGAATTACTGAGGTGCGAAGCCCATATTATATTTGGGAGTCGGGCCTGCCCGGATTTGGTAGAATTCTAAGATTCGACGGTCGCGCCGCTTTTGATGATTATTTTTTTATTATAGCAGACGGTTCATTTGCATTGTTTCTATTTAATAATTCAATAATTTCTAGGACGGTTTATTTATTTGTTTTGTCTATATTTTCTAGAATTCTTTTGCTAGCACGCCTCTCATCACCAAAGGGATATCCCACCTTTTTGTTGTTAACTAGAAGCCACCTTTGAAATTATTGTAGATCTTGACAAATTCATATTACGATTGTTAAATCATCCGGGGCAGTTGGGGCCTACTACTTAAATATTATGAAGTGTTACAAGTTGTAACTTCTCTACTTTGAGGCATCTGTAAATACATCAAGTATCATCATAAGTTTACTCATTGAACAAATGATTTTGATCCGTCAATTGAGCGTTAAAAAGCTCAGAAGATTTAACAGTTCATTCTGTTAGGATATATATAAGAAGTTTCTGTAGCGCAGTTTAGTTAGTTTATAATAAACAGTCGTAGTGAACTGACCGAAATAAGAAGTAATCGAAGAATTTAAATAAATTATTTCAGTTAGTTAAGTGTTAGTGTTAAGTAAATTATTATAAGTTAGTTAAGTGTTTGTATAGTGTTCGAATAAATGAAGAACGTAAAAGACATTGTTTATTAAATCATGTCACGAATAGAAATCTTATAAATAAATAAGAAAAACAATTCGTTAAAGTTATAGAGGGTTCGTATTTTAAGTAAAAGAGCTTTTGGGACTCTGAGGAGAAGGGAACACAATGAATTTATAAAGATTATTCGTGATCAAGTTCTACTGTGGTAACAGCAGTCCTTGTCTAGTTCTACGCTGAGTAATTTGGTATGTGTCTTTAAATTTATTGAAGTACCTACTACCTGAAAACGTTTGTTTTTAATTTTTTATATTGAGTATTCTGGAATAACTTTCTTCTCTTCACAGATCCTTGACGGAAGTTCATATAATTACGAGAAGCTGACTTGAAACATGAGAAATAATGTTGCAAACACAAATAAACATCGCTAGAATCAAGCAGCATTCAAAGTTGATTTTAATGTAAAATTATTTTATAAAATAAATAATTCTATTAGTCCCATAATAATATTTCCGTGTACGATCTTGTAGGACCTTTATAGTTTCTTATCTTTATTGATTTCTATAATATTCCTCCCTATTTCTCGCAGGTTTTGTCGAACTCAAACATCATTATAAGCACCCACCATTCCATTCTTGCGATCAATCCATCATCCCATTCTTAGTGATAGAAGACGTCAGGGCTGTTCGTTTCTCTCTCCGCCACTTACCCGTCGTTCGACGTTAGTCGTCGTAGTCCCGTTTTTTCCTCCGGGCTCGCTTCTAAGATAAAGTTAAGAGTATTGATGCAAAGCTCGAGGCCCGCCTATCCGCGGTTACCTAGGTAACAGCCTCTAACCAATGAGATATAAGTATTGCGCGTCTTACATGCAGCCAACTTTTATATTATGACTTAAGAGTGTCCCGCTGTAAGGCTGAAATTTGCTTGAGATAGGGGCAGTTTTTAAAAAGGGGAAAGGAGGGGATAAGGAGTGGTTAAGGTGCGGAATGGGATGGGGTGGTTGAAAATAGGATATTTTAAGGGAAGTTCCCTGATCCTTTAGGGTTGCTTCGTTCCGAGATTGAATTTCTAATATGTGTTCTGTTTTTGATTAAATTTATGCCGCTAGTTTTAGTTTTCGGTTTCTCTGTCTCTCTTCTGCAGGCGTGGAATTTTAGCTCCAGCTTTAAATTGGGAAAGTTTGTTTTAAATTAGTCGCTATGAATTATTACACTAAGATCGTTATTTTCGATTTATTCGCTATTCTATATTAATTACTTCTGCCTCGTTTATACCAGGACGAACTAGGAATGTATTTTTTTTTAGTTGATCGAACTTTTGGGGTTTTCCAACAGGAGATTAACGAAAATTTATTACTCAAAGGGAAATTGAAAATTGATTATTTACCCGTTAAGAAAGTGTAGGTTATTCAATTTGAATAGGTATATAAAAGAACACGCAACACCGAAACTACCAAAACTACAATTACATCATTTCGACAGTAGGATCCTCAAACTAAACTAAAAACAAACTAAAAAAGGATTTGTGGGCTAACTATTCTTAAGAGAGTTATATTGGGGATGGAAATTTGTAATAATTTGTTGGATGTCACAATAGAAGTATACGATTTGATTCTGAACTAAATATGATTTTAAATCGTTCTGTCAACTGTCACTCATTGATTGAAAATCGCATGTTTTTACGTGTCAAATTTAAAATTTCTTTGAATACCATTCGAGAATATGACATTAGAAATAAATGAAAGAGAATTATTCGTGTATAACAATAAATAATTATAAACGATGTCACAATAGAAGTATACGATTCGATTCTGAACTAAACATGATTTTTAACCTAACCTAACCTAACCTAACCTAACTGTTTTGTTAACTGTCACTTGTATGGTTGAAAATCCCATGTTTTTACGCGTCAAATGCAAAATTTTTTTAAATGTCATTCGAAAATGTGACATTAGAAATAAATAAACGAGAATTGTTAGAGTTTAACAATAAAGAATTATAAACGATGTCACAATAGAAGTATACGATTCGATTCTGAACTAAACATGATTTTAAATCGTTCTGTCAACTGTCACTAATTGATTGAAAATCCCATCTTTTTACGTGTCAAATTTAAAATTTCTGTGAATACCATTCGAGAATAACACATTAGAAATACATATTTCTGTTGGTTGGATAAGTTGGAATCTTTCAATTAGATAACAGTCGAAACGTAGGTATAGGTACCAGGTTTTTGGATAGACAGTTACAAAGAATACTTCATAAAGTGTCACTTTTTTCACGATGGAAAAAGTTGCTTACATTATTTTTTCTACAGCACTATTCAAAAAATTAAATTGAAATAGAAATTTGGGATATTTTAATCAAGTTCCTTCGGTAAATTGAAACTTATTACGTACACAAAATGAATTGGAAGTTGATTGTAGCAAAGGATATTCAGAAGAACTAACAACTAAATTTTTGTTACACTCGTGAATTTTCTATTTTTTTTTATTACAAAATAAAGCTATAGAAGGCTAGCTTGAAAAAGACTATAGAATTGTTATTAGTTCCTTGCAAAATTCGTGAAGAACAATTTATTGTTGTTATTTTAGTCGAAGAAGTCGAAGAAGTATCTACGTCGAAACTTATGGTCTGTATATTCTTCTGGAACTTAAATATTGCGCAATTAACGATGAAATTTTCGTGTTTATAACAGCAACTTGTTTTATACACTTTCCATTTCTATATGATAGGAAGAAGTGGATGCTGGTTGCGTTTTTTGGTCTCAGATTAACATATTTTTGATATAAATGTATTAAATTCGAGTTTGAAATGGTTGTGTACGCGTTTTTGAATCTGGAATCGTGATGAGTAGAAACAAGATTTGGTTGCGTATTCTAGTATCATCATGGTATTAATATCTAATTGTTTTAAATCATTTACAACAAACAAATTGTTTTAACAAACTGGTAAAATTTGAATACAAGAACATATTCTAGTTCCAGTTACGAGTATAGTTTATCCATCTCTAAATACCACGTCGATTTATTCTTCCAGAATTCAGAGTTTCGATCCTAGAACTTATTCCAGAACATCATATATACATAAGTTAAAGGATATGAAATGTTATATGCAAAGGATGAGGAAGTTCGGAATTAATTTCATTAGAAAGTTTCCTAATTTAATCTGTCATGTGCCAAGAGTTTGGTAAAGAAAAATAGAACTGGCATTACATCACCACAGCATTCTAATTAGTTCCTTGCCAGAGTCCAAACTGATAATCAAGTAGGATGTTCACTGATTCAGGTAATTTGTTGAAATATGTCACTAGAAAGTTGCTTAAGCTGCTGTAAAATGGTTTGGTTAAGGATAGTTGAGCATTTGAACACACAATTTCCTTAAAACTGTACAGACAATTGTGGAAATTATTTTGGAAATGAATGTACCCACTAATAATATGTTTTCTATATGCTTCAGCTTGTTTCATGGTTTTTAAATTGTTTTTCTTTCAACTAAAAGTTTTTTATATGTGATTCTCAAAATTGCTGTCGACAATCCTCACACAACTACATTGGCTAGATGTTACAGTAGGTGTCAATAACGAAGCAGACTGATAACTTTTACATAGAATGCGCAATGGAATTATATGTATTTTCATTATTTTAGATTAATGCCTTGAACAATAATTCTGTTTGTACTATGACCAGATTGACGCATTTAAAGAAAACGTTCGAGAAATTTATATGGTCTTATTTTCATGATAATTGAGTATAAATGTCTTTGTTGATACATATCTACATTCGATAATGTGGTTCAGTGAGCTAGAGGGTGAGTTTGTGTGAGCAAATTTTAATTGAATCACCCTTTATACAAAGTGACAAAACAAAGCTTTTCAAATGCGACAACATGTATATTCCCACATATTCGGACTTATATTCCTATATTCCTTGTTCGTGTAATATGCAGTTTTACCAATACATATAGGGTAATTCAAAAGATAAGACCGTTTGTATATCGAAATTAATGATATAAATATTGAATATGTGCGGGTGTAGGGACAAAATATCCGTATATATTTAGATAGCTTAGTAAGTAAAGTAGGCGTTGACAGATAATTTTTTTGTTTTTCGTAATTTGGCAGTTGTTAAATGTCTCAAGTATAACCATCACGTCTCTGTTACAAGTCTAATTTGAAGATATCGTTTACGGTTAATCACTTTCAAAGAATGGGAATAGCCAGACAATATGAAACAATTTTCCGACGCTGAGATTTTTCCATCTCTTATATTACGAAGGCAGGATTTTTTCTTCCTGCCGATGCCTTTCTTTCCCTTTACTCTGCCCTGATTTATGTTCTGTAGTAGTAGGTATTTTTCGTTGCGTAAGATGTGTCCTATGTAAAATGTTTTTCTTGTCTTAATAATTGTCAATTGCTTTCTTTTGCGACAAATGCGTCCAAGTACTTTGTCCTTGATGATTCTGTCAGTCCAGGGTATCTTCAGGATGCGTCTATAGAACCACATCTCAAACGCCTCAAGTTTTTTGATCATTTGAGCTTTCAAGGTCCAAGTTTCCACTCCTTACAGCAGAACTGACCACACATAACATTCCATGAATCTTATTCTGACGTGGAGGTTTAGATTTCTGTTTGCAAACATTGAGGAGTACTTGACAAATGCCGATTCGAGCCATTTCAATTCTGATCTTGATTTCTTCGTCTGGATCCATTTGAGCGTTTATGGCTGAACCAAGATACTTATATTTCTGCACCCATCTGCAATAATTAAAACTTCTATAGTTCCTAATCCTTCTCTAAAGCCAAACTGCGTTTCATCTAGTTTAGTGTTTGGCTCATCAAACTGATCATTGGATATTTGTCACAAGACTTGAGGTTTTTCTTTTTAGGCAATGGAATGAATACTGATTCAAGCCAGTCTTTTGTAACTTCTCCTGTTTTTGTTGAACAATTTTGTAAGATGGGTCAAGTTCCTATCGTCCAAAGCCTTCAAGCATTATATTGGAATCTTGTCAGGTCCGGTTGCTTTATTGGTTTTCGAGATTTTTAAGGCATGAATCACTTCGGACTCAAGAATACAAGAATCTTCCGTACAAATAGGCGTTTGATTTAACCTTCCCGAGTCCGTTTTTTGTCATCTTCTGTCAACTGGATCTCTCCTTCGGTGTTCGTTGTGATCATTGGTATCTTTTTTTATTGTATTTCCAGTTAATTTCTTCAGTTTTTTATGTAGATCAAAATAATCATCTTTATTGTCTAAGGTTTAGTTGTAGCGGCTCACGGAAAACTGAGAATTAGTTTACGAAAATTGGACAGAATATTCAAAATCGATAAGAAGTATATAAACAATATTATAAAGGAACAAAATGAAGAGAATCGGCACTCAAATATTCCGAGAAACTACAAAGGTTTGGAAATCATTATCGACAACATATTTTAGCTTTGACTCGAGTGAAACGGCGAATAATAAGATTTATTATTGTCAGAAATGTGAGGAAGTAAATTTAGAAGTGTATTTTAAGAGAAACAAAAAGTTCAACTCGAAAGTTTTGGTATGGTTGGCGATAGCTTCTTCAGCATACATTCGTCTCTCTGGAAATTCTGTAATATATGAGCCACCCCTACTATCCTGACAGATATGCCACTGGATGTATATTTCCATTGAGCTAATGAAAGTTTTAAATTGAAAACTGTTCATGAGGTGTCCACTAACTCCATTTTATATGGTATGAGAACTATATGAAAAATACGTCAGCACAAATGACTTTAAATTTAAACTATTCATCGGAAATTAACTAATCAAATTATTGTTAGTTGATTGTTATGGAGGCACGAGTTCGGTGAACACTTATTAAGAATTTGCCATTAATCAATATGCTTTCAAGCCATCATTATTCAAAATGGAGAGAAGCGAAACTTTTGCCTTAATTAAACTATATCAAATTGTTGAGGGTGATTGGGGTACGTCCAAATAGTTTCACAATGGAAACTTTGTTGTAACAATGCGTTATTGTATAAAAACAACAGTCAATCGTTCGGTTTTAGTGAAGCCTACGAGCTGCCAAAAACAAAAGGAGAGGAATTCGACGATTAACCCAACCTAATACTATATTAATTATAGTTAAAATTAATTTAGAACGTTCAATAAAAATATAGATAAAAACACTCAAAAAACTTGTGATTTCATAGAAAATAGGAAATCAGAGGAAAACAAACATTGAAAAACTGAGTAACATGTATTGAAACTCTAGCACTTCAAAGCTGGATCTTAATACTACGACATATCAAATATTATATTGTTAGCAGGAATCAGAACTAATTAGACAAGAAATTTGTGAAGAAGTTTGATTGAATAAGATCTGTAAGCATGATATAAATAGAGAATGTTAAGAAAAAAGTGAAAGAAGAAGGGGAGATAATCAATTCGGAGTTTAAACTGAACTTATGGATATTTAAAATGAAGCAGAAAAAAGAGAGAGAACAGAAGATTGCTAAGAAACAGATATTTCGGTGTTTCAAAGTAACAAATATCTTAGATTGTCCACTGATTTACGAATGAAAGATTGAAAAATCATGAACTGAGAGTTTTACTAGTATAAATAAATATCACGTAGAGTATAATGAAAATATAAGCATCAAAATTAAGGAAAATTTATGGCGTAAGGCATAATGAGTACCGAAGATCACGAAAATTGACTGAACTATAAAAAATATATCAGATAGGAAACAATTAATACAATTAAATCAAATATGGACACATTAAAATGAAGAAAAAGACCTGGGATTAAGAAGAATGACAGAATGAAGAGCTAATAAGAATTTCATGGTTGGAACATACAGAAAAAAGAAATGGAAAATAATTTTCGAAATTGTATAGATCTGTACTAAATTTGAACGACTGCAATTCTACATAGAATGTACAGTTTCATTTATACATAGTTGTCATACCAAGAGAATGAAAAAAGAGAAAAGGGTGAACCAAATATTAGAAGCAGAATGAAAAGATCAAAAAGTGTATAAAAGCAAACGGTAATGTACAACTAATGAGTGATACGTAGCAGAAGGTTATGAATCTACATACATTTTGATGAAAATATCTTCGGCAAGCACCATTAAAAGGAGTAAACCAGAAAATTGTATTTTGACATCACAAGAATTGGAGACAAGAAAGCAAAATGAGATTTAGATAGAACAAGCATCATAGTTGAAATATTTTAAGCAGGATTTGGGTACAATTCATCAACAGGATCGTTATTAAAATTATAATAACACAATAATAATTGGAAAACATTGAAAAACTACACACTTCAGTTCTTGTAATGTTGTTTGAGTATAAAAAGAGCTGTCAATTAGATTGATCCATAATCAAATAAAATTCTGGAATATAAATAATTTCAATATCTGAAAGATTTTCAAGGAGCGAAGTAATCAACTGAATTTAAAGAATCATTAAGAAGATTTAATTTTTTCAAATTGTTTTTTAGATAAATTGAAATGAATTTAACTCAGTTCACAAAGGAACAGTATCCATGTCGTGAAAATTCAAATGTTCAAATCAAATTGATTATAATGGCAGTGATCGATTCAATAGAAATTGTCTGTTTTAATCACCAATTTATAAAGATTTTAAAAATAGTTCCTTACTTTTCACATAGCATTTCCACTTTCTTCAATACTATCTTGTTATTATATTTACTTGGTTCTTATTCATATTACTAACTACATCATTTGAAACGCGCATAGTAAGATGATACAACACATTTAAAAAAAATCTCTTCACTTCAATCAATTTTTTTTGTTATATAGACACTGTGCTTTACATTTGATTGTCCGTAGTCACTGATCACAACTGCCACTTGTGATTGAGAACTAGTATCTTCATTCTCGCGTTTTCCACCCCTCGTATTAAATTCGATAATAGAATTAACAGCAAATTTGTTTCGCGGGGAACAGGTTAGTCCGTTCAAAGGGCTCTGCAAGACCTCGAGGAAAGGGTAAGAGCAAGTTATGGTCAAGGTTCGGGGTGGATACACTTGTTTTGCAAGACACTTAGGTTAATTTAAGGTCCGAATGACCACTGGTCAACGTTGTTAGTGTTAATATCGGAGATAAGGTTCTCATGAGAAACGAAACTAGTTGACGTTTAAGGGGTGAAAGAAGTCATACGGGTTTTTTAGCTTACGTTGTTGATAAAAATGATGTTCTATATTTTTAACACGTTTTTCTCTATTGAAAAATGAGTTTCCAAGTAATTTCATTGAATTTAACGGAATTGAATATTTAGAAAAATTGTAAATTATACTAAAAGTTATCATTTTATATAATCATAATTACAAAAAACATTATTTATCATTTTAGATATCTGAAGATGACAATTTGGTCACCAAAACGTAAGTTAGATATAACTTTTGGTGTGGTAATTTTCCTATTTCTTTATTTATACGATATCTGGTCGACACGTTTCCGAATTTTCCATACTTAACGAATTTTGGAAATCTGTAATGTAATCCGTAGATGTGGAGTTATATAACTGATTTTAATATATTTCAGAAGTAAAATATTTGTTAGATTCATAAATATGTTTGTGTATATTTAAACTAATTACCAAAAAAGCCTTATTCACTAGACGGTAACGTGAGCCTCAAATTTCCGACTGCTAAACAATGGAGAAGTTCGTCAGAAATTTTAACGAACAACTCCAGATGAGTAACAAGTTTTGCAACATTATTACCGTTAGAGAAGGAATATTCAAAATCCGAATTTACGGAATTCTATTCCTTACATCAACTATTCCTAAAATCTAAATTTGCAAGAGACCTATCCGTAGTGTTAACTCAATATCCGCGTTGTCTTAAGTTTTCTATGTAATTTGCATGGAAGCCATTTTGAAAGCTCGCTAGAAGTACGCCGGGTGAGGGCCGGAATAAGACGTTGGGGGAACAATGAAGTTTACACAAAGACCTATTGTTGATTTCACATCTAAAACCTAAATAGTCAAAGGAGTCTTTAATCATAATACCGTTATTATACATTTCTAATTAAGTTTACATTAATTACTGATGTTTAGAAAATTCTGATATTACCAAACAGGACCGAAATTGTGATAACGTGGCTAAACTTTCGATTACGGACCGTCGAATTGAATTCTTGGCAAATACGAGGAAGGTCTCAGAAGCACTTGGTCTGACCTAGAGATAGCGGTACTTGTTTGAAAAATATCACTGAATTTGTAAACATGGAAAAAATTGGTCATCGTTATGTAATACAATACTTTTATTTGAAAGGTCTTAGCCCAACCAATATAAAAGCTGAACAAGATTCTACTCTGGGTGAGACTGCTCCTTCGTTGTCAACAGTAAAATATTAGGTAGCAGAGTTTAAACGACCTGCGAAGACCAGCATCGCGGTGGTCGACCAAATGAGGTGACGATTCCAGAAATGTTGAAGGGAAACCTCAAAGCGACACTGGATAATCGTCGACTGAGAGTGCGCGAGCTAGTAGACATAGTAGACATTTCAAAAAGTGCAGTACATCGCATACTAACTGAAAATTTAGACATGAGAAAGCTGTGCTCAAGATGGGTTGAGCTTTTGCCCACAATGGAACAAAAATAGCGTGGTGAAGATGTTTCCATCGAGTGTTTGGCAATGTTTCACAGAAATAAAGCGGAATTTTTGCTCCCTTTCATAACCATGGACGCAACGTAGGTCCATCACATCACACCCGAAATAAAAGAACAATCAATACAATTGACTGAAAAGGGAGAACCTGGTCAAAAGAAGGCAAAGTCTAGTCAATCTGAAAAAGTAAAAACTATTAACAGCGTGTATTATGCAACGTTTTAGTGAAGAAATCAAGCAAAAACATTGCATTGGTAAAAATTAATGAATCAAAGTTTGAATTGCTACCTCATGCACCCTATTTGTGAAATTTATCCACATCGGATTATTTTCTGTTCCCAGACTTGAAGAAATAGCTGAGTGGTCAAAGATTTTCCAAAAATGAAGAGGGGACATCGGCATTTAATGGTTATTTTGAGGAGCTTGACGATTTTCATTATAAAAAGGGTATCGAACTTATTGAACATCTACCTACATCTTGGAATTTCACCGAGGAAAGGAGAAACTGAAATGAAACAATATAAAATAATTAAAATAGAAAATAAAAATAATATGCTTACCATCGAAAACACTGTTGATATTAACACAATCACCGCTGGTCTTGCGCTAACTGTTAGTTAGTAGTTCGTTATAGTTATAAGCAATTGCATAGATATTTCAATTTGGATAGAAAATTAATTTCTTAAACATTAATTTTGATTATACCATGACTAGAATTCTTCTATTTGATAATAGGGTAATAAATAAAACTAATGTCTTTCACATACATTTATTTTATTCAATTGATGTATTTCAAAGGAAAGGATGCACAAAAATTTGTTTTCAAGCTATCAATAACTTTTATTTTTCTTAGAAAACCTGTAGAGCTGTGCATATAACAATTACAATAACAATTAGCCTCAAATTATTGGAATACATTTGAAAATATTGTTCATTGTTATTATCATAGGTAAAGTATCTATACTTGATCCGGTTCTGCGTGGGGTTGAGGGTAAAACATCGGGTGGATTTCCGCGGCATCCCACTGGAAGTAGAGGGCCGGGGTAGGTAAGGAAATTACATAAACCTTAAGTAAGCGAAGCTGACGTTGCTGTCATGGAGCAACTGCCGTATTATGATTAATTATGCCTTGCCGCACATACATATTTAGTCCTGCTCGCGGATTTTCCATCACTTCTACCTACGCACCCATATTGCTAAAGTTTCCGAATAATTACTTTAGGGAGGAATATTTCATCAACTATGATTGGTCTCTTAAGTTTGAGCTGAATTTAAGGAAGGTTGAAATAATAATTGGGGATAAGCGAACGGGTACGGATTTTATTTGTAGCCAAACACAATTTCCAAGTATATGATTGAAAAAAAAAAGAGAAAATCTAAAATTCTGAATTTATCTAATGAAATGATCAATAATATTATTGAATCATTTATTATGTACCATAGATAACAAAAGGGAAATAAAAGGTTTGTGCTAAATCGATTAACCAATTCTTTCACAATAACCTTGTGCTATTCTGACTCAAAACTACTGAAGTTTATTCAGTAGGTACATACAAGTAAAACATGCAGAAATTAAAATCTGTCCTTTATTATCAATCTTTTATTAATTAACTTTGGTTTTACAGGCTTTAGTCACGATTCATCCATTGACATTTTAGTAAGCACTTTTTTTTGAATAAAGGAAGTGGCGATCTTATTTGACCCATACATGTTAGATGGCCATAGCAAGTAGTAGAAGATATCCATATTATTTCTTCTTCCCTTCTCATTTTCCTTTGATTTTCCTTTGTTCTTTTTCCATAAGTGTCGCAAGTATTTTCAAACGAAGTACAATTTTCATGCATCCATTCAAGACAGTGAATACAAAGGATCCGATCTTCTATTTTTTTAGTTTTAAGGTAGTTTTCACCACAATCATATTTGAAGTCTTCTCCAGCTGAAGCTTCACTATCCAAATCTGTTTTACATTCTGCTTTCTTTCTTAAAAAAGGCTTGACATTTTTAATATTTTGTTTCTTCTATATTTTTTATTCCTTTCTTCTGAAGTCAGAGGTCAACAATATTATGAATATAAATTTGGTCTTAACAACCTTGTCCTCGTGTCAGTTCAACTCAGTTCATATTGTTCTTTTTGATCTTCAGATTAATAACCACCACATGTTGCCCAGAACAATTCTGTGAAAGTTAAGGTTAATCATTGTCTGTGGTACCGAAGCCAAGAGTCTCTTCTTTGCTTTAGATCTCGCGTTTACGAATTACACACTAAATAACAATTCACGGTACGCATAAACTTATAAATACAACTATCAACTATATACATTACTTCTATATATCTATTTTTACACGACTAATAACTATCTAAATATTTTTTATTTCGTGGCCTCTGTTTTTAATTATCTAAGACTAGTAGTGAACAATTCACGTTTTGTTTAGTTATAGATCTTGTTTATATACATAAATTCCTAAATCTACAATAACTAACTATTAAATATTTAACAATATTATGAATATAAGTTTGGTTTCTTTCAACCTTGTCCTCGCGTCAGTTCAACTCAGTTCATATTGGTCTTTTTGATCCTTTGTGGTAATTAGGGTCTCTTTTTCGCTCTAGTCTTCTATGACAGTATATTTAACGTCGAAGAATTAGCTGCAGTAAGCCGAATTTCTCTACTGTTCCAAAATTTTGTTAAACGTTGATGTAGGTTTCACCTCATCCATTATTTTTTGGAATTTAGAGTGATAATTATCTGGTCCTGTAGCCTTTCCATCTTTGATTTTGATGCATTCTAAATTCATTTATGTAGTGTGCATCATTAAAGGTTTTTTTTTACATAATTTCCTTGACTGTTCGTTAGACTTATCTCCTGTTGGTGTATAATCCAGAATGTTAAAATTATCATATTTGTTCTCTTATTATACATAACTTGTTCTAATTTTATGTAGGACACGTTATTAAAAAAAAACTGGTATCCATTACAACTTTCATTTTTGGAAATATTTCTCACAGACAGCTTATACGTATGTTACAGAAACTAGTTATTTCGAACCCATTTACCGGTTACTAGTATATCTAAATCGAAAGAAATGTTGCTTTAACCCCATTTCTTTCACGTTTTTAGTAATGTCCCCTTTACCATGAGAAGTAATCTAAAATCTAGTTTTATTTCTCAAGGGATTCTAATATATTTAAATGATATTGTTGACCACTGGTCATCCTTTCGTCGAATTTGACAAGTTCCAGAAACAAGTTTCCTCAACTTTGACCTGTTATCATAATAATAAGGGTTCACTGTAACTAAGTAATATTTTAAAGGGTTGAAAAAATTATTCTATTTATAGTATCAATGCTAGCAGTGAATTTTAATTAGTTTTTATTATTATGTTGAGTTCAATTTTTCATATTTTCAAATATTAATATTTTATTTATGCTTAAGCTGTAACAATTTTTTAATTATTGTTCGCGTTTTTTTGTATATCTCATCTACAATTCTGGTTGTAATTGGTTAAACCAAGAATTGAACCAAGAAGAAATCTCTTACTTACCATCGATCGTTTATTTCGGCTTGATTGCGTTTAATTGTGAATTGATAGTTTTTGATCATTGAGAATGATTTAAATAATGGATGTCGATAATATTGCTTGAAAAAGCATATTGTGAACATACAGGTGAAGAAATATAGAAGTAAGTTCGTCATATGGATATTATTACTGTTTCATAATTAGCTAACAAATTCGTTATCGTTATAAGTTAAATTTCATTCTATTCCTAATACAGTGAAATGGTTAATCATTGATTAAGCTTTACATGAGAGCTTTAAACTGAAAAAGTTGACCCCGAGTTGACAAACTACTTTTTCCAGGTTTAGTTTTATAATTTCAGCTTCAGTAGATGATACATTTATTCTTTTGCTTATAGAAAATGGCGTACAATACCTATCCTCTGTCTTTTCCTTCTCTCGATCCTTTTTATTAAGAGCAAACGCTTTACTGATTTTCAAATTACCTCTGTGTTATTGTTTTGAGAAGCGAATTGATAAGTAACTCAATATTAGATGTTTCCATTGCGCCGAAAATATCTAATTAATTTTCATCGCTCATCCCTTTTCACCTCTGAAATTTTATGGCAACATGCAATTTCCTATACCGATATACGTTTCAGAAACTAGTAGAGGAGGGTAGACAAGTTATATCCAAGAACAGAGTCACCTATTTAACCTTAAATAGCCACTTAATGCCTGTTTCTCATTGACCACCGGTCCGGACGTTTCGCCTCATTGTCTATTGTCACGTTTGTTTATGTGAAGGAAAACGTCTCCGAATAACAGACATTGCTCTATTTCCTCAAAACTCTACATGAGTAACTCATAATAATATTTCTACAAATGAACGAAAAATTAATTTTTTGTTGTTAAAAAATCTTCATAGTTTAATAATGATTCATTTTTATAGATTCATGCCAGTTAATTCCAAAACATTTAGTTTGCACGATATATTTTCATGGGTATTTTATACGAAAAAAATTATTTACATCAGCTGGGAGTATTCTGGAATTTTCCTACAAGTGTTTTCATAATCCCAGAAGTTTAGAGATAATTGTAGAGCTCATATTCAAGAAGAACAAAATTTCCTTCATTAAAAACAAACCAGTCACCTATTGGAGATGTACAGCTATCTCATAAAATCTTATAATCTTGGAATAATAGAGAAAATCATCAGTCAGCAGCATGAATGTCTTGGTGTTACTTTTGCAAGTAAATCAAACTGTGTTGAGCTTAATATTTTTTTTATATTGCCTACGGAAACCTTTTGAATTGAGAAACTTTAGGCAGTTTACCAAATATTTATACATTCGTGTCTTTTAAGAAGACATTCCCCTAGATTTCTCGATTTTTTCTTTTTCCATTTGCTATAACTAATATTAAGATTTTAAAAATTGTCAACTAATAGAATTTTGGTAACAGCCCCTCTCGCATTTGAGAATTTTAGTATTCTAATCCTTTTTTATTGAAAACTTTGATCAACTTTAAATGTTAAGTTAATCAAAGTGGCTTATATATTGTTTACTGGCACTTAATTTTGCGAACAGTCCACCATAAAGAAAATTTCTTTGTATGATGGATTCTCAAGCACATAATGATCAAGTATCGAGCTGATAAGTGTA
This sequence comes from Diorhabda carinulata, assembly GCF_026250575.1. Taxonomy (NCBI): domain Eukaryota; kingdom Metazoa; phylum Arthropoda; class Insecta; order Coleoptera; family Chrysomelidae; genus Diorhabda; species Diorhabda carinulata. The sequence continues at coordinate 4,764,204 of NC_079463.1, forward strand.
TTCAGTTAATCAATACCAGTCAGAAATATGAGACACTATATTGAGCGAACTAATTCTTTTATTGTTGATGAAATAAGATTAGTTTTATGTTATATTTTTATGTCACGGATCTTTTCTACACTCTCGTGCTTAGAACTTACTCAATCATGATCAGACACATTGATTCTGCAGCTGATATATTCCAAATTGTTTCGGCAAATAATTCTAGCTGTTGGTTGTTCAAATTATTCACATTTTTGGCAAATGTCCAATTTTTATCATCAATTTATTATCAATTTCTTGAAACAAAAGTGATTTAGCAACAGGTACTACTCTATATCTATATCTATATCTATATCTATATCTATATCTATATCTATAACATTTTAATTGCTGAATCTTTTCGAGAATCTTTTGGAAAGGAATTATCTCCAATAGGGGTTTATCATCAAATTTGATAGCCAAGCAGACATTTGAGCTAATTTGGGAATGCCTGGACAAGAGCGTAAAAAAATCAGGTATTATATGGTCCTGGAAACCTATATACTTTAATGAACATCTGGAAACGCTAGGTTTAGAAGAGAATGGAACGTGTAGAATTTATATACTGCTATGTAGATAAAATCCCAGTTCTGAAACTCCTGAAAAGAGTAGGAGTGATAGATCAGTAGTAAACTCTGAGCATCCTTAGTACCACAGCGAAAAAAGAAGACGCAACATATCCTTTATATGTATATGACACCCTGAACTATACTTATATACATAAATCTGATGAATAATCATTGAAAAATAATTTGACTTGGGGAGGTAATTTATATCTAATTTCCAACCCTTTTCATATAATTGTAGCTAAGAACTTTCCAAAGATAATTTTAAAATAATTCTCTGTAATAATCTTGCCTTATATTGCCATTTTTTATTTAATTTATGAAACATCCTATATACTGAATACAGATTAGTTTTCAACAAACTTTGATCCCAAATAACTAGTCCGGGTCACATCTTCGAAAAAATTGTAACCCTTTTCTTCAATGTTAAGATTTTTTATAATAGAACCCAACTAAAAGGAAATTTTAATAAATTGGGTAGACGAGCGACCTTTTACCCTTTTGAACAAACTAGTTTCATTTGAAATTCAATAAAACCGTGACCTCTCATTTACAACTAGGCCCAAAACTTCAAACTTCTCATACTCACAATTTTCATCACGTACAAGCGTATGTCTGCAAGTAAGATAATTATTACAAAATAATAGAAATGTTTGGGATTGGATTTTGATGAGGTTAGCATCAGGAGTAGAGATTAAGGAGAGTTTCCTCAACATTGCATCTAAGAAATTGAGCATCTTCCGTGGTGCTCATCGTCGTGAGGTACTTTGCAGTACACTAGTGGTAAGTAATCAACATGATGATCAGTCTTAGCTGATTTTTCTCGAGCTGGATCAGACTGTACCTTATTACCTTGGACCATTTGGACACTTTTGGAGTGTCGAATGCCGGTGGTTTCCAGCTATATGTTTAGAAGACTGTTTCCAGCTCTTCTGTTCCATTGGGTATGTGAGCAATTTTTGTTATTTTAAATTCTTGGATACTAGAATATCTAGAGAGAGTGTTGATGGTATAAAGAACTGCTTAAAGGTATTCAGTATATCTCGCTATTTTTGGAATGGATCGCACAACTAAATTTTAATTTTACGTTTCGAATAGAAATACGAATCGACTTAATTGAATTCATTTAACAGAGATGGAAATACTGGCATGTTATTTGGGTACCAAATAAATTAATATTTTTAATTTGAAATTTCGAGTATTTATCCTCAAGAAAGCTGTAGAAACAAAAGCAAGATACCCTCGAAAATTGATAACAATTCGAGGATTAGAATAATATTCTCGGATAACTGAGGTAGGCCTTCTCTTTCCCTTAGTCGTTTGTTCCTGGAACTTTGCCAATTTAAATGATAAAACGATACTATTAACTTAGTAGGGGAGTATTACAATAAATTATACAAGATTTTACCTAAGGTTAAGTTAGTGGATCTAATGTTGGAACCTCCCATTAAATTTAGTGAGCTATTATGCCTTTAAGACTCTCCCTGTTTAATGAAAACATTCAGTACTAAATAAGGCGTTCAGACAATTTAATGGCGACATCGCGCACATGAAAATATCGGCTAATTTTACAGCTTTTACGGCGCTTCTGAGGAAGAGCTAACCAAAATTAAGGCTAATCTTGCAGGAAGGATAATTAGAGGCTAGATGGACATCATTTCATTATTTAAGGTACATAACGTAAAAGGAATCGGTTAAAAATCATGTACGGAACTGTTTACATGGAAACAACAAAAAGGTCTTTCTAATAGATTCCTTTACACTTGTTTTAGTTTGTAAATAACTATTTATCTTGTCTTTTTATACAATAATGTCAGAAATCAATAAGACAATTAATATTTATTGTATCGTAATTATATAACACAAAATATGCGTTTTTAAATCAGATAACAACATGAAGAATTCCGGCAGTTGAGGAAAAAATAAATTTGAGATCAAAATGATGAGATTTGTGAAAGTATAAAACAAATTTGATAAACAGTGTGATGATGAAAATTCGAATAAATAGAATTAGAAGTGTGGGAAATTGGATGAGGATTTACCAGTAATTTGTTGGAGACATTTTGTGATAATAAGTACAGAAAGAGTAAAAGTGCTTCCTTGTATTATCTATTTTCTTAATTATAACATAAAATTAATTTCATTCAGTCATAGAGGAAATAACAATGTAAATTGTCGCACGATTGCTTTTTAAGCAATAGCTTTGTTTTGTTTCAATTTTTATTACAGATATTGGATTTTCAGGAAACCTATTGAATTTTCTCTGAATATCAATCAAGTTTATTTTGTTTATATTATATAAACTGACTAAAAACTAATATTGAAATTGAAGTATAAAAATTGCAATCGCAATAAATTGTTAAATATTTTAATATGATAATAATATTATTAATAATAATAATAATAATAAATAGTATCAATAAGAAATTACAGAAATATTGAACAAAATAAATAAACAAACGTGTAGAAGATGCAACCAAGGTGAAGAAACAATAGAAGATATTCAAGGAAGACGCAGTATTCTACAATACAACAAAAATATTTGCATAATACATCCCTACACTAAACATCAGATCACGAATCCATAAAAACAAACGAAAAGAAAATGTTTTGATATATTTTTTTAGTTTAATAATGTCATCATATCAAAAACTGAAAGAAGTTCGTATCCCTAAGAAGTGCAGCAAAAAGTACAGAATAATTCATACCTTTCTAAATTGTATACATCAAAATTAAAATTAGTTTTGAATATAATTAGCTCTAATCGATCCCATAAAAAAAGTGAATATAACAAACTAATTATATGGAGAACAGTATTTATACTTTTCGGAAAGCACATAAATGAGTATACAAAAACAAATTACCGTTTTCCTAGTTGAAAACCATCAAAAATCCCACAAATCCACATTCTTTCACTCTTAAAGCCATTCATCAACTGTAAATGAAAAGAACGAAACGGAATCCCATTCGAAAATAAAAAAATTGGAAGAAAAAGAGAGGAGACCCCTTTTTATCACACATGCGCTTTCTACTATATGGATTCAGTTCTTTCATTTTTCCTCTTTTATATTAACCATCTTTATCAGTTTTTACGTTTGACCAGTGCGTGTTAGAAGAAGATGAGATGAAGTAAAACGCTACTGCTCACCAAGGGATGTGAATTGGGAAACGGTTCAACCGCGAACGCGTGGAAATGTATAGAGATTGAATTCAGTGAGGTGTATATACAAGGAGAAATATTTTTATACATGGAATAAAAGCGTTTTGATCGGAAATCGAAGTAAAGATCAATCATAGATAACACTCGTTTAATTTTACATTAATTATGAGGGGTATTCGGTATTCTTGAACATAATTTACATCCAAAATTGTTAGTTTCTGAGATACAGGTTTATAAATTGTATAGAGGTAAAACAAAATTGTTGGGCATATCGTTTCAGCGGCTAGAAATTAAACTTTTGATAAGTTCAGTTGTTTTTATCATCTAACTTCAAAATTTCTGAGAAAACGTCAAAAAATATATTTTTTCTCTCAATTTTCCTTCTTATTCGTTTTGTTCTTTTCATTTTCATGGAAATATCTATTTGTTTCAGTAATTTCAAAGCAGATACTAGTGAATTTGGCCAGAAATATTACAACTATTTTTCATGAATACAAATTTGCTTTAAACATAGTGTAATTTTCGTGAATTTTCCTACCTAAAACCGACTAAAACTACGTATAGACACCAGATTTTCCTTATCTGGATCGCAGTATTTCTATAGTGATTTCTATGAAGAGCCGACTAGGGCTCTTCATAAGCTCCACTTTCCTCGTCTCGATCTCGTATCGGTTTATCGAGATGAGATATTATATTGAGAAATTAAGTTTCATCACGTCAAAACAACATATTTTCAAACTTCCACGACTTTCCAAAGAATCGAAAAACCGAGATCGGCGATATCACATGCGGTGAGCATCAAGTACCTTGTTTTCAGTCTCGTTTTATTAGGAGACACCATTCCCATAATTATGTAAATTCACATCTGAATAGATACATTTTAAAGTATACTCGTATGGAATTTATCACGAAATATTATACATCTGATTTTTTATAATATATTTAAAGCAAAATTCAAAGAAATTTTGAAGAAATTATTCGCTGCTCTACCAATACCCTGCGTTTAACCTTACTGTTAACAGTTTTAATTGGTTTAACACCAAAAGTTTCATTAAAAATTTTAAGAAAGCGAGTATTTATAAATAAATTTTCTGCAATAGTAGCTAATTGATGGAACTAAGTATATCTAAGATAGTTTTAGTTTCGTTTTCTATCCGAGCATGTTTCGAATAAGTTGTTTTCACAAAATTTTGTTACTTCACCATAAATACATTATTGATATTTCGAGAAATCATAAATCTTGTTTTGTTTCAGTAAAATATATGCTATATATTAATTGATTGTATCCTCATAATTTCAAAAGGAAGTCTTATCGTTCATCTACATGAAATAAACCAAATTAGACGATAAAACATCTCCATTAATCTCTTAAAAGGGTCTTGGCCTTCCAAGTCTACAGCCACCATACAAAATTCGTTTAATTAAAGTAGACAATAACCTCGAATCGATTCTGAAATTCTCCAGGTTTGCACTAGGATGTTCAAGGAACGTGCAGAAAGAAAAATTACCCATGTGGTACAGGTAGACATTAAGGAACATAATGGAATATTATGAGAAAATGTCAATTAATTCTCAACTAAATATAAAGAGAAAAAGAAGATCAACTACTATGCCAAACTTTCATAGGATTTATGATTCTAAATTTAGCTTTTGAAATAATGTAAGCTTTAATACAGAGACACCTGGTTAGTGAAGCGACGCCAAGATCAATTTATAACAGAGGCAATACACTCAATTAAACAGATAATGGAAAAAAACACATAAACACCAGAATGATTTTGAAATGCTGTTGTAGATTCCAACAATCGTGTCAATTGATAAGAAAAAGATGATGAAAGAGCAAGGACTAGAAACAAAATTAAGAAGATTTATCGTAACGATTATGGAAGAGTAAAAATTTAGTATTTTGACCAATGAAAATGGAGAATAAATGAAGCAAAAAATCTGCAATACAACTCAATATATCACTAGAGCACTTACGAAGAAATATGAATGAAGGAAACTTCAGAAAGAGCGGTATTATACGCAGACGATTCAGTCTAATTTCAAAAAGATGAAACAGAAAGTATTTAAAGAATATTGCAATACAGGTAGAACAAATGGTGTTGAACATATATGGAAATACAGAAAAAATTATGAGGTGTTGCAAGCAGTTCAAAAAGAAACAATTAAAATAAGAAATTATGAATTTAAAGAAGTGGATATGTATATGTAGAAATAATAATTAACAATAATGGGAAAGGGAAAAAAGACAAAACAATACTAATTATAGTGCATACTATGCAAATAAAAGAAATACTAAATAATTGAATGAATATTTACAAAATAATGATAAGATCGATACTAATTTACGGCGTAGAAACAATGACAAAAAGAGAAGAAAAGGAAAGAAATATAATAAGAACAATCTTAGAACCGATTCGATTTGATAAAAAGTAAAACAAAGAACGTCTGAATGATGAAAGAAGGAATATAAAGAGAATGATAAAGTGGCTAGTGGCTACAATGGAAACCAATTTATTAACGACATCGAAAAATTTATAGTAATTGTTCTAAATATTTCAGAACAGTGTGCGGGATTTGAGGATTCTTTAATGAAGTGAAACAAAACAATTTTCCATTGCACATTGCAAAAAATAATACATTTTGACTTTTCAGTTACGTTTATTTATGATGTTACATGTATCTATATATAATAAGTTGCAAGAAATTGAGAAAACGAATCGATCATATGACTTTTTCACAAACTATAAATGGAAATAGTCAAAATGATAGTCGGTGAAAGAAAAAGATACAAAAAATCCAAAATGGTTGAAACACAGTTAAACATAAGGGTAAGAAGAAAAGAAGAAGATTTCAGAAAGTTTAGATCGGAATCATGAGGTAATCTGAAGTGAAGAATATGAAATATTGAAGTGAACGGTACAGGGAATGGTGAAAAATTCCAATATCACCCTATGATGACGTTACTATGATTTTTTTCTTTCAATACATCAGCCATATAAATTAAATTCACTTTTCAGATTTCCAGAACCAAAAGAAATGAATCTCTTATCCTAACTAAAGTATCAGGATATAAGTATGCAATTACGTACAACTTATATTACCAATCTGCTTCTTTCTTATTTTCTTTTCTATTCGAGGGCAAAAGAAAATGGATAAAATTTACTAAAGTATCTAAGTAAAATTTATGATTAACATAATAATATATTGTAAAGTTAGACCACGTGGGAGGAGTCTATTAATTGAGAAGAAGAAAAAAACGTTGGGCGCCATTCGTCCCGATTTATCATACACATAATAAGCAAAAAGGAAAAAATTACTGAAAGTGATTATAAGGTCCTGTATTGCTGCAAAGTTTTGATTTTTCCTGTGCTCTAAAATATTTACTATCAACAAAGTAGCGATACTGAAAACATGAAGGATGAAGAAAACTCTTTCTCTCCGTGGATTTTTGATTCATTATTTTAAATAGTTATGTTTCGAAATAATGAACCAGTTCAAATATCAAAGAAATTATAATAAATTGTCGTTATTCATGACATATATTGTCATATTACTCAATTGGTTATAAGAGTTGGGTCTTCTGGAATTATCTTTGTTATCATTATTTTTTTAAATTAATTAACCGTTTAGAATCCTTAAATCACTATATACACTTTCGGGTTTTCTGTATTTCTGTAACTCTCCGTTGGGGTTTTCCATTCACGATTTATATCTCGAAATTTTTTATTGATTTCCTATAATTCCTTTCGGTTTTCCATTCACGATACTTCGAAATTTTTATTTATTTAAATCCCGTAACCAACTACCGTTTTTTTTATCCTTTTCAAACGATTGTCATCTTTTTTATTTATGTTCTTTCCCGATGTCTGTTTTTTGTAATACACTAAGAGTACACTCTTGCAATTTCTTCTTTTTTCTTCTTCTTTTTCATATAATTAGGTTATAAAATTAACAATGAAGTTTATATATTAATTTATAGGTTATATATGATTATTTCAACAATTAATGTTGATTCTTCCATAACTACAATTTATTCATTGTACATACAAAATCTTCAGTACAAAGTCTCTTACTCTAATAATTTTGCTGAAACAATGTTCCAATTAAGTGAGGAGTTCTGTAGCTACCGTCGTTTTCATCACAATATATTATAATAAATGAAAGAGTCTCAATATCAAAATTCAAAAGTATGTATTTGTGCAAAAAGTATACATTTTCATGTGGTAATTCATTATTTCTTCTAAAGTGAGCTTCTCTAAGCAAAATAGAAAATTGAAAGACAAATATATGAATTTAAAGTAAGCGTTTCACGTTTTAAAAGGATTTTAAGTGTTCAAGTACTGCAGAACACAAATCAAAATTGCGTCGGGAGATTTCGGATTCACTCACAAAAAAACAAATAAGAAAATGATGAAATTATGAAAATTATGAGAACAAAAATAGTAGTCTGGGACGCCAAGAGACAATTTGGGGATCACTAGAAGGTCATGAAGAAGGAATTCTTCAATTGTTTGATACTTTCAAATAACGAGTGGAGATTTTTTAAGGTGGTGGTAAATAATGTTTTCTAAATCCAATGTTTCTGGAAAATAATTCATTTCATTAACACATATGATAAAAATTCTTGACTAATCTATACCATAGTGAATTTGTATAAAAAATTTGAGTTTTAGTTAACCAATTTCCTGTTGAAATATATATTCCCTAAGTTAGATAAGTTCCAAGTTTAATAATTTTATCTTTTAGTTCGTCTCTGTTCAGAGGGCGTTTCTAGAAAATGGCGGTACTTCCTCCTTTCCTTATATCCAATATTTCCTTGTCCTCATGCATATTTAACAGGTATAGTGGCCTATCTCGCTCCCACATATTTAAGATCCCCTATATTAGATTCTCTCTATCTTTAAGACATGAATAATGTTCCTTTTCTATCATAGTACATTTCTGTATCTTACATCCTCTGGTAATTCTCTTTCTCAGGGGTTGTCGGTTCTTGCTCGCCCACGGCGGCGGTAAATACAGTGGCGGAGAACGATCTTCATTCATTTGCAGAATACATTCATTATTATTACAACAAAAGTTTGAATATTTTCGTGAAATCATTTCAATATCTACTCAGAATCTTCGCTTTTTCTATTACTACGTTTCATGCGATATGCCTGGTCTTAATCAATCTTTTTTTTTTTTTTTGGTTTACCTTGTGCATGTTCTGTGTATGATTCAGTATCTACGCTATTGATAAGCAGAGATTCAGAAACCAAAAGTTTCTAGTCGTTTTTCGTTAGGTATTCTCGAACAATACCAAGTATTAAACAATTCCAATTGATTCAAATTTCCACCCTACTTTCGTTATCATAAAATTGAAACTAGTTTCCAGTCAAGATTGAAAACTGAATCAAAATTCGATCCATTGTAATACAAGAAATTGTATAAGCAACTAGTAAAACTTGTTTTATTCTTCGATTCCCACGATAAATATTCGACTGTTATCTATTTAATTTCACTTTTAAAAATGTTGAAAATAACCATCGGCGACAAGGATCCCTGTATACTTGAAACTAGTATTCCATAAACGGGTTACCCTAGAATGTGATCGCCCGCAGAAATCCGACAGGTTATATTTGTTGTATGCACATGAAGTAAAAACGTGGGCCAAAAAGGCCATATTACCATATTTTAAAAAACAGTTCTCGATTATGCATACCTATATACACTTCGTTCGGTCACAAAGTTATATCTAATACAGTGATCATTCTTTGTTGACATTGAAAATAGTTCATTTTTAATCCTTGCATTGCTTCACAATTGATATTTTACCGAAATAAGTTTTTGTCGTGATTTACTGATAGTAAGTAGTGATTAGTTAAGTTAGAGTTCGTAGAGTTCATAGAATCAGTTAATCTTCACGTACTCCATTGCAGTATCAAGGGGCGTAGACTCCAGAAAAGCAAGTGCTGTGGACGTCGTAGAACCCCTACAGAATATCGTCGATTTTGGCCAGCTTAACAACACCCATATTGGAGTGGAGGCCAAGAATGGATAAGAGAAGTAGAGGCAGGCCGCCAACAAGATGGAGTGACAATGTAAAGAAAATTGTAGGAAATTGGATACATACAGCTCAAGATAGAGATAGATGGTTTAAACTAGAGGAGGCCTATATCCAGCAGTGGATGGAAGATGGCTGATAGATGATGATGATGAACAACACCCATAAATCATTGATTTGAATTACTTGGTATGAATACTGTAATTCACCAAATATTAATTTTCGGTTTTTGTCTGAGTGTTCAGTTAAACATTATCGTAGCCGTCTGCTTTGATGTAGAGAAAGTGAGACCAGCATTGGACTGGGAATCTTCAATGAAGAATTCCGCTTTAGTTTGGGGATGCACAGTGATCGAGAAAGCAATATGTGGAAAGACTGTATTATAGTATGAAAATGGTTGGAATATAGAATATCATGCCTCAACATATGTTGCTAGATAATCTATAACATGGATCGTGGATCGATACCACAACATCCTTTTATTCTGGCCACCAAAGTCGCAGGATCTATTTCCAATTGAACATGTCTGGTACACGATTCGTTAAAGGTGAATTAGAGGTACGTTAGCAGCGATTTCTTATTGAGTTCATTCAGATTGTACTGAACTATCCCAGAAAGATATCTATGAATGCATGGATGAATTTTTAAAACAGATTAGTTGGAGTATTGATGCTTTGTTGAGATTTTTCTTTGAATGATAGTAAAATAAATATTCTTGTTAGTATATGTTCAGGTTTGAATTTTTTCGTGTGCTTATGAAAATCAAGATATTAGGAGATCAAATGATTAATAGATATTTATAAGAAAATATGTACTTGATATAGAGCCTTATACATTTGACACTTAATATATTCAACTGACAAATTGAAAGTAATTTTCAGGAATTTAGTTTTTTATAGTTTAGTAGAATGGTTCTAAATAATATTAATTGTGATTTAGGGAAAGCTGCCACTGCAATATAGAATTTAAACAGCATCCTTTCCCGTCTGATTCGTTCTCTGTTCTTTATGCTAATATGTTCGCAGTTCTCCTCCCATCGTAAAGGTGCTCGCAGAGGTTTCTTTGTCTAGGGGAACTGAGATTCGCCCATTTTATATAATATTGATTTAAGATGGCGGAGGAGCGCAGTTTCCACGGGTATTTTTCCGTTTTCTTGCCCTACCCGTTTCGCTCGAGAAATTTACCAGTAAAGGAACAGAAAGAGATAGCAAGTTTAAGCGTGAGGACGCATGATAACGAATTTCTGGAGATTATTCAAGCGTCGAGAAGTTTTAGAATATATTAAACTGGTAATCTCGAGTCGCAGGAGTTGAATTTCCACGCTAAGTTAGATTAATACCTTAGAGAATTTCAAATTTACGTGCCTCACTCATTATTTATGCTCGAAGGCTTCTTGAGATGTGTAATTTCAACTTAGTTTGAAGTAAGATTAACATCTCCGTCTATAATGACTGAAGGAACGAGATGGTTAGAAAGGAAAGGTGAGAGAGCTTTCCAACTTGTAATGCTAATCCTTTGAGGTCTTATATACATAAAGCGGGCATATATATCTGTCTTTCGTTTCACTCAAGCATATTTCTTGATAGGTTGATTTCGAGCTTTTGATCTTATACGCTATTGGAATTATATATTAAGTGAATTCTACATAATTAGGGAGGATATAACCATCGCACCATTCTAAAATATATTGAGGCTTTTTCATAAAATGTTTGTGTGATTTTATTGGCAATAGTTCCAATACATCAACCCATACTCTATTTTCAAGAGAAATATAATCATTAGAATTGAGTTTTTTAACGAAATCTTCACTATTTTATAGACTGACTGATGTGTTCTACAGACCCATAGATGATTTGATTCTATAAAATTTTAAAATCCATATTTCATGCAATTTCCATTAGTTTTATAAACTATATTTTCAAACAAATAATGCTTATAATGGAAAAATACAACGTTATATTTTTTATACTGTTTTAAAAGTATTTTTTGATAAATTCTGAACATCAGAATTAAACATAATTAATTTTTCCTTACCACATGATTTTCCCAAAAAATTACAAATCATTTCAAGGAATATGGTATAAGTCATAAAGGACATACATTATCGGAATATTGTACCAAACTAAATAGGACAGATATTTCAGTATTTAGAAAATAGATGAAAAGTTCATCGATACGATAAAAATAAAAATGTCGAAGAAACATACATTCCAATCTAAGCATCCATATCAAGTAGGTACTTGTAATAATTGTGACTCTATCTACATAGGGCAGACATCTCAGTTTTTGGAAAATAGACTAAAAGATCATCAATACGATATAAAAATAAAATTACCTAACGATTTCCAAAATATAAAAAAACTTCACAAAGCTATCTTATATCTTTTTGCAGTTATGGCTGCTATTTATTAGTGGGCGCGTTCTCATCCCCCCGTTTCCTATGAACACATTACCTACCTACAATGGTATTTGTGTCCTGCTTTCTATTTATTCCGTCATGATGGTTTCGCTTTCGATAGTGGGTGTGGATAACGCATTCCCACCATCTAAATTTTTCGATTTTTTTTGTTATCATCAGTTATGGATGCAGTGTGAGGGACGGATTTATCAGCACCCTCAATTGAAATGTATCAATGAACGCCATTAAACTCACCCTACATATTCAAGTTTCTACCATTCGGGTTTTTCGTGACTTATTGATCAAAAAAAGTGAACCAGTTTCGTCTATTTTATGTATAGAACATTTGGAAAATTTATAACGATTCAATACACAGATATCGTATATTTTTCGTATTTATTTATATGACTTAAAGTAAAACTCTTCAGAAATATTACATTGAAACATCATATACTGTCATTTCATATCACAACTCCTATTATTATTGTAGATAGACAGTTTCAAAACTTCTCAGATATACAAAAATTATATCTTCACTCTAAATCAGAACTTTACTAAACATTAAAGTTCATAAATAATATTAGAGCTTAAGCTTAATGGGTTTTAAAGTTCTCTATCATGGATGTAGTAGACTATTCGAAAGAATCATATATACAAATAATGAAAAAAATGCGACATAAAACTTGTTGCCCAATGGTTAATAATCCATAACATTTACAGGGACAATCTCTAAAATCTGAAGATAGCAAAAACGAATTTTTCAATCGATTTTTAGCGAAAAGATACTAGGGTGATTCCGTTCTAACTGTGATTTTTTGTATTCAAAATTTCAAGATTTTAAAATTTAACTTTTCTAACTTTTTTATGCATATTATTCATCTATTTTACTGTAAAAATAAAACTCTAAGAGGAATTTACTACAACTTCAAAGTATCACGAGCAAGACACAAATGTCGGATTTTGAGTTCCACGGTACTGACTCATTTATCCACGGTACTGACATGGTAACTTAAGATATTAAACAACAAGTGCATCAATTTTCCTCAGTTTGATCATAAACATTAGAATTTATAAGGTAATTAGTTTAAATCATTTGTTACGACAAAAAAAATTAATAATTTATCGGTAAATTCTAGGAATGGACATGACACGGTACTGACATTCAAGTGATGTAGTATAAGTTTTCTTTAAGTGGCAAGTTATATTGTATAAAAATAATGTTTAAATAAATATCTTAAGAATTATTCAATTAACACAAAATTTTTATTAATTGATTATTAATTAATGACTAGTACAAAAAAACAATACAGGACATTGAATATCACAGTTAGAACGGAATCACCCACTATTTGTTTAACTCGATATAGTTTAGAAGCTATGTAGATTTTTATATCGTTGTACACGCTAAGGAAATAGTTCGCCATAAATAGACATTCTAGAAAAAATTATCATAAATCTTTTTACTTCTTGCTTTCGATTTTGCCCTTTTATATGCCCCGAAGTTTGCCGTTTTTCTCTTTTCAATGATTTCAAATAGTTTCCGTGGTTTGTGTCTCTTCATTTGTTGGTCTGGCTGTACAGGTTACAGGATTATGCGATATATCTTAATTTCGGAAAAGAAGAAGAGCAAATTCATTTGAAGCCATTAAAAAATGGCGGAGGTAAACTTAATATAACCTGGGACAACGATGTGGTGAAATTAGTGGAAGAGAAACATCTACTTTTATATAATGTATCAATTTCATCTACTAACTAACAACATTCTAAGATAAAAATTTAGTTTATTAGTCGAAAAAGTTTCGAAAAACGAGATAGAAATCCAAAAATATGTTATTTCTATTATTGTTGTTGTTCTTTGATTAGTATCACCCCAGCTACCTCTGCCTCTCCCTAGCTCGTGATATCCTTTTCCAAACATTTCTCCAAGACCAAAACAACAAGACCATGCAATGTATTCCTTATCGATTAAGCACACCGCCTTTTATGCTCGAATTTCTCTAATAATAAAGCAAAACATGTTAACTGAAGACTGTGTAAATTCTCCTTAACGTTATACTCACACTAACTTATTCCTTTCCATCATGTTCAGAGCGACCAAATTCGCCTGCAACTATATCGAAATATGTTCCAAGACTCTAAGATGGCGTGTTGTCTTAAACGAAAATGCACGGCAAACTTAATATAAGATATTTGCATTTATATTGAGTTATGGCGAAGTAGATTCTATGTACGGTGTAATAAGGCTAATATTGGTTTATGTTCTAAGGGTTTATTTTAGTTATGTATATGGACTAACTTGGAAGCGGCAATATTGTTTGTTTATTTCTTAGGTACTTAGGAGATTGGTCATTTCGAAGGTTTAAGATAAGAAGTTAATGTTCCCATAATGGACGATAAGGATGAACGGTTTAACAAGTATTAGAAATATTATTTCCCAACGTAAGCAGATAATTGTTTAATTATTTCAATGTTAATAGAAGCAATAATAGACAATGAATATTATGAATAGCATACGAGGATATATTGAAAAATTCTTAGCCAAGGTACTATAGAACCAAACAAAATTTCAATATCAAAATATTTTATTACTCAACATATTCTCCTCTTAATTGGATACATTTAATACAGCGAAGCTACAACGTCTCTAGATCTTTTTTCTTGCTCTGCAAACCAGATCTCCACAGCTTTCATTACCTCCTCGCTGGAAGAAAATTTACAACCTTTTACATTTTTTTTTTTTTTAGTTGAGGAAAGAGATGATAGTCGGACGGAGTCAAATCTGGTGAATAAGGAGGGTGTTTGTTTTAGTAATTCAAACCATAAATCACGAATTTTTTGCAAGGGAACATGAGATTTGTGTGCAGGGGCGTTGTCCTACAAAAACAAAACACCTTTGGATTGTTCTCCGCGTCTTTTCTCTTCAATTTTTTCCCAGAGTGGTCAGTAATGTTGAATAGTAATCTCCAGTTATTGTTCTACCCTTACCCAAAAATCAATCGTGATTACTCCATGGCGATTCCAAAAAACTGAATCAAGAACTTTTCCAGCAGATTTTTGAACACGAAACATTTTAGGTCTTGGAGACCCAGAGTGTCGCCATTCCATCGATTGTTGCTTCGTAGAAATGTACCCAAGTCTGATCCATAATAACAATTCGGTTCAAGATGCTTCTACCCTTGCACGTTTTGGTCAATATTCAAACATTTGGGGATCCATTTTGCAGCAATTTTTCTCATGTCTAAATTGACGTGAACTAAGTATATGATGAACGCGTTCGTATGAAATATTCAGTCCTTCAGATATCCGTTTTAGCTCAATTCGACGGTCTGATAAAATCATGTCATGAACTGCATCGATATTTTCTGAGACTGACACAGAAACTGACCTTCCCGATCGGTCATCATCTTCAATGGAAAATTTACCTCTTTTGAAGCCTGCAGTCCAATTTTTCACGATCGCATACGAAGGACATTGATCACCAATGGTATTATGCATATCTTCGTATATCTGCTTACCTCTTAACCTTTTTAAATACAGGTACTTGATGTTGGCTCGATACACCAATTTTTCGATTCTCACAATTTCGGCGGACATTTTTTTTTCTTTAACATTATTGTGTAACTCTGGTTTACTTTTTTGACTTCAAACTGTGACATCCTCGTATAATTATGAAAAACTTCAACTAATTCAGAGGTGATCCAATGGAAACGTCATGTCCTCTAATTCATCTGTTTATATAGGGTTGCGAGCAAGTCTGATTTTATGGATTTGTTGTTAATAAAACAAACTTTTTATTCAGAAAAGTTTATTATCATCATGAGGCATCGATGGAAGTAGGGATTGTACTCATTTTCGTCTATCTTTGAAGCTCGGCTTCCAAACATACCCTGAAGATGCTCGACTTAATACAGAAGAGAGCAATTCCACTTATAGGCGACCGAGAATTGACCAGAAACTTTAACAGCATAGAAGAAAAGTCGCTGAAGTATAATCCGACGTAGAGCAGTATTTGCAAGACCTATTCGATGAGCAAACGTGGCACATGAGTACCGAGTTTATCAGGATTAAAATTTAGAGGTAAGAAAATTGTCAATTCTGCTGCAACTAGTACAGGTCCAATTGGTAGTGTCAAGCTCCTCTTGATAAACTTCTTCAACTTTTTACTTCTTTGCATTTTTGAATGTTTTTCTTTTAAATCTGTACAAATACATTTATCATTATCTTCCAACGGATTTTGGATCAAAAGTTTCTCGTAGTCATCTTGTTCTTTGCTGGTGCAGACAATCACATTACTCTTTGTAAAATGTTTGTAGCACCAAGTTAAAATACACATGACAATTAGAACTTTAGATGCTACAGTAAGTACCAAAATCGATATTATAAGGATTGTAGTTTGAATTTTGGTTTTGTTTACATAATTCCATGTACCGGTTTCAACGTTGTATTGTACTTGCTTTTAACATGACAAAAAATCTGGTACCTATTGAAGGTAGTGTCAAGCTCCTCTTGATAAACTTCTTCAACTTTTTACTCCTTTGCATTTTTGAATGTTTTTTTTGATGAATCGTCTTAATTGAAGACTTAATTCGGTCTTGATCAAAATATGACATTGTTTATCATTCGAATAGGGAGAATAGTCAGCGGCACGATGTGGTGGTGGTTGACGTTAACACATTTAAAATCATCTTCAAAACAGGTTTTGAAGAACGGCACTTCTCCACTCTCTTTTCCCAATTATAGCCACACTGTTAATGGTATCAGAAACGATTCAATTTCCTTGAAATTTTTTGTAAGAGATAAGTAGGACATTTATTATTTGTACGATTAGTAGAGCTGAAAAAAAATAACAAATGTTTATTTTTATCCCAAATATGGACTGTATTATATAAACTATTTCTCTTAAGAAGCACTACATTTCTAATTAAAGAAATGAATTCCAGAAAAGTGAGTGCAGAGTATTTATTTGAAAACATGGAATTTCCAAAAAAGAAGATCTTAGAGAAAAATTTTTTCTCTCTTATTTTCAACTCCACCCAACTTTTTATGACACGCACATGATCATATTAAAGCTTTTGGAAAATGGTTGTATTATCTCCCTTTTTCTGGTAACTATGTGATTTATTGAAGATCGTAGGATTCCAAATAGCTTCAGCTGCTAAGAACTTTGATTTTACTCTGATTCTAATTGATCAAAGTAATCTTATGGCATTAAGCATGGAAATTTTGGGGGCTATTCAAATGTAGAGAATCATCGTAATTGAAACTAAAGTGGAGTTAGAAAACATCACAACTAGATCAGATATTAATTCAAATCTTAAGAAGTAGAGTTCTGCTATCAGATTTTCTCAAAACAGTATGGGTCTAATATTCTATTGTTACGAACTCGCCCACAACATAGGCCGTGAAGCTGGTTCTGTCCGATTATAATGAAATTATAAAAACATTACACTGTTGATGAAACTTACCCATTTATAAGATTTTGCTTACAAAAGCCTCCAAGTTTTACTTTAAGCCAATAGAACCGTTAAATATGTGGATCTTGTTGTAGAGATAGGACAATGTCCAATTTTTTATCTTACCTTACTAACCAAATTCTTCACTGTATCGTGTTCTTCAATGTTATGTATCCTATGAATAGAATACTAATTTTTCGGGTATTTTTCATGAAATTAGAAGTACACACTTCACTTTGATGTTTCATTCTCCAAATTGTAATAATAACAAGACTTCAATACTTTTTTTGTTACGGAAAAAAACTATGTAATGTTATTAGACAATACATTTCATTTCTTTTATTAATTACATTAGTTTATTCATCATATTCTATTCAATTCAATAATCTAACACCATTTCATTTTCAATAGGGACCATTTAGTGATAATCTACTAATTAACAACGTATATTAATTTTTAAGTTGGATGAATTTTCTTATCATATTTTACTAAACTGAATGAATTGGTTCGATAAACGCGAAATCCCACAATTGAAATAATGCTACACCCTTAACAAGACGTCAGAGAAACGAAACAAAGGAGCCTGGTAAATAGACAGTACTTCCTCATTGGCTGCCGTTAATAACTATAAGACGAAGGAAACGTCTGAATTAATGAGCCCCATTCTGGCGCGAACTTACATCTGACAGAAGATGTGACAGCTCATAGCTTGCAAGATTCGTCCGGGTTTTCTCCTCCGTCGTCTTCTTCTCGCTTCTCCACCCCGTGCACCATCTACGATCTAAGTACGAACGTCGTAAACAATGACTTGTGCTAACGAGTTGTGGAAACTGAAGGTTGAAGGAGGTGCGTTTATAGTGATATGGAAAATGCCTTTTATACATCCAGATAACTTTTTTATAATAAGATTGTGTAGATAATAATCAAATACGAGGGTTATTGAGTAGGTTACGGACTTTCAGAAGTAAAACATAAAGAAAGTACAAGAAATTATTAGCAACTACAATTGTACTGTTCCATGTAATCGCCAGATGAATTGAGGCATTTATTAGAGCGATGAACAAGCTTTGAAATTGAATATTCTTCATAGAAGCTCGTAGCTTTTCGTCATCGTAAATATATTTCTTGCTTTTATATCGCAACATTTCATCACTAGTTATGAAACGATCCAGTAGGAATCTGGAAACCTCTGTCTCCATTCCTCTACTTTTGTTAAACAATTTCAAACAACATATTCCACGAAATTTGTACAGAAGTAAACTGTGGAAGTTCATTCCAACTTATTGATATCAGAAATTTGCTGAGCTGTTGGATAAAGATCAACTACTGTATATTTTAATTTGAAATGGAAGGAAAAATAAAAAACATATGTGATTATGTCAAACTTTATTAAACATATAAATCTTATTCATCGAACAAAATTCCGTAAGTTCCTAGTGAGATTGCGATGTCAGCCTGTTGCCAGAAACGATGGTAGGTGAATGTTGGTGCCTCTCCACCATTCAAATGAGCTTCTACTTTAGCCCATTCAGGATCACTCTTGTACCATGATCTGATATCGATGAATTTGACTCCATGCTGAATAACGTCTCCATTTGGATAAGATCCCATCCATCCTTGTGGAACGTATACTTCACCGTTAAATTGATTGTAAGTGTCCATAACTTCTGGAGCTGAAACACCTTTGTCGTCTTGGTATTTATTCCACATTCTGTCCAATAATTCTTTGGCTACTCTCTTAGCTTCTTGATCACCAGATTTGGCAGCGTAGTAAGCTAAAGTTCTGGCAGTTGATGAAGCAGTGAAATATGATGAAATATTCAGTCCTTCAGATATCCGTTTTAGCTCAATTCGACGGTCTGATAAAATCATGTCATGAACTGCATCGATATTTTCTGAGACTGACACAGAAACTGACCTTCCCGATCGGTCATCATCTTCAATGGAAAATTTACCTCTTTTGAAGCCTGCAGTCCAATTTTTCACGATCGCATACGAAGGACATTGATCACCAATGGTATTATGCATATCTTCGTATATCTGCTTACCTCTTAACCTTTTTAAATACAGGTACTTGATGTTGGCTCGATACACCAATTTTTCGATTCTCACAATTTCGGCGGACATTTTTTTTTCTTTAACATTATTGTGTAACTCTGGTTTACTTTTTTGACTTCAAACTGTGACATCCTCGTATAATTATGAAAAACTTCAACTAATTCAGAGGTGATCCAATGGAAACGTCATGTCCTCTAATTCATCTGTTTATATAGGGTTGCGAGCAAGTCTGATTTTATGGATTTGTTGTTAATAAAACAAACTTTTTATTCAGAAAAGTTTATTATCATCATGAGGCATCGATGGAAGTAGGGATTGTACTCATTTTCGTCTATCTTTGAAGCTCGGCTTCCAAACATACCCTGAAGATGCTCGACTTAATACAGAAGAGAGCAATTCCACTTATAGGCGACCGAGAATTGACCAGAAACTTTAACAGCATAGAAGAAAAGTCGCTGAAGTATAATCCGACGTAGAGCAGTATTTGCAAGACCTATTCGATGAGCAAACGTGGCACATGAGTACCGAGTTTATCAGGATTAAAATTTAGAGGTAAGAAAATTGTCAATTCTGCTGCAACTAGTACAGGTCCAATTGGTAGTGTCAAGCTCCTCTTGATAAACTTCTTCAACTTTTTACTTCTTTGCATTTTTGAATGTTTTTCTTTTAAATCTGTACAAATACATTTATCATTATCTTCCAACGGATTTTGGATCAAAAGTTTCTCGTAGTCATCTTGTTCTTTGCTGGTGCAGACAATCACATTACTCTTTGTAAAATGTTTGTAGCACCAAGTTAAAATACACATGACAATTAGAACTTTAGATGCTACAGTAAGTACCAAAATCGATATTATAAGGATTGTAGTTTGAATTTTGGTTTTGTTTACATAATTCCATGTACCGGTTTCAACGTTGTATTGTACTTGCTTTTAACATGACAAAAAATCTGGTACCTATTGAAGGTAGTGTCAAGCTCCTCTTGATAAACTTCTTCAACTTTTTACTCCTTTGCATTTTTGAATGTTTTTTTTGATGAATCGTCTTAATTGAAGACTTAATTCGGTCTTGATCAAAATATGACATTGTTTATCATTCGAATAGGGAGAATAGTCAGCGGCACGATGTGGTGGTGGTTGACGTTAACACATTTAAAATCATCTTCAAAACAGGTTTTGAAGAACGGCACTTCTCCACTCTCTTTTCCCAATTATAGCCACACTGTTAATGGTATCAGAAACGATTCAATTTCCTTGAAATTTTTTGTAAGAGATAAGTAGGACATTTATTATTTGTACGATTAGTAGAGCTGAAAAAAAATAACAAATGTTTATTTTTATCCCAAATATGGACTGTATTATATAAACTATTTCTCTTAAGAAGCACTACATTTCTAATTAAAGAAATGAATTCCAGAAAAGTGAGTGCAGAGTATTTATTTGAAAACATGGAATTTCCAAAAAAGAAGATCTTAGAGAAAAATTTTTTCTCTCTTATTTTCAACTCCACCCAACTTTTTATGACACGCACATGATCATATTAAAGCTTTTGGAAAATGGTTGTATTATCTCCCTTTTTCTGGTAACTATGTGATTTATTGAAGATCGTAGGATTCCAAATAGCTTCAGCTGCTAAGAACTTTGATTTTACTCTGATTCTAATTGATCAAAGTAATCTTATGGCATTAAGCATGGAAATTTTGGGGGCTATTCAAATGTAGAGAATCATCGTAATTGAAACTAAAGTGGAGTTAGAAAACATCACAACTAGATCAGATATTAATTCAAATCTTAAGAAGTAGAGTTCTGCTATCAGATTTTCTCAAAACAGTATGGGTCTAATATTCTATTGTTACGAACTCGCCCACAACATAGGCCGTGAAGCTGGTTCTGTCCGATTATAATGAAATTATAAAAACATTACACTGTTGATGAAACTTACCCATTTATAAGATTTTGCTTACAAAAGCCTCCAAGTTTTACTTTAAGCCAATAGAACCGTTAAATATGTGGATCTTGTTGTAGAGATAGGACAATGTCCAATTTTTTATCTTACCTTACTAACCAAATTCTTCACTGTATCGTGTTCTTCAATGTTATGTATCCTATGAATAGAATACTAATTTTTCGGGTATTTTTCATGAAATTAGAAGTACACACTTCACTTTGATGTTTCATTCTCCAAATTGTAATAATAACAAGACTTCAATACTTTTTTTGTTACGGAAAAAAACTATGTAATGTTATTAGACAATACATTTCATTTCTTTTATTAATTACATTAGTTTATTCATCATATTCTATTCAATTCAATAATCTAACACCATTTCATTTTCAATAGGGACCATTTAGTGATAATCTACTAATTAACAACGTATATTAATTTTTAAGTTGGATGAATTTTCTTATCATATTTTACTAAACTGAATGAATTGGTTCGATAAACGCGAAATCCCACAATTGAAATAATGCTACACCCTTAACAAGACGTCAGAGAAACGAAACAAAGGAGCCTGGTAAATAGACAGTACTTCCTCATTGGCTGCCGTTAATAACTATAAGACGAAGGAAACGTCTGAATTAATGAGCCCCATTCTGGCGCGAACTTACATCTGACAGAAGATGTGACAGCTCATAGCTTGCAAGATTCGTCCGGGTTTTCTCCTCCGTCGTCTTCTTCTCGCTTCTCCACCCCGTGCACCATCTACGATCTAAGTACGAACGTCGTAAACAATGACTTGTGCTAACGAGTTGTGGAAACTGAAGGTTGAAGGAGGTGCGTTTATAGTGATATGGAAAATGCCTTTTATACATCCAGATAACTTTTTTATAATAAGATTGTGTAGATAATAATCAAATACGAGGGTTATTGAGTAGGTTACGGACTTTCAGAAGTAAAACATAAAGAAAGTACAAGAAATTATTAGCAACTACAATTGTACTGTTCCATGTAATCGCCAGATGAATTGAGGCATTTATTAGAGCGATGAACAAGCTTTGAAATTGAATATTCTTCATAGAAGCTCGTAGCTTTTCGTCATCGTAAATATATTTCTTGCTTTTATATCGCAACATTTCATCACTAGTTATGAAACGATCCAGTAGGAATCTGGAAACCTCTGTCTCCATTCCTCTACTTTTGTTAAACAATTTCAAACAACATATTCCACGAAATTTGTACAGAAGTAAACTGTGGAAGTTCATTCCAACTTATTGATATCAGAAATTTGCTGAGCTGTTGGATAAAGATCAACTACTGTATATTTTAATTTGAAATGGAAGGAAAAATAAAAAACATATGTGATTATGTCAAACTTTATTAAACATATAAATCTTATTCATCGAACAAAATTCCGTAAGTTCCTAGTGAGATTGCGATGTCAGCCTGTTGCCAGAAACGATGGTAGGTGAATGTTGGTGCCTCTCCACCATTCAAATGAGCTTCTACTTTAGCCCATTCAGGATCACTCTTGTACCATGATCTGATATCGATGAATTTGACTCCATGCTGAATAACGTCTCCATTTGGATAAGATCCCATCCATCCTTGTGGAACGTATACTTCACCGTTAAATTGATTGTAAGTGTCCATAACTTCTGGAGCTGAAACACCTTTGTCGTCTTGGTATTTATTCCACATTCTGTCCAATAATTCTTTGGCTACTCTCTTAGCTTCTTGATCACCAGATTTGGCAGCGTAGTAAGCTAAAGTTCTGGCAGTTGATGAAGCAGTACCAACATCTTCGCTATAATCTGTAACGGTAACATGAACATCTGGTGGATTTCCACTCCAGTTTAGTTTATCTGGATGGCTGAATCCATCTCCATCAAGTTTAATTTCGGAAAGAATCCATTTTACCCATTTTTCTAGAGGTTGTTTAGCCTTTTCATCTCCGGTGACATAATAGTATTGAGCAAGACGGTCAGTAGACCAAGATTGCATACCGTACCATCTGTTTGAAGGAGGATCGTGGTATACGGGTTCCCAATCGTAGAACATACCGTGGAAAGTGTTGGTTTGTAATTCAGCTGGAGGATTATCGTATCTACCGTTCCAGGTGTTGGTTGCACCGCCACCAAATGCACCTTCTGCAGATTGTAACCAAGCGTAGAATTCCAGTTGTCTGTCAAGAGACGCAGCCCAGTCTGTTACAGCGGTAGCTCCTTTTGGTTTTAATGCGTCAACGTTTGATAATACATATGCAGTCAATGGATTTTGGTAACCAAAGTGAGCAGCACCATCTCCAATACGCCATGCCCAGTTAGAGTAGATTGCACCTCCCCAAGCAAAGTACCAAGACAATAAATAATGGGCACTCTCTTTTCCTTGTCCACCGGGACAAGTTTGAGGTCCAATACAGTTTCCAATTTTCTTGAAGTATTTGTCGAAAAGAGCATAACGTAAGTAATCTCCAAGTTTAGCGGCTTTGGACAAAGTTTCTGAAACCTAAAAAATGTTTTATCAAAAATTTTGATCCTGTCATATCAATTTAACAGCTAAATATATCGAAAAAAGCTTCTGAAACGTTATGGCTTTATTTTGTGGCTCGTGCTCGTCATTTTTGAGATCCAATAGATACAGTTTTCGGTACTATGGATGGTTACAATTTTATATATGGAAAACAGTGATAGCTCTGCAAATTTTGTGGAAAACTACATTAATTGAAAACCAATGGAATAACTTGGTCGAAAATAACTAGTAGAGGCTACAGCATAGCGTAGTTGTTCTGCATCCTTCATCTTGTAGACTACGTATCACATTTTGAAACTCTTAATTGGTGGTCTAATCTATTGTAGCGCCCATCGTTATTTGCCCATAAATCGGCGACGACTGATGAATTGGGGCCAGCATTTGCGGAAGTTGTAGTAGATGGAAAAATTATACCCACCCTTCTTTCTTGTTAGCAATTAAGTTTAACAAACAATTAAAAAAAAACAATCTACAGATATTGATGACAATTCTAACGTCTGAAATATATACTCACATCACTCAATTTTCCAAGTTCATTAGCCCATTCGTGAGCCCAGAAAGCAGCTTGGACAGCACGCGCATCAGCGTCAGGAGCATTAGAATATTTCCATTGTTGAGAGTAGCTGTTGTCTCCTACGAAGAGATCCAAGAATCCATGGACACCTCCATATTTGAAAAGATCGCAAGTTGTTTGTGGAACAGTTTTCCATACAGATTCCATGGGACCTCTTTGGTATGTGTTTATAAAGGATGGTTGGTTCGTATTTGGTCCAAGACTGCAGCCACCACCTATGAATGAAAAAAAAAATATAAATGTCAGTATAGGAAATATGAGAAAGTTATACTGCGAATATTAAATACTAACCAGGTGTGTTTCCAAATCCATATGTGTTATCAACGTCCAACAACCAGTTCATAGCATACATGTCACTAGTACCATAAGCATTGACCAATTCTTGATAGATGGGGTCTTGTCCAACTGGAGTTCCGAATTTCATCCATGATGGGTATTGACTGGGGTCATCGAGTTCATCAGCGTACGTAGCTGGAGCCCAAGCATTGTAAAAGTTGTTAGTAGATTGATCAGCATGGCTTGGGATGATCCATTTTTCCATAGTTTCCCAAGCTGTGTTGAATTTGGAGAAGTCTCCATTGATACGACCATACAAAGCTTCCAGCCTGTAAAATATTATTTTCAAGAAATTCATGGAACAAAAGGCGATATAATAAATGATAGTTAATATTCTTTCCTCATCAATACTCACCAAATATAGTAACTGAAGGCTTCAGAGGTAGTTTGATGTCCATAATCAGGAGCTTCTACAATGAGGGTTTCAACAGAGTGGTAGGGAATTCCTTCTTTAGAAAAATAACCATTGGCGGCATCGTGAATTTTATTATATTGTTGAGTGAAACGATCGGTATATACTCCGGCATAAGCGGAGTGAAAGCCAACGATAGCAAATAAGAATAGAAGCTTCATCTTTTTTCCTGGAAAAATATAAATTTCATGGATAGAAAGAGTTTGTAATATTATATAATACAAATTACAAAATATGAAAGGCGGAAGACTTCTTTCATATAAAGTTAATAATGTATTCCTATGGCAATGGTAAAGAGTGGAATAAAATAGTTGTGGAATGTGATGGGAATAGAATATAACAGTAATGAACAAAAAAAAGGAGTTACGTCCAAATTCACAGATAAGGTATTAATTCCGGAAATAACACTCAAAACTATTCAATGCAACCATGAAACTAGATGTAACTCTAATTCTGGTTACCGAATACATGTTTTGGAATGTTCAAATTGTCATTGTTCTGAGAAATGTTTCATCGTGGAAGAAAAACCTTCGAGGAAATGAGCGATTCAGATAAAATTTTATATGAAGAACCAATGCAGACTGGAAATAATATTGGTGACGAAGACGGTGATGATATTGAAGATTTAGATGATCTACTGAGATCGGGAAGTTTCGTTAAATTTAAGGATAAAAAAATTTCATCAAAGCGTCTAAAATTAATATAAAGTAATTATGTAAGGTAAGGTATTCAGAAATGATGAGATGATAACGTAATCAGTATGAAGTATCTAAATTTAATAGTATGATTTACATGTATATTTATATACTATGAGATTTTCTATGACAGAAATGTAAATAGGCTGTAATAAATCAACTTTTCCCATTATTAGATAAAATACCCCTCAAATCCTGTCTTTGATATTTTGAACAACTATTTTTGAATCTTTACGTTTTGTATTGGACATTTTTTGTTTATCAATATAACACGTTTTTCGAGAAATTGAAATAGAAGTTTTTCTGTTTTTTTTTGGTATTTTTTGAGAAAATTCACCGCAGTAATATTTCAACACCATCCTCAAGCCTACCGACCTTTTAATCCAAAAGTCGATATTTTAACTTGAGAAAATTCGATTGAAAATTTTGCTTTTTCGATGTTAAATCAAAATGAAGTATATGAAATAGATTAAATGGAAAAGATTGCAGTGTATTTGACAGATAAGTTTCCATCGAATTTCGTGAAAAAATTTTTTGAAATAGCTGAAAATAAAATCTTCACGTCAATTTTGAGATTATGTGAAAAAAGTGGGAATACAAAAGTTAAGTCACCCACAACTGAAATTTTTCATAGGACTCTCAGTTTTACTATAAATCGAGATAAACCGTTTTTTACTCCTGAAAACTCACCCACTTTTAATTTCCGATTCCAGATCGCCAGTAAATTATTTATCCCTCAACTTTTGTTATATCTTTTTCCCAATGGATTCCATATCACTATTATTTTTTTGGTTACAAAAATTATCGACTCTTGTCTATAAAGACGATTCTACACATTATTTTATTGCATATCAGATGAACCTAATTTTTTTCCTTTTTTCATCAAATAATGAGGAGTTTGTGGATTAAAGTTTTGGAGCATTTAGACCTTATATTACAATTAACTAATGATTATATTTCAAAATTATGAACCGAACGCTAAAAAATTAGCTGAATTTAAATAATAAAACCGGACTTCACTTAAAATACTATGTAAAATAGAATGTTTCGGAAAAATATTATTACAACTCTCTTAAATAAAAATGCTGATGATGACAAAGCTGAAAAATTCATTGATATATAGTTGGAAAAAAATAAATTTTGTCATATAGGAACAATTACTTTTTAATAATTAGCTAAAAAATCCGACTATAAGAAAAATTTTCACAATTAGCAGTGCCGGATTAAGCCGGGGGCTTGGGGGGGCTATAGCCCCGGGCCCCAGGTCCAAGAGGGCCCCAATTTTGGAAATCATTCTGTATTTTTTGATGTGTTGATACCACAAATCTAATGTATTGATATTATTTTGTGAATTTTTCCAGGTTTCCGAATTCCTTAAGGGGGCCCCGTCATTATTTTAGCCCCGGGCCTTATAAATCTTAATCCGGCCCTAACAATTGGATAAAGTAAAAATTATTTAAAATTAGTTATAATGTATTGACATCCCTAATGAGATTAGATGTAACAACCACAGTACTCTGTAAGCTGTGTTCAGGAACCATTGAGCTTTCGAAACTATTTTACATTTTAAACTTCATTTCTTTAAACGCTTAAATAATAATTTATTTCACAAAAAATTGTTAAGAAATTTGTACAATCAAGTTAATTCAAATAAAATTACTATTATAGTATGACAAAAATACAAAATTCTGTACGTATCATATAAAAATTGAATTATTCAATTTCCGAATATATTACCAATTTTTTTATCGAATTATGTATTGCCATTAAAAGCGAAAAATAATACAAAATTCTAACTCAATAAGTTGGTGAGAAATTTTTAGAAAGTTTCAACTTAACAGACAAATAAACAAAGTAGCACAGTGAGTTGAATAAATTTAAAAACAATATTATGAAGCTGGATTATTAATTTTTAATAAAGCATAGAGTAAATTTCGGAGTAATATGAGTGATTTATATCTATTAATTTATACTTGAAGCCAAAAATAGAAATACCCCTAATATCTTAATAATAATCGTTAATAATTTATAACAATATACTTTCATATGTTGTAATGCTTATCAATCATTATCTTCTTCGTAATAAAAAATAGCATTTAAATTCTGATAAATTCTTTGTATTCGAATCATAAAATCTACTAAGATCCACTTACCTTGTAGCTAAAACACCACAAGACTCCGTGCCCAGGTATTATCTTCTTGTTTATATAGGCTAGAAATTCTCTCATCAAAACCATTTTATCAAGATATGTATATTTTTGATATTAAAGTATTTTGAACAAGATAAAATGATTTATAGCTACTCGAATATTATTCAAAGGATAAATTGATACTTGTTATTAAGTGAATACAACCAAAGTTCATTTTATTAATGGTTGGCACGAACTAAAGATATCAAATTATGTTAGTTCTGAGTTGAACATTAAATAATTGAAACAAAGTTAACAATTTAGTATAAATCATAAGTTTGCACGATTTCTCTGTTATTTCTATTTAATTCTCAAAGTTTCCAGAAAGATTATTGCTACAGTTTCCAATTGCTTTCAAATATTGAAAACTTACTTTTAAGTACATCGTATTTCTCAAAAAAAAGCCAAAATAAATCAGAGTCAGAGAATAATTTTTAAACTTGTTTTGTTTTTGAAAAAATTTCGTGTACGTTTCTAAGAATTAGTGTATATACAATAAAATATTGAAACTAGTACTCAAAAAATTCCTTTTGAAATAATACATTTGTCAAAAAATTTTCTATTGTATAAATAATAATGGGAGCTACCAATTTATAATTCGAGAGACGGAAAACGAAAATTTTGTCCAGGACCATTTTACGAAGATACGCTTACTGCTATATCAGTTTTGTTGTGTTTTTTCAAAATTGTATTCAAAATTATTGTGATGTGGAACATTTTGTCCTATATTGCTCCTAATTGCAGCAATTATCAAGGTCATCATATTCACGGCTTACGTTTAAAATACAGAGTGAGCTATAGAAGACGGTTTACTGAGGTAAGTAATTTCAAGGAAAAATGTCATTTTTTATAGGAGGATACATGTTTATTAACCAATTTCCTTCATTTTTTAATAGTAAATTTAATAACTTTGATAACTATGTATTTCTTTCGATATTAAATCATCACAGTTTTCTTGTATAAATTATCCTCTTGAAACAAATATCGTAGTACTGTCAAATAAAGTACTGGACTACCTCCGTGGTGTACTCTGTATATTTTTGACTGAGAAAACCATTATATTTTCAATGAAATTTGTTAATCTTATTCCTTCAAACTATTTGGAATACACTAAGTAGTATTTTGACATTTGACGAGTGTTGATAAAGGATATTTCTCGATTTTTCCTTTCATAATCTTTGACATATTATCAGCGGTTTAAATTTACTCCGTTTAATACAACATATTTACTTAATTCTAATAAAATCTTTACCGTTGTGTCTCAGTTTTTGTACATATTTTTGACAAAAGATTCCAAAATATGATTCAAGGACTACAGCAAGTTTTGAATTTAATTAATATTGTTCACATTCTAGCCTTAAGGATTTAAAACTTGAGATTCTTCCTTTCTCATCGGTCTTCAGCTTCTTCAATCGCTTTATCAATTCTTCCCAACATATCCTCTCCAATATCTGTACTGCATGCAAATATTTTTGACCTTCCTCTACTCATTTTATCTGTGTTATCTTCTTTAATGATCCTTTATACTTTTTACGTTTGAAGCATCCTTTTTCTATCTTTCTGTTTAAGCTTTTATGTATGTTGTTAATAATCAGTATTTAAATCAGATTCTTCAGCTACTTGTTTCTTATAAATCTTCAGTTTTCAATTGTTTTTATTCTTTCTCAACATTTTCCAGATAACTATTTATGTTTCTTTAGTGTTTGTTAAAACCTATGTTTCACTTTCGTATGTTTAAATTTTGTATGTTACGTCGTATTCTCGATGAAAATATTCCAATTTTGTATACTTTAAATAACTCCTGTGATCTTATTAACCTATTTCATTATCTCATTGTGTTCCTTTCCTCGCTATTCGTTTATTTGATTCAGTCCTTCAGTAACTATAATCTTTTGTTCTTGAAAAATTTTAATTATTTCAGAAGTCACTCAATTGACAAAATCACTCGAGCAAATTGTAATTAATACTTTAGATTTTCCAAACAAATTGAGGGAAAAAATTAACGAAATTAAAAGTATAACAAGTTGTACAAAAATTTAAAACTTTTTGATTATTGTGGTTGATGAGGTTCTTCGTTTTTCTCCAAATCGACGACGTATTCTTCAGATTCGGTAGAATCATCAGTGGGATGAATTCCAGGATTAGAGCTAGTTGTATTACTTAAACGTATACTGTAATCTGTTGTTTCGGTTTCTTCTTCGGGTTTCGAGTTTTTTGGCAATGATTCCGCTTCATTAATTTTTTTTTGTTCTGAAGATTCATTAATATTGTCTTCGTTTTCTGTCGTGTCATCATCGTTACTAGAGCTACTAGAATGTTCTAACTGAATACTATATTCTTCTTCCTTATTTGCTCTGGATTTTGAAGCATCAGAAGCCATCTGAAAGATTAGAATAAAATAGTTGAAACAAAATAATTCTCTACTATAGGAATTTTGTACTTAAATAAATTTCGTAGCTCTATAGAAAAAGATCATATTTTTTCTTAGAAGAAAAAACGTTTTTTGCGAAATTATAATCTAGCATGATAATTGATCTATGAAGTAAACTAACAAAAAATGCAGAATCTTGATTTATCCATATAATAAAATTTTAGTCTTGTGGCTTCAATTCTTTCTATTATCGGTTTAACTTTTGGCCACTTCTTCATATCTTCTTTTCGTATTTTATTTTTGTTACCCCCTTCTTCATTTTAAGTTGTTTTTCTTATTCTGACTAATAATGAAAACGTGATTTTTATTGATTTCCATTTAATTTCTACATTCTATATTGAAAAATTTGTGCTAAGCTTTTTTTCTCTATGCCAAACAGCACGGCATCTTCAACAAACACTGGTGAAGCCAGTTTTGTAACAAGTTTAAATGATTTCGCACTTTTTCTGCAGCTACAGTTGAATCGACATCTGTTGCCATGGTCGTCTGTAGTTGGAACATCTTCTGTGGATATCAGATACAGAAATGGACCGAGAACGCTGACCTGATGTATTTCAGATTGTACTGTATGGTCAATTGAATAGTTATCTTCGATTTTAACTTGAAAATTTTCCTCCTCTATCACTTTCATTTACTCCAAATTAGTTTGACTTATATCCATTTCTCAAACTTTTGATACGTTTTCTTCGTTTCATACTCTATTGCATATTGTTGTCAGTAGCAAGCTGCTTTTTCGTCTTTATTTTCAAACATTTCTCCAGCTATCTTTCCTTTTATAGCTCTATAATGACATTTGTAATTTACTCCAATTTCATCTCATTTGTTCTCAACTTATGCTTATTTTGCTCTTCAAAAATCTACCCACTCAACCTACTCTTCTACTGAATCTTTATAAGAGATAATATTTGAGGTTAAATAAATATCAAACAGCAAAATGGAAATGTAACTCAGTTGAAACTACAAAACGCTGTAGAGAAAAATTATTATAAAGAACTAATTATGGATTGATAGTGAAGAAATCTCTCAACAAGATCTATCTAATGGGTAAAGTGTACTTTCAGTAGGACCAATAAACCATTAAGATGATGAAGAGTCTTGAAAATACTCACTTTATAGGAATCCCTTCTACCAGGATAATAACTAATATCAACAGTTTGTTTGTATAGACTCGGAATCTTCTTCCTCTCCTTTAAATCTGTACAAATACATTTATCATTATCTTCCAACGGATTTTGGATCAAAAGTTTCTCGTAGTCATCTTTTTCTTTGCTGGTGCAGACAATCACATTACTCTTTGTAAAATGTTTGTAGCACCAAGTTAAAATACACATGACAATTAGTACTTTGGATGCTACAGTAAGTACCAAAATCGATATTATGAGGATTGTAGTTTGAATTTTGGTTTTGTTTACACAATTCCATGTACCGGTTTCAACGTTGCACATGTGGTAGAGTAGAAGAGACGGTTCGTAAACATCGTCTCCTGATAAACTAGTGCGCCAGCCACTTGAACAAACACATTCTGTATTTGAGAAATCTATCTCTCCACGATGACAAATTTTATTCGTTTGATACATATTCATGTCGTCTATAACATCCGCTTGGTTACTGTCCAAGAATTCTATATCAGAAGGTTGGATTGTGTCCCTGAGATTGATGCATTGGTTAGTTATCAACGAATATCCAATTTCCACTCCGTTTGTGGGATCACTCACACAAACGGGAACACGTTCACATTCTTTTGTAGATGGATTGAAGTAGTTTCTTTCGCCAGAATACTTCAAAACACAATCCACGCGATTACAGTTATCTTGAGAATCTAGATCAACAGTTGCGCATTGATTTTGACCCGAGTAGCTTTCATCGGCAGTATTATTAGTTCGAAAATTAATCATTTTTGTTAAAACTTTGTCATATTTATCCAATCTGTAATTGACAGTAATCGTACAAGTACCTTGTCTAAAATATGTGTACATATTGGGGTAAATAAGAGTGGCGTTCATTGTGTGTTTAGATTTTAGAACTCCCATGTAACCACCGATTATATACATCGAATCGCAGCTATATCTATCGCTTGTATGGGCTTCATCACAACACTTATTCATAGAAACCGAAATGCCTGTGTCTTTTTCGGACGTATTTTCGATGGTGACGTAAAAAATAATAGCTATGTCTCCTTCTTTAATATCAAAAATACCTGCGTCCCTTATAACTATATCCTCCGCCGCTAAAGAAATCACAAAAACACTCAATAAATACAATAGAATCATTGTCAAGTTTATGACATTTCAATATATAAACCATAGACAGATATTAGCTGCTTCCATCTACATTTAAGAGAACTGAGACACTGAGTTGTGAGTATCTTAATATTCTCAATAACCACATAGAATTCACCATTATCATTGTTGATCCAGCCGTCTGTTATTCACAGCAAAAGAAACGACATAATGACAAGATCTGACAACGTGATGTCTTTAACCTCACTTTTAATCTAAGCACACAAAACACACTAAAGCACATGGTTTGAAGCTTGTGCAGATTGCGGGTAAAAGCTCACTCTTTCTTACCATAGTTTGTTTTTTATACTATTTAAATATGAACAATCGTCCAGATTTACAAATAATAACTTAAATATAGTTTAAAAAAACATTTAATCAGGGATAACACGGAGCTACATTTCCACAATGTGTGTTTGGATCGGCTTTAAATTAGGGGACGTTTTCATGGATTTACTGCAGAAGAACATAGAATGTTTTCCATAGAGAGAATAAACCTCAAGTACGATGGTAAAATTGAATGAATTTATCCTCGAATTGTCTCTAAAATGCTCGAAAAATTACGTAGAATTTAAACTAGGCAGTAATCGCTAAAACTGTAACCTATTTTGAAGTCAAATGAAATCATTCTTTCATAAGAATTAGAGAATTTGATTGTACGATGGTGGTATCACTTTTAAACGAATGAAACAGAATTTAGTTAAAAAAGTTATTACTTCAATTTCACTTTTTGACTGTGAAAGGGAAAGAAGTCGGAGGGTGCTAGAATCGACAAAAAAGTGGAAGTAGTTTCCATTATAGTGACACAGCACTCATTTGAGCGCATTCTGTTGATTTTTTTTCCAAGTCTATAGGGATAAAATACTTGATTCACAGTATGTCCAGGTGAAATGAACTTATGGACCATCCCACGGCTGGTTTTTGATCTGGAATTATTTGGTTATCAGACTTCGCATATTGATGGTAAAATTTACAATGGGAAAAGAAGGTTAACCAATTTTTCGGAAATGTTTCAATCCAATTACAATTAAATGCTCAATTTGAAACTTTTCTGTGAAGACAACACTGGATGCCATGATGATTTATTTCCATGGTGTTAGTTGGTCTTAGAAGCTTAAGTAATATATCAGAAAAATTACTGATATTCTGACCTTTTTAATCTTGATACCGGTAATTTCGTTGCAGTTATGAGATCACCTGCTTGTTTGTTATAAAAGTAGAAACAATAAAAATTATTCATATCTAAAAAATTCATTGTTTATCTAAATATTCAAGTAGTCGTTTTGTCTTTACAGTTTACTTTAATCCTTTCAATAGAACCCTGTAGAATTCTCATTATCGATTGAAACGGGTCATCAGCAGTCAATTTCTGTTTGGGAGCTTCTCATCTAGATGGCGGTAGTATATACAAATTATGAATATAAATGTCTAACATTTTATTTTGATGTTTTAAATATTCTTCACCAAAAGAAAAAAAGTGAATAATCTGGTAGTTACATATTATGATTCCAAATCAACTTGATAATTTTTATATGTATCTGTAATTAGTTCGCTCAAGTATCAGTAAACAATTTAAAAACATTAATCACTTTTAGATATAACTTAGTATACGAGGCTACAGATGTGGCTGTTTTATTTGTATAGTAATGAATTTTATTATTTCTGATACGTTATCGTTGTTGATAGAGAGAAAGTGACTTTCCATAAAATTATTTTCTCCTCACAGAAGTAAACGTAGATATAAAATTTTAGAATATTTCATTATATCAAGTTATTAAATTAGTTATATCAAGCAATTAAAAATTAACATCAAATTACTAGTTGAAATGATACTTGTAGTTTATGGAGAACATTAACTGTAAATGTAAATTGAAATTAAACTAAGCATTCGCCAACTTTTAGCTTCTTAGTTTAATTTCTAAATTTTGTGAGGTTATGAGCTCAGGATACAACAGGTCAATCTGTATTGGTGGTATTATTTTGTTTATATCCTTGTTATTTGGTTATCGAAATATTATTTGCGTTTTTGTTAGTTTATTTTTAAAACTAATATGAAAAAAATAGGGAAAGGAAATGTCTGAAAGTCAGCACTGTCCTTTAGACCATTGGCCCCCCAACTTTTTTACAATATGAAATTTATATTGTAATAAATAATGTAATAGTAATGTTTGCGCGTTATCAAGAAACTTTTTCTTTATCATTTCACGCATATCGATGCCATATTCGAAAATATTTTTACGTACTACCAAATTTTTAAAAGAATCGCGCGTACAATTCTTATCACGTGATTCTAAGTTTCTAAATTATAATTAAAGTTGACCATACTATGAATGACGGTACATCCGAAGTCTCTATTCATTTTTATTCACCAATAATCATTTAAATCATCATCAATATCATATTTTCTTCTGATTCCTCACTGTCTTCGTCGTTTTATTTATTACTAAGAATTTCTTCAACTTTCAACGGTTTAGATGTGTAACTGTACCACAATGGTTCAAGTTTAGATGATTCATCAGGTGTCATCCATATGGATCGTATAAAAAACGTCAAATCCAACTTTTTTCCTCAATCAAATGAAAAATTATTGATTGACCTTACAGACTGTTTATAGATAACAAACCATTTAGCTTTATGGCTTCATCCGCGACGAATATTGATTTGTACTCTTTCTCGAACAACTTAAACGAGCTCTTCGTCAAATTCGTATTATTTAGGCTTGTCATCAAAAATGAAAATGCTTAGTTTGAAAATCGGTTTCATCCCTCACTTTTATTAGATATAAATATTAAATTCAAGATGTTATGATATTCACAAATCACGGTATTTGAATATAGCGATGACAAACACTTAATAGATATCATATAAAAAAAAAATAACGTAAAATCTAAATTTAAATCTATAAAGGTCATCTGATAAAGGCTGAAGTACACTCACTACTAGTGTTAAAGGACGCCAACATGTTTTCCAAATAATTCTATTGTTATAAACGCGAGGTTTGGGAGTTTCTTCAAATGGACACGAGCTCCTGATTAACAAAGAAAAAAATGGGTATACCATTCTCTATCTTTAATATTAACTCTATGGTTTGAATACAAACATTTTCACGATTTATCTTCTTTACAAAGAATTGAAATCCCGTTATTAAGAATGTCTTAGTACGTGTCCATCTTTCCCTATACAATAAAAGGATCATTTTGTATTTATGAATGACACATCAACCAATAACTAGATTCAGTTGCTAGATATTGATCAATGACATTAATGAATTATCTAGCATTTTGAGTGAGAATAGTAGCCTCCTAAATCGAGAATAATGTCTGTTAAATAAGGACGTTCAGATACTACGTGAAGGTTTCATCTATCCACAGTTTCTAGGCTGATGCACAAATAGCGTAAGACCAAAACGTGCAGAAGAAACGTACAGTAGTTAGTTTCCTAATCAACCATCCTTTACGCAACTCCAGTCTGGAGAAAACGTGGCAGAATCCACAAAAAACAGCAGTCTACATGCAGAAAGGTGCTATAAACATGGATGGGAAAACAACTGGATGAATATAGTCATAAAAAATTACTTGAGTTGATCAACAAGAAACATGGTGAAATGAACTTCTATCTTACACTGTCACTCTCTAAACTTTGATCTTTCAGAACCCGCCTGTATCTCTTTTACTGCTATCGGTGGGATACACAAATAAAAATATGCCACAGAGAAATAAACATCATCCTTACTGCTGAAAATTTTGTACCGGTCCTGCTGGCTTCTGACAGAACCTGAAAAGCTTCTGATAGAAGATATTTTTCAACTGAATAGAGCTGATTTTGAATAGATACAAATATAAGAACTCAACAGGCGCGAGTTCCACATATTGTACGTAAAAAGTATTTCTACACTTCTATAGTTAATTGGAATTGCAGCACAGGTAGAAATGGAAGTTTGTTTACGTTTCATAAAGGAAAAAAAGAAGTGTGAGTACTCGAGTTAACGATTTCCTCATCACTGGATTGGTCGTGGTAATAAACTCTAATTCTAATCCATTAAGTTTTCTAATATAGTCACATATCATGAATATGATAAATAAAGAGGAAATATAAAGAAAGAAATTTATTAACAACAAATCTCTTCACGAGATGACTGCACGCGTTACGTGTAAAACAATTTATAAATTATCCTTACATCATTAATTATTGTCGTTTATTTCTCTTGTATAACATAATATCAATCCGTGTCAAATTAATCAAATCGTGGTTTAAAAACTTCGAAGCAACTAACATTATTAATAAAAAGTAAACAGGGCTGCTACGAAGTAGGAGAAGCGTAGACTTTGTGGCGCAAATAATAAAACAATTCAAGGTTGTCTACGCGTTCAGATGTTTTTACATCAGATAACGAAGTTGGACTAGAAACAGCATTCGTTTAAGATACAGTTACGGCAAGAATTGAAAGAAAATAATTTAATCTTACGAAAAAAATCAATATGATCTTGGAACTTGCAGGTAATTTTAATAACATTCTATTCTCTAAGCCCAATTTCATTTAAATCGGCATGCCAACGAAACAAATTTCAGATTTTGGAGTAGACAAAACCCTAAATTGAAATACCACAGTCTACTCTTCAAAAGAGACGGTATGGGCAGCAAAGTCTTAATTTGAAGGCTCGGAATGTTTGGAAAAGCTCGTTTATAACAATGAAATATGGATATAACAAAATGGCGTAACCTATGATACATCCAATAAGAGTTTACTAATGGTTAAAGAAATATTCTCAAAGAAATTGATCTATCTCGCTTCCCTGAAGCTCAGATCTTACCTACAGATGATTTCTTCCTATGATTTTGTGTTTACGTGAATAAACAAAGAACAATATCAAAATTAGAGGATAGCAATTGTAAAGAAATGGATAACATAACCGTCGCTGTATCTCGAAGAGTTTTGGGAAATATAAAGGGAGTTTTCAGAAATGTCAGCGAAGGTATAGCGACAAATTGGACGATTTTTTTCCATTCTATATTGCTCATTTTAAATATTTATTGGAATACAATAACAATGTATTTGTGTTTTCTCTCTTACATCCATCCTGTATATAATGAATTTTAAAGCTTATGTAAAAAATAATCCATTTGATCTATTTCAATAATTGCTTTTAGATTTGTTATGAATCACAATAATTTTCCTTTTTTTATTGCTGTCAGACGTTCGGACAACAAAATTTTTCATCAAAGTTGAACAAAACCAAATAAAATGCTTTCCTCCCTTAAAACAAAAGGTGTAGCCCTCGATCCAGATCTGTTCAATTGCCAAGTATACTATCAAAATTAAACCTAAATAAAATATTAGGTTAATTATGAAACTACACGCTACGGAAGGGACGCAGTTGCTTTTCTATTTTTCAACATGGGGATAAATTAGCGATTCATGTTTAGAAAAAGAATAGTTCTCTCTCAAGTTCTATCAAATGATTAATTTAATGGAGATTCTTATAGATCGGCCACACGGCACTCAAACTCACCCAACCGAAGTGAAACAAATTAGGAACT
This sequence comes from Diorhabda carinulata, assembly GCF_026250575.1. Lineage (NCBI taxonomy): Eukaryota > Metazoa > Arthropoda > Insecta > Coleoptera > Chrysomelidae > Diorhabda > Diorhabda carinulata. The sequence continues at coordinate 4,802,832 of NC_079463.1, forward strand.
CATCAATTTTCGCACCCCGCCCGATGCTATGATCTGGATGAGAGAAATTCTTGCAAAATCCAAGAGTATTTAACGTAATCTTAGGAACAAATGAGGCCGAAGAAAAGCGCGTATATTAGAAATGAGAATAGATGCATCCAGGCGGATTCCTCCACTAATTTTAGTTAACGTATCATTAGGCGGGCGCGAACTTTAACTCCAGATTAAATATAATAGTTACGTAACTGAACTGTAATGTCACTCATCACTTAAACGTCACTTCCTTAATTATCATATTAAGTTGGATAAAGGGGACAGGACGAGAGAACGTTTTAGTTGACATCTTCAAGAACTTGCTCTGGTGTAAATGTGATTTCACGAGAATTCACTAATAAATACTGAAAACTCGGACTAATCAAATACTGGATATCCAAATAATTGTTATAATAATTGTATCGTTTCAAATGATAATTGTAATTTCATAGAACCATAAAAAAATGTCGCCTTTTATAAAGGATTTCTATTTATTTTTTTCATCAATTTAAACTCTGTATAAGTCATTCCTCAGTACTTGGTATAAGAATTATTTTAGATAGATTCAAACTATAGCATATATTGAAGATCAAATTTTTAGTATTTCTTTCAGTTTTTTTAAATAATTGTGTTGCTTAATTTCTTGTTATATGGATTCTTTATTTTCTTGCAAGACAGTTCTTCAGAAGAAATGCATATGCGTCAATCTCTAGTAATCGGCAGATGTTACTACCAAACATTCTGATGAATCATACAAATCAGTAAACAATCAGTGCAGTCGTTGTCTATATTGGCATCATTATTTTTTATTTTGCAAGAAAATATAGCAGCAGGTAAATGAATTGTTGTGAAATTACACATGAAATTTAGAACAAACCGCCATTTAAACTCATAATCAACGAAAAGAATCATATGGGAGGTTGATTTTTATCAGGTTTTTTTAGGTGGTGTCAGGGTTTCCGCGTCAAAATCGCATGACAATCTCGAAAAACTGTTAGTCAAGTATTGCTAAAACTGGAAGAATTGATAAAGAATCTGAACAGCATGACAATTTTAATATGCAAAAAGTTTGTGCATTCACACCATAGTGTGAAATCATCTGTATTATTCGTCGTTCTAAAGTACACAAAAAGAATCGAATCTGTCCTAAAGAAGTTAACCGAAGAAGACTTCCACTACTGTTTTAATGGTTAACGTTATTCAGTAAACACACCTCGTATATAATAAGAATAATCTGCAGAGTATTTAAGATTTTTAACCTAATTAAATGTTACGTGTGGTTTCTACAGTGAAATATGATCTATTTTAGGAGATTGAGAAGAACAAGTTTTTAGTGAAATTTATTTTATCCAAAACCAAAAAATACAAAAGAACGTACAAATGTATAAAATCTAATTAATCCAAAAACACTTAAAGCTATGGTTACAATAAAGAAACTCGAAATTATGAGCAAATAAACTAACTTAATGTCGCAAACAGTTGTATGTGTAAATCAATTTCTTAATCCGAAATATTATGTAAAACTTAAAGCTAAACCAAAGAAAAAACATAACTTATTTTTAAAAAGTAACATACCATTTCATGCAATGAATGTGTGTTTGTGTTTATAAAATTAACAGTTTTCACTTAAAAATAACAAAAGTTCCTTATGAAATAAATTAAAATTACTAAACATAAAACCTGGTAAACATTTCCAGAAAACGTAATTGGTAGACGTGATAGTACATTGTTGAGGAGGATATTTCTTTCGATATTTCTGGAAATAATTTTTACAACTAGTGTTTTAGTACAATAAAGGTTATCCTAAAATTACTGAACTTAAAAATAATTTTTTGGGGGAGCAGAAATGTATATGTCATACAAAAAGCTTAAAGCTATGGGTATTGTTCCTGAAGACCGATAATTAAAAATCCGCACTCAATATCAAAACCGATAATCTAATAAATAAATTCTATGAAAAATATTTCGTATAAAACTTGTTTTAGAACGACTCTCCAAACGAAATTTGTTACAAATAAAACAAAATAAACGGATTGTTCGAATTTTTTACGAAATATGGTCACATTTTACTAAAAATTGTTTATATCATGACACTAGTATTTGATTTCATATTCTGAAATACGTTTAGTACTCGAATAAGAGTTTAAACAATAACCACAAGACAGACGTTTGATTTTTTTTGTTTAAACAGCAAATAACTCAATTAAAAGCACAACAGCCGAAATATACTCTGAGTAAATAGACAGAATACATTTACCATATATCTTATAAGGATACAGTATAATTATAAGTTAAAGAAGGAGTTGTTATTGACGATTGAGTCAACGAGATAAACACATTCAAAACATATCTTCAAAGCTGTGAAAAATAAAAATGTATCAGTCCGTCAATCAAGTGAAATTCATGGATAAGAAGCACCTAAAAGTCCACATACTAAGGTATTTAGAGATTATTAAAAGGTTCGAAAAGAAAAAATTATCTAAGATCGTTTTTAATATTATAAACGTTTGAAAAAATTACTTTATAATTGAGGTAATAGCATAGGTTTCCAACTATGCAATCAGATATGTTATAGAGTAATAAGCTACAAATTCTACTTTGAATTGAGGTTCAGTTAAACTGTGAAACATTTTGATTCCCTAAACTAATCATTTTAATTGAGATAACTAGTGCCAAAGATAAATTCAAAAATAATAAGGTGTCTTCGAAAATCAAGATTTTGATCTTAAACTAAAGTCATACATATTTATTACACAAATTAGTGTAAAAATTGATTAAGACATTCATCCCAAATAAAATGAGAATCAAGTCAAATGAAGGTTCTCATTATAGATAATATATTTCTTATTAGTTTAGGATAAATTTTTTCAAATTGCCTCTTTAGGTTCAAAACTTATAAAATACTATTCTGTTGTTAAATATATAGAACGTTACAATAAAAAAAAAACATTTTAGTTAATAAGTTTGAGGTTTTGTTTCAGCACGTAACTTTAAACTTGTTTTGAACAAACTGGAAACGTTGAGTTTAGAGTGCGTAAAAAACTATTAGTTATTGATTTTTGCTAATATCCACTGATAAAAAGATATTGGTTGATTGTAGATAGAAAAATACGGCTCCAATTATTTGTATATAAGGATAAATTTTGCATAAAAGGACTTGTGAAATAATTCATGGTATAAATTCACTCATATTGAGGAATACTAGAAACAGCATTTTTTGAGGATTACTAAAGAAATTGGAATCAAATTTAGACGGTTAAAACTACATATATATAAAAAAATGATATTAGGGAAGTTGAATTGATCCTAAATGTTTATTACCTTTTCAACCATGAAACTAAAGGGTGCTTGTATGTTATATCATTGTAGCTAATAATGATATGAATATTTTTTTCCATAAAACAGTGAAGTAGTGAATCGATGTCATTTAAATCCTCTAAATAATCAATGATATTGTCATCTAAAGCCTTTTCATTCATTTTCATTCTCTTCACAGGATTTGCATATTGGTAACTCAATTCTGAACATTAGAATCCTGAATTTTCGATATTATAGTGATTTTCGTTTGTTTGGGATAAGAGCTATTTCCAAATGAGTCTGATAAGTGTTAAATTTCAATCCAAAAAGGTTATAATATTTAGAATGTTGTTCATGAAGAGCTCTAGTGATAATAAGGACACAATTTATTTAAATTTGAAAAATCCAGCTCAAGAAATCTTTTTTGTAGTTGGAGAAGAAGTATTATGATGAGGTATTAAGATCAACATTATAAGAAATCTTTATAAAACTTCAGAAGAAGCTTTTAAAACGTACGACTGCGAAGCTGCACAAATATTTTCTTTGCATCCGTTTGATAATGTTTTTTAGAATTAGTAAAAAAAAATAAATGGGGGTAATAAAAAAAATGTTACATAAAACTTTCTCATTACTTGTCTCATTAAACTAATATTTGATTACTGGTATATATTTTCGTATTATGTTGTTATGAATTATGTCCCTTCATGGAATTATCTATAGTACTAAATAGTTACTCCATTTGCAATTCAAAACCTTTTTGATTTCTTTTGGACTTTTCAATAATTATAAAACAATTGACAAAGAAAAAGTTTCGTATACATATATTCTATTAAAAAATAATAATAAAACTACTTTATAATGCTTAGAAATGTTTCCAAAATTCCAATCTAATAATTTTACTTCAAGTTCTATTACCGCAAAAGTGTAAAATTCGTAATTTTGAATTGAAATCGAAAATATCAATGACTAAGAGCTTGTTATGAAAAAAAAGTTAAGAGCCGCAGAAAGGAAAATCCAGTAGCAAGAAATAATCTGGATGCATTTAAAAAATCTGCACATTATAAGATTAAATTCAGTAAGATTTCCAATAAATCCTTCAAAATCTTAGATATCAACAAAAGAAGCTTGTTGTAGCTGTAGCAACGGTATAACCAATCACTTTCTTGAAACATAGTCATCTGTTTTCCTTGTTGTCGTTAAAGCCAATAGAAGATAGGTACAAACAGTTTTATCTAGAACAGATCTAGATCCGAATGTAATTTTGAGGATTCTGAGAACGAAAATCTATAATTCTGTATTATTATTTTGTCACTTTGGAAATTTGATTACCATAACATGGTTTGATTCTATGGATTTATTTTATTAATTTGTTATTTGTACAAAAAATATCATAAACATTATCGTCAATAAAAACTTATAGATACTAAATAAACTATTTATTAACTATCCTGGCTTTGCTAAATTTGAATTATTTAGTTTGATGTCTTCCTAAATTGAAAAATCATTTATTAAATACAACATTGACCATTTGATATTGGTTTTTACACAATTCTTACATAGACATAAATACTTCTAATTGAATAGAACCCAGAAATGGTGGTAGAATAACTTTTAGTTCAGTCTCCACAATCTCTCAGAATCTTGGTAAAACTTTAATTTGCATTCTCCTAAAATCAACTGAATTTTAGTTACATAGTTGTAGCATTGACCTCAACTTCAAATGAACCACACGACGAAAATGGAGTTTTTACAGAAAGAGATTTTTGATTATATTAGTAAATAGCTTATTCTCTAGGACATCTATCTATGCGGATGTTACAATCTGTTTTATAGCGCTATTATGAGTAAAAATATACAGAATCCACAGAAAATTATCTCTTCTAAATATTCCTCGCCTATTGTATCTGATACTTCGTGATCTGACTGAACTATCAATATATTTCTCACAGGTGATGTAAAAGATCTTTACTGATTGCAAGTCTAGATAGGAAAACCATAGGGACGAAGTAGTGAAAATATTAAAGATTCTGAATTTCATATACTTTGATATTTCGATTGGTGAAAATACTTCAACATGCCTATGTTTTGTGACCTACTGTTTGACAAATGCAATATTATGGATTCTAGAAAATTATACTTTTATGAGCTATCCTTATAATTCACCAAAAATCGAATCCCTATCCGACTATTTGTAAGAATATATTGATTAACTTGATAAGGACAGTGTTTTGTCATAACTAGACATGGAAAATAATCTATTTATGATATCAAAATAAAATAAAAAACACGAAGAAGTATGTGAGGTGGCAGTAAGTTGACTACCATATACAAACTTGCCTTTGAGGTCATACTTCTAGTCGTTTTTTACCATTTTTGTGTTATTTTCATCTAAACTGAAGTAAAATATTTCAAATATTTATTAAATTTTATATTTTTGAATAAATAAACGTTATTATTAATAAAAATATATAGTAGTTTAACTCAAATGTGTATAATTTTTAACATATTTAGTAATGTTTTACTATAAATATAATAAATATTCATATTTATTGCCATTAGTATCCTGATTATCGAAAATATTTCATTATTTATCGTCTACATACTAAAAATTAGATAATATGTAAAATTTAGTCTATACATTATTTCAAAAACAATTTGACACATTTTTTTGCAACTCTTCTGTGAAGTAAATATTTTTTAATGGATAAAAAACCTGAATGAAATGAAAAAGAATTAACTAGAGCAGTGAACGACAGGATAAAAACCAATTTTAACCTTGTTAAACGAGCTGTTAATCTCTGTAATTGCGTTATCCCTTTTAAACCGTAAAAATGCGGCGGTGATTCTCTTAAACAGATTTCCCGACTTTTTCAAATCAGCGTTAAAAAGCTAATTTATCTTGTGTAAAAAACCTACCCTCGAAACAACTTGTTGATCTCATAGTCCATGAACCAGCGCAAAATATTTGACAGGTAATGAAATTGTTGGGAATGATAATTTTTATATAAATGCAATTTTGATGAAATTTAAGTTAGATTTTCGTGAAAAAAAATATTAATGAGTTAAAAGCACGTGTCTTAGTTATTATATCCATAAATTTGCTGTTGGCTTTCTATGTATGAATTAATAATCGATGCTAAATCTTTTTTGATACCCAATAAATGAAGAACACTAGAAAACTGTTTTTTGAACTTTAAGTTGAATAAAATTAAAGTGTGACTGAACAGAATATCCTTTTTTGAATGCTGATCTACATTGATCTGGAGCTCCTATTTTTTTGAAAGAACAACCAAAATGTACCAAGAATTTTGACATATTTTCAATATCGAATACACTGTAAAAAATGTGTGAAAAATGTATTCAGTATGAATATCGACAACGGTTCCAGAAATTCCAACTTAATATTCTCAATGTATTCTCAATGTGTTTCTACGTTCATTTTTTGTATATTTCAGATATTCGTTATGGAAAATGTTATTCAAATAGTGTTTGAAAATGTAAATTTATATAAAGTGTTTAATATATAGTTTCAGTTTATTTTAGAAAGTTTTTTTTATGACTAATTTTGTTCAGGTCCGTTTTTATTCCCTTTCTGGGATCTTCTCTTGTTTTTTTTAAGCACCACCATCCGTTCGACGGACAGTCAGACTTTGTCAACCATAAAAGCAAGTTAGATAATTTCGACAACTTTATTTTAAATTATTTGGAAATTTGGAAAAAGTTGATTATCAAAAACAAATATTATAATCGGAAAGTAGTATAGTAGGAAGAAGTGTGCAGAGAAAGAACGGCAAAAACGGAAGAAAAGGTATAATGGAGAGAGTAGAAGAAGAAGAACAAAAAAGAAAATAGAGTTTGAATATTTTCAAGTTTGAAATCTTAATTTTTGATTAAAAAAATTTAGTCTTGGTCTTACAAGACCAGAAATTCTTTTGCATATGTATATTCTTAGATTTATTGTGAACAAGATTCCATAGAAGATATCTTCAAGTAAATAAGCATGCAAATGAGGTACAGCTTCAAGCCGCTATGTTTCCAATTTAATAGTATTTTTCGTTGAGCCTCTGATTGAAGAATTAAATTTTTCATTCTTGAAATTCAATATCGCTTATAAGCCCATGGATTAACTCAATAAATTTAAACAATGCAACCCTTGAGTTAAAAAAACTCTAAAAAATATTGCACGCACGAGCCTACCCGGTAAAAAACATGGAAAATTGTCGGTATAAAGGGAAACGTTAAGGGATAGTAGCTCTGTTTATACAAATACCCTTTAAAATCGTTTTTTTTATCGACTCTGTGCGGTGGCACCCAATTAGTGGCAGATTTTTTGCAGAGACACATTTAATCATTTATTTAGCGGTTTATCCAGGATTCCCTTTTCGTTATACGTACGGCGTTGATGATTTATGAGAAAAAGCACTGGACTTTTTTATTTGTATACAATTTTATCTTAATTAAGTGCTACATGATGGATCATCTTTATTAATTTGGATTCAAGGATTTTTCGGGCATTAAGTATTTTGCAAAATTAATTTTGTTTTAAATGTATCTCGAGGAAATTTAGAAGAGGAATTTAGGATATCAACCCCAATTTGAGGATTTCATCATTGTTCAAACAAATCATCGTTATTCAAAAGAATAATTTTTAGGTATATTCAATAGTGGTTAGTTGAATTAGTCTGTGTATTTCAGGCTATGAAAAAACAAAACCAAAACCAAGACTGATTAATCAAAATCTAAATGAAAAGTTCAATACATAATTTTTCACTTCTTTTCGGCACTGAAGAACTACAAGATGAAGTCAGAAATTTTCCTTTAAAGTGCTTGGAAAAACTAATACCATACCACACAATACAATAGATATTATGGTATTGTGGAAATGATACGACAAACTACTAGAAACGACCCGAACGAATAAAGAGAAGGAACAAAAATATGGACGAGGCAAAAGAAGATCATCAGATACCATATTTCTCAGTGGAGGTAAAAGAAGAGAGATATAACAGCAGGAAATGATGAAGTAACAAATACTAATGGTGAAAGAAAATTGGATTACACAGTTCAAAAGTTTGAAAACGATCGCTGAAGAATAGGCTAAAAAAACTGAATAGAACACAAAATAAATGGGTTAAAATCTGGTATTAGAAAAGAAACCCGAGATTTCATCTTTCCCATAAAGAAAATGGAATTGAACAAGGCAAAATGATTAATGAAAATTAATTATTTGGATCTGAAAGCTTGCTTATAATAATATTGAATCTATTTTTTGAAAGGAAACTTGTTATATCTAGAACACTTGATCATTAATTATGAATCCAAATTTCAGAACCAAGTTTAGTGAAGCCTTCGATTTTGTTATAACATCGTCTTATTCTTGTTCTTTTTCTTGCTTTATTCGTCAGTAAATTGTTGTCGATGTTAAATTAGTTACGATTTGCGCAGTCACATCTATTAATCAATCGTTCTGAGTACCTCTGGAAAATAAACAAAAATAATTTGTTATGGTACTCAAGTAACTTTATAATCTTCTACATGATAAATATATTTCGAATGTTTTACGTATAAGCTTATTTAAATTCTCATTTGAATTCAAGAATTCTATAAAAAAAAATAGATAAAATTCTCTCAGATAAGAGTCGTCGTGCCAAACAAATTATTTTTAAGTATTGTGCAGATTAGATAGGTTAAAATTTTATAATTTGGATTAACCACTTCAAATATTTCCACAAAAAATATTTCTAAAGGAATATAGTTTTCAAAAATAACATTTTTCAGTTGAAAAATATCAGTTCAATCCAATTCTGTTCGATTGAATAGATCTTCTGTAGCATCATATAGTAAATGTTTCATTTATTATCTCAATATATACAAATTTTTTTCTCAGACGACCAATATATTAGTGATTTTATTGATAGATCTGACCCAATTCGCGAGTAAAAACAAAATATTTCTGTATTTTCGTATGTATCGATACTGCCATTAAAGTGAGAAAAATTATATGTACATCTACAGTGATTAGATAAGATCCATGAGTATATTACTAATTGCATTGAATTGTTAAAACTAATTAATATTTTCAATGTCATTTATTAAAAAGTTCAATAATAATGTGGGTAGAAATATGAAACAATGAAAAGTTTGACGTTGAATGTATATGACAAAATATGTGTTGTTAGATAATTTTTTTGTTTGTCGAAAAGTAAAAACTTATTTTGATACTGTATAAAATCATGTGGAATTTATATATACCAATAAAATGTAAAATATACGAGTGTGCTTGAAGATCTCCAGAGAAAAATGTATTAGAATAGTTAAAGAGTTTGTTGGTTTTTTCTAATCAGTATTCAAGCTCTTCCAATAGATTTTCTTCATTTTTGCCTTTTTTTATTATTCCAATTGGACTGTCGATGATTGGAAGTGAATGTTGCTCACAGATAAAACTTAAGTGGGGTTCATATCTACACATGGTATTGATATTTATATATTTATTGTACTATCTCTTCTAATGAACTATTTGGTGGTGGTCCAAAAAAGTTTTAAGACACGCAATGACCTGGTTTCTATTCGGCTGCTCGTCTATACATGCAGAATTCCATATGGAAAATATCTTCAACTCAAATCCAATAGAGTACCAGATGTTTTAAGAAGATTAGTTGAATAGTAGAGTGAAGAAAGCCAAAGAATACCTAAACTCGTAGTGGACCCTCAAAATTTTCGAAAAATCGCAATTGGGCAAGAAATGTGTGCCTTATCTTCAAATATGGTCATCAGGACATCGATTTACCTAAATGATATTATTTCTGTAATGGAATTTTTAAATAAATCTGGGAAAATATAATAACATCTTCAATAAGATAATGAAAGATTAGTTTATAAATTACGCGAGCAGAAAATAATTTTTTCGTTGCTTAAAAAACTTGATTCCAGGTGTCTTATGATTAAAAATTGGTTTTTAAGACATGGGAAAAATTGTCGGTCTTTATCTTTGTTTTAAAATTTAATTTTCTATGAGAAGACACTTAAAATCAAGACAATTTAGCAAGACTTCAGCCCAGTCAAAGTGGAGTAAGTTGACTAAGTTTCTCTCAATTCTCCTTTCGGTTGTCAATTTACCGAAGGTATATTTTTATCATATTTTCCATACTTCCTCTATACAATCACTACTGAATATTGCCGAGCGACTGCAGGATGAAGAACAATTGGACGTAGTTAAGCAGAAAACGTCCAACCCACAAATTATAAAAAATGAGTTTTTGCTTTAACAAACTTTAAAAATGTCGTTTTAATAATTTGCAGAAATCGTCCAAGTCAAATCAAATGTTTTTGTAACGATATTCTGTGAAATTCTAACCCATATAATTACAAAATGAGATTTTCATGTTCACAATAAGTCCAAGTGGTTTGGATGTATTCTGTCAGAACAATTTTGGTTTTGATTTTCTACCACAATAAATTGTCGAAACATCTTAAGTGGGTTCGATTCATTTTACCAAATGAATTACGTAAAAAATTCTACTGTTATTTTTTCGTTGAAATAGTCCAATAGTACAATTTTACGCAAAACTTTTATAATGTTTAATTTTTCGGAAAGAATCCAAACCTCTTGGATGAATTCGATTATGGCAATTTTACTTCAATCAAGCCCTAATTTAAAAAGTGTCACTTGTAAGTTCCAAGTTTGAGGTCATAGTTTTTTACCAAATGATAAAGATTTTGGTGATATTGAATGTCAACTAAAACGACATGAACGCATTTATGCTCCCTCGGATTATGTGAATATTATCAAGTCATCTCGTAAAAAGAATTCAATAGCTGTGACGGAAAAGAAAGGAGAGTGGTTTTTGGGGACCAGCAGCTGGGAAAAAGCCTTAGTTAATAGAAAAGTGGACATTAACAAACAAAAAATTAATTGGATAAAAGCAAGGCAGATAACTCTAGAAAAAGAAGACACATTACATTTTGACTCGGAGAATATGTCTGTGGATATATAGATAGAAAACATTTCTTCATTACTTGTAGAACTATGGCCCAACGGAAAACCTTTATCCGATCCAAAGCTGAAAGACATTGAAATCTACTTGCATCTTATACCAGACGATGCAAAACCCTTTTATACGAATTTTACGAGCTCTCCAAGAATCATAGAAGACATTGATGAGTCAGATGGACTTCAAATTTTTGTTTTTTTTTTCATAATAATTGATTTTTTCGTACCTCAAAAGATATTTTGTTGGATTTTTGTTTCGGTTTAGTTATTTAATATTTTTCTCTAAAACCGTCTAACCCACAAATTTGTAAATTATTCCAAAATTTTTGGAGTAAATTATCATGTTATAATACCATTACAGCTGCAGCTACATAAGAAAATCAATGTGACATTTAATTTTTTAATTATTTTAGGTTTAAAGTGCACATCAATAAAATTTAAGTTCAAACTATCAAAATTTATTATTTGTGGGTTGAACGTTTTCTACTTAACTACGTCCAATTGTTTTCTAACCTCAAAAACGGGCAGCTTCAAAGTACTACTTGAATCAAGTTATTAAATCTTAGATAATTGTAAGAGGAATAGAAATAGTTTGGTAAAGTAAGTAGAGTAGATCCAACACAATCCAATCAAAGAAAAGGATATTGACGAAGGCGATTAATGACAATTTATGAAGAAAATGGAAGCATTATATATATTTATAGAACATTCGAAAGAGGGTTAACCCTTAAATGGGCATGGTATCACATATGATATCATCTGTTCAATAATTTTTTTAAAAATCGGCGGTAAACCTTTGGACCTGGTTCATTCTCTCAGGGTAAGGGAATTTCATTGTGTATGTGTTGGTCACACTGTTTTACGTCCAACGAAAGTTATTATAACATTTATCAACAAAAAGCTTTAATAGCTCCCATTTTATCAGTGAAATGGCGTCTCATCATAAAAAGTTGAGTTGTTTTTTTTTATTGTACAAACAAAATAGTGTTTTTTGGGATACGGTAAATTGTTTTAGCTTTATAATACTGTATTGAATGTTATTATAGAACGGAAAAATCGTATTAACTGTTTTTCTGTTTTAAAAAATGCATTTTGTGAAGGTATCATATTTTACGCGTTTACGCTAAAAGTTAAAATGACTTTTTAAACAAAATTAAAACGCTTTTATTAATTAAATTGTTATTAAATTATTTATTGATATTCATTATATTATTTTGTTTATTTTTATATATATACATTATTTTTTTTAGTAAAATTATTTTGAGCTAACTGCCTTCTTTTACCATTATTTAAACAAAAATATATAACAGAATCAATAAAAGCTAATTACTATCTAATTTTAATGGCTTAATGTACAAATGGAAATAATAGATGTGATTTCAGCTAAAATCTAGAAATTTTTAGCTAAATAACTATAAATCTGATACTTTATTGGAACATATGGTTCAAAAATTGAAAATTTGACAACTTACTTGAGGTCTAAATGATAGAAAATCGTGAGAACAAGAAAAAAAAGTCATTGGTTAATATCTTGCCAGTTTAAGGGTTAATATTACCGAATGAATCATTCGAAATATTTTGTTTACAACTCAATAAGGTGTTTCTATATGTACCTATAGAATTTGTAATGCATAAATACCATCAATATGCAATTAGCATCTATCAATAGTGACGAAATGCCGCATATATCGATTGTTACAAGAGTTTACATCTACCAACTTTAGTTTGGTCGAATTCTAACATGTTTTAATGGTACATGGTGTACATTGAAAATTTGCATAATAGATAGCGAAATACTTGTTTATAATTATAGTGAGAATATTACTAAATCACAATAAAAACATTCAGTAGATTCAATTTGAATTCAATTTAGAAAAGCGACATAATTTCTAGGTCTGTCTAATATTTGGAATTGAGCTCGTGTTGAATGTGTCGTAGGTATACAATATTAAACGTAACGACTTTGAGCGACAGTAGCATTGATAAAAACTCTTATTTCTCGACGTTTCCCGTGCAACACTATTAAATTTCATGAAACCTTAGTACATTATATGGCTCGGGGTGTGTAGGGCGCAAAATTTAAGATTCATAGAATTAAAGATGAGTGAATGTATTATTCAGATAGTGTGCCTTGGAAAGAGCTAAGATAAATGAACGTACACAGAATAAACAAAGTTGTGCATAGTCGCTTACTTGAATATAACACAAGAAATTTAATATTCCGGAGACTTGAGCTGTAATATAAAATACCGAGATGGGTATAAAGGGAGCGTTATTATTTTTCGACGATGACTGATGTCACTTGGAAGGAGTTATGGAGGAATCTTGGGGGGTTTTAAATTATACTTGAGAAATGGATGGTAGTTAACGAATGCCGGGCACTATTTTAAGACAGTTCAGAACGAGGAAAGGCATTTATAATGGCGTTAGTTTTAATTATACAACATTCAGCGTTGTAAATGAAATATACATCGGTATATAGCATCCATAATGTTTAACTATATTACATTTTTAGTAAAAATTTTTATTTATTTTCCACGGGTAGTATATTGGAGAGATTCGAGTTTAATCTTATGGATATTGTAGTAATAATTCTCAATATGAAATAATTTTATTATGAATCTGTGAAGCCACTTGATATGATGCAAGACAACGTGCAATGGAATGATGGAATGCAAAACTCCAGTCCAGCTGATTGTATCAAGCAAGATTGCACTTACGATATAATCGGTGTCATTTTTATTGCATGCAAGCTGCAATTGATAATATTACGTCTTTTGCCAAAGATTTCTTAGTTAACTTATGATTTATTTTCGATAGGAGTTTTTCAAATGTTTCTTCGATCATTTCTAAATATAATATGGTACGTTTTCTTGTTTCCCCTTGATCTATCTAACCAGGGCTGGGTCTACTATCGCCTGAAAGTTCTTTTCTCCCCATCACACTCCAAAAGCGAGGTAGCAGCTCATCCTTTTTCTTGTTAACTTTACCTTCCCTCGTTATTTTCATTTTAGGAAGGTTAGGAAGTTTTTCTTATGGAATTTTAATTACTGGAAATTTCGTGCACGTCATGTCAAGCGGCCTAAATTCTTTACTTTCAAACGAAATACTGAGCGATAAACATCGAGCGCCACACAATTCCTAAGAGAACGAAACGAAATTAAGTTAGTAAATTAGTGTATTTAATGACATTGATTGTAGAAAATTGAGTCTCTTACGATTAGTTTAGGTTTAGGTTTAGCAGTTGTGATTTTAACTTTTGTTTCGAGTTTAGTGATTAAGCAATTTAGGATACATCTTGGTGTCATTCTCGTGCGGAGTTTTCAATTATTAAAAAAGTATCTTCTTCTTCTTTTAATGCTTATCCATTAATGGATGTTCGCGACCACATTTTTCATGGCTTCTCTATCTCTAGCGGTATGGATCAATGTCTGAATATCTTGTATACCCGTCCACTGCCTCACGTTCCGCAACCATGACATCCTTCTCCGTCCAAATCCTCTCTTACGTTCAATCTTGCCCTCGACTATCAGCTGAAGGAATTGATATTTATGGCCTCGCATTATATGGCCAAGATATGCAATCTTTGGTTTCTTCACGATGTTAAAGAGTTCACGGTCTTTATTGATACGCCTAAGAATATCCTCAGCACTGACCAAACGTAGCACCGCACAAGTTTCAGTCTAAGATCAAGATCAAAGTCGGTACATCTAAATACATTTTTAAATTTTATGAATGTACTTCGAGCTTGTTCAATTCGGCATTTTATTTCACCGTCCGACGACCATTCTTCATAGAGCCATGTTCCTGGATATTTAAATTTAAATAAAAAAGTATATATTGAATAAAAATTGAAATTAATATTTTAATAACAGTTTAAAAATTTAGAAGTGGATAAGAGATTCAGTAGAGGTTATGCGAAATCACAGAAAAAAAGCAGTGAGCTTAAATAAATTATTAAGAAAAAATGAAAGCTGAATTAGCTGCTGACTTTTCAAAGGATTATACACGCGCAATAACGTTGGTTTGGAAGCTATCACAACATATAGATTTTCTCTGACAATACCAATATTATCAATTTTCAGATAAAAGAGAAATACATTCAAGACTATCAAATAAAAATTTATTCCTTTAATTTCTTATTTTTTAGACCTTTTGATATATTGATGCATCTAAATGGTCTTGATTTTAGGTCTCTTCTGTTTTAAAATTAGTTTTTTTTTTGATAATTTTTAAAAGAAAGATAAATTTTGACTTTATCAAAATATTAATATTTGCATTATTGCATTATGCATTAATAAAAATTTATATTGATATATATTATAGAGACAAAGTTATATTACAACAAGTCGTGGAAACTAGCAGCAAAAGTTGCTGATCTGATGATTGAAAAGATCTCATATCAACCTACCTACAAGGTAGTTTTTAACTATAATAAACCTCTTGCAGAGGCTGGGGAAAAGTGGATTGAAGTGCATGGAATTATTCTGATAAATAGAAAAGGTTATCCGGACCTATCCAATAAACTCATGGAAGTAAACAAAGTAGACAGACGACTCCATCGGACGAAATAAGAGGGTAAATCAAATGCATCGCTTTTTAATTGTTGCATTTTGGTTGAGGAAGAGTGTGAAATAATCGATCTGAATAAGAAAACATTTAAAAATCCTGAAAATATTTTTAATAATATAAATATACTTCTAAAAATAAAGATTCATCGATATATTGGACTTATCATATAATTTACAAATTCGAGTTTTGATAACAAACGTTTTAGAATATCTATACGTGCAAGGTACAATTTATAACGTGATTAATTGTCGTCAATGAATAATTAGGAATCGAAAATACTTTTAGTTGTATAATCTCGTCATAGCTACCTTCATTTGATTATTCAATGGTTTATTGAAATGCACCAAATGATCGTTTCAACTTTTATGAGTTGACAGGTTCTTTATATCAAATTTTTACCAAATATTAGGGTATGAATTTAGTTTCATAATTGATCAGAGAAGAAGGGAACGGACCCTTAATATAAATCAATAAATCGAATTTGACGCACATAAGATTTGATCATACAATCCAACAGATTTAGTAAGAGTGTGTTTTGATATGAATATCTTTCAAATTAATCTTTAACATTTCTGAACGTTTTCAAACAATCTTTCCTCTATTTCATTGAATCAGAATAAACTTTGTTGAACTTTTTCATGTTTTTGTTGATAAATCGTCTTGATTTCAGTTATCTTTCAATCGAAAATTGATTTTTAAACAGACAAAAATCTAGACGCTTCGATCTATTTCGATTGTTATCATTATACACTTATTTTAAAATAGATTTGATCTTTCCAAATAGTCATTCGATGATCGAAATTTGATAATTCTCTGATATTTGTCTTGATCGGTACTCTAAATAATAAGAAAACCTCTCAGCAACTATCGTGGTATCAACTACAAATTATAGCAGCAAACATAAATTACAGAATTTACATGTTAGAAATCAGTGCATAAATGTAGAAATTAATGGGGCATTTAAGTAATTTACCTTTAAATTATGAGTTAGGGAAAGCAATTTCTTAAACGGATAGGCAAAATGGAAGACGCAAAATGCGAAATTATTGTTTGGAAACGGTTACGGTGGGATATCGGAAGGAATTTCTGCAATTTCATACTTTAGTTTGTCGAGAGTTTCACCCTCCTATGTTTAAATGAAGAAAAGGGAAAATGGATTGTTCTTATTAACACTATATATCTAAGATTAAATTCTAATATTTGTGTACCGAAAATAAATTTTATTTTAACTCTAATATTAATATTACTAAATAATTATATAAATATTACTAAATTTAAATCTTTGACTATTGATATTATTGAATAGTTTTTTGAAAATATACATTCGGAATATGACAATTCAAATACATTGATCAATGGAAAAAGAAAGAATATTAGATGAAAAGTGATTCGGAATTAATACTGACACAACTTATGTTTGGTTTTACTCATTTTCATATTCCCATGAAAAAATTAAATCTCCCCTTGATTTTATTCCAGGTGGTAGTTAAATGTTGTACTAAAAATATGACCTGTTGTTAAATTGTTGAAAAATGCTTTTCATCCGGATTCAATACAATAAAATCATGCATGCTCCGTATTCTAATGCAGTTGAAATTGATTCACTGGTCGTTTTTCTAAGCTAGAAATTATGTTGGATTAATCAGTTGGAATAAATGAAGTTGTCAGAAAAAGAAATAGCGTGAAAGTATTTTTTCCATATTTGACTAGAAAAAAAGCTTCAGAAAATATTCTCTATCAGTAGTGATGATATAAATAGCATATTTAAAGCACGTTTTTAGTGGATTGAGCATGAAAATGAATGGCACTACCGACGGCAGAGAAAAAATTCATTTATTTAGGTACACTTTGTAAATAATTCAAATATATAGTGTCTACTATTCAGTATAAAGTCTATCATTCAATTTTGAAAAAAAGATTCGTGATTTGAAAGCTAATTCCCGATGATCTTATATTACAGTTTTTCCAAAAAAAAATTGATATTAACAATTTTGGTTCAAGTATAAATTCCATAAAATAATGCGCCATGAAAAAAATGTTTTTAAATTTTTTTTTGTTTTACTGTTTTTTTTTTTTCATAAATATATTTAAAATATTTTACGTGAACATTCCAACGTCAAACGAATAGCAGAAATCTCAGACATTCTTCTAAGGGTCGTGCAATCATTGATTTCTTATATGAAGCCACTCCCTTAAAAGCTACAACCCCTCCTTAATTCTCCTTCATCCCCTACACGGTCTCTCCAGGATTCAGTTCTTATGAACCTCCCCTATTCAGAACCGAACTCACATTTTCGAAATACAACTGATAAACAAATCGAAGATAATAAATAGATATAAAAATTATGATTTACAAGCGAAAATTTCCAGTATATTGTGACTTTTTGTGATTTTTTATATTCAAATAAAAAAGTTTTGTTCCACTTGATTATTAGGATGCTTGGATACAATAATAAAAGCGATAAAATATTTAACAAAGCAATGTCCCAAAGTAAATAACAGATGAAATAATGAAATATTGAGAATAAAATAGGGTCTAGAATATGTTTTGAATATAAATTATTTTCTAAATACAACTAATGTGTAACGATGTTGATATCAATTCACTGCTAGCAAAATAATAATCAAGGAGTATTTCAACAAAGAAAGATATCTGCGAATTAGTTTCAACATAAATATCATAGCTACACAAATTTTAATAAATATAAAATATTGAAGGAGCATAAACTGATTCTGGTATTAGTTCCACCTATAAAAAATTATTTTCGAAACTTGTGAACGAAAAAATCTAAAAATATGTTGAAAGTTGTTTGCCTGACTCCGATACTGTTTTATTTACGGGTCCTGCTCGTTGAAACCAGCGAAAGAAAGTAAGAGAGAAATAAGAGAGAGAGGTAAGAGGTTAGTATTCTCCTGTATTTTCCTAAATGCTGCTTGAGTGGTGGCATTTTTCTGTTTTCTTTTCCTTTTCGCTGTACTGTCTTGCTGTCGGAAAGTGGTGGGGGTTACCCTGGAAAAAGCACTAGTTAGTTTGAGATGGTTGATTGGATAACGTGGTATAATCGTTATTTTTAGTTACAGCGTACAGATTTTGATTTGTGAAAATATTACTAGGAAAATATTTGATTTCTTTTGGTCAACAAGCTTTCGAATTCGCTTTTTAAATTACATAACTACCTGTAGAATTGAGATACAAACGACTTAGTATCGATTTATAATGAAGAGAAGAATTTAACAAAGTTTATAAAAGTCAGACGATTATAAAGCTCATTTTCTAGCTACAATTTCTGGTAAATACGTGTAATATTTCTCAGAATATCTTTATAGGTTAGGTTGGTAAGATCGACCTCGATCTAGATTGGTTGTAGCTTATTCAGAGTCCTTCAGATTATTGCTTTCATTTTATACAATTTTTAATTTTTTATATATACCCCCTTTTATAGCTTATTCCTAGACATTTACTTTTTGATTAATCTTTTATGTCGTCTCTAAGCATTTTTCTGTCAAAGGTAGCAGATGTTCGACCGTCTCTTTTTCTCCGTTACACTCTTGACAATAGTTATTCATTAACATTTTTTATTTTTGGAGTCTGGTACGAAAAGTATATTATAAAACATGAAATAATAACCCACCTAGAAAATGTTGGCTTCAATTAACAATAATCAACAATTTTCAGCTGGTATATGAAACTAATAGGAAACATAATCTATTAAAATATAAATCAATATATACCATAAAGGATTGTATTATAATCCCTTAAAACAAATACTTCAAAACGTCACGGTTCCTTTAAACAAACTGCTAAGAGTAAATCTTTTTTTTTATCACAAACACGTGCCTCAAAAACCGACCTATTGTATTTTTTTTCAACGAATCATATTAAAATACAGACTTGTCACCTTGTTTTTTACATTGTATTCAAATTTTTGTCTCGTACCTGCTGCCTATATTTTTTCAACGTGAACAATTGGCTTTCTGGGCTCCATTCACTTACTGATATCTTTGTGTTGTACATGACAGTTGAAGTGCTACCCTATTTCACTTGTCAACTGAATTAATGTCCTATTTTCACTTCTTTTTATCGATAATCTGGTTTTGTTTGGAGAATCTGTAATTCAAATAAGCAAAATAAGTTTAGTATTGATATGGAAGCACTTTTACGATCTGTAGCTCAATGTAAGTAAATTAGAAATCGAATTGTATTCTATTTAGCATTTAATATTTTGATAGAAACCGAAGTAGGTCGAAACGTCAAATTTTTAGATGTTCTTTCAAATAGATTTTCATAGAAAAGGGACCTAAAAGTTATCACGAAAAACATATAAACAGGTCTAAGAGGCAGGAAGCTTAATAACTGAAATGATTTATGTTTAACACAGAAGTTCTCAGAAACAACTAAGATTTTGATAATTTCTTCCAACTTTTTGTTTTTTATTTATATTATAGAGGATGTTTCATAAGTAATATCGGTTTTTGTTTATAATAAATAGTATGGAGTGCAATATATATGAAATTTGTATATTGTTAAAACATTACCGGAAACAAAATTTTGAAGCAGCCATGGTAAAAAAGAAAATGTATGAAATATGAGGGAATGGCAAGGAGTTGGTTAAATCATTTCAATAATGGAGATTAAACGCTTGAAAATCGTTCGCGTTTAGGTCCGCCGACTGTGTGGGATTTTGAGGTTACAAGGGAAACAGTAAGACACCAACCTAGTACCAGCATTCGTCGCTTGTCGGACTACCTTGGATCTTCTAAAGATACCCACCATACAACGCCAATTAAAATCATAAGATAAGATCTATTGAATGAAATTAACCGAGATTCAAATAGAGTTGTGTAAATATTGCCCTGCCGAAAGATGATCGGTTTATTAGACGCGATAGAACAATGATACATATGGTTAGTCAAAAGTCATTTACCAAAGGCTATCGCAAAAAGAGATCAATTCAAGAGGAAACTCTTATTGTGTGGAATTATGAAGATTAAGTGTACTTAAAAATCATTAAAGATGGTTGAGAACTTGGTGGTGTTGAACTCCTATTACATCTAGAATTTAGGCCGGATCTTGCACCGTTAAATTACTATATATTCAGATCTATGGAAATTTTCCGGGGCAAAAATTTGGATCCAAAGGAAATGTTGAAAATGCGGTGCTACAAACATTATTTATATATTAAAAAACAGAAACTTTTTGCAGCAGGGATGAAATAATAATTGTTGAGGGTTATTAAGTGCTTATACAAGCTGGTGTGGGATTGCAAACAAATTCTGCCCACCAGGGTATACCAGTCAATGAATGAGGAAGCATCAACTCCATACTTTGCACCAGAGCTTCAATGTGCCCTCTTAAGATGGTTCATAAAAAACGATCTGAACGAATGGCTGAAGAATCAGATCGAGTTTTAATGAAGATAAATTTCAAGCCAAAGAAAATCCAAAATATTCATAACCATATCAGCTAAGAAGTCTGAGCAGCTTCCTGTAGATACCAGAGATGACTGGTGGTTTGTGTTCGGACAGGTCACTGCTCCGTCAAATACCATCCTAAGGAGAAAGACGTGATAGAGGGCAACAACTGCAGGTTATGCTATCAAGACATGAAAACAACAGAGCATCTACTATGCGAACAATATGATTAAGTAACGCAAAATAGCAATGGAAATTGGGTCACAAAAATCTTAGAGCAATAGCTCTCTTTGGAAGGATCTACGTATTTTGGAAGCAGAACAATTAGTGTTGTACAAAATATCTTTTAGGTAAACATTCAAAGTGACTGTAAAGCCCAAACAATCTATAAGGAATTAAGTGGTAGGATTTATTTTTTGAAAATAATGTTCATAGTTTCATACATTTTGAGAATACAATTAAATTCTTCATTGAAGCTACTGTTTAGGGATTTCTGAAAATCGCCTGTTTTATCTATTTATTGACGAAACTACACATACCTTGTTATTTATCCTGAACGAAGTATTTGGAGAAAAATATTTTATCTTCAGGAACTGATGAGTCCGATTGACATTGTGATTATTGAAAATATTTTGCGGATTTTATACCTTGCCTGTGACCTGAAATAGAAAAAAAGATGATGAAAAATTGTATCATTCTTGTTTCTTCTAGTTTAAATGAATCACTTGAAGATTATACATTTTGTTTTTCCCACTATAGATTTAATTTCAATCCCTTAAACGAAGTGAAAGGATAACTAATAAAGTCCAAGGATATATATCATCTAATGCCTTACATTTTAATATTCCTTCTCCCCCAAGGCATTCAAAAACCTAACCCTACATTGCCGGAATATACATCATTTATATACGATATGAATAAGTAAAACTCACGTAAAACTTATGAACTCTGTGAGCCTCAAATTTTAATTAGTTTTCAGCAAAGTTTAAGTTGATGTTCTAGCAAACTTTGCTAATATTCAAACGGAAATTAAAAGATAAGAAAATAACGAGCTCCGCCATTTGCTAAAATAATCTTGTACTGGGTGGCACGCACGCTAGAAACTTTCTGACGTCTTTGTGACAAACTTATAGTCGAGTTACTAGAGAATATAAAGTTTTGAGAAAAATATTTTCAATGAATTTGATTCTAGCTGTTTGTAATAAGTGAAAAAATAAATAAACTCAAAATTCACAAGATAAGCTATAGCTGAGCTTAACAGCTACCCAAATTAGAATGTTAGTTAGACAATAACTTTCTTAAATCTGATATATTTTCTATATGAACAGATATCTATAAAGTACATCAGTTATACTCCTAATATTTTGTACAAGGGTGTATAGTATGTAGAAAATCTGCTTTTATGACTTCTACAGCATTGGTCAATTGTAGTTTTAAGTTTTCAGAATTTAACCGAAGAAACGTTCAGTTGATTTCAGTCCTCGTACTTCTCGTTGAATTTTTCATCCTCAGGATAATTCAGGAAAGGTCAATCTACGTCGTGTTTATGTCATTTGACTGTACAAAAGCCCAAAACTTGATTAAAGTTTATGAAAATAATTATTAGATTTTATTAAAAAAAAAGTGTTTGTTGTTGTTGTTGTTGTTTGGAACAGCTTTGTCCACTATTTATCCATTAATCTGATTACCGCTTTGAAAATTTTAAATATTATATGTGGTTTTCGTAAAGCAATTTTTCCCTAACCCTCGAAGCATTCTCGTATCTTACTCCCTTATAAATATCTGTACATACACGCGAAGGGTTCAAATAAATACTAAAACCGTCAAACGCAAACAAAGACCATGAAGAGAGAGAAAATGCCCGAAAAGTTTAATCGGAAGATTCCATTTCTCTATGGGTTAACACAAAAGATATACAAAAATTTTTGGTAGATAAAATGAGAAGTTATGCATAACTCAAAATTCTGATATGCCGCTTATCTCGACATCAATTCCTGTCCATTGGATTAAAGTAATGAAGTTATAACAATATGCGAGCAGATTGTCAAGAAAACGATCTCGAAAGTTTGATGTATTCATTAAAAGTCCACTATTTATGATAGTGTGGATTGCGATTTCAGAAAAAAATATTAGCCGGACTATGGATCCAGTGCTGGGGCCAACAGGATTTGTTCAAAGTATAGATCAACCAAGTAGTTGTCAGATTTTTGGAAATTTATTCGGATACTTAAAGTTGATTCTATAATATCAATCATACTGAAGTAATTTTGTGTTTCCCGTCAGTGAGATATAAAATCATTGATCAATTTCTTAGAATTTGCCAATTCTTATTTTATATGTATTGCATAAGAGATTTTTTCGGTTTGGTGATACTAAAATTTAGTCAAAAATCAGGTAAAAAGTTATCGACCTTTTCCATAAACCTTGTGCTATTCTCAAATAAACTGTAACAAACAGAATCGTTGAGCATTATGTATGAAAATATCATTTTTCTTCGTTATTGACGCCTGTTTATGTAATTAGTCTTAAGTACCTCGATCAATACCTTCACTGTTACTTGTGCAGCGTGCCAGTCTATAATTTTATTTACTAGAAACTAAATTTAAACGACTCGAGATTATTTGTATTAATATCAAAAACTGGCAGAATTTTTGGCAGGGAAACATAGGAAAGGTTAATTATTCAGGTTGAATTTTTCTGAATTAAAATAGAATAACCAAAAATTGCATCTATTTTAAATGAGTGTGTCAATTTTGAAATATATTTGAGCTTGTTTAACTACCTCAAAATTTAAATCAAAAAGGAAGTAAAAAGATATATTACTATCTATATTTCACGTATTGTCGCACAGTAGTCACTTCGGATTTATTTACTCTTAGTTTCGAGTTTTTGAACAAATTAATTTGTTGTCGACCACCCACTCCATTCGAGAAATTTATTAAAATCTCGGATTTGATTCGAATTCTTCCTCTACCTATCTACACATCAAGCAAAAGTAAATTTTACTGAATTTGTGGTGATTTCATTCTTCATATTCGCTGGTAAGTTTTTCTTTGCTTTTTTTAATGGGCTCACGCAAATTTGAGTTATCTTTCTGGATTTCCTTTCGTTTTAAGCAAATTTTGTACAATAGTTTTCTTATGAATTCGTATTTTCTATTTATTTGGGGAACATAACGAATAGAATTTTTGTTTGTTTATATTTTAGAAAATGGAAAATTCAGTTTTTCCATATGTTAGAGTATAAGCTCCTTTTATTCAAATCTGTTCTTTCTTCCGTAATTTCCATCTCTATTCTCGTTTCCTTCCTCATTGTATTTTTCCCGCAGTTCTACAACTGCCAGGTTGAGAGTTTCCACAACAACCACCAGACTACAAACTCAACCTCAACTCTAACATCTGGGAATCCAGAAGCTGCAACCATCCCGGATTTCCATAGAAAAGTCTGAGTTGTTTTTTTATTAATTTAATTCCTAAGGTGTTTCCAGCTTCTCCGCCTTTTTTATTAATTTTTAACGTCGCTCGTTAAAAAGCTGGTGGCGTCCAATTTGATATTAATTGTTCACCCCATCTGAGTACCAGTTTTTATATACTTCCTGAGGAAGAGTTTCATGCCGGGGATTTAAGGTTACAAGAGGTTAATAAACAATTATTTGAAAATTTATTCAATCTGTTCAGAAACTAGTTTATCGAAAATTATAAATTGAAGGAACTATATAACCTCGTCATGTCAGTCTGTATATATGTTAACCGCATTACATCTCCTTTAACTCGCATTCGTAATAAATTCCGCCATACAACTTATTTCGCTTCGTATATATAATTAATTAGTCCTTAACTTTATACAAAAGCGACTTAAAACTTGGGAGAAGCCTGCCTGGCACAATTGTATTACGTATTCTCTCATTATCCATTCTACGTTGTTTTTCTTTTCTTCAAACAAAACCTTCCTTATTTATCTCCTGAAGTTTGCACCCTCATTTCTAACTTTGTCAGCCCTGGGTTTAAAATCTCCCTCTTTGCAGGCCCATCCGGCAAATGAATTTTACCCTTATTATTCCTTTATGTTGAGACCGGTTTTCTACGTTATAACATCTAAAACCAAATACAAATATCCCTCTCTAGAAAACTCAACCCTCATCCCTTAAATATATGCCTTAGATATTTTATTTAAGATATTCGCCCTTTAACTGAGCTAATATAAGGGTGATATTTGTATGATTTTTGAGGCAAAATGGCGCGGTATTTAATGTAGGGAAAGTAATTCTAATTTGAGTTTCTCAATGTTGAATTCAGATTTTGACTGTATTTAAGTTTAAGGAGGATTTTATAGAGGTGTAATTGCCCTAGGGTCGTGATATCGGATGAAACGAAGGAAAATTGAGGAAATGTTTTACTAGTTTTAATATGTACATTCGAGAGTTTGTTGATGTGAATTTGCACATGCTTTGGAAAATACTTAAGATGTGAAGATGATTTGTTATGCTTCTGAAATTAAGGTTAAAGTAATTATAAGTCTCAAACTAAATAACAAATAATTAATTATATTTTAGCAACAGTTAGGTATCAAGTTACGTTTTCCAGATTCTTAGTTTTAATGAGAAACATCATGTTTCCGATCAATACACATCAACCCCATTTGATTTAAAAATTTTTTCGTCCATGGATTTTTATCATACATCTATAATTTGCAATTTATTCCACTTATAATTATTTTACATCACGTATTTACCGAACTTGGTATAATATGTCAAGAATCTTACTCTTGAATGACAAAGTCAAATATTGTTATTGTTATCTTAAACCTCAAATGGCGTTAGCTGTGTACCTGCGACAATCATTATTCCATTACATGACAGAATCACCATGTGATGGATCTAATCTATAACATAATGATCTCCCACATGTAGTTGTAATGCGGTCTACAGTCACCATAGATGAATGCAGCAATACTAGGCAGAACACTAATGATGGTTCGTCATTAGCTTCTGTCCGAGTCTGTTTATCGAGCATAATGGTTAGTGATTAGACCACAAGAATGAAATATCAATGGGTTATGCTTTCTTCTTACCATCGAAACAAACTCCTAAGTGGGAAATGGAAAACATACTACATTTAAAACGAGGATGTAAGGCTTTGCATTTGTACTTTAAATTATTATTTTACATCACCTATTTACCGAACCTGGTATAATATGTCAAGAATCTTACTCTTGAATGACATACTCAAATATTGTTATTGTTATTATCTTAAAACTCAAGTGGCGTCGGCTGTGTACCTGCAGCAACCATTATCGTTGTAATTTTGTGAATTTATTTCATCCGAACACAATAAATATGGAATGGGAAGCGCCAAGCTATACTATAGATTTAGTATCTAAATATACTGTAGTCTTCTTCAAACGAATATAATGATTCAGTTGTATTATGGTTTTCCAAACCGATATTTGGATTTATTCTTAAAGTTACTGCTCTGATTAGCAGCATATCAACTGGAAGTGTATCCCTACGAAGAAAAATTGGCGATAGGAAAGAATAAAATGGCATAATGTAAAGTCCATTCAAACTTGCTAATGTGCAAAAGTAAACAAAAGCTTGTCCAATATTTTCGGTCAAGTACGGAAACGTTTTGGAGATAAATATCAAGATATTATGTGATTTTATTAATTATTATTGAACAAAATATAATACAAAAATATACGGAAATACGAACACTAAAAAAACAAAAACTTCTACAGGAACGTGGCAAATATATGAGGTGTTTAAGTATCTCAAAAATCCGATTTTGACTAAGCATTGTTGTACGTTTTAATACTAGTTTTGAGCAAATCTTAATTACTTACATATTTCCAAAATCAACGAGCGGTAATGGTGAATTTAACGAACGTTCCTGAGGGAATATTGATAGACGCTAATATGGAAAAATACAAAAGTCAGATGAATGAAGTGTTAAATTGGAGCACCAAATCAGGCTCTTATACAAATACTTTGAAAGGACCTGACGAGTACAAAGACGAATGGATACATTACTAAATTAATCTTTGAAACAAAGCACTTTCCTGCGCCTTATTCATCAAAGCCAAACTCATTTATTTAGTTAGAAATAAGGGAGGTATACACTTAGAGTCTATTCGTTAAGTTCTCGTCTTTCTATTCGACGAACATCACTCTTGTAAAGGACTGTACACGAATTTAATTTAGAATTATTGAAGTCAAGATTGTGTGTAGAAATGGAAATACATGTAAAACATGTTTTGCGTCGAGATTGGTAAAATTCGACGGCGTTTTCAACAGCGCTCAATATTAAATTTATTACTTGTACCTATCGTGATAACACTCAAGAATTTGAAGGAATATATTATAACTCTTAGTAATCAATTTGTTTCATTTATTGGTAACCTTGTAGACGAGGATAGGTTACAAAACCTTTCAAACGATTTTTTAGAATCATGTCAATGCAATAGAGAACATTAGTTTTTAATTTCTGAATGAAAAAAGTCGTTATTTCAAGTGATAATTATTTGTTAAAGAATGTCTAGGTCCGATTTGCGCCACTGAGCTGAACAAATTATTTTATTCATTTCTTAGAGTAGTTGAGTGTCAAGATGTATTCGATTCGTGAGCTGCAGGTACTTTGTGAAAACAAATTATGACTAAGAAACTAAAATAGCATCAGTGCAGAAAAAAATATATTTTGAAAAGTCCATCTCGGATTGTTAAACAATTAAAAATTCATAACTTGAAAAATATTGTCGGAAATGTGTTCAATTTTACTACTCGGTGGTTTTGGAGGTCACTGAACACGAATATCATGACAGAAAAGGTCTACGAGATATCTAGTACCAAGGTGGTCTCTACAACTACTTTGTGACGTGAAAACTATACGAATTCATATATATTATGGGTCTTTTCGAGGTTGCTGAAGAGAAATATTAAGACAGAAAGAATAGGTGTAAAGATAATTTTATAAACAGATCACAAATTGAGTCAACAAAATTGGAAAAAGAATCTTTATGATATGAAAGTATTACTTATACAAGGATGGTTCTAGAAGTACCTGGCCCAACGAAAAAAACCACAACGTAATCTTATAATAAGAGTTTTCAAGTCTGGAAACAGTAAATAATCCGAGGAGACGAAATCTAGCGAATAGGGTGTATGAGGTGACAATTCAAACTTTAATTAGTTAATTTTGACCATCTTAATAAAGTATGTGTGAGTGGTTGCATTATCTTCGCTCAAACGTTGCAATAAGTTCGCATAACAGTCGCTGTTGATAGTTTTTTCCTTTTTTAAGTCAATTAAAATTATCTCGCGTGCATCCCACAAAACTGACGCCATGGACTTGACTGCAGATTGAACGGTCATTACCTTCTTCGGAGGCGATACCTTTGTGAGCAAACGCCTCATCCATCTTGCGCACAGCTTTTGTCATGTCCGTATTTTCAGTTAATATCTACTAGTTCGCGCACTCTCAGTCGACGATCGTCCAGTACCGCTTTGTGGATTTTCTTCAACATTTCTTGAGTCGTCACCTCATTTGGTCGACCACTGCCATGCTGGTTTCCGCAGGTCGTACGGCCCCGCTTAAACTCTGCTATCCAATATTTTACTGTTGATAACGAAGCAGCCTCAGCCAAAGTAGAATCTAGTTCAGCTCTTACATTGGTTAGACTAAAGCCTTTATAAAGATGAACAATTTTTTCCTTGTTTACAAATTCGCTGAAAACGTTGAATATTGATGGCTGCCAAACAAACACTAAACAACGTAGCGTCTTCAAACTTGAACCATTTACTGTATAGATTGTTTACTTTCCAATACAGTCGTCTTTTCTCAAACATCTTCCGTCATCTGTCAGGTCAGGTCAGGTACTTCTAAGAAAACTTGTCGATCCAATAAGTTTTCTATGGATTTTTCAAATCTGCGGGTATATTGAGAAATCAGAAACGAATACGAAAATACTGTGGAACAATAATAGACAACCAAGAACAAAACTTTATTGATATTGACTGAAGGTTACGGAGAGTTGTGCAAAAAACGAAGAAACGACTTGATAAAAATGTATGTAGCAAATTTGTTCAAAAATATATTTTCACACAATACAAATTCTAATGAAGTTTTATTTTAATTTAACCAATAGTTGCCTCAGAATTAATATAGAAATGTATGCTATACTGTAATTCGAATATATATCTATCTTTTGATCAATTTTTGTGAATATATAAGGTATAAGATACAACCGACTAAATCAATCATACCAAGTTGAAATATCTCTAATCCCTTTTCTTTTCTCCAGCATCTGATTATGACTGCTAAAGTGAACTCGTTCGTTGGCGAGTAAATAGTCGAAGTTCGGCAATATTTCAGTCGCAGATGCATTTGACAGTGGTAAAATTAAATACGAGACTACGCCGAGCAAATCTGAGGCCTTAAGAAATGTTCGATAGAAACGGCTTAATTCCGTTAGGCATTAAGACCCCATTTTGTATTTCTGTGATGCTGACAAAGGTTGTGCTTAGAAAATAACGTGCCCGGAATTGAATATCGCACCGAATGAATGTCGCAAGACCCTAGGAGGGAAGAAAGGATTTGAGGATCTTGTATGCTTTCCTATATCCCATTTTATGAATGAAATTACTTTATTTTCGGTTCACAATTTTGTTTTTAATTGCGTTCGGAGAATAATTTGAAACTGAAACACCCACATCGAATACTAAATGGTTTTTGATATTAGTTTCGAAATTTTAAGCATTGTACAAAAACATATTAGTAACTCAAATTTAAATCCACGTTAAGTGCTAGAAAAGATAACAATAAAAGACAAACAGCTTCATTACTCTATAGAAGAAAATATATTTGGTCTTCATAATAATTTTAAAATGTCTGAATACTACGATGTAGATTCCAAGTCCAAAATTTGAATCTCATTTTTGATGGAAGGTATTTAGGACTAAGCAAAACATATTAAATGATCATTTATTCCACTTTAGACCTTTAAACCGGCCCTGTTCGATTAAGAGGATAGAATCTAATATTTGGTGGATGTGCCTGGTACAAATTTCCAAGAACGGATGCGGCGGTAATCTTTCATGTTGTTCTTTATAATTTATTTATATTATTTTATGGCTGTTTGTATAAAGTGAATTTCAATTTCTATGGACGCCTTCTTTTTTTACATTCTGGAGTCGAATTATCGAGAAATTTGTTTTGTATAAATAGACGCTTGTTTATTAGTGTAAGTCGGTAAATAATCAAATAAGTAAACGGTGTATTTAAATAAATTAGTATTCATTGTAAAGAATTAAAGATAAATCTGTTGTGAGTGAAGTGAGTGAGTGTTAGACAAAACTGCAATTCTGTACAGGAAAGAATTTATTAGTGCAGATCCGGTAATTTTTATCTATCTGACTTCTATCAAACAGAAAGATCCACAAATATTAGACAAAAGCATGCCAAATCCATCTAAAAAAATCGATAAAATTTGGAACACTCCTAACCAGCCTCGGTCGAGTCCAAGAACATTTGCAGCAGGCTGGAAAAATAAGCAGAGCAGTGTTTAGATTCCCCATAATTTAACGTACAGGAAAAAAGCCAACCTATGTATCATATGCAATGTATTGCTCAAACGGCACCATACAGAACTGTTTTTTTTTTCGCTTTATCACTGAAGACAAAAAATCTATTGGATCATTCAAAATTTAAATGCAGTGGCTCTCACCAATCACCACGACGTATTGCGAAGCCGGGTTTATATTCCAGAATAAAGACAATCCATAACTTCGTGCTCCATTCATGAAATTCGGATTTTGAGTTTTTTTTTTCGACATTACCTGGTATCCCAATTATGTCGGTTAGTGTTCTATTTAATTTCTTTTTTATTTTGTTGGCAATTTTTGTTCTTCTTGTCGCTTCTTTGTATTCAAAGAGATCTTAAAGTCTGTATTGAAGTTTAAGGAGTTTTCCGAAATAGTTTTTGCATAGTTTTTCCATTACCAACATTTGATCCTTAAAATTATGCGTAATTTGGAAAAAATGATTACTGTAAAATGTAAAAGACTTTTACCGATATAAAATTTAATACCAGAAAAAGCAGCCATATTAATTAAATTCAAATGTATTTTCAAATATCTAGAAATCGCCCTCTTCCACGTAACATCTCGAAATCCGAAATTCCTGAATTAGTATTTTCTGTTTTAAATCATTTTCCGTGTTCGTGTCTCATTCTGAATCGAAAGTTTTTAACGTAATCAGACGTCTTGATAATATAGGGTGCATAATATATCTCTTCTGGTTTCCAATTACTCATTTACATATCTACCAGATAAAACAATTAATTACATTATTCAGTTCATGGAGTATTCGGAAATCGTGTTGAAATAGGTGCGAAAACTTCAACAGAATTATCCATTTAAATAGGTATCAGATAAAGGTAACGTTTTAGTTGTTTATTAGGAATTTTCGTATCCTTAATTAATTGCTCTTTCAGATATATTCCTCAACATATATTCAATTTATATTAGAGCCTAATATAAATTGGAATGTTCATACTTTGAATTCATAATAATACATCTTCTATTCCTATAATTGCATTACTCTTTTCGTTAGTATATAGTATATTTTGAATAGTAAGTTGTTTCCAATCCAATGGAGTTTTTCCCATATAAATAAATTCATTTGGAAACGACACAATGCAGGAAATGGCTCTCCATCCCTTATAAATATGTATATTCTTCAGTTAATCGGTTACATTGAATGTTTTCGAGCTTTATATAATATGATTATAAAAAAGTCACATCCATTTTAGTCAAACTAATAAGACAGAAGGCTGAGGAGTCCAAAAATAAGTTTAAAGCCCTCCTCACACGGGCCAACTGCCAGTCGTCAACTCAAATCCAGTTGGCAACGTGAATTGCCGCATGAGTTGCACGCAACGCTGACTCCTAGTCGCCTGCAATCCCAGTCGCGTAGTTGCGTGCCGTACAATAGAAGACCACGGGCCCTTATTATTTAAAAGGGTGGTCAATCTCAATCAATCAATATTTCTTTTGTTGAAGAGGTGGAGAAGCATGAAGTGTTGTACAACTACCACCTTTCTGGTTATTCAAAAAAGATGTATTTTGCCCATGTATTGTAGGAGCAACCAAACTCATCAATGCTTCTGTCATCCTATAGAATGCTACAAACTTTGCATCTGTTTCTTTCAGTTCTTCGGCAGCAACAAACAACCTGTGGCTTAAGTTTGTTTGATGATGATGACACCAATATTTCCTTCTTCCTCCTCTATACTGATAGTAATCTATCATTTCTTCCTTAGACTCACTACTGCTAGAAAGCATTTTCAAAAACTAGCCCTACATAAAGTAAAATTATAGAAATATAATTTTAACTCGTCCGAGCTCTGTTGCCAACTGAAACCGACTATCAGTCGAGAGTTGCGGACTGAAGTTGCATACATGGCCCTTCTATGTGCGGACTCCAGTTGCAAACAAGTTACACAACTCCGATTGCACGCTTCCGATGGCGCGTTGCGCAGTCAAGTTGCAAAATCAGATTGCAAATGAGTCGATTCGTGTGCGAAATGCCTTAAAGTTCGATCAAGTTGGTCATGCGCAATTCAAATATAAATGAAACTTAATCTGTTTAAATTTAAATTGGCAGTTTACCACTTCTGCAAATTAGAAGATTTAACACAGAAGAGCGGTGAGTTCTAATGGGACAGTTATATTATATCTATACATAAAAAGAGCAACAGACTAAAATGTTTATCGTAGGATATCGGTAACCATTACAATAAGGTATATACAAGAATGATAAGGGATATGATAGAGAAGGACTGAGTTGGATTAGAGCTAGAAGGTCCTATACAGACGTAGTTTTATTTTAAACAATTAATAGAAAAGAAAACAGAAAGTAGTATATGAGTTCATCTAAGGTTCATACATTTACAAACAACATGCCGTTATTAAAATCATAGGAAGACCTTAGAAATACAAACTTTCAAAAAAACCCACCCAGAATTTATTCAGAGATCATATGACCATGCGGTCCATCACGTGATCCTCAAAAAAGTACGGACCCTTGACCCCACGACACCTCCCTCTTAGATACCTGTCCACCCACACACACACACACACACACACACACACACCAGGTTTAATTCTTTTTCGATGAAGACGTGAAGTTTTTGATCGTTCCAGTGTACGTAGTTATGCCGATTGACCGACCACAAAATGGAATGCTGGAAATACGGACGAAGCATGAACATGTTTCGTTTAAAACTATTTCGACAGAGTTGCCAGATTTAAGAGCGTTGCCAAACTTATGCCGATTTCTCGAGAGCGTTGCATAAAGATATGAAGTCTGCAGTTAACAAAGACCTGAAATAAGGGTATTGTAGCTCACCAACACATCAGAATTTTTAACCCGTTTGTAATTAAGTATCCACCAACAAAATTGTTCATTTTCAAATTTCTGTAATGTTTATTACTTATTTAATTTTTTTTCCAACGATGAGGTAAATGTATACGCACTCTATTTTACTTATTCCAGTTATTTAAACACTCACAGCTCTCGCTGCTAAACAAGCTCGCAAAAAAACGAACAAATAAATAAAGGCCTTCCTAGAAAACATATAAAAAAATTATAAACAAATCTCCGTTAAGATCCCAACGTATATAAAAATATAAATCAAACGCCTTCTTCGAGCCGGCGTATTCGCCAAATTTTAGACTGCCATTATAGCCGAACAGGACTGGCTTCAGAGTCCATGTCGTAGATGATTTCGTAACATCACATTTAGCATCAAACGCTTTATTTATCGGTAGATTTTATATGTAATTTCGGAGACGTATCAATTTATTGACATCTGGGTTATTTTACATTTGGATAATTTCGGTTTCTCTACTATAGTAAACGCGTTTAATTTTCGATTTAAATCTAATCACGTTTTCTGAATAAATTGTGTGAATCCAATTCGATTATACACGTTTTTCGATTTGTAAATAATGTATAAAAACTTGTCCAAATATATTTTAACAAACGAACAAAAGACTTTAAATTCGTTTCGTGTTTTAATATAATGAAACACCCAAAGGAAGTTCGCCATTTATTCCAATAACTCTTGTAATAATTGTAAGTTATTACTAAGCGAGACTAGTATCAGACCAGAAAATCTGAAGCTCATCCAAAGCGTTCGTGACTCCTTCGATTTTGTTATTCATATCTGTTTGTTAAACTATGTAGAAACTGTCTAAAGTAGGAATTTCTATTCCACCAGCTATTCAGGTGATAATATATTTTATTTGGTCATATCCGTGCAGCTAGTGCTACACACACTACCTACCACCTTATCGACTAGAAATTCTCGAGGGTATTTAAACCCAAAGACGTGCGCTCACAATGTCTACCAAACCGATAACGTCAACTGTTCGTATTAGTCTCTTAGGGACCTTAGTTAAGACGATGTTTAACACGTTAGCTTGTTTTTAGACCATGATCTTACATCCATTAATCATTTGAAAACTGAAGGAAGAGAGGGAAATGTTGATGGTATTTTGTTTTTGCGTATGTGTGTTTATCACCAAGTTATTCTAGTGTTAACTGAGATAATATTTTGAATTATCAGAATATGAGGTAAATTGTTAGCGTAAATGGCAATTAATGCTTTTATTTGGATACGGCTAATTCCCAAAGTAAACATTTTGTATCTATCTTAAGTTAACTTATGAATTGTGCTATTATTATTATCAAATATCAAGAAAATACAGTGTGTTAATTAATTAGTTAGTGAGTTTAGACTATAACGTAAAGCATGAAATTCAATATAGAATAACGAGCTAGAAAGGATAATTAGTATAAAAAATAGTATATACAACAATAATATGATTAGTTAGTAGTTTTTTTACTTAAGTTTAACTATTTTTATTGGTTAAATAACGAAGATTCTGCTTTATGATAGCTCGCTTTTATTACTGCTCACATGAACGGCTCTTGCAATTGTACTTAAAAGAAACTTCATCGGGGAAAATCAATTAGGTTTTTATCTATTTCAGTATCAGTTTTCGAAAGATTCAATATTGTCTTGACTTCTTTATATCGAACTGGTTTACAGCAGAAATTATTTTCACGTTAGTTTTGTTCAACCGACTAACCAAGTTCAACAACATTTCCTCTACATTCGTCTTCAAAATTGATATATATTATTTGGATTCTCATTCAAAAATATATCGATATAAATGTTATATTTTCATTACAGCTATCTTATAAAAGACATTTGAAATCTATGTTATTACTCCATCAATGGCAATCTTATAAGTGACAAAGAACAAGAATTCGTATTGTATTACTACTGATATTACGTTTTATTTATGTAAAATTTTCATGTTTTTGAGGGAATCTTCACACTCCATCTGCGTGAATCCGTCGAAGAATCATAAGTTTACTACATTCTTCATCATTAAAAAATTAAAACCAAAGACAATAGATGATACTATTTCCTTTAGAATCAATTACAGTACAACTACATAGTAAAAACATTAAATCAAAATTTCTCTTCATCGACAACTCAGAAATTAACTATATTTCAACGTATTTCTTGAAATTTCTTCTGATTTTAAGTGTCTTATGATACAAAAATGACGGTTCAATCCCTTTTTAGGTGTTTTTAGCCATTAATTCGGTATAAAATAGGACCAAAAATTATCAAGATAGGGACTAAGAAGTTAAAAGTTGCTTAAAATTATTTATATGTGTAACAAGAAAACTGAATTCTCAATAAAATCAAAAAATAAGGATAATATGGTCACATACTGGAATCGAATAAGCGAATTTATTAAATAACAATCACTAGCTGTCGCTAGTAACTGTTACTAGAACTTTAGAGTAGAGTCACAGTCACCGTTTAATATCAAAAATTAATATCTGATTCCATAAATTTATTTCCAATCCAAAATTTTGATTTGATCTACTCAATCTCAACATCCTAACGTAGATCGATATAACATCTAACAGGAAAACTTTTTTAAAAGGAAATATGAAGGATTAATTCCGTATAAAATTTACTTCCTTTTTTGTAAATTCGGATAAACCACCTGACAACTAAATAATGCAGCTTAATCTACTCCACTTAAAATTCACTTAACTTTAAAAGTGTCGGCTATTTTTCACTTTGAAAAAGCAGCCGGAAAAGTTAACATCCCACTCAACAAACTCTCTCGCTTCCTTCCACTTGCGGCATAACTGGTTTTTCCTTGTTTTTCAAACAACGAGGTAATTTTTCATTTGCAGCGTGTAACCGCTAGAAAATTACCACTTAGGACCACTTTTATCAAATCCCACCAGAGAGTTTTCCCGAAGTTTTTAGACGAATACCACCCCTAGCGGTTTCGTGTTAAGGTTTGTTTTGCTTTGTTTTTCATCGGGTGGAAGAATAATTTATTTGAAATATGTTAAAAGGGTCGCTAAGTGTGTTTTTGTGACTGTTTTTCCGTGGCTGGTACAATATTTTTCAAGTTTATTTATTGTCATGAAGTTTCTTTTTGCGATGATTTGTTGGTGAGACGAGAAACATGAGTTTTGACGTATTTTAATTTGAGATTTATGAGTATTTATTACTTTTAGTTGTTTAGATTGATTTGTAAACATAAAAACATTGATATATATATATATATAAAGAATGTAATCTGAGTAGTAATTGAAAAATTAAAAAATAAATTTGCATTAACCTGCTCTATGTACAAGCTCTGACTAGCAATGCACTCATTTCAAGACTGAAAGTATTGCGGGAGGCCTAACTCCAAATTTGTTCTATTGTGACTTTATTAATGTCAATGATGAAGTTAAGACTTTATTTTATAAACATATTTATTATTTTTGGTATCATGGAAATCGCTTAGTGCAAGATTCAGTGAATAAGATGAATGTTAATATGCAGGAACAACTTAAGAATCCAAAAGAAGCGTTTCAAAGTTTAGCATTCAAAATCTCAGTGTCAATTCCAAAATGTCCTCTACCTACAACCCCTAATAAAGGTCAAGGTCAAGGTAAACTTCTGGTGATATAATTCCTTCTAGTCACTGATTAAGTTTAAGTTCTAGCAAATTTTGTATTTTTCAACTGGGGAGCATAACGAATAGAATAGATTTCTGTATGGTTATATTTTAAAAATATAAATAGTTCCTTTTTATCAAGATCTACTCTACCTACTCATTTTCTCTTAATTAAGTTCCAACTGTATTCTCATTCATTAAATTTTCCTGCAGTTCTACAGCTGCTATCAATTGGAAGGGCCCCAAATATTCCAGATTTCTGTATATAAGTCCCAATTCTTATCTTTAATATATACACTCTTGGATATGCAGTTATTAAAAATTAATTTTTCAAAAACTGTTTTAATTTTTACAACAATTAATACTAATTTGAGCATTGGTGCTCGAGGAAAGTACATTTAGTTTTTATTAATTCAATGAATAAGGTGTTTACTGCTTTTTCAACTTTTACTTTACTTTCAACGTATTTCGTTAAAAACCTGTGACCATTTAATATTGATTGTTGACCCCATCCAACTGGGTGAAGTACCGAATACCAGTATCTGAGGAAGAGTCTCAAGCTGGGGAAGTAGAAGTTACAACTTCTTCCAAATGAATTGTGATTGCTAGTAGTTTCACATGTTTATGTGAATAAGTTCAACAAAATTTATTTCGCTTAAATTATCCGTACAATCTTAAAAAATAACTAGCTTTTACCCGCGGCTTCGCTCGCATCGAATCCATTAAATAAGTATCAGAAATCATTATAATAAAAAAGAACGAACTCTGTAGCTATATTAGAACCTGAGATATTGAGGATAGAACGTGTGTATGTGAAAAACTCCCATAAGTAATGTACAGGGGGAAATCGCATTTGAGTATAACTTGAGAATGGTGAAAATTAGATGAAATCCGATTGTTGATGGCTGATCTGTGCATCAATACCTTTCACCGAAAAAAAAAAAAATTAAGCAAATCGGTTGGGTAGAACGCCTGAACGGACTCGGAATGGAAATCATCAATTTTTTTAATATATAAGATTATTTTCTAGTTGAAGATTACCGTTCAGGCTTATATATGAATTTTCAAATTCGAATGCTCAAGCAAAACTCGCAAATTACGTCCCCAAAAATTGAAATTGATCTCTATAAACTAAATAATTTGATGGTTCGAAACATACAATTTTTTAGGGCGTGGTGAGGCGCTGGATTTTCGCTCAAAAACAGTCTTCAAAGATACAAAGTTATTTTAACACTTATTGAGCTTCGTCGATATTTTTTTTTTAATTGGTAGATTAAAAATAAGATATTATATTAGCAATAACGATTCAAAGAATTTCTTACTATTAAAAATTTATTCAATAAATTGTTCGATCTCATCACGTAGAACTTTTTCAAATGGATAAAACTCAAAAGTTTTTTGTCTTTGAAGTTGTTTTATTCATATACATTCAAAGTAAGTCTACGAATATAGAGTTGAAAAACTTTTAACTTGATAAATATGAGTAATATTACACAGAGGCAGGCATCTTTCCTCCATCCAGCCACCGCATAAGATCATAATTTTCTCAGTTTTGGAAAGTTGAAGGAGCGTAATTTTACTTTGAGCAACACTTGATGTGATCGCTCAGCGAAATTTTCCTAAGAAATAGCTACACAAATAAACAAGAAACGCTGCTTAGTTGGCGCGTCTAACTTTACTTCTACAATGAAAATGCATGGCAGCAAAATACGTATCTAAAATGGCGGTCTCATCTATCTTATTTTAACTGTTCTTCATCTTGATGAATTTTACAACTTCGTCGCCGTCCCGCTTCTGAAAATAGCGAATTCGTTCGCGCCGTCTCTTTTTACAGCGGATGACGTGAAGAAAGACGGTGTTAATTTTGTTTTACGAAGAGGTATAATTTATATTAGTGAACACCTTTGGCGAAGAGAAAGGAGTTCATAATGTCAAAGCAAAGTTTCATTTTGTTCAACGGCGAAATATATAAGGATCTTAAAAGCACGCGCCTCGCAGCAAATTTATTGGAGTGGAAAACCATTTAACTTAAAAGCGAGAGCTAGACTGTTCTGTGATGAGGCTGACGCTAATAATTTTCACTAATTTATCATTAATAAGATGTTACTGAACCTAAAAATATTAGTGATAAGACGTGCTATCAAAGCGTAAATATCTGTGTTATAGATGAGATTGCGATTTTTCATTCAGTCCTGTGAACATAGTCATTAAATTTAAATTACATTGCAAATGTACCATGTAATTATTCCAATTTTAGTCTTTACGCAATTATAAATACTCCCAATTTATTATTTACGTATGGGATAACAAATATGACTAAAACTTTTGACTTTTCAAAGAAAATTGTTCAGCAAAGTTTTTTACTAGAAACTGGTTCACAATGATCGCCTTATGGAATGATTTATATTTTGAAAATTCTATTGATGCTACATTCAATTGAGGAAAATCCTGGATGGCTAAAGAAAAGCAAATATATAATGAAGCGTCGATAGAAAAAGATATCGCATCATATCAGTGACAGTGTCAATAGAAAGGAAACAAAAAAATGAAACAATGAAAGTGGAAAATGCGCCACAATGCGAAATTGACGATATACAAAAGGCAAATGAATAAGATGGACAGGACTGACGATTGGAGTCTAACAGAACGAAATTAAAGCACAAGGTAAAACAAAGAATAATATATTATAGCGGGTTTACTGAATCAATAGGAACGTGGAGAAAGCGGAAAGAAACTAGCCAAATACAACAGGTAAATGAATATGATGGATGGGACTTGCCATTGGAGTCTAGCAATTCGAAACGAAAGCACAGAAATAAGAAGAATTTGATATTATATCGGGTATAATGAATTCGGTAGTTCCTTGATATCACTTAGCACACCTCTAATTTGTTATTTTGTTACATATTCATAGAATTTCGCACTAAATCAGGTTTCTCGTTACAACGCTCATAAGTCTGGCAACGTTGTCGAAATAGATTAAAACCAAGCATGTTCGTCCTTCAGATATTTGTGTCTATGTCTTGATAACACGTACTCGTCGAGTAAACGCGTTTTCAGAATAAATGACCGATACAAGGTCACTCTTAAAGAAAGAAATTTTTCTTGTTACGTAATCTAGCCTGACTTGACGCAACCAAATCGTTAAACAGTGTGGAAGACGTACCAGAAATTCGTGAAAACGGGCTCTGTTGCCGACGCGCTGCATTGTGGTCGACCGGTATCTATAACAACTAACGAAAATGTGGAAACAGTAGAGTTGGCCTTAGTTAAACGGTTGACAATAACTTACGTTTATAAAACAAATCAAAGAGAGATTTTATTGCCACATTTGGAACAGTATCCATTGTAGATTTCATTGAAATTATCATATATTTTATATAATACATTCCTAAAGTCATTTCGATGTTATTTCCCATCTATTTTTAATCATCTTTTGAACGATCTGCTTATACGAAATTACTACAAAATTTATAAAACTGTAAGCTTCTAAAATGACAAAAACAGAAAATGATGCGCTATAATCTTTTGAAGCGAATTATAACTCGATTAATTCTAAGAACGAAACGAACATCTTTTGTTGGCAAATTTGAGATTCTCAGGAGAATAATGCAATTGAATCGGGTAGTAGTGCAAAGCGGTAGTCCCAAAGTAACAGACTGTTTCCTGCCCGACCCGCCCCCTCGATCCGCCATCGAATTTGTATTTTGAATGTTCGTTCGTACTAGACAAGTCTTAAATTTAATTTGAGGACTCGTACAGGCGTCTCTGATGATACACTGGTGAAGTCAGAAGACAGTCAAGTCAGCTGTTGAGTTAAAGTGCTCGGCCTCCCTTAATTTAATTAAACAATGCGTGATGAGAATTTATTCAAGACGGTGCTATACATTTTTATATATTTAATTACTAGGCAAAATTTAGCAGTGAATAGAGCAGGTTTAATGAAGGAATGCTTGAAGAATTAGTGAAACAGTGGGAAATAGTTGCTTTGAATATCAATGCCGGGAAAACGAAGAAATTTTTCCAAAAAAGAGGTCTGGTGTAGGAAGATTAGGAATAAATTTTCCTCTAAGAAGGCGCCTCAAAGCTCTAAAGAATGGACAAGTTCCATCTAACGAACATCGGAGCATTATATATAAATATAATATGTCCTTTGATTGAAATTTGATGTAACTCTATTTTTCTTTTGCAATTGATTTCACGATGCGTGGATTGCGAAACTATGTTTACCGACTTTCAACAATTTCTAAATAGTTCAACAGCTTGGAAGACGTACCAGAAATTCTTAAGAACGGGCTCTGTTACCGACGCGCCTTGTTCTGAACGACCGGTATTTGTAACAATTACGAAAATCTAGAAGCAGTGACGCTGACATTAGTTAAGCAGCCCAGACAATTTGCAGTGCGGCTATTGGGAGAACTTCAATTATCCAATCGTTCTTTACTACGAATGCTGAAACGCATACAGTATCGAGTTTACCGTCCACGTCTTCTCCACGCACTCCACGAGGTTGATTTCGATCGTAGACTCGATTTTTTGCGAGCGGTACTCAGATCCACAGTTCCAGCATTCCATTTGGTGGTCTGATGAAGATACCTTCAATCTGAATGGTACGGTCAATCGGCGTAACTGCGTGTACAGAAATGATCAGAATCCCGACGTCTTCAGTGAAGAAGAATTAAACCTGCCTGAGGTATGTGTGGGAAGGTATCTATGCGGGAGGTCTTGTGGGTCCGTACTTTTTTAAGAGTTATGCGACGAGTCAAAGTTATTTGGAAATGCTCGAATATTTACTTAGGCAAATGGTTAACGATCCAAAATTCGCGAACATCTATCATTTCATGCAGGATGGAGCTTTGCCAGGAGACTGGCAGACGAGTAGTCGTTGAGTTGCCCGCACAGTCATGTGACCTGACAACCTGTGGAGTTTTTTCAAGCACCACGTTTTTACCATGCATATTTCCCGATCTCCCATTTGCAATTTAAGAAGAATTTGAGACTCTTTGCGTACAGTTCGACATGCTTCATCGGATCCGCCTCTCCGCATTTTTTTCTTTTAATGCAAATTTGCAATTATTTCAATTAAAAAAAAATACAATACTTTTAGCAGTGATCCAATTGAAAATAACAAATAATTCTTGATATAAGAATGAAATTAGTGATGAGAAAACAAATTTCAATATCTTAGACAGCTCAACTGGTTCAATTATTTTTCTTTTTCCCAAGTAGTTTCCCATTTACCCAGCTCGCTCAAAATGGCGATTACACTCGTTTTAATAAAAGCATATTAAAATGTGAGTCACATATATACAGGTAAAACAAATAAAATCATGTTAAAAACATATTTATCTTGCGATATCATTCTAAAATGTTCACCGTAGAATAGTCAGTATCCACCACGAGATTAAGTTGTACATTACGTTAAATTATTATTATCTTGGATATGAATATATTAACCAGAGTTTATATTTCACAGATAAACTTTTTAATCGCAGCCCATCTTGGAGTTATCTGAAAATTATCCTTAGCTCAATATTAAAGCAGGTTATCCAACGGAGA
Organism: Diorhabda carinulata; assembly: GCF_026250575.1. Taxonomy (NCBI): domain Eukaryota; kingdom Metazoa; phylum Arthropoda; class Insecta; order Coleoptera; family Chrysomelidae; genus Diorhabda; species Diorhabda carinulata. Next base: position 4,845,719 of record NC_079463.1, read on the forward strand.
GAAACAAACTTTCCAAAATAAACAGTAATTTCCTTACCAAATTACCAGACTTATTTGCAGAAAGCTACATTTTCGTTGGATACATAAAATTACTGTGTATTTTGCTCAAAGTTCTGTTTGTATAATAACGCGAAGTATACACATTTTCCTCTAGCTACTTCTTCAAGTCTCGAGCCGTCCTTCTCTCGCCCGTTTCCCCGGAGTTGCTCCTTCTCCTACCATCTCCTGACGTGTGGTTTTAAAACTTCTAGACATACTTTATAAATGGGAAACATTAAGCAAAATGTTAGACCCGACATTATAAAGGTCGGCTGGGAAGTTCGGACTTATTCACTCGGTTGTAAGGGAGAAAATCGCTCCAGTGAAAACAACCAATGGAAATCTCAGAATTTTAATTGCATCTTAGGTTGCTTTTGTTTCCTCCCTTAAATTATCGCTCTAGCATTCGGGATAACTTTGTGCGAGGTTGTACAATTGTAGAATCGAGAGGAGAAATTATGGTGGAGGCTTTTTTATTCTTAAAATAAGATTGGGAAAAGTTGCTTCTACCCGATTTATAAACGAGGGTGGAAGATTTATATAAACACGAGTAGCATTTTCTGTTACGTAGTTTGGAGTAATTTTAAATGAATTTTGGGAACTAAAATAATTTTTTTGAGTTTATATTGAGTCTCTCTTTTTCATATTTCAAAAATAGTCATCAACGTATTGAATAAATATGAGCTAATTTCCATCCTCTTAATATGTGGCTTAGTTTTTGATACACTTAATCAGATTAAATGTAGGAATATTCTATTTTCTTTTTTAGTTGTGGTGAAACTTTTTAATTGGTCGTTAATTACATCTACCACGAACTACAGTGATTTACTTTCAAATTTCGGTATCCATGCGGAAATATGACGATGTATTCTCTTAAATTTCCCTCTAATAATTACGAACTAGGAAATGCAGCCACGATGCAAATTCTCGATGTTTCGCTAAGCTCGGAAAAAAAAAATGCAGAAGCTCTATTTACCAACAGTATGTTGAAGTTTATAGAGTTTTAGACGTATCGATTTGCGTCTGATGATATGACGAAAAGTATGCGAACTTCGTTGTGCAATATACCGTAGCAATAATTTTAGATTACAAATTTAGCAATAAAAAATATTTTTAAATTTTAAGTAATCGGTATTAGCAAAAGTTGATCTTTAAATGTTGCCACTGGATTCAGTCATTACCCGCTATATGATGAGCGTTTTCTTATTGGGAACGTGGCAATGAAACACTAAAATAGACTAATGTTAATATATTCTCCGAGCTTTCGATTGTAATTATCGTTTTGGAAATAATTAATTGAGATTTGTGGTGGCTTTGAGTTGTATAAATTCTTGTAAAAATTTTAAATTCATAGGAATCAAAATTCAATATTCAAAGTGACGTTGATAGAAATATTGATTAAATGAAATATTTCATTCCAATCTAGCCTTAGCGCTTTGGACAATATAAACTCTTTTAGTCTAATGACATTTGACATAGAATTGACAGAGTGTGTGCTGCAAATATCAAAGAGGAAGTAGAAGGAAAACTGAATGTCTTGTATTGATGAAAAATACATGTAAAATAATCAATTTATTATTTCCCATAATAAAGGAAATAAGAAAACTGTTCAATTTAATATGGAGTTTTGGTGAGTTTGGATAGTTTTCTTTAATTTATATTTGAATTTTCGTTTTTGAAGTTTGAAGCAATTAGACGTACAACCTTAAGTCGCAGAACTCACAATGCTGCGTGTCAAAAATATACAAGAGGAAGTCAAACTGAAAGGCAACGCGAAGCGCGAAATGTAGTTGAACGGCATCGATAGAATCGAAATTAACAACATAGAAATGTTGCGTTTAACCCCTATCGAACTGCATTCAATTATAACGTAGAAATCGAGTACAGTCCACAGCAAATCGTTGCTATTGGACCAATGAACGTTGTATACCAAGGCATTTATGTTTTAAAATGAACTTCATGGACTGTCGTTGTGTTGCGTCAGCGGTCAAGTCAAATTTACGCTATTGGTACCGTCACCAGAACCATTATATTCATTGGTTTTCGGAAATGGATCAGATTCTAAACGTTTTTTGACTCATTTGCAGCATACAATAATTGTTTTCAAATGACGTCATTTGGTACAACAAAAGTTATTCAAGAAAATATTATGCCAACTTTCAAGATTCACAGTCAAATATATAATTTAACAGGTTTCTTATTACCAACGCCAAGTGTGTGTGTCCGTGTTTGTGTGTGGGTGTGTAAACCTCTCATAACTTTTGAACGACTTGACCAATTTCCTCAAGGTTGACGCCTTTCGAAAGGACTTGACCAAAATTAGATTTTGAATCTGATTTGAACCGATTCGGACCGGTAGATTTTGAGAAATCTTAAAAAAATACGAAAACAAATGTTTTTAAATGTGATTTTTTTGGAATAACTTTTAAACGGTTTTACCGATCGATTCCAAAACCAATTCGAATTCAATATTCATCGTTAAGACAGAATAACGTTTGTCGGACGGAAGATTTTTCAATTTTTTTTATCGTAGAAATGGCATTTAAATCTATTCCCAAATATGGGAATATGATATAATAACTGGAATATGCGATAAAGGTCAAATGTCTCTAATCTCTATATTTATTAAAATAATTGTGTATATAAATATATGGTATTCTCATGGGTTGGTTGCTCAGCATTTTACCATGCCATGTGTTCCATATTCTGATTTTTTTGATTTCTTTTGATTGTTACTCATGTCTTCCGCATATTTTATTTGAAATTTGATTATTGATTTGATTCAATTAGTCCAATATGTCATCTTAAAATTTGACACAAACATCTCTATGTTTTTTTTTCACTTTGCTCACATTCAATTTCACATTAATGTTTTTTGAGTATCTCTTGTTTATATAAATTAAATGAACCTCACTATACACCCATTCATGTGTTACATTCAAATCGTCTTTTCATTCTCAACCGAAATTTTAGCATATACTAAAATATGGTACCCCAGCTATGGAAATATTGGAAGGGAATCGTTTAGCGGTTTATCCTTTACACACTTTGGTGATATTAAATTAAAATTAACTAATTAGATTACGAATAAGGGAGACGAAAATCCAATCAATTTATATTAGCTCCTTATAGGAAATCGGTAATTTTCGTTAAATTCCTTGTCATTACGACGACGCTTTAACTCAGATAATTGATAAGATGGATGAAAATTAGATAAAAATGTGTAGTGTGCTCTATTTTATGTAAAAAAACAATGATTTTTTGATTGAAATTATTATTTGACAGCTCACTTTTAGGCGTAGAGATTATTAATAATTTTGGGCAATGAAACCCCGAGCTGAAGATAAAAATGAAAATTTATTTATCACCATAATAGAATAACACAATATAATATTGAAAATTTAGAGTAATAAATTGGATATATCTCTTTCGGGTCAAATTTTTTTCAATTTTCAAGTAAATTTATACAAATTTTGATTTTTGGCAGAGGTGAAGTTATTGATTTCCAAGAAAAACCCAACACAAACAACTAGGTATAAACATTTTTGTGAAGAGATGATTCACACATGATACTGATTTTGAAAATTTGCAAAATGGAAAACGTCAACTTACCCGCATGATATTCAGAATAATCACGATGTAATCACTATAAAATTCTCAACCGGACTGAGTAAAATATTCAGAATAATTTCGGATAATCCAACCGAAATGTACATGTAGCAAAACTAGAAAATCAGGTTGTCCGCTGGACATTGTAATTGTTTGAAAAAAAAAAAGGGTAACGTGTATGTCTTAGACCCCAACGTCCCTTTCGTCCGTCGGGATAGAGACCATTATCCTCTAGCAGGACGAAACTGACCCTTTCTTGAACTGGACTTTCCCACATGCCGAGTTACAAGGAACAGGTTTAGAGTGACCACTGTTATTTTTTTAATACGAGGTAACCTGATTTTTATATAAAATAGAAAGGGTTTTTGTAGCGTATAGTATATTGTTCGACGATAAGGGATCATTTCTAAAAGGACAACTAGAAATCGAACCAACACGTAGCTTCAGATCTACGGGTTTATAAATATGTTATAATAAACAATCATAATAATAATAATTATTACTTCGAAATGATTTGAACATTATAATGAAGTAATCTTTTATTTTTATAAAAACATCATATATTTAAAAGTGAGTATTATCCAAAATATGGTTTATGGAGTTATGTGACACATCCTGCAACTGGGTATGAAAGATAAACTTTTGTATGTTAATTCAGACGCCAATTTTGAAATATTGATAAGAAATAATGATGTATACCTTGAGCAAATTGAAAACTTTGAATAGAGCAATAATAAACGGGAACTACTCGGGAAAACAAGAATTTTAGCTGCCTAATGAGAATGATAATTGGCTGAGACACCAGGAAAAATTATCAAATCATTAATAGAGGCTATGAATGTGGAGTCTGGAACTTTATTGAATAAATATTCCTAAATGCCTAAGTTGTATGATTGAATGCGAAGAAGAATAACAAGAAGTCCAAATAGAAACAAATGATACTGTACTTGATGAATAAAATTACTTGAATTACTAAAAACTGATGGCCAAGAGACTTTTCAGTTAATTCCTCCTAATAAAAGGATGGTTACTAAAATTTAGGTGAATTAGGACTTAATACTTACACTTATACTCTTAGTTTTAGACGCGCAAGACACAGTACAACTGTAAATAGGTAGTAAGCCTTGTATTCAGTTCAACTAGAGAATTTTATGGATACCAGCGAATCGAAAATGTTGGTCTAAACGTCTTGTTCAATATAAGCCATGCCATTTCTTCATTTGTTATCTTTAGACCATTTGTATATCCAGATAATATTTTTATGTGTTGTAGTCACAAATTAGGATTTTTCACAAATTGAGATCGAAATCTAGACACAGCTATAAAATCAGATACTTCTTTATTTCGCTTGCGTTTTTTTTATAAATATAGAAAACATTCTACTTTGAAATGAATATACTCTGAATCACTTTCATAGTTGGATGATTCTGGTACCAAAGGTTCCTTTTTCTTATAAGATGCGATTGATTTATACGGGCAAGAAACTCTGATTTCTTTTTCTGTGGTATTAACAACAAGTACTTGAGGAATATCAGCTGGTATGCCTCTACCATAAACTCATAAACGTTCATTATTATTGTATATGGAGAGGCTCTGTTTTCTAATAACTTTTTTCAGTCATTACCGTCTATATTCACGTTTTTCAGGGAACATAATAATAGGGATTTTAAGTTTAGAAAATTCGGAAGAATGTAGTGAAATACTCTTAACAAAACGTTCTACGATTGGTTATTTCTAATACATAACTCGAAAACTTAATCAAGTTTTTGAGTAGCTGACCTCAATCTTAACTGTGGTCATATTTACTCCAAATTTTAGACATGGTCAGATCCGGTTGTAAGCTGTGTACATTTGAACACAGTATGTAATATGTATCTAAAAATTGATTTCTCATTAATAAAATTTCATTTTATTCATTGTATTCAATATTTCTAAACCTTATTTTCTAATTAAAATCATTAATATGATTCCGATTTAAATGGACACACTATACAATTCAACATTAACGCAAGGTATTATTCGGGAATATATTTTTTGAAAGTCCTTAAAGGTTGACCGTCAAGAACCTGTTTAGGATATACAAAAGATCATTTGAGGGGATTAAACGGACGACAAAGAAAACGCAATTCGACTTGATATTGCCCAAAGGTCGTGGGAAAGACAACTACTGCTTCGTGGTCAGTTGAAAGATGTATAGGACAATAATTGCAACAAACTGTTGGAAGAATATATAGGGTGTTTTTATTCAATTTAACAACAATTTATTTAACATTAGACACTGTGTGTTTTTTAATTTCTTTTTATACGTAACACTTTTGATTTTTGCTGTACCAAGATTCCGTTGGATATAAATATAGTCATACTAATGTTATAAATTGTCTTTTTCCAAGAACTAGTAATGTCATTGGTCTCAGAACATTGTAACAGATATATGAAGAATGTACTTGCATGGAACTAGTCTAACAGGTTAGTTTTTAATCTTTAACTTGTTTCCGTTACCATACGGTCTTAAAATGGCTATATACATCCACCTTGAGTTGCAGCTCCAATTTTTTTCTTTTCGGCTTTTTGTTTTAGCTCTCTATATCTGTCAAGGTGATTATGTTAGTAGTGCCAAATTTTTCAGCTAAATTACCTATTCCATCCTTTCTGTCTTTCTGATACACTTTCCACCATCATGAACAGTGACGAGAGGTTCAAAATTACTACCATAGCCACGTAGGATAGCTTACTCGAATTCTGGAAAGGATTTAATCACTTAACCTTAAGCTAGTTCTGATACTGCAAGTCCAGTTCCATACCTTCTTACGGTGACGATATACATCCACCTTGAATTGAAGCCCAAATTTTTTCATAAGCTTTAGCTTTTTGTTTTATCTCTCTCTATATATCAAAGTGACTATGTTTGTATTTATAAGCAAACTTGCCTTTCAGCTTAAGTTCTATTTTCTCCTCTCTGTCTTTCTGCTACAGTTTTCACAATCATGAGCAATAACGAGAGGTTCAAAGTTAGTTCAATAGCCATTAAAAGGTATGTGTCTTGTTATACATAAACATAATAGCTTACTTGAAATCTGGAAAGGATGTATCCACTTGCTATTGAGCTACTTCTGATACTACAAGTCTAGTTCAATATATTCTTACGATGACGATATACATCTATCTTCAGCTGCAGTCCAAATTTATTCCACAACCATTTTTGTTTCCATGTCTATTTCACTCAACTATCAATAGTTTCTGATGCCTGATTTTAGGACATCTGTGGGCTTCAGTTTGAGACTATCTGCTCCATCCAGTATGCTTACAGGCGCCCTGTAAGGACACTCAAAAAAAACGTCTTAACAAAAACTGGCTAATGCATTCATCCGATCTCTTCTGATCATATTTTCTCAGCCCAATATTTTTTTGTTTTTTTACCTATTGCTTTCGATGTTGTTTAGTGTCCTTAGAATGACTATGATCCCTAATAGAGTATTCAAGCTTCTTTTTTGCTAGTTTGCTTTATTGAAATATCCAATAGTGTCCTGAGGGAAAGGCCAATCAATTTTTATTATAATATGTGATAAATCAACCTCGACAAATTTGAAAAAAGCCAATATATATTTGGTGTTTTTACACTCAACATATAGGGATATAAGAAGCGAGACAATCTCATAATAGGAGTAATTAGTTGAACCCCATCTTCTATAAATTTTGATATCCAAAACCTATAATATATTCCATCTGTTTGTCGGCGCGAATTTCTGTTTGCAAATAAATTTGGAAGTAGTTCTTTGCGTTCGTCTCTTCAAGTCTAGTCATCAACATAGGCCTCTCCCAGCACACAACACGAACAATGTCTTCAGAGAATTGTATTAGAATATAGTGAAGTAAATTTATCAAAGAGACGTGCCTCGCTTGGCAAAGTAAGTATAAACGACATTAAGAAGTTGCCAATTAGTTGAGTGTGTTGCCGCCAGGAACGCTAGGGAGGCTTCATTTGCATATCTAATATAGCTCTGTTATATAATATAAATGAATTGCGGGATATAGCCAGGACGACATCTTGAAACATTTCTGAGCTAAGAAGGTCAAGTGAATAAGGAATTTTATTTAGAAAATTTCATATCCGTACAAAGTTATTAGGTTTCATCTTATTCCACTTTATAGAGAAATCTTGGATTATTTCAGATTACTACCCACCAACGCGGAACGTTATAAATTTTCGTTGCTGGAGGCGAACGTTTCAAGACTTGTGAATAATATCGAAGTGCCAAAACTCAGTGGAAATAGTGAAAAGTACAAGATGGCGTCAATTTGGAACTCGGTAATTAGACGTTTCAGATTTTAATTTGGTCGTGCATCTTTGTCTTTCCGATTCATAACTTATTCAGAACTTTGAATGGTTTACTCTGATAAAAGAGGAATGAAGCGTGATTGGGAGCTTTGAGACGTGAATTTAGTAGAGAGAAAACATTTCCAAATGTTTATTACCAGTCGCTTTCGAGGAGTTCCTAATTAGTAAATTTCATTGTTATGATGATCATTTAATATCATAATTTAATTGTAAATTTGGAAAAAGAAATTCTTATTTGACCTTAATTTTTGATAATAAATAAAAATTAAGAATTGGAATCAAATCAATCAAATGAATTTATCCGTGGAAAATGGATATTATATAAAATATTAGAATTTTTAAATCCGCTACTGCATATAAATCAAATTCAAAATATATAATAATTCTGGTAAGAAATAATTTTCATTTAATAGATTGTTGAGTTAATTCAACGGTTATTACTAAAATTAATTTCGATTTTCATCAATTTTTCTGTTTTTTTCTTATGTGATCCCTATTTGAATTAGTTTTTTTTTTCAATGGAAAAAAATAAGCATTATCAAATAATATGAGTAGAACCTCCTATTTAAAAAAATATTGATGTCATAAATTTGACGTGGACTCACGTGAAATAGAATGAACTGTTTGACGTGTTTTTACATTTTTTTCGAAAACGAACATTGAACGTTTTATAAATTTAGTGCACTACTTCATCATAACCCTACATATTACGGTTAAGAAATGAATAAACTTATAAAGATAAATAAAAATTGAAATGGCTCCTGTATTTATTCCAATATATGTAAAGTTTCTTGCCGCAAACGATATAAATGTTGATTTTAATAAAAATATGCGAATGTTATGTGACAGGAAAATCTTTCTGTATATATGTAGAGGTGTAGCGCTAATTGTACTTTCGTAATGACGAAAGTTGTTATAAAATACACCCGAGCAAAGTTTGATTCATTCCCTACAAACTTCCTAATTTGAATTGTAACACAGACACCCCAGTTTATTTCTATAAATGTGCAAATTTAGGAGTGTATCTTCATACAATTATATCTGTGTAACAAACTGGGACCTGTTCATTTTTATTATATCAACTAACTTCTAACTTCAGGATGTTAGTTTTCCACACTAATTTCTCAACAGTTGGGTGAGTTTTAATTTGTGCAATTCCAGTTATGGTGGTCGTAGCTCTGTTCTTATTTTCGAACGTGTTTAAAATGAATTTGTTAGACACGGGAAAATAAAACGAAACTGTTTAAAATAAAGACTTTATAATTGAAGTAGTTTCATTTTTGTGTTACAGAGTATTGTTTCAGACATAGAAAAATCTAGGTAGCATTATATTATTGATTACAGAGTTAAATGGAAGTTTTGTTAGCCAAGTTTCCTCTTAAAAGTTAAACCAAAACCCATTAACTTTACTTACCTGTTTTATACTAAATGTTCCGACCAATAAACCTTCTCCCGCGAAAATTAATTCGGGGAATCTTTACATTTATTTCTTGACTACTAAACTAAATAGTGAGATATAAGGAACTGGCCCTTTGTGTTCATGTAGTTGTGTCTGTCTACACCAGTCCTTAAACAATCCAAAATATTCATAACTATATAAGCTAGAAGATCTGAGGATCTTCTCGTGATGTCCTGAAGCGACATTAAATTGGTAGTCGGTCTTCTGACCGGTAAAATACCACCTTCAGACTTTAATCATGGTAGAGGAGGATCCTTGCAGATTCTGCGACCAAGCCATGGAGACAGCAGTGCATATCTTCCTTGCTCATTGGAGCCAAAGCTCAGATACCTAGAAGTAGCAGTGTGAATTGGAACATAAAAACCGTAGAAGAAAAAGCCTCCGTTGGATGAAATTTGCATGTAAACAGAACAATGAAATGTATAATCTCGTAGAGTAGTTGGGAAGCCAAAATAATCCACAATTTTGTTTGAAAAGTGTTAATCCTCACGAGAAATACAATCGATTTTAGTAAATAAAAATGAAATCTGTCAGGGCTATTTAACGTTTCACACTGTGCTAATGCTGACCCTAACGATTTTTATTTAGCACAAGTGGTCAGTTTTGTTGAGAATGAAAACAAGTTCTCATTGTCGAGCTCAGTTTGAAAATAATAAGCTTCGTGGAACATAATTACAGTGCTTATTATAGTGAAACTCTTTGATATTATAAATGGTATTTATTATTATTCAAAGAAGTGATTCAATAAATGTCCCTGCAATATTTTCATAAATTCCAATTTTTTATCAGTTTTGTTTATGTATAAGTTTGAAATACTATTTCTTTTGTTACTAGCATTAATCTTGTGTGATAAGTTTTATTCTGAATTATCCATGGGAATTTCAATTTGATTAAACTAGACTCCCAGCAATTCAGCCTTCGGTTCTGTGCCTTGGCGAAGAAAGCCACATATACCTCTTTCTTTGATTTCGATATACTCTTCGCAGGATGTTCTCTCGAACAATCTAGAGAAGACCGCAGTTGAACAGTACTCATTTGGTATATTGAGGATCTTGCGTGATGACCATCATCTTAAAGTACTTTGCCGTATATTCGTGGACGTCTAAAGAGGTTATTAGTATCTACCATTCCAGCCAAGTCACCAGAATGTGCAGCAACAGCTTGACATAGTTATTCGTTGATATCTTCTGAACCTGCTGGATAAAGTTTTGTATCATCTCAGAAGTAATAACACCGAGTGACTTGCCTATGTTTGTTCCTATGCTTTTGGTTAAGTATGTCCAAATAGTATATATCTGAGATTGTGCTTACGAGGTTGAGCTTTGGAGTCTTTTCCATTTTCCCTGAGCTGCTTCAGTCTTGGACTCAAGTGTATACCAAACGGACACTTTTTTAGATCCAGGTTACTAGAAGAGTCGACTATTCGAAGAGATTTGGTTCTGTAGAGGTAGCAGTTGGGATAACGGTTACATCCTGAAGTGAGAGCCTCTAGTTGTATCTCAATTTTTCATTAAAAATGTTTAGACGATTGGATTATTCATTGTAGTGAGTATATTCAATCAAAATGAGTTGAGACTTTTCTTATCTCGTCTTAGACTGAAAATGGCTTGAAAAACTATCGAGACAACATTTAGGTTAGATCTGAAAGTCTGGTAAGGTTCCTGTCTGGTTATCCATTGAAACAAATTCAAACCAAGACTTATTCATGAAAATATATATAAAAAGGTCCAAGAACTAGGAAATTCCAATTATCAGACGAATTTTTGGAAGTCACTATCTTTTGAATAATACTTAAATATAATGTATTGAAAAGATATTTTTGATGTTGAGTTAATAATTATTCATTTTTCTATGATGTCTATAATCCTCTACTACTCTATTCACTTATTATCATCTTATCAAACAAATTTTTAACCGAATTCCGGTATAATATCCGTCGAAAAAAGTAAGTGCTTCTATCAAAAATAATAATTTCCCTTCACTACATCTTTAACGGGTATTCATTAAAACAAACATCAAAATAGGATATCGAAAGAGTGAGACCAACATACACCAGTCAAGATGTTTGCAAAAGCTATCTCTCTCTATCTCCATCACCGCCTTCGGAAAATAAGAAACGCCTTGAAAACGTATAAGGGAAATAAAGCTCAGGATTTTCCTAGAGAAAATCATTTATTTTTGACCTGCGCACTTCGTAGTTTTATGCGAATTACTCAAAGAAATATCAAGCCCATTCATCGACTAGTAGTTCATTGGCGTAGGCTATTGAGAATAACAAAAATGACTAAATATCGCGATAAACTTTTTTTTAATTAAGATGACGATGACGGTGACTTCATTATGGCTTCTATCTATAAGACACTTTTCCTACCTGCATTGTGTTTTGCATCCATTCGCTCCATATTTCTGTTTCTTCTTTATAAATAACTTTAATTGTTGTCGATTAACTCAAACGTACAGATACTAAAGGTGATCAGAATGAGTCAGTTATATGTTGCAATGGAAAATTCTTCGCTGTCTTCTGTTTGAGGTCGCTGTTGTATTTTTCTAAAATGGTTAAATTTTCTTTATTCAGCGAACTAACAAGAGAACAATCATAATAGGACTGAAAAGGGAGAACCGGATCCAGAGAAGACAAAGTCCGTCAATCTGCAGGTAAAGTCATGGGGTCGATTTTCCAACAATGAATAGGAGTTAATGGATATTTTGAGGAGCTTGACGATTCTTATTAGAAAAAAAGTATCGAACTTATTGAACTCTTTGTTGGGCGAGGTACTTCTTGGACCATCCTCATAAAGCGCACTTAAAAGGAAACAAATTTGGGAGACAGTTCAATCTTCACGTTAAAATTATATGAGGTCATTGAACATCCACCGTTTTAGCCTAATTTGACTATGTGTGATTTATGGTTATTCTTTAACCAATATTGATGTGGTCGATATTTGACGACGGAGGATGAGATAAATGAAGGAATTTATCAAAGATTTTAGTGATGAAAGCGTTTCAAGCAATAAAGTTGTAAAAGTGTCATATTATAATAAAATCCTTACATAGGAAAGCTCCTATTCAGTATTTCTTGAATAGAATTGATCCTTTCTTATTTTTATCTCAGATATACATATACAGAGTGATTCATTAGTGTGATAAAGTCACTAACTCCCTTTTTCTTTGAGATATCAATTTGAAAATTTACAGAGTGTTTCAGAATGTTGTGCCATATGAAAGTTACATTTTTTAAAAGAAGCACCCTATATTTTATTGTGTATTTGGAATCAACTTTCTCATTACAATAATACAAGGTTGTGATGTATTCTACATAGTATTTAAAAAGTTATAACCAACTCATAAAAATCGTAACAAATTGTATACCTTATACAATGTAAGAGAAATTTGAAATTGAAGATATTAGAAAATTATTAATTTCGTTAATATTCAATGAACCAATAGTGTGAATCAAAATACAAATATATTATTTTCTCGATTTTTTCAAATGATTTTGTGTGAGTATCGTAAGGTACTACCAACATACTTTTTTTATCCAGTATTTCCTACAATGTTTATGTACCTATATAGAATTATCTAACAATGAATTATGATTGGATATGATTTATTTGTCACACTCGTCAATCACCCTGTATACTAAGCACTTCGTACAATCACCAATGAATGGTGAATACAGTTTATTTTCAAAGTATAAAACTTTTTTATTCAACTCAAAAGATATGATAGAAGCCATAAGGAGTTTTTTGTTTTTACTTATTCAATCTGCACAATATGCAGAATTTTCACCCCTTAACACTAACTATTCTGATTGATATAATGTAACGTATTCCAAGTTGCATCATTTTGTATACTGACAACATAATTAAATTCAACAATTTCTACCTATTATCATTATCATAAATTCATAATTAAAACTTCTTATAATCTTGATAAAATTGGATTCATCTTCTATTTAATTTGAAATTTATAACGAAATCATTGGCACAATAAACATGAGTATTATTGAGACGCCACTGCTCTAACTCTTCCTTTCCTTTCTAAGCAAGATCCCTAGAAGGGTAGGATTATCATTTTAAACCAAAACCGCCTCGGGAATATTAAATTAAAATTATATGAAACCTGCCACTCCTGATTTCCTCGTTGCTGAGTTTTGATAGGGGGTTAACCATCCAAATAGCTTTTCTGCAATAAAATGAAGATTAAGAAAACTGAAATGTGTCTGATACGAGGACATAGAATATAAGCCTTAGTTGTAAGGTCAAGTACATAAAGTTTGAACATTTTTACACGTAAGCTATTCTGTTATCTGAACAAAAAAAAAAGAAAACACGTTTAATCAATAACAAACAGCATATTTCATTGAAGATTATGTAAAATACTAGGTAAATTGACTGAATAACAGTACTCTATGGAAATGTACTCCCAAAAGCTTCAAACTAACCGAATTATTCATAGAACAACACCTGATTTCAGAAAGAGAGCGTAGCTTAAGAATATTTAACATAAAAGATGAATAACTACTAGTTTTCCTCTAGGCTGAAGTTATAAAATTCCAAGCTGAGGTTATCCACTATTTTGAGTGATAAATTGGAAGGAAAAAAAAAAACATTACGTTCAATTGCTAAATTTACGGTCAACGCTGAAGCTCAACGATTCCGTAGAGGACAGTTCTAAGCTTGTATAGCATTGTTTGTCTACTTTGAACATGATGGCCCTAATGAAATTACTGTAGAGTAGGTACTAGAGGACGAGATCATAAGGATAACGAAATGGCTAAACAAACTGCTTCAATATCATTAACAGGAAATAATGATGTTACTGAGAGACAGCGATTGTTTCGGAATATATCATTTTTAGAGTAGAATTGCTAATTTAACTTATTAATTATTATTTATTTATTCCCGCTGCTGAAATATTTGTTAAAACAAAGAACTTTTGTTATTCGTTATAAAATTAAAAAAATTTCCTTTCTTTGGAAAATTTTGACCTTGTGAGGCTTGTAAAAAATTCAATTCGCCTCGAAAAATATTTAGCACTCTGTTTTGTTGTCTAAAAAATCATCAAAAATAATTACCTGAATCTATACTGACTTCATATCAAATTATTACTTCAGTTTCAAATATAAAATATTTTTTATAGATAAATCACCCCTCATAACTGTTGACATACCCTTCTTCTACAAAAAATAGGTTCACCGTGACCTCAAATGTATCAATTCTAAAAAAAAACGTCACTAGTGCGTCTCTGACCCCCAATATCATTTCAAGAGTGTCTTTGAGCCAACTCTTCAACAATTACAGATCCATGTAATAGTGGGAATTTTGATTGTATAGCTTTTCTCTGATAGATGTCGCTTATAATTGCTCTGTTTCAAGCTTTGACATTTGTGAAATAGAGGGCAGTATAATTCACTTGAGTTAATGAATTTACTTGTAATACGTTTATTTTTATTTTGTCTATAATGAATTAACTTTTGACCACCACATCTCTATATATCTATTATTTCATTAATCTTTGTTATAATGTAGACCATATAACAACAGATGGCACGACATTATTAGAACATTGTGCTAATTGTGAAATTTTCAAATACGTATTTATTATAACAAAAAGTCAGTTCAAATTCACGTTTACTTTCGATATCTGAAGACGATAACCCAGTAACACATTGTGATTATTAGAGTTGGTGCAGTGAGAACAGTAAATAGTGTTTTTTTTCTTATAAATACAATGAAGTTTCCATAATTAGATGTGAAACTTTGTATTTTGCCTAAATATTTTATTAAAGTAGCTATGGGCGCTCGACAAAACTAAAAACTAAACTAAACCGCGTGCGCCTAATCTCTAGGAGTTGCGTAGCTACACTGAGAAGAAGGTCATAAAAGAAAGAAGACTTGGAATTCCCAGAGAAGGTAATTTGGAATTCCCTGCATCAGGTGTCAGTTAATTAGGTGCGGAGGATTATTTTTTTATTGAGGAAGATGTTTGGGGAAACTTACACCTTTATTGAGTATTTTAAAATTATTAGATCATTATTTTTATACAACACCTGTTAATGGTATGTAGAACATCATAAAGTAGTTGCGAAAATTATATATAGAGAGTTAAATAACGATGTGTAATTATAATTGGAATAATGGAACGAATTAAAAATAATTTCAATAGGAAATTTTGGTGATTATATAAATGAGAATTTACGAGATTTAATTAATTTGAAGCAAAATTTCAATTAACAACCGCAAATATATCCAAATTTTGAATATTATTCATAATTATATAGATATTCATAATAATGAATCTACTGACCGCGCCAATTATATTTTCGTAAAGTCAAATTTTAAGCAATATTCAGCAGAAGCATTTTGTGTAGAAATACTGAATTTAACTTATAGTAAGATTATTGTCTTTTTCGGGTTACAATGATATTTCTAAAACATTCTAATCTATGTGTTAATAGCTCAAAATGGTTTGGTCTTGCGCTATTGCCCGTAATTTCAATTACAAGTATGTAATTACGCGTATTTTACGGAGCGATGGTGATGTAATAAAACAAACTATTTGTTATTTACAATGTTTATTTCACGTACCAATAACATGAATGTAAAATTTTCAACGCAAATGATGGGATGGTATAAAAATAAGTTTTCTCGAAATTATGCACTAAGATTGTATATCACAGTTTTTATTATCATTTTATGCTTAGAAACTAACCTTTTTTAACATTTAGTTAACGGTTTTATAAAAATTTGGTTTTTGGTCATTTTTTATTAAGGTTTGAAATTTTTCAATGTCATTGAGAAATTTTAGTACCTCATTCACAAAAAAATAAAAAATTCCATCTATACGCGATCGAAATGCATTCGCTGATGATTGGTCAGCTTATATAAATATTTCGTCAGTAATTTGATATTATAAAATTAAATAGTTTGTCGCTGTCGTAAGACCCATAGGTTGGGCCTATACAATGACAAATTTCTGACCTTTCAAATGTTATAAATGGTCAATCGAAATTCCTTACATGGGGTTCTAAGATCGCGGAGCCAAATCAGTTCCCCATCTCTTGAGATATGTTTCGTAGGATGTTTTCACATATGGAGAGATTTCGAGCTGTGTAGGTGGTTACTCTTGGCTTCTATTTTAACTATTCTAAAAATTCCTGCTTTGTTTATGGAGCCAGAATTTTTCACTCAAGAGGACGACACCTTCATTTGAGATGCTCCAATGTTTGCGTTAGATAACTCAGCATAATCACGCACTAGATAATCGATCAGCTTAAAACCATACGCATACCAGACTATGAGTCCCATACCTTTACACGGAGACGATGTAACCTCTCTATCGTTAGTGTCTATTGGTCAAATAGCGCTCTCGTAATCCATGTTTTCTGCTCAAGACTTGATTGAAAATGTAGGATTCGGACCTATATTTTAAGCGTATTACCGTTTTAATCATCATGAACTATCTGAGAGTTTTCACTATCTCATTTTTAATGACAGGGAATTAAGAGACATTAGAATATTGCTTTTATTGATAACGACACTTCTGAGATATCGGTGGTGCATAAAATTTATTTAATCACTTGCAAGACTCCACTTTAACTCAGATTACTTTTCAGAATGATATATTTCCAATATTGTCTAGCTCTAATGTTGGAATTTAACTAACTATGAACAATTAGATCTATAGGAACAAAGTGTCATCATATCATAATCATTTGTTAAGTATTGTTTGACCATTACTGTCGATTCTAGGTGTGTTTTCTAATTTCCGGTAAATATATTTTTGAAATATGAGGGAGTAATTAGCACCAACTTAATTATCATTACGATAAAATTTTCCATAACAAGCATTCAATCATATATAATTTTGACCTTGTCATGTCTACCTATTTGGTTTAATCTTCTTCTTTTCTACTATGAAGTATGGGATATACTAGAAGTAGGTCTCACATTAACTATTTTTTGTTCATTTACTTAAAAGTTTGTTTTGTGGATCTTAATATTACATTCTTCGCTCAATAAACATACGGATATTAAATTCGGAAGAAGAAATCTAGAATTAATGAAACCGTTCTTCAAGAATGATCCTTTCTGACATAAAATTTGTTTCGATCAGTTATTTCAATTATATTCTTTTCAACTACAACAGAATGCAGTGAACGTATATAAGGTTAAGTTGCTTTAAACTGTTTTTTCAATGGAATAATTGAATATTTTTTTATTATTTTTAGTTGAACGAAAGACATGGATATTATTATAAAAACAGGATTTAAGTCCATCAGCCATCAAATAAAATTTCAACCAGAAACTATGACCAAGGGTGAAAATCTTGTTCTTACTGGACATGTGAGCGAAGTTGAGGAATATTCACGAAACTTTGACAGCTTTTTAATAAAGTCTCGTTATTCGATAATAATTTATTTTCTATGATGTATAATGGCGTCAAAATTGTTGTGTTCTAACAACTAAGCTAATTAGTTAAAAGTCAAGGCAGTATTTTTATAAATAGCTATTGAAAAAGTAATATTTATTGAGTGAGTAAAAAGTTTATTGTATATTACAATAATGTCTATTTAAAATAATTTTATTATTCGTTAAAAATTTGTTATAAACAAGTTTAAAAGAATATAACTGTTTATTACAAAAAGTTTGATTATTAACTTTATTAAAAGCTTACAATAAATTTACAATTTCTTACAAATTTTCGTTTGTATTCTTAGTACTTAATGAACAATTTTCATGAGTAATAAAATATTTTTCATCCTTCACTTTCAGAATCTTTTTTATCAGAAATAATTGGAGGCTGTGAATTTACCAAAACACAACAAATTCGCAAAATATCGTCAATGCAGTGGAACAAAAATTGTGGAATTTTATGCAATATTTGATAAGTCCTTAATTCTTTCAACGTGAATCCTAACCATTGCAACACTGTATGTCTGTTGAGTTTCTTCACTTGAAAATTCACTTTTCCTCTCTAGAAAATGTGGCATAACCATTTGCACTTTCTTGTCACTTCAATCACTGTTTTAATATCTGGAAAACCTTTGTCTTCCAATAAATCCAACAACACTGACTCTTTAGTAAGCTGAGAATCTGATTTCCGTCCTCCAGCTACGTCAGATCTTAAGGATATAAAACCTCCAGGATTATTATCTACTTATACTAAAATTAATAATTTTACGAAAGATTTAAAATACTCCGAATTATTATTTTTGATAATAATAAGGTTATGGTACTACTTTTTTTTCCATGTAGCGGTTGGAAATTTATAAAATTTGCACCTACTTTTTCTCCTGGTATTTTTACGATTCACTACACAACAATTCTGGTGACCCATTTTTATTTAATTTATTATAATTGAAACAAACAAAAAAAAAATTTGAACGTGTATTTGTTTATAATTTCGGTTAAATAGCCTCTCGTAATGTTCAAAGTGACCACTGCCTTCCCACACAGCGAATACCACGAAATATTTTACATTTATGGGTTTCAGATGAAGCCTTCCGAGTAGGTAACAGTTTTTTACTTCTGTAGTAAAATAATATCTTAGAATGAATCGTTGTCCGCTTAGATTAGATTTTTATGAACAGGAAATCACATGGATAAAAATTTCTACTGTTCTTTTGGTAAATACAAACCAAAATTAGTTGCAGTATATAGCAGTTTACAAACCAAAATTGATCACAACCACTTTACAATGTTTTCTCTCAATAAAATTGTGAATGGTCATATTTCCCAATAGTCCCAGTGGTATAACTTATTGTAAATAATGATAACAAACCAACTTAGTGGGTTCAATTTTGGAAACAATATACAGAACTTTTATTTGCTTGATGGATATTGAAATTTTATCATAGAAAACCCAAGGTTATTAACTTTCAAGTATTCCTTTTTGGCAAGTGTATATCAGAGGAGTATCAGCGCTGGGAGTCTTTAACTAGTATGACTTTCAACTGGTTTTTAAGTCAATGATCGTCAAAGTTACACATCGATTGATTGACGCAGGTCAATAGGTGAGTTGAGGAACAATAAGATGCGTTCTAAAGTGGAAAATCCCCAGTTGCTAAAGATGATATAATACGTATAATATGATCAAACAATCACTTATTAACAATAGGTAGTCTCACAGGAGATACTCGATTATTCCTTTCAAGGATTTTTCATAAAATTTGATAGACTGTACATTTTATTTGTCCAAGAAGTGGTTACAGTCACTAAAAATATCTACTATCTACTATCCTTTTCCTGTTTCAAGAGTTGAGAATAATTCTATGTTATTGGCAATATACTTTGCAAAATTAATGCATACGTTTGTTCAAAAATGATTTATGCAGCTGAAACTTTATGGTATCGCTAAACAGTCATCCGTGTTTCAATTTATAAAAGGTAAAACCCGCGTGTCCGTCAAATTGCTCTAAATTTCGATGCCTCAATTGGAGAATATGGAGTCGAACAAACTGGTTTAAATAGAATGGTAGACATAACGTTGCCAGATCGCCAGCAATTTGGAATGGAATCTGTATTTTAAAAGTTGAAAATAATCATAAATCACCGAAAGTAAAATGTTTTACAATGAAAGCAGTTTAAAGTCGATACTGTTCATAACGCACTTGTACAAAGTATGTTTTTAGAGCAATATTTTTGATCTGGAAATGAGTTTAAACGAGCTCAACATCTTGAAATTTATCCAAGCTGTGCGAAATTTTGTTTTTGCAATTAATATCGTCAAACGCACACATTTGATAAATTTATCACACAAAATTCGAGCAGTAGCATTGCCTAGCGCAAAGTAATATAAGTGAAAACAAAGTAATTTATCAAATAAATAGAGTCTATTGTTACCCAACGTTGTATTTTACGAAATATACATCCAAAATATGGACTTGAATTTATCATCTTCTATCGTTTTGCTCTTAAAATGCTGGCTGGTTATTGTTTTTCACACCCTTTCGTAGCAACTACGTGGGAAAAGATAAATGCAAAATACGCTTGGATAGAAATTATACTTAGAAATATGGAATCATTAATAATTTTGTATTAAATGTTGCACTATTTATTTCCATTTATTTCCACTTTTGGCTGAGAATTTTAAATATTATGTACTTCATCTTAATATTCTTATCAACACTCGACATCTATACAGGTGGCGACCGATTCTTAAAAAAAAATCGAAAGAAAATGTATTAATTGAATTGACTGAAAAATGTATAGGAAATCGTCTCAAATTACTAATTTTTCGTGATATTCACATCGTTTTTCACTAGTACATTGGAAGAAATCTGGAACTCATCTAAAATATATAACTTTAAAATAAGGGTAGGTACTCTTAGTCCAAGCTACCAAGGTTTTCACCTCCGATTTCCATGAACCAGCATCAATTTTAATAAAATCTTGACATCATGTAAAGAATACTTCAAAAAGTAAAATCTACCCTGAATGTTTCTTTGAAAAATCAATAGTTTTTTAGTTATGCGTGATTGAAAACTTCTTGAAAAAAACCATGTTTTCAATCGATTTTTTATGAATAACTCAAATACTTTTAATTTTATCGGAAAAAGTGTAAGAAACAAAAATGAAGATTAGATAAAAATAAAGAAAATGGTTTTCTTAAATTTGCTTAATATAAATAGGCTCATTACAAATCGAGTTATGATATATTGAAGGTTAAATATTTTTATCGAATGAAAATTTTCAAAATTCAACGTCGAAAACGGAAACGGAAAACGGAAAAACGGTCAGCTTTTCGAAGTAATTGCATCAGACTTTTTTCAAAGTACTTTTAAGAAATTTCAAAATGAGAGCTAGTGGAACTCTCTAGCATAAAAACCAAGAAAGTTACAGCCGAAATAAGATCGATTTATATTTTTTTTTGTAGGAAAACCTTCAATTTCACCCTTTCAATAGTACCCAAATTGCAATAAAAATATAATACTGTGATGATTTATTTTATTTACAAACTAATAATGATTTCTGAAAGTTTGAACTATTTAGAATGCATAATTTCGGAAAAAATTGAGTTTAAAGTCGAAAAATCATTTTCAGAATTTTTAAAAATTTCTAATTTTTTTTCAAAATTTCTGAAAAACTATAAGATATACATAAAAGTTGATAAGGAATAAAAAGTCAGTATTTTTTTACCAAACATTTTGCTTTTTCCAAATTTTATGTTACTTCTAAAACAACTGAGATTTGACTTCGACAACGTCGTTGAATCGTACCATAACATATAACTGATATCATTTTCGATCCCTTTAAATGTTGCCCTTTCAAAAATAGAGGGCTAAATAAATTTAAAACTCATATGTTATAAAATTCCATATAAATCTACGTTTTGAGCGACTAATTTCCTTAAAAATTAACCGAGATATGGCCAAAAAACTGAATATAGGGGTTGAAAATTTTAAATATGTAATATTCAAGTTAAAAGAGTTTAGGTTAGGTTAGGTTAGGTTAGGTTACAGCTACCGTTTCATTTGGTGGAACTTGAATGGAATTGGTTTGGTTTTCTTGCCCAAAGACCTAATTGTTGGATCCAAAGAATACTGAAATGGTGATAAAACCATACCTCCAACAAGATAAACAGATAACCTGAAAATATTTAAAGGAAACTAAAGCCACTTGATAAAGTACCGAGAAAAGGGACAAAAATTGGAGGGACTCTTAAGCTGTAGCTTCAAATTTAAGACTCCTATCAACTCTTGGATCTAATGACTTCATTAATTAATGAAAATTTCTTCTATTTTATGAAAATAAAGCGATGTGCAGATAAATAACTACACTGTATACATCAATGGGAGTGTACGAAAGAAATCCTAGATAAAAAATTGTGACCAGAGAGCTTTTGATCAAGAACCGAGGGCAAACATTGGAACAGCAATAGAAAATAAAGACAATTAAAATGCAGAGTCTCTCTAATACTTTTCTTCAACTCCTTTTGTTCACGGCTGCATTGTTCCTTACATGCATTTAGCTATTTTATATGTGGACGCCCTCTTCTACTTTTTACGCCTTCAAAAAAGGCCATTGCTAGAAGTGTTATGAAAAATATGACAAAATCTGGAGATTATGTCACTCATGGTATTCACTAAGCAAAAAACAGTTAAGTTGGTGGGGTCATTTACAAAGAAAAGAAAGTGAAGAGCGTATGGAAAGCGAAAATATACAAAAACGAAAAACTATATTTGAGAAAACACGCACCACAATGTTGTTTATGTGGATCCCACTTTATATATCTAAAATGCTATCATGAAAAATGAATTATTTTCCATAAAATATCATATAACTCAAATTCACTGGTTTAATAGAGAACGAGATAGTCTCTATGACAACCCCGCAAACCCAAAATGATTTTTTAGAGTTATAATTGAACTGGGAACTGCACCGTAAACTTGCTTGTAATCTAAAGTAGTTGTTTAATAAAATACTCCCGAGTACAATACAATAAAAACTGAGGTTGAAATTGTTTAGATGAAAGTTTGCTTATTACTTTTCCCTACATGGATTCCATAAAACGAAACTTTCCAAATTAAAACTGTGTTATAACGCCCTGATCTTTTTGTTTATTTTTCGGAGTTTTTATTTATCCTTGTTTTCTATCATAGAGAAATATAATCAGCTTTTTAGATAACTTGCAAAAATTAGTAGAATATAACTGAGCTGACAGATATTGAATACGAATGTTGTTATACTCAGAATTGGAATGAGTTATTTGTGAAGATTTCTAAATTTTTAGATCAATAGTATATGAAATTTTCTAAAAACATCGCATCCCAATGACAATGACATCAGGAAAATAAGGCTTTAAACCCGTGTTTCCCAACGTGGATTCCACGCCCTACAATAGGGCAATTCCAACATGAACTCGACACGAGTTTAACTCTTTTGCTCTGGGCCATTTAAATGCAGTGCCCAATAGAAAAAAAAAGGAAATTCTCAATTATTAGAGTACATCAAGCTGGTCTTCCTATGCTTTGTTGACCTAACCTAGGCTAGGTAAACCTCAAAAACGTTATATGCATTTCATAGAAACAGACGAAGTTCCAATAACGACAGGAATTAGGCAGTGTGGCAGTTCAATGCTTCTCAACCTTGACTAGTTATCATAACAAATGGAGGACGATATTCATGGGAAGCAGCGAGTTCCGATTTGTATGCTACGCAGATGATGCTGTCTTCATAGGAGAAGACTAAAACAATCTGCAACGAATGCTTTTCAGATTCAACCAAATGGTAGAAATCTATGACAGCTATATTGAAACTATAGTATTAAGTAATAGGAACATCTACGGGGAAGATACAAGCTTACAGGGCCGCCAGAATCTCCGAAAGTTTGCGCGACGTTTGGCTCAGCAAATTCATGTCTACCTCAAGCAAGATGTGTATATATATCATAGCTGTATGTCGTACATTAATCTAAGCAGCTGAAATGAGAGTAGATGCAAGTAGGACAAACAACAAACCAAATAACAAAGATGAAAAAACTTAATAGCGTAACCCTCTGGTACAGAAAACGCAGCTCCTGTATTAGACAAGCCTTCGACAAGAATTGAAAGACAAGCCATTTACCAGAGAATTTGCGGGCAGACTTTCAAAGAGATGGGCCGAATCATGGACTGAAGAAATAGTAGAATACAGGGCAAGATCTAAAATAAGCGGAAGAAGAAGGCAAATAACTTATATTAATAATATCATCTCTTTAGAAAAATAGATTTGATTTCTAAATCAATCGTGGATTATAATTTGGCTCGTATGAATCACCGGTAGTCGAACCAAAGGTGCTACTCTAAAAAGTTTAATAGTAACTCTCAATATTTCCACGAGTATCTCTACCTGTTTCATTTCCTGTAGGTTTTTCCAGTAACATTTCTTTTTTGTATTGAAGACACAAATAGAATTACCTAAGTACTTTATCGTGCTTTTCTTTGACATCGACGGCATTTTTTGCAAAATCTAAAAAAGTTTGCGATGTTGGTTAAATTCACGTCGGGCAGAGATGTAAATTCAAGTAAATGAAGTCGCAACGCCTTGTTTTATGAAGTATGAGAAGAGAGACATTTTAAGTAAAACATAGGATTAGAGGTTTTAAAACCACAAGTTTGCAGAATTAGGTAAGTTCTTAACTAAATCCATGCTACATGCCATATAAGAATGGATTAACATAAACATACAGATAAAACTAACTACAGCTTTCTTAATGATTTATGTAGAAAATTTCGAATTACATCGTCGACTTTAAGGTGATTATATAGTTTGATAAGTTTCTTCTGTTTACAATATTTCTGTAGTCTTTATGAAAGCAAAATTTTCACTTCTATTGGCAGCCTTGGGGGTATACGTTAACATTAATATTCCACGGTTCTATTTTACTACAAATTATGAACGGAATCGAGCAGAATTCACGGAAATTGTATATCTACCGCAAAGGCTGTGCTATTAAACTTCTTGTCAGAAAAAACCAAGGAAAATATGAAATTAATACGAGAGATACGATCTCAACTTGAGGATATCAGTCGTTGAGAGATCCTCACTGAAATTTCAGCCATTTTGATCACTAATTTTTTGTTTGACAATCGTATAAGTGAGTTGATGTAGAGATGTGGATATTCTGCATCATCATTCACGACTGTATATTTTGGGCAGCTGATTTCAAACATGACTATATCAGCTTGACTAACGACAAGAATATGAAAAGGTCAAAAACTGCGAAACCGTCGAAATCAGATGATGAATGATGAAGATGAATCAGATGTTTGCACTTAGAAATACAAATACGGTCAAGCCAGTCAAGGCAATCGTTTTTAGAGATTATGTTCATCGACTTTTTTGAAAAAAGTGAAACAATAATAGGTGGGTATTACACATTGATATATTCGCCTTGTATATCTTCCATTCTTGTTATTATTTTCTTGATTATTTGCATTGAATACGCTTTCTTGCGCATCTTAGGTTGTAGAAGATATTCTTGACTTAATAGATAACATTTTTGGTTTTTTTCTAGTATGTTTATCATCAGAAGAAACACTAAAATAGCCTGAAACAAAGTCATTGCAAGAATATCTTGAATGGCTCATTATTGTCTTCGTCTGCTACAATTGTGTTAATTTTTTTGTTTTTCTCAGAAGATTATTACTAAAGTCACTAAAGTCACTAATTCAACTTATACCATTCACGATATGCAAATAACTAGTTTTCTTCTGAATCAATAATTTACGAATCATTACTTAATGAAGTAAAGGATAAAATTGCAAAATATGACCGCGTTTTTGCTAAATAATAATCTTAACACTCGATATGAATATAATAATTGTAAGTTAAGTTACATCTTAAGTACATCTTATAATGATGAATAGAATGAGATTTTTTTCCAGAATACTCTGTATTTTTTGATACTTTTTTATTTACGTGTAAATTGAGATAATTGATTTCGCCCACAATATATTCCAATCGAGTTAAATGCTCCTTTGTATCTTCTCGAGTCAATGATTCACCGAAGTAAACATAGCAACCGGCTGTCTAAAAGAGTTTCTCTCCGCTCTCTCCAGATCTCAGAGGGAAAGAAAAGGCGGTGCGCGACGAGAAGAGTCGATGAAACAAGGTAAAGAAGTATTGAGTGAAATAGCCCCTGAACATTCGCGTTAGCTGTTTTGGGGTCGGCGTATACCCTCAAATGTTTTCTCCGCGTCAGCAACGTATTTAATAGGTTTTTTCCTCTCTTTTTTTGTTATGATTTCAATGGATATTCTCATCATGAACAACATACATCTACAATAAAAATATCGAGATAAGAAAGCATCTCATTTATACACATACAACGAATATCGTTCAACAAAACCAGAGAAATTGATAAAAATACAGGTCCGGACCGAATCCAAATAGAGCTTTGCCAGTCCGGGGCTGAACTGAGTAGATTCCCAGCGAAACTAAACGAGACTAGTTGAGGTCTGTTGAAATTAAAGTTGAAATAGATACTAAAAAAGAAAAAATATGAAGGGGAAACAAATGTATATATAAAATAAAGTCCCAGGAACGTGGAAGAAAAAATAGACAGAAATACCTAATAAAAAAAACAGGAATATGTAGAAAGAGAAATGACATGCTATAATATAATAATTCAAAGAATCGAAGATAAGGAAAATAGGAGTTATAGAGAAATAAGAGGATATGTCCAAATAATAACGAAAAGAATAGAAGTCGAAGTAAGCTTGGGAACAGATTTAGTAGAATGTAACAGAATAGAAGCCTTTCAAACAAGTGTTCGAAAGTGCAAATTCTATTCACCGATTTGAAACAAGTATTCCACAGTTTGAAAAGGAAAATTACAAAGGACGGGGGAAAACTGAAAATTTAATAGTTGATAGGATTGGTGAAAACGACCATGTTAAATTTCAGGGGAAGGGTAATTACTACACTGTGCAATTTGATTGTCATCATTTCCCCATGGTCTAAAGAACGCCATATTTCTATTTATTTAAAGAAATTTCTGCATTAAATGAATCTCATCGAACGACCCCACTGCTTATCGCAGACTGTCTGGCAGGAATATTTCGAAGAAATTGTGTACATTCGCCTTCCGACAGCTTCGGCCAATAGAAATGCATTTATATTTTCGATTCGATGTTTTGATTGGTAAACAGTGGAAATAATCAGTCCACGGGCTGACGGTTTGTTAGATGTTTACCGTATTTTATACGGGGAGTAAGCATTCTTCTTCATTTCTTAATTTGGTATGAATGTCGTGTGTATTTATGAAATATTGTTCCTCGCATAATTTTCTTCTGCAATTGATAATGGAACAACTATACCATCTGAGGAATTTGAAATGCTGGAATCAGGCAAGGTGATGAACTCTTGTATAATTACGAACATTATTTACATTTACAGTTGAAGTTTAGGATACTTTTAAATATCCAAATTTTCCGCTATAAAAACATATAAATATTCAAAAACACTATTTCTAGAAGTATTGGTAGCAGTGGGAGACAAGCAAAATTTGCTGATTTTTCTGTATCGATTTTCAATTTCTCTCGCCATGAGTTGAGTCTCAGTTCGTCCCTAACAGTCATTGCTCAGGTTTCAGAGGCATACAAAACAACTGGCCTTAGTACTGTACGATAGATCCTTTCTTTTTTGCGCCTGCTGAGTAGGCGGAATTTCAGCTTCCTATGGGCACTGTGATACGCCTTGTTTCCAGCTTTCACTCTCTCCTGTATCTCCAGTGCAGTCTCATTGTTTTCAGTTATGAGACAGCCAAGGTATTTGAAGTTGTGAAAGTGTAGTTACCTTCCGTAAACACTGCCGTGTTTGCTGCACGACATGAGTATGTACTTCGTTTTAGCTTCGTTCACACTGAGCTCTGCTCCATTGGATTCTTCATTGAATGTCCGTAAGTCCTCTCTAAGCTCTATTTCCCTTCTGCTTAGCATCGTCCTCGTACACAACCTTCTGTTTTAAGCGGTTGGGTAGGGTACCTCCCAGGTTGGTCTGCAGCCTCCTAAACATTATTTCCAAAGTCAGGCTGAACAGCATACAAGAAAAAGCATCCCCTTGCTTGAGATCTCTTCTGACGTTGAAATAGCGTGATGTCGTGCCGGCTATCTTCACCTTGCAGTTGGTGTTGCAAAAGTTCATAACCTACCCTTTATTGTGTAACGAAAACAGATGACGAAGCTAATTTAACTATCGCAATAATTCATAGCTACTGCATAAGAAGATTGGGGTTGAATTCGACACACGTTGCGGTTATCTGCATCTGAGCCCTCTTCTAATCATTAATAAAAATGGGCATAGAAATAATAATAGCTGAAATTACTTTGATTTAGAAAAATTCTCTCACATTAAAAAAACTATTTTGGGTCTGCGTTTAAGTATTGGTAATTTTTCGAAAAAAATGATTATACATTTTAGTGAAAAAGTAAAAGTATCAATGCGGTTATTTTTTTTAAACTTACCTACATAATGTTCTGTTATGTTAACAATAAATACCATGCTGTGTATAATTAACAAACAAAAAATTCAAAATTGATGGCTGTTCAATAAACCGGAAACGGTTATTATTTCATGAATCTATAAATTGTTTCATACTTAATGACATGGATTCATTGTTTTCATTGTTATTATTGATTATAGGTATACCCAAGTTTCGGAAGATTTATATTTTGAAGTTCGTTGTACAGATGAACACATGCTGCGCTGTTATTAAAAATTGGTTTTACTTTCACCGCTTAATTTTTTATTTCGAAAGGAACAGTTTTTGTTGGATACTTATATTATTTTGAAGAACAATAGAAAAATGAATATACGTTTCAAACTATCCATCAGCATATGTATATATTTATAAAATAATGTTTTGTAATCACCACAGTATTATCTGTAGATATAAAATAGTTTGTAGTGAATATTTCTACATCGCTCCAAATTGTTATTTATGTTGTTCTCTATGTAATCTCCGACAACTGTTGCTATGTTTACCAATACATCACTTCTTCACTCTGATTATAGTACTTGCATTAAGACCTAGATGAGTTGCCAGTCTTCTGATAGACCAGCTTCTTCCAATTTGGCAATAATGGCAGCTTTCTGGATTTTAGTTAACTGATGTGGCACTTCCACTTAAACTGAACTTCAATTAATTATTGAATTATCTGTCACTGATGATGACAGTGACAGTAAACAGAAGTGTACTAGTATAATGATCCATAGTGATTTTATTCTTGCTGATCATCACATCAACAACACACAAGGAATAAAATAAAAATTATACTGATTACAAAAATTGGATCTGACCAAAAAGTAGCAACGCAACGGATAGTTTATTGCAAATTATAAATAGTTTTTTGCTCAAAAATGGATTAAAAACAATAAAATTTTATTTTTACTATATTCCTAAAGTAGGTAATTGAAAAATGTGAAAATATAAACTTTACTTGTTGTGATTAAAAACTTTTGAAAAAATATAATCAAAATTGGTTATTAGGAGTCAATTAAAAATCAACTATTTTCATGAATATATTTATTATAATGTTGAAGTTAATTGTAACGATTATTTAGGTTGGATTGTGTCAAATCGCAGTTAATTAAGAAATCCATCACGGCCTCTTGGCGTAGAACAATTTTAAAAAGAAAAGATTCCTCCTCGGGGAAGGTGAAGATCTAATTTAAATTGCAAGTCTTAGATCGCTAGATAAGTTGATCTAGATTAATTAATGAAAGTATTTTCCGGGACCAATTTATCTTAGAATTAAGATTAAGATGTCTCAAAATGTCTTAGTCTTAATTTGTCACTCTCTCGCTCCCGCCTGCTACTCCGCTTCTTTTCCAAGTTCTTTCCCTGTTTCTTTGCAACGGCGTTCGCCATTGCCTCCAAGGCCTCCGTATTTGAATTGTAAATGAAATTCAATGGGATTTATTGATTTTTCTTTCTTACTGAATTTGTTTTTGGGCGGCGCTTCGCTATTCTCTGGCTTTCTTATTTAACCGGAACTCGTCTTAGGGATGAAAATCTGAAAAGAGGGAGAATTGCATTATTAAATGATTGAAACAGTTCAATTTACGTACAAGAAATAAGATACTGGTCTTCAATCTAACATTGATATCATCCGGAGTCGCAAATACCTTTTTCATTGTGTTTAGCTTGTCGGAATATCATTTTCTCTAAATAATGTTGAGATGTATTAAAAATATCCAAGCGGATTTTTCTCTTGGATTTTTAAGCGCATCCTGCTTATTTATAGGATATTCTAATTTGCAACGAATCAGTATTTATTGTGAAGTAAGAAAAACAAGTAATTTAATAGGTCAGATTATCTACGGCCAATTATTTTTTGCTTCTCATTGATTGTGTGGTCTAAAAATTGTTAAAAATCCATTAATATGTAAATGATGAATAAGGAAGCCTAATATATTTTCAAATCTCAAATAATTTTACAACGCTGATATTACATAATTCCTCATCTCAAATATGCGAATAATAAATGCTGAAAATGCTAATAGGGACAAAAACATTACACTGAAGTTTATTTAATTTGAACTACAACTTTAATTAAAAGAATACTAACATTTGAGCTTCTCTACTTTGTATATTGACAGAATTCATTGATATTTCAATGGATATATGCCAAAATGATGATTTTTTGATGAATCGATGTATAAGATTTTCGACTAGTCAACATTCCAGCCTAATTGGATTATCAAATTTTTTGGATAGCTTGTTTTCTGTAAAAATACTTTGTAAATAGTAACAGAGTTGTACACCAGACATAAACTTATTTCCATGAACTTTTAATAGCAGAAATTCCAATTTTCAATGACATGTGAGAGTAATTCAAGTGTTATTTTTTCAATACCTCCAATCTTTCAATAGTAGCCGGTATATCTATACAGATTTTGAACTTCATAGCTTCAAAGTCCCCAAAGTCAAGAAGTTTGATGGGACATGATCTAGAAGGTCAAAAGCGTGAAATTATCTGTTCATCTTGATCTCGCAGTAAAACCATGGTTTCAAAGGCCATTTGGCAAGTGAAGCAATCTTGTTGGAATCAAATTTTGTCTAAACTAAGATCAATTTCGGGTATTAAATTATCTTTAATCACATTCCAGTCTAATTCGAAGACATATTGACCGATTATTCCACCGGCCTATGAACTACACCAAACAGTTGTTTTGTCTGAATTTATTGATTGATTTTGTTTATTTACGAAAACATTAACCCAAGAAAGGGCTGGATCGGTGAGTACAATTTTTGACTAAAGAGTTAATCTTATTTATCTTATCAAGAGACCCAAGTCTAAAGCGGAAACGATTTGGAAGATCGTTCGGTTTCAAGACTTACACTTCGTGTATGTTGATTGCTTCTAAAGGAAAATCCTTACAAATTACTGTCTTTGCGTACACTCTACGCCACAGTCCCTATTTTTCTCCGTCAAGTGCTAAATTACTGCCTTTACAGCGAATTGCGCCTTAAGTTGACCGTTTATGAGCAACATCCCAGCGTTTTCTCATAAATGTTGCATCAGAACAGGATTCAAACTTCAACAGCATGTTATTCTTTTTCTTCACTTCTTCTCAGGTATGTGATACTTCAATTATTTTAAAAATTCAAATGTCAAACATAGGTAAAGTCAAAAAAGTCGCAACTCCTGAACCATATAAGGCTTGCTAGTTTCCTTTGTCGTTTTTATCGCCATCGCTTATTTGGAATCTAAGTGTTTCATTTTAGAAATAGACGGCTACAAATATTTATATCTCGTCTTCGGATTCAATTCTCTCAAACAATGAATATTCTCATGCATTTACTAGACGTAATTAAAATTATACTTCCAGTTTGCAAACGACTAAAAAGTCTATTAATATATATTTTAATTTCAATTCAAGAAGGCACTGACGCTGCTCTCTTACCTTTATTACTTTATGTTAATGAGTAAAACGTAAAAAGCTTTTCTGAAGCTCATTTCCATAATGAGAATTTCGGTTCTCCTTTTTTATCCGAGTTAAATCAAACTAGAAGTTGGTGCATATCTAATTTCATAATGATCCTATGGGACCCATTTCTTGAGAATACTGGGCGGTAACCAGCTTAGAGTTTAATCAATTAAAGTGTACTATCAAGCAGTATTTTAGTTAGTAGTCATCTAGAGTGGTTATAAAGTCGTTTATGTGACGAAATTTTGAAAATTATTATTTAAAAAGTGCAATGGTAGAAATCTTCACGCGTTAGTCTCAAAAAGCTTTAGATAATGTTTCAACTTGCTGCTTGGATTCATTCTTTTATACTAGAACTCGGAGGCCCTTTCAGTTGAGTTGTTTTGAGAAAAGTCTCCAATTGACTTAGGAAAAAGTATGCAATGAGGGATTCATTTTTTTTCACACCTGATGGTGATATTCTGAAAGATACCAGTTCACTTTTTACTTTCTTTACCTTCCCCAACAATCTTATATTTCTTAGTGAATTGTCTCGTATTTTGACATATATTTGTGGCAACATAATACACTATCAATAACGATATTTTTTCCAAAGAAGTTTCTCGATAAAACAATATTTCTTCACCAGCCGCCTGCCCAGGGAATTTCAAGCTGTCTTCTATTGGAAACTCCGAATCTCTTTTATAACCTTCGCAATTTCCTAGCGCCATGTAATTAACCTAATCATCTTCGATATAATGTAGCTTACTTAAGGAAAAACCAATATACTTACGTCTCTCTTCCTTCCACAATGTTCCATGACATCCTCTCCAATTTCTTAAGTCTTTTTTAGCGGAGTTAGTTAGAGGTGCTTGGTATATATGCTTAGTTTAAATTTGCTTTTTGTATTTACTCAAGTTTTGCAGCGACCTTCGCCTCATAGTGTCTCTAATTGCTCTCATTAACAAATTAATTGAACGTTGATTATTATTGAGCTACACCTCCACCATCCTTGATCTCGTGGCGACCACAAAATGTGCATTTAAAAATACGTAATACAGATACACAATTCTCCGTACAAACTTCCTCAATAAAATTATGATCCGTCCATACCTGACCGACCGATACATCACCCAGAAAATTCCAAGTAACCTTCTTAATGACCTAATTAAATTAATCCTCCCTGTTAAATCTGATTCAGTTTTTGGGATAAACCAATATAGTTGCCTCCTATCTTTATCATCTTGTTCCGTACTCACACTATCAATCAATTCTGTCTTGAAACAGCGAAACGATCAGATTTCAAAAGCCTAGTTCTTAGCGAACCTACGCCGTTTCCAGAGATTCATCTCGCGCAACGTAGGTCAATATTTTGTTGTGTATTGTATATAAGTTCATAATTCTAACGCTACTTAATTTGGTTAAGCTACTGACTGATTCTGTTAAGGATGCGAAAACCATTTTGATTATCTACAATTTCTTCAAAAAGTTTGACAAACTTTCTGAATAATTTGAACAGGACTTTTTTTACACAATGCATTTCTTTAGTAATTTTGTTCCTTTAGAGATCTCGACTGGTGTTTCAATGAAATAAAATGCTGCAAAATAAATTGAATTTATAAAATTATTTATATAATTAATTGAAAACAGAGTACTAATACGAATTTTCATAATTTTTAAGTCATTGATAACCTATATCTTTACAATTTACTAGAGGTATATAAAAATTTATTACGATTTTCCCACTTGAGCTACAAACTTTCAGTAACCGCCCTCGTAAAAAATACATAACGTTGTAATTCTTCCATTCGTGGATAATTCCAGAGATTTTATGTAAAAATGAATGCCAATACGCAATACAAAAGTTATCGACGCCCCTATACGCCACCCACCCTAATTTTTTTCAACTTTTTTCATAAGTCAGCCAAACCAATAAGAAGCACAAACAAATAAACGAAACTTAAAAATTCCAACCCAACACTCGGTCACCCGTACCCTAATTGGACAGAAAAGAATAACGTTATAGAGATAGAAAGAGACGTAGTAAAACGTGGCAACGCGTACAAGCACATGCTCGATTTTATTCGCCAGACTATTTGTAAAAATGCCCTTCTTTTATTCGTTTCCCCTGCCTGAGCATTTTTAAAACACACCCTTATTTGTATATTAGGGTGGGGAAAAGGTCAGCGCTGGAAGTTCGAGCATCGATATTTTCTTAGGTAGTTCTTCTTATTATTTGTTCCGGTTGGGGAACGGCGTAGAGGGAGGTTAATTATGAGGGCTTGTTTGCGAATGTAATTAACATTATAGAAGGGTTGAAAAATAAAAAACAATTATAATGCGTGGAACATAATATTTCTATGTTAACAAAATTCGTCCTTATATTCATGAGGAAGATTTTTTTTACCAATATTCATTATAGAAAATATTAAAATTGATATTTACACCGTGGCTTATTATTTATTGTTGTTTTTGGGTTAACAATGAAAAAAATAAAGATTTATGACGAAAACTAGTTATTTAAAATAGTCTACTTTGAGATTAATACTTTTGAACCCATTTTGGAAGGAATTTTTCCACAAATTTCTTGTGGCAAACAAATTGTTGTATACCAATGAATACCAAAGAACAACCAGCCATTTGTTTTGATATGTTTCTTCCATGAACAACTTTTGTTCAATTTGAAACACAATTCACATCACAAAACTTTAATTTAAAATGCCAAAAAGTAGCTGTTAGTAAAATGTTTTAAACTTTTAGTTTTAGGTCTAAAATAGGTTTTGGATGAATATTGTCAAATATTTTGAATGATATTTAATATGATGGGAATAGATAGGTCTTGTTGATAATAATTTTTTATGAATATACAAGGATTCATTGTTTCCAAAATTGTGTTCAAAGTTTCATTAGGTCTAAAATACGCTAATAATAAATTAGGCTGTGTAAGTCATATTTTCACAAAATGCTTTTTTTTAGTTGAATGCATATTTTTCTAAATTTAAATTTTCTTTACATAGGCCAAGGAAAAGCCATTATTGACTCATATCCAAAAGAAAAATAGACTTAAATGGGCCAAAGAGCATAAAAATTGGAATTTTGAACAGTGGAGCTGTATACATTGGAGTGACGATCGAAGTAAAATTATTCGACAAAAAAATGAAGCTTTTCATCCAGATTGTTTGGATATTTTAAACGAATCATTGTATGTTTAATATTTAAACTTTTCTAATTACATTTGGTTTTTGGTTTTTGTTTTTTCTTGGTTTGTAATTGTAACATATGTTAAGACTTGTAACTCCTGGAAAAGTATCTAAAATGTTTATAGAAAATATAAAGTGCTCAAAACGAAACAATTTAATAGCTGAAAAAGCAATAATTAGTAATTTTTTTCAATTGGGCCAACTGAAATGGGACGGGGCTCGTATATCCATGATCTATGTGCAGATATTATACACAGTGTTTGATGCACTTTTTTGAGTATTGGTCTGGCTGTACTAGATAGATCGTGAACATTTTTTGTTTAAGACCAAATGATCAGGTAATATCATGTTGATTCTAGTCTATCATCTTTCAATCTCACGATATGTTACATACAAATCTTGTTTATTGTTATATCTTGGACTGGAGATCAGTGACGTTTGAATTTATTGTACAAGTTAGAGACAGTGCTCGAGATGGAGCTTCATCACTATATAATGCGTTCAAATTAGTAATATAGTCTTTTCAGGATAATTCACGTTGAAATTTATCAAAAAGTGTTTCTAAACTGATAATAACTTGTGTTATTATTTTCAAATCATATTTATCATTACAACAAATCAATTGTTCTGTATGGGTCTTATTAAAAATCTAAAAAGTATATTTTATGCGCACTTTTTTTGAGTGTTCGCCGCGATGTGAACGCATAGAATTGCTGATTTTGTGTATAACTTTGATGACTCTCGAATCCTTGCTTTTCATGTTTTATCTTTAATTGAATCTTGATAAACTAGAGAACATCATCTCCATAGGTTTGCTGTATAATTTCACGTTGTGACCAAATTTGCAAATCTGAAACCAAACTCCTTCTGGTTTATAACACATTTCTGCACTAGAATATAATTTTTTCATAAAGGGGAGTTTCTAGAGATATCCATATAATTTTATCGAGGTCAAATCCATATATTATGACATCCAAAAACAAATATAACTAATAGCCTATTATAAGTATGAGGATAATTCTGAATAAATCTTGTGATAATTGACCAATAACCAGTGGAACATATTTTGATGGAGAATCTGCTCAAAATTATATCTTTTGGCTATGTTTCGACATTGGAAAATGTAGATTAAAAAAGAGAGAAATGGAAATTGCATCAATGAGCTAACCTATTTAGGGACGATCATTCTAACAATTATGATTTGAGTGACGGTTAATATGATAATTTTACCCTGAAACTCAATTGTTTGTTACTGCCTACTGGGTAAATAATTTTTTTGAAGACATTCATTCATGCAGTGGTACAACTGCAGCTACAACTGCAACTTGCGCTAATATTCATCCTCAAATGTTGACATATAACAGATATAAACTCTTTCAACATAAACTGGATTATACTGACAATTTTGATTATTCATACAAAACAAGTACAAGAAGAAGTGTGTGTAGTTGTACCACCAGTGTTGGTTCCAATGTTGGGTAGTCCTTTGACGCGGGTTAAAAAAAACCGACTGTCCATGGTCAATGTTCCAATGCCAACGTTGGAAGCAAATCATTCGTCGAATGGCATGAGCACTACAACCACACGCGTACAATCATACCAGCGTCCAACTTTGGAAGCATTGGATGCATCGTGTAGTACCGGCTTAATATAGTATAACTTTGAATAAAGCAGCTTTTACGTGAGCGGCTTCTAAAAAGTTTTTATCCGTTATATATCTGAAACGGGGATATTATAGTCAAATGAAGGACGAGATTCGGATAGACAATGCTTTATATCAACAAAAAAATGTATTGTCTTCAATATTTTCACTAAAAAAAGAGTTTGAGTACATTTTAAAAATATTTGTTCGACAGAAATCCATAGAAATGTCCATCTATGAAACTTTTGTGCTATGGAGACGAATTATATAAAATTCTCGAGTCGTTTTATCCGATTATAATATCAAAAACGAAATTCTCGTGAGCCTTCCTATTTTAAAATATAATGATTTAGATGGTAGTCGACGAATATTCAATTTTTGAAGTATATTTTCTTTTTGTGTACATATCCTAGAAAGTTATAAAAAGATCAACTTATCAGAAATTTATTCATGTCTTACTTATTTCTTGTAGCTATTATTTGTTCCGTGTAGGGAGTGAGAAGAATTTGACATTTCAAAAGGGGTGTTTTAACGTAACATGATAGTGAAATATTTGTGAATGTAGGGTTGGAATTTATTGAGCTTGATAAGCAAGCGGTGCATTTCATTATTTCCGTTGTAGAAGTATGCTTGAACGACGAAGAATTTATTGGTATTGTTTTGTTAGTTTCACTATCTTTGCAAATATCTCTACAATTTCGAAAGAGATAAATTTCATGGCGAACATATTTATTTAAAAAAATAATACAGACAAAAATTTTCGTGAATCTTACTAAACTCGAGTTTTATTCAAAGTATTTGTCTTTCATTAGCAAATAAAATGAAAACAGAATTTTGATGTTCAGTTTTCTGCAATAAAAACTATATCAACTTCTACTTTAATTATTGTATTTTCAATGTAACATTAATTCAATTCAGTTATCGCTACAAACATTTTCCTTTATAGAGCTTTGCTGTACCTTATCAAGGGCTTAATAAAGGCCATGATATCTCAAAGCGTAATACTGCCAATGTTTCTAAAACTACATGTACTTCTGTACCTCCCATGGTAAACCTATAGATCAACAGATCACGCATACACACAAGGCACGTTAGACCATCACATACGAACTTTGCTTCATACTGTGTTGTATTGTGAGGGTCCGGGTGGGAGAAATTCCAATAAAGGGTCAGTTTTGATGCATGTTGATTGCATACATACAACAACCCTATTAACTGCTCTTCAAACATGCACAGAAGTTTCAAATAATAAATTTTTTTTAGTTATTGTTGTAATTTGTTGTTATGATATTTTAGAATTGAGTATATTTGTACCCAAAAAAATTAATAAACATAACATTTCATTACGAAAAAGTACCTTTCACTATTTAAACTGATCTAGAGTTTTTTGAATTAAAAATTATGTTTACTAATATATTTTTACTTTCAGAGTTATGTATAACTTTTAACCTAATCTAGCTCTTCTCCACCAGTTCAAAAGGCTTGGTGTTTTCGAACCCATATTTATATAGTAATAGACGTGTAGTATGATAACTCCTATAAATCCTTATCGAATATTAATGTGAGGGTCCCAATTAGCGTCATTCGTTCTTTATATGTAAAACACAAGCAGTAAATGCAGTATCTTACATTCTAGATTTATTTTTCACAAATTGAACCTGAATTAACCAGTGTTGAATCTTATGATGATCCTAGAAAAGTATAAGAGATATTGAGAGAAAAATGTCATGATGGCGATGTTATTAAAAGAAAAAATTTGATGGGGATTGGAGGTGAATATTTTCTGAAGCAAAAAATTTGTTTTGAACCATCAGAAAATGGATTGAAAAAAGTGGATTCAATCAAATATCCTTAGTAAAGAATACATAATGTGGTATTAAAAAATCAATAGCTTTAAAATAAAGAAAAGAAATACGGGATGATACAAAAGGAACCTTGAAAGAGCGCAAGTCTCATATTAAATTGGCGAGATCTTATACAACCCAAAACTGTGGCGTATTTTTATACATTCTTCAAAAATAAGTATTAAAGCAGTTCTGATTAATAAGGGCGGTTTCTATGCTTCTATTCCTGCCGGTCATTTTGTACAACTCTAGGAAATCTAAATGAATTTGGATTTGATTCTTGGCATAAAAAGGAAGCTTGAAGTTTGGTCTAGGAAGGGGTGTCGTGGAGCCCCACCTATTTTTTTAATTAGAAGAGGTTATGTCGAGTGTAATTCCGTCCTGACCAGTATAAATTGCAAGTAGTTAAGAAGTTCTCCACGCCCCCGGTGAGAGCTGTGAGGGTTGCCTCTTCCCCCCGGAAAGATCAGCGAGTGCAACCCCCGTAGAGGGAGACTTTCTTCAAATAATTTAAAACTCAAGGTGTATTGGTTGTATATTAGTACTGATTACAAAGTAGTTATAGATTGTTAACTTTATAGTTGGTTGAAGTTTTAAATAAAATACAAAATAATAATAAATTAACCAAACCTAACCCATCTTAACTTTCTCAATGTTAAGGTGCACAAATGATGACTGAAAATGCCTCGCTCTGAGTCAAAATTTCGGACTAAGCAGGGTTTTAAAAAAAGATAAAATTTGTAAACTAACCGTGATAGTATTCTTAAGAAAATTTCATTAATTAAGACATAATCCGACCTCTAAAAGATTAATGGCAACATTGGACAAACTATGCATCACACAATACAAAATGGCGTCTTAAACGAGTTACGTTTCGCTTCAAATAAAGCTGAAAAACACACATTTTCAAAAATTAATTTCTCCAAAGCTATTAATTTCTGTTTACCCAACAAAATCTCAAAATATATTACAAAATTTAAAATAAATATAATATAATTTCACCATTATTTAAATTTGTAGACTATACTGTCCGAAGAGATTCTATAAAATGCAATTCATGGATTATAAATGTATTTCTATCCAATTAAATTCCCTTCTA
Source organism: Diorhabda carinulata (assembly GCF_026250575.1). Classification (NCBI taxonomy): domain Eukaryota; kingdom Metazoa; phylum Arthropoda; class Insecta; order Coleoptera; family Chrysomelidae; genus Diorhabda; species Diorhabda carinulata. The sequence continues at coordinate 4,885,347 of NC_079463.1, forward strand.
ATCAGGATTTATTGGATATATGCAAAAAACTTATTAGCAAACTTAATTTACGAAGTTCACTAAATCTCCTGAATCAATTCGGACTGAACTGAGAGTATCAGCGTAAATTTTCCATTAGAAAATTCGAATATAGAACTGAAATACGTCCATTAAAAGCGACGAGAAAAGTTTTCTTTATATTAGAATAAGTTCCATAGCGCAGTCATTTAAAATTAAGATTAATTACGAAGCTGTTTTTCATGAACGTGTACTTTAATTATATCTAGCAAACCAACTTATTTTGCTATTTAACTTTCTTAGTTACCAACTTTCAAAACCGTATTTCTTATTCACGCTGAAACTATAGCCACTTAAAATAATTTTTAAGAACGTGAAACTTAATATTATGTTTTTACAGTTATAGGGATTATAATCTCAAATATAGTTATTTCTATAAATTTAATTTTCATTCATTTTGTTATATATAACTGCCCTAAAAAAGTAATTAAATCTGGGACATGTTTCACGTCGAAATATCACGAAGAAATTCACATCAAAACTGAGCTATTGGATCGAAACACTATATTAGAAATGAGCAGAACCAAAGAATCTGAAAGCTTAAATACAAAATCATCATATTGTTCGATAGTCAAGCTGCTTTGAGCTCCAATGTCTTAAGAGCTCCTTTAAGAATATTTAGACAAGTTACATAAGCTAGCAAAAAGAATTACATTATCTTGGTTCCGAGCACTAGACATAGTTCTTGAAGGATCAACCGTTTGTAGGTCCTATGTCCCTCCCAGAAATCAGCTACAAGACAATACAGAAAGTACTAGAAAATAAATAGTTAGATTAGGTTTGAGACAGGAGTGTTGTCGGGGTAGTTCTACTTCATTGGATACCTCAAGACGTTAGATGGATGCGACATGCTGATTCTGCTATGTGTGAGAGAGTATGAAACGCTAAATCTCTATACCCTGGGGTGTATAAAATAGAAAATAAAGATCTTTACAAATCAAAGCCATTCCGCATCTTGACCTTCCAGAAATGAATGGGATTATTAACTAAGTATTTAGTACCACCATTGCCATAGTAAGAAAAGTTGCACAAGAGCTTTTAGGCTGAAGTCTAAATCACATTAGAGTCATACAGGTGTAAAGTAGACCATCTTGACCATCTTGTGTTTAAATCTTCTGTATTCTATTGGCATCATCACAGAATTAACATTAATATCTACACAATTTTAAGTTATAGCATAGTCGAAATGTGTTTTATATTTTCAATTAAATTCTATTATTAAATAGTTAGGGAAATAGATGAATTAAAGTAAAAATGGTGATAGACACATGGAAAGGAAGTATACTATGAATAAAATTAAAAATTTAATTAATATTGTAGCAAACTATAATAGTGAGATTGAATCTGAAGATAATACAGCAGTTGATGACGACTTGAGTTGTATTATTAATTATAGAGAGAATTATAAATAAATATTACACAATAAATATAGAATATCTAATTAAAAAATTATACGATAACAAAATATTTTCCAAAATATAGTAGAGTTCTTATTCGTAAGTAATATGAACGTTAAAGGAAAATCTATAACCAAAATTTGATTGGGGGATTGGTACAACTAAGTTCGACGCAGACCATAGACCCAATCCACCTAATCTACTTATAATTGTAATGATTTTAGTATACATCTTCAATTAACAAAATACACAGACTTACTCCCTCGTAGACAACATCCTTTCTTCCGGGCATGGAGAATATTTATAAGGCAAGCACACTTAATAAGACCATAAAAGGCCGGAACAATAACAACATATCCGTTTCGAGATGGAAGTGCAATGTTATTCCGGTTTCTAATTTAGAATTTGTTTTGTTGTTTTCCTTAGTTGTTTTGATGTTATTTTACACACACGCTTGCTATAAATTAATCTTTTTCTTCAAGTTCAACACAAAGGATGAGTGTGAAATATGGAGATTTTATGGAGATTGGGATGTATTTGAGGAACAGACCGAATTTCTTACGTACTAAACCGTTTTCAGACAATTGTGATTAGTCAGTTTCATAAAAAATACATTGAGTTCACACTGTTTTCTTCATCGTGTCACAACTTAAATTGAGAAAGTATGAGTCGTCATTCTCTGTACAACGCTTTGTTGAAATGAAATGAGTGAAAATAGTGGAAATGAAGTTGACGATGACGAGAAGAGTTAACGCTCAAACATTACCATTCATAATACTTGACCCTAGAATTCGTAGAATTGCCTCGTTTTGTACGAGGTGGCATGATTTTGCCTCTGAAGTCATTCGGCGTGAGGCAAATGCATGGGACATCAATGCAACAAGTTTTTGTTTCATATAAATTAAAATGTAGAATTTCCGGAGTCTTTGTCCAGCATAATCAATCTCCAAGACGACGCGACGAAGAAAGTTTTAATTTTATTTTTATTTAAACGTTTTAGTACGATTTATCTGTTTAAACATTCTTCTATGATTAAATTGGAAGCAAGAAATACACATAATGAAAATAATTAACCAATCATTCACGGTTCCCTTCTGAGGAAGGTTGCTATAAGATATTTTGGACTAATCTATGAAGATCTCATAAAATTAGTGGAATATAACCCTCTGAGGCACTTATTCATCTTGTCATGGATGTAACGATCAATTTCGCTCATCGCGACCCCTTCTCAAAATATTCCTCTCCATTTTTTAATGATGTTGCACTTATTACAGAGCAGGAGGGGAATATATTGATTATGATTTATATTAATTTTTGTGCTTGCTTAGAATAAAGACAAATAACAAATTACGACTATTATTAATTTCTTCTAGTAGGATATTTCCCCAATATTCATGAAAATGAACTTTTTAGGCTACTTCAAAAAGGAATTTGAAATATATATCTCGAAAGCAGCTTACAAAGGTAAGGTCAAGCCCATAGTTCGGGTGTAAAAAGTAAGTACAAGGAGGGTAAGCCCTATTACACTCGAGCAGTTCGTGTGAAGATGCCTGTGGATATTGATCTTGAACTTCTGTAGGCTGTAGTGCTCGGTAGCTGATTCCACAGTCTTGCACTTCTCCAAAAAAAGTAGTCTCGATAAGTGGAAAAATTAGGGTAAATGTGAAGTTTGAATAAAATATTCATTAATAGTAATAATATGATTGATAAATATTTTTTAGAAAATATTGTGATTTTTTGTTCTTTAGAGCGTTCCAAGTGTAATCCTCAAAATTATCAAAGGAGATATCTTGAAAGAATTAACTAAAACTGAATAGTATTGAAGAAAAACAAGCGTATTTTCTTTTCAACTTTAAACCCAAATAGTTTCTACAGTTACGATTGCGAGACACTACAGGATTGTAGAAAGTGTTATTTCATCGATATTTCCTATGTTACTAGCTTCGAAAGTTGCAGTTTTCAACACGAAGAGGACAAAGGAAGGTAGAATGGTGGAAATTTTGAACTTTGTTGAAAATGCAAAAATGGCAAACTGAAGAATTCTACAACAGAGAACAGAATTCAAGTCACTGATCTTTAGGCGTCTAAATCGATGATAAATTCCCCTTGACTTTTATAGTATATACGAGAGATGTCTGAAAAGTTTCTGACCTCAACCCGAATTTCTTCAGAGACCGAAAGAAAGCTATAACAGTGGAATTTTGAGCATCGATTAGTGATAACACTATACAGTATGAAATTTCTACTTAGTCTTATAGTGTCAAGTTTTAAAACAATAAAACTTCTAGCCCGATACTCATTTAAATTACATCAACGTTCTGGCTAGATACAACCCTCAAAATATTAAATGAAAAGGAAGGTTAACCCATTCTTCATTTCAAATGTCTGATGAAAACTGTAAACAAGTTTAGGTATTAAAGAAGCTTTTTGTACATAACGAAACATTGAATTGGGATCCACCAATTTACTTCATTCTATTCAGACAGGGACTAAATGAGAGATTTCCTGGTAGATGGATTGATCGAAGAGAAACAATAAAATCACCATCATGATCTTCACATTTAGTACCTATAGATCTCTCCCTATAGCGAAGAGGTTTATTTTTGAAAAAATAATCTTAACAATAAGATATTATTTAACACCACAATTCGAGGAATCGTTAGAATGAAAGTCGTTTATAGATTAGAAGACACTTTCCAGTAAATATGCCTTCAAATTCAGTCGTTAAGGGCATAATAAATTGTTATAAAGGTGGATAAGGCAATTAGGTCAAAAAATATGGTCATATGAAGTGCCGTAAGATCAGGAATGCTCCAAGAGAAACTGATGTCTGGATACGCACTGTCGTTTACAAACAGAAGAAAAAATAGTATTGAGCTTTGAGGCACTCCATATTCTATTGGCTTGCAAGAAGACATCGTTGTATCAACCCTTAAAATCTTCCGTTGATAAGGTATGACTTAAACCATACGAGAGGTGTTTCCCTGAAACCGTAGAACCTACTGCAATTTGTTAATTGAAATATTATTATTAACACAATCGAAAATCACAAAATATTGTTGCAGAGGAGGACGTTTAGACTACTTTTGCTACTTAAAAATCCCAATCGATGGGTAATAAGTATTTTATATTTAAACAGAAATGATAAAAGCTTTTTTGACCAATTCTCATATGATCTAAAATATTTGGAAAAGCAGATTAAGAATATATAAAAAAGACGATTGATAATGAGATATTATGGTTAGTATTTTGATATCTATTGAGCTCTACATTCGATTATATAGGATAAAATATAAGTTTCTCGCTTTTGAAATTCAAATTGTTGGTATTCACTGTATATAAGCCTCAGGACGTACAGTTATAATAGCAATCGGTATCGATATTTGGCTCGTTTAACCGCAGCTCTCTTCTCACCCATTAGGTCCGTTTTATAATTTGCTTGCTCATACATTACCACACTGACCAATTGCCGTGCCTGGAATGGATACTAATTTCCAACAAGTTCGACCGATTTATTAGGTGCAGATGAGATGTGATATGAGCATCAAACTAGAAAATGTTAATAGACTGAGTATAACTACTCTGTTTAATAAACTCTTTATGTTATTTTAATTGAATAAGGGATGTATATTATTTACATCATATATTCGAGATAGGTTGAATTAGAGGCTAGTGCTACAGAATGATTTGTCGCAGGACCGTTTAGTTACAATTTCGTTATGCAGATGTCACCATTAAGCTTTCGAATACTTATGAATATTTAGGAATTATGCTCACATTCAATGAAACTAAGTTTAAGCAAAAAAGCGAGATTCTCCTAAAGATCGACTCTTAAAAATAAAAACTAAGGGGTATATCAGTTTTTAACTGAATAAACATCGTGTTTAACTAAGTTGTACTATCTAACTTTACATATTTAAGCGGTAGCTGCGCGTTTAAATACTTAAAATAACCAAAGAAACACAGAGTTTCTGGAAGAACCTTCTATTTCTTAAAGCACGAACAGCAGTGAGAACGGCCTCTGTGAAATGAGTTACTTCATAATAAATCAGGAATTAGAGCTGATCCTAAGTACGTCCTGAAGCCTATTTTAGTTCAGTGAATAATTTCTCAATTGGTCAAGTTACTGAAAGTATTAAATCTGCCTAAGTATTTTGTGAAATTTTTGAATAATTGCGAAAAGACAAAAAAAGTAAATTATAAAAGGTAAAGACGTGAAGTGGGTAATGCTTGGTGATTAATATTTTTAGAAGGTCGATCAAATCAGTAGAAATTTGACAAAAGCGCCAACAGCGTAACAGCTGCATTAGAGTTTTCTAAACACTTTCTTAAGATTAATAACATGTCAGTTAATTCAAAATTTGAGTACATTTTGATTAACAATATCTAATTTAGCAAATAACTCAACGTCATATCCATCAATGAATGACAGTTTTCCGTGACAAACTATGCTATTATCGTATAAAATTCAAAGTTAAATATTTATGGGTACTCGGTACTATTGGGGGCCAATCATCAATTTGTTATTAGTTCCATACTAAGACCTCCAATAGCTCAGTACCCATACTTATTAATTAAAACAAGATGTTGTACTGATTAGACAGGATTTTTGTTAATAGAAACAGAAGCCATCAGTCCCAATTTTTTTAAATGTTTCATTTCACATAATGCTTACTAATCAATAATAATATTTTTATCAATACTAGCTTCGGTTATTACTTCATAATATTCAAATCAAAATATTCCGAAAACCGTACACAGTATCGAGTTTTATCAAGAGTAAATTTAATTTTGTTTGGGTTTACTTTGAATTTTGCTTAATAAATCTAACATTGCAAAAGTTATGTTCAATATTACTTGATACGAACCATGTAACTAACGCCCTCTATGAGAGTGAGACATAAAAACAAATTTATTGAATTTTTAATGAGTACACCCCGAATATTTTCTAGTTTTTTATCTATGCTAGACACAAGATCGCCTTATTTGAAACACCCTGTATACATTCAAAAATTGAGATTATTAGAAATCATTATGAATTTTCTGTTTTAACTTCATGAAAATGGGAATGAGTCCAGTGTACAATTTTTAAAATAAGCAGAGTTAACAAAATTTCAAAAAATCTTTACAAGGGACAATATTTTTTTCTAATCCATTGTGACTTTTTTTCATTATATAATCTTGGTTATGTGTTGGTACCTCGATTTATTTCTATATATAATATCCGATGAAAAATTATTATTTAATTATTTATTAAAAGGGCGAAAACTCTAAATCCGTTTCATCTTCTCTGTCGGGCTTAATAAAATTCGGTACTTTATATTTCAGGAATTTGGAGTCGGGACAATCTTTCTCAGAAGCACACAAAGCAAACTTGTGGATTTCTAATTTTAACAAATATTCATTCATTTTAATTAAAATTTAATCAACCCCTCTGTGCGTTCGCAATTAAACTCTTAAAATAATAATTAACTTTTAGTTTTTGTTCTACTTTTCCTTCGTGGAGTGCTCATGCTAAGAAATCAATACTTGACGAATTTCATGTAGAAAGGATTCTTTATTTATTATTACGTAAAACTGGAATGTGATAACAACCATTCATATCATTTTCACTCCTTGTATCTTGATTCATAATGACATTTTATGAAAGAAAGGAATTTTATTTTGTGAGTAATATCAATCATAATTAACTGATAACTTTATATTTATATATTTATATTTATTGCAACGGGAAAAAACTTATGTAAAAAGTTGAAATTAATGAAACATTCTCTTTGTTTGGCGGTGGTAAATTTTAAAAGGGAAATCAACTATGGTTTTTTTTCTATATCCTGCAATACTAAAATATCGTGGTAAAAAATGTATACCATGAGGTATTCTTCTACTGATTTCTGATCATTTCCTCAATTCTCTTTATGTTCACGCCGCTTAAGCGTAAGGAAGTTATCAAATTAATTTTTTATCATATATTTTTACTAGACTTTTTAGTAGCCATACCGTCAAACATCTCACTGGAAAACGGCTGGTGAATCTTAGCAATGGTTGGTGTAACTCCGAGTTCTTGAAAACTGTTAATTAGTCTTGACATTTTTAGTAGCACTAAAGTACAACGAGATAGAGTTTGCTTCTTTTTTTTCACTCATTTCAAATCATTCACTTTAATGCATATTTCCATAGAAATAACGAAAAGCAACAATAGAAATCTTAATAAGAACAAACAAAACAAAGTGTGCCCAATTTGAGCTATCGATAAAATCAGACTTATAACTATAAATATTTTGTATCGCTAGGCCAGATGGACGGCGATCATTGATTTTTTATGTAACTCTTTCATGAACACGATAAATGCCATATGCACTTCGGATTACAATAGCTTTTCGTAATTTGGTGAACGGTTTCGGTAAGACGCCCATTGCGATTATCACGGAATTTCAATTCAGTTTTTTCTCAGATTTTTTGTAATCGAAATATGCTTGGCAGATGACTACCTTTACAGGTTTTTAAAAATATTTTTGGGGTCGAAAGGAAATAATTAATATCATATTTTGTGAGTAAATGAATTGATTGATTGATTTTTATCACCATTCAACTTACTCTCTTGATTATGGAGTATTCTAATGAAATTATTAACCATCAATCCAATTATTAATATAAAATTTCAAATACTTTCTTGGTCTTTATGACAAATCACTATTCAATAAAATATTTTAATGATCATTTGTGAATTAATTTATTTGATTTTATGAAACAGAAATTTACAGAACTTTCAAATCAAATCGATTTATAACAAAAATACGTTATTGGTAGTGTGGTTAGGTCGTCGCCTTGCAATCAAATGTTTCAGTTTAACTGAGAAATATGCGATTCTCGACTACCAAAGATATTTTTAAAAAAGTTCACGAAATGGTACTGGACTACCGACATTATGTATATGTATGAAAGTGAAAGTGTGTTAGAATGATAGCGATCGTTTTTTGGGATAATTATGGGATTGTCTTCATCGATTATCTTCAGATATGTTGAACAAGAGTGTACTACACATCATTGCTTGATAAAGTAATGAAGCAATTGCAAAAGAGCGACTGCATTTGAAGAAAACAACGCATCTTTACACATTTCTATATACCATGGTTAAAATTCACAAATTGGTTGACTACAACCCGTATTCACGAGATCTGACCCCCAGCGACTTCTTTCTGTTGTCTAAACTTAGAGATTCACTTACAGAAAATTGATTCTCATCAGACGAGGATGTTGTCGCATACGTAAGCATCTATTTTGTAGGGAGAATAACGGCAGCTATCATTTGGAATAATTAGAAAGGTGTTATTACTTATTTTTAAAGATTATCTTGAGCTAATTTATAATTTTTTTGTGCTATATAGATGATCGCATTGCTACTGTTACAAACAAATAAGTTTATTACTGACGTTAATTAGGAAAGTCGACCGTTTAAGAATGACCTTGAAGTTTCAATGATACAACAATAGATTTTAATTTCAAATTTTGGAGAAATGAATTTAATGAAAAAGGATGAGAAACCTGTCTTGAAACTCATTCTGGAGAAATTTATTGATCTAAATACTCAAAAAAAGCTGTGTGCCCTACAACTTGTGACAATTTTCAAAAATTAAGATAAGAATGCGCCAACAACAACGAGGATATTTTAGGTAAACGAAAAGGTAGTCCGAGTACATAATACCACTCGTGACAGATTCATTAAGATTGATAACCTGGAATCTACTATATAAAGTTGGAAAATCCAAAAATTAAGATTTAGAATTTATAAATCCTTTGGTTAAATTCACAATTTTATAAATAACAGATTTTTAAAAACTGACCAAGGAGGAAATTTTTTAGTAGACAATTATTTAGCTAACAACATAATTACATTTGGATTTGAAATAAATTTGAATTGTTTAAAAAACTCACAACATTCTACGTGAATGGTACTTTTGAATACTGTCCAAAGTACTTTTTAGAATTGTTTAGAATGTAGAATATTTTTTAATGAAATACACTGTAAATATATATCGTATTTTTGTTCTTCATTCCACAATTAAAATCTCGAGCTGCATAATCTTCCGTCACGAGTTGTCTAATCTTCATAACTACCACGATCACGAGTTGATACATGGTAACGAAGTTCAAATTTTAGTGCGGGTATTAAAATCACTGAAATCATTATTTACTGGACGAACATTTACAACAAGATCTCCTATGTATGGGATTTATTTTTTTTTGTTCAAGAACATATTACAATATAACAATATTGAAAAAAATTTATAAGTTTGGTATAAAAAATTGGATTGTAAGAAAATGTTTAATCGTTAAAAAAAAACTTTAACACAGTTTCTTCACGTTGAGACAAGCAGTTTACTGTTAAAACGAAGTTTTATTTCTTCGTTTGTATGGTATCATAAATTATGGATGGAAATGATTGTTTAAGTCGTTTTGAATTCTCCAGAAATACGGCACTTAAATTCGAAATAATTTCTACTTCTGTGTGTTTTATCAGAGATAGGACCAATTGGATAAGTTTCAGCCCTGAGGCGAATTTTAAATTGCCAGCTTAACTTTATATTACTTTACTTATCTAAATTGAACCAATATAACGTTCGAAATGTTTTATAGCTTTATAATAACTAAGTTCAGTTCTTCTCAAACTTCGAACCTCCGTCGATATCAATGATCAAAAGTAGCAAGCAAGTAAAATATTAACAGAGCACTTGAACGTCGATAGTACAACTTCACTTGAATAGGATGCCATAAGATGTCTTAATGACATTGACAAGTAATGCAAGATTACAATATATTCTCTTGTTTTCTTCCAATTATTCCTAAATAATTAAGAAGAGTTTCCTATGTCTTTATGTGTCTGAATTGATCATTTTACAACAATTTTAATTGTTTTAGAAGAATAAATGAAATAAAATAATGCTTGGAGGAGTCGAAATTAATCAGTTGGTACTTTCCATAAACAAAAGACTTGATAATTGAAATACGTGATATGGAAATACAGAATATAGAAGTTGATGTTAGTCCCAAGTTGTTTTAGTACAAGTACATAGCGTTATCTTTTCTTTAAAATGATATTTTTATACAATACACAGTACGTAAGTCTTCTTAGTCTTTCTTTGACCTCTATCGCTTTCTTTCTTTTTCTATATCTTTCCTCATCCTGATTCCAGATTTTTATTCCACCTCTTTCATGGTCGACCTCTACTCCGTGTTCGAATTGGAGATTCATCCCTATTTTTACCAGTATGGTACGTGAATAATAGTTTTATTGATGGGTGGATTCATTGATCTTTCAATGACCCAAACACCGGAAAATTATGCGAATCTTCAAGAGAATTTCTTTTGTATTTCAAAAGCCATGCTATATCAAGAAAATCTCTTCAAGATCTTCGATAATTTATCGAGAATATCCGTTAAGAAATTATAATTATATAAGTTGTTTTCGCAAGTCAAAATAAAAAAGAGAATGCTGAGTTAATGGAAGGAGTTTCAAAACACCTTACTATTAAAGGTTTTTTATTTTTTAAGAAAGAATCTACTATAAAAAATGAACTCTTTTGAGAGTATAATTAACCTGATTTAATTTTTTTTCAATCTTAATACAGTTTGAGATATTGGAAGGGGCAAATTTCACTTGGAAGACTACAGATTGTACTTATACTTTTAAAATGTAATGAATGGCATCATAAAATTTTTGAATCAATGTGGGTGGCATGTAGTTTCACGGTTTTCAATTTTACATTGAGTATTAATACACACATTGTAAATGCTTCAAGTTGGCATAATAAAATTTCCATTTAAATGTAATTTTTAACTTACATTCCCAGGTCATTTGCGATAAGAATCCAATTTACATCCAGAGAGAAAACAAACAAGCAAATCTCAATTTCATTGTCTCTTTCTCGTGTTCTTTCCACTTTATCCTCCAGGCATAAAATTCCTCTGCAAAGAAAGAGCGAAAGAGGATAAGCAGCAGAGGAAACGGTTCCCTGTGGACTTAAGTCGCCATATTTGATGACGACATAACTGGCTGATAAGATAAGAACGTCTTAAGACTTAAAGAGGGTCGTATAGTTTTACAACGCCGTTTTAAGATACGGCTAAAGGTATAAAAATGTTAATAAGAGACGCAGCCACGGGTAGGTATCGACATACTCATTTTACTACTTTCTTTACTGCCTATTTGGGGTTAGCGCGAGGTAATTAAAGTAATGCTAATATTTACCTGTCGTTCATTATTTGATATTATTCATTAAAAAAAATGATTATTGAAATGTTATTGAAATAATTTCGAAATTGTATTAGCAACAGAGGTTATAAGGTTTAGTGTACTAGTGGTACAAATTGTTTTTCAATATTTGTTACGGAATTTATATGAATTTTGAAATAGTGCATGGTATATGTAGTGTGGTTTATGAGTTCTTCTCTCATATAGTAAAAATCTCTTTGCATGCTATATTACATACCATTTGTCTTTTCACGTTGCTCTTCTTGAATATTCCTTTGTTCACGTATTGTGGTATACTAGTCACTTCCGATTTATTTATTTTAGCACTCCAGTTTCTGGAGAAATTAATTTGTAACTTTCCAACGTAACAAAACGAATGGCATGTTACAGGTTCAGTCAATTTGTTTTGGAAAATCTCTCAACGCTGTTATAAAATTTTTGACTAAAGAGATTCCATGAAGTCATGTCGTAAAGGAGAGCCCGTACCAAGAAAGTTCACGGAAAGCACCAAAAAAGTGATGGATACAATATTTTCGGACTACGATAGTATCTTTTTAATAAATTTCAAGGAATCAAATACAGCAATGCTACAGTCCACGCTTTCGTTTTATTTCTATGTTATGCTAAGAACTCATGGATCGACTTCGTACGAGGATGATCCCAGAAGTACCTGGCCTGACCCAGGTAGTTGCTTGAAAATTACCACTGTATTAGAAAGAACACAATCTATACAGCTTATGTTTCAAGTTTGCAGACGCCACGTTCTTTAGTATTTGTTCGACAGCTATCAATAGTGAACGTTTTCAGTGGATTTGTAATATATAATAAAAATATAAAAATATGAAAGCTGAACTAGATTCTAGTCTAAATGAGACTGCTCCTTCGTTATTAACAGTAAAATATTGGGGGGTAACAGAGTTTAAACGACCTGCGACGACCATCATCGTAGTGGTCAACCAAAAGAGGTGACGACCTCAGAAATTTGGAGAAAATCCATAAAGCGGTACTGGACGATCGTCGCCTGAATGTGCGCGAGCTACCAGACATAGTAGGCATTTCAAAAAGTGCGGTACATCGGATATTAACTGAAAATTTGGATATGAAAAAGCTGTGCGCAAGATGGATGCCGCGTTTGCTCACAAAGGAACAAAAACAGCATCGTGAAAATGTACCACCGAGTGTTTGGCAATGTTTCACATAAATAAAGCCGTATTTCTTTCTTGGGCTTCAGAAGTACAAACAAATTGCTCAACAATTGTACATAAAAGTTTATACTACAATTTTATTCACATTTTCCAATACCTCAATATCCTGCCAAACATTTTTCATATCCAATTAATTTCTGGAAAGTCCTGTTCTGTGCCTAGGAATTCGTTTTGAGACATGTATAAATGTGCTCAAATATTTTACAAATTCAGCACCATATCGAAAACCTTTCGCTACAAAAGGCCAACAACTGTTCGAAAACTGGGGACACGCAAAGAACGACGTTGGTACGTAGGAGGGATGAAGGGGATGCGGAGAATAAATATAAGGAAGAAAGAGAAAGGACAATGACAGATTCGTGAGTGTTTTAATTAGGATCTTTCTTCATTATAGCAGAGTAACGCTCCGTTCCCAAGTAATGATATCCGTACAGTCGATTCCAAAGTTTCTAATTCTGTTAAAGTTTTTATCTCTTCGAGGAATATTCATATTTTGTTAGGAGCACAAATTTCAATTTTCAACTGTGAGTGGGATTTGCAGAGCTCTCTGTAAATACAAACATTAATGAAGTTTATGAAATTTCCTTTAAAAATAAGCCAAATTTTAGAAAAAAGCACTTTACGATTATGAAACTTTTTCTTTAGATTTACCATAAAAAAATTAGTAAGTGCATAATGTTTCTTCTGAAAAATAAGGATTTCTCGATAAAATGCGGTAAAAACGTCGGTTAAAGATTTTTTTTTGATGCTGAAGAGAACCCTAATTATTAAAAACTGTAATGATACATCAATGCAAAACTACGTGCATTTTTGAAAGAAAATAAGAAGAATATGCTTCAAAACCGTCAGAAATATTAAATTTTATTGAAATGTCGAAAATATACTCTTATTGGAATGTATTTTTAATTTGAGGTATATTAAGCATTTCAAATTTGAACCTCGTTTTGGTTACATAACGAAGGCTCTTTAAAAAAAAGCATGTATGTGATTTTTGTCACTTGTATAATAAAGTATTTTCCCAATTACTATAACCAGTAGTTAATAAATAATACTCTCAAAGGTAACTCAATTTCAATGCCACATGTAGTTCAGAATATGATCTCAATTATTCCTACGTCATTATCAATACTCTTCAGCTTCAAATTGTTATCATAATTGTTTTGCACAATTCACACTAGAAAAACCTGGAAAAATAACTGATTTGTTACCAAAAATATAAGAAATTGAATAGACATACGAAATGTTTATAAAATGGAGAAGAGTCACAAAACTAATCTCTTTTACGAAAAGTATTTTTTTGGTATAATGTAAAGAAATCGAAAACTTTGAAGACGTCCATACATTGGTTAAAAAATACTTTACAGAATTCCAGAAAAAAATGTTTTAGTACAACATATTTCCTGTAAAATCGACGCCAGGAAAAAATAAGTATGAAAATAAATAGCATATTTTGCTGCAAAAACCTCAAAACCAGCCTCTACAAGACCTAAGAACCCAAACCTCCCACTGCTTCTTAACTAACAGATAGTTTGGAAGTTCAACGCTCTCATCTTTATGCAAAAAATGCAATACCAAGACCACATATGAGACGAAGACTATGCCGGTCTTGGTCTTTGTCTTTTATTTGCTAATCAATAATTCACTTACCATACAAATACGCGTTATCGACCACGTGCTAGGGAAAAACTATTAAAAGCAGTATAAAACGATGTAAACATAATTATTATTTATAATTGAAGTACCAATTTTCCTAATAAGCAATTGCAAGACAGTATTTATCTATTTATCATAAATTGTTTGATAATATTTGATAGTGGGTTATTATTTCCACATTCATATATACAAGTTACTGAATAATATATAAATCCAATTATTTTAATCGAAAAAATTAAACGTTTCTTTAATATTTTCACCTGTGGGAATAAGTCACATGCTAAAACATTTTCTCTTTCGCCCTTATCTACCTCTTTCGAATTAAAAATTCATTTTACTTAAATTAAAGACCCCAAAGGGAAATAACAAGCAATGAGTTATTCAACTACCATTATTAATATAAATACTCCGCATTGAAAATCGAGGAAAACTTTTTGTGTTGAGAAAATACGAAACGAAAATTAATGGGAAACCAAGATGAATAATGAAGACTTCATGGAATTAACAAAGAACGTTAAGGGTGAAAAGAACGCAGTCGCAGACACTTCAAAAGAGAAATTATTTTCTAAGACCTCCCTCGAACGAGGACACCTGCAATTAAAAGAACTCTTTGAAGGAAATGGAAGGATGAATTGGTCTTATGGATAGAGGAAAACAAAGAGCCTCAAAGGATATTGGGCATGAAATTATTTTCCTCCGCTCCGTTCGAAGCTTACTTTGAAACTATAATAACAAATCGTTGTTTTTTTTGTAAGTAAAATATAACGTTAACTTAGAGCTTAAGCGTTATTGAAATTTACCGCTTTCTTATTGAATAATTGAGAACGTATACACAAAATCTTGTACTAAAAATATCCTTTAGTATAACAATAATACTTTTTATACAGTGGATACGAGAAAGATACTAATAAACAGTGAAGGTTTACCACAAGGTATTATTCTGGACCCACAGCTCTATATTCTTTCAATATATCGGTAATAAATCAAACAATTGAGTCATATTTACAAATAACACATGTCTAATGACTAATAAAAAATTCGGAAAGAATTAAATCGGGTCCATATATTATCTAAACTAGCAAAATTTGATCGATATTGATTTATATGGAAGCTGCGTTGCGAATATGCAACAAGCTACATTGATATACAAAGATTGAACATCAAAGTATATATTTCTTGTTATGTAAGAGACCTTAACATCCACAGAGACTTCGTAAGAAAGCATGTCTTCAACGGTTAGAAACTTTGAAGCAATCTAGCTGCTGGACTAACGTAAAATAATTAGAGTAATGATCAGAAGACTAGAAGCAAAGCATTGAAAAGAAGAAACTGAAAAATCAAGAGGGGGTCAAATCAAGCTAAATTACAAAAAATAAAATTTGTATGAGCAAGAGAAAGTCATGGTAAACTTGAAGGAAGAAGCAGTAAAGCTAACAAATAAAGATTAGTAAGAAACATAGTATTGTGATAATAAGTATAATATATCCAATAAAAAAATTAAATACGGAAAACGAGTTAGACGACGAACAACATAAAATATTTATTCATATACTCATAAAAAGGTATAAAGCACGTTTTGATTCAACTAAACGATTCGAAGCACAAATTAATTGCGTACAAAGCGTAAATAAAGCTGTAAAATCAGTACCCTTACAAATAAAATCCTATTAGTATTCGGAAGGAAAAGACAGGGAAAAATTTACGATCCGGTGAGAGAAGATCTCAAATAGGGATATCAAATATAATTTTCAACTGCAAGTACAAGAAACACACCATCAGATTATGTTTATACTCAATACTTCAAAAAAAGAAGATAAGAAGATATGTTGAAATAATAGAAGTAGAAAAGAAACAGAGACACTTGAAAAAATTATATATCTTCATTTGATGGTTTTGTTTAAAAGTTATACAACTACGAAATCGACTCGCAATTTCTTGTTCAATTATTCAATGGTAATGAAATGAAAGTAGAAAGTTCGGAAGGTTATACATAAACTACTTCAATTATATGAATGCATAAAAAATTAGGATACAAGAGAGAGGAATTCAGTTGAAAAAACAAGTAAATATTTGCCAAAAATTATAAATTCACTAGAAAGATTATCATTTTATTCATAATTCCCATTGAAATGAAGACACCTATTGTATGGTGTATACTTCTTAAGACTACAGGAAATTTTATAGATAAAGATTAGATCGAGAATCTTATGTTTTGTTTAACTTTAGTATCCACTTCTTGAAGAAAATTATCGGTGAATTAAACACAATGTTTACACTACGTAAAATGGTTCAATTTCAGTCTCTGAAGAAGATAATTTGGTTAACGAAACGCGAGTCAGACAGTGTAATTGTGAGTGTAAACAGTGTGCTCAGTATGATATATCACCAACGATTCCATAAATTCCAATTCAATCGGTAAATATAGAAAGTATATAAGTTTGTGTGGCCATATTTAAAAGCCCTAATCTATTTGCGAAGTAATCCAGCACCCAAAATGGTTTTACCACAAACATTACTGATATTTTGAAGCCTTCATGATTGAAAGAAGTATTACTTTTTGTTTAGAACTCTGTTTTATGTTTCTCTGATAAAGTTTTGTCACTCGTTTCTCTAGTGTGTTGTTTAATATCACCAAGACTAGCTACACAATTTTGTTGGGGATTAAATAAAAGACGATACAATATGTATTAAGTCATAAGCCTGATCAAAATCTATGAATATAACAGGAAAGCATAGATTTTGCTCAAACCATCCTCCAATATCGTCTTAACGGTACATATTGGATCCGTTGTTTATCTGTTTTTCTTCTTCCACTATTTTCTCTTGGTATCTTTTAACGAGTTTTTTTCCACAACCTCTTGAAATATTGGACATGTTCCATCTCTCAGGCATATTCTTTTCTGCGTATTCAATAATTCCGTTCTCTCTTGAACTAAATTCTTTATCTGTTCTAAGATTTCGTTATCTGTAGGTTCCTCCACAAGATCCAAATTTATTGTTTCCTTCCCAATATCTTTTTTCTCTTGTCTATTTAGCACTTCTTTAAAGTATTGAACCCATCTTTTAACTTTTTCTTGTGGATCTGTTAAGAGCTATCTCTCGTTAGCCCTGATATGAGGTACGTGGTAACTAAAGGTGCCATCTCGTGATTTGATTACCTCAAATCTTTTTATTAGCCTTATCGGAATTCTGAGTATATTTTCTTGGTTTTGGATCAACATAAATTAATTTAATTGAAAATCTGGAATTTCCAGTAAAAAATTTTTATTACAGTGGATCATTTTAAACGGCTTGTTTCATTTCGTAAGCATAATCAAAAAGTAATTAGAGAACACAGAAGGAGAAAATTTATAAGGGTTGTTTTTAGCGACGACACAGCATATTGGGGGAAAATTAAAACGTAATTTTGTTTTTGCCTAAAACTGCAAACTTCCATTTGACTTCGGGATATATTTTCAGTGAAACAGTCTGAAATATTACGAAAAGTTCTGCAAGTTCCAAAGGCTCCGTAGCCGTGCAGCTCAACTAACAACTCTACTGTTTTAATTGAATAATAAATTTGCAAATAAAGTTAAAAATAATTATTTCTCTTGATTTGGACCCTAAGAAACCCTGAATCGAAACTGAATCATTTGTTAAAATTAAAACTTGTAGATAATTATTCAATACACCTATATTAAATATTTTAGAGGCTATTACAAGATATCCCTCAATTTGGTTTTTGAAAAGAGAACAACAGCCAGGAATATATTTATCGCAATAAGAAAACAGTACACCTAGACTTAAAATTCGTCTGGATACATACAGATAAGAGGTTATTGCCTCGATAAAATTATGAAGAGTCTTTCCTCCAACAATATTTATCCTGTCTACTCCCATAAGAGATATAACCACCACTAGGTAAGTAAAAGAAAGGATTATTTTTGTCATAATAAAAAAAATTTCTATTAGTTGTTATTTGTTGTAATTACCTTTATCTCATACATCATGTTGACCCATGTTTTATATATGTAATTCAAAATTAAATAATAAACAGTTGCTTTTAAACCAATAATCTAGTTCGTGATTTTTTGAAGAAGATACAATTCAATGTTCATCGAGGCATATAACTGCGGAGGAAGATGTTTATCAATCATTTTAAAACATCATTACAAAAAGAAATTGGGACGCTTAGATAAAAAACGTAAAAGATGTATATAAAAACTATTTTTGAAAGTCTATTTATTGATGAAAGTTATATTCTCAAATTTCTGCTTATAGGAAATAAAAAAATTAAAATATTGTGGACGTTATGAAAGAGGAGAGTGGAGTTTTCTTAGAGGGAGGATCAGAGGGAGTTTTAATGCTTCTAAAACGACATTAGGAACAGCGCGATGTAAAAACTTCGTTGCCATTAAAAATCGATAAAACGCAAATGGCGTTCTTAAAACCCTTGCGATATAATTTATAAAATGTATTCACCCCTCGAGGAAAGCTGGAGAAAATGTCCGCCTCACTAGAAAATCCATCAAGACTAGCAATTAACTCGAATTCAAATTTTATTCATTATAAATTACCAACGTATAAAACGAGCTTCTTTGAGCTGTAGGAAGAAACGCCAATTTAAAGTTTCTCGCCGCTGTTTTATTACTTGCCGCGTTCTTTGCCTCGATTTTCTTCTGCTTCTTCTTCTTCTTCTTTCGCCGCTTCCACTGCTGTACCAAACGAAATTATCGTGGGATACCGAACTGGTATTTCCAAATACAAAGATAAATGAAACCAGTTTACATCTTGAATTAAAATTAACTATTGATAAGAATAATTTCAAGTTGAATAAGATAACAGAAAAAAAACGACAATAATTAGGTTCGCAGCAAGATAGAAGATGGTTTATACCAGTGCTCTTTGAGCTAGCTGGCTATCGACAATGCGGAAAAGATACTGGCTGGGAAGCGATGAAAGTACTTACCTGGTCAAACTTGAGGCTAGTTTACCGCAGAAAAGACCAGAATTTGCAATGAGAATAACTTATTTCTGGATTACGGAACATCTAAATTTGTATGTAAGGGAGAACAACAAGAAAATAATGCTTCAATCATATTACTGCAAACAGGTCAAAACCTAAATAAGCTGGGATACTGGAAATACGTAGAAGGGCGACAAAAACCGTCGTAGGCCTAATCATATGATATTGAGAAATCGGTTTTCACAGATAAAACACAGACAGTCGATTATGTAGAACAAATATCATTCTGGAGAGCTTCCAAGGGCTAGGGCAACCCAGAGGACTATAATAATATTACCTAGACAATTAAGACCTACAATGTCTTGAAAACTCTCCATTGGGGCATTATTGCTTCCTATGAAAGGGTATTTGTGGTTTTTTATATAAATCTCTGCAGGATTTCTCTATTTTGTACTGAACTAATTTTCTACCATTGGCAGAAATAGGAAACAAAATATATCTACTGTTCATAATGTGTTGGAAAGTAAATTATGATCGGTGAAAATATATTTTGAACAATACTTTGATCTGCCTTTAATTCTTGTAATTACAAGCGATTGAGTTTGAGCCAATCGTTAGTTTGAGACAAATAACGACAGTTGATAGATAACAGAGGCATAATTTTAAGTTATATTATAATTTTTTAGCTGGAAACTTGAATTTTTGAACAATTTTTTTCATTACTATCATAATTAAGGAAAAATGTGACTCTATTATTAATAACCTATAAATTAATTGTCAACAATTTCCTCTGTTACGCCCTTCTAATTTTCTCCTCCTTTTCATTTCTTCATGCACAAGCTAACGTCTTAATTGGTCTAGCCAGTGGATTGCGTGGAAACAGCGTCAAGGATTTCAAAGAGATTTGTTCAAATTTAAGTTAGGTAACAAAATTGGCTTTATAATGAAAATTCTAACTAAATTAAAAAATTGCACTTTTTTTAAGCAACCGATTATGTAAAATCTGTCTTTTTAAATACAGTTTGACATTGAACAACATCTGTGCTAGTTCAGAATAAGGATTAATTGACCATAACACATTCCATTTCGCAGTTTTTATAAATATAAGAATCACCAAAATAAAAGGAAAATGGTTAATATCATAAAAACAAAATTAAAAGTAACTACTGCTCTAATGGCAAATGGATAATTCATCATTATAGCATTCATTTTCTGCAGGTGATTAACGAGAGATTAAAGTGCTTGTAGAATCAGAATCCAGATATTCTCGGTCAAAAATTAGTCTTTTCTTGTTAGAGAAGTAAGATGATCTTTATTTCGGGGATAAAAATTGTACATTCGATTCTTAGAATATTCAGTCCAATATTTGATCCCACAATATGAAGTTGAGCTAACCACTTAACAATATTAAAAAACCAATACATTTAAAGGGTTTATATTCAGCATTTAATCATTAATAAACCTCCACCATTTTCATTCTAACATCAAATATTCGAAAATACGATAAATACAGAAGCTTTGTATGAATTTGGAAATTACGTAAATCTGATTGAAATAAATATATAAGATTTTTTTCATTAATAGTCAACAGCAATCACCTTATAATCTTTTCATCCACCCTTATGACCTATATAAGTACATTTTAGTTTTCTTCTTGTTTTTAGACTCGTCTTGAGATGACAAACTCCGGTTCCAATACCATATTGTTGAAGGTATCTTTTGTGCTTTGTTTTCTGGCATTCCTTCGACAGAATCTCTCTAATTTCATTTACGTTTTCTCTGGTTCTTCTCTAATATCATTTCGTTTCATTCTATCTCCTCAATTATTTTAGCTTTTCCATTTCAATTGTCATGATTGTTCTTTTTATTGTTAATGTTTTCATTGCATACATCATCGCATATTTTGTAGATTTTGTGTAAAAATAAAATCTTAAAATAATAGAGGTGCAGTCTATCAGCTGTAATGGTAAAAATTACAGTTATGTGGTAGTGATAGGCACTAGTTGGTGAACAATAAAATATATTTCAAAGCATTAGGACTGCTTGGTTAACCTTTAAGTAGTTCTTGTTGGTTGAGGAGCCTATAGACACTAGAAATTTAGAAAAACTCAAGCTTCGATATATTTTAATTCATCAAGCAGCAACTAAAACATATTTCCAAGATATTTATTGGTGTCTTCTGTACTACTACAGTAATTCCTTGATAGGTATGTTGAATATCATCAAGTTTTTATAAAGTAAATTGATTCATTATCAAACCAACTCATAATTGGAATTTTATAAAGGAATTTTCCAGTTTCTTCTTGTATTTTGTTAACAGTTTTAATTCTTTTGTAGTATAAGAATAATGTTAATAAAGTCTGGTATGTAAATAACTCTGAAAAAAGACTTTTGTTTGTAATTATAATACACAAAACGATTATTTTTCACATTTCACATAAATAAAAACTGTAGATAACTGAAGTTGAAAAGTATCCGTAACGTACACACTGAAGGTCCCTAACCGCGTATAACGTTCATCTAATCAAACCACCATAATGGATGTAAACGGTGGTGATATCATTGCCTATCCCAATCCTCATTCCGCACATACATGCATTTTCATTCATGTTTTCGATGGGGTTGAGGGTGTGCGAACTGTTTGAGAGTGAGTGAATATATTTACTAGAGTGAAATAGAGTATTTGAAATGATATGTGTGAAGGTGACGCTCAAAGCAATGGTTGACCGTTTTATAGGAGAAACTATGTCACATTATGTTTCGCTTCAGCAAACTTAAGAAGTTGGAAAGAAATCTGAATTATAACAGGGTTATAAGTACTTTTAGAAAATTTGATTATAAAGAATATGCGTTTCTATTTGTACTTTTGTTATATTGTGAGATAACTTGACATGAATTGACTATAGATATACTGATTAGTCATGCTGTATTTATAATAAGAGGATATATTGAAAAATTCTTAGCTTACTAAGAACAAAACAAAACTTCAATGTTAAAATATTTCATTACCCAACAGATTCTCCTCTTAATACATTTATTACAGCGAAGCTACAACGTCTCTAGATCTTTCTTCTTGCTCTGCAAACCAGACCTACACACCTTTTATTACCTCCTTGTTGGAAGAAAATTTACGACCTTTTAAACTTTTTTTTCAGTTGAGGAAAGATATGAGTGTCGGACGGAGCCGAATCTGGCGAAAAAGGAGGTGTTCTAGTAATTCACACCCTAAATCGCGAATTTTTTGCATGCCGATATGAGATTTGTGTGCTGGGGCGTTGTTTTGCAAAAACAAAACACCTTTGGATAGCTTTCTGCGACTTGTCTTTTTGATTTTTTCACGTATAGTGGTCAGTAATGTCGAAAAGTAATCTCCAGTTATTGTTCTAGCCTTATCCAAAAAATCCAAAAAAACTAAAGCTAGAACTTTTCCAGCAGATTTTTGGACACGAAACTTCTTAGGTCTTGGAGAACCAGAGTGTCGCCATTCCATCGATTGCTGCTTTGTTTCTGTATCGTAGAAATGTACCCAAGTCTCATCCATAGTAACAATTCGGTTTAATAAGTCTACATCGTTTTCAAATCGAGCACAGATATCGAACGCGATGCTTTTACCATTGCACGCCTTTGGTCAACATTCAAACATTTGGGGATTCATTCATCATCGTTCTTCAGATATCCGTTTTAGCCCAATTCGACGGTCTGATAAAATCATGTCATGAACTGCATCGATATTTTCGGGGACTGACACAGAAACTGGCCTTCCCGATCGGTCATCATCTTCAATGGAAAATTTACCTCTTTTTAACTCTTAGGCTAACTAGATATCAATACATCCTCGTATGATGAAAAAAACGGAGAATTGGAAATAATTTGAAATGTTCATTGCCCAGTCAATGTTTATTTTTTAAGGTGGTTCATTTTTACGTTACAAGAAAATTACAAAAGCTGCTCTGAGATGAACAAAAAAATAATATATGCAATACAAGAAGTGGAGGAGGAGCAACTAAGATGAAAAAAGAAAGAGAGAATTGAAATATGGAATGAGTTAATATTAGAAAAATTATTTTTCGTGATTGTTCTTAAGCTAGGAAAACCTCCATATAAACTAAACCAAGCACTATATAACAGGAAACCTAACACTTTGTAGCTTAGACATTCTTGTAACGCAAATATCCGGTTTTAGAATATAACACAATTAATTCTTAAGTATATTTAGTATTATACTCAAGAGGAATCATTTATCGATCTTGATTTTATTAACATATACTCATGAAGGTATGGACAAACTTATTTCTAAGAAGTTTAGCGTCCTGGATTAACTGCACCGGGTTTTGGAAGAGAGTTGGTCTTGACAAAATCATCACTTCAGCTTCTTGTAGAAATTCCATATATGGTGGTACATTTTCTTTTGGAACACTATTTTTTAACCACCTATTAAGCGGTGAAGTGGTTTAAATGACGCACTAATCTTCGGCTGTCAAACTACCTCTAGTACATACAAGTGATGATCGGTTACCAAAGCAATAGTCCATTAATCCAACAGATTTGTGCTCAGCAAACTCAATATCACATCGCTCTTGTGAACAACTGATAAGATAACCTACAGATTACCTCTTATACAAAAAACGCTTTTCACAGAAACGTCATTTCCTCTGCGTTAGATCGGATGTTGGACAGTGTTGCACACTAGCTGGGATCAATAATTGTGAACAGATTGAAACGAAACTAAAGGTTTGAATGTTTAATAAAAGATCTACTTTATTTTCCAAAGTATTGGTCAGCACACATATTCGATTGAATTTCAATATTTCGATAGGAGTAGCCCTGGCAAAACTTCCATTCAATTCCTTGGAAAATCGACGTGCAATGTGTACGTTGGTCAAACAATACTTGGAAACGTCCAACAAACAAAATCTAGTTTGTAGTTTGTCGGACAGCTGCTGTAGGTGTCGGATGTGTGTGTCATTCTAATCATGCACTAATTTTTGTCATTTTTTTTATTTCCATCTTTTCTCTTTTTCTTTTTTCCATTCCTCTGACTTCAAATTCTTTTTGCCGATCTATTGTTCCCCATTCTACAAAGGTGTTGAAAATATCTAAGCTGTTTTTTTTTTTCAATTTCTTTAATTATAGTTTGTATATTCTATATTGTATCTCAACACTTAAATATATTCGAATCTCTCCACTTGTCTTCATTGTAATTCACCTATTTCCATTTTGAAGTCTTATTCGTTCCCCAATATTATTTTTTTTGTCTTCTCCATATTGATATTCATGTTCATTAATTTCAATGCCTTCTTCTATGTTAATAAATTTTGCTTCAATTCCTCTTTATTTTCACCGAATAATACCAAACGCAATGTTCTTGGCAGGACAGTATTTTCCTTCTGTGGTCGTTATTATGCCTTCTAGTAGTACCATTTACCATATTAGATAAAAATTATTGACATAAGTCTTCAGTAGAATATATAAAAAGAACCAAAGGCTTGAAGACGATGATATGGTGAGACCATTGTAACAGATTAACCTTTCTAAGGTATTGGTCAGCAAATAAACACGAAGAACAATTTGGCGACAAGATAAACTATTTTTTACATAGGACACAATTCTACCCCTGTCAAAATCGCTAGCATATTGATAATTATGACGTATACTAATATTTTATTAGACTTAATACGAGTAGTAAATTTAATCAAAGATGAAATGGAAAATAGTCATGATGTCAAGAAATTTTTCTTCTATAGTCATTTAAGGCTGCGAAATCACTTGAATCACTGCGTCGTTGGTTCTTCGGGTCGTACATCTCCATCAACCCGAGCATGCCATTATTCAAAATCATGTGGTATTAAGTAATCTATACGAACAATTACCTCCAAATTGTCGGTACATGCTACTTAAACATAGTAGAGGCCGAATTGCCATAATGTAGACGTAGCGGTATACGAGAAGGTAGTCTTGTGGCCGAGATTAAATAACGACGCCGCAAAACCCAGAGCGTCGCGACGGTACATTCACTACGACACCGTATGCTAATGAAAGTGCGTTTGTAATTTGTTTGGTTTGAAAGTTTGTTTTCTTACTGGTTCCGGTTACATCTGTATCAAGAAATCGTTAAGACTTTTCGAACATTATTATAAAAAATATTTTGTATAAATCCAATATAATAAATAATTAATGATAACAAGTGATTTACACCCACCTGGTAGAAGAAATATCTGTTCTGTGGAATCTATAATGATAATGTGAAATGTACGAAGGCTGTTACTTAAGTTTTGAAGTATGGTAACAAGTTTGAGATTTTTTACGGTGAATATACCCAGAACTTGTTGTCATACGAGTGCTTTTTGAGTTCAGATACTTGAAACATCTATTTTGGTCAAAAAATGGAATGAAATGGTGCGATCAGTTTCTTTGAATTTCAACGTGGATTAAACCAATAGCAGTGTGCCGATCAACTAGCTTCGACTTTTGATGATGAAGCGTTTTTCTCCGAGTCACTGAGCTTCGCTGGTTTTCCGAATTTAATCGTGGTCGCACTTTGTTACAGGATGCATTTCGTGAACATTTGTTTGTCAGAAGTGTTAGAAAAAATAAGGGAAATCAATCGAAGAAGTAGGAATCATTCTCCACCACGACAATGCGAGCTCTCATACATCAGTCTACATTTTGATATTGACACATTTTTTTGCAAAATTTGAAGGGTATAAATAATAAAGTATATTTTTATAATTACTTCAACAGTTACCCTCTTCAAGTGACAACACGTGAGGCTAATATTTTAACCTGTGGAACTGTAAAAGTTTTTGCCAACTCTAAAAGAAAACAACATGATTACCAAGTTAGTAACACAAAATTGAGTTTGCTAAAATGAAAAGATAAGAGATCAGTATTTATTTTGTCAAACTATCCTGATTCGAAAAAAATATATAGAAATAGAAATATAGAAAACGTTAAGAGCGCGATGGTACTAGTACTCAAGTATCCTGTCCAGAGCTCGTCATAGACTACAACGCTTTCATGAATTTTGTCAATAAATTTGAACAATTGAAAGGAAGTTATGTTGTTGTAGCATAGGATTTTTATGCACTGACAGACAATGTCTTTTCGATTTATAAGAAAGTGCAGTCTTTAACACACCCGGATACCAGGGTCTCTTGGCTCTTGTATATGTCAAAAAGAGGCTTAAATCAGCAACTAGCAGCAACCGTAGGGCTTCTTCTCTAGGTCCTGCAATTATTAAACGACACAAACCAACAGTTTCCCTAGAAATTCGTCTAGAAGAATGAAGTGCCACTTACGCAAAGGTGAAACATGTTTTTCAGGATTTCATAAAAAATAATTTTTGCAATAGTTTTGCTAGTGGCAAAAAATGTTAATTAAAAATTATAACATTAATAAATGACATACTAAATTATTATAGTTTCATTTGTTTCAATATTTTAGTGCCAAATGATCCTAAAATGAAAAATAAATGCCCAAAAATTTCGTAACGTAGAAGTGTGACTGAATGAGCCGAACATAACAGTCAAAACATTGATGGGTCATCCGCCCTACAGTCCTTGTTTGGTATCTAATGATTTCTTCTTATTTCCGCAGATCAAAAATAAATTACGAGGTCAACGTTTTTCTACACCCGAAGAAGCGGTTGATGCATTCAGGCAAAAGTGTGTTGATTTGAATGGAGAATAATTTAAAAAATTATAAAGCTATATAAAATTATAAATATCTCTAAATTTAAGTAGCGATCCTCTTATGAAAGTAACTACAATATGAAAGGGAATCATTTTATTCTGTTCCTTAATAAAATTGTAAAAATAGCAACCATCGTTTCCATTTTATAATAAAATTGGTTATTCCTCATTAAACCATGATTATTTTGCAGGATAAAAGTCGTTATGGATTAACTAGTAAAATATACAAATCAGTCAATTAAAATAGCAGAATAAAATATTTTCCCAACGACTGATTCAATGTGTTTTCTTCTAGTAACTTCTAAAATACTTCTGTTCTAGAGATTTAGTTAACAAAGACTAACTGACTGACCTCTCAGTTTTACCCGGTCGCTGTAGGATTTCAAGAAAATTAGAGCGTTTCGCGTATTTTGTACATTTTGCTCCAGATAATCACAGATTCGTTTTTGTTATCTCGACTTTGTTGCATAAATAAATTCTCAGAAAATAAGTTTTGTATCATATTAATATTACTTATAGAATGAACGAAAATGGTTTGATCTAAGAAAATTGTACTAGCTCTTATTGATTTGATATATTTTCCATTTATTTCTTCTCTTACTTAAAAAGGAACTTTTCTTTGTACAATTTCATAGTCACTTGATTCCTCATTTATTTTAACGTATTCCAAGTCTATGTTTTACTATTTTCAGGGTAGTTTTGGTGCTACAATTCGACATTTCTAGGTTGCTGAGATCCAGCTTTCGTATTATCTTTTGTCGACATGGAAATCATTCTTTGGTTTTCAAAAATTATTTGACAATTTTGACTATTCGATTTAGAGCCATTCTATCTCTTCTTCTACCTCTGATTGATTTCAATCAAAATCCTTAAGAAAATTTACGACAATTTGAATCGAAATTTGAAACTTGTAGGTATAGATTTAAATATGCCCGTCACCAAGATTTTCTGAAGTAAAGTGAATACAATGTATTCTTTTATGGTTATTATGAGTATATTTCACAGTTGATGATGAAGTTAATCGTATACAATTTGGAATACTTTGTATCTGTAGATATTGTGAAGAATTTGGTCTTCTGCGAAGATGTATATAATAGCATTTAGTCATATTTCCAACTAGAGTCGTAGCTAGTTTTTAGAACATTTTGCCATATAGAGTACTAGCAGATTATAATATGTCAAGCAAACGTTTTTGTCTACAAAAAGAAGCGTATTACTATAGCGAACAGTCAGTCACAAGATGTTTGAATATATTGAATCACCATATACAGGGTGAGTCGGGAGGAGCGCACCAAACTTGTACACGTGAAAATAATGGAAAAAACTCATAGGTTCTTATCCGATTTTCATTTGCTTTCAAGTTATAG
Source organism: Diorhabda carinulata (assembly GCF_026250575.1). NCBI lineage: Eukaryota > Metazoa > Arthropoda > Insecta > Coleoptera > Chrysomelidae > Diorhabda > Diorhabda carinulata. The sequence continues at coordinate 4,913,911 of NC_079463.1, forward strand.
CATATTAACAAATAAACAAATTATCACATAAAAATTTTCTTAATTATAGCGTTTTTTCAATAAATGTACCTCCATTGACTTCTAAACATTTTCTGCTTCGTGTAGGTAGAGCGTTTGTTGTTCTCCCAATTGATTCATTTCTTTCTTCTTCAATATGGGCTGCAGTATTCTCAAATCGTCTAATTAGTACATCCCATGTGTCCAATTTTATTTTGTAGACTTCATTTCTCATCCAGCCCCATAAACAAAAATCTAGTGGTGTGATGTCTGGAGATCTTGCAGGCCAATTAATGGGACTTCCACGACCAATTCAACGCCCTGGAAAACGTTCGTCCAAATGTTGCTTGACCTGATATGTGCAGGATCTCCATCGTGCTGCATTCTAATATTTACAGGAACATCCTCTAGTAGGCCTTGTAATTCATTTTGTAAAAAATTTGGGTAGTTGTCTCCTGTGAGACGATTCTCCAAAATGAAAGGGCCAATTAAATAATTGTCAACCATACCACACCATACGTTTACAGAAAACCAATGTTGAAAATTGCTTTCGACTGTTACGTGGAGATTTTGGTCCGACCATACATGATAGTGTATTATACGAGTATTATTAATGCCTTCACGGGTAAATGTATCTTCATCCGTAAAGAGTATACTCGATACAACACGATGATTATGATTTATCCACCGACAAAACTCCATACGGTTAGCGTAATCCTATGGTTGTAGGTGCTGTACTCTCTGTACGTGATAAGGATATAAGCCTTGTTCGTGGAGTGTGTTTATCACCCTTTTTTGTGGAATTCCCAATTGAGTGGCAATTCTCCGTGAGCTAGTAGCTGCATCTTCTTCTACTAGATGCAGAATATTTTTTACTTCTACCAAACCTTGTCGAGTATCGCGTCCAGATGATGGGAAGCTTACCAGTCTCGCACAATTTGTTATAAACTCTAATAAATACGTTTTTATCAGTATATCGTTGGTGTGGAAAACGTTAAGGATATTCTTCGGCAGCAGCTGTAGCATTTCCATTACAGAAACCATAAACAAACACCATATTTGCATATTCAAAATTTGAATAAGTAACTGGCATTTTGCAACTTTAACAATCACATAAATTCGAAATTAAACGTTCAGTTACTGTTCACTGTACACTGACAGTTCATCAAAACGTCTGAATTATCAAATGGCTTTGAGCCTCGAACATGGCATACTTTGTAAATTCAGGTATGAGTGGAAAGCTAGATGAATATTTTTAATTACTCCATAACTTGAAAAGAAATGAAAATCGGATAAGAACATATCAGTTTTTTAATATTATTTTCACGTGTATAATACACTCCTAGAGTTTGGTGCGCTCCTCCCGACTCACTCTGTATATATAGAGATGTATAATTTGTTTTGATGTAATATTGAAAATAATTTGAATATTAACTTTTATTCTTTAATATGATGTTTTCCAGCTTGATATATTACTTCATCAAAGATAAAATATGTGATTCAATTTGTGGAAATCACCACTCAAAATTAATTAATGTTGATGGGAATGCAGTTAACTTCGTTTGAAAAATAAATCTGGCTTGATTGATTCATTTGATGGAAATTCATGTTACATGCTTTTATATCAACAATTATTTGATGGGAAAGTTCATTTGGTTCGTGATAAAAATATTATGGAAATTTCAGTTTGGAATAAACAGTTATATTCTAGGAAAATAATAATTGCTCTGTGGTTGTCTGTTAATTTTATTATTTGTCTCTGTTGATTTGGGGAATTGAATTAATATTAAATCCAAGTTGTTAGACTGTTACTCTAATAGTTTTCAGTATATCAAGTGATATACGAGGATGGTCTCAAAAGTACCTGACCCAACAAAGAAAACACAAAATTTTTTATAATAAGAATCGTCAAGCTCCTCAACTTTTCTTTGTTGAAAAATCTTTGACCACCGAGTCATTTTTTCATGTCTGGGAACAGAAAATAATCCAAGAAGGCTAAATCTGGCGAATAATGTGCAGGATATAGCAATTCAAACTTTAATTCATTAATTTTCGCCATTACAATAACGGATGTGTGAGCTGGTCTATTCTTTGATGAAACAACACTTTCTTCTTAGCCAAATGGGGCCGTTTCTATGAAGAATTTGTAAATATAGAAACACTCGTCGCTGTCATTTTCTATTCAACAGTTTTAGAGAATTTAGAACAAAACACCTAAATCGCAAAAGATAATGGAAATCCACTTATCCTTTAAAGAAGTGTCTACTCAAGAATAAGGCATATTTTGTGTGAAATATTCTGGTTTTAATGAAAAAAGGGATTGTTTCGGAAAAATGAACGGACTTTCTTCAAGGCCCGTGTGATATTCCAACTTCTCACACAGCTGAAGGTTCCGCAGTTGAAGGGTCTTTGAAGAGATTGTTAAATACACGATATCTTAACAAAAATCTTGATAATGCCCATTCTAAGCTCTTCTTCTACATTATAACCTGTAGGACTGCCAAAAGTACTAGTTAGCGTGAATTAAATTCTTTTTAATAATAAATTTCAATTGAATATTATTTATTATTATGAAAAAAATTTATTTCCATTCATTTGTTTCTTGTAAACTGCTACAATACGTCGTCTAAACGACTCTCTTCATGTTTCTTTTCCTGTTTTAGGGCTTGTGTTTATATAATTTAATTAAAAACTCTCCGTAAAACTATCTCGTTAGAAAATAAGTGAGAAGATTTCAAATTAACACTCTGTATAAAACTAAAAGCAACAACCCTCTATATTACTGTAAAATTGTATTAATTTCCCTGTCACGAACACATATTCATCCGCATTTTTTCCTCAAATCTAATTTGAAGGGGGTAAAAAACTTTTAATGAAATTCCATAAGAAAATTGCCTAAATAGAAGTTTCTTAATTTTCACGAATCGTAACGAATTTGTAAAGGAGATAACAGAAAGGGATGATGAGGTGCAAGGGCGTGGGAGGGGCAGAGAGGGACGAATGGCTCGGTGGGTGTTTTGGGGTGGTTAAAAACGAAGCAGCGAGGGTGAAATAAGAGGGTAAAAAGTAGAAGCGGCCATGGAATTAAAACAGAAATTAAAGACAAAGGGAACCAAATTAATGTCTGAAAAAGAGGGGATCTAAGATGGCTACCCTAGAATGAGTTGCTTTTTGTTTGAAATTATTTCAAGAATTGAAAGCTCTTTCCATTCCTTTCCGCGTTGTTTTAGGTTAATACAGGGCGGATATGTCTGAAAAATATTGTACGGAATGTATACAGTGAACTCTGAACCGTTCAAAGAAAAAAAATCATGTTTAATTATTCAATTTAATTTGATAAATTGTCATCTTTCTTACTGTATTGAGAATGTTTATGCAGACATTCTTACCAGACATTGTTTTTGGCATATTTTTTTCATATCTAACATGTAGTTAAAAGGGAGCTGGAACTTTTTAATTAACGTTTTTAGAGCAACTCAATAAAATACTTTCATTTTATTTTTATTCATATAGGTGTTTAAATTATTTCTTTTTTAAAATCATTATTGTTTTATGAATAATATTAACTTTCAAAAGAATCTATCTATAAAATCAACATCAGTTTATTTCATTTTTTGCGAAAAAATGAATTGGTCTTCAGATAAACAACTATTCCAAGGTTGGAGATATTTATAAATCGCCTTGTAATCGAAACTAGATCGATATATTTGACATTATTTTTTGAAATTTGTAATCATTGGAGATAAAATAATTGGGTTCAATTTGGGTGGCTCCTTTTTGTCTTTTTTTTATTTATCAGATCTGTGAATTGCTTCTTTTCATTTGTATAAAAATATTGAATTGTTACACAACATTTCTAAATAGTTCCGTTAATTTTAATATTGCTTAAAAAATTAACTATCTTGACCTATGTTGAAAAATTAATAAATGTTTGTTTTCGAAGATACTTTATCAGTTCAACGACACTGGATTTGATGTCGAAAGACAAAAAAACGGAAGAGCCAGAGAAAGAACCGCCATCAATTATTGTTACGTGCAGATTCCTGCAAAGACTTTTTAATACCTGAGGTGTTTCTATATCTCAACAAGAGAAGAATCCATTATGATAATTTAAGACGCAAACTAGGTATAAACAAATATAAGCTTTGGTATTTGAAGCCCAACAATCACGTCACGAATGGATAAACGCGATTTTCATAGATAAATCTCATAATGGAATGAATTCAAACAGTAGACGTCCTTGCATCAACCACAAGAAATTCATCTGATTGTTTTGGATGGAATAGGGATCGACTTTTGGCCAACATACTTCAACCACGCCGCTATAGGCACAGAGGTTCATTTTTATCGATCATAATGCCAGACGACATAGAGCTGCAGGGGTTTGGGAAGACACAAAAATCAGGATCAACTGCTTCCACTTTGATCTGAATCCCATAGAGCATGGCTTGACTATTGAACACGACCGTGAACCATAAAGGATTATAGTAAACTTCTTCACATCTTTAGGTAGAAATCACACAAAATATTAGAACTTAGTTGAGAGCTTGCCAAAGAATATATGCAAGTAGGGATCACACAGAATATCAACTGTTTCCTTTTATATCGAATTCTTTGATATTTTTTTTGTTTTTCCATTCTATATTAGAACTTTATTGTATTATCAGTTAAAACATAACGATTTAACGATTTGTTTTTGATATTCAACTGTCAACAAATATGTATACTTTTATAGGAATTTTAAAGTTTAAATTTTTTTGGTTTGGCCTTTAAAATCATATTCTTCAAATTGTCAAATAAGATTATCAATTTACGATTCAAATTATTTATTGCTGACACTGAGGCTTATGTATAAAAAAAACGATTTGATTGATTGAATCTACTTTTATTAATCACTTGTTTCTTTCTATTATTGACCTTATAGAGAAATACATAAATTGATATAGTAGAATAAGTGATGGAATATACTGCCTAATACAAAGTTAACATAAACATTCAATTATTTTTCCATTGTATTCTCTAAAAACGAAATTATTTTTTTTTGATGTCTCACTATATAAAATCAACATTAATATAAAAACAAAAAGGTAAAAAGAACAAACTCGATTCTCAAGTTCAAAATTCAATACATGCTAGATCCTGAATATCGCGATCGAACAAGCAAAAAGGAGAAGTAATTATAAAAATAAATTGAAATAAACAGAAATTAAAGAGAATAAAAGCATAAAAATGAGAACTCTTTTGAAAAAATTAACAAAATAAGCAAAATTTGCGATTTTTAATAAATTTGGATATTAATATGGTTAATAATTGTTTTTTTTTTCTTCGTATATTGAAATTTGAATAATTGAGGACAGATAATCTTTGAATCGTTAAAACATTTCGTCTTTGATCTCGAGAAATCAATGTTAAGTAATATTTTAATGAAGACTATTACAAAATGTTACAATTTCATTCCTAATTTTTTCAGTAAAAACGAATTGAGTCTATTACATTTATTTAAATAGATACAGTTGAGTCTGTCTTTGAAGAATCTGTTACTTCAATGAATCAAGAAAGATGCAAAGTAGTTAGAATAAAGTTAAATGAATAACTGGATAAATTAATGAAAATTCACTTATTTATAATAAGTAATAATCAAAAAGAATGATTTCTTGTGTATAATTATACCCGTTTATTGAAGAAAATAGTGGTAGCAAAAGAAAATTGAAGGTATATCGATAGAATTGCGGAAACTTATTGAGCTATATCACCAGCATGTTTCACAATCCATGGATTTCCATTCCATTTTCAAAATACAACGAATAACATTATTATTATTATTATTATTATTATTATTATTATTATTATTACCAGAAAATTTGCATCTAGGTGTGTTTACAGCTTCCCATTCCATGATTATATTTTCACTTCACCTTCGAGTAACAAAATTTTTGCACTTTTTATATTTCTGTCACCTTGCATCTGCACAGAACATTTTTAAACTAGTCTCGAGACGGTATGTGTTTACAACAGCTGTTGAGCTCATATAGTAAAAATATTGTAAGAAAGGGTCAACTCTTTACCTTTTCACTTTTTACCACCTATGAGCGACATCATAGCATAAATCATGCTCAACCACAGGACAGGACAAGCACATTTGATGCTTTTATAATAGCATTTGATATTGCGTTTATAAGTTTTATAACTTACATTTATTTATTTTGTTTATTAAATACTTTTTTGAGAATATGTCACAAAATATAATTCTTCTTATGTAATTGATAATGATAAGAAAAGTTAATAGAAGAAATTTAACTAACAATAATTGCATACATGCAAAGAAACGTATTTAGCATGAAAAATTATAGAATATCATTCAAAAATAGAAAAGTTGAATCAAGTTATATGCATAATATCTTCGTATTCTCACTTTGATTAACTTCTGTATTTGTCTCGTATATTTTTCTATTTTCAAAAAGGAGTAACATTCCTGGTCTTGTGAGAGAAAAAGACCAAAACTAAGATCATATGTACACTATCAAATCACACTACCCAAATTTTGATTCATTTATTACCACTTGAGTCTATGCTTTCCTTCGTTTATTCGCATAGTATTTAAAAGAATTGTCAGAAAAAAAATCACTGAATCTAAAGATACAACACCAAGATTTTTGTTTTCACTTTATTCCATGTAATTGTAAAAACTTTACTTTCACGATTCCCACGATATCTGTTGTGATTGCCCACGACCAATATTCAATATTCATTCCTCCAAACGTCTCTTTTTTCTTTTACTATTTTATCGGTGCTACATATAAGAGTCCTATCCACTGGTTCCTACAAAAGTCAGGTTTGTGAACAAGAATCTGGAAATCACCTTTATGAAATACAGCAGTAACCTCTTCAAGGGTCATGCAAGTTATTGGGGGACATGTAATTCTTAAGAAATCATGTGGATCTGATCATCAGTGTACTAATGGCTGTTGATATATAGCAAAGCACGTCAAGAGTTCAACCAGAATCTAATATTCATGAAAAATGAGGCAGATAATCGAGTGCTAAACTCTCCAATTTTCAATAATCTCGGTATTATTCAAAATTTGATAAATTATTAGTTATTTTTACATCTAAAAATATTATTATAATATATCTAAACACAATAATTAAAATTTAACGTTATCTTCTAGGCTAGCCCAACCCTTGAGAAATAAAAAAGGACAGAATTATAATTGCGGAAGGGTTAACGGGTTGCTAGAAGACCGGTCATTCTGAACTGGTCAAACTTGTTTTGATTTTTATAGGATTCAAAAGATTGGTCATTTTTATATTTTCTGGCCCTTTTCGGTGGGTCTTCCGGTCGAAAGGGTTCAGATGGTCACATATTAAGCTTGTAGATATACGTGGGAATATTTTTTAGTTCTATTTAATTACGCGGGTAAAAAGTAATGTCAGTACCTAGACATGGATATTTTGTTAATATCAAATGAAACTTTTTAATCGACAAAATAATATGCAAGATAGGCAAAAAATCTGCAAATTATGATTATTTTTTATTGTTTAGGTGTTCAGTGAATATTTAATTATACATTTCCAGAAATATGGAAATTATTATAATAATAATTCCTGATTTTGTAAATATTAGATTTAATTATTCTGTGACTCTCAAATTTGCAAAAATCTATCTGAGGGTTCCAAAACTTGAGCCGACAGCAATTGGAAGAAAAATGTGGAAGGTTTTATACCCAAACTCTGGAGTGTACCGAACATATTATTCGATCTCTAATTTGCTACAATCAAAAACTTTTAAAGCTACCAAAGATTACAGAAGACAATCTCCAAAATTCTCATCGAGTGCATCCAATAAAAGATTTTATTCCATTTTCAAATGTCCATGAAGAAAAAATAAGTTATCGTACTTTCACCAAATTTTACAAGACTTCAATGGGAGCAAGAAAAATATTGTTTCAGTTGCAGCTCATGGTTTAGTTTTATAAAATAAATAAAAAGGTCAATAGTTATAAATTATTAGAACTAATGGAGTCTCTGTTTGGTTCTCAACCGATTTTTGAAATCAGGAATGTTACCATTGAAACTAGTATATATACATACTTAGACTTAGCGAATACCTAGAAAGAAAATCGGTTGGTGTCAATACATGTGCTCTAGGTCCCACCAAGCGTGAGTCACTTCTGAAAAGAGCATGACATTTCATTCTAAAGATCCAAAATCGTCAGGAATTATGAGCATGGGATTGGAATTCATATAACGAAGACGAGGCTTTGTGGGTGGTAGACTTCAAGAGAAAAACGAGCTTATAACCGAAGGTTGACCGAACAGGCAGTAAAGAAAAAAGAAATGGTGGATAAAATATGGAGAATCGGGAACAGCGGTTGATGAAGGATAAATAAAAAGTACAACATATCGATACATATAGTCTTTGTCTGTCCACCATAAAGAAGGATTTCATTTGTCTTATGATATTCTATATATTATAATTCAAATGTCGCAAAAAATTGGCACGTGCGAAAATAATAAACACGTTTTCCATGCCAACGATGGAACTCAATGCAACGTGTAAGCTATTTCGTTTCTTACACGTTAAAATGAGTAAATCAACGTGTTCCTAGGTCAAATTAATAATACCATTAAGAATAGATCGATTACTAGAAGAAACAATTTCATCCTCCGGTTTTAAAAAATGTTATTGAAGTGAATATAACCCGTTGTTATCTCAAGTCATCATCTCCATAAAATTAGATTTTTACAATGAAATTGTATCACATGTTTAAGAGTAAACGTGACCAATCTTAAAAAAAAACTCACTTGTTCTTTTATTCTCAACCCTTCCGGATGAGATCTCTTGGCAAGTGATGAATAGTTTACCTGCTCCTGATGTTCGGATGTTGTGATATAAAGGGTACACATGCATTAAATAAAAAGTGTTATATTTAATACGTCAACACCTGTTTGGATATAAGTTAATAGAATAATAGTTTTTTTAAGTATAAATAAAAGTGAAAGCAATCTTAATGGTGAAAGTTTTTTTTGTATTAGGTAGAATAGGTATAGCGAGTCAAATAATTGCTTCAAATCAGAAATATTTTTGGTTTTACGTTGATAGTTGCAATACCTGGAATTCAATTCAAGTTCAGTTCTGAATTAGTTTTTTCGAAAAATTGGGATGCGATATCAATTTATATAATCAAATCTGAATACTTTTGAGGTTATGTACGTTGTTTTAGTTTCGAACAAGTAGTACTTTAACAGCATTAAGACCAATAAAAAGTTTCTACAAATCATAATAATGTTTAAAGCTGTATATATTTCAAACAATTTGTTTGATGCTCCCTAGTTTTGAATCAAGCAGTAAACAATTTGTATCCAATCCAGCTTATCAGTTTAATACTATAGCCGCTTTAGAGAAATCGTCTCTTAAAACATGAAACAGTATTATCAATTTTTTTTTTTTTAAATTGAGTTCCAAAGAAGCTCAGGAAATGTTAAAAACGGTCAAAACTGATAATTGAGGACTGTTGCGTTGCCAATTATAACAAATAGAAATGGTGAATCGATAAAGTTTTAGAAACTAACGTGGCGAATTTCTAACCCAAAAAAGAATGAAAATGTACGAAAATTATACTTTTTTGTTGACGATGTATGATAAGATTTCTAGAAAATGAGCAATGTTCATCATGTACAAGCTGTTATTGATTCGCGAGTTTTTGTGTATAAATGTCTTCCTTCAATTTCTCATTTCTTAGAACTTTCAGATTTGATTGTTTCTGAATCGTCTTGATTCTATATTTCTTCAAAATATTTCAATAATATCTTTCTATAGATCCAATCAGAACTTACGAGATTAAATCTGACGAAAATTAAAAATGAGATGGAAGAGAAACGTTTCGATATCAGTTGGAAGTCATACAGAATCCAGAAGTAAAAGTTTTTCCATGAAGATAACGTTCAAACTTGAATTTTTCACTAAAATTCAGAATTTCACTGGGAAATTTCTCTATCGTTTGAGAATTATTGAGTCATCTACATAACCTAAAATGTTTCATATACATATCAGACATTATCGGCAAAACTTCGAAAGAAAAAATATGAAACAGCAATTTCTATTGCTTGTTTCGTTGATAAACAGTTTATTATTCAAATAATGTACTTACCAATAATGACTTGATTATTTAGTTTTTCTGAATCAAAGAAAGATATTAACATGTGGTAGTTATTGGTCAATATGGTAGCAAATTCTAAATAGGGTCATCGAACGTAGAGAATAAATAGGCTCATGTCTGCCACTCGTTCAGACACCCTTACTCCTTTAATTCGGATAACTGACCCTCTGAATATTGTCAATGGTGGCGAGATTTTTTTTAAATTCAAACAGGTTTGGCCGCTGCTTTTAAATTCTGTAATAGGGTACGCTGGACAAAGATCTATTTATTGTGAAATCGAAAGTGACGTGACAACCAGTATAATTTGAAGATTAGTATTTTAAATAGAATGTATAGATTATTTCGTTGAAAAACCTCAGATCCATATCGATGTGGCAATAAAATTTTCATTGTAAAATCCGAATTTGGATTCTGGAATGCTCCAATGGAATGCTGCTACTTATTTGAGGTTATGCTCTAATTTGAAGTAGTACTTCTATCCTCTAAACCCTTTCTAACACAAAAAAACGTTTCCTTCCATCTCGATATCGTCTATTACTTTACATAACAGATCTGGTATTAAGTGGATGGGTTTTCGGCTTTGAATCTTGTATCAATTTGATCGTGTGGACTTGTGACTTGCTGATTTTGTATACGGGTCCATATACCATATTTCAACTGACTGATTCAAATGGGTTTAATGAATATACTAACGATTTAATAGAAAAACTCGTTCAGGTTCAAACACTCCAACCAAGGAGCCAATATGGACTTTTTAGGAGCGTGTAATTATTTGAATAACAACTTCTCTATTTTCGATAAACTGAAGACATTTTTTCTACTCAGTTTTGAGACGCCAATTAAATAGTAGTTTCACTTTCTGAAGTATTGCCAATATTTTTTATTAAACTATATATGGTGGCGAAATCGATATATACTGTTCTTATTAAAAATGGAAAATTTCATAGAATGGGTGGTAATTAGCCCCTTCACCATCCCTCTTATATCTGCTATTACCTTAGTATTTTTCAAAATATATTGTAGCTAAACAAATTGCTCAAATAAAGCTTACTAATTATGTTTGTCCAGTAACTTGGCCCTTACAATATTCTAAAGCATTCTCAAGTGTTCCTTGAAAGCACGGAATTTTGAAAATTGATTTCAGATATGAGTCGTTTTTGAACCTATTAAATGACTAACTTTTTTCTTGTAGCTCCTATAGAATAACAAAATTTAACATTTTCACACAGCAATTACATACTATTTATAAAATGAATGAGTAAGCTGTGTGTTACTTGGGTAGCAATTGAAAAGAAATTGTTTGAGATCAATATGGAGAAGCGGCAACGAACTGGACAAGAAAATAGAGTTCAATAAGTACTCGGCGTCATGCACATTCATCATAATTGTTGAATATTCTGGAATATTCTTAAATATTCTATAAATATTCAAGATCTTATGAGAAGAAAAAATGTAACTGTTCACCAGGATATCCTTCAACATCTTGCCCACGTCTTCTAGAAAATGAGTTTCTTCTCCATACGGAATACTTCGATTTATAAAAGGGTTTTTGCAAAATCATCTCTTTTGTACAGATCAAAGAACGCTCGTTGATGAATAATTGGCCGCGGCGATCTTGGGGAATTTGCAAGATTTTTCACTATTGCTTCGCTCCTATTGGTCGCAGCATGATTCTATAAATGGATTATCCAACACAAAAGAATTAATAATAGTATTGCAACAGCATAAATGAAAATAGGTGGATTTTAGGGTCGACTTTACTTGGTACTTTAGGCGACTACGAATTATTAACAAATTTCTTTTGGATAATAAAAAATGTTGTATCAGGAACGACGTATCTTTTAGCTCAGTATTTTCACTTGAATATACTTCTAAGAATTCATCTGGAGGGTCTTAAATGCATTAAAATGGTCTCTCATCCAGTCGATTTTAATTATAAAAATTATTTTTATTAAACAAAAATTGTAGACAAAATTTTCGAAATTACTTCAATTAATATACTCATTTTATTATCAGTATGACAAAAACAAGATAACGTAAGCATGTAGTACAGTCTAAATCCACATTTTCACACAGAAATAACATCATACTAGATTTTGTTGCTTAACTAACTTTCGAACAATCGATATACGAGTTTTTTAAAATGTTACCTTTTGGTCACCCAACCAACAACACCCATATACGCCATTTATTTATATTTATCAAATTAAATGAATATGAAATCGACCTTGCATACCCGTCTAACAAAACGTTTTCCTTAATAGGGGGATTTTATTATTTCGTGATAATTATAAATCGAAAATCAATGGTAACCTATATAATATTAATTCGATGAATCTTATGGAATTGCAGTCTTCGATAGCCTTAGCGATTATAGCTATTTTTCATATGATGGTATAATTAGAAGTAATTGTGGGATCGATTAAGCTATTAACTACTTTTCTAATTATTCAAATCGATGCTTAATATCAATACCAACCCAATACATTTAAATGATATAATTTTTCATATTGAAATATAACAGACATTCATGTATACAACTATAACAAAATAAAATCCGTTTAAATACAATAGACATCCAAAAAGGGTCCCATATCAGGATTGACCGTTACGCAAAATTCCCATGAGACGTCTAAGCAATGACCAACATTTCAAAGAAAAATTTACATATCATACTGGTTTGACCAGTTCCGACCCCTTTTTCAATGATGTCCAGGCAAACGTCCTGTCCGGCGAAGAAAACGAGGAAGCCCTTTTATAAGGACCCTTTATCAATATAAGGGCATTGCGAAATAATATCATCGTACAAATCAGTCGCTACGAAGCATAGACACGGAGCATCATTTTATTATTATTCCATTTAATTTTTTTTTTTATAAAGACTGAAGTTAAGTAGAAACGTTAATTTTTGATCAATCTTTCAAAAATTAATAGAGGAAACTAATTTTAAAGCAGAAATTAACAACATTTACAAGCATTAATATATCAAAAAATCTAAGAAATAAGAAATTTTTATTTTATAAGAAGAGGGTAAATTCGTGTTATCAAAATCAAATTCTCTACTTTCTCGTGTCTAGTAAATAAATATCTGATAAGCAAATGAGAAAAGAGAAAAGATATATCATAATATACTTAGGTAAGAAAAGATTAAATAACAAATGACAATAAAGCAACAGACAATATGGAATGGTGAGAAAAAACTGGAGAAATTATAACGATGAATTATATGGAATGGTAGGAGCAGTTCTTGAGAAAGATAAAAAAGTTAGTAATCAATATTGAGCCGTATACATTTTCTTGTTCAGTGATATATCAATGATAATTAAAATAGGAGAAGTTAAAGCTAAATGCAGTTAAAATGAGGTTTTTGTGCTAATTCGAGAATAAACTGGAAAGGAATAACAATTCAAGGAGAAAAACTCAACGAAAAATATGTGATGATGAAGTGGAATTATACTTGAAAGAGGTATGGGAATAATTAACAAAACGTGCCCAAAATTGCGATGGAAAATATAACAAGAAAGTCAACTTCAACGTGATTGTGATACTAAAAGTTTACAGATTTTATATATCGTTAACGTTATTTTGCATTATAAAAAGATACAGTTTCTAAATCCATGCGACAAATTCAGGAAGTGATGCTCCTATGAAATTAAAATGGGTCTTTTCTATAACAAAGTTTCCTTCCTTCGCCCATCCCTTTCCGAAATATCACTTTTAGAAGGTGGTGGGTTGAATTGATTTTTCATTTTTCTTCTAAAACTTTAGTAATGGTAGAAACTTGATATTCCGTAATTTTCGTGAATTATACAGGGGTGAAATTAGCAATCCTCACTTTATTTCAAATCAAAACTTTATTCAAAATAAAGTTTTATTTACAAAAATATTGTTTATTCTTAAATTGTTTCACAAAACCAATAACTACAGAGAAACAAAAAACAGTACAATTATACTCACCACCACCTAATATCTCGGATAACGGTGGGCTGAGGAAATTTTTGTTATAGGAAATCCATCATGAATTTATTAACACCCAATTGGAGTTATTTTTTCAATATTTTTGCCGATGGTCATTGATATTATAATATTTTAAAGCTCTGTCCAAAATGTTATCAAAAAATGGCATTCCAGTGAAACTGCTGTAGCTAATCGAGACAATTTATTTCTAGTTCTCACTATATTCACTTTATTTAAAAAAAAATAGAATTTCAGTAAACTGTCGATGCTGAAAGAAACGAATATAGTGATATTTCTTCAATAATCGTTTCATTTTAGTCAAAGTATTGCTTCAAAATACTGTCGTTGGCTGGTAGTGCATCTCAATGTTGCATCTTTGACTGGAATCATTTCTGGAAGGATTCATTCGAAATAATATCCTGTTGTAGGACTTTCAATGCCAATGATTATTTTTTTTTTCACACAAAGAGCTTGACGTCGGCAAGTCCTAAGTATGATGATTGAGGGCAATGTGTAGAGCCAGGTCATATTTCACGTCTTTTACTTCACACATCATTTCGCAAACGTTCTAGCGTCCCCTTGTGAAATTAGAAATTTAGTTGGTTCCCTTCAGACCAGCTCTACTCATACTATAATCTTAAAATCGGACTAGTAACACTCTTGCCAATAAAATCCAGTTCTGCAAGAAAGGGATTATCAAATTTCATGCAAATTCTTCTTGTTAATCAATCAAAAGTAGAAAATATTAAATTGAATTCTTGAATCGGTGGTTCATCGAACAAGTTGCTCTATTTCTGGTATATTTTCATCTGTTTTTTGAGGTCGAAAGAACATCCAGCCGGTTCAAAATTGTGACTGGTTATATCAACACGAGGATATGAAATGTACTAATTGAAATAAATCCAGCGTAAGTAAACTTATTTTTTAAGTGAATTCATTGACATTGTTTTTTGATCAAAGCTGTTAGATAAAAAATTCCTCTTCGCTTATTTTTATTGGAACATCTTTTCTATACTTTCCAAGACATTAATATCGCGAGACATAATTTCTAAAAACCAAATAAAATACGTCTCATTAAATCAGCCAAATGAAGCAAAAAGAAAATGGCTTGATGTTCAAAGAAAGCGCTTCGACTATTTTGTTAAGGTCGTTAGAGATAATGATGTTCAGGCCCGTGATAGCATTTGGAAATTAATCACATGTTTCGCATTGAAAACAAAGGGCGTTTTATTTAGTGTATAGCTCTGTGATAACTTGTTTATCAACTCGAGTTCATTTTAAAAAGAAAGTGTATACATTTTTCTTAGTTTCATTTGATTGGACAGACAAGGACAATTATCTTTCTTATTTTTTTTTAATTGAAAAGGCAATTAAACTATCCTATAGAATATTTTGGAATACCAGAGGTTAAATTGAGGAAAATATTATATAATTTTGATTTATTGTACTTCAAAAAAATTTGAATAAATCATGAGAACGGTTTGAATCGATTAAAAGTAAAAAAATGTCAGTGAGTAATTTATAATATTTTTAATTGTGATTAGGAAAGAAAAGTTGATTCTAAATATAATTGTAACAAGGACCAGTTCATCTCTCTTTTCTTCATATTACAGAGAAACAACGATGGAGTATTTTCAAAGTTCACGCTCAATATAACTTCATTTTTACTTTATCTTGGCCTTAGCTGCTAAGGAGAATTTAAGTCTCTTGCAAAATGTGACACCAGGGAAAAATGCTTCTGTATCATTTGCAGTAACTGAGGATAGAGAAAAGATGATTTAAAAGCGAATGAAGTGAAAAGAGAAGCAAGAGAGTGCCTGTGGAGGGTTCTCCATAAAATTCGAACTAATAAAGTCCCTTGATGAATATATAAGAAACGCGATACAAAGTGACATTAACATTAAAGTAGAGGGTTAAATTTTAAGAAGGGTGTTTCGTTTGTATGTAAATTCTGACATATTATGCATTTCTCTCCCTTTGGTCTCCGAAAAGGTAATTTTCTGCAAACTAAGAAATATATATTAAAACAATTTATATGCAGCAGTATAATTCATAAATTATTAGCTTTAAATTAATAAGACTCGGAACGGTTCAACAAATTTTCAGGTGTTTTTACAAAGCAGGGAAATAAGAATTTTTAAAAGTAAACAATATTTCGAAAATATGAGTTATTTGAACGAGCTCCTGTCTCCAGCTAGAGACAAACCAAGCTGAAAATACCTTTCTGGTAAGTAAGGATGAAGAATTTTAAGACAACTTGCGACAATTCGTTGTGGGTTGAGCTAAACTAAACAATTTTAATAAAATTAGAAAGAATCTCATCAAAATCAAATATTTCTCCCTTCAAGTTTCTGACTTTCACTTACTTTTGATCATGCTTTCTCGTTTTTAACGGGCATGTTAAAAAAATTGATGGAATATATAAAAATAACACTCCATGTTTATATGAAACAGAATGGTGTAGATCTTTTGAATCAAACTCCTTAAATAAATTGTAGGCTTTGATTTACAGTCACATTTTCCAATATAAGATTGTAAAGCTCTGAAATAAATAAGAATATATGGGAAATATTTGTTTGGGTTGAATTTTTTATTAAGTTGAGTGATAATTCATTGATTTTGGATATCTCTCAAATATTCTTGCACTCTGCTCTTCTTTTCAAATAGATTCGTATCCCGTATGTGTACTTGTGGGGGGTATTTTAATTAAATCGAAAATAATTAACGAACTTTCTTTTGATACACTCTCATTTTCTTTTCTCTATTAATAATAAAAAAAAGATATATTATATTCGGAGTATAGTCCAACGTATACTATGATTCTAACCCAACGTTCAGCACACTTTGAGATCTCGATGAAACAATTCTTTCGGCGTAGATGCAAAAAATTGTCGCACTGCATTTTCAACATCTCCTTTGGAATCAAATTTTTTCCCACACAAAAAATTTCCTATGGATCTAAATTAATAGTAATCTAACTGTACAAGCTCCTGACTAAATGCTGGATTTGGTAGAAGTTCAGTACCACCAAGTTCTTAGATCTTAGTTTCGTAGTACGTGATTTAGAATAGTTTTGTAACAGAACCCAATAAACCTGGATATTTCTTAGGTAAAACTCTCGCACTGAAATTATTCCACCCTTCAACAAGATAGATTTCAAGTGGAAAAAGGTACTGCTGCATTAATATCTATCGTCAGCCAAATAGTTGATGAACAAGCTCGCCAGATTTTAAGAAAATCCCTGGAAATAGACGAGTGACAAAATAAGACAAAACCCATGAACTGGAAAGTGAGAAAATGAGTTAGACATGCGTGGATCTTGAAAAAGAAAACACAAGAAAAATTAGACTTTCTAATCAAGAATAGATGATAGTAAAAAAGTGAGGAAACGTAATTCAAAATGTGCAATAAAATATTTGAATTGAATTTGATGAATCGGAATACATATGTAAATAATCGATTATAGATCTTATCACTGAATAAAATATGAAAAAAAAAGTTAGGGAAAGATAGATATAAACAATTTACTGATAGAACAACGAACTTTCATTAACAAATCAAATATTTACGAAACTAGTCAAAATAAGCTAAGCATAAGTGAAGTTTATTACTAAATATAAACAAAACATCGTTAAATTCTAATTCCTAGCTTGAGGTTTTAAGAAAACAAATGAACAAATACTTAATAGTACAATCACTATAACTCATTTGATTTTTTTTTGTTATATTTGTTCAAATGGAAGATCATCTACTTTCACCGGAGATGAAAGACACGTTTGTGGTTTTGGTATACGTCGAATCTCCAACACACAAAAATCTGAAGCAAAGGATTTTTTTATCTATTAGTTTCACTTACTTGATGATGATGATGCTTTCGTGAAGAAGCTAATTAAATATTTTGTTTGGTTGCATGCCGTCTGCCTTACCATAAGGAACTTTTTATATCAAGCAATTTTGATAATTGTTTATGAACTATAAATGGTCTTTTTCTACAACTGAAAGTTACTTTTGGATCTGTGTAAATTATCGACCTATTTGATGCTACTATGACCAGGTTTTCAGACTTTTTGTAATATTAGCAAAGCTTAATCCATAATTGTATTTCTGTAGAACACAAGAATTAGATCAAACTATGTGTGGA
Source organism: Diorhabda carinulata (assembly GCF_026250575.1). Classification (NCBI taxonomy): domain Eukaryota; kingdom Metazoa; phylum Arthropoda; class Insecta; order Coleoptera; family Chrysomelidae; genus Diorhabda; species Diorhabda carinulata. The sequence continues at coordinate 4,932,166 of NC_079463.1, forward strand.
AAATCAACAATAGCTCCCTCTAAAATTTGTATTGAACATCAAGCGATATCACTTCTTTGTCGTACATGTGTGTCTTTAAACCGAGATGCGACAGTTATGCTTGGTTTTGTAAATAATTTTAAGTTAGTTTATAGGTTATAAGTTCCTGCTGTAGAAAAAACAGGAAATATTCGATTGAGGCAATGCAAATACGTTTTCAATTTTCAATATCCAGACATTACATAGATGGTTTTTACTGACCTCATTAATATGATATTTAAAAGTATTTGTTAGCTCATTTATAAGCTGATTTTAGTCCTAATTTCAATTCTGATGAAACAGTAATCAAAAAACTATATTCTGACACTAAAACCACGAAATGCGAATCAAATTAAAATTATCGATTGTAAACTTTACAAAATAATATCAACCAATGTATAACAAACTAAACATATACCTAAAAAATGGTAAAGATATGATTTTTTTGAACAATTCAATAAAGTGGAATACTTTTTTTATACCCCAAAAATAATTTTAAGGTAAACAACATTCTAAATAATGTTCTGATGATGAAAATAGACGATAAAATGTTGGTGAAATGAAATAAAACAAGTCTGGTATATTTTCTGGCTCGTTTTAAAAACACATGTACCACGTGATTCAAATGCAAATGTGATGGCGGTGTTTATCAAGAGAGCGCCGCTCACGCCGTCCGTTTCTCTTTTGTTCCGAATCATTTACCTCTTCTTCTCCTTCCTCTTCATTTGTTCAGCCTTGTCCCATCTTTTGTTTATGTTAGTTCGCCCAACAAGACGCTCTGAAATAATAAAATTTATAAAACCTTTTATATATACATGCATATATAGAAGCTAAAGCTAGCCCGTAATTTTATAGCCATGGATAATAAAGTTTTGCTTGAATGTAAAATGTCGATGAGTATTACTAAGAGCGTAAGAGAAGAAAATTATCAGTAAATTTAGTTACAATATGATTAAAAAGAGTGTGAAAATGTACCACATCGTGAGAAGTTATTCCAGGTTACTAGATATCAAATAGGTAAGATAACTTTAATTCATTAGAAATATTTGAAAACTGGAATGTTGAATTTATATAAATAAATATAGTCAAAATATGGGCGTATTTCTTGTTCTAACATTTGTGTATAACCCTGGGGTCCACATACCCCAACAGTTTTTGCCAATGTGTTTCAGTAATAAAGCAGATTTTAGGGATATTTCGTTCCTATCTGAAAACCTGTTATCTGTTTGTATTACTGCCATTAGTCAGTCTTCTACTGTCCTGCCTACAACCTGCCTCGGAGTTACTGTGACCCCAGTGTTATATTGTTGCAAGGTTTTTCATTTTTATTTATCAACGCAAAAGCGCCCAATTTACATGATAGATCAGACTTAGTTCGAGAATGTTTAGAAGAAAATGATGTTGACAGTTCAGAAAGCTTATTTGGTGATGACTGTAGCACCGACTTCTATTTCGTCATTAAATATGATGATAATCATTTGATTGTCATGTATTTATCTAGACATAAGGGAGCTGTTGAGACATGTAAAGACACCTCAAGTTGCTTTCAAGCTCTTATTGATGATGCTACCTTATGGACCAACGAAGAGATCGTGTAGCAGATAGATAACACTGTAAAATAGTCGTATCATCTCTTCTTTATTCTGCTTTATTCTAATGAAGGTTGGCAATCATCCTTTGGAATTCCTTACGATCTTCAGTTTAGCGTATTAGATTTACGGCATCACATACATGGAACCAATCTCGAAGATTTTTCAACCATGAAAATCTTTTTCTACCCAGGTTGCGCCTGCCTTCTATCTTCCCTCTCATGATCAGCTGTAACAAGGCCGATCCGTCCATGGTATTTTAAGGATCTGTCTAAAGAGCCACACTTCAAAAGCTTACACCTTACGCATGCTGGAGACCTTCAAAGTCCAGCTCTCAAAGTAAAATCATCATGAAGAAGAAGTCGTATCATCGAAATACACAAACACAGAAAATTTTATGTAGGAAATAAAAACTAAATATTCCAAAAGAAGGTAGTTTGTTATAGTTAGTCAAAAATTATATCGAAAATAAAAATTTAGAATCTATATTGAAGCCTGCTTTTTATCAAACATGATAAATAAACTTTTGTAAACTTTTCTCCAATCTGAATAAAACAATCGTGTGCAATTAAATGAATTAAAATGAAAATGAAGACGCCCACAAACGAAAGGAAGTGACGTAAGTTTCGCCATTTTGCTGTAGTCATTAATATGAAAATGTCATTATACAAAAAGAAGCCGTCTTTGTCCGACAGTCTCAGCCCCAAGGTGTTCTTTCTCTTTTCATTTTCGTTCCATTTGTGCTGCTCTCTCTATCTAACGCTGCTTTTTCTACTTTGTTTCTACTTTGTCCCAGATACGAGATAACGACTCGAGGGTCTCAAATTATTTATTTCTCCTGAAGTCATTAGGAGTTTGTTGAAATTTTCGTTTGCTAAGAGCATTTCTCCAGTAATACATCTCTGTACGGGGTGATCTCGTTTTACAAATTATTTTTAAGACGTTAGTTCAGAATCAACATCCATGAATCTTACACTAATACACGACTGAAAATCTGAGAAGTTCGTTCATGGGAAAGTTTATATTGTGAATCAATAATTTAATCACACGTTATCAACAATATTTCAAGGATTGGACGAGTATGGTAGGTGGCGCTATACCTCCCACTCCAATTCAGTGGATTTTCTTAAGATTCGTCTCGCATAGTGCAGACTTGCACTATCGTATTATAGAATGACGGATTATCTCTTGTTATTTGCCGAATACATTTTGATTAAGAATATAATCGTTCAAAATTTGCCTTAGTAGTTTGTCACCATATACTTCACCAAACATACAGTCATATTACACACTAGACGATGGTCATATCATGTGTGCTCTCATAGTTTGAGATTCGGATTGCAGATCCATAAACATCCCTTTGAAGTTTCACCAGAGAAATTTTCACGACTATGATGATAAAACATTACAGATTTCCTTCGGTTGGTCTGTATAAAGGATCATAAACTCTAAATATATTTATATTGGAGAGACGGAAAAAATTCGTAGCTTCTATAATAAACTGTTTGATTACAATCTTATCTAAGCTGAATGTGATATTCTATTTTAAAGAAAAATGATCTAATGATTTATTCTGAAAAAGAAATAAATTAACATTTTGGGCGAAAGTCAACTTTTTGTTGATAGGGAAGATATGTAACGAACAAAATAAAAAAATTGACACTAATATCGTGTATTCCCTCCTCTTGCATTATTCCATTCCTGCAACAGCAATCTTCTCAGCTCCTGGGCAGTTCTTGGTCTGGTGTGTGTCTGCGAATCAGTCGTCCCAACTCGTCCCAGACACGTTCTATTGGATTCAAGTCTGGGCTGCGGGATTGCTAGTCAAATCGCCTAATTTCTACCTCATCCAGATACTCCCTGACAATTCTAGCTGTATGTGGTCTCGCATTATCTTGCATAAAATGCTAAGCTCCCCCGTAGTCACCATGAAAGGTATAACATGGTCTTCTAGCACCTCCGTAATGTACCTGTGAGAGGTTAGGGAGCCATTTTCTATGAAGACCAGCTCTGTATGAGCTTGTGCAGTATTTCCCGCCCAAACCATAACTGACCCACCGCCAAATGGAAGAGGCTCGTTAATGCAAACTTCAGCATATCTTTCCCCAGGTCTTCTCCATACTCGTCGACGTCCATCTGACGCAGTGAGGCAAAAACACGACTCATCTAAGAACAATACCCAGCTCCAGTCATCATCATTCCAACGAACGTGATCTTTGGCAAATGTCAATCTTGCAGTCCGATGCTGGCGTTGCAGCGGGGGACCTGTAGCCATTCTTTTGCATGACAGTTCAGCAGCATGAAGTCTTCTTCTAACGGTCCATTCACTACCATTCCCTTCTTCCAACCGATTTCGCAGTGAAACCGCACTAGCTGTCCAATTCTGCAAGCTTGTGGACACCAAAAAACAGTCATCTCGTTGAGTGGTAACTCTTTTTCGTCCAGGCCCTGGTCTTCTAGTGATCAAGCCAGTCTCCAGAAGGCGCTGGTACACCCTTTGCACACCGCAAAGGTAGCACCAACAATTCTTGCAGTTTCACGTTGCCCCTGACCATCTTGTAACAGGACAACAATTCTTGCCACAACAATCGGATCTAAATGCATTATGGGCCTGTTAAATTACTACACTTTGCAATCGTTAGGTTTTACACAAAGAATCAACAGTAAACTGGAAAACAGGAAAGGGAAATTTAAATGTTCAATTAGCGCAAAGGCAGATTTTTCATCAATGTCGTACTCTAATACATCAAATGACAGCTGTCAAGTCTCAGATAAAATTTGCTTTAACGCCTACTAATTCTTATCAATATTGATGCTAAAATTATGCGCAATTTCTGAAGTGACCTCAATTTTTTGCTCGCCAGTATATTTATTTCGAACTTTGAAAAAAAAATCAACAAACTTCATATTTACGTCAAGTCTCATTTTAAATAATGGATTTTGAGTCACAAGATTTGATTAATTTACACAAAATTTAAAGCATCATAAGCACTTTGATATTCAATTGCCACGTTCCCACAAACGAAACAACGACCCAAGCCCTTTGGTTCATTTCTTAGTTATTCACATATTTCATTCCATTGTTATTGTAACCAATATGTTGAATTGTGAATAAAGTTATCATAAGAAACATCGAATAATATATTCAAATGAATAACCACAAAAAATTTGTATATGTAATAATATATAATACATAACGAGTTTGGAAAGTGATACACCATTCATCAGAAATTCACCAGAAAGTGATGACCACGTGAATGTTTGAAGAATGTTCTCCTTAACTATGGAGAATATATTTTCATTTAACTGCTTTATACATTACCCAGTAATAGTAATAACACTTAATTTTATCATTTAAATTATCTTGCAGACATTTGTTTGATTTGAACACAAATCACAACAAACTAATATAACCTCAAAAAATCATATTGTCTACTTCTTCAGTCTTCTTAAATTTGGCCTTTTGCCTTCCGGCACCCAGCCAGATTCATATTGTATTCGCGTATTCCCTCTATCGGTCGAGACCATATTAAACATTAGAAAAAGAAACATTTCTATACATGTATGTTTTGTTATTTTTTAGTACATGTGTGAAATAAACTACTTTCTATGGTCGTAGGAAAAGTTTAATATAAAGTTTTAGCTTATACTTTCTTAAACATTTAATATTTTTTAATAAACCGAAAAGTATAATTTTTCTATTGAATTATGGAAACCATTGTGCAATAAATTCCGTTTTATACAAGCTTCCTGTGTACACCGGACAATAAACCCTTAACTGAATTAAACCCGGGTCACATATGTTTCTTTCTCGCTGTATAAAGAAAAGTTATTTTCCTGTAAAATATGAATATTTATATCGTAAAAACCCCTGCATTTATATTTTCACTTAAGTTGAAACTTATACAAGCTTTTTCACTCTCGTCCTTTTTAATTACGTCATATTTACATACGAGACAAAAAATCCACAGATAGGCGTCTTTTTCTATTTACGAGAACGCTTCATGAAAGTTAGAGTTTTAATTATAATTAAACAGATCCAGTTTTTTCTGTTTGATATAAAAGTTGAGTCTGGAATGAGGTATGAAATGTGGAGTTTTACAAACTGTCATTTGCATGGTTACGTTCTTAAATCGTATTTTTTAGAAAAATAAATGAAACGTTTCACAAGGATTATGAATGCAGTTCATATTATCTGAGTGAAGCAACCACAAAAATTTGCAAATAAATAGGATAAAAAATATCAATACAATACAATACAATAATCATAGACAAAAAATCGTAAAAAATACGTTCAAGGACGTTCGAATTTGTGATATTAAATTAAAATTAGTCATTAAGGCCATACCACTTTTACAAATTATAATAGTAATATGAAAAATAAAACAACTAATATTATATTGTGGCGACCACGCCACTTCCTCAAGAAAACAATAATCCTTCCACAATACCTGACACAGGAAATTTCAAGTTCCTGTCTTTTAGGAATTTCAAATCTCCTCTCTTTTATGACTTTCTTTCAGCGGAACTACGCAGCTTATTCTTAATGTCCTAATAGCATGCAATCAACTTAATTCTCTCCGATATACGTTTTGGTATCGAAGAGAAATTCATTCTTACTCGGGACAGCAGCTTTCGAACGCCCAGGTCTCTGCGAAGCTACGCAGCTCCTTGAGATTTCGATACGCGCGACTTAGTTTAGTTATACGCTGTGTATATATTGTTTTGTTGATGTGTATATATATATAGTAAGTTTAGGTAGTTATCAAACTTTGTTTATTGTGCTACATCTTCACCATTCTCGATTCTTTGAATAGCGCCCATAATTGTTATTAGTTTCATTGTTATACGACATATAGATATTTAGAATATAGATGTTGAAGTCATCAATAATAAATAAAACCATTAAAAACTAAGATATGTCAAAAAATTATAATAATATTAGTGATAATAATATTTAATACACCAAAAGACTTATGAAGTCCTAATTAAATGAAATCAATTTAGTCCAGGCAATCAACACCTCTAGCACGCCTGTTTTAACGTACTCTTTTGGTATCCTGAAGTGGGTATTCAGAGGTTAATACGAATAATGATGAACAAGCACCACAAGTAGTCATCCAAACTAGAACAACATTACCTCCAAAAGAAGCTGGGGGAGACTATATCGACCTAGTTAATCTACACTCTCAACAGTTATGAAACTACGTGAATTATTTCACAGGAAATCAGAAACTAGTATCTGACTTGAAGAAGCTGGAACAATTATCACGAAAGGCAAATAACGGTAAATAACATTACGACCTCTACCAGCCGCATGTTGACGTAAAAGTTTTAAACAGACGGCTTACTAGTGGATATCTGTTTCCAGAGACCGCTTCAAGATGACTATCTGGGATGAAGTTATTAACACGAATAACTACAAAAAAAATTTTCTGGTTTGAACAATCAATGCAACAAATGCAGAAAGTGTCAACAAACATCAGAGATCATTCAACATTCAACATCTGGTTATAGTGTATTAGCTAATATTGACTATCTACAACGACATAATCAAGTGTGTAATAAAAGATTTGATGAGTTGCCATCACTGTGCTCCAATGTTTTGTACTTTTCAAGCAGAGCAGACTATGCCAGGTAGGATTCGACTTAAAGTGAAGTGATTTGATGATTTTTCTTTTATTACCGTGAGATTGAGGTTACAGGTGCGGAAGGACAAAGTCGAGAAACTAACATTGACGTGCAAAGTGATATATTACTTCTGGTATGACGTAGAATTCTGCCAAATACCACAAGTCTCACTTCAAAGACTCATGTTTTCGCCTAGATATTGATTTTCGAAACCACTCGACTTCCCTCGGAAACTTATCGCCTGATCTAACCTAACCAAACTTTAAGTCTAGGAATATACTTGAGTGTTGAGTTCGAGACTTCTGAAGGTCAGAAAATTTTGACTAATTTATAATATTTTCTATTTATTGTTAGTTGTATTACATGGACTTTCATCTTACTAGTTTCCTCAATTACTCATAAGAGTATATTATAATAAATTTACAGAAAGTTTCGAAAAATATTAAGGGTATATATATATAAAGAATGTGTAACGACTTATATAAAACTAAAAGCATTAATCTCGTAAAACTCTCCCTATAAAACTTAAGGTTACGTCCCGTATAGCTGCTCGAATTCCCAAGCAAATTTAATAGAAGGCCTTGGTCATTGTGCAGTGTTTTGTTTCGACGACATTACGTTGTTTTGCCGTATAAACAGAAACAATGGATGTTTTACACACTCCATTGTTTCCTTATCTTGAAGACATTGATAAATTAAGGTTAGTTTTAAGGCGGCCATCTTTGTTCTCATTGCATATTATTTAAAAGATAAAGAGATGCACGAAACGCTAGAACTATTTCCATTCATCAACATTTTGTTTCTATTCATTAATTATATCGTTTTCTCGCTGCCTATGATCATTTCCATGGTATGTTGATTTGATTTAATTTGAATTAGAAACGGTAGCTCGGATTTTTAAAATATTTCTCACAGCTCCTTTCATGATCTAAAAATGACTATTTCGTTATTTGGTAATTCAGAAATTAGGCAGAATGATTTTCTATGCAAAGAATCAGGAAAAACCTTATAAGTAACTGAAAAAGTATATCAAAAATATCATCGAAAACAAATTATTGAATAGTAGAGTTCTCAACACCAACAAAAAGATGATCACGTGCACTTTTTCTGCAACATCACTTTCAAACATAGAAATTGCCGTCTGTTTGGGATCTGCACACTTGATACAATTGAAGAGAATTCACGATATGATGTAACCAAATCGAAAATTATGTTGTGGGACAATTATTTCAATTGTGAATAATCGCTTAAGTATGAAAAATATTATAACGACAACTAGATCATCGTATGAAAAATATCTGGGTTGTTCAGGATAAGAACGGAAATGCTCACGCTTTAACTAATTCAGAGCTGTTTTGATACCTTACTACAACATCATGTCTACTTACTAAAACCTCTTTTTCTTATTGGGAGCTCCTCATAAGCATTTCTTTTTCTCTGATTCAGTTATTGCCTTCATACGCGTTTCTGTTGAGTTACTTCTTCTTGAAACTTTCTTCATGGACTTCCTGGTCTTTGAGTTCGATGATGACGTGCTTACAGTGTCCTAAATCTCTCTCCTCCCAATCATCTCTCCAATTATTGTGAATACCTCCTCTCTAGTCTGATATTATCTTATAGAAACATCCACTTTTTAGAAATTATCAATTAGATTAAGAGGTAGTTCAATTATAATATAAAATACTTTTTTGAGAGAAATGTGTATCTACTGTAGACACTAACAGCAGGTATGTTGGGGCATCGGTATCAAAGGAGGTCTAGGTAGTTTCGTTAGCCAATAAAATACAGTTTTTTGGAACGAAGTACCTATAATTCACATTGACTAAGACAAAAAAGAATATATTCCAAATATTCTAATTCAGTTTGGTTGATATTTGGAAAATAAAAGATCGTATTTGACAGAAAAAAAAATTCTTCCGCATAAAATGCGAGGGTGGTGGTTTAAGGTGCAAAAATCTGATAATTTAGTTTCCTAATTTACAGATATTTGACTATCATATCACGACTACACTAAAAAATTCTAATTTATTGAAGGGAATAATAAAGTTTGAGTAACGTTAGACAAACTGCATGGATATCGACAGTTATTACGTTTAAAAATAGAATAATGTGTGTATTTATAAAAAAAAAGTGTCGTCTATGGACTATTAGAGATAAATCGTTTTCCCGTATATGATAGAGCTCTTAGCGAGTTTCCTTTTGATATAGCTACAGTTATACTAAAAATATACCTGCGCCAGGAGGTTATAATCCGGTTTCCCTCATTAATAATTCTTCGTGAAATACGTGAATTCTGGTCCTGAATAAGGAAATAAGGACGAATCTCGCTTGTTCCTATCGCGTAAAATTGAAATGTAAAATAACATAAAACAATGGTCCTTGGAAAATGAAAGAACGGTATAAGCGAAAGAAAGGCAGTGAGCTATGAAAAACAACGGAGTGAGCGTCCGTCCTTCTCGCTCTTACGATTCTTGTCTCACTCCCACATCATCGATAAAAATCCTCCATTCCACTTCGTAGTGTAGAAAACGAATTCTCGTTCCTTTTTAAAAGGAAAGAACTTCCCGGTTTTCTTTTTCCCACACTCAGAAGGTGTATAAGTCGGCACCGTTTGAATGTCTGAAGTATTTTCAGCGTCTAAAATACCGATCAATAAAACATCTGAACGCAGGCGAGTTTTCATTGGTTCTGGGCAAGGAGTTTTTCCCCCACTTTTCCGCGGAAATGTCCGTCAGAAAGGTTTCTTTTGTTTCCAGGTTTTATATTAGATTTTCGTCGGCGCGCGGAGGCCGACTGTAGAAACTTCGAGGAGTATCAGGGGTAACGGGGTGCAGAGGTGTAGAAGGGGGAGTGGGATGGGGGAGAAAAAGCAGACTCGGGTGAGAAGCGGATGATGCGGCACGGACGACGACTGATGAGGATTCAGAAGACTTTGTTTTTATTTTGTAGGGATATAACTTTTTTTCCATAGAAACGAGTTTCATATTATACGATATGATGAGAATTATTTTAATCTCGTAACGAAATCAAATTAAAAGAAATTTATATGCCCCGGAGAGTATAGATTTTCTTAAGATAACATTTTATGCAAAATAATTATTTAGAAGAATCGGTTAAAAAGAAATTTATATATTGAATTAAGATGGAAAAATTAACTAGATATAGACATGAATAGGAAAAAGAAGATATTGTGAGAAAAAATTAGCTGCTCATTTGGAAAGTACATATTTAGATGTGTTTCAATGAGTTTCATTAGTTTTACTTCTACTAGACATGAATGTGAAGATTTTTGTAGATCAGTAACAGAATTTTTGTACAATGAAAGGATTTGAATATAAAGTTCTCGATTTTGGAAGATGTAGCACTAAAACAGATGCACAAACGACTGTTGAAATATCAGACTCGGGTGAGAAGCGGATGATGATGCGGCACGGACGACGACTGATGAGGATTCAGAAGACTTTGTTTTTATTTTGTAGGGATATAACTTTTTTTCCATAGAAACGAGTTTCATATTATACGATATGATGAGAATTATTTTAATCTCGTAACGAAATCAAATTAAAAGAAATTTATATGCCCCGGAGAGTATAGATTTTCTTAAGATAACATTTTATGCAAAATAATTATTTAGAAGAATCGGTTAAAAAGAAATTTATATATTAAATTAAGATGGAAAAATTAACTAGATATAGACATGAATAGGAAAAAGAAGATATTGTGAGAAAAAATTAGCTGCTCATTTGGAAAGTACATATTTAGATGTGTTTCAATGAGTTTCATTAGTTTTACTTCTACTAGACATGAATGTGAAGATTTTTGTAGATCAGTAACAGTATTTTTGTACAATGAAAGGATTTGAATATAAAGTTCTCGATTTTGGAAGATGTAGCACTAAAACAGATGCACAAACGACTGTTGAAATATGTATGAAGAGTCTTCGCATTCGAACAGTATAAAGTTATGCAGCTGCATCTCAAAGACGATACGCGTAAAGGCCGTCAAAAATAGAAATTATACCAAAAATAAAGGATGTGATTATGAAACTTCAATGAATCAAGAGATAGTTGTAAAAGCCATAGTCCTTCCAATAGGAACTGTGAATAATATTTTTACTTGAGTTTTTAGGTAAAGAAAGATCGGAACAAAACATACTTATATACACAACTTTCTCAACAATATTTGGAATGTGTTCAAAAAGATTTTTTTCGTTCAAGATGAGACTTGAGTCTAAAATAATAATCCTGAATTCAAACAGAAGTTAATGAGATGTACGAAGCCTGTAGTTCGACCTCAAATCGAGTTAGAGTTCAACTGGTATTAGCATTAGTTTTTTTAGAACATGAACGAAATTATATTTGTAAATTATCTTCACACTAGTCAAACAATAAACAAGAGTACATTGTGATCTTCATAATCTGATGTTTTCTTCAATATAATATCCACCCTAATCGCTAGACTTGGCTCCATTCGTCTTCTAACTTCATATTTCAAAATCTCCATTAGTAGAAAATGATTTATATCCAACGGAGAAGTAGTATCAGAGGTGGAAATGTATTTCAATAATCTTTCAGATTCTAATTCAGCTTGGTTATTATTACGTTTTTTGTGTGTTAGTTAAAGTGGTACTATACTTAAATTAAATAAATTTGTCGACTTTCCTTTCTAATTTGAAAAAGCTCTTCCCTTCATCGCCTACCATAGACAAGAATAATTCAATTATTTAAATAAATGTTTAACCCTATATATCTTTATACCTACTCGCTCGGAAATTTTTTGAATTATGATTAACATTATGCAGTAGCTTATATTCCAACAAACATCATATACTGTATTTGAACATTTGAAGAGATTTCATATATTTTCTTGCTCAATATCAAGCAAAGTTATTGACTATAATAAGTTATATGGATTGATAAATATAATGACAAAATTGCGTCTAACAAAGGATGGTAACAATCCTAACAAAAATGCATTTGAGACCTTTGTTATTTCATTGAGACGTAAACTAAAATTTATTCTTGATACCTAAATTGAAAGTTAACTAATTTTCAAATATAATTCTTTACATATTATTTCACGAATATGTTTGTCCTCCCTAGTGAAATTCGTCCGCTTTTTACAATTTTTCAGCCATATTTAAGATCAAATAATTATTATATGTCCTCAAAAGACACATTTTCAATGAAAACAATCTTCAAGGTAGACTGATTTTCATATATAATTCTTTGCATATTATTTCACGAATATATTTGTTCCCCCTCGTAAAATTCGTCAGCTTTTTACAATTTTTCAGCCATATTTAATATCAAATAATTATTATATGTCCTCAAAAGACACATTTTCAATGAAAACAATCTTCAAGGTAGACTGATTTTCATATATAATTCTTTGTATATTATTTCACGAATATGTTTGTCCTCTCTAGTAAAATTTGTTCACTTTTTACACTTTTTCAGCCATATTTAAGATCAAATAATTATCATATGTCCTTAAAAGACACATTTTCAATGAAAACAATCTTCAAGGTAGACTGATTTTCATATATAATTCTTTGCATATTATTTCACGAATATATTTGTTCCCCCTCGTAAAATTCGTCAGCTTTTTACACTTTTTTATCGATTTCTGAAATCAAATGATAAACATTCGTCCTGAAAAGACATTTTCTTGTAAATAAAATACGTAAAGCACCACGTTGCAAAAATTTTTCGTTATTATAATTAATTATAGTACTGCTAAGTATGAAAAGTTTTCACTTGCCCACCTATAATATATCACTATCTATCCTTCATTCTAATAATATCAATTAAAAGTTACAATCTGTATTATATATCAAAAAACATATTGACACTAACGATAAAAACTTTCTCCGGTTACACATAAAAACCTAAAATAAAACAACCCCTATGATTATCACGGAATCAGTATACACATGACACACGAAAAAAAAATAATAAAAAACACTCCAAGCCCTAAATGATTTAAAAAAAGTGGATGGCGAATTAAAAAACATGTGTCGACAGAATAAATACATGTATCCAACCCTTTTGATCCTTAAAAAACATATAAAAAGTGTTTCCCTACTCTATTAAAAAACAATTACCACAGACCTTTTGCGGTTTTTTCAAATTCAACCCTTCTCTAATGTTTTTCTGTACCTACATTTTTTTATAGACTTGATGGCGCCTAATGGTGTAGCACTCTGTTAAAAATTTTTGTTATAGCTTCGGCGATTCTCGTATAGATGGGGAAAGTAATAGTAGTTCATGTTTAGTTAGCTAGATGGCTTCAGTGAAGCCGTTAACGCTCATAAACATACGAAAATTAATTAACTTAGGGAAAAATTGTAAATGTTAGAGATATTGTCTTTTATTATACTGTATTTGTTGGAGAAACTTTCTAACTGAAACTCCCTTATTCTCATGTTATACAGGGCGCTGATAATACATATGATATTTGAAGGATTTATCTATATTTTCTCACATTTTATTGTTATATATATATATGAAATTACGGGAGTTTTAGAGTTTTATAAAACTGAATAGTTATATATATAACTGTTATATAGATAAAATAATTGGAAAAATTGTTCAAATGGATGTAGATGACGTTGAATATTGATGAAACATTTTTTGGTCAGAGAATGTTTGGTCAATTTAGAGTGAAATTACATAAATTCCCCCCAAGATGAAAACCAGTAAAATTGTTTAAAATATGATTGAAAATAAAATTTGAAAGTTACTCATCATTACCGTGTATAGCAAAAATTTTATTTAAGGTCAAAAGTAAAAAAATTAGTTTTTCGCGATTTTGAGCAAATTGGTCAATTTTATCATAAAAATTCATTGAACAAAATTTGTTGATCATAATATTATCTATAAAAAACGCATCAATACTTTTTTTTCTACGACCCACCGTTTCTGAGATATAACGATTGAAAAGTTGTAATTGTCATAATATGCATGAGTACGCCACGTATATACATCTCTAGAGTTGTAATATATTTTTTCTATCGGTAATGGTAACTAACACTTAAAATATTAATTCAATTCGACAAGAAGTTATTGGCAACGGCATTCGCTTTCTTTTTTCTATGTACGGAGCTTCTAAAAAAATGTCGTTATGCACGTTTCGTTAAAAATACTAAAAGTAAAAAACTAGTTCAATTGGCTTGCCTTCCTCCAATCTTTCGGGTATATTACACCAAGTTCAAGCGTGGCTTGGTTATCAGCTAAACCCTAGAGACTGGGATTAGAGGTTGGTCATTCCAACGAGGCGACATGCATCGCTATTGACGCAACTTCCATGCAATCAGAATGAAGATGAAGAAGAAGAAAAAGAAGAAGAATCTTAAAGTTACGACTCGAACGATTAAATTCCATAACTTTTTTTTAAACCACGTTAAAAAAACGCGCTAAGTACACCACCTCATAGTTGCCGTGTGAATATTATAAGGATTACAGCTTTTACAACTTTTTGAATCATTATATCTCAGAAACAGTGGCTCGTAGGACAAAAAGTACTAATACGTTTTTTGTAGATAATTTTATGGTCTACAATTTTTGTCTTAAATATTTTTATGATAAAACTTACCGTTTTGATGAAAATCGCGAAAAACTTATTTTTTGACATTTGACTTTGAATAAAATTTTTTCTATTGACGGAAATAATGGTAAACTTTCAAATTTTTGATTATATTTCACTGGTTTTCAACGCTATAATATAGTTGTAGTGAGCTAATAATTTAGTGCTCAGTTAGTGCTGCCTGTATAAGCAAATAGATTTTTAGAAAAACATTTTTTCGGTTTGTAAGTAAGTTGACATAACGACGCGTCTATCAGTCATAAAGTTGAATAACGATTTTTAATAAATTTAATAAATTTAATAAATTTTTTGGTGAAAAAACTTTTTTTTGGTAATTTTTTAAGAATACAAGTTTTTCTTGTTGGAATTTGAAAGTAGCATTATAAACGCCAATTAGAACTTGTTTTATTTATCTGCGCTATTCACTTTCTTTTCAATAGAAACAATCTTATAAATTAGACAATAATAGGCGATCTATTTGTTCTAATATAAGAAATGAACTGTTACATATTGATTAAAAAAGAAACAATTTTTCCACTCGCCAAATTAATTCAAAAAGAACGTTCTGAAAATTTGATTTAGCATATACAAAATTGTATATATCAAATTTTCCAAAAACAAGGATATTATTAGATTGCGCAGCTAAGTGATGATTTATAATACAAAGTTTTTCACAATATAATATCTTTTTGATGGAGAGTATATCTACAAATCCAGTATTATTCAATTCCTTAAAAAATTTTCCGGATAATTGTCCGTATTGTTGGTAATTGTACATACATTATATGTACCTACTCTACTTGACTCTATTTAAACAATATGTGGTCCAGTTGGGACATTAAATCGAGACATCACACACGGACGGAAGCTTCTTCATGCCCTAATCCGAGGATACAATGGATAGGAGAGGGTTCTACGATCCGCAACCCCGTCGATGCATATACGAAAAGGGGTCGCATTTTAAAATAATACCTGTTTGCATTGAATTTTTTTCAAGATTTTTACAGACTGAATTGACCCCTTCTCTCGCCACATGTCCTTAGTACACACTTCGTTTTTCTGAAATACAGACGCGTCCGCTTGATAAAATTTTCGGATATGTTTTTAATAAATTTACAAGAATTTCGTTTTACTGTGACGGTCTCACAAAATAATAGTGTGTTTTCGGGCAACTTTCTAAAAAATGGAAACTTCATTTTCGGGCTATCTAAATTTTTAGGTTGGGCAACCTAACATCTTCATTAAGCAACCAACTCAGGGCACAAGTGCAAACCGGGCAATAGTTTTAAGTTTTGTAAATAATGTAGGTTACGTGTTAGACATATTGTTATTGACTTTTGTTTCTTTTCAATCTCAAGTCGATCTATTCTTCAGTTGTTGAGAAAATATTGTGAGTTAAATAGGTAAGTCTCAATATTTTTCAAACGTAAATCGCAACTATTTTTATTTGTTTATAAACTCCAAGTACTTACGACCACTAGTAGACAGCCCAATTGTTTTTTTTTTCAAATTATACTTCTACTCTTCAGACAATTCACAAGATGGCGCAATACTTTTGTAATTTTAATATACCATTCTTATTATAGATGTCTCTGATTATTCTACAATGTGAAGCCACAATATCTACAGTTTTCACTGTATGTTTATTACATTCTTCATTCATTATATTAACCCTTTTTTATATTATTTATTACTTAGCAAGTGCTAGTTCAATAGAGCAGTAATTTTAAATAACATCTTTTAAAGAAATGCGAAGTATTAGGCTCTGGTAAATTTGACGATTATGGGCTTTGAGATCCCATACACAACAACGGTCTCTCTCTCAAAATCGTATCAGTTATTGTTACATGTAGACGTTTTTTCAAAAGCAATTCAACATACTGTATAATATGTAGGCTGCGATACAATGATTATAGTGATCATACAATTTTCGATACTAATTTTCATCCTCCAAATATGCCTCAATTTCGGCGATAACCTCTTCATTGGTGCAAAATTTCTGTCCAAACAGCATGAGAATATGAAAAAATTACCTGGAGCCATATCTGGAGAATTGCTGAATGCTGAAGCTCAATTAATGTAATTTAGTCATTTTCATTGATTCGTGGCATGGTGCATTGAAGACACAGCACTTTCTTATATTCAAATGTGGCTGTTTTATGCTATTTCGGACTCCAAAAGCTGTATAGTTACAGTTTACGATATTTTATTTTCAAAATAGTCAATGAATATTATCCTGGCGCATCCCAAAATACTGATGACATATCCTTGCCAGCCAACTTTTGCTTGTTTTCATGCTTTGGAGTCCACCCTGCTAACTATCAATTGGACTCCATTATAAAATGATGTTTCATTTATTGTCACATATCGACTCAAAAATTCGATTTTCCCTCAATTGAACTGTTCTAAATACTGTACAGAATCATCAATTCGTTGTTGGTTTTGATTGATTGTGACCTTGCGTTCTGCCACTTTAAACAGAGCTTTCGCATTCTCAATTATTCATTCATGAGATATCGAAAAAGTTCCTTTGATATCAATCAGGTCTAAGCTATCACAATTGTCTCTACTTTACTAAATTATTGTGTGGATTGTCTTTTGAAGGTTAGGGCTACTGGCGCCACCTATGTGTCAGCTCACGGAATTTCCAGCCCGCCCAATTTAATAAAAGTCTTGTACCTTTCATTTATATATTTAAGTATTTTTTTTAAATCATTTTTTTAATACCTACCCCTAGATGTTCCTCAATAATTTCGGAAGCTAAGATTCCAATAAAGATATTTTTCGATACTATTTAGATCATTCATTGGTAAACGTCACACAACACGTTTGCATTATCATATTTCTAGTCTATGGAAATTTATAGTGAATAGACATATTAGTAATACACAAATGGTTGCTCAATGGGGTGCATACATCTTCATAAATTCATAAATTATGATGTATTTTTTATATTATTTTCTTCATTTTGCGTCGGTATTTGTTTTTTTGTAAGTAAATACGCAATTTCGCGACACAATTTTAATTTGAATTTTAGAATACTTAAACATAACAAATGATTTTCAAAAATGAACACTCTGGTATTAATCGAATTCAACTGGC
The DNA here is from genome assembly GCF_026250575.1 of Diorhabda carinulata. Classification (NCBI taxonomy): domain Eukaryota; kingdom Metazoa; phylum Arthropoda; class Insecta; order Coleoptera; family Chrysomelidae; genus Diorhabda; species Diorhabda carinulata. The sequence continues at coordinate 4,950,093 of NC_079463.1, forward strand.
AAGATGCATAGGCAGGCGTCAATAACGAAGCAGATTAATAATTTCTATATAGAACTCACAATCAAGGACTCTGTAAATAAACACTTATTAAGTACCTGATATTTTAGCTTCGCTAGGAGATTGGTTCCTTGACATTAATTCTACGTCTAATACGACTACTATTATAAAATCATCAATTGATTGATGAATTGAAAGAAAAGAAAATTATTTTTGAAAATATGAATTAGAGTGCATACAAAACTAACAATATTTGAATGATGCTTACTTAGTCAGTCAAACTGACAAAACGGAGAGCAAATACGAGTAAGTAGGAAATTTTCTCGCTCGGAAAGAAGATTTAGTCAGTCATATTAGTAAGAATATGGAATTCTATGTAAAATTTTGTTATTTCTCACATTTCACTTTGTACTTTTTTTAATGACCACGTCGAAATAAGAGCTTGGATGATAATGTTTTTTAGGTATATTTTTTCTTATTATTTTTCATCAGTAGTTAACACTTAACACTTAACACTTAACATACTCCATCACTGAACAAATAACTATTATATATAGGATGTAATAGATAAACTGAACTGCATATTCTGTAGTCAAAAATAATGCAAATGCCTTGAAAAGTACAAAATACAGTTCTTTAAAATAAAAAACGGGTAGTTTGAGCTTCTAAGTTCCTCAAACTTTTCTATACTTTTCAAAATATAAATTTATACTCACATTGAAGCATATTGAATTGTCTTTCAAACAGTATATTTCTTTTTTTGATCTGATGAATAATTTAAGAAAAAAATATAGTTAAAGTCAAAAGTTTACAGTGGGCAATTACACGCAAGTTTATAATATTATATTTATATTCAGTTTTACTTTTCTTTTGCTAATAATGGTTCCATTAAATTTTCTCTTTATTCGATTCATATACTGCGTTATAATTACCTACTCATTAAAAATTATGAAATACATTTTTCGGTTTTCAAAATCTCGTAACGAGCCAATTGTTCTGAACATTGTGGAAGAAACTGTTACCTGGATCTTAAAAACTCACAAAAGAACTCGTATTTTCCGCAAAAACCTACAGAGTATCACTAAAGACCAAGGCAATAAATTACTAACTTTTAAAAACTTTTGTCTCTAGATTAAAAACAGGCCGCTGGCTTGTAGGAAACAAATGAATGTCAAGAAAGAAGAAGAATAAGAGTAATAAGGTTGGGATAGATAAATCTTGAGTTTAAACATTCTAAAAACTTATTTCTTTGAGAAGGAAAATGCTACTTGATTAAAGATTTCACTTTTTGTTCTGTTTTCCAGCCCTCTGCAATATATATTTTAGACAATTAAAGTGATCTTGGGACTCTCATTTAGATCTACCGGATGCAAAACGACTTTGAATTGTTCCTCGAATATTTCGTGCTTATGATAATGAAATAACTTTTCTTGGAAAATGGAAAAACACAAGTCAAAAAGAGAGAGAAAAAAAAACTGATTGATACTTTCATTAAATCTAATTAGACGTTTACTACGAATAAGATGTTCTTTATTATTGATGAAACTTTTCGAAATGATATGGAAAAATCACACAGATGTAATTATATAAGGTGTCCCTCACAAGAAGTGACAGTAAACGAAGGCTTAGAGGAAAACTCAAAATATGACGATGGGGGTCAATTCACCTCTATGCCGATTGGCATATCTGAGGATTTATAGAGCCTTGATGTGGGGCTCAAAATTTCGGAAATAATTAATTTGTAACTACCAAAGTTAGTACAATGTATGAGAATGAGCATTAAATAATAGTAACTAGAAGACGATCCAACCAATCTAAGGAGTTAGTTGGTTGTGTCCTAACCTCAAAGTTTCAAGGGGCTTTCACAGAGAAACATTCTGACTTTTCAAATAATATATCTCCTCCACTTGGCTTAGAGGTAAATTCTCCCCAATCCTCAAATTAATGGCTCCCCATACGCCTCTGCTATGTGTTGGTTCTCGAGCGGGACAACCTATATAATAATTGTAGATTTCAATCTGTAGCTGATTATGCAATTACATGAATTGAAGGTTTTTCCAAAAAAACAATTGAATGCTTATGCAGAGGCACATATGTGGCTGATTGCATCAAGTTTATATATAAAAGAGTTTCCTGAAATCATTGCTATGGAATTTGGAATAATCAAATGGAATAATCAAACTTGCTAATAACTAGAAAATATTTGAAATTCAAATATGTGGTCAAAATTCGATATTCAAAAAAAGCAAAAGAATAGAGAATTGAGACTAGAAAAGAGTACTCTAAGTAGAATCCTACGAGGGGGGCCTATTAAGTAATGAGACTAACGCTTCTAGAGAAAAAGTACGGATGCGCCAGATTAACGAATGTCATTCGTTGCCTTCATTTGTATATGCTCCGTCCAGTGTTGCCAGAGCTAGTACAATTGTACAATTTTAATACATTTTAGTGTATTTTATACGCTAGTACATTTTTCCTTTTTTTCGAATACATTTTCCCTGCGTTCGCAAATATAAAGTTATTTTATATTTTCGTTTAATAAAATAAACTAGAAATTGTACTAGATTGTAACAATAATTAGAAAACAGAGCCAAGTTGATTTATATTTAGATCGTGAGATTTTTGTACTGCATTGCTAATTTTATCGGTAAACTTTATATAAATTTTTCATCCTTAAAATAATAATTGACATAGTCTATAACATTTTTGGAAAACAAAATTTAATTTAAACTTATGTTTATACATCTTTCTATAATTTTATTAAATTTGTTTGAAGTTGGTACAATCTAGTAAATTTTCTAGTTCAATTTTTACATTCAGCTTTTAAATTGTGACAGCACTGGCTCCGTCTTTTTGATTTCCCGTAAAACTGACTGACGTAGGAATAGAGCAACGGATTGTAGCGAAATATCAGTAGAAACTTGGAAAAATTGCAAGTTCAACTCATTGAAACAAATTGCAATATTCTTGAGACCAAATTCGATTGTTTTTATTTAAAATCATACGTGGTCGCTGTTGCCAAATTTTCTCAAAAAAGCAACTGTTTTAACTACAGTATCTGGTGTGTGTGGAGGAGTCATAGTTGAGACATGGTGCAAAATTCGTGCAACTTGAGCTGAGGTTCGTTGAACAACGTCAATCACTCCCGCGGAGTTTTCATACTTTATGAGCAAACGTCGCACCTATCTTGTGAAGTTTTTTCTCAACCAAGCGGAAATTCAAATTAGAATCAACTTAGTCATGTTAGATGCCTATAACTTGCATCATCTTTCACTCTTTCAATCAACGCTTTGCATCTATTTCACAATTGAAATTCATGATGCATCAATCTTAGCCGTAGATTGAGATTGGGTTTTTCAAAATTTGCACACGAAATTCTCAGAACTTATTAATCAGCCGTTGTATTATACAAAAATGTGTCTAAATCTATCTTGTTATCACGCATTCTTTGATAAAGATGAGATATCATTTTATATTCTCCACCGACACAGAAACACTTTTTCCTCCCTGCTGCATTTATTAACACCCTCGACTGTTTCTAGCCCACACCACCCTCGCCCATAGGGACTAAAGAATGGCCAGATTAGGAACACGCCATTTTTAAATTTAATGCAACTCGCTGCTTTTGAAAGTGCAGTATTTCTGAAGGGGCAAAAAACCCTTCTTAATTACGTACCGATCAAATTTCTTGCCATTTTTATATTAAAAAATCATAATGGACTATTGATGGATGTGGAATTAGGGTGATTGGAAGTTCATGATATCAGCTAGCTCCATATGTTTTTATTCGATATTTAGACATGAGATATTTGGTAAATTCCATTTTTAGATTGAGAAATTGTATTGATTTTCTATCAGTCGTTTATTCGCATCATAAACCAATCTTGGTGTATAATATCCTATTTTGTTATTATTTTTCATAGGTATTTATAGGAACTCTAAAACAGTCGCCGAATTTACGCTGCGACGTACTTTAAATGAGTAAAACATTTCATTATTCATACATGTAATACTCTAAGAAAAAACTTGCATTATTATCATTCAAGTATATGTGTAACCGTAAATCATTTCCTTTTATTATCTCATGTTATAATCCATAAATTACATTACGCCCAATTTTGTAACGTATAATTTATAACAACAATTTTATGTTGCATCCGTACGCAATTATTCATCATTTATTTGTTTATTACATTGAAATTTTCATTGCAGTCGCATATAATTTAGTATAAAACAGTCGCTTAAAATACAATTTGCTAATTACCAACCATAGAATCTGTTTTATGTGGCAGCATTTTCTGTAATTTTGAATAACGTTTTAAGACTTTTACGAAATAAAATTATCAGAAGAAAGATGTGAATCGTAATCAATTTGATATGTATATTAAAAGCAATATAATTCGATAAAAACCAAAATTATGTCGAAACGTCAATTGTATTATATATTAAAAGATCCATTTATAATTTAAAGAAACATAAAATCATTATTTTTCAGCAGCAAAAACTTATGAAAAAGGTCTACGAATCAAAAAATTGAAGAAAATTACATACGACTAGAATATCAGATCATTTTATGAGATATTTCTTGATCTAATAATTCCATTTAATGATTCATCATTACACGAAACTCTTCCATAGAATTATTATTAAAGATAGAAGGAGCGCGGTTCAAATTTGTGTTTTATGAATGGTTTTATGAATGGTTTCTCGATTCAATCATTCCATCCAATGCTTCACCGTTTCGTGGAATCATAGAATTAATATTAAAGATAGAGAGAGCGAAGATGAAGTGAGCCCGAGCTACTAATAAAGAACAGAACATTGTTATACCACCCTTTATACCTCTCTACTCTATTCTGATTGTATCGCCATGACGTTAAAGTTTGGAGTGATGGGAACGGACCAAATTTTATTAGTGAGTAAAGGGCCGATGCCCTTTCTCTCTCTCTTCCAATCGTATATTTAATATTAACTCCCGTTAATTTTTAGCAAAAGAGTTCTTTTATTCGTATTCGTCTAACTCCTACTACATAAGCTTGTCCAATATCAATTAGCGGAAGACCTAGAGAAACAACATATTGAGAAACCATACAGCTTTGCGTCTTGAGGACAGTCGATGCCCATCTCCAGATGACAATTTTAATCGTTTACTGCTAGTAATTTATTCACGTCACCGAAATCATTGAACAAATTGGAACAATCAGACTAAATATTTCAATTAGTCGACCATCTAAATCAATTAGTGAGTAAAAACAAAAATTCCCGGATTACTTGAAATATATTTGAGTCCAATTACAATTTAGAGGAGTTCTGTCAGATGAAACAGCCTCAAGACAAATAAGTCACGTCTCAATCTAATCTTCTGGCATAATAATCGTGACAGGACCAGTTGAATAGACTCTGGTAATCACCAGATTACCCAGAAAAACAAACACATTACATACTACATCAAGATACATACCTAGATACGTACCTAGACATTTGGACAGCTATTTGGTTAGCAGACTATATTGTGAATAATGAAAGACAAAGACTAAAAGGTTCGATATCATCTTCAATACAATTAAATACTTCATAATTGTCATCGTTATCATGAAATAACTGATGAATGATCTTCGACTCTATCATTGATATACGAATTTTACACGAGAAGGACTATCTATTACAAGTAATAGTAGTTCACGTAATGATGAATTATCGGCCTTGAACCGACCCTGAAATGAATCTTAAAAATCAAATGGGATGCCGCTTAAAAAGGGAAAGTAAAGTAACGACCGCAGCATAAAAAACAAAGGGAGATCAAAACATCTGCCGACGAGAGGCGACCTGGCCAATGTCCCTAAATTTGACCTTTTGTTAGTTGACCCCGCTTGCTCCTAATCCTGGCTATTTCCGTATTTGTTAACTGTTTACCTCTCTACCTGGCCTGCGATCTTCTTTTGTTTGATCGTGACCCCTTTTCCCTTCGTTTGATGGGTCTGTTGGCTGTTTTTTAGTTTTTTCTTTTGTTTTTTCTATTTCGGTTTATAGCCGTTGTTACAGATGCGAGATTAAGTACTTTCGTAGCTGTATATGTGATAATCAACTGGCAGTTTATTTACAGGGCGTTGATGATCTAGAGCGTTCAAATTAAATATTTTTGATTAGATTGACTTCATACAAATTTTTCATTTTCAAAACTTTTTCAAAATAGTAATTTTTCTGAAAATGTAAGAAACGATAAAAAATTAGAAATACCTGAGGTAATCTGTTGGATTCACAACTGATTCATTCATAAGTCGAAATACCTTTCATTGTAGGAACAGGTGAATTTGCACCTGTTGAAGCGTACCTACTGTTAAAGCCCAAATTCTAGAACGTCACAATTCAGTATCAGAATGGTTGAGGAACGCTCGGTGATGTGACACATGCCTGTATAGAGTTGACTACAACATGCATTCACAAAGATTTGATGGAAACGTTGGAGAAATGTGCAGACTCACATGATATAGTGAAAAGTTAGAGTGGTGAGTTTCAATGTGGTGGACAATACTCTCTCTCAATGTGCTCGATACACTTTGTATGGATGTTTCAGTTTTTGTTTCCAATTGGAATGAAGTGTCGAAACGTGGGAAAGACAAATGTAAAACGTGAAGAAATTACAAAAGTGTTTAAGTCATCTGTTATGATTTTATAAATATTAATTATCAAAATTACTACTAAAAATGAATCAAAAGGCTTTGGTAAAGGTCAAAGTTGAGCCCAAACGTCCAAAAGGTATTAACAAAAAAGATTTATCAACTCTAGTACTCTTTATACCCTTTCGAGCAGAATAGTATTAGGGATTCAGTTTTTATTTCCGTTGTATCTATTTTTTCTGTTTTTCTGTTCTTTTCTTACGCCTTCCTGCTTCTTTTACTTCTTTCATTAGGCTTTCTAGTTCTCTTTTTCGATTTAAATATTTTCCAACAATTTTGTTTTCTGTTCCATTTTCAATCCTGTTGTTACCCGTTTTCCCTGCTATTTTCCTTAGTAGCTTCCTCTCTGCTGATTTTCACCAAATTTTATACCTTCATTTTCATATCTTTGGGTATTTATATTTTCTCATAGTATATTTGATCGGCTTCTTTTACTCTATCTTTATACTAATGTGGAACCAAATTTTTCCACTTTATCTATTCTTTGTCTTTTTATCGTTGGATTTTCGTCATGTTCTATTTTTTCGTTTACAATTTTTTGAAAATTTACTACTATTCTCAAGTCTTCTATTGTTTTTATTCAAGCGTTCGCTTTTTCTTCCATGATTCATCTCTTTTATTGTTTCCAACATTCTATACATAAATAGCAGAAATAGAACCGCATACTAAGTACGTCTTCTTGCTTTATCCATCCGAAACTCACCTGATTTCTCGCCTGTTTGAAACTTTCCTCTTACATCATATATCCTGTCATCTTTATTATCTTCCTATTTCTATATCCCATAAATCTATTATATAATCCTCATTTTCTTTAATATGTTAATGCATAAAAACAGTTATTCAAGAAAACAAATGCATAAAGTTTATGTAAAGAAGCTTCTAGGAATATGTTTCAAATTCCGTCCCTATATGTTATGTCCTTTAACCACCCCTGGTTCCATTTTATAATTTGGCAGTCGTGTGGCATAGAAATCTTAGGTTAAGGTTGGGGTCAATAATGAGAAATTATCTACGTAAGGAAGCAGTGAGGTTAGGGAATGAGATCTTGCGGTTTACGCGTGCCTTATGAAGGGTTAAGTAAGTAGAATATGATACCTTTCACCATGAATATTTCATTAATAAAGTATTTGGTATGAATTATGTTAGTAAGATCTTATTTTTTAAGTTGTTAACAAAATTATTTATTATATTATAAAAATTCAGAAATTTCTCTAAATATAAATTGGAAAATTTTAGAATTTGGTTAGAATCAGCTGTAGACAGGTGTTTCTTCTGTGAGAAATACTTCAGGTGTCCATTATAATTTAATCACAACCAACGGAATTTTTCCACGAAATTCAATTTCCTTGAAAAAAAAAAAGATAATTTTATTAGAAATAAAAACTAGCTTCATCGTGCTCGAACGAAAGCCTCCAAAGTGGCCTGTTTTTCTTCGCCAATTAAGTTTGCCAGTTTGTTATTTTTAGATCATTTTTAATTACCCTTTGCTTTTAGAGAGAATCGTCGTTTTTAACTGTTTTTATAAAGGGCTGGCCGGTTCTTCGCCAACAAGGACGTAACGATACGACCTGAAGGGGTTGGTGATAAATATCTGTAGAGTTTATAAGGAATAATACGAAAAAAATTCAAAACAATTTGAACATTTGATAAAAAATTTAAAAGCAGAATATATTGATAAAAAGAAAATAACTCACGCATTTTTAATAAAAATTCATGGCCATAGAATAAGGCTAGAAACAGAATAATCTATCGAAATCAAAGAGGAATACATAGATACTCAAAAACGATAAGCAATAAGGAAAACGCTAAGGACAGAATTGAATAAAAAATAAACTGAATTAACCAAACGATAATAAACATTAGTCACTAGCTACTGTTTATGATATTAGAAAATTAGTGTCTGCTATGTGGCGGAAAAAAATCACTCATGATGTTCAAAGACAGAATTAACAAAGAAAAACTGTCATTGAAAAATGACCAGATCTTGGACATACCTCAAAACAAAATACTTAGCTGTAGAAGCAAGTCGGATCGAAACACCATACGAGAAATGAATAGAAATGCCACCAAATAATTCACAGACAGAAATTTATGCTATTGAAAAATTTGTCAAGTTCAATTTAGATAGAAACTATCGTAAACAGAAAATCATCATCCTGTCCGATAGCTAAGCAGCTACTAGAGCTCCTAGCTTCAATATCATAAAATATGCAATGAATGCCTGGATTCACAGACGAAGATGGAAACGAAATAGCTGCCAGTCTCGCTAAAGTAGGGTCTTACAAAACCTTCATAAAGCATGAGAAGGTTATTGAGACAGAGTATAGGGGCTGAGATAGGAAAAGACTCTCCTGGGAAACTATAACCAGAGAAGATCTTCTGAATGTATCAGTTTAAGTGAAGCAACCTAAGAATACTAATTGTAGTCCTGTCGGGGCTCTGTCTCGTATGAAATAGAAGACGAAGATCTCTGGCAGCTATAATTTCTCACATTTTCTAAGAGGACTGCGATTAATAGACAATAGATTTTTGGGTCGTGATGAACATAGCACCTTAATATACACATGTATACATAGATTTTTTAGTAGTTCTTGACCGGGGAATAAGAATTATTTGTTGTTCATCATCATTGTTATTCAAAAACAGAAGTACGTCAAGGTTTTCCTTATTATTTATTCGCGTTGACGGATATATCTTTTTGAAAATATAGAGAATATTTCATCAAGTCAACGCAGTAGCTGAATTTATTTTTATCAGCAAAGTGTAGCCTGGAAATTTTATGATGCGCAACAAAAAAGACGTGGCGCTGTTGTTAGCTTTTGACGCACGATGTACTAATTTTTTCTACTTTTTTCAATTGTCCACAGCTAAACATTTACACTACATTCTGCAAAAACTTTCTTAGATTTTGCTTTTTGCAACAACAATTCTATCTTCGGGTCTATTTGGAGCCGCTTTTTTTGTTTGATCCCTTCTAAATGATATTTCGTAAAAACTTCGATATTAATAATAAAATAATCGATTGGTTCTTGAATAGATTTCCTGTTAACTCATTCTTTCTTCGTGAAAAGCTACAATTTCACCTTCTTCTAGCTCATAATAAATTGATACTAACAAACTCAATACACGATACTAACCAGATCCGATGACATTAAAGTAAAACTAAATTTAGTACGAAAGGTTTCAAACATTGTAAAAACACCTAGAATGGAAAATCACATGAAATGTCCAGAATATATATCACAATTTATATTATATTGCTTCAATATAAAATTTGTACCGTTTTTTTAGAAAAAAAATTCAATTACAGTTTCATCGGAAAGCTTAACATCACATTTTCTTTCCTAGTGTGAAATTAGGAAGGAAAATGCAGAGATATTAACTAATTTCGACATAATTGCACATTCAGAAACCTAGAAGAATATGTAAAATTGACAGATTTAGAAAAAAACCAGAAATATATCGTCATAAGAAATCTACAATCCCCAATCGTTTCAAGCATACCTTGACATTCACAAATAATTTCGTGATTCGTCACAATATATCTCGACAAAAATCACTAGTCAATTGAAACTGGGTTTTCCCGATTCTAAAAATTTGTCACGACTATATCTAATACCATTGGACACTTATATACTATTTATATCTTGATATGTACGTTAAATAGAATCTTAATTAAGGAGAATATAATCCCCAAATACCCGCTTGAGGCAACGTTTTCTCCATCGATCCCTTTTTTCCGCATCAACATGTTAATTGTTATTTTACTTCCAATTTCTTTTATTCACTTTCCTTTTTATCATTCTTACGTTGTGTTTCGACATTTTAGGGTTCTTTACAGCTAAGCAATTGCTTTAATCACAGTACTTGGAATTGAGAGAAATTGAACGAGACAATAAAGCCCTTCTTGTTTATATTTAATTGTATAGTAAAAATTTGATCATCTATCCATTTGACTCAAATCATAATAAGTAACATAACCCAAAATAGTGCTCTGTACATCTGCGAACATTTTTTCATACCTCAATATATTTTTCCGCGTTCCTGCAAATAAAGAAAAACTATGTTTTCCTTGATTATTGCAAAACACATCGTCGAGATACCAATCATTAAACATCGAATGATCTTTTCCTCTCCAACATTTTTCAAAAAATCAAGTGCATATTCGTTGGACTTGTGAGAAGATGTATGTTCAGAGAAAGGAATCGAATACGTTTACGATAGCTGTTGATTCTAGTTACATTTTGATTTATTATTATTGTTTTATGTTATGTTATGTTTTATATTAAATATATATGAAAAAAAAAACCAATTAAAACCTTCATCCTTCATCAATTTTTCGTACGAAACACTTCAATTATTTCAGTTATTCAAGAAAAGTCAATTACACAAAAGGTTTAATAAAATCTCGATCTGAAGAAAAGCAAATCTAAAAATTATGCTGTGAAAAATTCAATTACGAAATTAAATTAATTTTCAGTCTTTTAATTATAGACGTCGAAATGGCGTACAAGTGTTAGAAAAAGAGTGAAAATCGTAGCGGCCCTCATTGGATCATCTTGATAGATAAAGATGCCAGATTAACAGAAATTCCACAGGGATGGGCTCTCCAATTTCAACATTTAAAAATATTTTCCTTATTTTGGACAAATACAGTACCGCTTAAAATGTTTGCACGCCCAATAATCTAGTCTAAGCAAAATTAGCCGCCGAATTGAAAATACCTCGACGTACCAGGGACTATAACGTGAATAAATATACAATCATCAGGAGCTTTGGCGATAGAAAACGTTCAGGACGGCTTCGATAAACTAAAACTGCTGAAGATAAACGTTTGGTATTAATCAGTGAACATGATAGATGACTCCTAGGTCCAGAGATAGCAGCTCAGATCAATGAAGCAAGGGATCTGACTTTGTTGGAACGGTGGAAGTGAAGAAACCTCTTTTAAGACGTCAAAACAAAATTGAGAGAATGCTGTAGACCGTCACAGACGCCTGACCTCAATCCGATAGAGTTGTGCGATAAATTGGACAGGGTTGTCAAAAAGCAGGTCCTGCTTTCACTTCATATCTTTGGATTATCCTGAAAAACAAATGGAACCAGAAATTTGAATATAAATATATATATATATATATATGTTCTCGTTTGTAGCACGCAAACTATAGGATGATGATGATTTTATAAAGATGATTCAAAAATAAAATTCCCTTTTGAAAGTATTTCCTTTTTATTTACTTTCAATGTCGAGATTTGGTAGGACGAAAACCGTATAAAATTTTATCTACAATGTATCTGTTCTAAACCACATTAAGAGCTGATGATAACTATGATAGATTTGAAAGCCAGATCTCGAAAGTTCTATCAAACTGTTCCATAATAGATCAAACATTTCGAACATGTACAACGTCGGCGAATATAGTTACAAATCCAATATAATTCATGAGGAGATAATTTTGAGGCAGCTAGTCGGTTTCGCTTTATTCTACATATTTATTCTTCAGTTTCATGTTTATGAAAAATCGTAAAAAATATATTTCTCGAGTCCACAAATGATTTTAATAGTGGTTAAAAAATGTACGAGGGTAGTCGGTTGAGAACTTAGCATACACACGGAAAACGAAAAGGCGATTCAACTTGTTATTTGTATATTTTTTTTGCTATTTTTATATTCGTTCTTTAGTTTTTACAAGCTTTTTGTCTACAAATTGTTACAATTTTTTGGCAATAATGCATTTCTCTCTCTTCAATATTGTTTTCTTTTAGTTCGATACATTTAAACCTGTCTGGTAAATTCGGCTTAAGTTGTGGCGATAATCATTTCATTCGACTTAAATTTTTGCCCGACGAGAAATTAGTTCAAATAGAAGTCACCCGGAACCAAATCTTGGAAAGATTGGACACCAGCTCGTAGTACAATTCGACCAATCCGGCCGTGACGACGGTGCGTTATCATAATAAAAGATCTACTTTTTGAAAAATTGCACCTATTTTTATATTCAATTCGGCGTCTAATGGGCCCAATAAATAAGTATAGTATACACCGTCATCGTTTTGATTGTTTCTAGGTAGTCGATGTTGATCATATGACTTCTAGAAAACCTTGAACATCTCTTTTCCCGTCGATAGAGCAGTTTTCTTTGAAATAGGTTCGTCAGGCTCACTCCACTATTCCTTTGTATCATGTGAACACTTGTGGATCGATTTTTCGACGAATATCACGCAAAAGGTTGCGTTCAAACAGCGTCAAAGTGATCTCACGGTAGTTCTTGTTGTCCAAAGTGAGCAAACGCTAAATACTACTTCAGCTATCACGTGAACCTTCAATCGGTGGTATGCTCATATGAGATTGTGTGTTTTTCAACACTGGACATCTACGAGAATGAAAATTAGACTTGCGATACTGGTAGAGGTATGTGAGATATAAATTGACAGTAACAAACTGGTTATCAAAGCCTCACTGGTTTTTTAATTCAATTTCAACAGATCAGCGTACTTCCCTACTAGTTTCATGACCGAAACACATTTATAATGCCGAGCTTGGATGTTTAGATTCATATTAATACTGTAGTTATGGTGAAAGATTAATATTCAACTAATGTATTGCTGAAATGATCGATGAATTTCATCTGGGTTATCGAATCGTTGTAATAACACATCGATTTCGTAAGGAAAATTTTTGTTGTGTATTTCCAAGTTTATTTTTTCTTTATAATAAATCCGGACCTGATTTAACAGAACGAGAAATTAAGAAATGACTCCAATTAATTCTCGATTGTGTACTTCTCAGAAAAATATTAAAATTTGACAATTCATAACCCTACTTAATTTGATAAATTTGAAGGAAAGTCTAGAGATGGATACAATTTATTTAAAGTATTACTTTAAAAAGTTCACATAATATTACAAACTGGTTCTGGTAGAAATATATGTTTGTTGTTCTATTTTTGCAAATACCTTGTTCTTTATTGCTCCGTATATAAATATTCTTTTCTTCTTTCAAAATTATCATTCTAGAAATTATATCTTTAAACAGGATTATATAAACTAAGATAGCCAAAGAAAAAATGATTTGATGGAGTGCTGGAAGATATTAGAGAGGTAGAACTAAATTGAACACTCTATAGATGGCTATACCTCAATCAAAAATATATATTCTGTCAAAAAAGTCAAAATAATTTTTAAAATAATACTTAAATTATGGGTTAATTTCGCTTGTTTTGAACACCGCTATTTTTTGCAAGCACGTCCAGCATTTGTTTAGGTACTTCAAGGTTAATAGTTAGGTTAGGTTAGGTTACCTAACCTAACAGTTACTTTATAGGTTATAAAATCGATAAAAATCATGTGAAAATTTAAAAAAATGTATCTATAGGTTTTGTATTGCACCTTACTGTGAAAACTCTATTAGAAGGAAACCTGATAGAGTTGAGAGACATGAGAAAACAAGAATAAAATGTATTTTTGCAAAGATCATTTTAATGCTTTGATTCCTTTCACCTCAGCCAATGTAAAATCTTAATTAGATACAAAATATGCGATTATCATGATTGTCAGAAGAATAATAATAAGTATCTAAAAACGCTTCAGGAACACACAACAGGATTTTAGTTCTAAACCCTATTGGACCTCAATAAATCCAGGACGTTTCATTTGCCATCACGACCAATGATGAGGCGTTTATTGAATTTGAATGTCGTTAGTTTATTTTACATTTTTGAATAATCATTTTATATAATTGAGAACAAAATAAATGATGAAATAATGATTTCATAATAATATTGGGACTATAATTTCACTGGGAAAAATAATCAAGTGAATTTAAATTAGGTGCATATTCCCTATTGCTATTGGTAGAGAAGAATTGTAGATGCTTCTATAGACTAATGAGAAAAAGATAGTCACGAGCCTCAAAGGACATATATAACATATTGTGGCTATAAAGGTGATCAGCTTATACATTGTCGCACATTTCATTAAGGCCATCCCCCCATTAAGGCATCCCGTTTTTACCTTTGACACAACTTATCAAAAAGCTATTGCTTAGAAAGCTGCTCTGCTGTCTGACAGAATAAATATCTTTGCATTAAGATAGTTGCGTTGTACGCAATGGGCTACGCATATACCTATAGCATGTTCCTGCTTAGGAAAACTTATAACCTTGTAGAAATTATTTATTAACATGTCCATTCGCTTTTATATACATTTATGAAGAAAATACAGTTGGAGGTCTTGGTTTTTTTATGGACATATATTTGAAAAATCATTTAAATATCATATATCTATGAATTCGTGATAAAACAATTTATATCAAAACATATCTAGGCTCTTTTGAATAGATACACGCAGTATATTTCCTTGTATTGGTATATTATCATCCATGTGTTTTAATTAACTTTTGTCCTATTATCTGACGATAACACAATTTTGTGACATGTCAAAAGCTTTACTATTATCATTATATTAGTTCCCTAATTTATTTAAATCACTAAATCTAATTATAATTTTAGTTATCTAATTTGCATGCGGTCACGGGATTTATATATTTACATGCAGTTTTACCCAGAACAAAATGGTAACTAACTGGTCAGCTCTCCTCTTCTAATCTGTGAAATGATATCTATACAATATGTACGACGAATGGACGATTATTTTCTTGAGTCTTGAGACGATAACTTGGTTATCGAAAAGCGCGTCAGATAGTGTAATTGTGAGTGAGAGGTGTAGTGGTGGTGTGAACAGTGTGTTCAGTACCGTATTGTCCAGATCTTACCCCCAGTGACTACTGGCTGTTCGCCGATATGAGAAAAATGCTCGCTGGTGAGAAATTCAGCTTAAATGGAGAAGCAATTGTTGAAACTGAGGCCTATTTTAAAACAAAAGACAAATTCTCCTACAAGTACGGTATCTTCTCGATAATTTGGTTATAGAAACTCGCGTCAGATAGTGTAATTGTGAGTGTTGATGTAGTGGTGGTGTGAACAGTGTGTTCAGTACCGTATAGTCCAGATCTTACCCCCAGTGACTACTGGCTGTTCGCCGATATGAGAAAAATGCTCGCTGGTGAGAAATTCAGCTTAAATGGAGAAGCAATTGTTGAAACTGAGGCCTATTTTAAAGCAAAATACAAATTCTCCTACAAGTACGGTATCTTCTCGATAATTTGGTTATAGAAACTCGCGTCAGATAGTGTAATTGTGAGTGAGAGGTGTAGTGGTGGTGTGAACAGTGTGTTCAGTACCGTATTGTCCAGATCTTACCCCCAGTGACTACTGGCTGTTCGCCGATCTGATAAAAATGCTCGCTGCTGAGAAATTCAGCTTAAATGGAGAAGCAATTGTTGAAACTGAAGTCTATTTTGAAGCAAAATACAAATTCTCCTACAAGTACGGTATCTTCTCGATAATTTGGTTATAGAAACTCGCGTCAGATAGTGTAATTGTGAGTGAGAGGTGTAGTGGTGGTGTGAACAGTGTGTTCAGTACCGTATTGTCCAGATCTTACCCCCAGTGACTACTGGCTGTTCGCCGATCTGAGAAAAATGCTCGCTAGTGAGAAATTCAGTTTAAATGGAGAAGCAATTGCTGAAACTGAAGCCTATTTTGAAGCAAAAGACAAATTCTTATACAAGCTCTTGAGGGAGATTATATTGATGAATAAAATAGATTTTTGGCAGAAAAAAATGTTTTGCTTACTAAGTCACACGTCTTATTGAGTGAAGTGTTATTTATTTCTCTTTAACGTAGAAATTACTTAATATTTTATTATTTATTATTATTTATATTTAAATTTGCTCATTATCAAGATATTTTATAAACAAATTTTTTTCTCAAGCATTGCGAGATACTTTATTCAATTCCGGAACCGTATTCACTTTCCGAACATTTAATTTCAAATTTCTCACGAGTTTTGTTTCACAAGAAATAAAAAACAATGTATTTTTTTTAGGAAAACAATTGAAATTATTTCAATCTTGTTTTAGCCTTCCAGCAATTAAAAGTGTCATCTTGTCGCATCCTACATCCTCTCCGACAATACGTAAAGACTACAGTTGCATCCCTCACGCTCCCCTCGATATATTTTTTGCAGCCATTTTGATATACCTGGGGTTTTTTTGTCTGCGGATTAGAAACACAAGAGTAACTTAACACTCTATTTGTTTAAGAAGGGTCATTTTTAATTTTAATTAGAATTAGAAAAAAATGACCCTTCTATATGGTTGTAGAATATAATAGGTGACCATTTTTATATTCATTGTTCCTGTTTAGAGGTAGATGCTTTTGTTGTTGAACCATGCTGTAGAAAAACGTGGTTAACGAACATTTCAGCGCTAGCAATAAACATGAAAGTTAATCAATATTTCATTACACAATTTAATAATCGAAATTGTAGTTTTTCCCTTTAATTATGTTAAATTATGTTAAATAAAGAAAACCGAAAGATTGTTATAGAATTAAATAATAATAATAAGTAAATGTCTCCATCATATGAACTCCAGTTTAGACACTAGATATTAAATACACAGTGTAGTAATAAAGTAACTTACTTATTAGGTTTTCAGAAAAAACTTGGCTACTTTAAAGAAGCACACCGCATCGAAAAAATGTATTTTCTCATTTGATTTTGATATAAATGCGACATTTATTCCTTCCTCAAATAATCATGAACGCAATGCGTTTAAGAAACTAGCTACGCCTTAGCTTACAACGAAAATTTTTTGTTTATATCCAGTCTCTATATTCATACATTGCTGATTCAAACATGCTAAACAACCTCTCTTAGATATAATTTAATATTTAATCAATAATAATAGGGAAAAATTATTGAAAATTCAAAAATTTTGTAGGTAGTTTAAACATTTTAGTGAGACCGCCATATTGTGTGACGTCATAGGTATAAAACAAAACTTATCATATGAAACAAAGTAAATAGGAGAATTATTATTTTAAAATGAACATTATTATTAAACTTTGAAAAACCTGAAAAATGGTATATAGATCGTTTTTTCTGCTAGAATATAAAAATATCACGATTAAAACAGCTTAAAAATAATTTTGTCAAGCAATTTCAATATACAAAAATGGATTGAAAGTGTTGGTCGTTTTAACGATCCTCCGAGGTGTAATTATTTTGTTGCCAGGATCATTTTAATGTAAGTAAGATTCAAATTAAACTCATTTTAATATTTTATAGTAATTGAGTTTATTATTTTTAACGTGATAATGTAGTAATGTAAAAACTTAACCTATAAGAGGTTTATTCACTTTAAATATAAAAAAATGTTTTATTTATACGTAATCAATAAGAAATGTATTATAACATCACACGCTACGTTACCGGCAACGATAACCTCGTGATCATCAAGCAGACAACTGCTGAATGTTTTTATTAAACATATGACTAAACAATTGAAAACCAATGAGAATCGAACATTTAGATATCATTTTTTCACTTTTAATTCAATATTTTATTTTCTGACATTATTTCATATCAAGAACTTGAAAAATAAACAAAAAAATACGTTTTCAAAAAATACAAGTTAAAATGTAAGAATATCAAGAACTCACAATCTAGTGAATATACAAAATATAGAGAAAAATCTTGAGAAATTACAAAATATAATCAAGAATAATTGGATAGACATCTTTGCAGAAGGACGGTCAAAAAGAAACGATGATATACTTGAAAATTTTCATAGCATCCTTGTTATTTTTAACCAAATTATTCAAATTATTCCACAGACAGTCATGTCGATAATCAATTAAATGACTTATTTACAAGGTACGCAAGAAAAAAGGATTAAACGATACAGTAGTAAGAATAATTGAGAGAAGATGTCGTTAGAAAAAAAGGGACACCAGCTAACACGTTGCTCTGACGATATTAAGAGGATGATTCCCAGTTGGATGAAATTACTGGGAACTGTGCACAGTGGCAAGATTAAGGGAGACTTAATGATATTAACAATGATGATGATTAATAATAGAACTATATGCAGAAGACTAAAGAGGAAATGACCATTTGATTTATTGGGCAACAGTATACAACTTTTCCATCAAAAAATTTATATTAACTTATTGCGTGGTACAAGCAATTTGTGAATTTGCTTTAAATTGAATGAAAAACAAAAATTTCTGATTTAGCATTATTCGTAAATATCAGTAATTAGTTAGACGAAATATATTTATGCATCAACAAAACAGATACGAATTCAAAACCATATCGGTCCAGATAATCATTGTGTAATTTGCTTATTATCGTTTGTTCATTTTATAAGGGTAGTTTACTTGGTCAACACATGCGCCTCCATAGTTTTGAATAAAATATTTCACTCCCGTATGAAATGACACTGAAATAACTGCTGAATGCATCAATAAGGGCCAACATAAAATTCAGTGAATTGTCAGTTTAAATATGCTGTAAAATATTCATATGGATGCCAGAATATTTTCAAAAACGCAATAAAAGTATTAATGTGATTGTTCAAATTGGATGTTATACGATTACGTGCTAATTTACTTTCGGGAAAGGAAAAAATGTTTCGTGTAACAAACGTTTATGTAAAATATACATACAAGGGCAGTCCGATAAGTATATAATCTGAAAGCAACAGTAACTCAATAGAAAATTCCTATCGAATCTAAATCGCAGTTTTGTTTAATATTAAATAATTGGAAAACTATAAAAACTGAATATTTTTGAACCTAATTTCTTTAGATATATGAGAGTATCACAACTTTTGTCGGCACGTCTCGATTTATTCAAAATTTTTTCAAATGAACATTTAGCGGCAGCCAACACAATGGTATTCAATCAATAACTAATCAAGAAAATGTAAATGATAAAATATAAAATTAATTCAACAAAACGAAGACAGTCGATTTTAAAAACGTTCAGAGGGTCGAAAAAATTAGATAGGGGGAAAAACCATTATAAGAATCACTCCGCGTTCACGGCTGACATTTTAAAGAGGCGGAAAATAATTCCAAATAAGAAATCTCAAAATATCATGAATTTATGCAGAATAAGACTATATTTTTATATGAAAAATTATCTGTTGGAATATTGTATACATTATTCGAAAAAAATAGAGACAAACAAAAGTATTTATAGTATATTTTAGTATAAATATCCTAAATATAAATAATACTAAAAATATTGAATATCTACCGATAGACAGAATGCGTAATCAGAGAAGAAATAAAATTTGATAGTTAACTACGACGGAAACCAAGCAAATAAGGAGAAATTTCAGGACTACAATGGTCAGGATGTATAGAAAAAGAACAGTTAATTTGATGGAAGCAAAAAAGACATTGGAAATAGAGGAACGGAGAAATCAAGACTAGCTTGATATAACAAAGAAAAGAAACTAGCACAATCGTCAAAACTAGCACATTGAAAAGTTAGTTCACTGCCCACCGTATTAGATAGTCTTTGGTTCAAACTCCAAACCCCATAACAAAAACTTTAATTAGAAAAAACCACAGAAGAAGTTGGACAATGTTCAGTCACACAATCAGATTATTCATGATATCTGTCTCTTATTATATCAAATCGCGGTCTCCAGTACTTTCAGGTCATTCTTTATTTGTTCTTACCATCTGACCTTTTCATAGGTTTATTTACTATTAATATGCTGATTAGCTAGAGTTTCTGAATAATAAAACAGAATCTATTGAATAAACAAATTTGTAAGTAGGTATCAGAAAACAACAATGTCTTTTCTGCATGCATTTTGTTTCTATTTAGACGTATATTATAGATATAAACAGTGATAGATTTCGATTATTAAGAACATATTTCCTATATTCAACTGTTTTTATATTTTTGCCGCACTAAAAAACGAGGAACCGTATTATATTATACGAAGGGCCTCTCTTCCATGACAGACAGTTTATCAGAAGGCGCGAAAAAATAATTAGATCATTCTTTCTCAGCCAAAAATATTTGAAAAGATACCGCATGCACTTTAAGAATTTAAATTTATCCCCTTAAATTCCCCTTCCTGGAAATTATTTCCTTGTTCAGGAAATGGGATTTTTACGGTATATAATGATGCAAATTTTACCTTTCATCGCCTCCGACTGAAGTTTTTATTTTTGAAAAGACTAAAACCAAATATTAATGCGGAAAAATGATTAGCAGTCTCTCAAAATGACAGTGATACTTGAAGAATTTTATGTATTATAAAGAATAATAAAAAAGTTGCATATTCGAAGATGTAAAAACTAGAGCGATGAAAATTGAGTCTCTGGTACATAAAAATTGACCTGCTTAAATATTTTTGAAAATGTTCTCCCTTTAGTGATAGCATATGAAGCATGCGTAGTATTAAAAGTGTAAATTCACAATATGATTCTTAATTCTTATCAACAAAATGGATCGTGTAGAGCAACGTTGTGTGAGTGGAAACCCCATGGTCCCAAATGAAATTTTTATATTGTTTAAAGTATAAACAGCAAGGTATAATTTTTATATGTAAATGTTGGATAATATAGGGCTAGGATTTTGTCACTAAAATGATTGAAAAGGCCATAGGGTTGAAATTATTTTCAAAATTGGAAACTCAAACTTTTGAAAGTATTACTATGAATAAATATTATCCATAACTGTGAACAAAGCTTGAATAGAAATTTTCCAACCGTACAAATTCATAGTGAATTTGCATATAAATTTATTATTTAGAAATAACAAATACAAATAACATTCTCATAATATAAATATTTCTGTCGGTACACACACATAAATTAAAGACAATCAATATGCAGTATGGTATGTTTTTGAAATCATAGAATTGAAATTTACGATTGAATTCACATTGTAATTTCGTTTAGTTGGTTGCCGTTGTGGGAATTCGGTCTAATTTTTTGTCCAAAGGGAATGTTTAATTAAACATTCAATAAAAAATAATGCGAATTGCAACGTATTTTTGATATTAACAAAATTCCGACGTCGAATATGAAGTTTGAAACTAGCGATACCATGGATGAAAAAATTCGGCAGTTTCATTATTAGTGGGGAAATATCAATTTTCAAACTCACTCATTGTTGCAAAAAAGGATGATCAGCGGTAATACTAATAACTTGACATTTACTTAAAAGTTTACTCAAATCTTTGACCATATTATGTACGAGAGAAGACCCAAGAATCATAAATAATTGTATAAAAAATTATTGACCAAACAACGTTATATCACACTCTACATTATAACTAATATAATTGTCTCACAGGTACTTTTACCTTTCAAAACATTTTTTGCACTCATCTGCTAAACTACTTAGAGATCCTTCTTTGTTTATATCCTTTCAATGTTGCGGAATGAATGTCTCCATTCGTACGGGGACAAGGAAATAATTACATGACGTTTGTTCTTGCAAGTGAATTGCATGGAGGTATTTTTCCAAAAATTATTAGATGCAATTACAGTGTCTGCCACAAATCCGATCTTTTTGTATGGTCAAGGCTTCTAAATACAAACTACAAAAATTCAAACAACTTCTTAATCTAAGTTTTTGGTATCAGAAAAGCGAATCAACATTGTTTTGATGTTTATCTTGTCATTTTTGAACGGGTTGAGAATGGTAGTTTTTATTGACGTAACTATTATTTTAAAGCACGGCGTATTATATTTACAAATCAATCTTCTTCCTGGATTTCAGTCAAGCCCGAGGATCTTGTCAGCACTTGTCTTCATTCACAATTTTTCAACAAAATTCCCTGAATAGAGCTTCAAGTTAGGCAAATACTCCAAAAATGTTTATCTATGGTTACTCGACGCTCTGTCAACTAATTTCGAGAATTCTAAGAGCTGATGTGTGTATACAACAAGGTTTGTCATCAATCGGCATGTCGCCATTTCTGAACCGTTTGTATGCTTGAGTTTTTTCATAGAATCATTTTTGTGAGCTGTTCTGAGATTAAAACAGTTTAAGCAGCATTTTTATCGAGTAGAAACCAAAGTTTAATAGCTAAACGTTGAATTTGGCACGATAAAAACGAAATAAGAACAAAATAGTGCTCGAAAAAAATCAATAGAGACAAAAATAACAAGTCGATATCACTAACGGCACTGTGAAGTACCCAAAGCAATACCATTCTGGTTATTATAGGGTCCCCTTAGTAGTTAGGTTCAAGAATATTAAAAAGATCAACTAATATCTGTAAATATGACGCTTGTTTCTCTATATTCTGATGAACCTGAAATGTTGACAATCGAAGCAACAAGTATGCTCTGTACAGATGTCAAACGTGTGAATATTCGGATTGTTAGGACACATTTCACGAAGAAATAATTAAAAAGGAATAGATAGAATTGTTAGAGACTCTATTCTATCCGAAAGACTGTTGAAATACTAAAGACTACCAATATCTCTACGTTTCTATAAGTAAAGCTGAAAATCAATGTAAAAATACTTCAAAGACCAGCTATTTCATGTAACTTTCCTCCTCCGCCAATAATTAGAACGTGTCGGCATGATCCTCCACCATAAATTGTAAATTATGGGAAGGAAGGCTAGACGCTAAAGAAATATTAAGTATTGCCACTACTAATTATTTAATATAATATATTGTAATATTCTTTCAAAAATGATGTACATTACGTACAAGATATTATTTAACCCCTGATCTAAATAAATGTACGATATAAAAAATTTACGCTGCGAACAACCCTGCGTGTTCGCCATTTTTTAGAATTGGTTCAAAACCATTAAAAAATTTTCATTTGTAGGATGTGAATAAGATCTATAGTTTTTAAAAAGGAACATTTAACTAAGTAGATTATTTTTTTTCGATTTCAGACTTGTTTTTCTCTTAGAAACGATTTGGACATTGAGAGCGACGCCACTAAATAATTACACAACAGTAAAAGTACATGATATTAGATAATTGTTGTTTTGTAATGAAATATATTACAAATCAGTAATTGTACGCGAAAAATTGACATGACAAATTACTAATGGAAAAATTTTGTATTTTGGCAGTATGTCAATCAATGATTATCGTTTTATTCCAAAGGCAATAAAACATGACATTTTAATTTATTTATTATTCTATTACATTCATATTTTATATATTTCTACTTCTTTTTCTTAACTCTACTTCATTGTTTGTTTATTTGTGAGTAAATTCGTGATTTCGTGACTTGAATTTTGTTCTAATTAAAATATCTCCATCTCATCTATAATTCGCCTTCAAAAGAGCTAATCTTTCATTTGTATCATAAATATAAATTTCTAAT
The DNA here is from genome assembly GCF_026250575.1 of Diorhabda carinulata. NCBI lineage: Eukaryota > Metazoa > Arthropoda > Insecta > Coleoptera > Chrysomelidae > Diorhabda > Diorhabda carinulata. The sequence continues at coordinate 4,974,010 of NC_079463.1, forward strand.
ATAAATTTAATTCCAAAATGAAAGAAAAATGCTCTTTAACCTGAATTAGTACTTTAAATTAAGTAAGTTTCATGTGATTTTAGTAATATCTAAAATACGTATACCAATCATAATGGTGGGACTAAAAACTGAACAACTACATTCTATTCTCAATTTCTCTCTGACAGGTGAACAGTTGAACCATCAAGTTTTCAAATATAAATTGAAAATCCTTGTTTTGTCAATATAAACCACGAGCTCGGACAAGTTCAATTTTATGTTTATACGCGCTACAAATTCTTTTAATTCGATATTTCGGAATGATTTTTGAAATAACAGGTATGACAGAAGATATATAAATAAAGTTTAACGGGAAATTTTCGAAATATTCGTTCTAGTGAATGATATGGTTGAAATCTGTAAAATGTGTAAATATGTCTTATAGAAAGTTTAGCATCCCAAGTATAAAGTAATAATAATAAGAAGTTGATCGAGGTTAACCAAACGATATAGTTTAACTTAGCTTCGTGCTCTTTGCCTCGCCTCGCTCTAATTTCGATCATTGTCGGTTTCGTTCAAACGTGTGTGACTACAGTATTCGGTTCACAGCAGTTTACCTTGAAACGTCACTTATCATATTTGTGTGACGAATATCGCACACTGTAACAACAGCTGCTAGTTGAACATCAGTTCTAGTAATCGAATCCAGCATTTCGTAGTATTGCATAAAAAATTGCGGAAATTGAGTCTCGCCATTTATTTAGATCTAATTGGAGCTTGTTCGATTATCCACCCTACATTCTTGATATACCTTCCAGTGATTTTCACGTTTGCTTGCACCTCAAAAAAATCCTGTCTTCGGATGACAATTGTGGAAAAGGTGGAAAGCTGAAGACGTCTTTCACACACTGCTTCCATTGACAGGTGGTAGATTTCTACGACCAAGGGATACAAAAGTTCATTTTTTTGAATAAAAAAATATTGTCTCGGGTATCATGTCGCGTAGATATAAGCTTTAAACTTTCTACCCGAGTAGTGTATACTATTTTTCTTCGTAGCTAGTCAGAGTTTAACAATATTTGTCATAAACGAAAATTGTTTCATCAATAGGAATCATTCGTTTATATAATGAAGACAACAATATTTGGCAATCCATTTTTTGAGGTTATGGTCAACCAGGATGGTGACAATAAATAGCATTTTGCTCTATATCGAGTATCAATACGCATGCTTTGGGAATGAATATAAAACGTGAAAGAGGCACAAAATTAATACAAGATTGGAATGTGTGGAATATTTGAGTTTTATTCACTTTATTTCACTATTTCTCTGGCACACTAAAATGACGTGTAGAAGAAAAATAGAGGAAAGCGATTATTTCTTAATGAGACGTTCAAGAGAATTGGATTTCCATTCTAACATTTTATGATAAAATTACGATAATTTTCAACAATACCAGATCGCGAGATACAAAAGGGTGTTGTCAATTGATGGAAGGTCATAAGAAAAGAGAGCGACCATTATAGAGGTTTCTTTGTCCATTGTCATTTTTGTAGAATCGTTCGACAAAAGCTAATTTTAAATCAATGAGCAGCCATTGTTTTTCTCTTTTATGAATTATTTTCTCCACCGTTAATATTTAATTCCATTTTAGGATCAAATTTCTTAATTAAAAAAAAACCTTATTGAAACTAAGTTAATATTTTAATTGTGGTAATATTGAAAGATAACTTGATTTCAATGCCACTATTATAAAACCGTGGGGTGATATATATGGCATTTTTAAACTAACTCTGTGTTTTAGAATGAAACTAGTAAAAAATCATAACAAGTGACATCGAGAACTAAATTTCTTTATCAACATTTTGAGCGAGTTAGGTCTTCTTCTTATTTCTTACAAAGATGACCATATCAATAGGCAACTACCTGTTCATTACTGGCATGTCTTCTACAGAAGACGAAGTCCAGCATTACCGCCATTGCTTAGGTGGTATTCTTTCTTCTGGGTTGTTCATTTTTGCATTCTTAACAAGTCTATAGTCTTTCTTTTTATATCTTCGTTCCAATATTTTCGTCTCTACCTTCCTATAACAAATATTCCACTTTGGTGTTATTCATTCCGTATTCTGTTGTACAGAGTTTTGTCTCGTATACTTCTTTGTATTTTCATTTCGAGTGTTCTCATCATCTGTAAAGTCTAGCTCGTATCTTTATTTTTGGTATTGGAGTAAGCTAGGTAAATGAGCTAATAGGGAAGTGAAGAAAGCAAAGACTTACTCAGAGTTGTTTCTTTAACGAAAAAAGAATTTAGACCATCGAAAATAAAAATGGTGCCAGTTACGCGGTAGAAGCTGTGCCAATTGAGCTATCATTAGAAACATGAACTACATTCATATTTCATTTATCTACATAAGAGATCAACTACCGTCCATCTTACTGTAGAGAGCGATTTCGAACTTTTTAAAAAATGGAGAAAGAAAGTCCCCGGTCTGGGAATCAGACGCAGATCTATTGGCTACAAAACGCGAAGTTAATTATTGTCATTGCTCTGACGTAGCTAACGTTCTTTTTGGTGTTGATGAAATTGCGATTTGTAGAAAAATGCCATTGTCCCACTTGTTTGGAAAGTAATCTCTGGTAAGTCATTTTGCTTCAAGTTTAAATATTAACTGAAGTCGAAGTTGATGGAGAAACGTTCTGAGCTTTCATAGAATGGTTGTATTCAGGTTCTAGTCGCATCGGAGGCTGAATTAATTCTATTATAATTCTTGATATTTTCGTTTTGCGAACCAATTTTGCTGAATTTCCAAACCCCGCGACATTGAAAGATCATCATCGAAAATAGAGGCCTGTATTAACACCGGATTCGGTAGTTTCAAAAATTTCGCTATAACTTTTGCCATGGTGTCAATTTTATTCATTTCTACGATCTGTTTTCTATATATGCCATTTTGATAATTGAAAAATCAAAACTTTGGATATTTTTGGTGAATTTGATACCATTTTCTGTAAAATTTGGTCTTAGTATCATGACATCAATGTTCCGTTTCCGTTTCAAATTAGTTTAACATGGAAGAAACTTTGATTCATCATCACACACCTGTATTAATACATCTTACTGGACTGGACCTGGCAGAATTAATCGAATAGAGCCAATAAGAGTCAATAGAAACAATGAATAAGTTCAATGAATTGAGTTGTTTCCGCACACACCATATTCTTGATCACTAGATGGCACTAGCTATTTTTAGATCTGAAAAATAAGTAGAAGCTATGTTATGACAAAAAAATGGTTAAATGAAATCGAAAAAAAGTGAAATATTGAAAAAGCAAAACAATTGTTTGTATTAATATCAAACAAAATTTTATTTTCAGTTTCAAGTCATTATCATCAGTTTCGTTATTAAATTTCGCACAAGCTGAAGAATTGATCGGTTAAATCGAAGAAGAGCCATCCTGTATTCTGTCTGCCATTGAAAATATTTCGTTTTTCCCGAAATCCCAATCACCATTACACAATACAACATTCTCTGTATACGCAATCGATATTAACCCGTCGGTCGCCTGTTTGAATCACGCAGGGCCGAATGCACATTTCTAATGCACTCGCACTGCATCGAACTGAGATAAAACCAAAATCATCCATGGAACATCCAGAGGACCTAAATTGTCCACGAGTTAACCAATTGCGTCTCTCTCACCCATCACTAGAGTAACGGTTGTTATCTCTTTTTGATTTATTGTTAAATGGCAGTTGTCAGGGATGGTGTGCGCTTATGTGTACATCGAAAATGTGTTTTCGTAGCTACATTGTCTGTAAATAGCAACAAACATTTTTCAATCAACGAAAAAATCAAACTCTACATAGTTTTTTGTTGAGAATAATAAAAAAAGAGATTGAAATTTACTGATTTTGATCTTCCTTTTGGCGTTCTTCTCATTTCATTGAATCTAAGTTTTCTCATTCTAAAGAATGGTAATTATTATTCATATATTATTAAAAAAAGTATATTTTTATATCATACACTTGTTAAACTGTGTTGATTTTTGTTTTATCAAACGATAATCAAAACAAAGAAAGTCAATTGTGAACCCACTGGTTAAGTTTATTAAAAAATTTGAAGAACAAAATATTCACATTTGGCTAAGGAAAACGTTGTTTCGCAAAAAGACGACACAAGAATTTATACATGTAACCCGGATGAATGAATAAGGCTTATCCAACCTATTTTCGGGATTGCAGAGTAATTATTTTTATTCACAAATCTGAAGAAGTGGCTTGGATGAAATTGATTTTACAAGCTATTTTCATGTAAAGATAATTTAAGCAAACGACATTGAAAAATAAAATAATTTCATTTCAATCGAAGAAATCCTGATAATAATATTCAGAAATATTATAGTGGATTAAGAATGAATGCGTTGAAACGAACCAGGAAAAAGTCCAACAGTAGTTTATGCCACTCTGTAGGATCGCGTATACATTTTTTAATTGCATCAACCCCGATGCAACTGACTACGTGCATTCTGTAAATGCGTAGTAGATATTTCGTTCGAAACATTTTGTTGTGAACCAGCATCGAAATGCAATTCAAAACAGAAAAGGTATATTTTATATCCCTGGACGCATTCGGTACAGCTGCAACAAAATTATATATTTGTTTTATTCGTTTGGGCTTTATCTCTGAACCATCAAATATTCCCGGGGAACGAACAATTATTGAAACAGGAACGCAAAATTCAAATTTAGGAATAAAGCACAGAATAGTTGAAATTGGTATTGATTTTGATTGTTGTCATATTTGTTAGGTTTTGGGAAAAAATTGGCATATTAAATTCTCTGGTAGGTCACTAAAATTATCGAAAACTATGAATTATTTTTCTAATCAAAATCATAACATGTGAAAATTGTTATTCTATACATTAAGAGACTAATAAAGTTCGATTTCAATATCAGTGAAGCTGGATGAGTTGAAAAATATTTTGGTACCTATTCTGTATAATCCGGGAAATTTCGTACTAGAGAAAATATTCAAATACAGAGTATTGGATCGACGGCTGTCTCAAAACAGAATTTTATTCCTTTTATAACATTAAATTTATCAAAAATTGAGTAGCAGCTAAATCTTTTCGGATGTTTCGCCACTTTAACCAACCTGAGCTGTCCTCATAACAGAAGATGGAGACAATCTTCTCAGCTCAATAGAAGGAAATCTATCCCCGAGACAGTGTCTATGACAATGGAAAGCGCAGTTCCGACATTAGAGAGAAGACGAGAGTAAGAGACGCCAACCCTCCTCCAAATACGGAGGAGGGTTGGCTGTCGACACGAGCATTCAAAAAGATGCCGAAGATCAATGGGCAGAGCTTCAAAGGGTTAAGCTAGATTGGAAAAATTGGATAATGTAGGCCCTCAAATGAAGAAGTATCAAAAATCTTGTTGGCTTCTGGTCAAAATGAAACGCTCTATATGATAATTGTTCAAAAATATTAGAGATATAAAGAGACCGTCGTTTTGTTTTTGGATTAGTCAAATAGGACGTCATAAAGGATTGTTATTTTCTGCATAGCTTGGAAAAGAAGTGAATCTCCTATAATATTCATCCGTTTTCAAATTGTCATATTCAAAAACGGACATCTATTATGTAAAACTTGCTTAGAATCTCTTTGGTACAATTTTATTGAGCTCGTATCTCTAACAAAATATTAACCCAATGTATACTGAATACACTGTTTACACTACCACCACACCAACACTCACAATTACACTGTAAGACGCGCGTTTCGATAACCAAGTTATCGTCTTCAGAGACTGAAGGTTAACTGTTTACCAACTTAATTAACCCAAAGTGATAATATCTTGATGACAACTGCATACTGTATAAAGAATATCAACTATGAAATATAATAAGTTTTATTGTTAATTTCCTAAAATCACGTATCGAACGAAGTGTGATTAAATTATTCATTATCTAATATCGAAAATTCATCAATGCATATTTGATACCTTTATCCAAACCACTTTAATTACCATGAATTATTTATGACATTAACAAAGACAAATATACAATATTATGTTATATTCCAATATATTTGAAATGATTTAAAAAAAAGATTGTCTATAAAGTTTTAATTATCATAAAGTATTTTTCTCTTTCGTTAAAAATTTTAAACAATCAAATGTGGTATATTATATATAAATAATATTCCAAGTCTAATCTTAATTTCGAATTCTATGTCATTTCATTTTGTTACAATTCTTTCTAGGATTATATGGTACTTGGAGAATTCCTGAAAATTATTACGAATACATGATGGACAAACAATCCATGGCACTGTTATTATTTCTTCTGACATTTAGGGTATGTATATTTTTGTAAGTATAGTAGTAGAATTTATAATATCAAATTATATGGGTACGTCTAAATAATAGAAGAAATATTCATTAAGTCCTAGTTACTACCACTTTTCAATATGTTCTTTAGATCCTTTTTTTATCACAGGCAGTAAATCGTACGAGAAATTATTGAATTATCATTTATTTATAAGCAGAAATGTTTAATGAATTGATTAAATTATTTTCTTATTGAGTCTTAAAGAAAAACTGCTAAAGGAAAGCAGCAGCTGCAAAATTTCTCTTGAAAAGTTTTATTATGTTTGTAGGAAATTTCTAGTGAAGTCGAAAGCCATATCAGTTTCTGAAGTTGTGAAAAGTCTTATCACATGTATTATAGTGTGGTAAATAGACATCAAAACACAGCTCACATGTAGATCTGATATCCAAATGTTAATCTGTCATAAAACCTGTTTCTCCCAATGCAGACTTACTTGTATCGATGACGCAACATATTGTTTTGGGAAGTAATGAGGATGATGAAGAGGAAGCTATGACAAACAGTGCACCGGTGACAAATTCACGTCTGGTTCCAGTTGCGAAGAATCACATTATTTAAAAAGAGTTAAATAATTTAGGACGTGATTTGGGGTTGTCAACGCAATAATCAGTACTTTTTGATTCCTGTCTTACTTACTTGCCAAAGAAACGAAAATTACACCACAAAAATGTATTTTAGTTCTGGTCCCTTTTTTATTATACCATTCATAATTTTTTTGGTTATCACATAAATTGCTTATTAGTAAATAATAGTATTTGTTACTACAAGAAAGTTTACTGATAAGAAAACCTGAATACGTTGCTTGATAGCAAAAAATTAGAATTAAAAACATTTATCAAATACACAAACATCGTTTACGTGTTATATAAATATAATTTATTGGAGAGCTATTTGATTATATAACGGAATTTAGAACTAGCGAAATTACTTCTAATCTTCTATAGGGCCCAGATTCGTTCAATTTCGAAGTATTGTTCGCACTTTTAGAGCTCGGATCCCAAGCGTATCCTGAGGATTCATGACTTAATACTAGATTGTAGACGATTCAGAGTTGATTAGAAACGTCGGACAGTCTAGAGGATAGAATAAAGATCGCTGACGTGTCTTTGCTGAACTGAAACTACTAAGGCATATGCTTCATCAATTTGGACTTCTTTTTGGAGAAGTGCAAGACTGCTATAATCGCACATCTTTTCTGGAGACTACAACATACAAAATTTCAAGATCGATATACACAGGCATACGACACGCATCACTCGAACTACTCGAGTATAATAAGGTTTACCATCTTTGATAATATAAATGAAAAGTTATAGTTTATGGTGAAAAAAGTGTTTAATAATTATATTGTTTATTGTGTTTGTCTGGCAAAAATAGAACTACTAAAAAGGTGAGTTGTGTTTCACATATAAAAAATGACAATTTTGCTGTCTTAAATTCTTTATTATAATTACGTATTTTTTTTAGTGGAGTATACAGCTTTTTAAAAAATGCCGCGTTCTTCACTTAGAGCTTGGAACATAATCGTTTGTGTGATTTGGGAATTTTTCGGCAACATTATGGAATAACGATTCATCATTTTCTCCAAGAACATTTATCATTTTTTCCTGAGAATTTAGGAGCTATCAGAATAGTGGAAATTCGATATCAAAGAAAATGAGATCCAGTTATGATGATAACTAGTTGTTGAAGAAGGAAGATTTGACCCCAATAAATCGAAAACATAGAATGTTTTATATTAGACGTATATAATAATAATGGTTTAACACCCCTAATGAGATCTTCTTGTTGGGATGGATCAAACCCCATAGTTCATGTCGATTATTTCCCGCAACAACTTCCTATTACCTACTAGTCACTTTTCAGTTCTTTTAACCATTTTGTCTTAGATCTGCCGTGATTTTTTTACCTCCACCATCATATTACATCTTATAGATTTTGTTCCTTGTCTTCAAACATGTCTCAACCACTTTGATTTTTTTTATATCTTTTATATCTTCGCCACTGAGTTCGTAGGTTATTTTCCGATTCGTTCTTGTCCTATATTCCCTTTCACTATTTTTACCGGTCTCATTTATGTTCTGATTATCTTTCTTTCCGTTTTTTTCAATGTTTCTTCATCATCTCTTGTTAGTTTGATTGTTTCAGGTGAGTATATGATTACTGGATTAGACGTATATAGTTTTTCTTAAATATAACAAAACTACCACCATTTTCAAGCCATTTTTGTATTTAGATAGATTCATTGTACATACTATAGTATTCTATGCAGCTTTAAACTGTAGGAAAAATCGTAATTATTTTCTCAATTTGTCGACAGATGTTTATTAAATAGATATGTATAATCAGAATTCAGTAAAAAAAACCAACAATTCATATCCTTTGTATTATTTAAAGTTATTATATTTTTGAGCGTATGCAACCCAATTCACTTCCCAGAATGCACTTAAGTATAATAGCTGCAACTGTTATTTTACAAATAATGATTTTATTTCATTTATACCTTGTTGACAAACTCGTACAATGTGAGTATATAAAGTATTATGGAGCATAGAGGTAAGGAGAATCATCTAAGTGTATTGATGAGTGTCCGTTGATAGAGAGCAAATTAATAGCAAGTGTAATGATTTTCAAAATTTCTCTAGACATTATTAGAGTAGAATAATAAATTAAATTATCATTTGAATGTCATAACTGTTTTAACAAAACTAATAATATACAAATTCATTCGAAAGTTATACATAAAATATATAAATTATAAATTCATATCAATTTCACTTGCTACACTGGCGCTATTTTGGTGAGTACCATAATTTGCTGTTGACAGATGGACACTTTTTCAGCTTTTCTCCCATAAAACATACTCCTCCTTACATCTGCCCTCCTTAATATAAAGCAATTTTGGTTTTCTCGTGTTTAGAAATATTTCCTGAAAATTGTAGTTCCCATATGGGTTAACTGTTATTGTCACAGAAAATTTAATATTTCCTTACGTATTAATGACATCCATCTGCATTTTTATCAGATCTCTAAAGATAATAAAATATAATTATATGATCTAAATATGTTTCGTCCGATTTAATTCCATTTTTTTTTCATTGGAATATTAGAATTAGTATTTTCTATAAGTAATGATAAACATCATTTGATTATATAAATAATTGTGCTTGGAAATTACTTGTAGTACAATTATTATAATCGTTTGGTAATATGATCTAGAATTTCATTACATTAATGTGTAGAATTTCTGATTTATTGCTGCTCTCGTTTGTTTTTTAATTCCGATAAACTAGATTTTAATATATTTTGAACAAGGTTTCATAATGTGGTTTTATTAGAAAGAAATTAAGAAAAGTGTCGATAAACTATAATATACAGAAAATAATTATGGATTAGACACTTATTTATTCATGGCATCCGAAATTTCGTTTATATAAAATAATATTTCTTATTTTGACATATAATGTAACATTTTTCGAAACAAATTAATGTTTTATTTCTCGTAAATGCTTACAAAATTAAAATATTCCGCAATTATTGAAATAGTATATCAATCAACAAACGTATAATGATTGTTTTTACCCACCAATACGAAGCTACATATTAGAGTGAATTATAGTCATTACGCGCATGTTGAACACACTTTCTAATGAGCAAGGTTCTATCCAAAGGGTCTTAATGCAAAAAATTCGGTAGTGAGTTGGCGTGAAAATAATGCTCTGATATTCTCGTTCTAAGTTTCTGAGTTACACGCCTTTGAAGCTGCTAAATCAGACCTTTTGTTTAAGCATATTTTATATACTTATTTATATATTACACAATCTAAAGATTTTTCAATCATTTTTTTAACAAAAAAGTGCTCTTTGTTTAACTTGATAAAATTTATGGTTTAGGATTTATGTCAACTTCAAATAACTGCATGTAAAGCAATAGAAAATTATGATGAGATTGTGAAGGTTCACACGCTTCAAACAGGCTGCAACTTGTTAGCAATTCGATTTTTTGAACGATAAAGTTTGACTGAATAAATATTCTATTGATCAACTAATAAATTTATCGAGTATGTTGAAACAAACGTTATCAAGACTATTCCAATTGAACTTGTTGATCAACTTTACTCTGTCAACAAAATTCGCCTCGTGAGACATCTATTTGATTAAAATAATAATTATTGATCGAGACACTTGAATAAAAAAGTTGATAACCAATATCCAATATAATTTTTAGTTGAATTCTTTGAAAGTTAAAGTTAAATTAAAATAATAACAACAATTTGAAAATACGTTTATAACAAAAAAATTGATTTATATTCTAGGACCCCTGGTTCAGTAAAACTTCCAAAACATAGTATTATTCAATTTATTTCAAAACAAATCAAAGTTTTATTTGTAGACGAAGCTTTTGTTAAAGAGTTTTTATGTTCTTTATGAAATGGTTAGCGTTAGCAAAGATGAAAGGTATAGCTTAAGTTGATTGGTCGGTTTCAATGAAGTAAAGGGTAAACATTTGACATTTCAATAAATATTTTAAGACGATTTAGACGTTTCAATTTTTTTTCCATACATTGAAGTTGTTCTTTACTTTTTTCCTTACACCTTAGCTCTATAGTCCATGGAAGACCTTGTATTCCTTCATTACACAGCTCTACTTGGTTCCAATTTTTCACTTTCATTCCCTTTGTGTATTGTTTTACCTAAAATACCATTATCTAGGATACCAAATCTCTCTTGCTTCTTTTTTTTTCTCCATAGATCTCCTTTGTTTCTCTTCCATAATTCGTTCGCTTTAGATTTCTTTACCAATGTATTCATTTAATTTTCACGTTTACGATATTTTTTTGTGTTCTAATTCTCTAAATATCTGCATCTTTATTCAGTCCATAAATTTTTCTAGGAATTTTCTCTCAAAAGTAAAAAGTTGTTGAGTGCTAGTTTAAGTTTTGATTGGAAAAGTGAACATATTCAATTATTGTTCTAGAGAGTATTTAGGCAACTAAATCAATGACAAAATGAATAGATTGCTAGCAGCAATTTGCATTTAATAGTTTAAAATGCTTTCCACATCGCTAACAATGTCAATATATACCGAATATTTACCGTTCCAAATATTATTAAATATAAAACACAATGTTGGCTTAAGCACCAAAAACTGCTTATTCCATTCCTTTCAAGAATAACTTGTCATAGATCCATAGATCGGCCAAAAATATAGGTTCTAAGTTTATCAAGTGAGCTTCTATTATTTTTTTCGACCTTCAAATCACGCAAAAGAGAAATCCTCATTAATAAAAATTTAGAAAAAAGTACGTATTTGGAGTCACGTCGTCAAAATTAAAGAAGTGTTTCATAATAAATATCTTAAAAAGAGAGTTTCCGCTTGGATGATTTGATTATTCATATCGGCCTACAAAATAGTCCTACAAAATAACTCAACAACTCCAATTGACAACATGCGTTCAAATAATATTGAATGTATTTTTTGGTACGGCTTATTATACGGCAAAAAAAGTAAAATTTGTCCGAATACAATATTCGAGTTTCACAATGAAAGTTCTATTGTCAAAATCTCTGGCTAATTAAAACCTTGTAACATAACATGAAGAAAAAGCTCGGATCAAATCCTGCAAGAACCGTTCCAGAATTGCGAATATGCAAATACCGTTGTTGATTTTTAAAAACCACATAGAAATTAAAAGAAAGTTGAATAAGCAATTATAGATACTTTTCAAAGAAAAGAATCTGCTTAATTAGAAAAGTTTGAGTAGATTAAGATAATTACTGGAAATTTGTTGATAAAGGGGACAAAATGCAAGATAAAACAATAGATGACTAGATGACTTACAGCTGCTGGACGTTACTATAATTTTAGTGGAAGATGAGAGATGATACTACCAAAAATCTTAAACAAAATGCATCATTGTTGAAGTCGATGTTTTTAAATAATGAATATTTCTCCCCTTTATTAAATATTTGGTGTTTAAGATTAAAATTGAATGAAAAACAATATGTCATCATATTAGGTACGTGTGAATTCCTTTTTAAAAATTAAATTTTCAATAATAAAATCAAATATTGGTATATAAATTAATTTGTAATATTCATGCTTATAAGATTTTAAGAAAATTGTGTATCGCGAAAAAATGAGTGCGTGTCTAAAACTAGCTATTCATATTTGCGAATTATGAGTATTTTTTCCTTTGTTTAAGCATTTATTTCAAGAAAATTTGAACTTAGAAATTTTTAACTTGGTATATTCTCTCATATTCAACTGTGTTACGTAATAAAATCTTGCCACGCGTTCATGTCATAGCAGTAACGGAGATGTCCCTTGTTTTTTCCAATTAGTGCATAACAGAAGTTATTCGGTTGATTTTTGCTGTAAACTTTTAATATTTCCACTACGAGTTCCAATTCCGAATCGATACCTAGAGTCTAATAATTATTTTCACACTTATCGAACACCATCACAGGAGGTCAGCCAACACGTTTTCCGTGTGATTTCGTACACACATCAAGCGTGATATCCATTCGACTGTCTCTCTCTACCTTCATAGCGGTCGCTAGTGCACGGAGGCGAAGCGTACGGCCCAAATTACCCCTGTACATAGCAATACTACGAATAGGCTGGACCACCAAGTCCGTTTATGTACTGAAACGCGCTTATGTATCAGTGCCTATATACTTGGCACATAGATGATTTTCAGGGACTGAAATTTTCAGTTTATAGCTGACTGCGAAACCCCTCTCACAATACCCCTAAACCTGTCTATACCTACAGTTATAATAATAATATTAAAAAACCAATTATCCGTAAGTTGAAATTTTTTGTACAGTTATTTTAATGTGCCGCCTTAAATATGGCGTAGTGAGAATATTTGTTAGGTTGGCCGCGCTGCTTCGACTTCAAGACGAGTTTTCTATTTGTGTTTTATTTCTCTTCTTGTCTTAGACGCATGCTTATTATATGCTTGTGCTTTTAGAATTCGCTTAGCTTCAGCACATACTTTCTACCTTTTTCATTTCATCTGTATATCGATGGACTTAACTCCATCGGATAACATATATAAAGAAAAGCTGTTTCATTTTTTTTTGTTTTATGTTTATCAATATTTTACTTACAGATAATTAATTTTTTCAACGTAAAAGATGGATTGATTATAGTTTATGTATGTAGTGTTGAATATTCACACGAATGCTGATAGTTAATTTTAGATAACTCACTTCATGACTTATTCCAACTTCAATTTTTTCACTCGTAGTATTATTTTATGAGAAGCATGTGAATTATATAAAAAAGTAGCACTTTTTCAATAATTTCTTACAGTCTATTCCAGTTCAAACATATTTGCAATTCAAAAAATAGACGTTAATTATTATATCCTTAATTAGTCTACCATCAACTAAATATGCTCAAAAAATCTCTCATTGTTGATACTAAGGCCCAGTTTTTACTATTTTGTTGTTTCTAATACATAATGCTCTGATTTTTGAGAATCCTGAATAATGTTTATCAAAAATTCCTCTCGATTCTTCTTTAAAACTTTTGAAATTGTAACCAAAGAAGTTTAATCTTCATTTCAGTTGTAGAATTGAGACAATAAGCCAAAATTGGAGAATGCTTTTCATTTTATTAATAATTTTTGAGGTTTTCTCATGCTGTATGTCTACTTTTATTTCCTTCTATTAAATTCATCGAAGGATTCATTGTACTTCGTCCACCACTAGCTAATCAGCCCGTTTTCACTGAGCTCCTGAGTTAATATTTGTTCCAGAAACTGAGCAACTTTTTATTCTTCTTTTAAACATTTGCAAATGTATTCAAATTAATTTAATCTTCATTTGTGTCACAATATGAGACAAAAGGCCAAATTTGAAGAATGTTTGTCAATTGTTTAGTAATTTTTGGGGTTTCCTCATGCTATATGTCTACTTTTATTTCCTTCTATCAAATTCATCGAAGGATTCATTGTAATTCGTCCACCACTAGCTAATAAGCTCGTTTTCAATGAGCTCCAGAAACTGAGCAACTTTTTATTCTTCTTTTGAACATTTGAAAATGTATTCAAAGGAATTTAATCTTCATTTTTGTCACAATATGAGACAAAAGGCTAAATTTGAAGAATGCTTGTCATTTGTTTAGTAATTTTTGGGGTTTTTCATTCTATATGTCTACTTTTATTTCCTTCCATTAATTTTTTCGAAGGACTACATTCATCACTAGCTAAGCAGTCTGTTTTCAAAGATCGAAAGAGTTGATATTTGTTTCAGAAACTTATTATTATGAACTTAATGCATTATCTGTGACGATTTTGAAGATATTTGAATCTTTTTTTTGTTAAGTATAAGTACATTGAGCCCAAATACTTCATTACATTTTCTGTTTTGAAACTATGCCCATTGAATAATTTTGATCAGTTTTAAATCCTATTTTCAATTTCGCTGTTTTTAGGGAATGTTCATATCCAATTTGTACATTTTTACCCATGTTGATTTACATAAACACTTAGTTTTGTATGTATAAGATCATTCTAGATATTTTTTTTCATTGAATTACCTACATATATAAAAGAACACACAGTAATCGCAAAAACATATATCCAATGTTTAATTTTCTACTTTCTTACTTTCTTCTAAATACTGCTCTAATATTTCGTAAATAAACTACAAGAGTAGTAAATATTTCTCTATGCCTCCATTATTCGTACGTTTCAAAAGAATTTAATATGTAATTTTAGCGCTTAAAGGTATTTATTGGATTTTTTATTCAACAATTTATCCAGAAATGCTTAAACGCTTGTCTTAATATACTAATTTTCCATGTATACCTCAATTTTATAATAATGATTCATTGAAAATCGAATCTTCTTATATTTTTTTGTCCTTTTCCGTTCGTATTTATTATAAGTAAAAAGTCACTTCGCAAATCAGAGGATCAAAAACTTTTCTGTTACTGAAGACGACAAATTGACTATCAAAATTATCTACCAAGAGGTGCCATCTGTTCAAAGATGACCAGTAAGATTCTATTAGATTCATCAGGACTTGTTGGCTGTATCGTATCATTAAAGAAGTTGGTGTCAGATATGAGTCTCTAGATGATAATATATGAAAGTTTATTTTGTTGCTATTACCAGCATGCGCTTTCATTTTCATTATTATGTGTACTCGTAGTTTTATCTATGACTGAACAATGATAATATGTGCTAGAATTTCACAGATCTTGAGATATGCTACATAAAAAAGCCGTGAGTACCAATTTTGAACGTTACAGAACATAAGCTATGAAAATTCAGATTAGGACAAGAAATTATCATGTTTATTTACTTATTCACAGAATTGTTTGATGAAATTTGTTTTCAAATGAGTTCGATTAGTAAAAAAAAGCAGTCATAGATAAAGTATAGTGATCATTTCCAAAGATTCATAAATTTTATTATATTTGGTGTATAAGTTTAATGTTTTTTCATTTTCTTTTCAGAAATTATTCATTAGACTACAGTACAAAATCAACCTCGTGATACACAAAACTTTTCGGCTATAATGTTCCTACAATTTACCTTAAATCGCAGTTTGCTATCGACGAAGTTTTACAAGAGGATCAACAACAATCTTTGAAGTTAAAATAATTTGTTAAACCATAATTTTACTAACTAAATCAACGGGCACATTGACTTTTTTCGTTAAACGCTTTTATAACATTTAAATCGGGAGTTAAAGCTATTGACAAACTGCATCGGGCAAAACGAAACATCTAAAGCAGACTCAATGATTTAACTTCACACCGTACCGCGATTATTTTAATCATAGGGCAACAATCCATCCAGATTTTCATTTGAATTAGTAGTTTTGCAATAAACTGGGCATATATATTACACAACGGGCTAAGTTTTGTGAACGTTAATACAACAGAATATACAGATACAGTGAACTTTTCGTTGGTTGTTACATCATTGACTTTTGGTTCGATTTCGACAACGTTCATTTCGCCAAACCGTTCGACTAATAGAAAAAAAATCTGTGATCTAGATAAAATTTAATTTGATAAATTTAGGTGTATCTAAAAAAATTGAAATATTTATTTACGAAAAAAAAAAGGAAACAAAAGAAGCTAAATCGTATTTTTCCAAAATCTCGACTAGAGTGCCTTATAACGTCGGCCTTATCTCAAAAAAAAATATTTCCTATTAGAAAATTTGTATATTAATAAAAAATAGAAAAAAAAAACAAAAAAATAAGAAACTAAAATATACATTGTGGCTTATATTTGGTACAAGTACAAAATTGTTGAAAATTGAAACGTTTTTAAATAGAAAATAGTCCAAAATTATCCTAAACGTGACTGTTTAATAAACCCGCCTTCGACTTAATACATTAATATAAACAAATCGCGACCGTATTTAACTCGACTGTGACTACATCTACCAGGACAAGGGTGAGTTGTATATATTAACAATTTTATTAAACAACTAGAGAAACTTATAAGTTGAATCATTACCGTTACCGTCCAGCTCCTTTTTTAATTTTCGAATGCGTATTGCCTTTCAAAAACAAATATTTGCTTGATAGCACTCAATTATTTTCATTTTCGAAAATATATTCACAACGTCTCACTTATACGAAATTAAACGTTCGAAATGGCTGAAATTTAAATAAGAATTTCTCGCGGCCATTATTTTTCTCGAATTTGATATGTGCTGACATCTTCAGGTTGAGGTCAGAAAACCTTCATCATCTTCATCAAAAACCAATAGTAGCAAAATTTACGATAAATATTATTTGTTGGGCATTTATGTGAAGTGTTGGATTATAATTTATTTAAATTATAACTATGAAGTCTATCGAATTATCTTGAGAAGATAATTTTTGCAATAAATTCATTAGGACGTCATAAATATTAAGGCTCACATTGAAAATAGAAAATCTTATGAGTTTTTAATAATGAGTTGGTAAACAAAATTTAATTTTTGGCTTAAAATATTCACAATTTATTAATTATTAATTCTAATCAATTAATTAATTTTTTTTTTTCGTTGAGCTACAAAATTTCATGGTTTATTGCAAATACCTCTGAATGTATTGACGATACTCAAAAATAAAACAATTTTATAATAAATTTTAACCTATACATTTTTTTCATGGAATTTTTTTTAAATATTTCCAGAAAAATGATTGTGGTACAACCTTTAAACGTTTCTAAAATCATTTTAAAATGCAGGTTTGCTTTTTGCATCATTTTATGAAACTAATAAAATGTCTCTAGTTTCCCAATTTCCCAAAATCTATTTTCAAAAATGCAATTCTCTCCATTTTTCTTCCCAAAAATTTTTAGCTCGACAATAAATAATTTTGATTTTTGCTATATCGTAAAGTTGGAATGAGAAAGTCAAAATATTCTAATCAATTTATCTATTTTATATATCTAAAAAATAGTAACCACCAAATGTTCATCCAAATAAGTTGATTTATTGCTTAAATTCAATTAGAATGGCAGCCATTATTCGGGCTATATAAAATCAATGAAACCTAACTATATAAAATAGTTGAATGAATCTTAAATATCTCATTTAAGTTTCTCTAGTCGTTGAAAATCTCCACGGAAACATTTTGCATGTATACGTATAATTTTTTCCACTTTTTTCCCGTCTTTTTTAAGAAAAAATGCCAAAGCGCATGCGTACTAAATTGAACAAATGCAACTCTTACTCTGGAATTGACAACTACAATAATTTATTTAAAGTGAGCATCGGCTGCAGTAACTACATAGACAAATATCCAAAATGGCCGTTATATACTGTGACGTCACCCTACCCCTACTCCGCATTGTCCAATCGAAGCGCGCGGATTTGTAGGAATATTTTTCAAAATCCTAATAATTTAAACAGGGATGGCCCCGCCCTAAACAAAATAATTATATTGATATTTTCTATTGAAAAATGATACAAATCTATATGCTGCATATATATGAACATTATATATATATATATATATATATATATCCTATATATTTTGAGATAAATGCATTTATTTGACGTTCGAACATAAATTTTCCATTATTAGTAAACTTTGATCGATTTTGTTTTGTAATAACTCACATTTCGATAATTGATTATGTCCTCACCAACAACCATAATGGTGTTCTCAAATTATATATGTAATTTAATGTTTGGCTCAATTATAATATTGAGAAATAAATTATTAGTTGTATACTTACTAGCATATCTATAATTTGCATTCTTTTCTAAAATTTGCTCCATTGTTTATGAGTGATTTCGCAATATTACGAGGATGGTTCCAGAAGTACCTTGCCCAACAAAGAAAAATTAAAAAATTTGGAAAAAAATATATTTACTTTTCAACGTAATTTCCTTTTAACTCCATACACTTTTCCAGCAATATTCAACAAGTTTGATACTTTTTTATAATGAGAATCGTCAAGCTCTTTAAAATTGACATTCATTACCGAAATCACCTTCTCATTGTCAGAAATTGTTTGACCACCGAGACATTTTTTTAAGTTTGGGATCAAAAATTGATCCCATGGGGCTAAATCTGGCTAATAGGGTGCATGAGATAGCAATTAAAATATTAGTTCATTAATTTTGGTCATTGTAATAACAGATGTGTGAGCTGGTGCATTGTCTTGATGAAACAACAATTTTTTCTTAGACAAATGCGTTTTTGTTTGATTTCTCCCACAATTAAAATTGAATTTACATCATTTGCTTATGATTATTTCGACTAATTTCTTTTTGACTACGTGAAAAATATTTCACAATAAACAATACTAGCAAACAAACGAGATTTTTCATGTCAAACTGTCCAAAACTTTGTCATATCTTCTCGGCTCGTTATTATTAAATTTAAATTCTTTACACCATAAAATCTTTCCTTATGTAAGTACCTTCCTCTTCAGTATGGTCTTTGTTCTTTTTCAGAGCACCTTGTTGTAAATTGACAAGTTTCCTTATCACAATCTTCATCATCATTGTACATTGTACATTTGTAGGAAATTCAATCTCATTCTTCTAACGTTTCCATCATTCTTGCACATTCTGAAGCTTTCTACATATTCTTTTTTTCTATCTATACAATGTTACTAAACGTATTAGATAGTTACGCAGGTAAAATGCAAGTCTATGATTTTTCAGTGAACAGGAGTGTACAATAAAATGACAATAGTTGCTTTGGATAATATCGAATTTATTTCGTACACACTGTAAACCTTACGATTGGGATGTTTCAATGTACAAAATCAAAATTTAATTGATAAACCATAGTTTACTAAACTTTACTCAACTACTTTTTTTGTATTAGAATCCCCTTTATTCAAATCTAATATTACTTAATTCTTAAAAACAGTGTTGTCTCATAAAATTATTGTTGATTCAATATTTAAATTATTGATATCTCTACTATGCAATCAGTTTTATTATGTGTGAGAACGTCATATACAGACCATTTTAGAATACCTAAAAATTCTTTCAACCTTGAAAAAGAAAGGATTTCTCATTCGCCTCGCATTTTATATTATTCTGGCAGACTAAAAAATAGGTTAAAATTCTAAGAATATACTTCAATGCAATTATACGATCGTCTGGGTTGCATACAGTGATTTTCGTAATAAAAGAATGTCACTTTTCACCGATAAGTTTTCTTCGGCATTTTTCTTTCTTTTCAATTTACAGTGGGGTTAAAAAATTGAATCAAATTGAATCAAAATAAAAAATTGTTTTGAACTACTCGATAATAAATATATTTCCAATTCCAAGTGATTTTTACGCTAATTACATTGTTTTGTACAGTTATTGTTGTTAATTACTTACAACAAATTTACTGTTGTTGTTAGTGATATAACATTTGGCAACTACGCTTGATTCTTACTTTTTTGTTCTTTGACAGCTGTTACGTCACCAATGAAGGACGAAATGAATGAGTCGTGTCAAGTTCAGATTCCTTTAGCTTTAGAAACATATCAATTTGTTCACCCATATCAACTAACTCATTTCTGCCCACTTTTTGTATGGTGCAGTTATCATTTTTGTATTTTTACTACTAATTAATATGACATGTTAAAAATACAAGTAAAATTTGAAAACCAAAAGTTTATTCTTTAAATCAAACATGTTTTAGTAGAGAAAAATACCAACATACTACTAAAAAATATATTTTAAATAAAAATGTTTTATAATTGGGGGGAAGAGCAAATATTCACATAAAAAATATTAAACAAAAATCTCGTCAAAAAAAAATATATGAATCACTTCCGCTATAAAGACATCTACGTAATAATTAACTATAACCTAACTTTTATGGCTTTCTCTGAATCAAATATCTTAATATTTTCATACCATTTTTATAAAAAGACTCATCGTTTACCCGTCATAGAAAAAAATTGTGTATTATACTAGTTGAAATCTAGTACTTTTTTCCTTATATAATAACTATTTTTCTAAGATACCTATATGGGAGAGCAGTAATTAATGCACCTAGATATAATTAGATAACTATTAATGTTGAAATTCCAACTATTTGTTTTATCTGGTAGACGTTTTTAAACATACAGTTATGTTCCTTTTTCCATTCTCCCCGACTAGAACAACATTAATATTTACAATTAGATTAAAAATAACTCCTGATGTTAACAAACTCACACAAAATGCAAAAAACCGATTGAGATGAAAAAACTCGGAGATAAAAATGACATAAAAATAAATTCTTAACAACCATAACCTATCTCAAGTTGAGTTATTTCAGTTAAAGTAGGCTGTAAAAGAACGCAATAAGATAGAAAAAACACATGCAAATAAAGTACTGGAGAAAGAAACGCTAGGTCAACGAACTGAGATATGTAGCCGTCTCTGTCCCACGCATTGGTCGGCTTAGTTTTATTCAGAGGCGTTGGTGTACAAGAAATCACATATTAAACATTTATTTTATATATAATTAATATTGAATATAATATATTAAGCTACTACAAGTTTCGAGCTATAAATATTAAATATAACAAAAAACAAACTCAAATTGACAGAGACAAAAACATCCATATTTTCTAATATATTCGAATTTGTTATTTATTTGAAGTAATATTCATTCATTCACTAGAATTATTGGAGTAGGTTGAGAGATCACTTTTGATAAATACAAATTGATTATTCAATTTTGATCATAGAAATATGAACAAAATAATAAAATTCAATGTTTTAATACTTGTATCAATTAAAATATTGCAAAAACTGCGTAAAAGAAAATAAATATCTCTAAAAAATTATGAATTATATATTAAAAATAAAACATATCGTAAATATCGATCACCTTTTCTACCTATTTGTTAATAGTCATTACTCAGTATTTTCTTAAGTCAAAATAAAACGAAATACCAAAAAAATTGACCAATAATTATGACGTAACAGACAAGTACTACAAGAAGGTGTTGAAACGGTAAAAACCATTAACAAACCACGGAATGTCAAATATATACATTTGACTATGAAAATTCCAAAATTCAATGTCAACTTAAAAAAGAAGAATTGTTTGAAATTCTTCATATATTCAAATAACAAATAGAGAAATTATCAATAAAAAAACAGATCCAAAAAATTCCATAAATTCAGAACGAAATGTTTCACCATCTCCATAAGAAAATGTTGAAATCTAACATATACATTAGTAAAATAACCTCTAAAAGTTTTAGGTAGTAAAGAACTGATTTATTATTTTCATGGTACAAAATTTTACTGTTTTCCAAACATTTTCCCACTTGGTGCACTCCAATATAAAATCCAATACAATCAATAAATATATTTTAGATGAACCATTTTCGATTCAACCTGTCTATGATGAGCATCACCAATAAAAGATATCTCATGGTCTTAAATTCAAAAACGTATTAGAAATTTGCCAATAATAGATGTGTCTTTAGAGGGATTAACATGCCAAGATTTTTTTTTCTTTTCTGAAAGATCCAAATCTTTAATTGTAAACTGTTATTTTATCAGGCGATCACTACTGAAGTTCTAGTATTTCCAGAAGGTCTTTCGCTTTGTGTAGGCAAATTTTGATGAAATTTCTCTTTTATAACCAATCAGTCTCTAAACTAATGAAATAGAAAAACGAAGACCCTTCAAACAAAGAACTATCACGTACCCAGATTCTTCACAAAATATAATCTATAAAAGCTGCTCAATGAATTATCAGAATTTATTATTTTCTTTCCTTCTAGTTCTTTTTTCTGGGAAACTCTACTTAGAACTAATGTCGAAATTGAAATTTCTATCGTCCTGGAGATGAGTTTTTTATTTTGTCATTGCTCATTCATAGAAATAGATGACAAGTAATGATAGAAGCTGATTTTATCATTATTAAGCCCCACTTTGAAATACCCTTGAATACTTTACTTTAATTATAATTAAAACTTATGTTTTTCTAAATTTTCCCATCGGAGTTCAATCAGCTACGCCTCTGATTTATATGTATACATGCACACAGCCTCCTATACTTAACAGAATCTGTGTAGGGTAGGTCAATGCATTTTATACTTGTTTTATTTTTCGAGTTGAAACACTCTTTCGCTTCTTTTATACACTTTTTAGTTTAACGTTTGAAAGTATATACGGAGATCTATCTTTATATACATATAAATTTGTTATTTATATTTTAAGAGCAAACATATTTCCAGATTCCGTTCTTGTTTTTTTATATTGAAATGTTAACGGTGTACATGCAAACATATTGATGTGTGAAACAGAAATATTGTTTTTTTGGTTATAAAACCTATTACCAATGATTCCAATTTATTTAATTGTTGATTCCCAGTGCATCAGCGATGTCTTAATGACTTACATGACGATCTGGTTCGATCAATTGCAAAATTTGAGAACCGACCAAATTTTTAGCATGGAAACGTTCTTACTAATTAGTAATGATACTGTCAATATCAGTAAACAATTTTCTGTATGTTTATGATACGTTATTACCTTTTTTATAGTAAAACAAGTACATTAACTAACTCCTCGAAATGTAACCTCAAATAATTGTACCTGAGAAAAGTTTTTTAAGTTGGAGCAATCGGATAAGTGGCTCTAGGTATACCGCCACCATAACTTTTATGGTAATACTTGAAAAAAACTTTGAAAATTATGAATATGAATAAGGAAATCGCTTTCTCGATACGAAATATTTCCTTCATACTACATTTTAGTCTGTATAACTATTAGGTATTGTTATTTCGAATGATGTTCTGGACTCAAAATAAAACTGTCTAGTTATCCGCAATTCAAAATGTTTTGGAGTACATTAAATCATTTTACGGTGAAAATTTTGAGATTAGGAAGAAATGCTTGGAGACCGAACTGTAGAGAATTTTGTGCTGTACATTTTTTGTTGCAGTTATTATTTCGAATTCCTCGTAGTTTATTCAACATATTTTTGAGTCTATAAACCCATTATAAGGTGAAAATTTTGAGGTTAGGAAAAAATTGAAACGTTTTTTGTACCGGCAGTCCGTGCCCGTAATTTTGTTAAAAGTTGTAGACTTATTTATTATCCCAAAACCTCCCAGAATCTAGAAAATCAAAACCGCTCAATTTAATTTGAGGTTTTAGCTCAAAATCACCTAATTTGCCTGTACTAAAAGCTATTTCTTTCCCTGTACGCTATAGATTGAATATTACTTATACCAGGACTAGGCCGATTTATTTACTTTTTAACTGTTCTAAGGTAAATATCTTTAATTAGAGAATTTAATGGCGTCTATACCAAAATTTTGAATAAAAAGTGACATGTCTGGTTTTTTTACTGTACCTTTCAGTTGTAGTTCCCTGTAGAAGAAATTCTCTTAATAAATCACCTTGTATGAAATGCGTCACACAAGTTTTGCAAA
This sequence comes from Diorhabda carinulata, assembly GCF_026250575.1. Taxonomy (NCBI): domain Eukaryota; kingdom Metazoa; phylum Arthropoda; class Insecta; order Coleoptera; family Chrysomelidae; genus Diorhabda; species Diorhabda carinulata. The sequence continues at coordinate 4,998,261 of NC_079463.1, forward strand.
TAAATAAAAAGTCCGACAATATTTTATTGAGTATACTTTGAAAACCCGAACATTTAATTACGACTTAAATGAACAATTTTACAATTTAAGTGTACAAAATGACACAGCTATAAATTTAAAGCGTAAGCAACTTTTTTGTTTGGCGTTAAAACTGGAAACTTTTATCTTGATACTTGTAACGGAAGTAGTGTAGTAAAAGCGATGAGAACTAAGAGTTATGTCAGTTACACGGTTACATCAAGTGACACACTGATAGTTGCCCATATTTATAAATTATGATGTATTGTATGGAATATGGCAGAAATACTTCGACCGGATTATATACGGAGACGACCATTTCAATTAAAATATCTTTGAAAATTGTTTGCGTACTTAATAAAATCACTTCATATTTATCACAACAGGGTAAATGTATAATTATACATATAGGAATAAAAATTTAAAAAAAAAATTCAATTTCTACTACTATAAGCCAATCGACTTAATTTATATAGGATGTAATGTATCTTCGGGCTAACCAATTATGTTTGACCATATTCGTTGTATTAAAACATTAAAACTACTTTGAAATAAACAATTTATTAAATAATAAAATAAGTGTTTAGACGTGGTTTCACTAATTTGACGACTCGAACGAACGCTAGAATATTAAAGACATTTACGGGCATTATCATACTAGAGTAGGGTGTCCAAATCATTTTCAGATAAAACCGGGACTTCGTCTATAATGTAACCCCCTCCCCGGTCCCATATATCCAGGAAAAATAACAAGAATCGCCTCGTAATTATGAATATTATTTAATAAAAATAAAAACACATAACGTTGGGTTTTCTTAACAATCACTGCCGATTGATGGAGTGGCTCCATCTCTATCTTGTAGGAAAGGGTATTTCGTACTGCTTCCGACCTTTCTAATCATTTGTATTATAATTATAGTTGTAGAGAATTTGTAAGATTGACTCAAGGGACTCCACTTCCATCCTGTTTCTTTCATCAGTCCATTGTATAGTCATGAAAGAAAAAATTCTTTCTACGTTTGCGTTGTGGGCTGGTATTGCAAACAGATATTGTGCAATTTTTACAATCTCAAAGTATTGGTGAGGACTATCACAATATTTAAAAAAACTCACACATTTCTCATGACATTGCAATGGGGATTCCTTTTCGTCATTCCACTTTTCAAGTTTTTCTTCAGTGAAATTTCTTAGTATTCCAAACTGAACAAATAGAATGGAATCGTCAATTTCAATTTGCTTCTCTTTCAAATAAGCTACTGTATTTTCAAGACTTTCCCATTTTGCCACTTTTTTCAATAACATCCAATCGAAAACTAACAATGGTGATAATGAAATGCTCCACATGCTTAAATATTCCATACAGGTGCCATAAAACTTGGCAACTTCCTCTTTGTTCAACTGATTGTAATACTTCTGCTTTTTTAAGGACTGATTTAATACTAAAAGAGATGAAATTCTCCTTTTTTCTCCTGGTAATAGTTGCTCTATTACACTTTCCAATACTTCCACACAAACCAATATGTTTGGGGCTTTTTTTTCATTTAGAAAAAATTTTTTTAGGGGTTCAAACAGCTTGATGACTCGTTCAACTGCTGGAAATAGAGATAACCAGCGAGTTTTCTAGTGACACATTATTGTCATATATTTTCGGTTCTAACGGTGTATATAGAAAAGTACGAGAATATTTTGACAATGATAGTTTCAACATCACAGCTCATAGTATCAGCAGCTGTCCGCAGGCAATTGTGTAAAACACGTGCAGGGCAGCCTATTCCCTCAATATTTTGTTGCAATGCTGCCTTTAATTTAGTAAATACGTTACTTTTGCCTTTTCTTTCTATACCACCGAAATTGGTGTTTGTATTGTCTCCACAAAATGCGACTCATTCGTTTTTTTCAAGAGCCAACCTTTCCATAGTACTTAAACAAAGTTTGCTGGTTGCTGGTTGATTGCATTGTGGAGTGGAAATTCCGTAAAAAGCAGACTTTTTGATACTATCAAGATTTTCCTTCAAACTCTGGGAAGCGATAACCAAATCTGTTACTTTAGTTCTTGCCGAACTAAACTTTTTTCCAATAGATGAATCATCAAACATGACGCTATTAAGCTTATTAGTACAAATACTAGATCTGAAACTTTGGTGATGTTTTACCGTGTGGTAGGTTAATGTAAGCTCGGCTGCTCGAACTTTGGTGTCTTCACTTGTCTGTGGTACAACAAAATAATTTTGTAACGACTTACTGCTGCTCGGAGCACTAAATCTGTTAATACTAATAAAAGAGTTACACACAGAACACTCTGCTTCATAATCGAAACGACCTCTCTTAATAAAGTTCCATTCCTTAGAATAATTGTCACTGAATTTTCACGCACGTTTTGGCATTGCGATGAAACACTATTGATAAACAAGAAAAACCGGTATTCTTTTACCTGACACTTGACTGCACTGCCATAACCTCAACCACTGTTGACAACGTTGTCAGTCGTAACGTCACAGACTATTATTTTGGCTGTAATAGCTATAACAGTGATCGGTGGCGCGACAAGCGGACCATTCGCTAAATACTAGGTTAGTGGGCGTTGTTAGTTCACATGATTGCCAACAGGTATAGTGATTGTAGCACCACAGCCAATCAACTGCAGATGTAAGACACAAGTAACCAAGCAAAATATTTTGAAAACATTTATAATAATTTTGAAAACCTATTTCAAAATTGAAATCCGGGACTTTTGTGCGTCCCGGGATAATTTTTCGGGACACCTTATGTTTTTATGAACAACCGAGACAATCCCCGTTTTCCGGGACGTTTGGTCACCCTACACTAGAGGATTGCGAGCGAAGCAGGCGCGAAACGATCACGACGCGCACGCGCAGCTAATTCATTTCAGACGCGCAACGAAATCTGTCGCGTACAAATGCCATCCCGTACGCCCCGCCTCACTTCAGACGTAGGTGCTCACTCGTATCTTCATGTTTTGAAAAAATACAAGCATTTGTCTAACAACTATGCTCCAGACTATCCAGATATTTTAGACCAGAGCCATCCCGGGATAATTCATTGCTGCCAATCAATTCTTCATCAAGAGTTTATGACGAGAACAGTCACGCAGAAGATACAATTTATAATTATTTTTTTTCTGAATAGTAATTTGTAGACATCGCTAAAAATGTAATATTTGCGTTGGGCATGTAAAAGATTACATAGAATTAAAAATGTGAATGATTTGACCATCTAATAATGGATGATTCTTCCAGTAGATTTTGAGTAACCGGATGACTAATTAATATCTTCATTACATTATTATTATTTTTGTATTCTTTTAATATTTAAACGCTGTCACTAAATTAACATAATTTTGAAATTAAAAATTGTTTACCGATCCGTTCTGCTGAAATAAAATGTTAAAAACAATTGATTTTTAATTTTTTTTTAATAGTTTAACCTTGATTAATTTTTCCTTACCTGATAGCATATTATATTGGTGGCGACCACGCCTTTTAAAAATACTCGATACAGATATACATTTCTCTCAACAAAATTCCTTAATTAAACGATAATTCGTCCACACCTGCCTGACCGATACCTAACACATGGAAATTCCAAGTAATCCTAATGTCTTGATAGCATACAATTGAAGTAATCCTCTCCGATATACCTAATACATTTTTTGGAAAAATCCAATACCTGTTACCTGCTCGTGGTTCCACACTTGTACGAACCCAGGCGAGGCATTTGGAATCGAGGAGTAATTCATTCTCGAGACGGCTAAGCGATCAGATCTCGAACGTCTTAGGACTTAACTCACGCGACGTAGTTTATACTCTCGTTTTATATATTTTTGTATATATAGTTTTGTTGATATATTGTAGTAAGTTTAAGTTATCGAAAATTGTTTATTGTGCTACCTTTTCACTTCCCTCGACACCAATACTAGCGCCAATAACTGTGTACTTAAACGTACTTTAATATATCAACAAAATTGACTAAACAAAAATATGTCTCGGGACAAAATGAATTTTTCTTCGATTTCAAGCGCTTCGCCAATCTCTTACGTTCTCAATTTATTTATACACTATACAATACACTTAACTTATAATAATTTACTTATAAATATCAATTAGATAATTTCTGCGATTACTTTCACTAATTCGTTTTTTTCACTACGGTTATTTATTTAAAACTTAACTTACTGCGTTTACATAAATCATTAAGTTAAATAGGTAAAATTCTTCTAGAACAAAAAGAAATAACAGAAATAGATAAATAGACTTTCTTAGAGATTTTTTAAAAGAAATCCTGTGTATAAAAAGTTCATTAAAGACGTGTCCGCCATTGATAAAAAACAGATGAAAAACGCCGTGCGGATTTTAAAATTCCATTGTAGCTGGACAGGGCCGGCATAAGGACCAATTTCGCGAACTTTTTATATTATTGCTTTTTCCCAATAAATATATGTTTTATTAAGTTTGTTCGTAGAAATGGTACTTGGATTAAGTATTTTTAAATGCTAGGTCACATGGTATGGGTGCCGCATATTAGTTTTTGATAAATTATTGTTGTTTATTACGACTATAAAAGCAGCCTCGTCTTAGAGATCGCGTGAACTATGCAGGAGAATAGTTTCGAACACTCCGGTGCTTGTATGTCGAAAATGATTTTGTTAAAAAAATCAGTATCCATTTACCTATGCTCGAGCTCTTTTTGCTATGGTAACTCAGTCATCGCATCTATCGAAATTAGTGAGCATAGAAAAGCATTATAATCTGTGGGTAAATGTGAGGTTTAATTAGTTTTTATTTACTCATACAACATTTGTTCATAATTCATAGATTTCTTGTTATTCCCTACATAGTTCACGGGGTTTCAGAACTTTGTAAACAACTATTATAAAGGATAAAATTGATTATTATAAACTTGTGATAATTTTTTTCAAATGCGCGTTTTAAATAATCGCTTGTATTTGGAAATTCATGATGTAGATAGGCAAAAAAGGTAGCTATTGAATAATATTGGAAGACCTGTACATACATATACAGATGAAGCTCTTTTTAAACGTAATATATCGAGGGAATGTCGTAAATCTTCTAAAGTGGGAGTGTGAAAATTAATACTCTCTCATACTCATAATAATCACTGCACGCTTTTTCGCCGGCGCGGTTTTTTTCTTCTATACATCGTTTAATAATTTCTATAAAGTAATTTACTTCACAGTAGTAAAAAAGTTGATTATATCACATTGTACAACGTTGAGTGTACCGTAGACCGCGTACCACTTCCTGAAAATATGGCGGTAGAGATGCAGAAGTAGTTTGACACTAAGGTTTAAAGGTCTCGAGTTCAAATACCGTATGTTTCGTATTCGTATTCCATTTTGTTTCGTTCCGCAAGAATATGACTATGATTAATAGGGATTATCATCATTATAAATGCTCACTTATTCTTACTTTACTCGTTATTTTTTGATATGAATGGGCAAGGAGATGGCGATTATTTCATTTTGACAAGATCAACCAGAACCGTATTTCGAACCATGAAAATTACTTTGGTTATATGTTACAAAGGGAACAGTTACACGTATTTAGCTGGAGGTGTATCGGGTTTCCTACCTAATGCAAGTTTATATCAGAAATGGGAGTGATTGTCAACTACGACGAAATATATACAGTAGACTTTATACTTCGTTCGGAAGTAAGCATTTTTTGCGCTTATTTCGAGGCTTGAAGTTGAAGATTCGTGCATTGGCAAAGATGCACATGAAAGCTCTAAACTGCGCGTCATAATATCCAAAATAGGTAAAAAAGATACGACTGATTATAAAGAAAAATAGTATACACTATTTCTCAACTGCGCACCGTGATTACGACGCGATGTGCAGAAATCTCAAGCTTTCTGCCCTAGTAGTGTTCAATACTATTTTCCCTAAGGCTTAAAATATACTTTTTAGTATTATATAATCTAGAGACAATGTAGAGGTTGATACTATCCAAATTTCTTATGAGAAAAAGCAACTTAGTATCAATGCATTAATTGAAACTCGTAAATAGACTATCGTGACTGAATCTTATTAAAATCTTATCAAAAACATATTAGTACTATCACAGAATGAAGTAGCAGACTGTAATGATTGTTTCAAGTTAACTAATGTGCAGCAGTTAACAGAAGAAATATTTAAACAAGTAATAAGTAAGAAAATTGGAGGAGAATATGTTGGAAGAGAGCTCGTTATGGATGAGGTACAAGAATTAATAATGATGGAGAGAGCTAATCTGTGAGAACAATTTGAAAAACGTGAAAAATAGGCATAAAGCCACAGATCACCTATATTTAGATTGATCACGACAGTGTTATTTGTTCTAAACGAATTGACGTCGAATGGGGGTTCTGAATTATTGATATGACATCCTAAATAAAATATATTTCTCAGAATAGCACATTTTCAAGATATAGTATCACAAAACTTGTAATTTGGACAATTATTATTTATTTCATACAAACATAATTAATTAAGACGTGATATGGGTGATTCCGTTCTAACTGTGATTTTTTGTATTCAAAATTTCAAGATTTTAAAATTTAACTTTTCTAACTTTTTTATGCATATTATTCATCTATTTTACTGTAAAAATAAAACTCTAAGAGGAATTTACTACAACTTCAAAGTATCACGAGCAAGACACAAATGTCGGATTTTGAGTTCCACGGTACTGACTCATTTATCCACGGTACTGACATGGTAACTTAAGATATTAAACAACAAGTGCATCAATTTTCCTCAGTTTGATCATAAACATTAGAATTTATAAGGTAATTAGTTTAAATCATTTGTTACGACAAAAAAAATTAATAATTTATCGGTAAATTCTAGGAATGGACATGACACGGTACTGACATGGTAACTTAAGATATTAAACAACAAGTGCATCAATTTTCCTCAGTTTGATCATAAACATTAGAATTTATAAGGTAATTAGTTTAAATCATTTGTTACGACAAAAAAAATTAATAATTTATCGGTAAATTCTAGGAATGGACATGACACGGTACTGACATTCAAGTGATGTAGTATAAGTTTTCTTTAAGTGGCAAGTTATATTGTATAAAAATAATGTTTAAATATCTTAAGAATTATTCAATTAACACAAAATTTTTATTAATTGATTATTAATTAATGACTAGTACAAAAAAACAATACAGGACATTGAATATCACAGTTAGAACGGAATCACCCATATATCAAGTAATTTAACCTAATTTTAATAAATTTTATCACTGAACTTCATAACTAATCGCTTCCAGTTAATTTAGTATTGTTTATAGCAGGCAGCCATCTATTAAAAAGTCCTTGAGGATTTGGGAACAAATAGATAGATTCGTAATGTTATACGCAACATTTATTGAAAAATTTAAAATTTAAAAAAATTTAAAAATTTAAAAAAATTAACAACTAACACTGTACATAATCAAAAGAGCACAAAAAGCGAGCACGATGATGAATCATTAAGAATAACTCTACATGTGTACCAATATTATATTATCAAGTTTTATGTCAAATCTGGCAACTTGATATATAGTTATGCTGGCAGTTCCATCTAGGGCTCCGAACTTGAGATACAAAAAAGATTCAACCTTGGACGTTTATGAAATACGTAGTTTGTGCATAAAGCTCCTCAAACTGTGAGCTATAGGTTACTGGATTCAGAATTACCTCTTATTTATATTCCCTGTGAGAAAATAATTTTTCATTGGGCTGTTCAGGACTACCAATTTTTCTCTAGAGTCACAGTCTGTAACTAGGATTCGTCGCCTTAAAACAATTTGATATATTGAAATGTTATTATACGACGTCAAGTTTAGTGGTGAAATGCATTTGTTGCTTCTGCTCCAAAATATTTGAAGTACTAACAGAAATTTCAATTCTATTAATGAATTATTTCTTTTCGGTTATTGGAATCTTTCAAACTTACTGAACCCATATTATCCAGAAACTTGATGAACGTGTAAAAATGAACATGATGTACCCCATTTTGTGTTAATCATCCAGAAGCCATTAATTTTTTGATGATTTGGCGTTTTCAATCCTGTTCACGTTCTCTATACGTGAATATGTTTTGGTTTACTATTTTTCTTCAATAAATAGACTTTATAAATACTTCTCCACTATGGGAGAGCCAACTTCGTCTTCCTCGTTCATAGAAGATGGAGTTGATGATCTAGAATATCTATGCGGTAATAGAATGTCTAGGGAATGTGGTATCACAATTGTTAACTAATTTGTGATAAATATAAATAATGATAAAAAGAAATGGAGAAAGGGAAGTTTCAGAGATATTCCGCAGCCAAGTGATCTATACGAAATCTAAAAATACATTAAGTAGTTGTTCGTAGTTTATATCCATATTATTGTTGAAATAATCAGCTCAGGATACTTACGAATCAGTTCCAACCTCTCTAAGCTCTTGCGTGGTAAATTTTTCTTTATAACTGAGGTCCAATAAAATGTGTCTACCATAACTTAACAAGACAAAGATCATCAAAGTCCTCGCCGCCTTTATTCAAAGCATCTACAAAGTTTTTCATTAGTTCAAGTTTTAAATGAATTGGAAGAGGAGGAGGAGGTATGAACTTCATGTTCATGCACTGTCTGACTGTCGCAATATCTCCAAATCCGTCATATGTAGTGGTTGTAGTTTATTTAATATATTTTCGTAGGTTTCTTCTTGTGTAACTGTTTTTCGGAGTTTCTCGAAGAACTGTTATCATCTCCATCATTTCAAAAAACAATGTCTTGCCAATACCAAAGTGCCGTTGATAATGGTTCATTGCATTGTCAGGACCGGGTCTTATTTCAAATTTGGATATTCGATCTAACGCTGGCATTTTTGTTTTCAACAAATTTGTTTTAATTTCTTATCTCTTAGATATATTTATGTTTCTAAATCTTCTCGTTTTTAGGTCGAAACGTCAATTTTATCTATCTTGAAGAAGATAGATAGGAGATTTAGAAACATAAAAAAACTTTTATACTACAAAGAATCATTCACTTGAAACTTGAATGTAAACTGAATAGATCCTCATAAAATTTACTACCTACGTACAAAAAAAGTTCTAAAGAGCATATTGAAAAGTATTAATGTTTTAAATATTCATTTCATGTTTTCTATTCACCCTCACAACATGCAAACTTATAAAGTGCTGCATAAATAAGAAAATTATTAGTCTGATCTTCTGTCTAGTCCGTTGTTATTTTTAGCCCACTCGTCTAATCTAGTTCAAGGTTCTGTTATCTGCTTTATTTTTATCTCATTTTTCGCGAATATTATGCAACCAGTTTATGTTGTGGTGATCATCATAATTTACTATCAATTGAAAATTTACCGTATGAAAATGAAAAGTACCATTAAAAAATTTTTTCTATATGCTAGAACATAAAATGATGAGCAGTTGAATGAACGGTATATTCATTTTAATTATTTTACATTAATATCAGTTTGAGCCTGTATTTGACACAAAAGTTTATTATAAAATTACATCGTTCAAGTACACTTTTCATATTTTCAACTCTAAACAATCTCCACAATCATAATTTCAATTATAAAGTTACAAATAGACCAGCTCCACATGTCTTACTATTAGTGTTGATATTTCTCCCAGTCATCTGTTATTTTAAAATTGTCTTTCCTAATAAAAATAATCTACAAAATCTAGATATTCTGTAATTTATTGGTAAGTTCATTACATTTTCTTCCCATTTGATAGATTTTTCAATCGCCAAAGGTATCATAGCATCTAGTTAGATTAACTAATACTTCACACACTTCAATAAACACAGTTTTCGATCATTTTTTTAATCCGAAAACTTGTTTGTTGCAATAAAATGATGATTTATCTTCTAGGCATACATCTTTGTATTTATTTTTATCTTCTACTTTTATGAATATAACTTAACATTTGCCTCATTTAGGACTTGAGTTGCATAAAGATTTGTTTGATGGTTAATTTCGTTGATTGCGAGATCAAGAATGAGAGTTGCAGCGTAATAGTTTCAGCTTGGTCAGTTACTCTTCTTGTAATGCTTATCCGTGACGAATGTTGGCGATCATCATTGTAATCTTTATTCTGTCAGCAGCAACGCGGAAGAATTGAGGAAAGATTTTATTGAACCAGGTCTAAGGTTTATCTTCTTCCTGGATCTTTTTTTCCCAAAAATTTTGTCTCGCGGGATAGCTTGGAGCAATGCATATCTAGAATCGTTTCGTATTATTTGGCAGAAGTACTGTAGTTTACTAGTTTAATGGTTATCATTACTTCCATTTTAGATGTTTATGATATCAAACGCCTTATCTTTAAAAATCTCTACTTTTCCTGAATTAATTCGATTCACAAGCTCCAAGTATTTCGGTTTCCATGGATATACCTAACAACATTTTGAGTAACAGTCTCAGAATTAGTTATTGCTGCTACCTGTCATGACTGCGAAATGCTGCTCGAATTTTAATTTATTCAATTTTTTATACATCATTAAGATAAGAATTGAAAAGCTGCAATCAACAGATAACTCTTTGATAATATTTGTAAAAAATTATTCCGAATATTATTTGTTTTTGTGAAGTTAAAAATCAATTTTCTACACTTGAGGATTCCTTATTGTCTTATGCTATTTGAAAAATTGTTTGTTCACTCATTTATAATAAAACATAATAGTCAGTACTTCGTCGCTGGTGGACCGCTCAATAATTTTTCAATATGATTGGTTCATAATAAAAAATCATTGTAATATTTATTGCCACTCTATTTAGAAAGCTACAGCGAATATTTTTCTCAAGTAAACGTTATTTTTAAAACTTTGTTGTCAACAGAATTTTTTTATCAAATTATCTAACAAGTTAACATTGCAATTACATGAAAAACATTCAATTTTTTATCTTTCTTGGCAACAGAAACCATTGATTATGAACATTGTTTTGATAACATTATATACTTTTATCATATGAAAATTAAAAAAAAAACAGCTTTATTGACCTATAAATTGTTGCATCATTTATTGACAAAAAATGTGAAAGATATAGAAAACTGAACAGAAACTTTTTATTCGAAACAATAATCAAGGAATACAGTCTGCAATAGAAATATTTTAAATTTGAAATAGAGAAAAATGGATCCATCTTATATCTAATTCAATTTTTTCTCTTAGTCTCAGTTTATTTTTGAAAAAACAAGACAAATTTGATCTAACGCGTCCCTTGGACATTCCTCTTTGTTCTTATTCTTCTTAGTCGTGGTCTAGATGCATTCTTTGCTCTGTTAGTGGACTTTCCCAGCTAAATTTTGAACCATGTGTTATTTTTGTTTATAATCTCTTGAATCTTCATCTGGCCCAGCTCTCAGTAGCATCAGACTAATATTCCGGGCTCAAGGATTCGCTGTATTTGCGTACAAGAATGAGCTGGAACCTAGTTTCCAGCTCCAGCTTGGATTTCTCTTCGATATATCCTTTCAGTATTCCTCTCGCATTTGTTGCTTTGTTCACTAGGTAGTCGACGTTGTCATTGCACATCAGTTCCAACCTCTCTAAGCTCTTGCGTGGTAAATTATTCTCTATAACTGATATCGTCGAGTCACTTCTTAAGTTGAGGTCCAATAAAATGTATTTCCCATAACTTAACAAGACAGATCATCAAAGTTCTCGCCGACTTTATTCAAAGCCTCTACAAAGTTTTCCATTAGTTCAAGTTTGATATGACTTAGAAGAGGAGGAAGAGGTATTAACTTAACATTTTGATATCGTGGTTGCTCTGACCAAATTTGTCTCGCAGAGGGCTCATGCACTGTAAGATTGTCTCTAAAAATGCGATATCTCATCATATCTGTCAAATGTAGTGGTTGTATTTTATTTTATCTGAAGTGAGGCGCATATTTTCGTAGGTTTCTTCCTGTGTAACGGTTCTTCGGAGTTTCTAGAAGAACTGTTATCATCTCCATCAATTCCCAAAACAATATCTTGCCAATACCAAAGTGCCTTTGATAATGGTTCATTGCATTGTCAGAACCTGGTCTCCAGCTCCAGCTTGGATTCCTTTCCGATGTATCCTTGCTTTGTTCACTAAGTAGTAGACGTTGTCATTGCACATCAGATCCAGAATAAGTAAAAGAAAATTGGACATGGTGGTTTCTCTTCCACCTAGTCCACGTTGTCTTCTGTTTTGTTTTTGGTAAACAATGCTTGGTTCTTACCTGCGTATTATCGTACACAGGGGGAGAGAGCCGCTCCCTGTGCTTCTCCAATACTATTATTAAAAAATCTTCCAACGTTTTCCCAATAATAACTCATGAAATTTCCTCCTCCTTCAACGTGTTTACCTCAACAGAAGACTTTGAAAAAGTTTTGGGAAAGTGGAAAAGATTCGTATAAAATTTTCACACCATTGAACAAGAATTCCACGTAATCAATATGAAAAACGTGTAAAAAAACAAACAGACGGTAAAATACATGGTACCGAAACACTAAATACCTACGTACCTATCATTACACAAGTATTTTATCTAAGACTGCCAGAGAACAACATACTCCAAGGTGTTATATCTAAGTCGTAAATCTAACGCAATAAAACGCTTTTTGCGCAAATCGTCGTTGATTTAAAAGCAAGCAAAAAGTAGACTCACTTATTACAAAATACCAAAACATTATCACAGATTGCTATTCGACGAATTCAATATGCAAATCTTATATAAATTAGAAGAACTTTTACTTCTACTTGTACGACCTAGTTAATTGTAAAGTAACTGACGTTGCTTGAAATGCCTATAAAAGAATAAAATAAATTATTATATACCACTATAACGGTATCAGAAAAATTAATTATCAATATATACGGTGGTTGTATAAAATATAAGACTATTTCTTCTCAATGAGGTTATAATTAAGTTTTTGATTAGATACCGCGTGGTAAGCTCACTGAGTATTGTATAAACTAGAGGTGCCTTTTTGTAGTAATGAGGTACGTGTAAACCTAAAGGATCTATTGTTATTTAGACAGATCTTTACGGAGTTTTAACTAGTTTATTATTTCAAATTTTACTGTAAAATAACTCTAACTAGTAATGGTAAGATTCGACCATTGTGAAATGACCATGGTCATTTCTGTGTATACTAATAGTTTAGAAACGTTTCCGCAGTGGGAATGTGGCAAAATTAAACATCAAAGTGTTTAATATATGGTCAAAGAGAAAATGTAAACATATGTATAAAAGTATAATAATAGTTAAATTAATTAATTGACAATTGCGGTGTCTTCAATTTTGTTTTTTCTTCTGAAAAAATAATTAAATTCGTAATATTCAGAACTACGTATTAAAATCTGACGCTTGAGATAAACATCAAGTTGATTATGGTCGCTATTCAAATCGTTGTAAGTTTTCATTAGTTAGATTAGGTCAAGTCGTTGAAATAGTTTAGATATACCGCGGCCAAAATTATATACAGATGGAAAAGAAACTTTGATTTCAAATTAGAAAATGACAAGTGATTTTTGAACAAAATTTTATTTCGGTTCATTTTATATATAATTATTCAAATTAAATCTCTATATTGCAAAAGCGCTGCTGTGGTTTTGGAGATCTGTAAAATACTGTGAAGCGTTTATGCAATGCGACTATATTAAAGGCGAATTGAATGCTTCAAAGATACTGAGCTTCTGGATTGGTGGATGGAAATGTTGGTCTTTAGATAACCCCCTTAGTTCTCGGCCCACAATAACATGAATTTGCTGTCAAAAACAACCATGGCGCAAGGGAACTCATAACTATGGTACTGAATATTAGGTTGTTTCAAAAGTTTTGGACCTAAAAAAAGGAACAAGCCTATTTTTTCATAGTCATTTATCAATTTCAATTTTCAATTTTCAAGCCTTTCTAGCCTTCTTAATATATTATCCTTGTCTACTGAAAATCTGTATCTCCTAGAAAAAATGAGGTAAAGAAATAGGAAGAAATTACGAGGTGCCAGATCTGGTAAATACGAAGTGGTCAGAGTTGAATTCGTATATTTGGCCAAAGCGATCACTGTTTTTTCGTTTCAGAAGTGTAGTGGTGGATTCACGTTTCATCTAAAGTTATGAATCATTGAGCAAACATGGCATCTAACGCATAGCTTACGCATACATAATTCCTCGGCCAGTATATGGCAAAAGCGTTTTTTTAATATGGTTATATCATTCATGTTTCTAATCTAAATTCGGCGGTCATCTAGTATAATTTATTGTTGATGATATTACTGGTTGTTATAGTCACAGTTTTGGCCTTCCCAAATGCTCGTTATCAATCAAGCTGATGAAGCCACCTTAAAATTCAGCTGCTCAGAATTTTTCGATCATGAATGATGGTGTAAAGTCTACGTACATAGTACATAAGGTCCATTCGATACTCAATTTTTTCCATTTTTAGGAAAGTCTTCACAAAGACGCAGTCGAACGATTATCGAACAAAAAGAAGGCGCCCAAAAGGACTAGAATGCCTTTGTTTATCTTTCAAAAGTCAATACGTCTCGTAGAATAATCCTCGTGAATACAATCTCCCAGCATAAGTCGAATCCCATCTCTGCCAAATTTTTGTTTAGGTATATACTCTGTAATAAGGAAACATTTCAGACATCCCTCGTATTTTGAAAGCATTGCTCTCTTGGTTTGGAGAATGGATTGCATGATTTGGAAAAAAATTTGCGGGATACCTCGTGTGTTTGCAATAAACAAATCTAAAACCATATGAAAGTTGAAAAAACGATTTCAGTTTTTTGAAATAACCTCAGTTTTGTTTTGCAGAAAATTGTAATTCTTCTATTTATATAATTCAATTAAATTAAGAACAAAATAAGGTGATAAAATATCCATAAATAATCGTTAAGGCATAAAAATATTCATATTATCAATCAAGTTACGAAACAAAAATATTGATATCAACAACGTATGATAATTATAATTAAGAACCTCGGCCATATTTTTTTTCTATTTGACCTAACGAAAGTTATCGAATATAACGACATGAAAATAGTTTTTATCTACATGAATTTTATTGGTCGACTCGCTATTTTTAATTCGAAACTAACGATACAAGTTATTTTTGTATATTTGAATACCCTCCCATTTTTTTAATAGGATGAAGCGGCGATTATTAAGAATTACTCGTTGTGAGTGGGATTACAAGTTTTATTGAAAATTATGTATGCTACAGTCAACCTTGACTGAAAATCATATCGAGTTTCGGAGAAAATATATTTTTCGTCAAATTTGAATGCATGATACAATTTTTAAACTACAGATTATAGTAATATACTTATCGAATGATAAGCAACTGTATTGGCGAGAGAGGATCAAAGATGGCGCTAAGATGACACAAGAGTCAACATTCGATCATCTACACAAAACTTATATATTGAAGAAACCCAGCTCGCTATTACAGAATCTTCCACTTTTTCAAGACACACCAAGATATTCACTCCATCAGATAGCAGAGCAGTTCTTCAAGCAGTTGACTCTTATAAAATTGGACCAAGTCTAGTATGGGACTGAATCCAATATTTTAACACACTGGGAGCAAAAAAATAAGTTACTCTAATGTGAGTACCTCTCCACACGAGTGATGAACAAGTTGATTCCATGGCAAAAAAGCGGGATGATCCCTTTCATCGAGCCATAACCTTTTATAAGTCACGATAAAGTGGGTAAAACAGAAGAAATTCCAAGCATGGAATGAGACCCCAAGGTCTAGAAAAAAATTGTATCTATTGTATTAACTAATCCCAAATGAAGCAAATATGAGATAAGGAAAATTACTGGTATATTTACTGGCAAACTACCATCTGAAGAATATCATTCTAACGCCCAACAGTTCGTCGTTTTTGTAAGGAACCAAAGGAAATCGGTGAAAACCTCATCTGCGATGGCGAAGCTGTACATAAACAACGACTACTGTACATATATTCAACCTTCTTAAAGCCAGAAAAAGTAAGCTTTATACACAATATATCAATAGATTAAAGTGATAGCGAAGTGAATTCACGGTTATACGCACTAGCTGATCTAATCTAATCTACCTTTAGGAGCAGTGTAGCTAAGCTTGAGTCGGTTAGACCTCGTTAGAAATGCGTTCGTATCAATTCCGGGTGGACAATTGATTCGGTCAACACTTGGTTCGAAACTATCTCCCTTATGTGTAAGTGAGAAATAGGAGGTGTTGTCATGAACCAGTGCGGGAGATAAAGGGATGTAGGTATACTGGTTTTTCGTTCTACCATGTATATGAAAGAGGATTAGGTTAATCCCACACTACTAGGAAATAATTAAGGTGGAATTATTGTGTTGAAAAATTTAGTTCATTCATTACAAAGTATTTAGCAGTCGTCAAATCGGTTGTTAAACTAAAAAACACCCTTCAAAGTTCATCATTAATTATACTGTTGTTAAAAATGTTTTTATCGCGTATCGAATATATAATAAATTTTATATTTGCACGCAGAGAAGCTCTAGTGATGAATGAAGTATGCTCCATTCTATTGAGGAACTATTTATCTACGACAAGTTCGATCATTCGAAAACAAAATACCCCGTATATTAGAACGACTAGTTGGCCAGCCAGTATGTGTAATCAATCAAATCAAATCAATTTAATTCCAAATGAATGGAAGACTCATTTATCATTACGTTAATGTTTTCGCAGTTCAAATTTTCAAAGTCAGTCTCAAGTGTTGGATCGTATTGTTAATGTATGTTCATAGATGTACAACTATATAATTATAAATATTATAAATATAACTGAAACAATTAAAAAATATTCGGAGGATGATTACAATATAAAAAAATCATCTCTGGTTTTTTTACTTATCTATTTTTACATGGAGAACTATCAAAAATATCAGAATACCGACGGCATAATTAATATACCAGGGTGAGTTGTAAAGATGTGTTTATAATACTTATTTGCACATCAAATTATTCGTAGTACCCCCGTTAAGAAATCGAAATGTGGCTTAACTACACGTAATCCTAGAAGCGTTCATATAAAAAAACGGCAGATTATTATTTTGTTGTTCTGGAAGAACAATTCCGTTACAAAAATATTTCAAATCGAAAAATATGTCTGTAGACAATATAAGAAAAATTTCCCATACATAGGAACACATGGACTTTACTGTAGTTGCACTCAGAACCACCAGAGGGTACTTGCGTCATAGTCGAAATATCTGCTGACCACATGGCTCAGCTAAAGTGCAATTTCTACCAAAATCTTGAGTTAACTTCTCTTTGATTTGAACAGCAAGTCTAATTTGTATATATGGGACAATATACCTAGGGTTGGAGTATACGTGACACCTTAGTTTCTCTCCTATTTTTGTTCCTATTTATTTAATGATATAGCTGGAAGTCTTCTAAAACACTGAGTTCAATGGAGCAAGGATACAATCCTAATCCTTGGAAAATGAAAGTTGAGTTTTTAACGGCGATTTGTATTAAATAAAATATTCAGTTTGGTTTTGAGCGTTATATTCATTTGATATTATAATTATTGATGTGGTGCTATTGGAGAATCCTCAAGATCCCATGGATGGCACATACCAGTAATGAAGAGTTACTCAGACTTACAAGAACTTCTAACCATCATAAAAACAAGAAATGTTAGTTACTTTGGGTATATAATGAGAGTTATCAAATATCACATGCCACGCCTGATCTTTCGAGGAAAGGTTGAGGGCAGGAGATGGATGAGTCGCAAAAACCTATCGTGGCTACGAAATATTAGAAATTGGACTGGACTGGAAATTGAGCAGCACATATGGACCAATTCAACCAAATTGTCATGGAAATAGTCCACGGTTGAAGACAGGCACTGTACTGAAAGAAGAAGATAATTATTTTGATTTGTTTTTGGGATCCTAGTTAGGTGGAAGAGGTTATAGATAACTGAAACGAAAAAAAGCTTATGAAAGATGACCATGCAACCAAAGATGTAGTGTAAGGCTTTCGGCATTGGATTCGATTCAGAGAAAACTGCGTACGTACTTTTATTTTGACTATAACTTTTTGGTGTTTTTTAATAGAGTGTTATTGTAAACATAAAAAAAATTGATAACTGAAAATTTATTATAGAATTATCAAGATAAACCGAGACTCAAACAAAGATATATTATATTTGATCGAAACTTGGTATGACACATATGACATTTGACATATACGACCAGTAATATATTTTTGACATAATTTCTTCTTTTTTCAGTGATTTTTGAGAAGGTAATTTCCATTTTTGTCATATTTATGAGTATCGTTACGTTCTTTCAATCATTAACTAGCAATATCAAAAGTTGATACAAACAGAAAGTTTTTGATGTTTGCACAGTACAGAAAACGTTTTTTTTTTCTGTCGAATATCGATTCTTTTATGTACTCCTTGAATTATGGTCATACTTAATGGCCTGAAAATGAAAATTACCTACATTCAAAAGAAATTACTGAATTATTAATGAGAGATATTAAAGTAGTGTTGAAGTGGTTCAAAACATGCAATGTATTACAATGTTGTATAATTTAAAATATTAAAGTATATCTCTACCTACCTATTGAACTGAAAGGTTGCAGTTTAAATGTCTAAATAGCATCTATTATTCAAACAATTTAACAATTACAGTTTATGGTGAAAATATTGGAACACTATTCAACTTAATCCATAAAATGAGGGTGCGAAAACTTGACTATCATTCTGTAACCAACTGTTTCATTTTCCGTTATTTATATATTTTCTTATCTACAGGCTAAGTACACATGACTTCAAATTTATACCCAACCCATCCATGGTAGGTTCCCAATATGAAAGTACAATTAGTTTACAGAATTATTTAGTACCACATGTGAAAGTTGGACTGAATGGATAATTATTCTAATCAATAGAAACCACGAAATTAGAAAAAATCTTAAAATGGAATTAAATACCACAAAAACAAAAGTAATATTATATATCAAGTGCCTTGTAATGATCGAGATGCTTTTTACATAGGACAGATATCTCGGTATTCAGAAAATATATTAAAAGGTCACCAGTACGATAAAAAATGAAACTGCATAAACAAATTATGCAATTTCATAGAAACATACATATATTCAATTATAAAAATTTCGAAAAATTCTTGAAACGAAGTGATATACAAAAAAATAGCTACCACAAAAAGTCGGCATGCCTACGAGCTCAAGACGGTTACACACTTGCTCAAGAGAGGTCACTCGGAAGTTTGGACGTGAACATATTGAGGTAGTTTTAGAAGAAACCTTGTATCACATTTATGATGATTCATTGAACTATTTTTTCTCATTTATAGTATTTATAATCAATTCTTTTGTGTAAAAATGAAAAAAAAAATATCTGAACCCGTTTCACTTAAATATGAATAAATATTTGACAACTGGGTAAATATGTCTTTTCTTTTTTTTATCACTCGCCGACAACGATGTCGTCTTCAACTTTAAAAGATATCAGCTTGCAAAAATGCGGCATCTAAACTCATTCTTCATAAATGCAAGAAGATCCCTACAATACTAATTATCATTTAGAAATAACAAAGAAATTTTTATAGGTTATTTCAATCTAATTTTTTATTTCTCTTGATACAAAATTCCGTCCCGCTACTGTGCACTACTGATTTATTTAAAAAAAAAACTAATTAATTGTATAAAAATCTGACAATGAGGCGGTACCGGAAATAGGCGGGATAAAAAAAAACTAGGTAGGTATAACCATGTGGGCGGAACACTATATAAAATTTGTAAATAGTGGGAAAGCCAATTTTAGTGAGAGGTTATTGCCCATATATAAAACTATTTCATTTTATTTTAATTAATCGAAACCAGATATATCAAGTTTTATATAAAATAATTTGTTGCGGTAAAAATTTGATATAATAATTTGATTTTCCATATTATGCATAAGCAGGTTGATGTAAATGTGGTTTGAACGCATCAATCGCTTTTTCAGGTGTAGGAAAACGTTAACCTTGTTTGAACTGATGTATGAGAGCTCGCATTGTCGTGGTGGAGAATGATTCGTCTTCTGTGATTGGCTTCCCTGTGTACCATTCGAATTTACCGTTCTACGTTCCTCTAATGGAATGGTGGCAACACGTCCAAGGACAACCTGCAGCTTCTCTTTTTTGGTCTCGTTTGTGAAACTCGATTTACCACAAAATTTTTGTAATCGACTCGAGTAGGTTAGTTTGATAGCAAATGATGATCTTTCATTGTTACAGTTAATGTAAGAACCCCGATAAGAGCTCTAACCTTTAGAGCTTCTTTTGAGTGATAGACACAATCTTGTAATTTTCAGATTTTATTGCAACTTCAGTATTGATTAAGATTTTCGATTAATACAAACGTGTAGCCCCTGGTCCACCGTGCATAATGCTTCTTGCAGTTGTTTGTCTTCGTTACCTTAGAGATTGCGATTGGACATAGATCTCTCCCTTTGTGGTGGAGTTCTGAGTATCAAAAAATGTCAATTTTTGTAATAAATCTGGAAACACAATATTTCAGAAACAATTAAAGATTGGTACAGGATATTGTACATGAAAGTTGGAATTGGCCACTGTCACATGACACCCTACATATTAAAAAAATGCGCATTTAAAAATACAAATCAACGTTTTTAAGCGTTTTTCCCAACACGTCCTGTTGTCAGTCGTAATCATAAAACAAATATAAATAATGTAAAATTGTTAAAAAAGGATTGTGTCTATGGATTTTAAAATAGTGCAAATAGGGGCAGAAGACCCAATCATCCTCCATAGTTTATTATCATTCATGTTCTGAAGACATGTAATTATATATGTTGAAGACCACATCAAAACTGACTTTTACACTTTGTTATGAATTTTCTTCACTACATCTTTTCCGAATTTGTGTTGACGATTCGGCGACGGTTAGTGCTCTAGGGTTTTAAACAACATTTTTGAAAACATGTCGTTGGTTATTCGATATAATTTTATGAAAATTAGTAAAAACAACTGACGGATAGAAAACTGGAATTTTAAGATTAGATTACCTCAAATTAACCCCCAAGAATTGTTTCATCACAATTATTTAAAGCCCTTAACAGTCATACAGTGTACAAAATTTACTATTTTTCAGTTAGAGGATTTCAAAGAAATTAATGTTTTTGAAATTTTCGGACCTACATTAAGCTTCTTAGGGATTCAAATTGGAATAGAGGTGAATTGCCCCCCATGTAATTATCTAGAGTACCCTTTATTTAAATGTAGTTCTTGTTTGAATGAATGGGTGTCTTTTGCCAAAAAAAATGACTCATAACGAGATGAAAAACTATGCAAATTTATTTGTTTCAATAGATGATTCAGTTTCTGCTACTTGAGAAACGATAAGCGAAGAATACGACACGAAAAATGGGTCAATGGATTTCTTCTTCGTCGTGGCAATGCGCCGTACCACAAGTCGCTTTTGACACCATTTCTAATATTGAGAACAGAGCAGACATCGTTGCGGTAATAGATTAAAGCACTTTGAAGGATATTATCGTTTTATTATTAGTTTTTCATTAAGCTAATTCAGCTAGTTCAGGGGAGATTTAAAAGTTTTATAAGTGTTTTGTATCTAAGACCATCATTAAAATTTAGCATTTAAAAACTTATATCAATACGTGAAATTTCATATTATACATAAGTCTAGAAATATACGAAAAGAACAATGCTTCTTAATTGTAAGTTCCATTATAACACCCAAAAGAGTGCGAAAGAGTACAATGCTTTTTCAATGGGATAATCATTATAAAACTCTTTTTTATTTGTACGTGAATGGTCCCAGAAGTACCAGGACTGACCTAGATATGGTGGTAGTTGCTTAAAAAATACCAATATTAGAAAGTTCACAATTTATACAGTTTTAAGTTTGAAGAAGTTTAGTATTTGTTCGGCAGCCATCAATAGTGAACTTTCAGTAAATTTGTGAACATTAAAAAAAGGTTATGACCATCTGCAGGCAAAGTCATGACGTCGGTTTTTTGGAATGCGCATGGAATAATTTTCATTTACTATCTTAGAAAAGTGGATGGAATGAAGGTACACAATACAATAAAAAACAATCAAAACAATGGACTGAACAGGGAGAAACGACTCCAAAGAAGGCAAAGACCATTCCGTCTGCAGGCAAGGTTATGGCATTAAAAAAAGTATTGTTTCATCAAGACAATACACCATCTCCTACTTATTGCAAACGCTAAAATTAATGAATTAAAGTTGGAATTGCTACCCCCATTTCACTAGATTTAGCCCCCCCCCGTATTATTTTCCAATTGCACTCTTTGAATTGCAGTAATTGCGTGCAATATAACTCAAAATCTGCTTCCGGAAATGTCAAGAAAAATGTGTATGAAGTCATATGGCTATTTTTTGGATTGGTGTAGCACTAAGAAAATGAAAAATACACTGAAAATGCTCTTGTTGCCTCATCTCTCGGAAAACTCAAGCCAATCTCAATGGAAAGCATCTTCGTTATTGTCCCATTATCCAATGGTGAAAACTACCATTAATTTAGATTTAAACATTGATATAATTATATTTCACAATAGTTATTTATGCAACAAGTGAGTGAAGTAATACTTTTTTTCACGAGTAAGACGGTTTGACCTATTCCTACGACTGAGAAAAAGTTACTTTACTCACGAGTTTCATACAAAAATTTTGCTACATCCAAGATTTAAAAATATTCGACAAAACTTTTATCAATTTTTATTTCGTAATGGTAATATTAAAAGTACAACTGTGAGTATTATTAATTTGAAGTGCAGAAGAAGTTACATTACTATTGGTATTTAAATTGACAACATTTAGCGAGTTCGAAGAAATAACATGTTGGTAGGATCGTGAAGATTTACAAGTCGAACTAGTTGAAATTTTCACTGCGCAATCCATTTTGTTTTTTATTAAGTCGTCTACGTAACCCTCCGCAACTGTGTTGGATTTCCACCCACAGTGCTTCTTTAGTTGAATTATATCACCACCGGAATCCACTAATAGAGACACTAAAGAGCGTCGAAATGTACGCTCAGTGTTGTTTTTTGGATTAGGTAAATGATAGTCTGGAGCTTGCAACAGAAACTTATTAATTTCTTCACGGGCAAATGTTTTAGATTTTGTGGGTTAATAGCCAACTGATTTCGAGTATTTACTGATGACTACGTAGTTATTTACTATTAGGGTGCCTTTCAGTTTTGAAAAAGTCGATCAAAGTGTTGTCGGACATCTCCATTTTGGATTTAGTTTCAAAGTAAGCTAGTAACACTTTTTCTGTGAAGCTGTTTATGCCTTTTTTAGTACGCCACTCCAAAGAAGAATTATATTCTTTTAAATACTGTTCCCTGGATTTCTCTTGAGGAAGATTCATAGTCGCTGCAGTTTCCGATTCAACAACATCTTCTGGTGCGCTTTTTGACCGATTCAGATCTTCATGAATGCAAATGAATGGAAAGAAACGTGAATATTATAACGGAGTAGAAAAAAGTTTTTTTAATGTGGTCGTGGATAAAATATTGTGTAATACACGTGCGTGAAATAATTTTCTCTTGTATCATAAATAACTATTAAAATACTAGAGAATGATTCATTTTAATGAAACAATTCATCTATAAATCCGTCATAACAACCATTTTTATGATTATTAATCGTATAACTCGTTTTATTGATATTTATTTTGAAAAATATTGAAAACGCATATATTATAGACAATTACAAATTTTGTTTATCGTTTTTGTTGCCGTGATAGAATCTCGGTCTCCTCTTATTAATACAATATT
The DNA here is from genome assembly GCF_026250575.1 of Diorhabda carinulata. Lineage (NCBI taxonomy): Eukaryota > Metazoa > Arthropoda > Insecta > Coleoptera > Chrysomelidae > Diorhabda > Diorhabda carinulata. The sequence goes on from NC_079463.1 coordinate 5,022,114, forward strand.
TCACAAAGTTCAGTTACTTCTCTCTCGCGCGTTCCCACTTTAAAAAATGTAGATACGAGCTAGACTGCATAAGAACTATTTTATATATACTCATGCATTTATTGTGCATCTTTATCCCGAGCACTGCATTTTCAATGCGTCTCCTCTATGCAATTTCGCTGTTCTTACCCCCTCTCTCGCACAGCCGCCTTCGTACATAGCTTTCTTATACATACTTCTAAGATTCAACTGTTTGAAACTGAAATCATAGATATCTATGGGTTTAAAATGACCATTCTAATAAGTTTTTTATTATCTCAAGAAAACATAAATTATTTAAAAAGAAATTTCGTCAACGAGTGCTTTTATGAAGTTTGATCAAGTTTCAGTGGATGATAACTTCGAAATTGTGAGGTTAGAAGTGTGTTTGTGATTGTTTTGCCACCCCCGATTCAGTGTGCGGAGCGCGGGCAGTGACTTTACATGATTAAAAATATCCCTGAGGTTTTTCTGCACTTTCGGTCTTGTTAGACTACATCTAACATTTTTCTAAATATTGTTTTCACTATTTTTCAAATTCCTGTTATAATAGAAAGAATAAATAATATTTAATACATTTATCAATTATTATTAATAAATTTCTGAACGATTTGCATCCATATTTGATTTTAGTAATAAGAAAAATATTTAAAAATAATGAAATAGATTAATTTTAATATAGTAAACTCAAGTGCTTGCCGCATTATATCGAGGTTTTCAGATAAAAATAGACTATTTGTACAGCCATCTTGTTTTTTATATCAACAACGAAAAAAAAATTAACCAACCATTTTTACGGATAGTCTTAGTTGCCTCCCATATTTTTTAAATAATTATCTAACCAACAATCATACGTGAGATTCATTATAGTTATAAATACATCAACGTGTTGAAAAAAAAATGTATTTTTTTTGTTTCCGTTATACAGCTGTACTTAAAATTTTTATAGATTTTTCCTTGGCAGAATACTTCAGGGTTATTTTTAGAATATTTTTGTAGTTGGTATAATTTAAAATTCCATTATTTGTCGAACTAAAATTGCAGTGCTCTGGAGGAAGAAATAATAACGGGCTTTTTGTATGGCAGCTATTTATATTCCAGTAAGTATTTTTTTATCAAATTTTCTCACACAACACAGTCGATTTATGATTATCAATCCTTTTATTAACTGGTGCTATTCAAAGAAATCATTATTTGGTATAAAATACCCAGGTCCGTACCAAATAAAAAGAAAACGATTAAGCTGGTTCTAAAGACGTTTATAGTGATGACAATAAAAAAAATCCTGATTTTGTATTATGCATGCTTTTTGTTCTGGAAATTTTCAAAGAGGTTTTGATCTAAAACCTATGTAAAAATCTTAGAATTTAAAACTCAGTTGACTCAGTAACTAATACGTTTCGAGATGTTTGTTTGTATATACAAAATGATCTAGGATTGGAAATTCGGCAGCTGTTGTCACAAATATTTCTAATATTTCAATGATAATATATAAAAATTCAAAATTTTCAATAAATAGCCCCATAATAATTTTGTACTAAAAAGTAATCTTAATATCGGTTAAAGCGTCCACCGTTGCTTTAACATTTTTTGTTCGAATATAAGGGATGGGAAAGAGCCAATAGACCAGTCAATTGCTAATATATTTTGTTCTAGTTTCAAGTGCCTTAATTATTTCGTTTACAGTCCATAAATTTATGACTTTTCAGTTAACTACACAACTTCACTACACAACATAGTTGTTAATGTTCAGCCCAGACCGCAGGTCGAGGCCAAAAATTCTCTCGAATGTACCTTGAAAACAAGAATTTTATACACGAAATACAAACAATATTTTTTGTACAACTGTAAATGTGAATTTACATCGCCTGAAATGTATTTAGAATAAATAATTCTAATACATCTGGACCTAGCTTTTGTCCCCACAAGTTATCGATTCTCAAAGACTGTTTTTTTTGAAAAAAATAAGTCTATAAAATGTCACGGTTGGTAAAAATTTGCCTCTATAGCAGTAGCTTACATAGAAGATAGTTTTAATAACAAAAGTGAGATTCCTAACATAATAAGAACATGTCCATCTTTTTCAAAATAAGTATCTGATAAAAATTGTTTCAAAAAATATCTGATCAGCTGCAACATTTGCGGAAATTTAAGTCTAAGCAATTGTTAAAACTTCACTTACAATTGTTATTCTTATAAATGGAAATTGTTGTAATATTTCATGTTCATTTTGTGGATTATTTTGGCAGGGGAAATAGTTAACATCTACGCATAAATAGAGATGCCGGATTGTTTGCTTTTTACATAATTCTATGATAAAGAATGGCCATTGTGAATCAACAATTTCCTATATGATGAATAGAGGATATTATTATTTCTTATATAGCAGAATGATCAATAAACCATGGTTTTCTTCGTACTGTTGGTTGGTTGAATCGTCATATATATTTTGACTTTTTGAGTACTCATGTCATTTAGATCCTTCTCTACAATTATGTACATATTGTCGTAGGTCAATAGACAAGTTGGGATTTTATCTAATATCCCATGATGAGAGGCAGTTGGCTGATGTCGCGCCACGCATGCCTATTCTCCCGGAGTATTAGCTAAATGCCGGACAATATTCGTCGAAAAATTACCAAGCGTTTGTCTATTCTCCTGGGACTTTACCTGAAATTCGGATAACAGACTATACATACAGAATAAGATTAAAAAAAGGTTAAAAGAAGTCTTATTTATTTATTTTTTGCATGTCAATCAAACAATTATTGCAACACGTGGAGGCTTGGTTAGGTTAGGTTAGGTTAGGTTAGGTTAGGTTAGGTTAGGTTAGGTTAGGTTAGGTTAGGTTAGGTTAGGTTAGGTTAGGTTAGGTTAGGTTAGGTTAGGTTAGGTTAGGTTAGGTTAGGTTAGGTTAGGTTAGGTTAGGTTAGGTTAGGTTAGGTTAGGTTAGGTTAGGTTAGGTTAGGTTAGGTTAGGTTAGGTTAGGTTAGGTTAGGTTAGGTTAGGTTAGGTTAGGTTAGGTTAGGTTAGGTTAGGTTAGGTTAGGTTAGGTTAGGTTAGGTTAGGTTAGGTTAGGATGAATCTGGAGACAGTGAGAGAGAGAGAGAGAGAGGAAAAGAAAGCGGAAAATACGGAAAGTCAAGAAAGTCCCAGTGCGAACCTCAGTGTGAACTCAAAAATAAAAACAAACATTGAAATTGACTTCGTTATTGGCCCTTTCGTTAGAAGTATACGTTTGGCCAACTGCCTAGTATCCTGGGATATTAGAAAAAATCCCAATTTGTCTATTGAACTACGACATACATATTATAAACGGAATGATAAGCCCAAATTCTGCAGTCTTTTCTTTTAAACTTTACACTTCTTCCGTAAGTTATATTCCGGCATCTATATCGCACCTCTGCTCGAATAGTGTCATAAGTCAAAAAAACAAACCACCAAGTAACAAGCGTTTGAAATTCTAACTGAGTTAGTTATTGCAATAGCAACTATTTACTTTGCATTATTTGAGATTAGATTTCTAAGTTTATTAGTACCAATAGTACAATAAAAGAGATGTTTTATGTTATGTAAAATAAATGAGATTTACTATTGAGACTACAAGAATAAGTTTTAGATTCTAATACTTTCTGCCATCTATAAATATAAATTGTTTTTTTGTTTGTTGTAAAAACAACAATATCGTTAGTTTTATAGCCAATAGTCAATATAAATAAACAAACTATTCATTTTATGTTAATGTTAAGTGGTAAATTTTTCTATTTCGATATTCAATTGTGAGTTGTTAGCAAAATGATTTTATTTGTTTTTTGCTTTTCGCATGTCATTTGATAATTGTTTTTTTTTCACAAAATATTAATAGATTAGATGTTTACAAGATTGAAAACATCATACAAAACATTTAGAGAAAGTATTATCATATTATCAATATCATATATAGTGCTTTGATGTGGATGTAATAAAAAATTAAATATTTTTCAAAATATTATGTTCATCGAGATCAATATTTTCATTATTTATTACATTTGAAAAAATACAATTTCAAATTCTGTCTATGTTGACAATCACAACAACAAGTGACTAGCTCAACAGTTTATGGTGGAGGTGCAGGTATCAGTGGTTTGTCCAATTTCTGAGACTTTTCATTCAGTTATCAATATATCGCTCTTATTCATATGAATTTCAGTAGGATCATTTACTGTAAGATATGAAGATCAGTAAAGAAAACTTATTAAAAATTCATATTTATAAAAGGAAAAAAGGATTCCTAAGGAATTGTTTGAGACTGCTCAAAAACATACTACAGCTGTCGTTATTGTTCGGTAATATTTATCCACGTACATATTGTCAAATAATAATAAGCGAACTATTTTGCCCCAGCGTTTAATTCAATTTATTCAGAATGAACAATAGATTAAAATTAATGATATAATGTGAATACTTTTATTTTATATTTAAGACTCTTTTTAAGTATATAACCGTCTGGTCAATTAACTCTGATGCTCAATATGAGAAGGCGCTAGTAGTTCGAAAAATTTACTAATTTTGTAGTTTTGTGCATCGTTTCAAATCTATGATCCTAAATCAAACTTCAGCTCCAAAATGAGCCATGAGTTATTTTCATTTCATTTTTTACTTTTGAAAATTATCAAAGGAGCCCTCAGCCACAGTAGTTGATTACTTACCGTCAGAACCTTCTAATGAACTGGGACAATGATTTTCTGCATTGCTCTAAATTTATTACAAATTTGTTGTGGGTGATATTTTCCATTCTGAAATTTTGAAATTGTTTGCGATGTATTTGGTACACCCGTTACATCTCTAAATTTGTAATTTGCAGAAATTGCATCACCCACAATGCCCATTATCGAAAACAACTAACTACTTTTGTCGCCACAAATTTATTATCAGGCGTTTCGTTTGAGAAATTATAAAATTTTAAAGGGGTAAATAAATACTTAATTCAATTCAATTAACTGTAGCCTAAATAAAAAAAAATAGTCAATTTCCACGAAATCGTGTGGGTAAAGTCTATTAACCTATTCATAAACTTGAAACAAAAGAAGAAATAAATTCGACAGTAAAACGTTCTGGTAGGCATCCTTTTAATTTAATTAACTTTTTTATAGTTCCACTGAAATGTCAATTAAGACTAAACAGTAAACTTATTGCAGTAGCGGATATTAAATCTATAAGTGTTAAAGGAAAAATACGACATGTACAGGGTAATTCGCGAAGAGATTAAAGTATAGAATTACTCATTTAGGAATTTCCAATTATATTATGCTGAATTTAAAATATACAGTATGTTGCAAATGAAAGTATTAAATTCGTTATTACGTATACCGGGACAATCCCGAAACCCCTCAATTTTTATTTTTAAACAAGCTATTCGTAGGGATACCTTTTTATTTTTGATGTCATCTATGTAAAGACTTTATGAGAAATTTTAGTTTTCTATTATTTTACTCTAAATAATATAGTCCCACATGCTTCAACTGTTAATTCTTTGAATTAATGCTATGATGAAAAATTTGAGCTTGCCTTTTGGATGTTAATTCAAGAAATTTAGACCTTCGTCGTGAAAAAAGAAACTTTCTTCCTCAACATTTCAATCGAGCAAATATAAATCAAAACGTTCTGCTAATTAATTAGATTTTATAATTTATTCAAATTAAAATTGCAATTTTCTCCGATAGAAATCTCTAATAAGTAATCTTAAATCGACCGTAATATAAAAATGATTATATAACGTTTGTGTAGTAGAAATGCATAACTGAAAAAAACAAGAATAGCTAAAACTAGTTTGGTGAGTTGATGTTATCTTGCAAATTTCTATATGATTTGAAAATGTTTTATACGCATATGCTGATTTATTCAAATAAACTCGTAAAGAAACAGTTATCAGTTAGATTTAAAGTTGCATAGTTTATAGCTGAAAAATTTCTAGCAAATATATTTTTTAATTACTTCCTATTCGATTCAAAATAAATCAATTTTATCAAGAAGTTAATTGCGTGTACGCAATAAACGTAATTTAATTGGTTTATTGAAAACAATTAAATTTATAATTCTGATGATGCCTATGGCTTTCACAATATCTGATCAAAAATGCCATTTCAATTGTTACAAGAAGAGCTCTCGCACTTCATTAGGTATCTTTCATGATAATGATAATTATTATTTTGAAATCTGCCTCTAGGGATAATTATACAAATAATTATGATGAATTAAATCTTTTGAATGAATCTAGATCACCATACGTCTGTTTTTCATATTGATCTCGTACGTACCTACCTACTATCTGCCCTAATAATCATTTTTCTTCGAAGGTTTTTCAATATTTTGTCAAAGATATGATTGACGTCTCGAATACCTCTAGTCCATCATAATATTCTTTTTATGATACTATGAGCATTAAATACATTTCTGATTTAAAGTTCAAGTTTTTGTTAGTCCAGCTCAGCCTCATGTTTAGAAATATAGCTCATAGTTTCTTAATCTTATAGTTGACTTTTTTCCATCGGTTCATAAATTCACATCCTTCTACTTTGTGTCTATAAGTACTTGTCCATTGTTTATCTGTTCAGTTCCCATTACTTCAATTAATGTTTTTTTGAGAAAGTTTCTCAGTTTGCTCTTTAAAATCCAATTTATGGCGAGGATGGTACCAGAAATACCTGGCCTCACCTAGAGATGGTTGTAGTTGCTCGAAAAATATTACTTTATTAGAAAGTACACAATCTATACAGCTTATGTTTCAAGTTTGAAGATGCCACGTTGTTTAGTATTTGTTTGGCAGCCATCACTAGTGAATGTTTTCAGTGAATTTCATAATCATAGTTACGTGAAAGGCTTAACTTTGGGTGAGGCTGCTTCTTCAATATCAACATTAAAATATTGAGAAGCAGAGTTTACCTGCGAAGACCGGCATCGCAGTGGTCGACCAAATAAGGTGACGTCTCCAGAAATGTTGAAGAAAATTGACAAATCCGTACTGGTTGATTGTCGATTGAAAGTGCGTGAGCTAAAAGACATAGTAGGCATTTCAAAAAGTTCGGTACATTGCATATTAACTGAAAACTTGTACATTAGAAAGCTGTGCGCAAGATGTTTGCCGCATTTGTCCAAAAGGAAACAGGAACTTTTTTCGTGAAGATGTTTCCATCGAGTGTCTGGTAATGTTTCACTGAAATAAATCCAAATTTTTGCGCCGTTTCATTACCAACGATGGAATGTGGGTACACAATACACACCAGAAATAAAAAAATAATCGAAACAATGGACTGAAAAAGGAGAACCGACTTCAAAGAAGGCAAATATCGTTTCCATCGGAAGGTAAGGTTATGGTATTGAAAAAAGGTACACTATCAACAGCGAGTATTATGCGAAGTTATTACGATGTTTGAGGGAAGACATCAAGCAAAAGCGGTCGCATTAGGCTAAGAAGAAAGTGTTGTTTCATCAAGATAATGCACCAGACAATACATCCGTTATTGCAATGGCAAAAATTAATGAATTAAAGTTTGAATTTCTATATCCTGCACCTTATTCGCCAGATTTAGCCCCGTCGCATTATTTTATGTTCCAAGACTCTAAAAAATGGCAAATATTTTCCACATCTGTTTTAGTTAACTCTGTCATTTCATCATTTTCCAAAATAATAATCAATCTATTCAAAGAGAGGCCTGGAAAATTTTCATTCAAATGAGCTTTTGGTTCAAAGTCAGCAGAGTCGTTGCCCTACGCGCTAATTGCTAGAATATGTATAACTTTTTAAGTCAGTATTTAGCACATTTCTGATATTGCAATAGCATTTTCTATCATTCGAACCTTAATCTAATGGTCGTCCAGTACATTTGGTGCGCTGGTTGTCGCAAAATTTGGGCATCTCGAACGCCTGTCATTAGTCAAGCTGATGCAGACGATTAAATGCAGCTACCTTAAATTTTACGTAAATGATAAAGCACCATGTATAACTCCTCTCTCGTTTGCAGTAGCATATTGCCTTTCAAAAACAAATATTCAATGACAGTTTCAGAAAAATCTTCACAGCTACTCACTCCGATTGTCGAATAGAAACTAAGCGTCCAAAATGGCTGGAGTTTTTAGTGACAATTTCTCAACGCGTGCGCAAATACTTTTCCTCAACCTTTAGTGTTAAGTGCTGATATACTCAGATCGAGAATGGAAACATTTAGACAACCCCATCACCATAGATTCAAAACATTGTTTAATATCGATATTCAAACTCCTACTAAACGAGCTCTATATTGACAAGCCCTCTACGATGTTATAAACATATATTTTTGAGTCACACCTTGTACAAAATTATCTCTATTAATAATAAAATATTCAGTCAAGCAATTTCATCACATTAATTGAAACTCCAAATGTATCTATTCATTTAGTATTCCAATAAAATCTTTGTCAATCTGTGGAGACAACTTTAACCTCAATGTATAACCATTTAGCTGTGACTGGGTCAGTGTTTGAAGGTCCGACATTACAACTTTATTAACCGAGATAAGTTCCCCAGCCATGTTTACATTAGTACATAAGGTAAATCAAATTCATACATGAGAGTGTACCGTATTCTCTCACAATCCGCACATATGAGTAGACATATCGTGTACCATTAAGTTATATTGATGACATAAACATTACAGGGAGAGTCAGACTCGAAATAACATTTTTTTCAACAAAAATATTCGCCTAGAAATATCTTTCGAGTTGTATGTAATATTTACAATTCTTATATATCAAAATATTACCAACGAATGTTCTTAAGGTTATAAAAATAATTGTATAATGGAAATAAAACTTCTTGTAGATCTCTTGAATGGAAAGCAGCTTCTATGTATGAACGATACGAACAACTTGTGTACCTATCAAATGATTTGTACAATAAGCTAATACGTACTCCAAATTATACACATTACACACAAACAATTTGGTATTAAAAGAGTAAGCTGTGTGTTACTTGGACTTACCTACTTATTATATTTTTAAAAAAATACATATTAACAATTCTTCAATTTTGTTTATTGATTTGAGGTAACAAAATTAGAATAAATTCAGTGAAGTGAATAAACCGTCTCATTATTGCTGTTGCTTAACGATAAACAGCCTTATTATTAGAAAGTCTAGCAATAAAATGGTTTTTTCTGTTTAAAGACACTCGACCAGGACCCTGATTTTCTGTGTATTTTGCAAATACATGCTGGAAACTATGAAGTAACTGGAAATATTTTCATCTATTATATCTGTTCCTCCCATATTTTAATTATATATGTGGTCTAGATACTAGAAATTGAATATCGACGGACTGTTTCCAGTGGATGTACGTTATAACAAATTGTCAATGCCCTTGTCAATTCTTCTTTCATATCTGCCTGTCCATTATCTTTAAAAACTTTTTTCCAGTCAGGTAACACCCCCTTTGCCCTCAAAACAACCTCCGAATTCATCACCTGAATCTTCATCGGCTAGGACGCAATATATATGGTCAACATCGTCTCTGTATTCAAATGCTTCTTTTAGAGTTGAGTCTTTCCTGAAATGAGAAGCTTTTTGTTTATAAAATAGGTAGTCTAGTTACCAAATGCATACTTTAGCATTACGAATAATATATTATGAATCGTTGTTTATGAACTAACAACTGACAATCACAATATTTTCAAAATAAAAAAGGTTTAAACTTACACAAAATTTGGCGCCATGCAATATCTTTGTACTTACAAAAACTTTCAGATATACAACGCTCGTACTTGCTTAATACCAAGTCTGTACTGTATAGTTTTGTTTTGTTTGCTTGTTTTAACTATACTAAATCACAAACCATATCGTTAATTTGCGGTAAACTGAGATAACAGCGAGAAGATTTAGGGAAATCTATATTCTACCCAGGCTGGTATGAAAACAGAGAAAGTAGATCGAAACTTCATTTTTTACATAAAATCAAGACGAATAATAACGAAAAAATGAACTTGACACAATAAAATCGCATGTTACTGTATTAACATTTTCAGATATGCATTCACGACTATTTATATGATATATCCTCAGAAAACGAACTTGACATTGACTGTTGATGTAGATGCTCTGATTCAGTTCAACGTTTCTGTTTGCTTATATTGCAGTTAACGTATGCAAACTGTGAATTTTACGATTAGCGAGCAATACAACTAGCAGCCTGAAAAATTTCGTTAAATACTTTTTATTTATGTAATTAGATAGAATGAATCGAAAGTGAAAATGTATGTAAATGAATACATTAACCCAAAAAATTGGCAGACGGATTCTCATCAAACTGGACCGTAAATTTGCCATGTTAATTAATTTAGAAATTTTTGGTAATTTCTAGTATAACATTCTTTTTGTTTTAGCTAGATAAATGTCTTGAGTGAACTTGCCATTATTTAATTTTTATTTTTATTTTTTTTATGTACTGCTGAACTAGAAAATGAGATTTTGAACTTAAATCAAATATTCAATTCTTATAAAAAAATCTAAATCGAACAAAATAAAATTAAAATTTTTTTGATCTAACATATAAAATTAACATTTCCCAGCATTGAACAACAAGTTTCATTAGTTAATAGAAAACTCGGTAGATTATCATTGATCAAACTTATCAGTACTTTTATTACTTCTTGAAAGTCGAAAATATTCTGTTAAAGCAATTAATGCAGAGATTTTTAACTTTTTCAAAACAAACATCAGCTCAGATACTAGTGACTAAAGACTTTAAGAATCCTATCTCTAGTTTCTTCTTATTGAAACGAAGAGAAAAAGAAAAGAGCAACCGAAATGCTAAAGTGCAGAAAAGACCAGTTGAATAATGCAGTGCGATTCTAATCTTCTCTATCTCAACGTTTCTAAAACCAAAGTTTTATCATATAAAAATACATTGTTGTCTTTTTTGTTAAATAACACCATTATTGACGTCGTTCTTCTTAGTGCTTATTGTGGACAATTCCTTGAAATGGGAGTTACATAATGCAGCCTTATCTAAAAAATTGAGCTTCTTCTGTTTGGCGCTGAGATCAGTTTTCAAAGAACTGAACTTATCCACCTCCTCAACAGTTTATTAAGCCCTTATTGAGTCGCACCTTCTCTTCTAGGGTACGTTTCTGCGGTGCGACGCAATTAGAGCGAATCTCCAAACTACAAAAGAGAGCTGTTAGATATTTATTCGGACTAAACAGCAGGGCTAACTGCAGGGACTCAATATTTTACAATGCAAAATATGTACAATCACTTGCCAGTTGAAATCAAATCGATATCATATTTTCCCGCATTCCGCAATTATTTGAGGGCATATTTACTGGAAAGTGCTGTATACTGGTTTGATTTTTACTATGGACTTATATACGACTTAGATGCTAATCATTATCTATTACTATTACCTATAATTTTGTTACTCATAGTGGTTTTCTTTTGTATATTGAGATTTTATTTTATTTGTATGTTTTGTCTACAAATTATAACAATTTTTTGACAATAAAGCATATCTCCCTCTCTATTATTGATCTAGGATAAATGAACGTGCTCTACACGCTCTTCCGATGACCTACGTTGCCTAAATTTCGCTACATTAAGTCCAGTATAACACGTAATACACGGAAGGGAAGACCTTGAGAGTTTCTGAAGTGTCTTAACTCTTTAGGACGATTCGAACCGAGTAACAATATACTATAATAGAGTATTTGTGATTATGTATAGTAAAAATTTGTTTTTAACTTAAATAACTGATGTATATCGCTGGAAAAGCTTTTAAATCCCTTATTTGGCTGAAGTTTTACCTGATATTTGACGTACGCAGATACTAAAATATAGATGAATAATGCGCGCCGAGCAACGTCAGTCTGATAATTTTTTTTTCTGTGGATCTAGTTGGTATTTGATATAGCTAGTTCGAGTTTTGTGCAAATAATGCGACATTATTATTATCACAGAATAAGAGACATTTTCTTGTCAACATTTTTTGTATTGAATCAATCAAACTTATAAAAATAAGACAGAACAAATAGAAATGGCAGGGGTTAAACGAGGCATGATATGGCATAAAATAAAGCAACTAACACATGATAGGAAAGAACGGATGTGAAGAAAGGAGCCCACGAAATAACTCCAACAAGCATCACAACTGTAAAGGTTCAAGTAAGTGAAGTGAAAAAAACTTATTAAATTGATGTATACATATATTTAATAAGAATGAACCAACAAAGGAGAGCCACAAAAGTAATAGGTGTAAGTGAGAGCAAAACAAAGAGGAAAACCAAGAAGACAATGCAAATAATGGAAGTCCACGTAAAAATGGGTTGAAGAGGAAATGGGGTGCCAATACAAAAGTGTGAAGATGAGATGATACGAAATAGAAAGATCAATAGGAAATTTTGATGGTCTTACTAGTAGCGATTTCCAGCTACAGCTTATTATAACATTTTGCCATTTGATCGATAAATCGTAAAATAGCAAAATCTTTTCAGATGAAGTGACCAGATGGACTAATGTTGCAAATAATTCGGAGTTGCGCTTCAATTTCACGTGTTTTAATACCAATTTAGTAAGAATGAAATTGTTACTGTATTAATTTTTTTACATTTGTGTATGAACAATCTACCACGAGTTTCTGCTGTACATTTCTGCTAACCATTTTTCGTAATACATTTGTTCGGAATATGTTTATGTTGTTAAAATAAACTACTTTTCCTTATCTAATAAAAACAGGGATGATTTTTATTTTAGTTCGGTTATCAGAGATAAGCTAGTTCCAAGTTCAAGCGTTTTAATTAGGAAAAATATCACAGAAAAAAAGTTAGTTGACTTGGAAACGTCAGATTTATTCTGATGGCGGTTTACATTTTTTTCTATCTATCTCTAGTTTTTTTTTTTCAATTATCAGTACTGTTTAATTTAGTGCCTAGGTCGTGAATTTATGGTGTTTGTTACAAAATAAGATGAAAGATATGATTACAAAGGACTTTGAATATCTTTAAAACTTAGACTGAAATGGATTTGTTGAGATAAGAACATTTATTGTGATATTTATGGTGTAGAATTATTCACAGGTGAAGTGATTTGCATATTAAATTAAAAAAAAATTTCATTTAATTATTACAGTAATAAATCTATAAATTAATCGTTGCCAATTTATTAGAAGACATTGATGTTTCCAGATAGCTGATTTGTTCTCTATTTCTGATATTCAATCATTCGTTTTTTATAATTCTCACACAATTACAATTTTAATATCAAAGGTTTTATCTAGTTTTTTCAATTAAAACTCTATTAATTCTTTTATACAGACAATAAAACAAATATACTTGCTTAGGCTTATATTAGAAACGAAAGAAATCATCATCAACAACCTTTTCTTAAAGAAGATACAGTTTATATAGTCAACTTTAATCAGCTTAATTTAGTTTTAGTATATGATCTTCCACGCATCCAGGGGCAGGTCTTTCTAAATGCGAAGCTTCGATTCCTTTTCAGAGTTACTAAGAATTAGAAAACTAATAAAATGCACTATCCTTGTTGTATCATAAACGCTTCATTAAAACACTCCTCGGTATATAAGTTTTGAGGTCGCAACTCTTATCATTTTTTCCTAATAACGAATAAAGTATTTTATCATACATATTTCAAAATCTATCATTTTGTTGCTTTTTCTAAACCTTTATCACGAACTTTGGTCCATTTTTACAATTATATACTACTGGACAAATATTTTACCCACCCTATAGATTGCGTGATATACAAATAAAAATAATACGATCGATTTTGATATTTATATTTCAAAGAACAAATATAAATAATAACACAGCAATAATAAATCTACAGTATGTAATTGTTGCAAATTTAAATAGGACAATCCTTGATGACTGTCTTGTCCAGTTTGCCCCACAACAACTTCGAGGAATGCTTAGAATCGATGTCATGCTGGAACATAGAGTTTCTGCCAATCGAGCGCAGGCCAGAACGTACTATATGTCCCTTTAATATTTTTTACTGAATCCAGGTCTCCAGACGTCCTTTCTCCAAAACAATATTCTCTTAGAACCAAAAAATCTCAAACTTTGACTCTCCATAAAACTCTTTCCCACTCTTCATGCGTCCAATTTTTATGAAGAGGTTTCTTCACCCTTCTCTCACTAATCATTTTCACTTTAGAAGTAAGTACTCCTTTTCAGATCATTGTAGATTCATTAATCTGAGCTGCTATCTCAGGGCCAGTCATCGATCACGTTTACCGATCAATACTATACGTTTATCGGTTGTGGTTTTTCGATACCATCCCAAACGTTTTCTATCGCCAAAGCTCCTGGTGTATATTTTTTCACGATGTAGGCCACGGTACGTTGAAGTATTTTCAAATCGATGGCAACTGTGCGTTTAATGCAGTTTCAACCGATATTTCCTTGGTTTTAGCTATTTAAAAACTCGCTTGACAATATGTGAGGGAAATTTGTGTATTATTTTGAAATTGATGATGATTATCGACACTAGAAATAGAGATATAACTCATCTATGCTATCATACAAAATACGGCTGATTCTTTTAATGAAAACGGAAAGGTAATTAAGAATTCGAATTAAAATCCATCAACGTACTGCACTTGGTTAGCAATACGATGGTCTTAATGTTGAATGCATAACTAGATACGTTTTTGGATCTCATCTGCTCTATATCTGAATGTTAGAAGTTGTGGCAATACGTTTCCCTTTCACCATTTTTCATTTTCGGGAAAAACTATTATATATTGTAGTTAATCTGGAGAGTGAAGTGAATTTGTAAAACCTTTAGCGATAAGAAACTCTGGAATCAGAATTAATTGACTCATTTCCACCTATAAATAGTGTTAAATGTTACTACGTTGTCATCAAAGATTAGTTTCAATATGTCGTGGATTTCTTCGGCCCTCTATTTAGCTTGAAACAAAACTAAATGTTTTTTAACAAGGTTTTGTTTCTTCTAAATTCTATCCATCCATTCATTATTGCATTTGATTGTTGTCATTTTTTCGTTACAATATTCTACATTTTTTGCAGTCTTCTGTCATATCTATTAGTCCTATAATTGTAATTTTCAAATAACTCGTAGTTGTTTTTAATATTGATTTGTAAATTTTTTCATAATAACATCAATCGTACACATTAGATTGATTATTCTGTTGGGAGTTTATAAAAACGCAATTGCAATATGATTTATGTATTTGACGAGCCGTACCAACCATTATTTAAAACTGATTGACTATTATTTATATGCTGATATAACCTATGCTTACAACTACATCAGCCTATGAACACATCAAAACTAACACTGGTAAACAAGGAATCTACGAGGTGTGCGAAGAAAGTACTGAAAAATATTTTTTTGTTTGTTTGTTTATGAGGAAATCCGCTGTGTCGTGATACAATTTTGATTCTAGTTTCTTCGGCATAGAAAAATTAAAAACAATGATCTTAATCATTTGAAGGTCGGTAGCCACTCTTAAATCATTTTTGTTTAAATTAAGTATTTTCTTGAACACTGTTTAATGTTTATACATCAATGTTTTGGTTGTATGAGTGTGGCAAATTGTAATCTTTTGACTACAAATTCCGAGCTTTAGGATAGGTACTTATGTAAATAATCTGTCTAAGATAAATTTCAATAACATGCCTTCCATTTCCACTAAGTTAATTATTCTACTTTCACAATAATAGCATACAATGACGTTATTCCATGTCTGACTATCAAAAATGCTCTTAGTATTTGTTGTCAATTCAAATATCCCGAGTTGACATTACATTTATATTTATTTGTAAACAATAATCTAAAAATTTCGGATTTTTTATCATAATATTAATTATTTAAATTTAAATGCAAAAGCTAAAACCTTGTTCACAGCATTAGACGCCGCGTTTACCGTGCTTAAGAAAAAAGTGGTAGACAATGAAATCAGTAAAGTTGAAAGGATGGATACTGAAAATTTGAGACATGGCAACACTGATGTGAATATGTCAAATCTGACATTGCGATCATAAAGTTTGACTTTTGAAAGGAGAAATGAGTTGAAATTCAAACTTGTGTAAAAAATGATATTTAAAATACAATTAAATAGTTTGCAGCCACAATAGTGTAGTACGTATACTTCAATATCTAAAGTAAACAATCAGTTAAGCGTCACATTAGATGCATTGTTTCTATAATAAAGAAATAATAATAATTTTCGAAGTTCGGAGACAGTTAAATAATATTATTCGAACGAAACTTAAAGAGGTCAGAACGGACGTGAAACTCATTTAAAATCAAAACGCCTCGGGTTCTACATGAAACCGCGAATGTGTTTATGCATTACAAATAATTCAAATTCAAAATCATCGAAAGGTGTACAACCAAATGCAGAAAAATTCGTGACATTTGATATGGACTCAAGGGTTATATGTTGCATGAGAGCAGGTGGCTATTTGGACAATTAAATATTTTTTTAATGGCATGTACCTTATTATATTAATATAAAATTAAGGAAAAGTTTTAAAAAAGCAGTGAAATCAATCAAGAACGACTGGACTCTTTTTTGTAGTTTATATTTTATTGATTTTTGATCTAATTCAATTATTGAAAATATTTGATGATAAGAAAATAGAATATTGTCTGCTAATAGTAGCTACAACACGTAAAAATTTATAGTCCATCGTACTACTACTGATAAAATGGATCAAATCAAACCAAATAGAGATTTAAAAACCGGAGATTTAGCACTACACAATTAATAAATTATAAAAACATTGTTAAATCCTATTTATTTGTAAGCTAATTAAACATTTCAAGTATCCTTATCTTTTTCTTGGTTTATATGATTTTTATTCGACTACAAAAACAAAACTATAAGTTCAACAAAACAGATTTTTTCCAGACGTAGCGAATAATAAATTATGAATATTCAAATTTACTCAAGTATTAATTTTTATCAGTTAGTCCCTATCTTTACATTTGTTAACCAATCAGATTTTTTTTTGTTTTCGTCAAATCAGCCACCAAGGTCAAGTAATCTGACATTGAATTATAAATATAGGAAAATAGCTCCGCCTTATAGCCCAGTAAAAAAGATAAAGGAAGCAATTTGATGTAGTAAAATGAACAAGGCGGTGCTTCACTCAATAAACGACTAAGAAGGAAACTTAGGGCAACTACAAGTAATAGAAACATAGATATCATTATCTAATCTACAAAAACTATTAAACTATATACGAGGTATCACTGAAATAATGCAACAAATTCTTTTTAAGAGCTTCTAACTTGAATATAATGTAGCAGAACTTCAATTTTAAGTTGTTAAATGTGTTGACGTACTTAGTGAGAAATTCTCATTAAGTTTGGATGTTTGCACAAAAATGAAATGGTTAATTTGAGGAGACCTCAACTTGACTTGAATAATAATTATATCTACTACCTTTTACTCATCCAAATGGAACTGCTTTCCCAACTGCTTTCTTCTTGTTTTAAGAGTACTAAGCCCATTCGTTTAGTACTCAGATTTCTCTATGACTGATTTTAAGAACACAAACTCATACTAGCTTCAATTAAATTTAAAATTATGATAAAATATATACATTGATAATTAACAACAAAATATATTAGATGTACAAACGCGTTTACATCTTAGGAAAATAATTTTTTGTGGTAATGGACCACAGATTGGTTTTTAAGGCGAATGAATAAAATTCGATTTTCTACTAATATTAATCTTCGCTTGTAAGCAAATTTTATTTAACTGTTGAGTAGGAAAAAGATGCTTATTGAATTTAAAATTTCTGAATTCCTTTTAGAGCGATTTAAGACGATTTTTGCCTCGAAATTCATGGTACTACTATATTTCTGTGAGAAAATAACAAATTAATGCATTGCGTTAAGAAAGGTTATCATTTTATTACTTCTAAAAAATTTTCTTTAATAATTATAATTGACTCTACTTAATTTCTTTCATTTTATGATTATAGAGAGATCCAAAGATTATTTCGTAGGATCTATTGTGTACCATTGTGGCTCTGGGCATGCTCAGAGTCTATAATAATTTTAATTCTGTAATTAATAGATAGGATTTTCAATCGTTGGGGTTTTCTTCATTTTGTAAATCTTATCTGCATGAAGTGAGGATAGGAAGAGATAACCAAACGTGCGAGATAAAGCGTCGAATACAGTTAGGATGGATAGCTTTTGGCAAGTTGAGTAGTACCTTGAAATCATACCTGTGATGTCCTATGGGGCAGAGACGTTTACCCTCACGAGACAAACTGCAAGAAAGATGAGAGTGGCGCAACGGTCAATGGAAAGGGCAATGTTGGGAATTACGAGAAGGGATAGAATTACAAATGAGAACATAAGAAGAAGAACAAACGTTAAGGACATTATTGAAATTATAGCCCAAAAGAAATGGAAATGGGCAGGCCATGTAGCCCGAATGACGGATAATAGATGGACGAAAAGAATATTGGAGTGGAGGCCAAGAATGGATAAGAGAAGTAGAGGCAGGGCGCCAACAAGATGGATTGACGATGTAAAGAAAATTGTAGGAAATTGGATACATACAGCTCAAGATAGAGATAGATGGTTTAAACTAGAGGAGGCCTATATCCAGCAGTGGATGGAAGATGGCTGATAGATGATGATGATCTGCATTCCTTGCGTCCACACTATTACTTCTATTTTTCGTATTAATAGTGTACAATATCGAAAATTCTCAAAAACAATGACAAAAGAAGATAGTCCCACAAATCTCCGCTTGGAGAGAACATCTATTTCACTCATTATATTTATATTTGCTGCGGTTGCTCTCCTCTATAATTTGTAAATTTGGAGATTCAAAATCAAGGGGAAAATGTAGATTTTGAAAGTTGTTTTAAATCTAAAGCTGTAGTTCTCGTTTTGATTAGTTTAGGTTTTCTAGAATTTTAGAGAAAACTCCTGTTTAAGATGGAATATTATTTTATTTCTCCCAACATGCTGTAAATTTACGATTTTCGTAAATAAAGTTGTAGTTCTCGTAATGATATAAGTGGGTACATATTATAGCAATGGTGTAACCGTCGGGTGCATTGTTGTTAAGCGTGATATTATGTCTTATAAAACGGGGAGAATGTAGATAATAGATTTTTTTATCATTATTAGACTATATTTAAACAAGATAAGATGAGAGTTTGCTAAGATAAAAAAGATATAATCTCACCTATCATAATTTAATTTCATTTTTACAATTGTATAAATAGGACAATGAAGTTAAGAAACACAAAGAAAAATTCAGTGTTTTCTAGGCATTGAAAATGGGAATTTCATTATATAAGTAGAATTTGAATTTACATTTTCTTTTTTCTTTCTCTCTTTCTGCCTCATAGACCAGTATATTCTATTGAAGCAAAAATTACCATTTTTTTCTTTCTCGTAAACGATAAAACTTTGACAAATTGCTGCTTTCTTATATCTCTTGTCTAGAGCCTTCATATTAACCAACACCGTAGACATCGGTCTCGAACTTTTTTCTTAAGATCGGCTTAGGTATCTCAGAATTCGAAGCAATTTTTTTCATTGAGAATACATTAACTGTATTAACTGCCATATTTTTCCGAACCAATGTGTGATAATTTTGAATCAGTTCCAACTTTCTTGATGTCTGTTTTGCAGTTGAGTGTTTACAGTCAAGGTACAGATAAAAATGTTGATGTTTGGAGGAGTGTGTGTTAAAAAAATATTCAATTATAACTTTATATGAAAATCATATTTCACGTGAAAGAAGAAATTTCTTATTTAGTATAATTGATTGTATATATTATTTGCTTTAAAGAAAATTAGGAGTATAATTCTTTTCATCAACTCTACTATCAATGAAAGATTCGATTGAATCTTTCCAATTTTTAACACGCTCGTATTAGTTTCACCTGTATCTAACTTTTTGGCACCAATTTTGAGACATCAGATTCAATTTAAACTTTGCATACTTGTCAAAGACTGACGACAGTGCAATGATTCGTTTAAAATATCTGATTATCCTGACTAGATTCGTCTAAATTCATAGATTTCTTTTTATATTCTTTGCATAAGATAGAACCAGTGAATGAACTATGTCTGCGCACAGTCCTGGATTTACAAAATCGAGATGCAACCATCGCCATATTCGTACAGATTAAAGATAAAATAACAAAAAATAAAATACTGTTTAAAAACACTGACATTAATTTTCTTATCAGTAATTTTAAGTTGAAATTTCAGAACCCGTTGTTGATATTCGTGTGTGTTCAGTATTATGCCAAGAATAGTTTTTTCTTTTTAGTCTAATTATTGCTAAAATCTTGTTTTTTAGTTTTTTTTGTACTATAATTTATTAAACTATAAAATAACATACCGTGAATGCCAACGTTTACCTTATCAGCTCCTACATGCTGCTAAATATTAATACATACATAAATCAAGAACCTATAAAAATAAAAAAAACCATCTCCGCAACTACTGACACATGTCTTACAGGGTCATCGGTACTTCAGCTCACTATCATCTTGCGCAACCAAGTATTTAGAATATAAGAAATCTATTTCAAATAAAGGATACAAAGATATGGAGCAATCAAACAATACCGATTCAAAGGCTTTTTTTTAGTTTTTTTTTTTCATCTGCTCACTTTGGATAAATGTTGAATTTAGAACGACTGATATGGATATCCAAGAAGATTTTAATTGGCCATAAACCCGCGAATAGAAAGCGATTTGTTGCACAGACCGTTCTGGTGATAAATAAAAATCGTTATTTCATTTTTGACATTTTTTTTTCGCACATTTTTTCTCAATTCCTCAGTATTCCGTTATAAAATTATAGTTCCTTCTTAAACGCTCTCGGCGATCAAAGATTATGACTTTGATGTTCGAATTTGGTAGATTGCCATTTTTCAAATCAAATTTTTTTTGGTTTCCATCGTCAATACTGAATTTTTATCTCAGCACCGTAGTTATAGACTCAACTTTTATCTACAGTAACAATGACTATTTTCGAGGACGAAGAGTTTTTCCTTAATCTTAACAACAAAATAAAAGCGTCGCTCAAGATCCAAGTACGACGATAAAAATGTGGATAGGATCTTAGCTTAGCTCTTCTCAAAATATACGGATATACCTATTTTGTTACTTTACCTAATGGATTTGACGAAAATATCGAGTATTGAATTTTATCAACTACACATTCACTTTTTGAAAAAAAATCGTAAATCCAAACTTGTGAACAGTCAATTAATACTTAATCATGAAGCAATACTGCAGATAAATAAAAGACAGAAATAATGAAACTATAAAACAAACCAAAAGAAATGGCAACAATTTTTAATCCGTTGAGATAAGGAAGCGCCAACTTGGGACGGGGATATTTCAGGTAAACGAAAAGGTAGTCCGAGTACATAATACCACTCGTGACGGATTCATTAAGAGTATTACCTGGAATCTACTACCATTTTGTAATGTTGGAATATCCAAAAATTAAAAACCAGACTTTCTAAATCCTTTAGGCTAGGTTAGGTTAGTTAGTTAGTTCGACAATGATTTTACTAATAATATAAATTTCAATTGTTTAAAAAAAACAGAAATATTTTACATGTTTGGCACTTTTAAATCCTTGTTTTCCATTTCATTATTAAAATCCCGCGCTTCATAACCTTTTGTCACGAGTTGTCTAATCTTCATGACAACCACGATCACGAGTTGGCCAATTGTAACATAAAAACCACGAGCCCACGTCCGAAGAAATAACTATGGAAATACAAGAACTGGAAAGGAAGAGCGTTATCAGGCTAAATTATGTAGGGACAAACAAAAGAAATGACGAAGAGTTAAATAAGACAATATTTACATATGTGGACGTGTACAGAGTATTTTTCAATAAAAAAAATAGACGACAAAGTATATAAAAACCAGATTCTACAAATCAGTACTACTACCTGAATATACTGAAAAAATAGTGTGGGTCAAAAGACTCGAACATAATTAGACGCGAATTGAATGTACTGAGTGCAATGGAAAACATCGAACAACAACAATTGAGATCGTTTGGACTCATTATGAGAATAAAGGTGGATAGCAAAGTTAAGGTGATATAAGAAACCAACAAAAAGAAGAGAAGAGGCAGACCCAGGAGGAAATGGAATAGTGAAAAACCTAGAGAAAGAGCTGAACTGGAGACGGGCTAAACATGAAGCAAAAGATATAGGGAAGAAATATCACATCTATACCTAATGTAGAAGAGGTTGAGTATAAGTAAATAAGACAATAAATGTTATAAAAATCCATGCGAATATAAGGTTGAGTAATGATATTGAAAATTCCATTGTCTATTCAATAATTTTCAGATTTAGTGAATCTCCCCGTACAAATGCATACTAGTGCATAAAATAGACCCCAAACGTTGTTATTATAAAATTATACAAACGTTTTTGCGTAGGGGTGATATTATCGCAAAGTAAGACATAAATTAGTTAGGCCTTTCGTTTTTTGGAAGCCGTTTAGAATACTTAGTTAGATATACAAAATAGATAGTGATTTGATACCACATATTGCTAAACTGTATTAATTTTTACTAATGGACGACTTCCTGTGTTCGCCAAAATAAAGTATAGGGCGTTGTAACCAAAATAATATCTATAATCAGGACGTTCGTATTGCATATATTTAAAAATTGACTTTTACTTTTAAAAACTTTTTCATATATTTTAGAAACAATTACTTTTCTCGAAGGAATGATCTTAAATATTCGTCTCAAGACTATTACTTTTTCAAAACATTTCTTAGTCAAATAACTAATTATTTTGTTGTTGTACAACTTTCAAAAAATTGATGCGTAAATTAACTTTTTTCAGATAATTACTTTTTAAACAGCGAAAAAACACTTTTTCACTGTCAAAATTATTCACAAGATAAATATGTTTTGAAGAATTTATTTTTAACAGGCTTATTATTATATGATTATTTATCATAAAATAATTTCATTCATTAGAATAATAATAGTTAATTAAGTTAGAACAATCACTTCACAATACAAGTTGTATTAAAAGTATTTATTTTTAATAAGCTGTACAAAAAATGTTGTCTGTACTTCGTGTATAAAATTCATTTTATCATCGCACACTCTCATTTGCCATTAAAAAGACTTTTTCTACTCACACTTTACAAAAATAGCTGTTTATTATACAAGGCCAAAAGTAGTAACATAGATTTTAGTTTGAAATTGAATTGTGAGACAAAAAACCGAAAGCTGAAATCTAGTATTTTTCCCGAATATAATACATAACGGGAAAAACGATGATTTAATATTGGAAAATTATAATATTTCAATATTCAAGTCAGAAAATTATAGCAGTAATTAGACGTGCATTGCTAAGGAAACTTTTAAAGTAATCAAATAACAGTCAATTTAATTTTGTGATTTGATTTAAAAATTGTGAGTGGTTGTTTAGAAGTTATACTATGAAGAAAAAATGTCTGGTTCGGAGTTGATTCTACCGGAAATAGAAGTAGCCAAAGTAGCGCCACAAAAATTATCGCCAGCTACATCGCGTATTCAAAAATTATGGAATGGAAGATGAAAAACCATGCAGCTCTTTCCAGAAGCGTTATTGGGGTATTTTTGAAATTGGCACAACAGTTCTGAACTAAAATGGGTTACAAGCCTAAGAAAGGTGCGATTGTTACACAAACTAGTGAGTTTAAATGATAATTCAGATGAAGTTCACTTAATTGTTGTATTTGGGATTGCAGAAGCTTGTCGAATTTGTGAAATCAGCCGGGTAACATCATGATATTCGTGAAACTTAGGGTGAAGAAATTTGTGGTTACTGAAAACATGTTAAATTTAACCGAATGTATATGCCCTTCGTCCAGCAGCAGCAAAGGGACGCCGACTGTTTTATGCATATCACAATGGAAAATGTATCAATCAGGTTGTGGGTAAAAACCATTTTTATAAGGTTCCAGAAACAGTGGCTAATTTTCTTCAATCTAAAAATGATACACTTTTAGTTGACTCTGGGAAGACTTGATAACGCTAAAGAAACAAGGTAGCTGGAAGTCATCAACGGTCGCTGAAGGGGTGCAGTGCGAGGAGCGCACGTGCATTGAGCGCTCAAGCACATTTAGAAAACATTTCGTGCATCTAGCGCACACTACTGATGTCGAATCCGAAAGATCGTTCGACGAGAGCACAAGAAAATTTGATCTGGGATGGGCAAACATACTAATTATTGAATAATTATTATCATTAAGACAAAACCAAAAACCATCAGCAACATTTTCCAAAATGAGTAAATGTTCGATGTTATATAAAATATTGAACAAAAATTTATATTAGGTTTAACATAATTGAAAAATGAAAAAAAACCTTTTAATTTGAGGATGGTTAAGTTAGTTTTAGTTAAGTTTTATTTATGGTAATAAACATTTCAAGCTAAATACAGGGATTGAATATACCGTCTTTATATCTGCAGATGTGCGCTCGATACACCCTTCTATATAATCTGTGCGCTCGAATCACCGTGCGCTCGATTCACGTGCGCTCGATGCACGCATTCTTTGAAGGGTATGTTGATGAATCGGTAGCACAAAGGATAGAAATAGCTCATAAAAGAACTTGTGTTAGTGCTGAAAGAAAATCAAATTTGCGACCATTTGTAATGGCAGGAAGAAATATAATTTAAACACAAGAAAATTCGAATGTTGCACCGAATAGTTTAAGAAACGTGTCATTCATGTAATGCACGTTTAATAAGTACCTATACTATTATAATATAAAGAAAACTTTATTGTATAATAAATATTCTTGAATTAAATAGGTATCTACGTTTGCTTATGTATACAATATAGGGGAAAAAGTACTGATTTTTTCTCTGGGAAAAAAGGTTTTTCATTAAAAGTGACGTTTTGTTACCTGTCAACAGAAATAAAACGTCAAACTTTTTTCACATCGCATCAAAATTTATCTCTTAAACAATTTACATAGTAAAATATAGCGGACTAACAATAGATGAAACATCAATTCCAAGAACTTGATATCTGAAAAAATTTTAGTAATGACTTCGGTATATTCCATTTTAAAACTTACTGTTGCCATTGTTACTACCGGAAAAATAATTATGCAGAGTACGTAATAAAAAAAACATCTGATTTTAAAATTTGAAAGTTAATACATGTTTGTCACTTTTTAACCCGTATTTTGACCTATCCTATATGTCGAATTTTAATTAAATCATATCTATTTTCAAAAAAGGTCAATTTTTCTAAAGTTGTTGATAGCAACTTGTGCATACATTATTCTCACGAAAAAATTTATGTACAATGAACCATATGTTGTCGTTTCTTCGTCAGACTGTACAAAGGGATATTTCAACGTAAGGGCACGTTCCTCGTATTTACTCACCCTATTAAGAAGCAGCTGGAAAAAAGCGGGCAGGTCATTTCGTTTATTAGGGAGGGATTTAAAAAAGTTTCCGATAGGGGGTGGATGCATTTTTATCGAAATTAAGAAGGTAGGGGTCGTAGGAGGAATTAGGTTAAAGTGGGGACAAGGTCAAGGGTGGGAGAAAAAATTGAAAAAATGGCGGGGAAGTTGAAGAGGTGATTCATGAAAAACAGTTAGGGGGTGTAGTGGGTAGTTGTAGTGTGTGTACACGTTCCTTATTTTTTTACGGAGGGTGGTTCAATTTTTAGGGATTATTTATGTTTAGGGTGAGTTTTGAATTAATTATGTACAATTTTAAAACTTAGTCAATATATTTATTAGTAAAAAATCAGTATACTTGCTGGATACTCTGATTCCTGTTTCTCTAAAATCCTTATAATATTATTATTATTTCATTTTGAGGTATTTGAACATATCAAATCCTCTCCAAACAACAAACACTAACTAAAAATATATAAATTCTCGTTCCAAATATTTTATTTGGGTTAAAACAGCTCCCTTTATCGAAAAATGGCTATTTAAAAGAATTGAAATTACCATTATAGGCTCCACATGAAAAATTTTTATCACAAAGACATATTTTTGATGTTTGCTCTTGAGTCTTTTACGTTTGAAACTCAATTGTATAAATGAGTCTCATAAATATCAAATTTGTTGTATAAAAATCAGTTTATCAATATCGTATTCATCAAGAAACGTCTAATTTTTGTGCTAAATCCCATCGAATCACTCCAATGTGAAAAAAAATTTCTCAGCTTCATATAACGTCTTTTAATGAAGTGTAATTCAATATCAATCAAGATACATAGACCGTGAAGTAGTTGTTCCTTATTAAGTTAGGATGAAAAAGTATATTCAACTGCATTCTGTAATTGAGGTCAATTTACTCAGACAATATATCTTTAGTACTTCTCAACAATTAAATAGATTGATCACACGTCTTATCTTCAACAGTTTTTTATGAATTTAATCGTTGAAGTGGTAAGAAGCACTTCGTGTTTCACTGCTTTACTATTTATAACTATTTAGTTTTAAGAAAATGAAATCCTACAATTCAATCATTTAATGGGTTATTTCACTTGAATGGAAGCAATACAAATAAGGATTATCTACATAAATCATTTTGATAATCTGTATTTCATTGAAATTCCGGTTCTTTTGATGATAGTGTCAAATTGGAGAGACTACTATTTACAAAAACGTGGTTATTGAACCACGAAGAACTTGAACATTTTATTAAAAGTGAATTCATTAGTTTCCCCAAATAAAACATGAATTGAATCGCCTTTGATAAAAACAGGATGTTATATCAGCATTTGTGGAGAACGAAAATGCGACAACTGACAACAGATGGGAAACAAATACTATTGAACTAGATGAAACCTGACTAAACCATAATAAAGATGAAGACGGTTTTGTACATGGTGTTTTGCTTTACTACTAGAGATTCCTGGGAAGAAATGAATTACGATGTGTTTAAAGAATATTCTGATGCAATTAGCCATCGTTAAAGTTTAAAGAACCATTAACAACAACTAACTTGAGAAAACAGTGCATAGACTTTCTGTGATGGCTAGACAATAATCATCAATATTTAGGAAACCAGCTTTTGATTAAATGGAGAAGGATATATAGCTTAGCATAATACAATTTCTATTTTTATCATTATCAGAAATCAAAAAAGAGAAAAATAAAAAAGAAATAAAACTATGAAGTACGTTATTAAATGAAAATGTGGAAGTTTGGAAATATTTTGGAGGAAATGATACTCTTTTAATACTTATGATCCATCATAGAATTTCATATTAAATATAAAATTTTTAAAACATTATAAATCGTATTTATAATGTTTTATATTATTTATAAATAATTGAATGTTCCCCCTGAAAATAAATTTCCAAGTTCAATCAATTTTCTGGTTACGTTGTTAGAGTTTCGAAAAACTTTTATGGATAAACAAGTTGGTCAGGCTAAATTATTACAAAGTATATAAACCCGTTCATGTAAGTATGCGATTATTTGAGAGATAATCCTCTGGCTACGCCTAATTGTTATTGCTTTCAGTTCAGATAATTACATATACCCTCTAAATGAATGAAGTAGAACCATAAAATGACCACCAATAATAAATATAATGATGAAAATGTCTATCTTTATTCTAATTAAATAAATAAAAATTTAGTGACAGTTTTTAATACTATAGAAGTAAGACTTCATGCGCGTATCGTGTCCGCGTATTTGGTGACATTAATTTAAGGTTACCAATCTTTGACTTCACCATCATTTAGTTTTATGTGAATCAGCTATTTGATTTTTAAAAACAAAATAATCTCGTGGTGCTAAAGCTCATCATTAGCTTGTTCAAGTTTATGCTGAAGCTGCTTTATGCTTTTTGAAGAAGAAAGAACAAATTTGAAGGAATAAATGACAAAAAGAAAAAGTTCTTCAGGTAATTTACTATGATTCTGTGAAGCAGGCGTTTCACTGCCGATGAGCGTCATCAGGAGTTTCCACAAGTTTCAATATCAATAGTTTATTACGTTTTTGACATGCTGACAAAAAATTTTCTGAATTAGTTCTTTGGTGTTTGGATTTATGTTGAAAAGTCCAAAAATTCACAAGCATAACTAAATTTTCTCCTACACCAATAAAATATAATTCTTACTAAAAAATTGACCCTCGTATAACAAATAATTTCCAAATTCGATCTTTTCATGTTTGCGGATCATGCATTTAAAAAGTCACGGGTAAGCGGCACAACAAACGAGAAGAACGGAGTTAAACAAAAAAAAAAGAAGAACAACTCTCTCTATCCGATTTATTGTGCCAGTAAAGATTCGACTACTAGCAACTGAATCGCCAATTTCACTCACTTATTCCGAGATATTCGGTTTGGGAAATAGTGGCATTGTGCCATTCTGTTGATAGAATGATTTGAAGTTTTCAATAATTGTTTGTTTTTGCAGTGATTAACTGTGTATCAAAAACAGCTGGATTGAAAATTTAGCTTGTCACGTTAATTTTAATAGTCATTGTCTTACGACGATACAAATCAACTTAAGCTGAATACAGGTTGAAAAGTCAATTAAACTACGATATTCACTACACCCTGTATATAGGTTGATGCCTATAAAATTTATGCGGAATAAAATTGATTCAAAAACTACTAGAGTAATCTATACGATTCAAATTTCATGTTACTTTTCATATTTATGTAATCCAATACTTTATTGGCATCTTAGCTTGCTTTTGTAATTTTATTTTTCTATCATATATCTTTTTCAGAATACGTATTTACACGATGACTGTGCTGGGATTTCAGAAATAAAATTCCAACATAAAAAATACATTTTTATTTCAAATTGGCAATAGATCTTTTTATATTTTTAGTTATTTTCAGACCTGAATCCAAGCCAAAAAAATATCAAACCAAATTATAATCCGTTGTCTTCTTACCGTACATAATTAATGTAGAGTACTTGTACATAGATATATAGGACGTCCTATGATTTATAGTATCTAGAAAAAATAGTACAAGGTGTTATGAAAAATTACGATGAATAATTTTCGCACAAACTATTTCAACTTGATTATCTGGTATCCTTTGAAAGTTTGAGTCTTTTCCGGCTTGTTGGACATTAAGTTTTGTTTTAAAGAAAGAACTTAAACACATAATAACATCTAAGTTGGAATTTCTGGAACCGTTGGCGATATTCATACAGAGACTGAAGGTAAACTGTTTATCTCTCTGAAGACGATAACTTGGTTATCGAAACGCGCGTCAGACAGTATAATTGTTAGTGTTGATGTAGTGGTGGTGTAAACAGTATATTGAGTAAACATATTAACATATAAATCTTTTACACCTAATTATTTGTTATGGATGTAAACACTTCAAATACAAAAAATAGCCAAAGGTCAATTAGTAGTTAACAATATTTATACTGTTAAGGACGTGGTGAATTTTCTTTTGGGAAATGGGAAATGGGAAAAGACACGCTTTATTCATAATGTAATAAATATACTGAAAAAATATGGCCACTGAAACTACCTCACAGTCGTTATTATTATGTTAGAATTTGTGTATGTTACACGTCAAGTTATACATTGTAGTTATTACGGATGTGATGTGTTTATTTAAATGGTTACCACAACTTCTCCGATCAATCGTCTCTAAAAATTAGAATATTGAGAATTTGTTTCCGAAGAACAAATAGAAGAGACGATAAAAGAATATTCATAACTGTATATATAAATTGAATCGAAATTATACAGTAAAGGTACGTAGTACGTACATATATGGAAATAATTGACCAGTTTTTGACCACATAGAGAAAATACTCTGTATAAAACAATGTAAGACCGATCATTTACGATAATATGTATAATCCGGTATCCTTTAAACCAATTCTATTTTCCATATTCATGTTTCCGATAAATTCAGTGAAATATACTTGTCACTTTTCATCGCGCACACAACTTGGTTTAATATAAAAGTCTTGAGGCAAACTTAAAATTTAGTTTTTTGTTGATGTGTGAACTTTCGAAAAATGAAGAAAGCTTGATTTTCTTATGCAAAAAGTTCATATATGCCTTTAGTTGCACGTAAACTGTAG
The DNA here is from genome assembly GCF_026250575.1 of Diorhabda carinulata. Lineage (NCBI taxonomy): Eukaryota > Metazoa > Arthropoda > Insecta > Coleoptera > Chrysomelidae > Diorhabda > Diorhabda carinulata. The sequence goes on from NC_079463.1 coordinate 5,052,221, forward strand.
TCAAATGCTTGTGACAATAATTTTGGATATTGTCAAATATCATACAGTTTATGTTTTCCAACAAACCTTTTTTTCGTTTCTAATCAGGTAGAATCATCTCTTGATGTTCAATTATTTTTTTATATAACATATCGAAATAAAAAGAACTACTCTCAATTTTAATCAAATTGAAATGGAAATTTATAAAATAGAATTATGAATTCTACGTAAATTTTTTGGATCTTTTTTATAGTCTCTATTTTTAAAAATTCTTATATTCCATTAATTTACTGATTTTTCATGGATCGATAATGCAGTTAAATTTTTTTGTGATATCGATGACTCTTTAAACTATTCTTCGAATACTGGAATATTTATCCTACGCAAACAGCATCACGATTTTCAGTATTTTAGGTAACTGCTATTTTTTTTTGTATAATGTACTTAATTATTTAGCTGTAAACAAAATATTTGAGCGTATTTATAAAGGAAAGGTGTTGTTCATTCAAATGTCTAGGATTCATTTTGTTTATCCCTTTTTTAAATATATGCTTTTCGGAATAATTTGATCATCTTCATGCAGATTTTGTTCATAGTTGGATAGTTCTATCGCGCCAAGTCAGCACTTGGGGATATTTCAGGTGAACGAAAAGGTAGTCTGAGTACATAATACAACCCGTGACGGATTCGTTAAGAGTATAACCTGGAATAAAGTACCTAATCCAATATGTAAAGTTGGAGAATCCATAAATTAAAACCAGAATTTTTAAATCCATTATATCAGGTAATGAATTTAGGTTAGTTAATCCAACCTAACCTAAATTCACAATTTTATAAATAATACAGATCTTTTAAAGACTGGCCGAGGAGAATATTTTTTATTCGACAATGATTTAACTAATAACATAATTTACATTGCTTAAGAAACTCAACAACTTTTTTCATAGATACCACTTTTAAATACTTTCTCTCTCATTTCATAATAATTCATTAAGAGTATTAGTTTAGAATTTAGTACTTAATCCACTTTCTAAATCTTTTAAATTGCATTCTAGCATTAGGTAGGTACTAAACAATATACAAAAGAGAATTTTTAAAATTTGGGATAGCCGTAATTTCTAAAATTCCATATAACGTACAAATGCACCTTTCAACTGGTTAAAATATTACCCCCAATATTGCCACCACCTTTACGATAAGTTAGGTTGCATAATCTTCCGTCAGGAGTTGTCTAATCTTCATGACAACCACGATCACGAGTTGACATATTGTAACAGAAGTGATTTCAAAATTTTGATTGTAATAAATCAAATATTACTACAACAATCATCTACATATCGAAAACAGATTAGCATATTCATGTTAGGTTTGTTTAGATATTTTATTGTGTATGTGTGTTAATATGGGTTATTATCAGATTGTATAAGGGATACAAACTGGAATTATATCGAAACACAAAAAAATATTCTATGAAAAAAAATGTAACTACATAATTTTACAAAATATATTGAGATGATTGTTCAAAAATTGTCCTTTGATTACCTATTAATCTATGTGATAATCCAAAAGATTTTCGTTGCAGCTTCATAAACAATACCTAGCCGATTTAGCCGTAAGAAAATTATATTTTACGTTTCCTCTCAATTCTGTTTTCTCAAAGGATGTACAGTCGATTACAGAATGTAATCTAAATATAAATAATGAACATAATGTTCAAGTTATAATGATTCATTTTATTTTTAAAATATCAACTGATATTTATACAAGCAACAGCTTGATAACTTGTTGTCTTTTATTAGTTATAAAAATTCACTTTTACCCCTAATAGAATAATATGCTTGCATGCATGCATTTTTATTTACACACATTAATTTACAGTATGACACATAATCCCTCGTATATAAATCTATCTTTTAGAGTTTTCGTTCCTACTTTCTCCGTACATTACGTCTAAATAAAAATATGAAAATCTGAGTGTGAATTGAAATACTAATTTCGGATCGGATACTAATTAAAATAAAAATGAAAAATACCGTAACAAGTTTGACTGAGCGACCACGTGTACAATGCACTTCCCGCGCTCCGCGATCATTGAACAACCTACCTATATCAAGCACAAATAATACGTAATAAGCATAACCGCTGAACAAATGTGAATCACCCGGTAGAAACGCAACAACACACGCATAAAAAACCCAAACAAACCATGTGCATCTTGCACGTAACTCACCCTCGCCTCCAATTCCAAACTGGCACGCTGTCCACTCAACTCCCGCTAGAAAAACTCCCTCGCACACACTAGCCGGTACTCCCCTCCGTGGAGGGGCGCGCGAAAAAATAACAAGGAGCATTTTTTCTCAACCCTCCTGGTGGGGATAGAAAACGCTACTCCTTACGAGCCAACGCATGCGTGGCGATAAGATGAAGTTCTAAGGTTCTATACTCTCTCTCGCACACGTTCTTCTTGTGTAAACTCTTCTCGCTTTCAACCCTTGCGAGTGTTTCCTTTCTCGCTTCGAAATATTAAACTTGCATATTTAGGTCTTTGTCTTATTTCGCGACTATTTTTCCTCGTTCTCTTTCGCTCCCGTTGCACTTGTATAAGTCTGTCCCTTTTGGTGAGATTTTACCCTTATATTCTTAGTAACAAGGCGTCGCTTTTAGACGCTGGACGTCTTTTGGAGACGGCGACGCGTTTCTTAGTTATCTACGGACTTTCTTATAGCTAGGACGCCCGCGACGAACGTAACTCTTACGCGAAGTGCCGGTTTTTATGTTAATTAAAAAAAAAATATTCATCAGTCGAAAATTATTAACAAAGATCTTAAAAAATTTGTAATAACGCGCAATATTAGCTAGTGCTTATTTGGTAAATTGATATTTTTAAAACTTTTGGCGCGAACTTGGAGTGTTAAAAGTTTTGGGTCAGTTGTTGACTATTGGGCAAGTGCAATATTACTTTCTGAGAATATGTGAGTACCTTTTATGGCATTCAGTAAGTGGTTGAACTTTAATCCGTTTCTTATTATCGAAGAATTAATAGATTTCAACCTACTAATATGTTTATATTTCTATTCGAAACTATTGTCTTGTTAAAATCCAACACAATTTTTTTAAAGATTGTCAAATTTGAAGCATTATTGAACTGGGAAATTCACTACTACATTCACAATAATATTTACCAACAAAATGATCTAATTAACAAATAAAAAGAAGCAAAGAATTCAACATCTATTGCACCCAAGCCTATTGAAATAATATTTAGTTTTGATGCATTTCAAAAATGTTCTTTCTATTCATGATTGAATTTCACACTAAAATAAAACGTTTGTACCGATTAACAATATTATTAACAACTCTTTCAGTTTTCAATTTATTGAACGAAAATATTTCCAGCGATTTTTGTGAAAACTCATTCAATAACTTCTGAATAATGGCGAAGAAACACACATGAACGATTATAGAAAAAAAAATAAAATTAAGCTTGAAAATATTCAATTCAACATTGAACATAAGATTACGAAGATTATGTAGCCGTATAAATTGATTTACTATTGAGAAGCAATTATTATATTGATGAATCTCAGATATTTGATAATATATAAGTAGAATTTTCAAAAAATGTACTGCATAGACAAAATTACTTCTTGCTAATATTTTGAATGAATAATCTCAACAGATTAAATATCTACATGTATCCACATATATTCAACTTATAATCTAACGCTATTTCCTTCTATATCTTTTCTTCACAGTGATTTTTCCTCAAATTTCAATCTATGTAATGACAGATTATGAATATTTGACATAAAAAATCCGAATGATTACTCTTTATCATACGTTTTAGTAAAATCAGATATTTACATTAAATTATTGCAAATTCAAAATTTTTACTACTTTATAAATATATTAAAAAGTCGATTTTGAATTTATACGTAACTAGATATTATCTATGAATTACATGATGATGTTATTCGCTTAAATAACATTGAAAATAAATAAACGTCAATATAAATCACTAAAAAATTCGTTTCTTTAAATACCTATGGGTAATTCTTATCGTGTCTCAGTCAAATGGATTGATTTACTTTATACTATGCTGGTGATACTTTTAAAGCTCTTCAATAGTTTGTCAATAATTCGAGAGCTTTCGACTAAAGTTTCTTTTTATAGCTTTTCTAGAACTATATATTTCTTCTTCAATGACTGCAACAAGACAGTTTTCACGGTACCTCTGAGGTACAATATGCCTTCAGTTAAATTGTCTATCTATCTGATGTATTCTTCACGAAGTTGAAGGTTGCTGCTTCAGTTCACATATAAAGTAGAAATAAAATATGAATAAACACAGTTTTTGTTGTTGGTATATTCAACATTTATAAAGAAATGCGTAATTTGAAACAACGCAATTCATTTTTGCGTATTGCATTCGAGATTTGCGACCATTTAATCAAGCATAAAATAAGGAATCGGGGTGATAATACATAAGATAGGATTATAAACAAGATGATAAATATGTAGTTTTTTAAATTTATATGGAAAATTTTGAGTACTATTTTCAATTACATCGGAAGTAATTCTCTTGTTTTTAGTAAAAGTTTACAAAAATCGTATTTTGAAACTAATATTCTAATTTAAAATAAACAAATGTGACGATAATACGAGATCCCAGATTTATCAATAATAAGAAAGACATTTTATTTATCTCATAAATAAGTTGATGCTGCTTTAAATGAGACATTAGCAATGCCTGAAATATGAACTATATATTTTAGAAATTAGTCAGTTTATTAAAAATATTGCGTTTGAAATTTGAGTACGAAGAATAAAGGCTTTGTTTAGTAAATTAAAACTATGATTAAAATATGAAGAGATGTATCAAAAAGCACAAATTTGTACAAAAATAGATTTTCCCTATATTAAAAAACCAAAATTGTGTAGGAATATATCTTTCTTTTCCTTCCTTTTATTAAATATGGTATCGGTATCGATATTGAAAACTATCAGAAGAAACTAAACAAAAACTATCATTGATAATATTAAAAAAGTAGAAACTGCATATATATATTTACAGTGTTGCTCAAAATTTTTACCTAAAGATTCATCTGAGCACCTAAAATTTGCCCAAATATTTGAAAAAATAAAGAAAATGTTAACTCAGAAAAAAATTTATGAGGTTACTTTGCCTAGACGAGGATCTTTTAATTGAAAAAATAATCATTTGCAGGAATCTTAACATCCACATTTTGAGAAGAAATACAACACGAGGTTAAAATTTCGCTTTGTGCAATATGTAAATGATTGAAAAGTCGTTTTGAACTACCAACCAATTTAAATAGACACCTTGATTTGCATTTCTTGAGGTACCAAAGTAAGGGGCTTCTACAAGTCCGGACACCACTACATTTTTCAAAATTTGAATGAACAGTTTACGAAAGTAGCTTGATAAAAAAACATTTTTGTATCGATCATTTCAAGTTTTTAATATAATCAGAAATGAAGGCGTTGTTTCACAAAAAAACAGTTCTTTCAGAATACCTATTGATATAATTCAAAATAAAGTACTTAGAAAGGAATTTAATGTTAAATGATATTTGAAAGAGAATATTGAGAATAGTGGTGAAGTAATTGGTGGGAATTTACACCAAGTTTTCTGATGCTACATATTCCAAATTTGAAATTTTTAATAGAATTTCTTCTGAATTTCTGAACACTAACTAAAACCCTTTATTGGTAATAGTAAATTATAGTTCAAATCAGTATCCGTCTACGTAAAACTATACGTTTCCAAATAAAAAATATAATCACAATGCAATAGAAAAGTGAGATCAAGTTTGTTGAAGGTATCGATATCTCAGTAAGAATAATATGAAATTATTCATGAAGTCGTATCCGTATTAGAGAAAATTAGATTGAACTATAGGGAATAACTATATTTGGACGATTTGTATACGAGGCCTCTTGCAATCTAACAATAGGTGGCGTTAATGAGTTGTGGCATCACTGAGAAGCTAATGGCAATTTACAAATTGACTGATTAAGTTGTTGATAGTAAAGCAAGTTTGTGCAAATTTGGTGAACGCTTACGTTAGATAATGATTTCACGAAATCTTTACTCAATAGCTTCTCGAAACTCGGCCAAAATCGGTTGACATGGATGCTGTGCGCAACATGAGGTTTGTTCCAACCTGCTAAAACGGTTATTGGAAACGTTTAAATGATATGTTCAGCGTAATCTCCGGCTATGCACGGTTCTGGTAACAGTACTTGCTATCAACTAAGTATCGAAAAGACCATCCCAAAAACGGTTAACAATCGATACATAACACAAAACAGAATCAGTCGTTTGACGGTAACTGCCCGACTGGAACACGTAATCTTTATTGCGCAAAATCGTCATAGTACCAAGGACGGTTTTCTGAAGGGTTGAAACAAACCTATGATTAAAAACGATCGGTATGTGACAGAGAAATAGATGTATCTCTAGAATATCGCAGAATACTATACAATCGATTTTGCATTAACATTTAGGTGTGATAAAGATATTTTCGATGAATTAAGATAAAAGAACAAATAACGTCCCATCATTTTCCATCGCGACAATGCTAGGCTTCCATAAATCACGTCAAACAACTAAATATATTAAGTAGAAATGCATCGAATTAATGTTTCCCGATTTACCAACCAATGAATGTTTTGTTCCCCACTATCAAACAAAAGATGCGCGATTCTCATTACCTCAAGAAGCTGTTGATGACTTTAAAAACCATGTTTGTACGATATCAGTTTCATAGTGGAAATTAAATGCAAAAATTTCGAACTTGTTTTTGTTTTTTGTTAAAAAACAACCCCCGTAAACGTTATGGAAAAATTATACATTTTAATCAAAGTAGTCTAAATAAAACAAAGCACATTGAATGATTTTTGAAAAATAAACTGTAATATAAAGAGAGATTTTTGTTTGAAGCAAAATACTCTATTTATATAATAGTTTGATTAATTTTAGATAAACTGAAAGATATTTGAAAGTGTTTTTCAAACAGTCCAAGTTGCATTTGTTCTCAATTAAACAATATTAATATATAGCTTAGAAAACCCATACTTAAATATGTTTATACTATGAATCAAATTAATTTGTTTTAAATTTCGATAGATAGTGTCGACATATGTAAAATATATTTTAATCTCGAGTTATTCATAAAACATTATTGTTTTCAGATCTATCTACAATTATACTAACCTACGAAGGGTCAACCACAGAACATCTGCTAGTTAAAAAATCGAAACAAGAGAATAAGAGAGAGAAAGAAGATCAGTCATTTGCTTACAATTTAACGACATACACGTATCTCAGTTAGTATCGAATCAAGCAACCGCTGAAATTTATGTGCAATAATTGCAACAAAAAAAATTAGTACAAATATCAACGACGTGACGTTGGCCGTTCGAGTGACGGCATTTTTTACAATCGGTCTCAAATAAACTGTCAAAATTTTCACAACGGAGGAACAGAATATCCTTAGTAATTTAAAAGTTGAACATGAGAATCTTGTAGCAAAGTGGCTGCAAAATTCTTTCAAAATACAAGAAAATACCGCCCTCGATCTCAGGGCGACACCGCTAACACCGCTACAGATTCCAATGGCGGAGGTTAACAACAGACCAGTTTTTAAGATGAACAACGATTTCTGGAATCAAGCGCGAGGACCTCCTCAAAACCTGCCACAAAACTTATCAAATTCCAATCAGAATTCACCAGTGCCAGGATCAACGAATTCAATACCAGCACATTCACCAAGTCAGCAGAGCAATAGTAGCCAAATTCACGTTGTTACGCCTGGCGCCTTGGCTCTACAACAAGCTAATCAGCAAACGCAACAAAATAATCAACAAAATCACGCGCAACAACAAGTGCAACAACAACAAGCACAGCACAACGCTCAACAACAAGTGCAACAGCAACAAAATGCGCAGCAACAAGCACAACAACAAGCGCAGCAACAAGCACAACAGCAAGCGCAGCAGCAGCAGCAGCAACAGCAACAACAACAACAAAATTCGCAGCAGCAAATGAATCAATCACAACAATTGAATCAACAACAGACTAATGGACCTACTCAACAACCAAATCAACAACCTCAATTATCACCGCATATGGGAAGTCCCAATCCTCACGCGCAGGCTGCGCATGCGCATGCACTAGCGCAAGTAGCGCAACAACAACAACAAATGGTTAACATGCACCAACAATTGACCAGCGGTCAAACGTCACCAGATAAATTAATGACCGAAAAGATCGTCAATGAATTACAGGTAGGTTTTGGAAACTTTTGTTTCTTAGCATGATGTGCATGTATTTTTTACAGAGCCTGGAATTTTTTTTAAACCTAAATAACAATTGGTTATTGGCCATTTTCAAATTTTAGAAAGACCGTAAACTGTTATGATAAAATCAAAATTTCAAGCTCTTTTTTTGGTTACAACTTATCGGGTCTTATAATTTGTTTGTATTTAGTGATGTACAACAGGAACTTATATTATAGTAACAACTTTGACAAAAGATTAAATTCAGTCCCATCAACTTTATTTCTAGTTAAGGATAGATTTAATTGAAAATTCAATATACATTTAACGCTGTTATAATGTATTCCATTACTTTATACGTTTTGAATACAAAATATCTTGGTAAAAACATGTTTTCATATATTAAAATCATTGGTAAATTCAAATACGTGGATTGAAGATTTAGACGTTGAATATTGTTAGGGTTTTGATTGAAAGTGAGGTTAGGTTTAATCATCAATTTGTTACAAAAAATGTTCATCTCCAAAGACTAAAAAGATAAAAAGAAATCATAAATCTAATAAACAATATTTCGTAGACATATTTGGATGAGTTTTTTACACTTAAATTGATCACTTAAACTCAGTTATTTGTACTCGTATCAATTGAAACAATAGATAAGGTTTGAGCTAATCAACAAGAAGCCACATCCAATGAAAAGAAATGACAGTTTTCTCCATCCCTAGTAACGTTAAATTATTTCCATAAAGTTCATGAAGGGATTGCTAATACAAAAATTATGATGGTTCTTTTCTATAACAAAATTTTCTCGACCCCACCTTTTGTACAATTGAGTCTCATTTTTTTTACTCATCGTTACCAAATCTAGTCTTCAAAATTTAGTTTTATATAATAAGAATATTAATTATAATAAATGTTTATAGTAAAATTATAGTAAATGTTTTTTTGAACCAATAAATTCGGAGAAAAAGTTATGTCGTATGTATTGAGTAATACCCCGTATATTCTATTACACCAATTTAATTTTATTGAAACCTCAAAAGAAATTTTTCGTTTTGGTATCAGATATTTGTGACATGGTTTGAATCAAATTTTGACAGCAATAAATATTTGTTAAACATAATTTAAGTTCAGACCCCTTGTATTTTCGGAAATACCTAACAACAACGACATACAGTTTAAACCGGAAATGCAAATATACCGAATTTTCGACAGTTAATTTACGGTATGCCATTTGTCCCCGCAACAAAAATTTGACATAATAATAGCTATATTCTCATCAAACTAAATATAGGTGTACATCCACTTCAAGAAAAAAAGTCTGTAAAAGAAAGTAATCATTATTCTAAAATTAATTGTAGGTAATAATGTTTAGAAACAACACAAAAAAATCCAGTTAATTTGACCAACCCCTTCAGACATATGCTGTAACATGTGTGGTTGAAAAAAACTGAAATCTAATCGTTCTTAAGTACTGGAAAATTGAGGGGACAGTATGTTAGGTTGATACCAAATCGAATATTCCATAATAATTCTTATTTATTTATACGTTTCATACATTTTGTGACATTGAAAAATTGCTTAATATTTTCCACAATCTATAAAAGTGCCTTTATTACACAAAACCAGTAGAAAAACTCAAAAATCTTAAATTTATTGATATTTATTGAGAGGAAATTGTATTGGGCCGCACTATTTCAATTTCATGAAATTTATTTGATTTCAATACACACTGTTTCATGGCTCGAAATGAGCTGACACAGACAAAGGTGTTTGGACCACACATACTGCCACCTTGTTCGAGTCAGATATAAATATGAGGGTAAATGATATTTATTGCATATCATATATTGATCGGAGACTAATAATTTCTTTTTTTGAAAAAATTCATGGGGTTAAAGAGATGTAACTCGGAACAAAATATTTTACTTCAGTAGTACGTCAACACTACGTACGCAATTCGATAGATTGGACGAAAAGATCCAGTCAATTGACCTGTAGATCGTCCAAATTCATAGTTAGACTACTCAACTTTACGAAGCTGGTACGTGTGGACATTCACCGATGATGTGGTACGCAGCTCTTCTCTTCTCCAAAGGCATTAAGGATCATCCGTCATACCTAAAGTTAAATAACCATTTCCGGCTAGAAGGCCAATGGCCTGTCGAAATTCGTACTGGTTTTCGTAGAGCAATTCGAAGGCAATTATGAATAGAGTGCTTCTATTGACCTAACCAAAAGGTGTGAACTCGACTTCGACAATTGATTGTCTAAGCCGACCAAATGCACCGTTGCTGAAGGCTGAATATCGTGAGATACATTTTCATTCAACTTTATAAAGCAGCTGCAACTGACTAATAAATGGTACTTAAATAAGAATAAGGGGAAGGTTAACATTTTAATCATATCAAAGTTTTCATTATGTATAGATGAAGAAATTGAACATTTCAAAATATAGAAGAAACGTGTCCCAATTCGGTGCGTAGTTAAATGATTCAAAAACCATCGAATACAAAATACACGAAGTAAAGACATAATTTAAAAGTAAGTTATTAAAATACACAAAACAAATAGGTATAAGAAGTAATTGACTGTTAATAGAAGTATTCTGTTTTTATGACCAAAGTAAAAATTAATGGTTATTTGATTTTTCATGGGAAGCGACATCATCAGTATGAACGAATAAAAATGGACAATATAAAAAAGAATTAATTACTTTTTACTTACTGAAACAAATATCTTGCGAGCAATTACATGAACTAGCATACAGAAAAAGACCTACCAGTTATAATTAAACAATCGTCCAGCTTCTTGTTATTGAAGTAAAAAGATATTTAATTTGTTTGGCTCTTTAAAAAGAAAATTAATTTCTATGAGAACATTTCGTATGTACACAACGATGAGACTCTGGTTAAATGAAACAATTTTATTTTATTGACAATAAATAAATGATAGGAAAAAACTTAGATTCATTAAAGGAGGTTTGCTAATTTTTATTTGAAAATAATTTTTCATTTCAAGTGAAGCTGAAACTTCACTTTCAAGTAGTTTAGTTTTGCTTTTATGTTTATTGGAATCGTATCCATAATCAAACCAATAAATTGCAATACATCTCCGGAAATATTTATCTTCTCTAACAAATTCTTTGAACATAATTTCTCAAAAACAACAAAAATATTTTCAAATACATCGATTAAGACTACAAGACTTGAAATCAAAAAATCAAAACGAAATTGTTGCATAAAGTACGTACTTTATCTACGCTAACAGCACAAATCAGGAATCTATAAAGATTTATTTTGACAAACACAATCAGTTGATCAGACTGATTTATGGTTGGTCGTTCAACCAAATTTTCTTTATCCCTTGTAGTCAATAGAAATTTCACAAAAGTTGTAAAAGCGTAAAAGCTGCATTTCACGCGAAGTTTGATCATAATTTCCCACTACTTTAAAAAAGTAGTTAAGACCTATATGATTCCATTACAAATTAAATTCCAAATGGATTCAACAAATTTCAAAAACAAATCACGAGTGTGAATTAAAATTAAAGTGTTCCAAACAAAAACGTCCTGATATAAATGATTTATATGTAATTATGCTAGTTTTCAGTCCATAAATAATCCGCTTAGGTTATATTAAAGCAATACTCGTTTGGCGTAGATATTTCTAAACTTCACTGTATATGTTACCTATTTTTGATGATAATTAATGATACTATGCTAAATTTATTCGCAAATTTTTGTATTGCCAAAGTCAAAACTGTCGCGAAATATTTCTCTGTCGTCATAACTTTTGAACATTTTACCGAATAATCCACTTTCTTAACAACCTACGCCATCTAGTTAGGAACGCCTGAAATTAAAAACGACGCCGTTTTTAGTTTGCTTCTAGACGCTCGAAAACGAGAGGTGTGCGTCTTAGATAAATAAAATGTGTGGGGGAGAATGACGCTTGAATTCCAGATTCTATTTGATAGTTTGAATCGTATTGAAAGAGATGTTAAAACTAGAAGCTAAAAAATCGAGACGATTATGGAAATTATCATAAAAGGACTAAGTTATATTTCTGAAATTGTGATAAAATATTATTTAAAAGTACATAAAATATTACTTTGAATGAATGTGCCCATAATTATAAACAGGATTATTCCTGGGGCACTTATCGTGTCTGATAAGGGGCAAACATATACAGGAATGAGAAATTACCACCAAATCATCAAATAAACTTTACAAATTTTGACAGTGGCGGTCGCACAAATAGAATCTGCAAATGTGGCGACAAATACCCATAGAAGATTTTACGATGGGCTCAGTATAGGCCCAGGCTTGGGTCAAGTATGTACAACTCTGACCCTAGTTTGGAAGTCATTAGTAGCCTAGACTTGGTGGGACCCTGTGATGATAATAATGTCCCTCACTTTTTTTTGAAATTTCTATCAAAAAGTTTTGTAAATTATAGCTCAATATTTCTCGTTGTCTTTCTCGTGTAATATCCATATTATGATACCCTGATGTGTTAAATGTGTTAAGCAAGCAAATAATTGTTCCTGTGTACAATTCAGGTTCGATTTTTTAAGATCATGGACTTCTTCCAAGTAAAATTATTTTTTAAGATAATTTATAAACGATCTTATGAAATTGAGCTTTGCATGTTTAATGAATATAGAAATGACGCATGCATGTACAAATTTAAAATAGAAAAGTTTCAATTACATAGGTATATTCTTCAATAGTTCAACTGTATGATACGTTATCATTTTTGGATTGATTATATGTGAAAATCAATGAATTCTTTGAAATGAATTATTTATATAGCTACGCTACACTGGAATTCGATTAATGTAATACATAGAAAACATAAATTTTTTACAGGGAATGATGTTAAAGCAAAAATCCCAACCAATAAATATTTGCAATTATTTACAATAACATTTTCTAACTTCTAGCTCAAATTGAAAAAACCTAAAATCCATGTTAACGAAATATTTCAAAGAATACGAAACCTCCACTTATATACACATTTATTTGAACTACCTGATTTTGAAGTGTTATATTTTTAATTCAACGCGAAATACTTAAGTAAAAATTAAGCTCAAACTAAACGAATAATCCAAATTTTTTCATTCAAAAATGCACCTTTCGGAAAAACTTTCTACTAACCCTCGTATTTTCTTTATTATTTTCTTCTACCATGGGTAATGTTTGTAAATCATTTCTTGCGCATTTTACTAATTCTTCTACTGCTTCGATGTTCTAGTTGGATGGGTTTTTCGTATCTTCTAGTAGAGAAACATCGTTAGCTTAATACAACGTCTCTCTACTTGTACAAGTACGATATAATATCCAAATCCGTGTCTATTCAAGATCCAATCAATCATTAGTTAATTGATTGTCCTACATCTTTCTTCCTCATCATTTTTTTTACCGGTTTATTTACCGCTACTCGTGCTCCAACTGTTTTCTAAATGGCCAATGTAGTCTACTCTCAAATTTTCTTGTGGTGGTTTCATTTCATTGATTTCTTATATTTTATTCGGATCCAATAATCTGTTGGTTTGGGAATTGGGGATAAGAATCATTCTCTTGTCTGCATTGACTTGCCAAGTAGCTAATCATTATTATTTGGTCTAGGATATTTGGCCCGAAAATGTATTATTTGATGAACTAATACATTATCCGCTTTTTTCTCGTAAAATACTGATGAAATTTTTCGTGACGGACTTGAATCATGAGTAAAACAATAGTCATACAATTGACCAGTTGGAATGAGGAAACTCCAATCCACGTATTGTTCTAGTTCAATTCTTTTCGGAGTATTCAAGAGGACATCCTGGGTAGGAGCACACATGAAACAGGTCTTGAAACAATGGCTTAATTGCGGAGCGCCGGGCTCAATCAGAATCCAATTAAAACAAAATACCATTTTCCAGATTCTAATAATTTCAAATATAAGTTTTGGAGCTTCACTATTTTTGGGAATTATATAGAAAATAATATTTGTCTATTGAAACCAATAAATGTTGTGTTTGTGCATGTTATGTGTTAATTTTAAAAAAATCTACTTGTTCGAAATGTTACTAATCCAATACTAAACAGTTACTTTCCCAACTAACGCTGCCGGATTTCCCACTGCAGAGGAATTCTTCTGCAATCTCGGAACGGACTCTGGAGGAATGTTGGTCGACGCTTCAGCGTGTGAGTTGGCTTCTTTTCAACCGTGTATAGTAATCTTCCAAGCTTACGTAATTTTTTAGTTTCGCACTTACAACATTATTAAGATGAACAGTATTTTGAAGACTTATATATGAAACAATTTTGATAATTATAATTAAATAATATAGTATTTACAATTTAATCAATGGAATCCTTTTTGGATGATGAAGACGTTTTCTGCAGTTATTTCCTCCTCGTTGCACCAGCAGCGTTTTAGATCAACATAAAAATTGCTTCTTAGATGATAATTTTCGGTTTAAAAGTCGCTTTTAAAAACGCAGCTTTTGATTGGTGTTTTCTTTCATCTTCCTAGAGACTTTTTTGTGACCAGGGCTCTCAGCTATACAAAGAAAGGACTCTGGTGGTTCTGCTCAACCCAGTCTGACCAATCACCCTCGTCACCAAAACAACTATTTATGTAAGAACTATTTGCATTCAAGCACAAGCCTAAAGCATTGTGTTTTATTTAGAAATACTTTGCAAACATCTTGGTTAGCATCCTTGTAGATTTCTTTCTACTATGATTACTTTTGAAATAGATGTATGCTATCAATCTACAAGCAGTCCCAGAGTAGTGTTACTAATAAATTAGATGGCTTCAGGAGTCATCTGTTACCTGAAGTTTTCATATTTGTCGTTTCTCTTAAAAATTCGCTCACTGCATCCAATCAAGATAATTAGAAAATTATGAACTGATCCCTATAGACATCTTTTTTTATTTTGTGATTATAGGTTGTAAGTTTAATGCCAGATAGTTTTATAGATAAGTCACAAAATAATACAAATGGTTTGAGTTTCTACTTCAAGAAGTTGATTCAATAATTGTCGAAATCGAAGTTAATTTTGTAGATTCATTACCAAATATCATTAGAAAATGATCAACCATCTTTTTGGTCCTTCATCGATTTTTTTCATAGTTCAAACGAACTTTCTGGAATGTTTTTTTTATTTTTTGAAATAATCACCATACAAATTTCATTATAACACTCCATGCGCTTTTTTTGTAATAAAATCTTTTTCTGGATCAATATCTTCGCTACTATTTGATCTCTGTTGAATTTTCTTGGCTTGACTCGAGTTTAGGCTTACTTTTCTCAATTTTATCTTAATTTATTTGCTTATGTCTCTCAATTTCTATATATTTCTATTTATTAACATCTATTAGAAGGAGTAGACTAAAAAGTGGGATAATATTGTAGACAAAGGGACTATTTCTTTTTCTGTACAACGCTTGTTGTAAGTTATTCTAAATTTTCATTTACTGTTCACAGTTCACAGGAATCTTAAAAATATTGTTCATCTGTTCATCTTAGTACAACTTTTTTTTTGGTTTTTGTGTTAAATTTCTATATAGAATTCAACTCAATTCACGATAATTAAAATATTTAATAATCAATTGAATTGGCTAATTTTCATATCACAAAATAAAAATTTTCAATCAAGACTATCTCGTCACATATTTCTAGAAAAATTATTTGACATTGTTTCAGTCACGAAATATGAATCAATTAACTATTCGTAATCCCCTAATTTATTATGTTTATTTTGCTTCATTGCATTTATTTCAACGCATCAATTTTTAGCATGAACACAATCATATCTATTTATTATTTTTGCATGTAAGTGTTTGCATTTCGGTTATAAAAGATATACGACATGATTTGGGGTATTGGATAATAAAAACATGTCTATTTTTGGTAAGTATTTTCACAATTAACCATTAACACACACGAAATACACGCTATTGAGTTTCTTGGTTATGTTTACGACTAAACCTCGTGTAGTGTTTTCAAATAGTTTTCGATAGAAAAATAAAAAGACTTTCATACATTTAGTTTTCATTATTACAATAATATTTTCTAACTTCTAGCTCAAATTGAAAAAACCCAAAATTCATGTTAACGAATAATTTCAAAGAATACGAAACGTCAAACTTATATCCACATTTATTTGAACTACCTGATTTTGAAGTGTTATATTTTTAATTCAACGCGAAATACCTAAGTAAAAATTAACCTCAAACTAAACAAATAATCCAAATTTTTTCATTAAAAAATGCACCTCTCATAGAACGATGTTTTTTCGGAAAAACTTTCTGCTAACCCTCGTATTTTTCTTTCTTCTACCATGGGTAATGTTTGTAATTCATTTCTTGCACATTTTACTAATACTAATTCTATTTATGATAAATTTGTATCGAAATTTTACACATAGTAAAGTTTAATTGTTTGTTTATTAGAAAGTTAACAAATCGGTACTAAATATGTATGAGCTTCAAAACGTCTAATAATTTATAATTTTTTGAATTTTGTTTTCCTTCGGCAATAAAAATCTAGTAACTTCCCCTCAGATTGAAATGATTACTTTTGGTTGTTATTTACATATTTTTCTCCCATAATTTCCGAAGTTGATTATAATTCTAATTCTAATTCTCGAAAAAATTTTATGTATAGTTTTTTATCAATAAATGAGACGGGTTTTCAGATACAAATATAATTTAGAACATCACTAAGCTACAAAACGAATTCAGAAGATTCTGTAAACTTCAAAAATAAAAAATACATACGAAAAAACACGAAAATAAGAGTGAAGTGAAACTGTAAACAAAAACATAATTAGATATAGACACGTGTTAAATATATAGAAGTACCCAAATTTTTCCTATTTCTGCGTTAGTTGGTTCTCATTGTATTACTTCTTATTGAACACACTGTTTACACAGTCTGACACGCGTTTCGATGACCAAGTTATCGTCTTCAGACACTGAAGGTAATCCTCAGACACCTTCAGTGTCTGAATACGATAATTTGGTCATCGAAACTCGTGTCAGACTGTGTAATTGTGAGTTTTGGTTTAGCGGTAGTGTTAACAGTGTGTTCATCAACTGATCCGGAAATTCCAACTTAGTAGTGCTCTTTTCTTATATTATTATTTTTTAAAGCACAATTGTATAATATTTTCTCTCTATTTGAATATTTCAATAACATTTTATTTTATTATAAAGAAGTTGATTCTAGATGGTGAATAATTTAGGTACAGATTTAAATTATCTTAATTAGTTATACATATAGGAAAGTATCCCCTGTAAACATCGATTTTTAAAAGTCACCTAACGTACTATTCTTATTATTCTAGAAGTCTATTCAATATTCATAATAAAAACATTAACAATGATGCAAAAAGTGCTTGTAATCCTTGAAAAAAGTCACCCCTTTATTAGCCGTGAAAGGGGAAGTTTTTTTAGCTTCTCAGCCCGTTTTAAACGGCTACAATAACTTACAAATTTTATTAAACCAAATTAAATTAATACGCAATTTTTTCCCATCAGAGATGTTTATAAAAATCATTTTTATCTGGATTAGGAGTAGCGCGACGGTGCGAAAAATAAACCAACGGGTTTGAAAAAAATTATTTTACGCCCTTTATTTGAACTGGAACAAAATTAAAAAGCATTCAAGCGCGAAAATATTGGATTTTGTTCCATAAATATTCGTCTTTTATTTTTTCGTCTTAAAGATACACTGCTACAAACATACACTGATAAAAATGTAAGAATATTCTTTCTCAAAAATCACTACATTTTTTGATGAAAAGGGAACAACTTTATAGAACGTATTATAACTGAAATAAAATGAAAAATGATGAGGATTTTCGAGTAGAAAAATATCGTTACCTGGAGCCACCATTCTATTACATTTCAGGGACAAATTTCATCATTTCTTCATGATACGAAGCATCAAAATCCTTTATTAAGTGACTTGTTTCTTTTCTACGCGTCACATATTTCATTGGTATGTGATTTCACACCTAATAATAAATAATTTCCTTCTAAAATCGAACAAATGTGAATAATCAAATGCAACTTATTTTAGGTTCATACACTTTCAAATGTTATTGTCGTATGCTCTTTGCATAGCTGTTTTTATCATAAAAAAAGATCGTAAAGTCCAAAATTAAGATAACAGTAACACAAATATAATAATAATGCTTCTAAATGCACTCGATTTTAGGTCTCTTCTATTTTAAAATTAGTTTTTTTTAATTATTTTTGAAAGAAAGATAAAATTTGACGTTCCGACTTTTCTTTAAGTCTTTATTAAAACAAAAACAAAAAAAGTAATAATATATCAAGTGCCTTGTACTAATTGTGACGCTGTCTACATAGGGCAGACATCTCAGTGCTTAGAAAATAGATTAAAAGGTCATCAATACGATAAAAAAATAGAACTGCATTAACGAACCCGAATTATAAAGATTCAAAAATTTTTGGAACGTAATCTAATACACGAAAAAGAGAATTTTTAGAAATGGTTCAAATTCTTAACAACGAAAAAGCTATAAATGATAAAAAAGACCTAAATAACTTATAGCTCTATTTTGTAAATTCTATTAAAACTACAAATAATTTGATTGATTAAGTACTGCTACATATTTGAGATGTAAAGACTAAGGAAAAATTAATTTTTCTTATTAGAACAAATTTTGGTTTTATTCTTGTTCATGTTCATGATGTAGGTGATCTATTGATTAATATAAATACGCAAATTGTCAGTGTCAATATCATATTTTGATAAAGACTTAAAGAAAAGTCGAAACGTCAAAATTTATCTTTCTTTCAAAAATAATTAAAAAAAACTAATTTTAAAACAGAAGAGACCTAAAATCAAGAACATTTAGAAGCATTATTATATCAAAAGGTCCAAGAAATAAGGAATGGAAGAAATATAATAATTATAAAAAAAACTAAATATTCACTCTAAAGTTATAAATACCATAGTTCAGTGTACTATTCTTCAGCGCGCTGCGATTTTGTATATTTATGTTCTGAGATGTAACGTGTTGATCCAAACTGAAAGGGTAAAATACGACCGGAAGCGGAAGTTTGGTGGGAAAGACACCCCAAAAACCGAGAATGAAAATTCTTATGAATTCCTTAAAGCTATTTATTAAATAATAAGTACCCCGGTTACCTTGAGCTCGCTAATGTGTGCCTTAGTCTGTCTTTTTATACAAATTTCGTAATGTTTTCTTTATATCGGATCCATTTTTCTATGCGTTATTTTGTTTTAAACTTCCTTTTTCCTTCATAGTAAGTATTAAATTCTTAACATTAGAATTTCGGTTTAACATTTAAATAAGCAATTTTCATAACTTTTTACTTCTTGAACATTTTTATATATCTTTGTTGATTTTAGAACTCTTCTGATTGGAAGTAGGTTTTGGAAAAAGGGAAAATATTGACGTATTGAACTTTTTCGGTTTTTATTGGTTGGGTGAGGTCCGAGGAGCGCACGTGCATCTAGCGCACAGGCACATTTAGAAAACATTTCGTGCATCTAGCGCACACTACCTGTGTCGAATCCGAAAGATCGTACGACGAGCGCACAAGAAAATTTGATCTGTCGAAGTGAGTCCTAGAGATGGGCAAACATACTAATTTTTGAATAATTATTATCATTAAAACAAAACATTAAAACAAAATTAAAACATCATAATCATCAGCAACATCTAAGATTTTCCAAAATGAGCAAATGTTCGATGTTATATAAAATATTGACCAAAAATTGATAGAAAAAATTAATTGATGAGAGGCCTGGAAATTGGTGGAATAAAAATTGTTTTTTGAAAATAATTATATTTTACTCTTACTAATATATATAGACATGTGACAAGAGAAGAGTTATTGAAAGTTGAGCCTTTCAATTACCTTTTTCTTCAACATATTTACATATTTAATTCCAGTAAATTTTTTCGTCGTTTTCTCCGTAATTTCCCTATTAATTTGATTATATTTGTTAATACTAATTATCGAATAAATTTGTTACGTCGGACGCAAATCACTGCAGCCCATTTTGGCACTCCATTAGACAAAACTTTTAAAGACAGTAATCAAGTGAATTCGTCCATATTTTTTCCCTATACAAATTGAATACAATTCAATAACTCTTATACTTTCGGCGAATGGGGTGTTACCGATTGCTAGGGGGTGAATATTAAGGGTGTCAATAAGTATCGGTTCGGAATATGGGGGAAAAAATCACCCTTCACACGTTCATGATGACGAAGATGAAATTTTCTGAATGTGACGTGTTCGTCTTTGATGGTTCGATATTACATTGATAAAAACGCCTTTTCAAATATTTTATTTCAACAAAAAAAGGACCTTCTTATGTTTGTTTACAGATACCTATTCAAAAAGGACAAAACACTATCTGCAGTTAATTTGATATGGAAAAATATAAAAAAGAAAATTATAATAATAAATTTACACCAATAAGGGATGTTCCTTATTGTCAATATCGAATAGAAAATTGTATTAAAACCCTGTCTTGTTTAATTCCAATTATTTAGCTTCCTCCCGAGCTCCTCTTGAAACGCATAACTCCACCTCTCATCTTTTTGGTGGTCACACATTTCTAAAAATGATTTTGCCGAACAATTGTGCAAAAATTGTTAGTTCTAGGAATATTTTAACGTTAAACAACGTAGAAACTGACAATAAAACTAATTAATTTTTTTAAGAAATGACCGAAGACGCCATAAACGTACTCCATAAAGGTCCTGTAGAAGGGAGCAAAATTGTCAAGACTCACTATTATACCTACCCCAAATGAGGCTCCATTTTAAATGACTGGATTTGCTATGGGTGTTAAAAAGTCTGACGAATTCACTAACGAACAAGATACTTTAATTGTAGTTATTTCTGACTATACTTATACCATGGTTAGGCAAAGAGATGTAGTGACGTGTTTTGTTATGGTGTAGTCAACGATAATGAGATGTACATATATACAAAGGGGGCCTTACAACTTTCTTTGCCGCATTCTGCAATTCGTATCTATCCACTAGTTTTCCTGGATAGCTTTGCCTTTCATATTTTGTTCAATTTCTTCCTTTCAGGTCCTTTAGGGTATTCCTTCTATTATGCGGTTGGTACATTAATGCTTTCTTCGGCCAACTGTTCTGCGCTACAAAAGATTCCAAAATCTAGTACTTCTAGAAAAGAAATGGTATTTGTATGGCAACTTTCTCAATAAGTAAAACTTTTAGTTTAAACTCATCAGATTGTATAATTGGAACTACTATATAGTTTTCTTAATTCTAACTTTAACCTGAGTGAACTAATGTCTTCATTTCTGATATTAACAATGTTTCAGTTAATATTTTTAGATGAATAATAAAATTATCAACTATTTCAGCTTCTTGAAAGTACATTTTTTATTTTTTAACTACTAGTGGTTTCTGCGCAATGTACTTCGAAAAAGTGTCATAGACAATTTGAGGTTAGTGTGAATGTGTAAATTCTATATAATTGAATTAATTTTCTTAATTTTTCATTTTCTAGACTTTTTCTTGGAAAATTTTCTTGATTTTAGTTATGGTACAACCAGTTATGCCGATCGGTATAACATTTTTGTAGTGACATAAAATTTAAGAATACCATAGATATCTTACTCAAAAACTACTTGATTTTTATCGGTTTGTCATTGAACATAAACTTGCATATTAGATGGCAAAATGTCGAGGTGATTACATAATTGATAGAAATCAAAAACTTATTCGTTTAAAATTAATTTAAGAAAACGACATGATTTTTACTTTTTGTATTAATCTAGTTGTATATATATACAAACTAATTGTTATCTACTTCTTGACATCAACACCCACTGTTAGTTTGAAATTCAAATTCGTGTGTTTTCTGTACGTCTCGATTTCTTCCATACATTTTGTTTCTAATTAGCAAGTGTTGAAGAGGTTGCCTCGATAACATCTTTTTTTAGAGCTTCTGTTCAATGGACTTATATTCTTCTTGTCTTTTTTCATAATTTTCCATGAATTTGTTGTAAATATCTGTACCAGTTCCTCTCAATTTCATTGCATTTTCAGTACCTGAATACTCATAGAGTATTCAGGTACATACTAATCATCTGAGGCATTTTATTTTTTCCGGAATAACACACTTGGAGGCTCCATGAATTTCGAATGAAATGAATTAATAAATCATTGGGTATCATGGTTACAATGAAAGCTGAACCAAGTTAATCAAGTACCTGAATATACCTCTTTTAATATTTCTATTTCTTAATTAATAATATTATATAACGTGATGTATGATTCCATTAAATAATTATTTATTAAAATAGTAGCAAAAACACTTTGGTATGAAGTATGAGGTGAATCTAACAATCGAAATCCCGATTGATATTCATACGGGATGACGAATAAAAACAGAAATAAATTTTCTGTTGCGTATAAATGAGAAAACTTATACCGACTTCATGATATACAAAAAAAAAGTGTTGTTCTATTTAATCTATCGGTACCACGTTACAGTTTTGAAACGACGAATCAACAAAAAATTATCCTTGCTCTTAACCAGACAATCAAACACCCATTTCAATTTTACATCTATTCATCAAACTGGTCCAACCACTTTATACAGTGACACATACAAAACTATCATTTTAGAAATAAAAAAGATTCACACGGAAGCAAACTAAAACAAAAAAAACTCTTAAAATATGCATATCATTTTTCAACCCTTTCGGAAGTGTTGAAGGGTTGAGCAACCCCGTTGCTTCTCGATTGTTTCAAGCAAAAAATTAACCCCAAATTATTCTCCTATGTAAATTAGGACAGGTAAAAATAGCTCAGCACATAAAGAATAAGAATATGTGAGGAAGAGGTATACCTGTGCGACGTTACGGAAGCTGTATCACATTCTCACGAAAAAAATTTAAAGAATTTTTTTTTCTGAAAGAGTTGGATCTTTTAATTGTGTCTAACGACAAACAAAAGGTGTTTTGATGGGTAAATATATGTGAGAATGGTAAAGGTTTAGTGTACAAAGAATTCTACCAGAGTTATAGCACAAAAAGTATTCCAATCCTCATATTATACCATGAAGAAAAAAAGTTGGTTAACCAAGAAACTATGAAAAACAATTCCATCCAAAGGTTCAACAACCACAGCATCCATTTTCCAATATCAATGAGATATAAATTTTTTCTTTGGAAATCACTTTTTTGGAATACTTTATTGCGAAATATGAGGAGAATCATATTTTACAAGGCACTTGTCCAGAAGTGTCCAGCTAGACAAACGATTGGGTTTAATGCAGAAAAATACCATCCATATAAAGTATATCTTGTCCAAAAGCATTTGGAAGATCAGCAGATGAATGAAGGTACTTTTTAGTCTCTGAAGACGATATCTTGGTAATCGAAAGGCGCGGCAGGCAGTGTAATTGTGAGTGTAGTTATAGTGTAAACAGTGTATTCAGTATGAATATCGCCAACGGTTCCAGAAATTCCAACTTAATCGTGTCTAAAGTCACCCTGGATATATGAAGCTCACAGAGAGCGTCTTCTCAATGAAAATGTAGGGGCAGGTCTATAGTTTCAATAAGTTGATGCTGTCCCATAGTTTGGGGGTATTACTCTGAAGGAACAGTTCGATGAAATTTATGCAGAACACTAAATTGGACGTCGTGGTACACCATTCGATCATTTTGGGGATATCTGAAGGAGAATAGGCTTAAATTCGATTCAAGTTGGAATCTGACTATTTATAATTCCAGGCATTTTCAATATCTGTCGAAAAATTTCACCTCATAATTATGAGAAAATGTAATTTTCCGTTTTTCCCAATGCAATGATCTGAATTTAAAAAATATGTTGAAAAGAAGATTTAATTGGCAACGTTAAATAAATTTTTCGTTGAATAGAAATAATTTTATTCCGAGCAACCCTGTATGATTTATATTTAAGAATTATGTATATATATCTTGGTTATAAATGAATAATTTTTAATTTAGTCTCAATAAAACAAAAAATAACAGCAATATTGTTTGCTATTAAATTCCCAAATTTGCAATTTTTAACACGTTATATTTGCTCGCACCTCCTTCTGTCATTTGCTTTTCTGTACTGCATGGACCTTGTTATTGTGTCGTGCTTCTCGGTGGTTTCAGCAGAAGCAATAATCCAACATTAAAAGTTTGCTTTAGTCCGGAATTATTTAGAAAATTACTAAGGTTGGTGTAAATTTGGGCTCATGATCATTTGAAATTATTGAAAACCACTCGAAAATTACTTCAAAACACGAATATTATTAAAATTCAAATCAGATTGCATATAAAGGGTTCGTTAATCAATACCATACTAAAGATATGATTATACCACTCGCAGTTCGTAATGTTTTAAAATTAATATCAGAATAGTTTATAAAAGGTGAATAATCTTATTTAATATTGGAAAAGTTACCATGACGAGTTGTTATTATAAAATGTTAGTAACTATAAATCTACTTTCACTCAGATTCGTTATCTTAGTCTCAACAAAAAACTGTGGACGTAAAAATTAAATGTCTACCAAACATATTGCGAAATAAATAAAAATAAAGTCCGCTTGACATGATGCAAGATAACATGCAAGAAATTGCATACAATTCCTCCTTGCCAAATCAAAATATTACATAGAGAAATATAACACGTCGTTTGCAATTATGCAATTATGCAAGACTAGCCTTGCTATTTATTTATGGTCATCGCAAAGGCCAGACGTAACTGAAATTATAAACTTTTAAAAATGTATGGTAAATCCGTTGGAGTAATCGGTATACACAGGATCAAGACATTCTCTCCTTTGTATTTTCCTTTTATAATTGTTGCCTCAATGACGTTATTCATCACCTTTTTCACAGTTTTGTCCCATAGCACAGACGAGGTTGATTAATGTTACGCAGCATGATAACAACTTATCCTACTTTTAACTGCAAATTTTAAGGTGGTGATCCTTGCAATTCCAGTGAATTTAAAAACTCCATGGGATAGTCGACCTCGTTATCCTAGTTCATAACTGTGTCGACTGATTTGAATGAAACCAACTGTCTCGGAAAAAAATTCTGAATGATCGCATTGAGATCCTCGACTTCTAAAAACTCGCTGAATTAACCCCTCTTTTGAATCTGTGACGTGACAGAAATCTGTAGGTAATGTGGTGAATCCGGTCGAGGTGTCCACTGCAACTTTATTATTTCCAATGACTACTGCAAACACATTTGCAGTTTCACTATCACAAAAGATCAACAATAAAAAGAGCACATAACTTGTCACTATCACAAAGGATCACTGAAGTAAAAAAGTTCACGTGCCCGTATCGGTAATAGTCACTTACAAAGATAGAAGGATGCACTCTGTCTGAGGTATCGATCGACATAGAGGATGGATCGACATATTAGTTGGTTGTCAAATGTCAAATATTATAATTGCGTTCAGAAATTTAATTTATGACAAAACTTTAGATATGTCAATCTACAAATAGTTGGTTGTCATATGTCAAATATTATGGTTACGTTCAGAAATTTAATTTGTGACAAAACTCAAGATATATCAATCTACAAATAGTTGGTTGTCATATGTCAAATATTATGGTTGCGTTCAGAAATTTAATTTGTGACAAAACTCAAGATATGTCAATCTACAAATAGTTGGTTGTCAAATGTCAAATATTATGGTTGCGTTCATCAATTTAATTTAACAATTTAATTAAATAAAACATCAAGGAAAAACAAAACTGTTGTTTTTATTTAATACCCAGTATTTTCATATTTATTCACCTTTTAAACCTTCTCTGGACTTACACAAATAATTTAAAAGCAAAATTAGCCAATCAGTGGCTTAACCCAAACGTATCAATAGTGTTTTTTGGACTAAGTTCAAGAAGTTGATGATTTAAATACAGTTATACATATGATAAGATCTGTAAATAATTAATAGAAAATTTTCATCAACGCCCAATGAAAGTGAATAGAAAATTTGTTGCTTGGATATTAAGTATTTATATATAAGAAAAATAGATAATAAAAAATCAATTCAAACACACGGGCAAATATTTTGTTTTCTATTTTTTATGAATGGATTTAACTTTAAATGTCTTTACGATAAAACAAACTTAAGTATTGGCGTCTATGAAATAAAAACTTGAAAATGTTTTGGTATTGAATTTATGTTCGAAGATTGTAGATAGAAAATAAAACCACACAGAATGAATACGCAATAAAAAACTTTAAATTTCAAATCATCCGTTATTTATTAGTAGAAATTTCTTGTATGACATTTATTATTAATTTTACGGCGACTTGCTTCTTGAATCTGGTGAATTATATCCGGTTTTATTGATTCCAGCAAGATGGAGTAATCTATTTAGCATATTTTTTATGAAACTTTATTTTTATTAGATATCCCATTGCAAACATGAGTCGCGTGAAGCAAGTTCGTGTG
Source organism: Diorhabda carinulata (assembly GCF_026250575.1). Taxonomy (NCBI): domain Eukaryota; kingdom Metazoa; phylum Arthropoda; class Insecta; order Coleoptera; family Chrysomelidae; genus Diorhabda; species Diorhabda carinulata. The sequence continues at coordinate 5,079,001 of NC_079463.1, forward strand.
TATACACATTCTAATGCAAAATATTTGATTCTACTCATTCATAGTATACGTCAAATCACATGAACCTTTTAATATTAACCTTAATTTTCCAGTATTATTATGTCTTATTGCCCGGTGACTTAATCGAAGTCTAAATTCGAAACTACCTGTTCTGGAGTCAATAACTTCAATACATATTTATTGAAATAAAATTCTACTCAGGAGTTTTCGAAATATACCTAATAGTCATTGTGATAAAGACATGATAGGTGAAATACCCTGTAAATTTCTTCACAAAATTGAGTCTCGCATGTTACATAATCTTCAATTCAGTATTTCTAATTATTGGATTATGGAACACTTGATAAGAAATACAAATAATATATATTCTTAAAAATGGGCACATAGCATTAAACTTTTTTGAGGATTTACATTGGATTGCACTAATATTCAAAGTTTAAAAGCCTTCGAAGCTCTCAGTTAAAAATGACATGGGAATTGTGTTTTATATTTTAAAAAAATTAAAATATACTACCAATGCTGAGATATAGTTAATAACATCCATACCATTCGTATATTCTTGAACATGTTACTAATTTCTCTTTTATCATAAAATGAAACTAAAAAACAACTCAACAATAACTGTTTATGAAAAGTTTTGATTCCGCTTATGATTACTTTGATTTGATATAAAAAAATATGAGATTTATGTCAATCAGGAAGTTAACGTTCACGCACGTAGTTGGTACAGTGAAAGAAGTGAGAAGGGAGAATATAGGGTAAAAACGTATCGAAAAGAGATCTAAAAAGATGCAATGGTTTTATCGTTGAGTGATACGCATGTTTCTGTTTGTACCACTTCGTACCATCGTGTAGAGGTAAAACAAATGCAGAGCTCCGTTCGATATGTGCAAAATTTTACATAAGGGTTTGGTTTCAAGTGACATGTCGTACACATCTCCTTGTACGATGCACAAAACTCACCAATAACTATTTAAATAGTTTTATTTTCGGAAATAAATTGTCGTTTTATGAATTAAAACTAATTGATGAAGTTACCACTAAACCGAAAACGAAAACGTAACGAGACTTTTTAATTCAAATAAATATTATCAAAATCTGTTTTTCCAGTTTGTATTATCAATGTTTTTCTCGTCATACCTCAAAAAAACATAATTTTTCAATTTCATTATAATATCAGTAAAAGTATTTTTACTTTCACTAAGAGTCTTGGCAGAAGTGATACTGATTTAATGTCTACGAAACAAAGTAAAAACTGTGGTTTTGGTAATTCATCCTTTTCAGTGTTAACTAGCTACTTTCATCCTACACCATTTTTTCCAATACAGAAGATGAACTTTATACATATTACCGATTCATTTGTTGATGTTTTAGCAATTTCTACAAGCTCCATTACCTCCCTTTTAAAAAGTTGAATTGATTTTCTCACTTCTTTCGCCTAAAAAACCTACAATTTCGACAAATCAATCAATCCGATTTCAAAGTTATGTTTATAAAGTAAGATAGATTTAATTAAATCGAATTCAAATCGTATAGTCTGAAGCATTGTTTGAGTATATTAGCTTTTAGCTCTTAATAAACATTAAAAGTGGATAATAACATGAACAGACTCGAGGCTTTTCAAATATGGATCTTCCGTAGACTACTGAAAATATCATGGACTTAACATATATTTAACGACGAAGTGGTTAGACTTATGGGACAGGAAAGAGAGTTACTAACAACAATAGAGAAGTATGATATACTGAAATTGATAATAGAAGGAAAAATCGAAGGAAAACGTGGACTTGGTCGAAGATAACATTCATGGTTGAAAAACATACGCGATTGGATTGGTATGAACACATCATCTTTAATTCGCACCACTCAGGACCGAAATAAGTATGCCGAAATTGTCGCCCACCTTCATTAAATGGAGATTTCACCTGAAGAAGAAGAATAGCTTCTAATGAACTGACACAATTTCATTTTTTCTTTAAAATTATACCATGTAAATTTTAACTTCTCTTTATTTTAAATGGACTCTAATTTCGAATTTTTAGTCTTCTCTTTAGCTCCAGATCTCATACCAATTTTTAGTTGTCGACCTGGAGGTCTTCGTATGTTTGGTTTTTGTTTGTTTGACCACTTAACCCATCTGTTTTCTGGTATTATTTCCACATCCTGAATTCCAAATTGTTCTCTAATATCCTGCATCTTACTTTGTATACTCATTATACTGTATATCCATATTATTTCTCTCAAATATATACTGACCGTTGGTACTTTTGAGTTCGTGTTTCCACTATTGAATCCCTCTCACTTGATATTGCTACTCCAAGGTAATCCAGTTTCATTTTATTATGTCATCTATAGCTACTTTAGATCAAATTGGATTTTTGGCTTTCATCCTTAATTGAGTCTTCTTAGTTAAGATACCAATATTATATTTATCTGATCTTTCAATGATTCTGATCATGATAATATTGAATAGTGTAGGGCTAAGGCTGCGTCCCTATTATAACCATCATCTTCTTCTTTTTTGGACATTAACGTTATGATTTTAGTATTGGTACATGCTCGGTGTTTAGACATTCAATTTTCAATAATATTTTGATAATATATATGATCTATATTCTTAGTTAAAGGCATTTGCGAGATCAACAAAACATGCTGAATTAATTTTTTTTTAATTATTATAATATTTTATAATCTATTCCACACAAAAACTTCTGATACGTTCTCCTCGTTTACTACATTAAAAATTTTTAATAATATACTATCATTAACAAAGATTTATAACGATGTGCCTTTATTATACATGAATTTTATTGAACATGTAATTAAAAAGTTAAACAAACCACTGATAAACAGACGACGACCTAGGATAACCTCAAAATGCGCGAAACTTTAATAAAATACCATCCTTCGAACATAAGTGTATTGTGAGCTCAATGACTCCAAATATAAACATTCGCCACATACATAAATGCCGAACTGGTGCAGACTTTTTTAACGTGAATAGTAGAGTGGTTGATAAAAATAATAAAACATTACTGACCTGCACAATATAAAATTGCTAGGCCGAGTCGCTAAAGTCAATGTCTGAACTGAAAAAGCCAGCAGTAAAAAACCGGTTGGTATACAGTGCACACACTAAAAATCAGTCTCTACCTACGGTTAAAAAAAAAAGAGAAACGAAAATCTTGAATATATGTGTGGGGCACCGATATCCAGAGTCGTTACACCAATTTTTATATTTCTAATCGATTAATATCAATAATAATAAATACTCATTCATTATTACGAATAGTATTAAATCATGATTAATATGAATAAAAGTTTGAATTTGAAATAACCGCAAACTGAAAATTTGTCGTTTTAACACGTTTCATTATTTTTGTACTTAATACTCTAACCTAAAAAAAGCTTTACAAAAAAAAATACTTATTATCAACATGATTTTGCACCAGAATCTTCTGAAGGTAGAAAAAATATGTAATCAAGCAAGTATTATATAAATTATATATAAAAAGGAATACATAAATTTCTTAAAACAAAAAAAGTTTGGTCTATGTTGACTGGTTATTCATTTAAGTGGACATTTGAATTGAATAAGCATATATTTTTTAAAATAAAACAAACACCAGAGAGTTGAAGAAATTCAGCCCCAGTTGAAATCATCCAAAACTCACTATACACACAGCAAGACTTGTCATAAATTTAAATAGCATTTGGAGTGACACAGCATGAGCACAACTTCAGGGAGCGGTAGTAACTAAAAAAACACCCATAGAAGGCAGTCATCGCTTGATACGGTCCTGTAGCGGTCACTATTCACAGTAGTCACCCGACCCACGAAATTTTTGTTAAAACATGCTTCCTGGTGCCTCCAGAATAAACGCAACACCTAAAGGTATCTTCATGCTGATTGAATGGCGCTTATTATGTTATATTCGGATTTTAGAATCGCCAAAAGTGTTTATTCACGGTTACCAAAGGTTATCAAAATTCTATGTAAAGAACACCAATCGTAACCTAATTTCATAGCATTTTATTTGCTTGATACTTTGTCTTATGGCTGCGATATCATCAGCAGAATGGATCCTCTGAAGCTATCCAGACCTAATATGATATCATTTATCATCCTCTTTTATGCGAGTAGCTGAACGCCGTAGTAATCTCTTAGTTAGTGTCAAACTATCCAAAAACACGCCGTTCTAATACCATCGACGGACAACAGTGGATTTTGTTGAAGTGCATTTGTTTATTTACTTCACAAATATCAAAGCAGAACTCATTTACCTTGTGTTTTGTCTAACTTTACCTTTACTATCATCAATGAAGAATGAGGCCAAAAAAATATTTGTTGTAAGAAACAACAACGAACAAAGAGACGTATGGAATTGTAACTAAACTAATTGAACTCGTATTAAGCTTCCAATTGAATCTTTTCAATTTCATATTAGAATATGCGTATGAGTAAATAAACTTTATTTTTAATCATCGTCATTTTAGGTACGTCCATGACTCCAACTACAACTATAGACCTGACAATTCTTACCTATGTTGATCATTTTACAAGCCGTTTCTTCCCAGCTACATGCGGCATTTTTTTCCATTCGATATAATTTATCTCAAAATCAGAGGCAGCACCTAATTACTTTTAATGAATATTAGATAATTGTACAGATTGCTAATAGTTACAGTGGTTTTATATATTTACTAAACATAGTAATTTATTAATTCCATTTTATATTTTCTGATTATACGAGATTATACGTTTATTTGAGAAGGGGATATTTCATTTGTTGTATCGTATACCAATTCTGATTTCTTGTCACAAAATAAATATGAAAACAATGTTTGAAGATTGATGTAGCTTTGGTAGCTAAGCACAAACGATTGTTTAATACAGTAGAACCTTCCCCATCAAGCACCAGAACCACCGTTGTGGTAATTAGTTAGCCCCTACAGGCTGTTTCTGTACATATTTTCTCTCCATACATCGAATAAATAAACTTGGACCTCGGTATCACGAACATAAAATTATAATATCTACCATACATAAGTATCTTATTTGGATTATCACTTCTATGAAATGGATTCATAGCTGCCGTCAGGTTTTCTGGTGGCGATTGTAAAATTTAGACTTAGTTGGGATTTACGACATAAATTTGGACCTCCACATGAAGAAATTGATAAACAATGAGTTTTGCTGAAAAATTACAAGTGCTCGAAGCAGTGAAGATTAGTCAAAAAAAGGAAGATGTTGCGAAACGATCTAGTATACTATTAAGTACTCGACTATCGTGGTCAAAGCTTTTCGTACAAAAGATGTCGAATTCCTGAGATTCCCGACTTGGAAGAGTTCTTAATAAAGTGGTTCAAATAGTGTCGTCATGAAAATATGGACATAAGCTAAAATGCATTCGAGGTTTTAAGGATTTTACGATTTCAGAGCAAGGAACGGATGGCAGGTAAAGTTTAGATAGTTTAGAAGTACTTAGATAGCTTTCCTCCTCTGTGGAACCTTTAACAAAGAAATCAAAATGATTAGCGACCTCTTAGGTAAATATATTCTGTACACGTCTTAACAACAACAAAAGAAGGTGGTCTGCATGCGGTACCACATTACTGGTGGCTTTAACACGTTTTTCTTGGGTCCGGGAGAATTGGAATGTTGAAGACATGACCCAGGTAAAACCCCGGATTGTGCTAGGCTCTGATTTTTCATCAATAGTTCGTCAATAGTCTATTTTAAATTATGGGAGATGTAAGAAACTATCTATTCTTTGTGTATTCCTCTACCTAAGAAAGCGACAACTTTTTTTTCAGAAATCAGTTCATAGATTACAAATTGAATCAGTAGCAGCCGTTCTATATAGGACAGATAACTCAATATCTAGAAAATAGGTCAAAAAGTCATCGAAAAAATTAAGCTACATTATCGATTCATCATATATTGAAAAAAATATATATTTAATTATGAGAATTCGAAAAATTCTTGAAGTAGAGGAAAATACAAGAATAGGAGAAAATTTTAGAAATGGTTCACATATATAAAAAACGAGAAAGCTATAAATCTCAATGTAACTATGAATAATTTAATTTAAAATTTTGGAATCATTGAATTGATTATATTTTCGTACTTTCCTCAATACACGGTTACTTACCTAACATACAACTATGAAAAAAAATGCGTGAAAATGAAGAAAAATGACCAGGACCACAATTTCTTTTTATATTTTTCAAATCTTTCTAATCACTACTCATCTTATTCTCAGTTTCCTATAACCGGCTGAAATTAAATATAAAGAAAAAAGCAATGGACGTGCAAGAGAAAATGTAGATGAGGTCAACCGTGACAGACATGGTTGAATATGATTAATTAAATATTAAACTTAAAGGCAATGAAATAGGAATGCCACTATAAATAAGAAAAGAAATGAAAAGGAAGTCGATCTTGAGCCATTTGCTTCACAGTGATGATCTTGTATTTATCTCATTATGCATAATCGTACAACGTATTTTCTCAGTGGTTGGTAGTAATTAATGACTAATATATTGGATCAATAACCAGAACGATGGGAATAATTGAAATACATCATAGAAAAAACATCCTACTTGTTTCCACAAATTTTTATAACGATTTGTTTGGCCATAGTTTATATGGAAATAATTCTTTTCAAAAAATATGGCAGATAAAGTAGAATTTCTCTTTTACCATGAATAAGGCGCGTTTCGATAACTAACTTTTCGTCTTCAGGTACTGAAAAGTACATTCAGTATAAAAATCAAAATAAATCCATTATGAATATCAATGAATTTCATTAGATTACATCATTTATATTTTACATATTCAGTTCCGTATATAAACCCTAAGAGAGAACTGTAAGTTTCGATTTAAATTCTTTAATATAAAATTGTTGTAAGAACCAGTTTATTATCAATTCCTCGAAGCAGAACTTTTAATTGAGAAAAAATTGGAAAAATATTGTAGATATATAATTATTAATTATATAATTTATTCTTTCGTGTCAATAAACTTGTTTTCGGTAGAGAAAATTTCCTTGTTGTCATTTTCGTAATCGACAACTTCGATGGCTTTCAAAAACTCTAAAAGAAGAGCCACAGAAATGTCTTGTAATTGAATTACCTTAAGTGCTCTTTCTTTTATTCTTTGGACTTGGCACTTAGATATTTCTTTTGTTTTTAATCCGAGTTTGCTTTCTTTAAGTGGAAGATAAACGAAAGTTTTAAATATTTCAAATCTCAAGCTTGGAGTCGTTTATCAGGTTATTTTTTTTCAGTCCCGTCGACCAATTAAGAAACCTACGGAAGTTTTTTTTGTGACCAATGTTAATTGTACAAATTTTAGAATTATCCAATTTATTAGGAAAAAACTTTGAGGGATCCCAACTGAATAAGATTGAGTGGAACCTTATTTTGATGAGTCTTCATAGACTTTTATCAACTTATATGGATATATGGATTGGTATTTTCAAACACTTTTAGAACTTCTAAAAATGAATATGATATTTTGGACACTTACTAGAAACCATAACATAAAATTATTTCATAAATTCACACCATTAAACTTATTCCGATCATCAGGGTTACTTTTAATGTAATCAAGGCCTTATGGACCTTCACCAGGATCATCAGGGTGGCTTTTGACGATATATCTAATCACAAAAGTACATTTAATCAACAATTTTGCCCTATTCTCAGCTGAAAATTGGCTTTACACAAGATACAAGTCTGTACGGTTGATTATTTTCTTTGTTCGTATATGGAGAAGCTTATGTAGTAGCACTTAGCCCTTTAAGGTATTTATACGGTATACTTATTTATTCAAAATTAATAGGTAGAGTCCCAGGTGTAGAATTTTTATTAAATTAACTCTCTGTTTCTGAATAAAATTAGTAAAAAATTATAATAAATAATTTCACGCTTTTATTATTATATTGATAACTATTTTTTCTCCTAGTTTGATTAATTATATGGTTTTTTTCTATTAAACTACTCACATCGCCAAAATGGACAATCCTTGTAATTTTAACAGCGTTGAAAGGAGTCGGAATCATTATAAAATAAAACGTATGGTCCATTAATTTCCATTACTCTAATATAGCTGACCATTTCAGAATCCAATTAGATATCTAGGAGACCATTAAGAATACTTAAGTTATTTCCTAGACAATGATACGGCTACATAGAAATGGTCTAGGTGACCAGAAAGACTATCTTTTGACAGAGAAGTTGTTCCATACCGGGATCAAAATATTCAAAACATTATTGAACTCATTTTCTATCCTATCCAAGATGAAATTGGAACCAATTTCATTTTCATGGATGACTATGCTAGCTCCTATGATACAAAAAGAGTACAGAACGTATCAGAGATTCAGAATATTCAAAGATTGTTGTTCACCAGACTCGAATCACATTAAGCACATTTGGTAGGACGAGCAATCTCAAGCAGAACTAATCCTCTTGTCACTCTTCAGGAAAAACCAGTCGTGTCTCAAAAAGAATGGTATATCATACCAATGGTTACCCATACACAATTTTTACTACAGAACAGAGGAGGAATATATCGACCGAACTCAAAGCATCTTTAGTTTCGCTTTTAAAGACATCGAATGCTGGTAATCATTTTATTTTGCACTAGTTTTTGCGTTTTTTTCCGTTTTGTTCAGTTAAAATTTATTTGCAGTGTATATATAATGAAATCAAATGTATTTTTGAATACACTTCTTAATAATAATTTCTCTTCTTCTTCTTCTTCTTCTTATTTTAAGACTATGTCTTGTGTTTTCAAAGAGGTAGCCTAAGTTGTGACTCCGAGGACCAGCTCTCATACTAGCGCTTTGGTGGTCTTCCAGGCGGTCTACTTGTATTGGGTCTCTCTTCCTTTGCGAATTTCTCTTTTTGACAAACTCCAAGAATTTTGGCGATCACATTTTTTTTCGAGTCATCTACGGTATCAAGATTAAAGTAATGTAGTACGTGGAATAAACTCCAAAATATGCATAAAAAGTTTTCAACTTTATTTTCTTCTCGGTACATTCCAATTAGGGGATAAATCGTGAGTTATTATATAATTAGAATGACATGATTATAATTGAAAATTGTAAATAAAAAGCCATCAATAATGAAGAAACTATTTTACATTCATGTACTCACGCAACTAAAACTTTTTCGGAAATTGGAAACACGAATCGTGAAAATACTTTTCATTCAACATTTTTGTAAAACAACTAAATTCAAATATAAGTTTCATTCCAAAAATACAGAGTAGGAATAGGATACGGCGGGAAACGGAAAAATGTTATAGTCTGATTAGGTCAAGTATCGTAATTAAACTTATAATTAACAAGAATAATTATGTTAAAATAAGCGATGAAGTATAACTAACTAATCGAAGTGGGAATTGAAACAAAATAAACTGAAGTATGAGATTAAAGATGACTGAAAACATACAACAGAATACGATGGTGGGTAAATAAGTCCGTGATTGTTTGAGTAAAACAGAATTTTTTCATTAAAAATCACTTCAGTTTTCAAGGTAGTCCCGTTAAAACTTTCTATATTTTTATTTCTTCCGATAAGAGGTCATCAAAATTCATTAAACCTTCGTTTCATCATGCAAATTTTTTCTTTAGAATTCTATGCAGTTTTCTATCAAAATCTGTCAAATGAAAATTTTTTTAAATTGATAGGACTCAACTGGTATGTATCACCCTATCAGTTGGAGGGTGGAGGGTAAAAAAGATCCTCTGCTTATTAATTCAACTTTAAAAAAATTTTTACGTGTGTGTAATGTTTGAAGACAACCCTGAATAAAATGAATTTATAGCTATCTGCATGAAAGAAGTGTGTTTTGTAGTTTATAAATTTTAATGTAAAATGGGAAAAAGGAAAAATCCATAAAGGGGAAAAATGTCGAGATCGTGGCGTGTTTCGAAGCCATTATCACAAAAATTTTCAAATTATAAGTTTGAAATATAATTTTATAATATCGCATGTCAATATCTTGTACATTAGGAATGGAATTATTATTTTTCAAACTAACTGAAACAAATATAAAAGATTTGAAATATTATAGCACAATGAAATATTGTTTGTAATAAACATGAACGCTAAAGGAAAACATAGCTTTCCAAAACATTACATGACAATCGTTAAAAAGAAATATAAGTATATTTAAGGTTATGTTCCTTCTTTTGATATATATATATAACCTTAAAAAATGATTCTTTAAGAGTTGTCTCAGTGATTGATAGTTGAATATGTTAATAATTTCATAGTTGCCTCAAATTTAGTGGCAACAAATGAGATAACTTTAATGTAAAATATTTGTGTTCAATTTAAGAAGATTCTATTATATTTAAATAAAATAACGTGACTAAAACTAGGTTACTACTAACTAAAATATCCGTTTTATTTTAACGACAAGAAATGATACAAAAATAACTATTGAACATGACGAAACTTCCCTTCAGTAGCGAAACATGAAATTTCAGAAATAATATATAACTATTCAAAAATTATATTTTTGTCATTTTAGTTCGATTTACCAAAAAAAAATTATCGGTATCTTGTTGAGGTATAATTTATCTCTAAATGAAAGTTCGAGTCTTAAGACTATGATAATTGCAGATTGATATAGGTATTTCCAGATATTGCTTTTCGTAATAAATAATTTCAACTGTAATTTACACATACGTTTCAACACGGCGGAAACGTGAAACAAAAATTAATGTCCTGCATGTATCTAATTAAAGGAACTAGCAGGAGTAAATCGTTGGAAAATTGTTGAGCAAAGATTTATATGTGCGGATAGTTATTATTTTACATTGTGTAAAGATTTATAATAAAGTAGAGAACCTTTATTCAGTCGAATACCATTCTAACTTATAACTAAGAAAGGAAATTATTGCAGCGGTACTCTATCAATAATTAATAAATCACAAAATGGATACCGTTATCAAAAAGTCAAATTCAAATAATAGAAAGATCTTAAGTTGGTTCATAGTTTTTCCTAGACAATATCTCAGTCAATATTTTGAAAAATTATTGTTCAATTTGAACCCATGAGAAGTTTTTATAGCGTAAGAAAAATTTAAGCTATGTCTTTTAGTTATATAAGTGAACAGATTACAACGAAATGTATCTAAGGATAAATCCCAGTACAAAATTCTGTATTTATGGAAATATAGGAAAATATTATTATTAAAGAATAATTCGTATGTTATAATCTATTTGGCTTCGAATTATTTATTTTTGTGATCAAAAATATGAAATTCATTGTCATTTTCTTCTCCTAAATGTGTTGAATCTTCTTCATAACTACAAAGGTACTTAAACCTTATTTCCTTATTTAAAAAGCATGTATTACTTGTTATTTATAATCTATTTCGATTAAAAAAGTTGACTTAAACCACAATAATTAATCAAAGAAAGCACGTTCCACGTTCAAATGAATATTTTTTCGTATATGTAACTTTTCACGTTTAATATTTAACATATGTCGTATGGTTGAGATCAATGTTACTTTAAAGTGAATTTAAATGATTTAATTGACGTAGGTATTAAAAAAAAATACATTTTTCAAATAGTATCTTAAATATATTTGTTGAAACAATGTTTTAGGAATGAATCACATTCAAAAAGAGTTGATATAAAAAATTATCAAAAACTATGTTCGAATATCAATTTTTTCTTCCAAAATATACTAAGCCCTTCGATTATCCGCGATTCTCCACTTGAAAGAATAATTTATACAGGATGTCCCGAATTTTGTTAAATAGTAACATTTTTACGTAACTAAATTTAATTTCTAACTAATTACAAGCAAATATAAACTTACAAAGATATAAAAAAAATTGAATTCAATTTTAAATTTAGTTCATATTGTCTAATGACTTTTTGATAGCAATCTAGACGCGATTGGAATTCTTTTTGAATATTCATTTTGGGCGAAATTAATTTACTCTCATTTCCCATTTATGAAAAAAAGTTCAAAAGATCTGGTGGTCTTCCAGTAGGTCATTTTCTGCCTCTCCATCTGCCTTTAATTTTTGTATCGAGGTACTCGAGTAGGTACAGGGAAATAGGGCTTTATTTTGAATCTACATACTTTTATGGTCGTTGATTATGGCTTTTCCTAATCAAACGTAGATTTTTATCCGCTCGCTATTGACCATTTAGTTTAGTACATTGCTATCGTCTAGTTCCTCATAAAACTCTGTAATCAAGATTATCTTCCTGTGATACCAGAGGGATTCTAGAAAAATTATTATATCCTACGTATTCCAAGTTCATTGTTTTTCCCATGAACTTTATGAGATAACTCAAACATTACAATTATTAATCGGTTTATTATCGATGCTCTATATTCAAATTTATGAAAATTGCGTTTAATAGAGATAAAAAAAAATTAATCCATTCATGAAGGTATTGAAAGTCCTTGATTATTTCTTTATCGACTGTTTTTAAATTTACTTTTACACAGTTATACACACATCGATCAATAAACCTCTGCTTTGATAATCAAAATATTTCAATATTTCTATGTCAAAAAAGTTTTTGTTTTAGCAAATTTTCGTCTTACGATTGATATTTCTTTCGCAATAAATCTGACAGAATTTGAAGATTTGAAGTTCAATTCATAAAATTTGGTCATCGTTTTTATGCATTTCCTTGTGATAAAGAAATTGTTTTTTGGTACAAAGTCGATAAATCCAGTGTCGAGGGGACAAAAATAATATCGAAGTATTTCTTTTATAGAAATAGAAATCGAATTTCAAAATCAATTGGAATTTTTAATGGATGTTACTAGTAAATAACATGTATGTACCTAAATTTCAGGTAAAAATAAATATGTATTAACAATACTTCATGCCTCTTCTACTTTGACATTCGCACATGACAGCTGTCAAGCCAGTCAGGGAAATTATCTGTCAAAGTTAAGGCATTTGATTGGCTTGAAATGACAGGTCTAAAATTTTCAGTCGTAACAACCCAAAGACATTGAATATCGTTTGAAAAAAGTGAGGTGAAGATACAGACATATTAGTTTGTATAACTAATGAATTTCTGTATAATAACTAATGAATAATAGAATTTCAATTGCTCTTCATACAATTTTTTTACTGTAAACGGTATTTTTTGGTATGTTTGATTCCATAATTTCATTAATATCCTCGTCCTGTTTTCACTAAAATGTTGTACTGATTGGTTAGGTTAGGATGACTTCATATTAATTAATTGGATCTCTACTACTAAATTTTTATTTAAATATCATATTTTTATACTTAATGTGAATTATTTTAATACAAATCGGTTAAGATTTCAAAAGTACTTGAAAATTGTAGTGAAAATCCAGTGAAACGGTTAAATTCATTATAATAAATAACTAGCCGCGATGTTTCACTGAAATTATTACTAGAAAATAGTAATCAAGATTGATATCTTATACGCACTAAAAAAATTTCCAATATCGTATATACATTATCTACTCAAATCAAGTACGCAACTTGCAGAAAAAAAAACAATTCAATACAACTTCACAAGGAAATAATTGCGGTTAACATTTCTTCCTATATTTTATTAAATGAAAATAATCATATTCAGTACCAATCTCATATTTTACCCTTGAAGTTCCCCCTCTTATAAAAAAACGCCTTTTATCCAGGGTTTTGTATACACCGCAAGGCCGACTTGATGTACATGCACTCTAGTCGCTCATTGCAATTTTAAACTGCACTGTTGTAGTTACGTGTTCATTCTTTTAAAAAATCGCATTCGTATAGGTATCTTTAAAAAAAACAAAGCGAGAGTGATTCAGATTTCGGTTATGTTCCACGCTCTAAGTAGGCCATGGTGGTTAACTGTCAAATCGGTACATTTGAATCTGAAACAATCGCGACTCTCGGTAGGCCATCTATGATCCCTAACGGTGACTTACAGTAAACATTGTGGTTGATTTTTTTTATCTTGAAAAGTTTTGTGATGTAATCCAGTTCTTCTTTTCTTGGTAAGGAGAGTTGGAATTTGCGGTTACTAATGATTATGGAGGCTGAAGCTGCGGTTGGTATTTTTTTTGAATTAAGTTCTTATATCAATTCTCATACAAACGTATTTTTATTATAACTACTTGTCATATCTACGAAATAGACATTTATCTTTATAATTATGAAATAAGTGAGAATTAACTATATTATACTATACATAATTTTGAAATGTTTTTCATCAACTTACGTTATATGCTACCAGTTATGTATATAAAGTCGTTTGGAAAGTGATAGAAACGTTTATAACTACAAAAAATAGTTGCGAGCTTTGAATTAAAACATAACAAATATTCACATAATAATTGCATATTCCTAAAACTAGATTCTAATTTATATCATGGAAAATGTATGGGAATAGGGGAAGAAAATGATTAAAAAGACAAAGGTGGTGATTTCTAATTTAGATTCATCTTGTAAATGCTTCTCTATCCACCTTAAATCATTTTACTGTCCAAGAGATCTGTACTTATAAATTGAAATATATGATAATTAATTTGAGAATGATATAAATTGGATAAATGAAGGAAAATTTCTAACAGAACCAGCGAAGTGACATTAGAAAACACTGTTATTAGCAATATCCTATACTCTTTTCGAAATTTAGACAACCAGCCCATAAGTACGTGAAAAGATAGTAAAAAATTTTGTTCGAAATTATTTTATGTCACACTTGTACATTATTCTGTTTTCATCTCTCACATAACATCTATAATGGATTCTTTCATACTCCCACGGGCATTAAGATGCAAAAACATTTTTGTTTTGACTCCATCCATTATTAACAATATTTAAATTTACGTTTGATATGTTATTTGGTTTTATCTACATATAACTAGCAATTATAAAATGTGCTTCTCATAGCTGAAGCTAAATTTCCTATATTAAGAAAATAAAATATTTAAATATACTTGGAGGATATCAATCAAGGTACCGTAGACCAAATATTCACCCCAAAACAACTACAATGTGTTAGTTACGAGAAGAATCGCTATTCATTGATTTTATGTAGAGTATGACACAGTAGACAAAAGCGATGGAGTACCAAGTGAAGTAATCAAATTAGGAAGAATATCATAGAGAAAAGAAAGTAACTAGAGATGGTTTAATAGCAGAAGTTTCCAATGTAGATTGGAAATTAAGTTAAGGTGACCCACTCTCGTCGTTGTTCAGCTTAATATTAAAAGCTATTATGGGAACAGCTCATATTAATACTACAGGGACTATTCGTCAACATAAACACCAATGCAGATGACGTAGTACTATTAACAAAGTTAAAAAAAAGAAATGCAAAATGTCCTAGTTAGGTTTGAAGTAAAAGTAAGAGAGAGAATTCAATAAGCAACTGATCAATGGCCAGAGATATTCTTTTGAAATTGAACCAAATTTGTATATCTGGGGGTAAAAACTATTGACAGAATACAGAAATTTAAGAGGTGGAATAAAAAATTGGAAAGAGCTGATATTGAAAAGTGGTGTCGTCATTATCATTATTAAAAAACATTGTTATCTTGTTCTAAGGAAATTTATGCTGAAACAATAAATAGTGTCTTATAAAAATACATCTTGGGCAATACAAGGAAACACTAAAAATATAGCAAAATCCAGTGGTCACCATAATATTGCCCTGCATTACCCTATATGTTAGGAATGTTTGGTTTTACATATATCTTTTTCTGGCAAACAAATCGTTATAACTAATTTCTTGGTATGTAATTCTTCAAATTTTTCAAGTTTATACTCATTTTGCACATCTTCTAGTACTAACTCACTTGCTTTTTATCAAATATCTCGTCGTGATTATCTGAACATGTATTCAAAGAAACAAGAATAATTAAGAAGTCATTTTTTGAAAATATTTTTTCTTCAAGCGTATAATATTTTCGGCAGCACAGATCTTAGAAATAACCTATTCTTTTACTAGTAAAATAATGAACGCTCATTATTGTACTAGTAACAAAATAATGAGAAACGATAGCAACGTTTTATTATGGGCGTTGTAACCAAGTAGGCAGGAACTGTCATTTAATTTTCATTTAAAATTGATGTTCATCACTTTTGAAAAGTGTACTGTAAAAATATATCATCCAGTTTCACTGCCGAGGCGTTAGCCGAATCTGGACTAAACAATACAATTACTCTTAGTAACATAATGTACTAATGTAGGCCTTGAAGACGCCTTTGTCAAAATTTCATATATTTCTTCACCAGGAGGGGCTTTAAACCATGCCTAAATGTGAGATTTCTTATCAATATCATCTGTTAGTTATTGTAAAAATTATTAAAATTAAAAATATTTTAAATCGATGGCAATTTTAAATATGAATAAACGAGTAACTTTATGTGTAATCCACCAGTATAAAGATACACAGAATATTAAATTGACGTCTGGGTCGATTTTTTATTCCAAGCACAAACAGCTTATCTCAAATGGTATACATAACAAGGCACGCATAATTTTAAAATGGAATCTCAAAGAGGAATGAAATAATAAATAAACTTCTTTTTTTAAGATCTTTCCTTCACCACGTCTCTTGATGTCAAAACTAAGCGAGATTCGGCCGATCAAACACGTCGACTTTTTCCAATTTAGTGTTTTTCTTTTTAAATTGTAATATAAACTACATATGGCATGTAGGTTTCTTCCTTGGTGAGACGAGAAAATGCCTTTCCAATTATAACAGTTCATCCCACCAAAACATTTTCATGACAACCGACAAGAAGTAATATCTACTCCTCGCGCCCTAACTCCATAAATTAACAATTTCTACAACTTTACGTCCATATTATCGAAGCAACAAAATCACATTTTTTTTTCTTCTAAGGTTAGAGCTAAAATAAATATATGAAGAGCTAGATTCTTTGCTCTACTTGTTGTTGTTTATAAGATCTTTCTGTAGAAAGTGCTGTCCTCTTTGATAATTATCAGATAACGTCAATATTAATGAGAGCCTTATTCGAATCGAGATGTCCAAGTCTATCGACTTCTAGCACAATCAGTAGCAATCCAATCTGTTGATATAGCATGTATTTACTTCATCACCAATTACAGTTAGACTAAAACTATTCAGTTAAAAGGACTACTACTTTAACCAAGAAAATGGCAAAGCTTCTAAAAGGATTAACATCAAAACGATCTTGTACGACTATGAACGATTCTATTATATCCTTAACTGCTTTTAATAGATCCAAAAGGATCGGAGAACGTACTTAATGCTGTTATACTGGTTTAAAATGTATTAAAAGAATCCGAAATGATTTCTGTTCTTCTCAAGAAACCCAGAAAGCTTATGGATTCTAAAAAGTCAGGAAGAATTGTTTCTATTCTCTTTAGATACTTGAAATGTGCATTTTTGAAAAATTGAATTTCTGTTTTCGATATAGCAAAATGTTCCACTGCTTGACTTTGGTCTTCATGCAGGTTCCGCCACTTTCCTTTTTTAGGAGATGAATTGCTGTTGTATAGTCTAAGCAGCTTTTTGCCCTTAATCTCGTCGGTAATTTACTTAAATTACAGAGATGTGTATTTTATTATAACAATTCCGTATATGAAGTGTCTCATAAAACCCTCTCCTATTAGCTTAAGAGATTTGAGAAGTAGTAGCTGCTATGATACCTAATTTCTACTTTCCCGGGCTCCAGGAAGTATTTTAAGAGTTTTTATGTTTATCAGTCATTTAGTGAAAAAAATCAGATTTTCTTGAATATCAATACAATCTAATAAGTACGAACATTGTAATTGAAACTTTATATTTATAAGGATATATTCTGAAAATTTTGTTTGAATTGAAAATAATGAAGTAGCTAGTTTCGTTTTGGAAGGTGTACTGCCAGATACATTTTGAGATGTTTGAGGTTTGTTCCCGCCCATGATTTTATTGTAACATAGCGTCTTAGCCATTCTAGTCGTAGTTTATCTTCTATATTTTTTGGAACGTTTAATATTCCAAAGAAAACTTTCATTATTCCATGATATAGTTGAAGGTTGAGATCTTTTAGTAATTTAGAGTTTGAAATTTCGAAAATATGAGTCTTATTGTGGATCCAATTACTTGTTTGACCGTTTTTTAGACTTTTTTACGCATAATTTTCATGCTAATCGCAGCAGTAGCAATTCGAGACCCCAAACTTTGATAATTTCCGCGATTTGTGATTTTATATAATATGCTTGATTAAAAAATAAATTTCTAATTCACAGTGATTGTCCCTTAAAGTTATTCACTTTTAATAGCGACAAACTTTCGTTTATGTAATTATGGCATACATTTATTAAATAAATTCATTTGAAATTTATTAGTGAATTTTCAATTTATTCCAATACCATTCACGTTGAGTAATGGATCAAAATATAATAAATATGTTAATAGTTCGATGTTTTCTCACAACTTACCATTCGAAGTGAACCTGATTATGTAGATTAATAGAAATAATCCGAACAACTTTTTATTACTTGTTTAATAAGGCCTTCTACTTATATCGTCAATACTCTTGGTGCAATTAGTAGAATTCTTATTTTTAAATGGTCATCATTATCTTTAGCGGAATAAGTAACACTCTTATATAAACTAATAATTACTATCTAAAGAGAATCCTATGTGAAATGATGACAGTAACAAAAAGTTTACCATTACTGTGATCTATTTTAGCATCACCATTGTGAGTTTGAGTAAGCTATAATAAAGTGCAAAGCATAAAGTTTGGGTATTTTTGTATTTCTCTTAAATTTGTACTTTTACCGCTATGAAATTTTAATGCGGATTTTTGCTTTCCGCTAACACGTTCGACATTCAATAAAATATTTATTTAACATGTCTTGTACCAAAAGTGAAGCATAATAAAGATACACGTTGCAATAATATCGTCCATATCTCGATGAAAATACATTTTTTTTAATATTCACAAGACCTTGAGGATCTCTAAACGTTTAAATAAAAATAAATATCGATAATCGTTAAGAGATAAACATTTTCAAGACAACGGAAAGCCATACATAATTTAATATAGATGGACAATGCCTCCATCTATTATTGGATAGCCGTGAACTACGTTGTATATATTTCTGAAAGTAGTTAACTGTAACTGGACAGAAGTCGTCTATTACTAGACACTTTAGAAAGTTTCTAAAATGCTCTAGGATTGTAATGAAGTGACATCTTAATGTAGTGTTATTTATTAAAATGTTTGTGGGGCTGTAATTGATGCGAGTTCCAAGTGTGGAATTTTCCCTTACCGGAGAAAGGCTCCTCATAAATTTATACAAAAAATCACCTGAAATTTTTATCTGGAAACATCCTGTATGAAGAGCTAATGAAAAATAAATTAAAATACAGGTTGAATCGTTTGAAAAAATTATATATTTCATTGTGTGATGTCAATTTGAAGATATTCATTCGTTATTTTCTGTGTAACTTTTGCAAAATATTCTCATTAATTGTTGATCGAATCATAGTACAAAAATCGAAAAATCGAAATGTCAAGTCAAGTATTTTTTGTTCTAGTACAAAGTCTAAATCAATTTTAATAATAATGAATTCAAGTAGACCAGGAAAAAGGTTAATGAAATTTTTAAATTTATGTCGTAGAAATTTTTGGTACTTAAATAATGTAGCCCATAATTTTTTAATTTCCCGTCATTTATGCAATTTCTTACAAGTCAAAAATGAGGCGCCATTTGTTTTGTGGATTGTTATTTAATATAATAGTTGTCAGAAACCAAGTTGAGCGTTAAATTCAAATCATTAGGTGGTCAATCACATAAAATCATCGATAATGTGAAGTACTGATCTCAAATAGTGTTATGGATTATACCATAAGAAAATACGTGAAAAAATGAACATGGAAATATCATTGTTTTATATGAATTCGAGTGACAATAAATTTGAACAATATTTTCATCTTCTCAAACTGTGAAAATTCGCGCGGTAGAAAATATAATTAAACATTTGTTAAGGCGTATTGTGTCCTACATTTTTTATCACGCACAGTCAAGTTTGAGAGCCGCAGTCGATATAAAAATGCGCATATACGCGCTCAGGACATAATAAAAGATAAAAATAACATTGATAAAAGTTCCATGACCTACCCCTACTTTTACTACAGCTATCACAAAGAAATGCTGCAATCTAAATATTTATGAAAGTAATAAAAAAAATAATTTTTTCTTTTGTTATTTTTCATGCATATGCATTAAGATTAATCGCTGAATCGAGTTGCGACTTCGATAACGGGATTGAATCAGCCCACTGCATTATTCTAATATACAGGTGAAATTATTTACTTTAAACCTACATAATATACGCATCACTGAACCTTATACGTTCGATATAAATTTTATTATTTTGAAAAACCCGTTTCAAGTTATTTTAATTATTTAATACTTATCACAAAACAACATTTTTTCGTTCACATTTTGTCTAGCAAACGAAATTCTAGCAATTCGAAATTTAATAAGTCAAATAATTGTCCTTAAGAAATTATTAATTAATAATTATATATAAAACAGTACAGTAGGTCTTTAGGCACAAGAATTGAGGTCTCTCTTCTGCTTCTCTAACTGCTATAAGTCTTCCTTACATGCATTTAGCCGTTTTCTACGTGGACGCCCGCTTCTTCTTTTTGCGCCTTCTTCACTTGTTAAAGCTTTTTGCCTGACCATGTAACCTTCTAACCTCTTCATTCGATTATCTCCATTCATCTTGTTCCACTCGTATCCTTCCAAAAATTTTTCTCGACCCTCCTCTTTCCCATACATTCACCCTATTCTCTTGCTAATCCATGACCCAGCATTCACTACCATAACACCGTAGTTTGTATAACTGTCCCTTAAATTCTTAGCTTCCTTGGACCTTAATATGTTTCCTAGAGCCAATCTCTGGTCGAATTCCTTAATTTTGTCTCCTATGCTTGTCACGTTTTTTTGCAGATATTTTGTCCATCCAAATATTTATGTGGTAAGGATTGTAGAACTGAAATAGTCAGGTTAGGAAAGCAGATATTATATGGGAATATAGAGTAAATGTTTCTTAAACATTTGGTGTTTGCAAATTTTGGAAACTAACACTAGTACCCGCTTAAATTTATATATTTCATTTCAAAAACATTAAACATTCGGCTTACTTCAATCGACAGAGGAAGAGTTACAGTTACAGTTACAGACATAAGTCTTTGACAAGCTTATGAGCGTTTTAGTTGTTAGGCTGTTGCAAATCAAACACCAAAGTGTCTTTTTAATATATATTACGACCATTCGAATATTTACGTATCCATCATCGAAGAAATAATTGAGGATTGTGGTGTGTGGAATTTTGTTTCTTTTTTTGAAAAAATTTCAAATTCATCAGATTTAAAAATTGTTAGTTAAACATAACACGTGACATAAATTTTTAACACACTAGATTCACATACAAATAACCCGAACATGGAAAATCATTTAGACCAGAACTTTTCGTAAAGAAAGGCCAAAACGAACGGAAAGTCTTTTTGCGTGTATGGTGGATTTATAAAGATTTAGTATACTTCGAAATCTATTCCAGATGGTTGAGCTATCATTTACGAGGTATATAGTGGACAGCTTTGTGGTTTAATCGGAAAAATATTCTGATTTAGTAAAATTAAATCAAACTCGGCCGGTTTTGCTTGATTCCTTCGTTGCAATACTCGCCATTGATAGTTTTTCCTGATTCAAGGTAGTCAATGGAAATTATCCCATGCGCATCTTAAAAAAACGACGCTTGTAGATGGAACGGTCTTTGCCCTTGCCTTTAGGTCTTTTTATTCAGAATTCCTTTCATAAAAATTAATACAGTTTACTGTAATCGACAGTAGAATTAGAAGCTGAAATGATGGAAGTTAAAGAACTGACACTAAGAAAAATTTCGAGTATTTGTATTTGTATGATTGGGTTGTTGGATCCAAAAAGTTGAGGTGTTGTCCCCACTATGACGCTAAATCGCTGCCAAGCTAAGGGCACGTTAAGAAAAGACAGAATGGATTTATACACAAATAAGATTCGACAACCTAACGAATCATTTACTAACTCAAAATTTTTATGGAGAACAATTTGTGTATATAAAGAAATGTCCATTGATATGTGTTAAAGGATGGCGCGACATTTTCAAGTTATATTTACTACAATATATTGTATTGTTGAAATTATCAAAAATGATATTAAATTTTTAACTCAGCATACCTTAATTCATCTACAATTGCATACTCATACCATTTCCTTTGTCTAAAGAAGCCTGATTCCAAAAGTTTTTTTTCCATCTTTTCTCCCATATAATATGAGACACTCCTTATCTCTACCCTTTATGTATTGTATGTGTATTTTCCAAAATATGTTGTTTTTGAAGGACTATTCGTTTACTGGTCATTGTGCCTTAAATTTGAAATAATTTTATTTGCCTATCAGAAATGATAGTAGTCCAAATATGGCACTTATTTAATTTGATTAATCATAGTTAATAAGTGTCAAATGTATTGATTTTGGGAGTTCTAAATTTCCATAAATTCCGAAAACTTAAGGACGTCTATATTGTATTTAAAAAAGATATCAATATTCAAATATTATATATAATGAGCTATTTTTACATGGTCTATTCATGTTAACTAACCTATTCAAGGAAAGTATTTTACAAAATGATTCTTTATTATTATTATAATTTTTTTCTTCAATTCATTCTTCGAAAAACGGAAGTTATATGAAAAGGAAAATATCTGATATATTGTCAAACTTGACTTTCCATTAACTTATTTTAAAATCTTATCAGTTATGGTAAAATATCGTTCTATTCAGTTCTATGTAATAATATTTCATTGAAATAACTATGAATCAAATGTACAGGGAACGTTACAATATTCTTGAACTATAAAAAAAATTGTTTAGCAGAAAAGAACTAATAACAACTAAAAATGGAAATTGGATGTTCGGAGTAACAACAAAACTAATAATAATGATTGGAAAACGAAAAAGAATGTGCCTCTTGGAGAAATTAAGCAAAAAGTCATTACAATTAAGATTATGGATTAGGAAGCCATGTATTCATTCATATTCAGATGCTTTTCTTCCAATTATGAAGGCAAATTTTGTCTTATCTCCAATTCAAGACAAGACTTAATACTTTCGACTTGAATAAAGCAAAAGCTAAAAATATCTCGTGAATATCTACTCTTGGAAAATTTTGCCAGTAGAATATCATTGGAAAACTATTCATTTGACAAAATTTAGGAGGTGATTGCTCGTATAAAATCAACACGGTTCTTTCCTATAACAAAATTTCCTCGGCCCAACTCTTTCCGAGATGCCACCCTTAACCCGGCATTAGACAGGTCAAAAATAGTTGTGGAGGGTAGCAAACTCCACAATGATTTGGTCAGCGATGCCTTCCTGATATCAATTTTTGAAAAATTTTAGTGCTTTTCTGGGCCCTTTTAGTAGGTAATATTGAAATCTTTGTATAAAAATATTGAGATGCTTTTTTTATTTATTTGCTGAAAATTTTCCAATAAAGATACTAAACAAATTAAAACAAAGTGTTATGAATAAAACTACAGGCTTTCAAACAAAAAAAATCGAATAAAATAAAATAAACAAAAATTATTGTGTATTCAATTAGTACAATTTTTGCAATAGATGACTGCAAACATATCTAGTTTTTCTGTCACATGAACGTAGGCATTCAGAGCATCTTCCCTGTTGATTAGGCTTTGTCTTTTTGGTAGGTGGCTCGGGATTTTCACCCAAAATTTTTCTGATATTGCCGCGTAAATCGAGAGCAAGCCTGGGGTTAGACAGTTTTTGTCTTTGGTGGTCTTTGATTAATTCCATACCTAATGTTTTCGGACCTGGTTCTTACGTTTCTTACGTTATATTCCTTACACTATGTCATTCCATTTTTGTCCATAAAAATTATGGATTTCAACCGAGTCGGCGACCTCCTGAATTTCTGGGTTTTTCTCTTCGGCATCCTGTTCTAAGTCAGGGTAATCACTATACACGCTGACATTGTCTATTTCGTTGTCTTCTTCGGAATCATCCTCATCAATAAAGTTTTCGTCATTTTCTGCATCTTGCCATAGTCTTTGGAGACATCTCTGCTCTTCTTCTTAATATCCCATTAATACACGAGCTAATACAAGCAAAACAAAATAAATCTACTCAAAAAAAGTTCCAAGTTTAGACAAGTGGGGTGTGAGACACCCCAAGCAACTTTGAAACGATCCTATTCGCACTGTTTCTATGCTGGAACTATGCTTTCAACAACCACGTGTAGAGGAATACCTAGTTTGAAGGTACTGAGGCGCTAGCGTCGTTTGGCGGTCAATTTGAATATTTTTTCTGCATTCTTCAAGCGCTGGAGTTTGTCATACCCCACCTTTCTAATGCCGGGTTAAAAGATGGTGACTAAAATTAAATTTTTTATTTTTTTTTTCTAAAATTTCAGTCGATATAAATGTAGCCTTATATATCTAGTAGTAGACTGAACGAAAAATAGTTAATTTCGTTTGTACGTTTTCCAATAACGAAATTCGATTTCTAACGATCTAATATTAAATATCGATAATAAATTATGAAAAATTTAATTGCAATTTAAGAAAACTGGAAGGATTATTAAGGAAGTTGATGCATCTACCTCTGTAAACACAGGTAACGCTTCATATTTTGCTCCTTCCAGGCAATTATAGAACCTACACGGTAGTACCGTTCGGCCGAGACTCGCCACCAATAGAAATGAGTTATGTTAGTACTTAGTTCTTTTTCTTCTTTTTCTATTAAAATTGCCAAGCCGTATCAAGATTGACCTGCCGTTGTTAAATATGGCGATTATATAAAGTTTATAGAAACCCGCCCGTCTCTTTTACCGCTTACTCCTCCCCTGTAGACGAGAGAGTAATGACCATTAAAAAATTTTAATTTGCGCGCTCTTTATAGAGTACTTTTGATTTTATATCTTTCTTGTGTCCTAAAAATGTATTGATATCACGGAGATAATTAAATAATTGTGTACCGCTGGGTGTGGTCGTTTTATATGTCTTTATAGATTGTATACGTTAATCTCATCCTAAATCTGAATAGAACTTATTCGTTTATTTCTTCTCGAGATCTCGTACGGGTTAGCGTACTCTCTATTCGTACACTTTCAATGGGCGTAACTCGTAAAATCACTCCAAGTTATACAAAGGAAAAGTATAAACATCTTAGTTGTTATCAAAACAATTGAATATCATCAACAACAACAATTATTATTACAAACATTTGAAAATGTATTCAATATGTAACGTAAAATGATATTAGGAATAAAAGGAAGCATATGATAAGCTAAAACCTCGAATATACCGTTTTTAATTGGAAACTCATAAAACCTGTTACCCGTGTCTTAAAATATGTTAAGGTCAAAGATATTTTTGCGAATACTCGTTTCCTCTGACTCCAATAATATTCACGTTTATCATAAAATTATCTCCAATTCTTGAAGAATTTCAGGTACTTTATCGATATCTTTCTCATTGCGCGAATATTGAAGAAGTGCACACCCGACTCACCTGAGTAATTTCAAGAAAATCTCTCCAACACGTATCTAGATGGTATAGGTATTCGTCCCAGGAGATCTTTATAGCTCACAGCCAAGGTGTCCTCAAGGGTTCAAAAATCTGAGGAATGTCACTTAGCACAAGGCGTTCAGTAATTGATTTGAAGAAAGGGTAACTTGAGATAATTGAGCCAAAGAGATCACCTGGTGAAGAAGGACGGGACAGCCTCTTTCATAGAAACACACATTTTCATAGGTTTCTCAAAGAGCCATCCAGATAGGTTTATGAGAAAGTGGAGAAACAAAGGTAGAATAGAAACAAGGAGTAAGACCCCAGGTCTGCAACGATAATATGAAAAATACGCTTTCTTTGTGATTGCCAGGCTATCACTTGACAAAGTCGTTGCTTCCTGACTGGTGAACAGACAGGGCTACATGATAGATCAATAGATCCAAGTGTTGGTAAATCTACAGCGGCATTCACACCCTGGCTCATTCAATCTAATGTAAATATTTTCTACAATAATGAGGTTCTACTTTAAGTGATCTGTATATAATTAGCACAAGTTTTTGTTGTTTTATCCATAGTTTTGATTTCTTTTTGTTTTCTCAAAAGTTTCTTCTGCAACTTTTTGACGTTTGCCGAACTTTTAGGTGAAGTGACTCCTTCAGCTCTGGTAGCATTTCTTTTAGTTTGATAACGTGGTAAAAAAGTTCGGTTTGCTCTTTACCAACTTATCAAAAATTGTACGGGAAATAAACAAGGTGTTTGAACTGAAAAATTAAGTTTCAGACATTTTAAAGAAGTGATAAATATCATTTTCATTCAATTTCTTATTTCTGTAGCTTTTAAAACAAAATTCAATGTTGAGAACTATTTCTTATCAACAAATAACGAGGGAAATAGGTTGAAATGAAAATTTTTTATCGAAACTATTTTGCTACAAAAAATACATAAATTATTTCACTAAAGAAATACTGAAAGCTGATTGTTGAAAGTTATTATTGGAGAAAAAGTAAATTTGGGCATCAATTTCGGAAAATATAATATTAAAATACATCTTTCTATTGTCATTAAAATCGATTTACTACATGTACAGTTTCAGCATGGATACAAAAATTCTATTTGAACAAATAGTGATAGTGACCCCTGCTGTTTATTTCAGCATTAATATGCGTATTTTCTACTTAAAAAAAATGAATGAGTTGAATGAACTTGATGAATGAAAATGAACTTGAGTTTGTTGCACGACGTATTTTTCCCTACTGGTAGCACAATTAACTAATTTTATAATTAACAGGACAAATTTTATTCTTATCATGAATACCTCTGGTTGATTGTCCTATATTAGGTATTAGGAAATAAGGTATGGAATCATATTAAACATTTTATTTACCTTCAAGCTGTACTTCCTGATCTTCATAGATCGAATTAGTAATGTTTTCTTATTATTTCTCAGGGAGGTCTCAAAATATGGAAAATTTTAAACCACTTCAAAATCAACATAACAGAATACAGCACGCAACAGTTAATAGTTAATTAATTATACTTCAAAATAGTTCAAATATTTTTTAATAAGGACTATGAACAATAGTCAATTAAAACTAAAATCTCATTAAAACTAAATGTTTTAAATATTTCATGTACCAAAATGTTTGTAATTTAAAAATTAGATTTTCTCATTTTTCAAAATTTACTTATTTCTTTGGAAAAATGAGACATTGGGCCAGTTCAAGAACATGATTACTTTCAATTTCCGATTTTGTCCATTTTGTGATGGGACAAAATAGGGAATTGAAAGTGTGACTATAAAAGTCTCTCGGCGGTACTTCAAAGGTACTTCTTGAAATTCGTTATATATATATTGAGATTCCTAAAACGCCTGACATGAGCTTTGATTTCCATTGATTCCGCATCAGCGTACAGTTAGAGCAAACTGTTTACCCGCAGTTCTTTATTGAATCAATAATCGCTGCAATAGAATATTGCTTTATTAAATACTTCGCAGCGGACCCATGAATTTTTAGGTGAAAGTAATGTAACATTCACCTTCTTGACCTGATTTGACTATGTGTGATTTCTAGTTCGTTTTACGGATGAGATAGATGAAGCAATTGTTAATTTTTTGGTGACTGGCTTCAAGTTTTCAAGCTGTAGAGTTTTAGCTTACAAAAGGGCATTGATTCAGGTGAATATAATTAAGTAATTAATGAATTTTTTCCCTTATTTTTTACAAATATCAAATGACCTTTCTAGTTTCTGTAACTATAGAATTTTCTAGCAGTGATCAGTGAGTGAACCTCGTATATTTTCAATTTAAACAAACGATAAAAATGTTTCCTTACAAAATAAACCAACAGTAATAAACAATTTATTAACGTTCGCCAACGTAAAAACCGTCAGGTCTGAAACAATATCTCTCTGTTATAATGAACATAGCCTGCATTCTTTTTATTTTTTCTTTCTATACCAGATTAAAGGCTATTTTTAAAACCGAGAGCAACATTTTCAAAGTTGAGTTAGGTTATGGTTTTACAGTCGACCGATTACTTTCTTACTCGTTGTGAATATAATCATCTTCGAGTATAGAACTGGTTTACCACAGGTTAATATACTTTGAAAAAGCAAGTCGTTTAAAATAAATAAAAATAACAAAAAAGTCTTAGTTGTTTTGCTTGCCATGTAGAGGGCGTTCTATTCTATAAGATGTGTGAGAGCTGACTTGATATATTGCAGAGGAATTGATATTTTTTTCTTCTTCTCTTTGGGATTGTCGCCGTAGAAGATTTGAATTTCGTTCTCTGGCGAGTAGGTGGGCATTTACTGGAATAAATTATTATCACGCGACAAAAGAGATATTAAACTTCTATAATTTTAAAAAATTATCATCCATAATGGCAGGATTATTTTAATATATGAAAGTTTACTTAATGAACATTGTGAATTTTTACAAAATCAACGTGATTTAATTCATATAAATTCATATAAAAATCTCTTCTACAATAAGCAATGATCAATCTGGATTTTTTCCAAATAAAACCAAAGCAGTAAGATTTTTATACCACAACTGTCCCAAATGGAAACAGTTATGACTCAACCATCAAAACTAAAGTTCAAGGTCGTACAAACTTCAGAATTTTATATCTTTAGTAAGCTTCACAAAAGAGGAAGTGACAAAAATAAATGAATATAGTGTGGGACATCTGGTGCAAATGGATGCTGTAAAGGGCAACAAATAAGGTATATAGAGAAATGGTAGAAGGAAAAAGAGGGGCATCCACACAAGAACAAGTTTAAGATTAGGTGAAACAAGACTTTTATAGAAAGAAACCTACAAAATGGAAGAACAAGGCCAGTGATCGGTCGAAGTGCATCTATGTGATAAAGAAAATCCTGTTCTTTATTAATTGTGAAGCCAAGGAGATATTATGTCAAATAAGTACATCTTAAGTTATGTTTCAACACACTTTGATGTTGCCGTTATCATCTGCGGTTGGACGTGACGATAAGGATACTACGACGTAGTCCGTCACTTCCGTTCCAGAACCAGCCTAGAGCATTTAGTTGAATCAGGATTTATTAGTTGAGTCTATGACTTCTTCTTGCATATTATAGAGAAAAAAATTAGTTGATCGTTTTTTGATGCATATTTGGAAATTTCATTTGATATTTAAATTATAATCATAATGAATATTCACTCTAATTTGTGTTAATGAAATCAATATTATATTAAATACCACCTTGATAAATATTGAACATAAACATCAGTGCTGCTATTTGAATGAATTGAAATTAATGTTCAAAAAGGCTTTCTTGACGTATTTTTGTTTATCAAACGTATTTTTCTTTATATAACGGTTATTTGTATAGTTTTCAGGGAACCGAATGAGTGATTTTCAATTATTGATGAATTTTTAATGTATAAAACGATCAATAAGGACTAGTATAAAAGGTTTTAAGTAATTTGTTTTTAGTCACAACTCAATAACCGTTGAGTTTATCAACTGAAGTAAGTTTTGTTAACACCGATGACAGCAAGTGTAAACGATAATTTTATTTCTATTTTCTGTAATATATTATTTCTTAAAACAAATCGAAATACGCTTGAATCAAACTTTTGATTTATCAGGTACTACCTAAATATGTTAAAATTAATATTATTTTGATTTTAAACACGAAATTTTAATTTATTTTTTTGAAAGTACCGCTCTTGGCGAACAACAATCGTAAAAAACTTTTTAAAAAATTTTTTTAGGAATATTCTTTGCTCATAAATCATTTGTATTTGTTTCCAAGAGCTTTCAAAAATGTTTATATCAAAAATCCGATTGAAACAAATTTAAAAATAAAGGAATATAATAAAAAATCGGTAAAAAAAGTTTAAAAGAGCTTCACTGGTAGCTTCACTTAACCTAACCATACCAGTGCTCCTTGAAGGATAAAAGGGGAAACTGTACGGGGACGGTTGGTCGAAAACTTTTCTTTTGGTTGCATTCTACGCAGAATTTATTTTTGTTTATCTTATATAATAACCACTTTATTGGAAAATGGGTTGGTTTAGATGATATTACCGAAAACCTGAAGTTGGGACGACAATTTTTCAAAAACTGTTCCAACTTTGATGTGCAGTAGTAGTAGTAGAGTGGTCAGAAGAATGTGCAACTAGTCTCAATCAATGCAGAATTTAATGTTCTAAAATTTCTATACCAACCATATTTTCGATAGAAACCTAAAATATTAGGTTAGAAATAAAACTTGTTGTAGCAATTATTTCCGATTAGTTTAATTTTTATGAAACGCTACAATATTAAGAGAGACCGAAGATGATGACATCATTTTTATAACACAATGAAAGCGCATCCAGTGTTTTAAACGAAATTTTCCCAAGATATGCCGCACGAAATAAAAATTACCTTGACAAAATTAATCGCGAAAATAAATTAAACGCAACGTTCTTGAAAAATCCAGACTTAAAAATAAACGTATTCAATTATAGCAATGGCAACAAACCCACAATGACCTTGCACATAAAATGTGTATACATACAACGAAATCAATTTATATATTATATATGTGCATCGGAATAAAATGCGTCAAGGAAATATGAATCAAAATAAATACTTGGTTCGTCAACTTTTTTATGACCTGCTTTATACATATTTATTTTCTTTGCACCGTTGGCGTCTAGATTAAATATCCGTAATGATGAATTTTTAACTATAAAACAACAAATTATCATTCTAAGATATGGCAGTTTGTCAGAGACTCTTTATACACAAACCTTGATCTTCTTTGGCGTCGATTAACCCCGACAAATCCATTGTTTTGTTCGCTCTTTGGCCTCTAATCCAAAAGTCGATCAAACTACGGTAGAACAACGTCAAACACCCTATGCAAACGCGTTCCTCGTAACCAAATTACCATTGAAAAGTAAAACCACCGAGTCATAAGAAGATCTACAATAAAAGATACCAGTAATAGCAAACGCAAGTGAAAATTCCACAATACGTAAGATGAAATGAATAGGAATGAAACATCTAAGAAGAATAGCGGAAAAATATAAAACAAATTAGAAAATAATAACTAATAATAGAAAAATGGAGGAAAACGATCTGTCTGATGAGCAAACTTTGGTCTTTATTGGTGCTAATTCATCCCGACTTACCCATTGTTTTGTTTCCTCTTTAGTCTCTGATGCAATAATCGAAGAAATTGTGTTAAAATCCTGTTAAACTATTATAAAAACGCTTTCTTCCGCTAATTTCTTCCGTTTAGATCATGCAATGACGATGTCCATGATACAGTCCATATCTTTGGAGTTCTGTCCAAGTTAAAATCACTGAGCCAAGCGAAAATTTACAAATTATACCAATTATAACATACACAATTAAAAAGACATTTGATATAAAACACATAAAAAGAATAGCGGAAGCATCAATAGCATATATATATAGGAATGCGGAGATGAAACAGATTACTAGGACCAATAATAAGAAAAATAAAGAAAAAAGATAAAATATTAAAATGAAAACAGAAAAAAATTCGAGGAAAATCATGAAAACAGGAAGTGGAAACAAAAGAATGGTAGAAGAAGAAGAAGAAGAAAATGGATAGACCAGAAGATATGTAGGAATAAACTTCTGGAAGAAATAAAGTATAAGAATAAGCAGGAAAAAGTGGAAACATTGTCCACAAGAGGACAGAGGAATGTAGCACCTAAGTAGAGAGGAGGAAAAAATTATTTATGAAGAGGAGAGAAGTTCAAGCATATCTTCTTAATTTATGGAAAAGTGTTGTCAGCTACTCCGTAGAGGGCATACAACGATTTAGATAGTACAATTAGAATAATTATTCACTCATTTGAAAATTCTAGCATTAATATACATGTTGAGTTACGAATATGTTCGAAAACATTTGTACAATAAGAATTAATAATTCACTAGTAATAATTTGTAAATTCAAGGAAAATATATTGGTGTTTAGCATGATGTTTATGAAGAATATCGGACTCAATTCAATTCATCATGAAACCAAAATGATATACATAAATAAAAATATACAACCAAAGAGAATAAAAATAATTGTTGCTTTGTCCAAATAGAGAAAAACCTCAAATAAATCTCTGCTGAACAAATGAAAAAAGTGGCGAAAATGAAGACATAAATATCCCACCATACCGAAGAAATTAAGAATGTACTAATTGAATAGCTTTAATTCTTTGTATAGAATAGAAATCGTCATATTAAGGAACTGGACACCGCATAAATCGGACGTTACGTGAGACCATGTCTCTGTCTGACAACTCACAAGGCCATAAATAGAAAGAGAGGGACATATACAGACATATGTTTCTTCGTGTATAAGAGTAGTGTTAGTTA
Organism: Diorhabda carinulata; assembly: GCF_026250575.1. Lineage (NCBI taxonomy): Eukaryota > Metazoa > Arthropoda > Insecta > Coleoptera > Chrysomelidae > Diorhabda > Diorhabda carinulata. The sequence continues at coordinate 5,111,468 of NC_079463.1, forward strand.
TTGCCTATATAAATTGCTAGATACCGCAAAAAAAAGAAGTCGCGGTATTTTAATGGGATTTTATGAGAACGCAATGGGAAAAAAACGTAATTAGATAAAAATTACGTACCGAACTTGTTGGAACGAGTCTTTACGGTTTCTCGTTAATTCCATATTATGAGTCATTAAAAAAATAACAATAAATTTGACAGAATCCCAATAGGTTCCTCCGCCAAATATTGAATAGGTTGATCTGTTTTAAAATGTTTGATCATTCACCAATATTTCAAGTGTACGAGGTCTGACAATTTAGTAGACGGATGCTATGAAATTATTAATACATATAATCATTTAGTGTAAACCTGATATTCCGACGATATTTCCTCGAATTGTACAATTCTGGAATTCTTTGTCTTGTACGTCTTATAGCACTCTCCTGGCAGTTGGTATGCTCCCAATTAAATAAAAATACATAGTCGTAATAAGTCACAGGGTGATAGATCCGGTGAACGGGGTGGTTGTGGTATCACTGCAAGCTTAAAACTGCGTCGCAGGGTGCTTTGACGTGATGCAGCATCCAATTTTTCGCGATGTCTTCACGCATTATGTTGACGCTTTTCTTAAATCTATCAACTTCAGGTGAAACGAACTTATGGACCACTTGGTGGTTGACAAAGAAGCAGATGTGCATCGTTTTCACTTTCAACTTACTTATGCCACTAAACCTTAAGAAAGAACCAATATTGAAATAATTTTATCCATAATGTATTTCACGAAAATACGAATACGAATACATATTAAAAAGAGTACACTCTGGTGTTTGATTGCCACAGTCCCACAAATTTAAATTCATAAACTAGCTGGAAAGGACTATTATAAAAAATTCTACTTCATGGAATGGTAATTGTTTTTCATATTAACGTAGAAAGTCAATTTTTTCATAGACAAAACTCTTAAAAACTTGAAAGAGGAATAAACATTGAAACCATTTAATTATACTTTGGAAAACAAGTGATGATCAGATCACTAAAGGAAAAGCACCAAAAATATCTCGACTCTCTATAATTTGGAACGAAATTTCTATAATTTCTGAAAGAAAGCACGGTACAAAGAAAAGAAATCTTAATCGTTGTTTTACAAATGGAATTTGTTTTGTGAAAAATATGAAACAAAAAAAGAAACTTTTCCTTATATCTAAACCAAGCATTACTCCTGAGCAATAAGGACTAGATTCATTAGCGTGATTTGAGCCGATTTAAAAGACAGAAGATTTGTTCTAACAAATTTAATGCCATCTGGTAGTGTACATCTCAACTACAAATTCAAAAACTAGTAATTATTAGATAATTTCTATCGATTTTTTATAACAGCAGATCTACGGCTCTAAATAGAAAACTAACTGCGCAAACCGTTTAGAGAATATGCAGTCGTGTTTCTAATAAAATAACAAATTCTTTTCAATATTAGAACAGAAATATTTTCTGCTTTAATTGGGAAATAATCTTTATTAACAAAAATGTTGTAAACTTTTCACATTGTTGTAAATTAATAAAGTTTCAATTGTTATTTCGAATTACAGAAGTTTTAAGTTGAAAATTACATTAAACAATTAGAAGTTCATTGGAATTGCCGACATGGAAATGCAATAAGCAGTGAATTCGCACTTTTTCAAATTGAAATAAAGTAATATCAAAGAAACTATTGTAAATAACAGGAAATCATTAGGATACATGTGGATAGGGTATTCTCAACCTTCCAAATAAAAGATTATTATATTTTGTATTCACCAGTAAACAAAAAAATATTTTCGTATTTACGTTTTTATTCGACCCAATATTTGCTTCAACTGAAAGCTGATTAAGCGAATTTGAAATAGTTTCTGCTATTTATATTTATTTGTTTGTGAACAAACTATTTATATTATAAATTATTTCCAATAAAGAACGTGTATAATTATCAAAATTCATCAAAATATTACTTGACTCTATATATATATATATATTATACATTTGTAACTGCCGTTTTTGGGAGCTTCAAGAAAAACGTCATTTAATAGGTCCACATATACTGTTTTTCACATCGTTTATTCATAGAGAAGCCGCTTTCTATTTAAGACGTTGAGCCCCAACCAAATTTGATAAACTTTTGTTTGGGCCCAAAAAATTGAGTTTTTTGTGTGCGGTTCATAGGCCCCCTCTGGGCTCCAAGTAAATTTTACCGCTAGACTTTCAAACAATAAGAATTGGGAGACGATCAAGAGTGTCATCAAGTTGATGTGTGCATTTGTGACAGCAATGATAAATGCCCTTATTCTTCATAAAAGAATAACAAAAAAGAAAAAAAAGCAATTACTGATTTTTCAAGTGTAGGAAAGAAGTTGCTGAAGAAAGAAACTATGGATGTTGGTGATCCAGAGACGCCAAAACCAAAAAAAAATTTGTTTAGTGAAGAAAGAAGGTCTGAGTCAAAAAGTGGGAAGAGATGTTGTACAATGAAAAAAATTTTAATATGTTTTTCGACAAGTTTTTATACCCTTAAAAACAGAATGAACAAAAATAGGTAAAAAACAGAATGAACAAAAATAGGTATAGGTAAAGTGAAGGTAGGACAAGTTAAAAGATTTAATGAAATATTATTTGAATTATGTCGAAGAAAACAAAAAAAATATAAAGTCTAAAACAAAATCAGATGAAGCAAGTGTAGGGTAATTTTTCAAAGAACAAGACGGTCCAACCAAACTGTAAAATACATTTAAAGGTCCCATGAGCCGTAGAGGAGGTTTGGAATAAAATATGTCGTGCGGTCTATAGGATCACTCTGGGTTGTGGGGAAAGCTTATTGCGGGCCAATGGACCAGGGCTGAAGGTATTAAGAGACCGATAAAAAGAAGTTTTATATCGCCTATACAACTATTCTTGTTTCAAAAGTTTCGATGGTAATACTTTGATGGGGATAGACGAATTACATTTTCCATTTTCTTTCTCAATTAATCGATCGATTCATACGGCAATAAAATGAGCATTGGCACTCATATTGATTATAGAACGAAAGTCTTTTACAAAGAAGTGAGTCTCCTCACCGAACTGTTGAAAAAATTACTGAAAATAACATATTAATGAGCTCGAATTAGTTGAATGATCCAATGAATTAACATTTGTTACTTGGATCTCGTATTATCTTCAAAATACTATTTTTTTATTCAAAATCAGTCCATTTTTAAGAAATGTCATTGATGCCGATGAAAGTATTAAAATTTTAATTTATTTTTTTGGAAGAATCAAATGAATAGTTGATTTGCTCACATTCAATGGGAGTTCGTTTTTTTTGGATTATCTTAGAAAGGTTTCACAATAAAGAAGAAGAAGAATTATCTTCAATACCCTTTCATGATCAATAATATTTATTCTATAGATGATGAACCTGATCGAGAAAATTCTAGAATAGTTATTGTATGCTAAGGATTGAAAGTGCTACTTTGTTTGACGAGTCTGAAAATTGCGAGACGAGCGAAGCGAGGCGAGCAACAGACGAGTCCAACAAAGTAGTTTTTCAGCCGCGGCGTACACAACAATTTTTATACGACGCATAAGATCTAAAACTTTTTCAATTACATTGAGAAGAAGAAAATAAATAAAAGAGAATTATAAATATTCTATTTATAATTTTTTCTGGTGACACCACTTCATAAAGAGCTCGTACCTTGCAGCGAATTGAAAACGGCCGCATTGCTTTCTTCAGGTGGCATCGATTCGAATAACTCTTCATCGCTGATGTTTGCTTTTTCATCATCATTCATTGTTATTCATTAATGTAGACAATACTTCGGATAAAACAAATAATTTCAGAAAAGTAAAAATTTAAGGTTATACAAAATCATCGAAATGAAACTGTCAACTGTCAACATTGAAGTGGCTAGAATCACATTTTGAGGATGTTACAACAGAACGTCCCGAAAGTGTTTTGCAGTACGGAACTGTCACTTTCACTACATGGAACACTCGAAACGCAATTTTAGGTATATAAATGAAACAGAACGAACAAGTTTCAGATGGCGTCGTCTAAAATAGTTATTTACGTTATAAGTTCGGGGAAGTGATTTAGAAGAGTACGAGATAGATGTTTATGGACGAGGCGACGAAGGAGCCGTGTGTAGTATATCTAATCGAGTACCGTAATAATAACTAGACGGACGTATATCGTAATATGTTAGTTTTCATACTGTTTTCAGTTTTAAATAAAAACCAAAATTATATTAAAATATGTCATATTTGACAATTTTACTAAAAAATAACTCTTTTGATTATTCAATTATTATTTAAAAAAATAAAAATTAACAGAAGTCACTAAGGTAACAAAGGCAGACATATTGAATTTTTGGAAATATTGGGAAAATTTAAAAGTACTGTAAAATACAAGGATAAAGTAAAGTCGACTTTACAGTACAGTATTAAAAAAATATACATAATTCACCGAACATGCACCTTATAGAGTTTTTAAACCGAAAAATGATAAGTGAAAAGTTGTAAAATAGGATTCTTTACTAGTTAGCTTTACATAATTATTCTTTCGTAAATATTTTGACTATCTCACTAGAACGGTCAAATAAAAGCAATAAATAATGGTATAAACGTGTTTCTAACTGTATTAGGCATCATTCGGCTTTCAAAAATTGTTATGTAAAAGGTTATTTTTCGTTAATAAAACTAGTTCCTACTTGGGTTGTAACATATATTTTGACGTTTTCTGATATTAAAATCATTATATCATCATCATTTCTCGAGCATTAACCCGCCAAATTTATCTATCTTATCAGTACCCGACAATTTAACAGATATTTTCACAGCGATATAATCACTTCATATATTCACAAATTATTGATAAAATTATTCCAATCATGTGGAAATGAGTTCAAAGTAATCATGGAATTTTATAGAACATTATTATTACATATAAATTTCACTAAAAAGACATACAACATGTGGTGGATTTATTAGCATGTTGAGTGAGTTGTAGCTTAGGGTGGTAGATTTTAAATGACGCAAAAGCGTGAAAAAATGAATCGCTATGGTACTTTTTTTCACGCTCTTGGAAAGTTGGAAAGTAGAGAAAGTAAATTCAGAAGTACATTTCAAAAGACAGAAAAAACTCGAAAATATTGGTGTGGTTGGTGTTATATGTTCGTTCTTCAACATACATTTCAGAGTTTTGTAAATGGTCGGGAAATCAACAACTATTCTGCGCGGTATTAAATAACTTTCACCAACAATGTGACATTTCTGTGAATATTGAATAGAGTTTTCATATTTATAGTTGAATAAGCTGCTGAAGAATTTGATAAAAAAAATTATCTAAGTATTGCCTTATAAAAAATTACGTCACTCGGTATCTTGGCGTATTAAAATGCATTTAACAGAATTAGATTTTGCACTTGTTATCTATTCATTTAAATTGACCTAATTACTATCGAACAAATAATTATCGATATGTCTTAGAATTATATAAAATATCATTATTTATTTGGTCTACACGCCTCTCGCTAGAGTAATTTCAACTAAATGACAATTAGTATAAGATCGAATTTTGCGTAAATATGAATTAAGTTAAACAAGAAATTTATTTATGGATAGAGACTCGACAAATCTATATTAATATGTTATAAATATGAAAATCATTTCGATTGTTGTTTAGTAGTTTGACAACGTTAGATACGTATTTTTGCGAAAGTGCCAGTGCGTGTGTGCGAAAAAGTGAATGTAAAATAATAACGTCGTTTTTCTGCTAGTGAGAAGTGTGTCGGTTTAAAACGTACAGATTTATTTTCTCAATTGTCTTATAGAAATGCTGCAGAGGTGTTCCTTTTATATTTCTAAATTACCTCACGTACCAAATGTTGCACCATTCTTACTATTACAGCTTCAATTATATTCAAAATTTTTCTTGATATGTGATGATAAGTGGAATAATAGGGATGGAATATTTTTTAGTAAAAATATTAAAAGTAACCTCTATATAAAATATTTTTTAATTACCTTGTATATCATACTTTTATTAGTATAGAATAGGTTCACACTATTCAAGTCCAACATTCCAGTCCAGCTCTGGAATTACTACAATAGTATGAATCTGCACTGGAATGTACCATTCCAGTGATCAATTCAGTCCATTGGATTGAAATAACAGTATAATTTTGTGGAATTCTATAGGTCATTTCTGATAATGGAGTTTAATAAAATAACCAAACTCATCAGTTTGTTTCTGTGTACAGACAACATTAGTGTTTGTGGGATATCACTTTCTTGGAAACATCTTCATAATTTCATAGATTTTGAATGACTGGAGTGATGAATTTTTTGAATATTTTCAATATTAAGTACTTTTAATTAGATATATCTTTTAGAAACTCTATTAGAACTTATTCAAGATTTTGATTTTTTTGGAATATACATTTTCGATTAAAAAATGCGCGTACTTTTGATGTTTAAAAACAGTTTTTAATCATTCTGGTACGCATCAGCATCAAGTGCTCGTACCCTAATGTTGATGGTTTTAATTTTTCTTGATAGCTTTTTAAAACAAACTAACAAAGTATTTTCAGGAAAATATCTAACCTTAGCATGCATTGTCCCGTTCTTATAGAAAGCGATTTGATACTTTTATTATTATTATCATTAGTATTTTTAAATCGAAATCTTATACCATCATAATCAATTTTTAACAAATCTGGAAAACAATAAAACTGTCCCTTGTTCGAAAATTGTAAGCAATATCAATTTTGCAGTGTTTATATCGTGTTTTCATGGAAAAGTCGGCAAATATTTTCATGAAAAACGTGCTGTATCAATCTTATTTACGTAAGATATAAATACATAGTGCGATGGGAGAGAATTTCATCAGTAAAAATAAGTTTGAAAACGGTATTTTTTCCAAATAAAAACGGTGCTTAAGCAACACACAGTATTTTTTTACATTGTTGTGTGAGAAAAATAAGAAGATTGTACACTTTTCTAAATTCTAATAAATGAAGTATTGGAGACCATTAGCTCAATTCAACAACTCGAACTTGTGTTATATTATGAGAATTTTGGAAATATTATTGGGCAAAATAGTCTTTAGACATAAGTTAAAGCAAAATATATATATATAGGTGCTTCACGCAGGCGTTTTCCAGTCATGAATTCCTCTCTCTCTTAGGTCTCCCATCACATTTGCGTACCATCTTTCCTTTTTTTTCTTTTTCCTCCTTGTTCTATGTCCATTATTTTTTTTGTTGCTTTAAAACTGGCATGTATGTGACTCAGCCACTTTATTCTTTTGGATCTTATTGTTTCGCTTAGTTTTGCTTCTTCAATTAGATTCCTTATTTCATTATTTGTTTTTTTCTTTCTCTGATTTGTGAAAAATCCACGTTTCGCCTCTATAGTTCACCGTTAATCTTATTATTGTTTGTGTACATTATTTCGTGTGAATTTTAAAAATATTATTGGGAAAAGCACTCTGTAGACATGAAATAAAAAAATAGTTTTTTCAAGAGCATATAGATTATTCATTCATATTAGGGATATCAATTTTCAATCAACGTTTCCTTATAACTTTCTTATCACAAACTTGTTCTTGATGATGTATAATCCAAATGAAAATTGTAATCAATATAATAATATAACGATTGTGAATTATAAAAAATTGACAACGTAGCAACATGAGTGATAAGACGTGATTATATTTCCACCTACTTAAAACTGGAAATTTTGAATTTATTAGTGAAAGTTACAATAGAGAAAATACATTATTATATAAAATAATTATTGAAGTTTCCATGTGTGGTTTATAAACTGTGAATCAAAACTGAAAAATATACGAGAAGATCAGGTAACTAGAACATAAACAATTAACTAAGTTATCAGTTCGATGAATTTGAATATGATAACGTTATAAACTGCGAATCAATCATTTCTTGTGTTGCCAGATCATATGAAAAATCTTGAATTAAGAGAAATGATAAAATTATATCCCACAACAAAGATGTAAGGTTTTAACGTTCAAGTTAAAACTTTTGATGATTATATATAAAAAAATATACTGATGAGGGGAGTTGTGAGGATTGGAAAAAACATTAAACAATATAATAAGTACTAAATTATGAACAGCAATGATTTTGCTTTCAATCTCCCAGAAGCCTATAGACTTTATTAGTCCACTATGTGTGAAAAATCGTCAGAATATTTCATTAAAGTTTCACCAGATCTTGATTTTACCCTTTTGTTGTTTTAGAATTGAGAATTATATCTTTGGGACAAGAAATATCATTTTCTAATTGAATCCATAGATCTTATGAAAAAATAGATCGAGCAAAAAGACACCATAGATATTCAAAATAGTCACACATAGAACAGGCAATTAAGGAAAACTAAATAAAATAATAAGATACAAAAATGTATAATGAATAATTTGTTATACGCAGATGAAACAGCATTGATTACGAAACTAATAAATAAAATGTAGTAAAAATGAAATTTGTGGTAAGCAAACGAAGAAAAAATTGATTTTACTTTATAATCGTAAATGAACAGGAACAAATTCATTTGGAGCAAATAAAATAATGAAACGCATAGAATCAGAAATGAAGACATGAAGAGAATGAAATGAATGGAAAACAGTTGAATTGGTATGGACATATAATGCGTCATATCTCGTATGGCGAGGGAAAGAATGAGGTATGTAGACCAAGGAACAAAGCAAAATAAAAGACTAAGGAAATAAAGGAGTAGCAAGATAGAGGAGATATTTAGGAGGATTGAAAATAATGACTGAAAGAGGATACGAAATCTTTTCCGGACGCCGGAAAAGACAAAAGCCTGAAACAATAAAAAATTATAGAATAATTTTTGATTCCTATTTTGATTTCATTTATAGAAGTTTCACTTTATATGAAGATACTTAGTGGAAAAAAGCAGATAAAGAAGTTGACAATTTTGTTGATAAAATTTAAAAAATATAATTCAACGGAAAACGATTGGGAAGATAAAGCAGATTAGACGTATTATATAAATTTATAAACATATATTTTCGAAAGTTACCGAAAAAATAAAAGTAAAACTGCATAGCCATGAGCAGAAGGTGAAATTTTTTTCAAATGGAGTGAAGATGTGAAGTGGAAACATAAAATAATAATCAGTGATGCAAACAACTGGTATTTAGGAAAATTTTGGCAAATACTAAAAAATTGACATGTTTAGTGAAGAGATATCACCAAAGTAGATTTTTCAAACTGAATTTGACAATAAGGATGTGAATCAAAGTAAATAATAATGACAAAACGTTAGGTAGATCTGGATAAAATAATTCAGTACTGCCTGAAGATGCTAATACAAAATGTTATGCCGTAAGTTGGAGGGACTAGAAGGACAACTCGTATTGCTGAGGAACAATTATTAATAACAGATTATCTACACCTAATTAATTGTTATATTAACATTAGGTTGGTTTGTTTACTTGAAAAAAATATTGAAATTAGAAGAATAAGAAATCATGTGAACAATATTGTTGGCATTCTATTGTTTCGGTATTTCCTTGATTTGTTGACTCGTAATCAATGGAACAATGAAGACAAATGAATTATTGAAAATTATATCGACCAAATAGAGCTCACCTAATAGGTTTGTCTTTGTGTCAAAGTTCAAATATTTGTATTTAATCACTTTTCACTATTTAATTTGGAGGATGAATTTGGAATTTTTAAACACAAGTCCCTCATTTTTTTCTTCGCAGAAGAATTGAGGTCATATGTATGATATGAATATTGATAGAAAAATCAAATATTTTCGATTGTTGTTAGGGAAAATTAAAAAAGAGTATAGGAAGTCAATAATAAGTACATGTTAATTTTTTCCTAATGAATTCATTTTTTTTATTGTGGGGACATATTGTTCATGGCTTCAGTTCCAAAAGTCTCAAGTCATTATTGAATTTTTTGTTAATATTCACTTCTTTAAATTTATATAACTAATCACCATTTAGTCTATATATTTAGATTGTCACTCATTGCAACATTTTCATAATATCTTGGTAACACATAATATCTGTGTTACCAAAATTCTAAAGATAGCAAATGTACTTTGTAGCGATCAACAAACCGATTACATAAGAGCAGGATTTGTGCTAATATTGCGAAGATGACATTTTTTAGCTGTGCAATAAATATACCAAATCACCAAGCGGAAAAGGCATTGAGTAGAAGGGGAGGTAAAGCGAATGAAATTAGAATAGGAGCACACCTGTAACGCGAAGAAAACCAGCAGAATAAAAATTCCTGTAAGATAACATTTCATCTATTTAAGTGTTACTGTCTTATTTTCCTACTCAGAAGCTACTTTTCTATCTTTGAACTGAGTTATACAATCTTGCGATGTTGAGGTACTCTATAAAGGTTATTATTTCTAGTATTGTGAGGATGGTTGTGGGTATAGAATGAATTAAACAAATAAGTAGGTTGACCTGCGATTCTTCATGTTTAAAATGGAATTCCTGTTTAATTGGGAACTCATAAGGTAAATTGAACGAAAAACGCATGCAGCTGTTTTGCAATCAAGAAGTGGAAGAACGTGTCACAAAGAAAATACTTGGTTTTAGAAGGCAAGATGTTTTTAAGATGGTTTGAGCTTTTGAATAAGCGTAAATCAACTTCAACTTATCTTTTATGTGACTCTCAAAAAAAGAAATTAGTCTAAAATGACACCTAAGTTTTTTGCTTCGTTTAGTAGTTACATAAAGGTGATTGTTGTCTGCTGCAACCCAAAATTTCGCATTTAGTTTTAAAATTTGTTGAATTTTTGAAAAAAATCGATCCTGAATAACCGGAATATCGGATTTTGAAAAGGAAACGTATTTTTGTAAACCGCCTGCATCCTGTAGTAAATTGGAATAGTTTAAACAGTTTTTCATATCTGTTACATATAAAAAAATAATAAAGGACCTACAATGGAATCTTGGAGCACTTCCATTTTTAGTGACAAATATATGGATTTATCTACCACATCATTTTTTTAATTAAAACGCAATGACATCTGTTCTGGAGATGATGATCTGAAAGATTTGGTAGCCCGAATAATTTAATTTAGCTAAAAGCATATTATGATCAATGGAGTCGAATGCTTTGCCAATATTTCTAGTTTTCCCCATATTTTATGTCATTTACTAATTTAACTAGACTTGTTGACGCTCTAAAAAATTTCCTATCGCTTGATTGTTTGTCAGGTATAATTCTAGACAAGTAGAACGAACTTATTCGGTTGTACAAGTTTTTTTTAGGATTTTTGATACCACTGGTAATAAGTTTATTGGTCTTAAGTCTTCTGCTTTTTTTGGATGTGTATTTTTAGAAAAAGGAATAAGAATACCTTTTGTCCAATTAACATTTTCCAAAAAACAACTGTAATAAATATTTATTAAATGCATAGTAAGCATAGTTTAAGTTCCCTAATTGGAAAACCGTCTTAACCAACAACATTCATAATAATTTCCTCGTTCTATCGTAAAAGACTAATTACTCATTGAATTAGTTTGCGAGTATATGAGCTCATCGATTCTATTTCATCTAAATGACTAATCTAATAATTCAAAAAAATGTCCTGTCCATCCAATTTGTCTTAGTGTCCATATAACTTCTTATCGTAGTTGTTTTCTCTGAATAATATCCTGTATAATCAATTTTTTCCTTTATTCGTTGATCCTTTCTTTTTGTTTATCCACCAAGTTGCTTTTCATTATCAGATGAAAATAAAAAAACAAACAGAAGAATTTTAATGTACATATCCAAGTAGTGATCGATACTAAAATCAAAAATATGTTTTTCCATTTTATAATTAATTCAATATTATCAACAACAAAGTTTTTATTTCCAAAGTTCAATGAAAATGCTCTTTTTATCTAATTATGTGGTATAGTTTTATCGTATCTATTTTTGCTGTATTTACATAACTACAATAATTATCGCATTTTTTTTTGGCGTACTTATTTTCAAATGTAGAATAAATCAGACATACAAACGGTCTATTAGATAACTAATATTAAATAGATTTTCGCAATTCAGCAATTTTCTAATATACCTTCACCATACCTCTTAGATAATATTTAATAAATTTTCGTAAATTCCAGAAATTTTTACCAGAAAATTAACACTAACACACTATACTTTTTCAACCTTGACTGCCATTAATGTAAAAATGAATTCACTTTTTATAGGAATAAAAAAGTAGTTGAATGCATTAGATTCACGATGAATTACAGGCAAGAATCGAAAAGTTTTATTAACAATGTATAATAATTTAGTTTCAATCAAGTGCAATTTTTTTTGACAGTTTCATATTCATTTTGGACCTCATATGCGTGTTTTTTTAATAACTTCAGTTATTAAAACGTCGAGTCAAGTGAACTACTATCCATTCAAGTAATTGTTTTGTGTTCTAACAGCCTCGACAAATTTTTCTACGTGTGTTTGGAGAATTACATTTCAGCGTTGTAATTTCACATCATTTAGACTATTTTGGATTTTTTTTGAGGATTTGATATCCTGGGTTTCACATAAACATTATGTGCGTGCACTGGTATTCGGTAAGGCTAAGCAAGAACCCAGACTTGGTATTGCCCAGGCTTGCTGTTTTAGTTTGACTCAAACAAAAGGCAATACAAGCAACACCAAACACACTACCCAGTATCCAACTTGTCTTCTACAAACAGTCCATCTTACATATGCTGGACTGCCTGTTTTAAAGCCTACAAATCGATCAGAAAGTCAGGATTCTACTCAAGAACTTGTTCTAAGTCAATACTTGATTGAACGACTTTTGACTTTTGCTATGTACATTGAACGTCTGAAATTTAGTTTCTTCTGATGCGAAAATTTCCTATTTTCGACATCGTGACGAAATAAAAATTTACTTTTCTATAGTAGGTGATTCAGTCTATTGTGATAATGCTTTTATTTTGATAACTATATTAAATTTTGAATGTGATTCATATCAATGCAATTATTCATTGATTCCTTGTGTGAAAGCATTGTTGCGTAAACTTCCTTCAGTGCTGGTTATGGGTGGTCCTTACGTTTGCTAACTCCAGGCTATAAAAAAGCTAAAAATTATCCTTTAGTGAACTCTGACGAAATTATTTTACTACTGTTGCACATAAAGCTCGACTTGATAGGAAAGAGAAACTCCCCAAATTTAGCGTAGCAAAAAAAATAAAGATGGGATATTTGTAGGTACATAAATAAGGAAACCGATAAAGAATAAGAGCTTTGAGAAAAAAAGCTGAATGATAAGGAGAAACTTTGTTTGAAATGTTTTTAAACGTTGTCCAAATTTTAATACGAAATTATAGAACGGATAATAACAAAGATCAACAAACCTTTGTGGTGTACGGAAAAACAAATATACATATACTGGACTCTCACGGATTTATTTCCGGCAAATTTGAGTTCTGTGAGCGACGAACAAGGCAAGAAGTTCCATCAAGACATTTTATTACTTGAGAAGCGCTATCAAAGAATGAAAAAAGACGTTCCAGAAGTCATAAAAACGTTTTCATTCTATATTAAACGATAATATCTCTAAATGTAGCTGATGTTTATATTTCGTACGAAAATATATGTTTTGATGTCACAAGCAAACTTGAGGATTATTGTTTAATGATACTAGTGCATTCAAAAATTGATATTAGTTTCCATATGACAAAAAAAGTTTTATTTTTATTAACCAAAGTTATGGGTGCATTCTTGTCCTTTTTCATATATTTACATTGCAGATTTAACTACAAAAAGAGAAAATAAACAGAAAAAAACGCGACGAATGAAAATTATCTCTGAAGCCTAAATAGAATGTTTAATAACCTAAAAAATGGGTGATCATCAAGTACATAAATGGATATAAATCACAATTTATGAAGATGTTAATGTGAGCAAAATCGACTGAGAAACGTATTAAATCTAATAAAACATATCTAAAAGATGCACACAATCACTGGTTGTCGTGGCATTTTTGAAGTAATTATATTAATTTCACGGATTACGGCCCACGTCCGTCCATAATGCATTTATTTGTTTTAACCGGTGATCTTTTCATAAAACCTCACCTATTATCATTTTTTTGCATTATATTTATCAATGGACTATATTTAATTTTATTTACATGTTGTGGTTAAACTCAACAAAAGGAAAGAAAAATGTATTATTACGTCGTAGTATAATTAGTAATATTTTGTGTAATTTTATTTTCACATGCGAACGGTTTAAAAAAATATTATTCATCTTGAATTTCCGTCACTTTTAACCTCAACTATAAGTTGTATAATGAACCATCTACATTAGTTTTGATCTCATATTATCCAGCGTCGAATTCTTAGACAAGTTTGATATAATTATCACATGTTCATAATTTCAGACTACAATTGGTTCCAATTCAAATATTGTATTAACTTCTATTCCTTCTACTTCGTATTTGTTCCTCAGCTTCTCATCATTTAAAAAGTTCAAAATGTATTCTTTATACCTGATGTACAGTTAAAAAGGATCCTTTTCAAACGAGTTATAAAACTAAATCCTAAAAACTGGTAGTTTTCTATCTATGAACTTAATTGTCATATTACTAGCAGCTAAGACATATCATATATACAAATTTTGTGAAATTATGTCATAATATGGTATAATTATTAGAAATGAACCTTGAATCTAAAATGAATCATGTTTTATAATACAAAAACTTGATCTCCTCATCTGAGTACATTCTTTCTTAATCGGAAGTAACTGACATCTATCAGTTGATATTTTCCACATCCACCTTAGTCACCAGGTTTGATCTATTGTGACTTCTGGTTCTTCTCGAAAATATTTGCCACAAGGGAAATGTCACGACACCATTCCTATTATTGAAATGACAACATGAGGTCGAATGAACCTCATTTCAAAAGTAATTTTTCAGAAATTCTTCTAGTCATGATTCAACGTTGAGAAAAGTGCTTTGCTAGCTAAAAGCAGTGCTTGAAAATAGATGAGTTCTAATTTTACTTTGTTTTTACCACACAGAAAGTTATAGAACTTTTAAATCAAACTTTAAAATTTCACCAATAGATAGAGCTATAAACAATCAATGATATTGATAGTATTGACTGGTTTTGAATTTTTATTGGTATTAGATATTGGTGATTGCTTAGCAATTCGTAACAAAAATACGTCGCGTGGTTAGGTCGTTGTTTTATAGTCAAATGGTCGTGGGTTAAAATAGGACTGCAAAATGTTCTAGTTTGCATTTTTCACGTTGTATGTTAACTTTTTTACTCAAATTATCTCTTATTTATTTATATGGACATATATCTAAATGAGGTTTCAAGGTAAAATTGTTTGAATACCATGTGAACCTGGCTCACAATCCTAAGGTTGGTAGATCGAATTTCTTGAGGTATACGGATACAAACTTTTCTAAATTTTCACTCTAAAACAATTTTTAGTCTTATATAAAGAAAGTAAGTGATTTTTTGTAGCAACCACACTCTATTCATATTCATATTTTCGACTAGATCCCTACTGTAGATTCATAAGATGCCACATCAATAACGAACTGAACGGATAGCTAAAGCATCAGATGGAGTATTACTAGACAAACGCTCCAGGTTTAAGACAGGCCAAAAGATTCATAAGCAAATCATCTAAAGCTCTGAGGAACATCTCATGATGACCTTAAACGATAAATGTTGGTCGATCTTCTGTCAGCTCACTGTCCTATCAAATACCAACTTAAGATGATAGGTATGACAGAGCATCACAATAGTCTTCTTTGTAAGGAGTGTACATATTTCAGAAACAGAACAATGCAGAGATGCAGATTGGCTGAAAAGCCAAAATGACACCCAAAACAATCTACAAGAATGATGTTTTGATTTTACTTCAACTACTTCTATAGTTGTTATCCATAGGTTACGATTCAAGACTTGTACTTTTTGTATCTCTTTAACATGTACCAATATTTTTTCTTCTTCCATTCTTCAATGAAAATTTTTGTATAGGTATCTATTTCTTTTCGTGGGCCTCAACCATATCACTCTTTTAGCTTTCATGAAACTTCTTACTAATAGCTATTCATAAAGATTGTCCAACTCTTGGTTAGTTCCGTTGTTCCAAAGTCCTTTCATATTCCTAAAGACTTTCGTCAATACCTCTATTTATCATAGACCCAGTTATGTTCCTTTTGTCTTTGTTAAACTTCCAGAACCTTTTTATAGTAAAACAAATGCTAACACACCCCAAGTTGAGTTTTCAACATTAATATTCAAATAAAAAATAGATTTTGCCTTTAGTAAGAATTGTGTAACATTTTATAATAACTATCAGGATAAGTGAGGTTAAAAAAAATGCACAGCTCATATGGCGGGTCAAATACTTCAACGACAAATAATACAATAACTACTTGGTCCAATCCATCAACAACGATAGCTTCAATGTCATCGTTATATGCCGCATCTGGACACCTTCCTCTTCCATATCCGGGATTTGAACATGGAGCAAACTCATCTTCGGTTTATCCCCAAGCTTCAATGTTCCAGTTTCCACATTATACACCTATGCATATGTCATTTGATTATCAGCAGGTAAATGATAAAAAATTTCTCGAATTAAATAAAACATTTTTATTTCGAAACTAATGTGATTTATGTATTTGAGAATCTTTATTAAAAAAACTCAAATATTAATCGAATTTATTAAATTTAATGAAGTTCGGTCGGGAGCGTCTTCAAACTGAAGTACATTCAGAAAGAGCTAGGAATTATCAGAGAGTAAAACAAAAAAAGCTTCAAATTATAATGAAATATTAAAAGTGGAACATTATTTTAATAATGACGAATTAAAACGGTAGGTAAAGAGTAGAAATTTAGAAATCTGTGATTAAAAACGAGAGGCAAAAGGAAAAACGGAAAGAGCGAGTTAAAAACTTTCGAAGAAACTGAAGGACGAGTTCTAATTTCAATATCAGAAGAGCGAATGAAATTCGTTGGGAGTTTTTCAATAAAAAATACTCCTTATTCACCCTGTCGGTGAGGATTTGGAAGAATTTTCAGTTAAATCGACGTATTTAACGTATAAGTGGCTGAGTGAATGGAAAAGGCAAACTTGAGCTGGCTTTATTTCCACTTGGAAGACATGAACAATTTTTTATTGTTGTAAATGGAACAAATAATTATTTACTGGTTTACGGATTTACCGGGGAAAATAAAGAATTTTTGATATACTTAAATGTTCTCAGATAATGAAAGCTAGAAAAAAAAATAGTTTATTGCCATCAAAAACACTCGCAGCAATCTGGAACGACTTTGCACCCAAGCTATAGCCTGTTCAGAACTACTCGATTGCCCCATTTCCTCGAAATCATAATGACCTTATCGGGATAAAACAAGGTTAACCTTACTAGGGTAAACCTGACGAGGGCCACTCTAGGAGCGCATCAGTATAACCCTATTTAAAATAAATTAATTTCCCAAAAGGTTTCCCTTATCAAATTCATATAAGGAACCTCTCAGGATCACCTTATTGAAAAGAATAATATTTGGTTATCTTGTCGAGTCTACTATTGACCCTATTGAAAATAAATTATTTTTTATCGGGTCTTCTTAAGCTGGAATTTCTGAAATGGTTGGTGTTATTCATTCTGAGCACACTGTTTACACCAACACTCACAATTACACTGTCTGTCGCGCGTTTCGATAATCAAGTTATCGTCTTCAGAGACTGAAGTTCTTTCTGATCATGTCTGTACAAGGAATCTTTCAGGGTTACTTTACTGGAAAAATCTTTTGTCAAGAACCATATAATTGATACCTCAGTACTTTCATTTTACTTTTAAAAATTGCTTATTCATTTAGCTTTTGAATTGGATATCAAAGTAAGAAAGTAATATCATAGTTTGTTGTTAAAACTTGAATATAGATTGTTTTTTCAAGTAAAAAAGATAGAGTTGTAAGTTGACGTACAACTAAAGGCTGCTGACGTTAATTATTAATAGAGATATTGGTAATCTTCTTCGAAAAAATGCCACTGTAATTTCCAAACCTATACTAAATTTATTATCAGTCCAGTTAGTCCATTATTCACGTTTACAAAAAAATCAACCATGTAAAAAACTGACTATCACACTAATAAATAACCTACATAAATGAACAAAGAACATCTGCTTTTCCAGCTTTTTTTTACGAAGCAGTACAATTAAAGTGAAAACGCATATTGATCAATGTAGTAGGTACTCCTACACACGTTTGCCTATACGCGCCGTGAACTCAATTACTATACTTCCTGCTCGATTGGAAGGTAAATTTTAATCAAAACCCCAACAGAAAACACTGTTGAAAATACAGAACCGTATTTTTCTCATAAAAAAATCATGAATGTTTTAACCAAATGTTTGTTTTAATAAAAAGAATATAAGCATCGATCTGTACTTTAATTTGGATTACTTCATATTATCCAATACTCTATTTATTGAATCAGAGCGAATTCATTCTAATATAAGCCCACTATTCCTTGTTAGTTCATTAGTTCATCACTGAAAATCTAAAATCAAGATTGTCTCTACGTAGAGATTAGCTAGATTAGACTTATAAATCATTTCTTCGTTTAAATACATATATAAAATACAACTAATGACTGATATTATAATCAGACCTGGGGATATAATAAGCAAGATTCGTACTAAGGCAGCACGAACGATTGGGAGTGTCGCTGGTGCTTGGAGGAGAAGGAAACTCCAAACTACGTCATTTATAAGTGCTCAGCACTCACACTCGCGAAATGTAAACACATGGATAGTCGTACGGTTTACCTAGTTTCTTTTAAAAGGCTTTTTCAAAGACATCAACCTTTGATAGTTTTCAGTAGAATACGATAGATATCAGGAGGGGTAAATGAGCGACGGTTCAAGATCCTCCACTTTCTAATACTTCCAAGATGAATTATGGATGGCAATTGAGAAATGTAGGGTACGAAATACTAAGGTTCGATCAAACCAGGATATCAACGGTGAATCACAACAATAAGTGTGCATATCAACGCTTTTAGTTTTTACTTTTCAAGAAAGTTGAGCAGTGATGGATTTACAGATTTTCCGCCTGTAGGAGGCTGTTCATTTTTTGTTGCCTTTACTGATTTCTGCAATTCGATAACTTGGTAATTTTTGATAAAAATATAATTTTTTATCTTTATAATGTAACTGAAAGTAGATCGTTAAAAGATTTTCACTCTTTTCAAGTAAACTTCTTTACCCAAACAAATTGTCGTTGGTGAACATATTGCAGTGCCAATGTTTTATCAAAGTTTGTATAAATATTTTTTAAACACAGTAACAAAGACGGACTATTTGTTTCTGTGAAAATTTCAAAAATTTTGTGTGAACAATACATTTTTAGACCACAACATACTCAGACTGCTTGTAAATCCATCAGTGAAGTTGAGAGTAGTCTACACCTCATGTGTTAGCCTTCTCATTTTTGTTTTGTTAGACTATAAGTACTAACATAACAAAATTAGTCATCTGTACATTTATCTAAAGAGAAAACATTTTATCTTAGTTAAATTGCCGACTTTTATTTATATATTTCAGACCTATTCATTGCCACTTGGGTGGTACGGGGTAAGGTGTTGTAAACAAATAAATAATTGAATCACAACCAGATTTAATACTAACTTAGCCTTACTTTCATTGATTTGCACAAATTCTTGAACATACACACAAGAATAAGCAAGCTTTGTATCATCGAATCGTCTTATTTGCAAATATCCGTCATGTTATTATACATTATAATATTTTCATTGTTTCATTATATAAAGAAAGAATCATCTTGTAAAGAATACATCTTCGTCCTTTAGAACGTTTATTAGTTCAAATAAATGTTATCAATTCTTTTTATTATTATTTCCGTCAATAATTTTTGTTGTACATATGTCTTTACTGAGATTGCAGTAATTAATTGTTAATTTTGTTTTGGTGGACTTACACAAAAGGTTATTATTTTCATACTGATTGAAAATATTGTAGCAGTAATTCTGAATGGAGTTTGTATATCTCTAATTCATCTAACTGGGATCTAAATATTAAAGAATGTGTCAATAATCCACTCGATATAGTTATTTAAAAAAATAGTAACGTTACAAATAAGTTTGGTAGATATGAAATTTAATTTCTAACATGGTTGTCATCTTGCTACTGTCTTCCACTGCATTAAAAACTTTGTTAGTCTCTTCAAAAGCTTCCAGAGTAGTCTCCTAATATGTTTCTTTTCTATATAGTCAATTTTATTACTGGTAATGGTTTAGTTTATTTTATATTAAATGGAGTCGTACTTACAAGAAAATAAGTTTTCAAACTACCTTCTAAAGTTTAAAAATGCGTGTAACTTAATATTTTTTTGCTACACAATCAAGTTACCAACCATTTTAGTAAAAAACTTCTTAGTCCTGATCTGATTCATTTAACTATTGAATGGGTTCAGCTCAACTAATCGTCCAAGCGGTACGAAAAAAATTGAAGAATGTTGTTTCAACTAAGTAAATTTCATATTTGCATTCAATGAGGAACTTTTCATGCGGGAACTTCAGTACAACAAAATATTTATAACATTGTAATTAATACAAATAAGGTGATAATTTAGCATGTTATATAATGTACGTTAATATAAGTCAGACAAAAGATTTTTCGTGATAAACAAGTAATTAAGAATAACGGTTTCTTGGAGCTACGAGTAGATAAGTGGGTGGATTACTTAATGCTTAACAAAACCTCGCTCATTTGAAAAATTCTAACGAATTTTCGGATATCTTTAAACGTAATCCAAGTCAATTATTCCGCCAAAAACCAACACAACACAACTGATCATTATTATGCTGATTGGTTGATACAAATTTTATAAAAATCTGCATTTGTTAAATAAAATAGCTTAATCCGTCCATTCGTCCACTATTGGTAAGATTTATTGCCTCGTCAGCCTTATTCACTTCATTTAACTCCCTCCGATCATTTTGGGAAGATGGAAAGCGACAAAAGAAAAGTTAATAACATAGCTAAGCAGTATCTTCACTGTTGGTCGTGCTACAGCTGTTTTCTCATTCTTGTATACCTAGTCTTACCTGGTCCAGTCTGCCAGCTTTCTTAGCTGTATGTTTGGGTAGGTCTTAAGCACTTCGAAATTAGATCTGGTTCTTAGTAGATTTCTGAATTCTGATGTACTATTAACGATCTTAATTTTGATTCCACACATGAATTTATATTAAAATACCCTTTCTCGCAAATGTGTTGTAAAACGGGTTAAGATAAATAAGATAAAAGTATTCACACATAATGTCTAACCTTTTTTCCAAAGATACACATTTGAACATTTACCTTATCTATCTCAAGGTTTCAAAATGTCTTATTTCCTCTTTTTATGTTTCACGATACGGTATCATCTTTCATTGGTTGTTGTTTTGATTCTGTTTGCCATATGTGTAGTGATGTCACTGAGAGGTATCCCTACTTTTTCGCTTCCACATCTTGAATGCATGCTCCAAGTATCAAACTTCAAAATATTGATATTAGTTGGACTATTGATTTATGAATAAATTCAAAGATACATCATCATGGAAAAGTCTCCAAAAGCTAGTAGAAAGCAGTGAAAGGAAAAGCAAACGTCAAAAGATTACATCAGTAAAGCCATCAGAATAATGAACAGTTTTAACAATAAATCTAATAGTAGACACTAATCGAATTTAAAATTTTCGAATCTAAGTAGTTTTGTTTCCAATTACTATCCTTTTTTCTGTACATGTGTATCTGAGAACCTCGTAAATGATTATCATAATCATGACTTTGTTTCGGCCTCTCGCGACATTTTTTCTCGATTGAGACTTAATGAAGCAGTCCACGAGAATTAAAATTATGATTTATGTGTCAACCCTTTTCCTCGGTCGTCCCCAGAGATAAAAAAGACATTATACTTCTGTTTCACACTAAATGAAAAAAGCAATATCTAAAACCACTACAGATATATATCACGCGAAACGTTTAAAATGTCTCCGTACAGTTTTCGGCTACTTTAATTTTCAGTTTTATTATTAATGACCATTTCTTTTAGGTTTTACAGAATTTATTTTCCAGATAATAATGTAGCGGAAGTTGGGACTTTTTAAAGATATAAATATGACTGGAGCTAAAGCATAAAAAAAACTAGTGACCCTTCATAATTTTTCGAATGTTTCCTCAAAACAAAATGTTATATTTTTAATATGTGGATCCTTAACAAGAAAACAAAATAATTTAATAAGAAAAAAGACAATAATAAGCTACTTAGTGTCACATACTATAAATTTCAAACCAAATACACACAACACTACTTCAAACTCACAACCAACAAATATTCGCGATAAATAAAATTCTTAATGATTTCTTACAGATTTTCATGCATAAATCTGCTATGCAGATGCATGCCAGAGACCTAGCGGGACGTTCCGAAGTGAAACCTCACCAATGCCAACAATGTCTCAAGTCATTCAGCAGCAATCACCAACTTGTGCAACATATCCGAGTACATACTGGCGAAAAACCTTACAAATGTTCCTATTGTGACAGGAGGTTCAAACAACTCAGTCACGTTCAACAACACACAAGACTTCATACGGGTAAGTTTACTAAATTATGTTGACTCTAAATTTAATGTTTATTTTTAATAAAGACAATAATTAATCAATATATCGGTCTATAGGAGCCAAAATTTTAACAACAAAAAACTTTTTGCTGTTTCATAGTTATTAATTTTGACTTTGTCAACTTTTTTATGTAAGAAGCGAGTACAGAAGGGGGTAAACTTCTATAGTTTGTAGTGTTAAGAAAAAACGTGCCTTGGTAGCTGATTCCAAAGTACTTCTCCAAAGGAAGGGGTTCCACGAGGAGAACCACGTGTGCCTGTCATGTAGGTCCTGCAAAAACTGCTCTAAGTGGTAAAATGTTGATGGTATCTTTAAATCGGAGTCCTTTCTTCTATGTTCTAAGCTGCCCAAATTTGTGATCAGCTCCGAATCGCCTATGAGCGAATTACTCTCTTCTGTATTGAGTCGATCACCCTCCAAGTTTTTGTGAGGCTGTCTCAGCTAATCCGGCCAATCAGATTGCTGGAATTTCAAAATCGGTATCGATGTTGGTGATCTCTTGATGCCTATAGATTTGATTAGAACGAGTAGATCGTTGATGTACAAGAGAAAAGGAGTCGGTGACAAGGTGCATCTCTGGGGAACACCAGCGTTGACCTAAAACCATTCTGGGTGGTTTCATCGATAGTGATCTGGATGGATCGGGTCTTTGAGAAAGTTCCTATGAATGCTAGAGCTTGACAATATTTTATTGGTAGAATTGTTATTGACAAAGGACATGGGGCAATACAACGTGCGAAGAAATTCTAAATGCAATATATTTCAGTCAAAAGCCAGCGCAGATGTGTCTCCATTGATCAATAAATTTTAGAAAGAAATTACCAAACAAATTTCAACCAACTAATTTTATCAATTTAAAAGTTTTCTCTTCGTTCTGGAAAGTATGTAGCTGAAGAAAAAACTGTTTGGTCATTCGCAGTCATGATTCAAGATACTTACATAATGTCAAACAACTTTCGAAATTCATCATTTGCAATACACTTTGCACTTGTTTTGCTCCAAGTCAATACGCATCATCCCCTCGTGGCTTTTTATAAATATAGCTGCGGATATTATATTAAGTTTGAGTTGATGAAGATCCAACAATTAGCGTAGTTATTTTTTGTCTGATAACCTGCATTATTATTATAGTTATTAGTTATAGTTAAGTACTTGATTCATTTTCGGTAATTCAAAACAACATTATAATTTACACATGTCAAAAACTTTAGTCTGGTAATAAAGTAACGTTCAGTGCCTTAAGCGCATACATTCGTTCATTATTTAATTTTTATCGTGCTTTTACTACTGTGGAAACAATGTTTGAAGACATAAATAATTTTTCATGATGTACGAAGATTTATTAAGTAGCAAAACAAAATTGATTGTTTGCCATACGTTTTAAGTTTACGTAAACGTGTGTGATTAAATTTTATTTTAAAATAAATTTGAATTTAATTAAAGTTTCACGTGATAAAAATAGATGAAACTGAGTTTATTTTCTTAATGCTATCAATTATTGATTATTATTTTGAAATGCTCAAATTGGTCGATTAAAATTAGCAAGAGAGGCATACCGTTATCGTGAAACACATAGTCATTACATATTTTTTTATTGAATCTCGTTATTTCGGTACTTGAAGAATGAAATACATGCTTTTGCTCCTAGTTAGTTCAAAAAATCTTGGTTAAATAATTTCTTTATAACAAATGCTGAATGAAAATACCACAATTAAATTGAAAATTAAATGAACAATTCTATGCGGAATACGAGAGATTATGAAGATTACAGAGTAAAAAAAAGTTTGAGGAAACTTTTTTATTTCAAAGTTTTTAATCCGATATCGAGGAAATTGCAATAACACAACCTTCAAATCAATTACCTTCGGTTGAGCTTAACTCTTTCCTTTTTTAATAAAAAAAGTTTCCTAGAGAAAAATTATTAATAATAATATCCATAGTAATTTAGAATATTGTTTTTAAAATAATTATTTCAGTTTTTACGAAGGTTGTGCTTCTATATTATCAAATAGGCACTAAACCGTCAACTTAAATACTTATTTATTTACATTCATCTATAAAATAGAACCTTAACTGTTTGAACGGGACTTTTCGAAAACAATTCAGTGGCTATGATAATCATACAGACACATATAACAAAGTATCTATAAAAACATCAATAAATATCTTCAATTTCTCATTTAATATATCTTTCTATTTATTTATGTTTCTAAATCGTCTTGATTATGAGTCTCTTCTGATTTGAAATTAGAGAGGTAAAAATTTGACTACTTTCACTCTTTATCATAATATAAAAACGTTTAATCAAAAGAGGCCAAAAATCAAAACGGTTTAGAAGCATAAAACATCAATACAAACTATATTAAAGTCAATTGAAGCCAAACAATTATATACGATTTTCTGTTGTATGTGTCCGAATTATAATAGAAAGATGTTCTAGAAAATTGAATCGTTCATCAGCAGATGCCTGCCATATGTAAAAATTTTTGCCCAAACAGGATAAGTAATAAATCCCTTCTGGAACATAACCGAAGACGTATGATTACGAAGGAAAAATAAAGATGTATAGGTCATACAACAAGCAAAAGAAAAATATGTAGACCTGTACGAACTATCGGGAAAAGTTGCAACGGATAGAATTAACGTGGAAAGAGGCTACTGAATAGTCAAAAACCGAAGAAAAGGGAGAATCCTCGTAAACAAAACGACGCAGGAGGAAAGCGTTTTATCACAGCTGCGAAAACACCGGAAGATGATATCCTAGAAGTTATATTTAATTTCTCTGAATGAGTAATCGTCGCGAATTGACTATCATACATAATCTGCAGCTTTCAGAAAAAAAAAGACAACATGATAATTTCCATTGAAAGTTACAGGTCGATTTTTCATAATATAAATAAGTCGTTGTACTTGTAATATTTTTGTCATCGTTCCTACTTTTTATTTATACTGTCGTCGATCAAACCTTTGGCAATTGCAATTGTTTTTCATTATCTTAGTCTTTTTATAGCTGTATTATCCTGACAGGGTAAACAAATTAGATACTTTTGCTTTATTGACAGGTTTATTGATTATAACAATTTCATTGGAATCTTCTATATCTCCATAGAATGTTCGTGCGTCAGACTTAAACTCATTATTAATGCAAAGCTGTTTAAAACTTTATCAGAAGAATTGGATGATCTGGTTCTTTTTCAAGAGATTAATTCCTTACGTGTAAAAGTCTTGGGTTTTTGGTCTTTGGCATTCGGACTGGAATGTAAGCAATGCTGGTAGCTTTATGATTTTCCAGATAAATGTTTTACTTTCCAGTATAAAATAAAAATCCATCGTGAAATATTCAAAAAAAAGGTTTTTACGTTGATTGCCAATTGAGAATATTCTTGTATAAGGCATAATACTCTACATACAAACATGTGTAAAAATTAAATAATTCCATCGAATTGTCAATATTGCTAGTAGTATTTTATGTTATTCATTATAACTTGTATTTCTCGAAAATATAGGTGTGACATTTTAATTACTATCACATTAATAGTATTCAACAATTCTGTTAAATAATAATATCATGAATGGCATGTTGTGCGAACAAAATCTAAAAAATCGATGAACATATTCATCTATGTATATCTGGTTTACTTTCACAACACTTGGTATACAAGCAGACCGGTCCCACTAGTCATCGAGTACAACTGCAGTAAAATGCATTTTCTGACCTTGTCCCAATTATGAATGGATTTAAGATTCTCGAAGGTGATTTCATAAAACATAGTTCTGGTCATTACAAAGAAGTCCAACTGAATATTGTTTATCGATGACGATAATAAAAATTTTTTTATAAATGGGTATGTTGAGGAGGACATGCAAAAAAAATTGTATAATCAGTTTTAAACAAAGTGAGTTCCATTGATGTTTAGGTGAAAAATATGATTAGATGTGAAACTAATATGTCAGAAACAAATTTTGCACACGTTCTTGAAGGTACTAACCTATAAATATTTGTGAAAATACTTCTGTACCTTCTTGCTTTAAAATTATAATAAAATACGCTAGTTTGGTGTTTTAAGGTCGCACAATCCATTGAACGAAGTCCTATATGTTGAAAAATAAGTCCGGTTTTACCAATAATTGAATATTTAAAGGTAAAGTCAACCCAACTTAACCTAAATTAATCTGACCTAACCTAACCTAATCCGACCGTACTGTACCTAACCTAGCCTAACCTAAGCATTAAATGGATCCTTCTTTGTTTTTCTGAAAAACTTTGCAGTCTTACAATTGAGAAAAATGTTTTGAAGAATATAAATATAATAAAATCGCGAATAAATTAATAAATATTCAACAACTAATACAATTTCTATTGTTGAAAATTTCGTTGTTCTCGCAATATATTATGTCAACAGAAATGAAGGACTGGTAGGCCAGTACCCAGAAGAACAAATGAAAACCATGAACTTGTGGTCAATTTGCTTTTACAATCAGTTAACCGGAGTTAAATATCTGCGATACGTCGTTTGGGAGTTCGTTAAAAGACGTAGGTGGACTTCCATATTTATTTCAACTAAAATATGATTGTCAGGGCTATGGATT
This sequence comes from Diorhabda carinulata, assembly GCF_026250575.1. Lineage (NCBI taxonomy): Eukaryota > Metazoa > Arthropoda > Insecta > Coleoptera > Chrysomelidae > Diorhabda > Diorhabda carinulata. Next base: position 5,138,742 of record NC_079463.1, read on the forward strand.
GTATGAATATGCCCTACAAAATCCAAATTTTCCGTATTATGTATAATTCTCAGACCAAAGTCATATTCAGTGGAAGGGTTCATATTAATAAACTTGGTTTTGATAGGTATCTAAAAAAAAAGCTGCAAAGTGACCGTACAGAACGAGATTAGTACGTATTGCATTGAAGATATTGATGGTGAAGATGTTACTGTTATTTAGATGACGTCGTCTTCGGCGGTTTCAACAAGATAAGGCCAGCAGTGACATTGCTGGATAATCGTTGGCATTTTCGGAGGTTATAATTTCAACATCTACATAAAGAGTACTTTCAAGAAAAAAGTATTCATCGGTACACTCCTACTCAGAACTATACATGATTTACGTGAGATTTTCCCAACTGTCTTCATGGAAATGTGATTTAGAAATAAGAAATTCATCATCGTTGTTTGATACTTGCAATGAATTGAGAAGAATTGGAAATAGAAATGAAACAAATAAATTCGAAGGCTTAAAGGTTGCCAAATTTCAATTATCATATCTTAAATTATTGATGGACGTTAGAAAAATCATAATTAGATTGTGTGCCTCTATATTCTCTAAAAAGACCAAAATTATATTTCAGTTATGACCACTTAGGATATTTCGGTATTTTTAGAAATTTGTTGGGACTTTTAAAATAATATCCAAAATATAAATTACCTAATCAAATCTATTATTATTGAAAGAATTAAATCATCCTGATTATATTGAAATTATATGAACAATTGAACATACTCATTATAAGTAATTTATGCAAATATACACACATAAATAACATATCGAATATATTGGACGATAAATAAATTATCTTGAATATTAAGGGTCATGTTTCTGTCAAAATAGAACTGAAACATCATTTAAATAACAATGTGTACGTTCGGATTTCAAGAGCTATTTTCAACCTAAACAGCATTTCACAATCGTACAATGCATTTTCGTATGTAAATCAGTGAATTGGGTAAAATAACGCATTGGACGCGTGTATTGCATAAAATCGAACACCATAGCTGGACGCTGGGGTCCAATTTTCTCATATATGCGTACAAACCAGAAACAGAAATCGTTACTTGTTTCAATGCGTGAAATAGAGGCAAACTGTATAATATGTTATATTATTATAGTTTACACCTCTATATTCTACATCATAGTAATATGATTCCAAATCGTTAATTGATTATTAGGAGTAGGTCGACGAAGAAACCGCTTCGTTAGCTATTAAACACGTAGACATATATTCAATAGCACAATGTGGAAAAATAAAGAGATTACTTGAGAAAAAATGTATTAATCTAGTGTTGGCTATGATTTCATATTTATCTCTAGAAGTTATTTAAATCAATTTTAATTGGAAATATATAGCTAGCAACTCATGTGAATAAAATTTAATCAAATGTGTCATCTGGTTGCAAAACTGTTCATTTCTATAACAGAAACTTGTTCGGAGAAATCGATTTTTTGTCACAACTAAGTAAAATGAGATAGGATTCATTTTATTGTTAATGGTCACTAAGATATAAGTTTTAAAATACCATCAAAGAAGCTGGGGAACGATACGAGAATGGAAATATTCACAATTTCAGTTTGAATTTGGCTGTAGCTTTTGCGACACATTTTTGAACTGGCCGATTTGACAACAAATTAAAGCTATGACAAAATTGATGTGAAATGCGGGATTTTAATAAAAAAATTTTCATAGTGTTTCTTACGACAACTATATTTCAGTGTGTGTAAAGTTATGATAAAAATATATAGAAGAAACAGAATTTCACACTCGAGTAGCTATATCGTCTTCCTCAGATTCGTCGATACTGAAACTGAAATATTTTGGTGAAAAATCTATTCAATAATGTTTCTCATATCACGATTTTTTAGAGACTTACACATAATATTTATAACTATGTCATCAATCCTGCTGGCTACAAGCTCATTTCTTTAAAAGTTTTATCCTTTTATCTTTGTCTTGTTTTAGAAAAAAATCCTTACTACAGGAAAAATTTGAAATGTTATTGTACAGGTTGTTTGATGAATATATTGCTAGCCTTATACTAATAATGGTTGATCTAGTCTCTTCAAAGCTTAAAAACTGTTTCTTACTCAGCTATAAACTTCATTATCTCCAACTTCTTTACAGATTAAGCGAAAATCTGGGATGAATGAATGTCCAGGAAACTCATTTATATTACTCAGCTTCAGAGAGCTGTATTCTGTCTGTTCCCATCTTCCTCAACTCTTCTATATCCACATATAATCTATCGATAATTTTCGGCATCTTCTTCGCTTTTAATAGTTTTTCCAGCTTCCATTATTATTTTTGTTGAAATGTCTTTCTGACTATATCATAGTAGTTAACTAATTCTTCATTATTTCTACAACTGGTTGTTGCTCTGTTACTTTCTAAATGTATTCGGTATTATTTTTGTTTTATCTTCTCTCCTAATAGTCCGATTTTCTACTGCGTAGCAGCTCCAGAAGTAGAAGGGGAGGACCAAGATCAATATAGTTGGAGGAGGTGAAGATTAGTTAAAAAATGGGGTAACAAACTGGGAACAAATAGATATGGGTAGTTAAAAATGAAAAAGGTTGATGACCAAGTTGAAGATGTAGGAATATGGACCGCGAAAAGGGCTATGCAAAGCTTGAGAGAGCGGCCAAGAAAAATTTTTTAATTAGTAGTAATTAATTTATATCCCAATTTTGTGTGGGACTATTTATATTGAGTTTGATCCAATTCCTTCCTCTTTTTCAAGCAATTTCTTGTTTTGTTCTACATATATATATATATATATATATATATATATATATATATATATACATTCCGTTTTTCAAATTTATCATCTTTTGTATCCTTTGTTTATTCTGGACAGTGTCTTTTTCTGTTTCACTATTTCATTTATGGGCTTTCAATTTTTCTGTCGTGTTGTAAATAATTTACTAAATTATAGTAAATGTGCCTTTTATACAGTACAAATAAATTATACCCTTATTCTTTCCAATCTGTTTATCAAATGATTTGTAATTAATTTTTTATACCGGTAATGAAGTGAAAAATATCGAAGGGATTGTATTGAGAATAAAAATTGGCTAAGCTTGGAAATTCCTAGAATATTTCAATTTCGAAATGACTCATGAATAATCTTTTTAATCTTTTCTTGATCCCAATTTCCTAAAAGTAATATATTTCATAATCACAATTTCATCCAATAATTAGATTACAAAAAAATAGCATGTCCAGCGCTCCCACTTACCCAATAAAACGTTGGCCGTGTTCCTAATCGAGAAAATATCAATCTACGCCTGATCGCCTGTTGAGTCCAGCTTGATTGGAAAAGAAAATATTTAATTTTCTCTTTTAATAAAACGATTAGAGGGCCCTGTTTATTTGAAATCAATTCATAACGGGTGAGTTTTTTGCCGCATTTTTTGCAGCTATCAGTCTCGACTTCCCTCTCAGATTAAAAGCGGCGATACACAAACGATCAGTGATTTTTCGCAGACTAAATGGGTTAATCGACAACGTGGAAAAAAGTTTAATCGGCGGGTTATCATTTTTCACGCTGCTAGGAAAACCCAGGAAATTGACTTTTCGTAACTCTTTATCGGATTTTATTGAGTGTAATTCAGGTTAATTGTTTTGTGATTTTACGTTTGTGGTTTCGTTTTATACGGATAAAAAATACATAAAACAGTTTAAGACAAATATTTCTCAATCTCTAAGATTAAACATACGTTTAGGGTATTGTTGTAAGTGGCAGCAGATCCAAGTTATACTAGTTCAAGAGTAAAACTTGTTATTCATGAAAATACCATCGAAACTAACAACAAAATAATAAGATGAATAGATAAAACGGTAAAGTACATTAAAAAGGACAAGAAAATTATAAAAGATGTTAACAAAAACACAAAAATTTTCTTATACAACTTCTAGACACCTCAAAAACCTTTCCTGATATCTTAATTCCATCTCTCGTATGAGCATCCTTTTGGTGTCTTGACTCTTTTCAGTGTCATTGTGTTATCCTTCTGGCTAGATGTCCTGACTATTGCCAATTCAAGGATTTTATTTTATAGATTAAATTATTCACGGTATATCTTTATTATGTTCAGCATACATAGCGTCATAGACCGTTGCGCAACTGGAAACTTCTTTATAAGCTCTTCAGTTGTCAGGTTTTACAGCAGTACTAGTAATATGAGCTTGAAACAAATAGATGATACAATTTTGTCCGAATTTTTGCGTTGCCTTCGTTGAGTTGAGCTGTTGAGCTGGTTGAAATGTTATTCTAGGTCTTCAAAGCTATTTGTGACTAGGAAAATGTCGTCAGTGAATCTTGGTTCTGTTCTGTTGTCTCCATCTACCGTTAGAATATTTTCGTTACTATCCAATTCGAAGATATAGTGTTTTCCCGACCCAATAACATAAATATCTTTGATTCATATTTTCCTTACATACCCAAAAATGTAGTATATAATTTTCCCTCTCCAATAATAAGTACACATCTTCATTTTTTACTTCTCTTCTATTGGAAATGGATATTTTTAAAATTGAACATTGATCATTTAGTATAGTTTTAGATAATGGATTATGAATGAGGAAAAAATTCTGTTTTAGTCGTAAGGTATCTAAACAGCAATAACATATACGAAATATATTCAAAGAGAACTAAAAACTTCAACCCCTCATTTTTCCCGATCTTCATTCGCCCTAAGTGCGTTCATAAAGAATTGAAATTAAAATTAAGCAATGCATACCCCAGTTTGTCAACCCTTTGACTTAGATATTGATCTATAACCCTATATATACAGGTCGAGAAAAATCTAGGGTTTCATTTCATACAATCAGCTTTTCTAATACTGAATTATGAATATTGTTACAATCTTATTCAATTCTTATCTATTTAATACATTTATAGAAGTTGGAAAAGAATCACAATTTTTTGACAAAAATTACTTTTAATACTTAGTAGTATCGAGATTTGAAATGTGTTAAAATCGGCATATCCAATCTAAAATTGGACAGAGAAAAAGAAGGGGAAAAAAAGGTTTATAAGGATTTTCCAAAGCCGATTAACGTCAACTTCTCCTTTATTAAGGTTAGAAAATAATGTGAATGTTGACTTAACTTCCTTTTCATCTCCTTGACGTTTTCGCCACTTGTCATGATTCCTTGACCTTAGATGCCTAATGCAGTCTTCTCAGGCATAATCCACCAACTTCCTTATCATGTTAATCTTCTACTTTATGAATAAGTCGTTAATTCTAATTTTCTAGCACTGAATTTATTGAGAATATGAGAAATATTACAAATTAGTTGAAATTTTTGCCGAATATTACTACTAATATCACTCGTTATCAAAATATTTTTTTCTCAAAAAATTGGCATACCCAATCTTGAATTCTATGGAGTAAATTATTTTGAAAACGTTGATTTGAAATTTAGTACTTACTATTATTATGATAAATGAAGATAACGGAGGAGTAACGACTATTGGGTCTTCGTTTCTCAACTGTAAACAACGTAAGAAGAAAGAGACTTTAAAATGGGCTAACGTCTTTCTTTCTTCTTCTTTTTGCCACAAGTCGCTTTACATTCACGGATTTTTGCCGTCAAAAGTCTTACAGTCCATCCACATCGACTTTATTAATCAGTTTTGGCTCTATACTCTTCAAAGACAAAAAATGTGCTGAAAGTAGGTAGAACATTTTGGTACCATTAATGAAATTTTTGTAATAAGATAATTGCAAATTGTAATTTTCTAAAAACCCTCGTATTGCCACCAAAATGGAGCTCACAAATATAAATTTCCAGTTTTAAAAATTAGATTGGTCCTTGTATAAAAATTTGAACGATTAAATGTTAATTTGATCGTGATTATTTTTCAAATTGTTGAGTTGTTAAGCCAAAAAAAGAAAGAATGGCTCTCATCAACTCATGCCCTCTATGTATATTAAAATACGTTGAAAGAACCGAAATTTTTCCACTTTTTCACACTTAAAATTCTTCCGCTTCTTGACCTGTCATTAGATGGCTTAACAAGTTCATATTGGACATAACGGCCATATTTAAATTTTTACGACTTTTTAATTTATCATCGTTTTCTAAAAAGAGCCGCTCAACTTGAAGAATATTAATCGAGGAGGATAGGAAAAAAAATTCCAAAGTAAACCACTGGCGTGCGTTGAAATATCTGAAATATCAGTTAATTCTGTGGCATGGTTAAGCTAAACTAGAACTATTATCATCTTAGGGGGTCTAAAGATATTTTGAGTGTCACATACTTCATAATTTTGTACCCCAAGCTTTGACAAATTAAATTCAATTCAATTAAATGTGAAATTTCCTGAGAATACCATTTATCACTACATCAACACTCACAATTGCACTGTGTGACCAAGTTAACATCTTCGTAGAATACAACCCAAAGTTTATCTTAGATCTTTGAAAAATCTAACTCGGTTATTATCGAAAAGGACTTTAAACAGTATAGTAATGATCTTGGTTTAATATTAGCAGTAAATACCAAGGCAAGCCGATAAGTTTATTTCATTTTGAAATGTAGAGAACTTTTGGATACTGTGTATGGTGATTCCTTTCCTACAAAAATATGTTGAACGAGCTTCGTCCGTCGTTTTCGAAGAGACCCACCCAAATACCTCAAAAACAGCTACCACGAAGGATAATATAACAAAATCCAACAATGGGTGTCGGCATGATGTATATCGTCCGTCGTTTCTGCATAGTTTCGTGACGAAGCATGGATTCACTATTACCTATTAGAGACCAAGAAACAATCGAAAATCCAGTCTATCGCGCAGACTATCTAATCGGCCATGAAAAGTTTTTTTCCCGCGATAACCCCACAAAGCTTGCACTTTATTTGTTGTAATTTTATTATAATCTGTCGATTTAAATTGCTTGTTATTATGAGATTCTGTTGTTTATCTTGTAAAAGGTTTTCTATTTGTTTCAACACAAGCATCGCCATCATATAATTCCCAGCTTTCGGCAAACTACAGTGCAGTAATTTGATAAATTACGAGAGCTACAGTTGAATTATTGATTTGATTTCCACACAGAGCAATGAATGAATGAGTTATCGTTTTTTTCGTAATTTTTAATACTGACCTATGCGATTGTCCCTTCTATTCTTGTTATATTCTTCTATATTATCTTCTGCCACTCTATCGTACGTAATTGCTAGTAGAACCAAACAACTGTATAAACGATTTTTTTTTTGTTTTTTGGAAAAAAGTGTTGGTAGTTTCCAATATATCCAATTGTACGGCACTGCTCGTAATAACTACATCGTTAACATGCGAATAGAAGAGAAAAGACTTATGAAATGAGTATTATCGTAATTTTTTATGACAACTTATGTATACAGGTACCATTTACTTCTACCCATATAGTTGGTCTTGGTACTGAAAACTAAAATTTCATATTCCTTAGAAGAAATTTATTACCCAATATTAATGTTTCTTAATTATAGAACTGAAAACTGCTAATTTCAATGGATAATATATTGTAATCTATTTGGTATTTGGTTAGACGTTTAGAAAAAGAAACCCAATTATCGTCTATAACTATAAGCAATTAGTTATATGACACACTCAACTAATCCCGTTTTATCAAAGCTCTTCTCTCAAAGAAATATGTAGTGTTCCAGTAAGAGCAAGAGCAATTTAATAGGTGTTATTCGTAGCCTATAAAATTTCTTGGTTGACTTATTATGATTAAAAACGATATTCAAGAAGAAACTACCCCTTCTCAAGATATTTATTATAGCTTACCAAGCCTTCTATTATATGATCATTTTTCTTTCTTCCTTCTTAAGTTCTTGGTTTCTTCCCTACAAGTCATAATCCAACTGTTTCCTTGGCCTTAGATGACTACCACAATCTTCCCTAGTCTGTCAACTCTCTTATCTAGATATTATGGCTTTTCGAATATTCTCCTGACGATGATGTCTTGAATCTGCTCTAGAAACGTTCATTATTTACCTCAGTTGATATTCTGCTAGGTTGGTCTCCGTCTTAAATAATTTTCCAACGCATATTCTGAATCGTCCTCTAACTGTGAACCAGATATTGAATATAATAACTTGTTATATGTCGACTCACCCATTCTGTTACATAAGGGTATATTTATTGGTATTTTCTTCTACATTTCTACTAATCTTCTGCTTTATAAATAAGTCGTTGATTCGGTCCATGTCTTCCTGAAGTTTTGGAACCACCGCTGGATCTAAAAGTCTTTTGAGGATAATTCTGGCAACTCACTAAATGTTCCATTGAGAATTCGCCTTTAATGTGACTGTGGAGAGATTGAGGATAATCCATTACGACTGGTATAACGAATAATCTATGCATGATTTATACGAGAAATATAATTGATCAAAATTTCTTGCAATAAATGTTTAAAGACTTAAATGAAGATCATCCAAATTACATTCATATATAAATGACAGGAATCAAGAAATTTATTCAAATACTAGAGTGAAAAAGCTGTTAATCTGTTGGTCGCTGTAGGACTAACTAAACCATTAAATTTTGAAAATAAATTAAAAGTATCTCAAAGTTTGTTGTGTATATAAGTCATAACATATTTTTCAAAATTTGAGACTACTTCTAGAGAATTGAATCTTTAATAATGAAATTATCAATTTTTATGAAAGTTAAGTTAGGTTAGTTTCTTTAATTTCTTATTTCTTAGTCCTTTTGATATAATAATGCTTCTAAATGTTTTTGATTTTAGGTCTGTTCTGTTTTAAAATTAGTTTCTTCTGATAATTTTTGAAAGATTAATAAAACATTGACGTTTCGACTTAACTTCAGTCTTTACCGAAATATAAAGGTTAGTTTTGACAGCCTCGACAGATTATTCATAGATCCCTAAACGGCCTGAGGTCTATTTCGGTTATCTTTCATTTCCCACAATTTAGAAACTCAATGAACCACCCAACATCCTTCCAACGTAGAATAAAATATTTACTTTTTCGACAAAATATATTGTTTCTTCTTCCACTATTTGCAGTCTATCCATCCGGCAGTGCAAATGCTGAGTCGTCTCTTCTTCTCTCTTACATTCTCTACAAAAGTTGTGTTTCAACTTCATTTACAACGTTTCCTCAACAAATCAGGCAGTTTCGCAACTAAAAATGTATTGACAATTTGTAAATTGAACTCTTGATCCAAAGCGATTCGTTTTCAATATTGTGTTTTAATATTTTTTCTTGCAATTAAGGAACTTTTAGAGTCTGGTGTTAAATGTTACCTGTAATTAATTGAAATAGTATCTTACTACTTAGTTTTCAAGATCTTTATTAGTGTGATAGAACAAATTTGCATTATTTTTGAGATTATTGATGTATTCATTTAACTGGACATAAGGTCAAATTGAAATTAATTATAATAGTATTTCTTTTAGTTGTTAATGATTATGTTAAAAAAACTGTCCATTCTCTAAAATTTAATGTAAAACTTATTGTTGCATTATAAAATGTATTCGATCGGTGAAGGGATGTGATTTTTTAATAAACACATTTAAAATCGAGCACTGAAATACCATCAACCCTTTTATTATCATCTCCATCGCGCACATACATTTGCAAAATTCATTTTTCTGGTGATGGAGCGTAGCTCCACACATGGAAATATATGTATGTGGTTTTTTCCTGTTACTATCCACCCCCGTTCCCAATAAAATCTATATTGGAAAGCCTCGCAATTGTGAAACGCATGGAGTGCATGTGCAAAATGCAGCAAGACACGTACGGATACTTTTCATTGGGATAGAGTAGGCCGTTGGGACGAACTTTTACGGCACTAGCATGTATTCTGTCAAAAGCGGAATTTTTATGGAACAACATATTTACTCACAAAAAGAATATTGAATTTACCATATGAAATATAATAAGAAAGTATATGTAAGATTTCTTTAGTAAGTAGCTTCTAAAAAAATTTAATATTTGTATACTACCCTAGCTCCACATTCTGCTAAGAAAGAGACCTTTCTAAAGAACAAGATGAAGAAATCGCATAGTTCCCTACAAGGTATAGTATCAAATTACAAATTTTTCTATCGGGAATAAAACAAATTTAGATTAGGTGGAGATATTTTATGAAGAAACGCTTCTTAAAAATCGAAAATTTTAATTCGTGTTTATATATAAATTTAAATGAAAGAAATTTTCGATTATGCTACTTAAAATGCTGAAAAAGTTTTTCTTTCTATTTTTTATTATTTCTTCTACTCACGATATATATTGAAACGAAAAATTTCTATATTAAACCCTGTATCGCTAATCTCATGACGATATTTTTTGTTAGGTTTTCCCGAAATGCAACATTGCATTTTGATGTGCAACCCTCCCCTATTTCGTTGGGTATATAAGCTAACGTAGTGTGGAAACTATACAAAATGTACATGTGTGGAATCCAACACAAAACTATATTCCTCTGTTATATACATCGGCCAAACCCCGCCTACGCCAATATATCACATGTACAGAGAGCGCACCCCTCGCCCTCCCTTTCTACGTACCCCCTTACAGGACCTGACTGGCGGAAGATTCCCACAAACTGTAATCGTTTCAATTTTACATCTATTTTTTTTATTTACATGAATATCAAATGTTATTTATTTTCTATAATTCGTAAAATCCTCAATCATATTTGACACATACGTGTCTATACTCAAAGCTCTGTTACCAATTTTATCATAGTGAAACTCTACTTCTACTTCTTATTAAATTATAGTAAATTTCGATTTTCAAATTTACACAAGATTATTTATTAGATTTTGAGCTCTACATTTCTGTTGATACAAAAGAATTTGAATTGTGGTTTTCTTTACTTCACTGGTGCCAAGAACCGTAAGCGTGGAATCAGGAAGGAAGCTCTTCAATAATGAATCTCGATTCAGCATCATAGTTAAGCAATTATGAGAAGAGAAGGAATCGAACCTCATAACACTCAATTTCAAAAGAATTTAAATTGTGGTTTTCGGGAAGCTGTGCTGTTGTTCTTAGAAATTATAGGTAGTAGTAACAAGATTGTGGTTACTGCTGCTATAAGTTATAAGAAATGGCACCAAGGAAGCCGAATTTGAAGAACCAGAGGCACGGACAAAGAAAGCATAGTAATAGAGGTCCGAAATCGTTGCCAAGAGTAATAGTCTATGGTTTGTAGAACATAAAACTGCTTTTGTGCTACTAAATATTTGAAAAATATTTTTTATACCGACCTCAATTAGTTCTTAACAACGAGGAAATTTAGTTGGGTGGTGCCAAGAACCGTTAGCGTAGAATCAGGAAGGAAGCTCTTCAATAATGAATCTCGATCCAGCATATGAGAATCGAACCTCAATTTCTACTTCAATACCCAAGTTCACCAGATTTTTTCTAATTTGTAGAATAGAAAGTTGGGTAATCCACATTCTTCAATTATACGTCTCTTCGACATAAATATAGAAACTTTAATCCGTTATTATTAAAGTTATTTGGAAACTTATTATTCTACTGATACAAATGGATTTAATTTTATTGGCTTTTCGGATTTCTTTGACTCTGAACGTAATTCTAGCAATCTATTGAAAAATTCTAGTTTACAGTAATTTATTTAAAATAAAAACGATTTCTGGCGTCATTACGTGCTAATAGATAAAACCTTAATCAACCGTTACATACCAAAATCAAATTTATACCTTCTTTAGTTAGCTTTTATATTTCTCTATAGAGTGTTGATTAATTTTTTAATAGAGACAAGTTTATTCATCAGTAATAATACAGCATCAAGTAATAGAATAGATAAAATATATTTACGAAACACATTTTCGCTTTTTTTAATCAACAGAAACATTTTGAAGTTGCTAAATTATGTCATCATTTATCAATAAAAAAATAATTTTTGTTTTACGTACTTAGCAACTTAATAACTGTTTTAACTAACCTTATTAATGGAATTATTGAATTCCTATCATGAAATGAACGCGTAAATTTTCTAAACCACCTCTGCGTCCTCGACATAGTTAGAAACCAACAGTAATCTGCGATACTCACACACATGCAGTTGCAATTATTGCGCCAACGCCATTTTGAAATTAGTTAATTATTATAAAAATATTTCAAATTAGATTGATTTTGTTTGTTGCCAGGCAATTGTGGCAGAAGCTCACATTTTGCTTTGATTGATTACAGGAGTGGCATCACGAATCGAAGCAATTATCAGGGCTGGTAATATGAGAAAACAACATTACGAAATAATACGATACAATAACGAATTGACACACTGTATCTTTGTAACAAAATAAAAATATGCTCGAAATCCATTATAAGCCGACAATTTTTAAATTTCTTCCTAAACAAAAATTTTATAAACAAAACTAAAGTATATTCAGGAGGTGATTGCTCGTTTATAATTAAGATGGGTCTTTTTCATAACAAAATTTCCTCATCTCACACCTTTAAAAGTTGGAGACTAAAACTGAATTTTTTTTCTCAAATTTTAGTAAAGCTACATACTTGAAATTCTGTAATTTTCATGGACTTGCAAAGGACTAACCACCACCAGTAGTTAGTCCTTTGAGAGTGTATTAAAATCACAGAATACCAAGATTCTAGACTTACTGAATTTTTTTTTTTTTTTAAAAAAGGAAAACACGAATAGGAAAGACCCTAATTTCATACGAGCAATCACCTCCTGAATTGTGTCGCTTTAAAATAGAAACACCCGATATTTCAATAACCAAAAAGTAAAATGGGATACTGGGGATATGAAATTATAGCTATGAATATCATTTTTAACGGGTTGTTAGCTTAGGTTGAGTTGGGTTAGATTGGGTTAGATTATAATTACTCATAACGCTAAAATTAAAAACCTAGCCTTATACAATTCTTATGATATGGAAGCTTGTCGCGAGATTTAAATATGACTCTCAGTAGTCATTTCAATTTATACTACCGGTCAAAAGTTTTTACCCACAGTGAAAACAAATAAAAACAGTACGAAAATTCAGAATTTTATCCAAATTTACAGGGAATTAGTGTATTAAAGGCAATATTTTCGAATTCATGTTGTTTTTATTTCTAAAAAAGGTTTAGAATGTTAGTAAATTTTCGAAAAATTGCTTGTGATCAACTGTAAAGTTTTCATATTAAACACCACTACAGCTTCAGTCTCTGAAAGACGTGTATCTTAATGTATTGTTTCGACTTTGGATATCGCAAACTGATACACAAATTCTAACTGAAGAATTTTCTAAAAATGTACAAAATCTCATTAAAATTAAGTAAATTAACACTAACACTAATTTTTTTATAACATGCTTATATGAGCTTCGCCCGTATGCGGGATCATAAGCTTGTTTGTTTGTCTGTTTGTAACTCTCCTTTGTCGCTTATTACTGTTAGTATATCCCATCACTTTAATTGCGAACGATCGATTTTGATTTTTATATTTCAAAGAACATTTATAGATAAGAGTATATAGTAATAATAAAACTACAATCTGTAGCTACCTCCCAATAGGTCTATCTTTCTTATTCTAATACAAAGGATACAAAGAGAAATTAATGAATCCTGGCGCATCTGATGAAGATAATCAATTATTATGATTATTGCGTTGTCGTCATTATTTTACAAATTAAATCTGATCGCTCAAAGTAGGGTAAAATCGGAGCCAAAAGTTACAATCATGCAGGTAAAACAAATAAAAATGTCTTAAAATCGACGGATATCGTTTGGTGATTAAGTACATGCTGGGAGGATCTATTCTTGTTGAAAACATTGGAAGCATTTTCTCTAAATGAATTTTTTTCGTATGATTTTTTGTTCAACTACCAGTGGTTATTACTTCATAAAATCAAAATCTTTCGAAAACGGTACACTGTATTGAGTTTCACAAAAAGTAAAGTTTGGTGTAAAATTGGATGTTGTTTAAGTTTAAAATTGTTATTAACAAATCCAACCTTAAAAAAGTTCAATATTACTTGTTACTTGTAACTAGCTCCCTCTAAAAGAAATTCGTGAAGTGTATCAGCTTCCAAAACATATTCGTATGAAATTTCATCACAATGTTACCAGAAATTTTGCCAAAATCGAAAAAAATTCACCGAGCTGTTTTCTACCAATCCTAGAGTCAGGAACACATATTTTTCGAAAATTTTAGATATGCACAGTTTACAACAACTCAATGAACTGAACGTGTAAATGAAAATAGACTATTAGTTTCAACACGACAAACCTCATCAATTTTCCAAAGTATACCCCGCTTCAAGGTGCTAATTTCTACAGTTGAGGCGTTCCACATATGTACGGGAAATAGGTGCAAGTGATACTACAATAAAATTTCATTACAAAATTTGACACGCTATCTACTAGGTTAGCGGACCATTTAACAACATGGTAGTGACTAATCGTCCTATTTACAGTCCTAGTTGAAATATAATATATAATATTGAAGAGGAAATGATAATTATAAGTAAAAGTAAACCTAAAATATAGATGAATAGAAATGTTCACGTATAAGTAAATATTTCTAAAACCGAATGCATTATCCTAATTTTTCAACGTACGATAGTCACTTCCATTATTTTTTTCTGTGATGACCCTTTCTAAAAAGCAGATGTTATATGGTCTATAGATATATGGTTCGAATCAAGGGTTATTTTCTCGTTGACCGTGTGCACATGTACAACAAAAAATATTTAGATAGGCATACGAATCAATGACCTCATGCATGGTGAGACATGAAATGAAAAAAAAATATAATTAATGTTACTCGATTTGATCAGTTTGATACCTCTGCCTCGAATTTATAATTATTTCTCTGCTACATATTCGTTTATAACGATTCTAAATAGATTATTTTTTGTAAGTTGTGCGCTTAAAATTGCTCACAGTTTATAAAGCACATTTTTAGTTTCATAGCCAAGAAAATTTCCTCACGCAAAAAATAATAATAGAAAAATAGGCTTGAAGAAAAAACTGAATTTTAATTTACCAATTTAAGAATATGTGACCAATTTACAGACGAATCATTTTTATTTGTTAGACTATGTGAATCGTGGCACAAATCGATTTTTGGGCTTTATTAGACCTGATAAAGTTCAAAAAATTCTTTCACATACTACAAAAGTGAGTGTTTTATGTGCAGTTCAGGATATGGAATTATAGTCTTCATTAAAGAGAATGGTAGACAAGTTACTCTCAATCGGCAAATATAACTTTGCATTTTGAGACCAATTTTTCAACAGGACTGGTTCTCAATTTTTCCTAGACATTTTCCATGCAGATTCTTTAGTCAACCTGTGTACCATAAAGTGATAAGAAACTTGAACATCGTTATGGAATATGTATTAAACGATGAAATACACATTTAGAACGTGGTTATCAAGAATCAATATTAAGTATTTCTTTAACATATGAAATAATAATAATACTTCATTTAGATCATATCAAATTTTCGATTTAATTCCTACTATATGTCAATATTCATCAAGTTTCGAATTCTTCCAATCTGTATTTCTTCTGAAATACGCTCGAACTTTTTTCCTAATTTCAGATTGAAAAATGCAGTTACAGTCAAACTGCTTCTCAAATTCTAGTGAGAAAAGAATCCGAAAGTTAGATATTGAAATTACTAGAATTTATCAATACGTTCGAACGCACCCTTTATTAAAAATATGTCACAGTTTAATTTTGAAAGAATTATCCTGAAGGGAAAACTTTAAAAAAAGTTCAATCAAATCAGATGTCTTATGGTTCCTAATTCTGAAATATTAAAATAATTTACTAATTTCTTTAATTTTTTATTATTAATTTTATATTATAATGAACACACTGTTTACACTACTTCTGCAACAACATTCACAATTACACTTTAAGACGCGGGTGTCTGTCTAAACGTTATGTTTGAGTAGATTTGCTGTGAGCTCCGTTTAAGACCACCAAGTAACACCGTGGTATCCTCATACGCAGATCAAAGTTAAAATCAAGGAAACGAATTTTTCTAATTGATTGATTTGTAAATTTTCAACTGTACTTTCTCTATCTGGTACTTTTTATTGTTTAGTGAATACCATATATTTGATCTTCCTTAGTCTTTAGTTCTTGCAGACTATAACAAGACAACTTTCCCAGTCTCAATCACAAAGGACATAAACATAAAAATATTTCATCAATATATAAACTTCCCTATCAATAATTTACTTTATTAGATAGATATTTTCAATACGATAAAAAAATACATTTACCAAGCATTTGAAAAATAATGACTATCAAAGACAAAGAAGATTATATAATTTATGCTGCTTCCATAATTCCAGTTTTCAAATTTCAGATTATTTATGAATAATATGTATTTCAATCTTTGTGATATTGAAGTCAGGTTTCAGAATTATTTATTTAAGAAAATGTATCTGAAAAAACGTACGGCTCTGTATGTGGCAGCTCTAAATTTATATCAGTATTTGTAGAACACATTGTTATGGCTGATTTACATATACATGAATTGAACTGCAAAGAAATTTATATATTTCCTTTTTAGAAAGGGTTGATTCAACTACTTTAGTGGTGGTTGGGCGCGTTTTTATGTATCCTGACTGCGTTGTTATCGAAATTTTATTTTGTAACTATGCGTTTATTACCATTTTGAATTATGGAAGCTTAAGTTTTTGTCTTTAAATAATAGTCACATTTGCATGGAACTCTTATTAGCTACGATCATTTGCGGAACATTTAACTTTTGTGGAATTTTAAAATTATTGCCAGGGAAACAAAAACAAGAGAAATAATTTCGTCAATGTTATAACAAGATTACATTTTTTTGTAAACTCCAGCATAGCTTACAAATGTCAATTTTGTAGTTGGTTAAGTTTGTAAGATATCAATTTTTACTTAATATTGTTTTAATGTTCATAAATTTAAAATTTGTATGATTTCTTTAAATGCAATAATCAAATAATATGCGATTTCCTAGTGAAAAACTGTATCAAATCATTTTTTATAAGTTGGAAACGTTAGACAAATCGAATCTAATATCGAATATATTTTCAAACCCTCCAAATATTTTATTATGGTAAAAAATCGGGAAAAAAATGATAATTTATATTAAATTTTGACTTTCTTCTTTGTACTATTCGTGAAAAAACAGCTAATAACGTGAATAAAAAATTAATATCAAAATAAAAATCTGTTTTAACCACAATAAATTATTTTTCACTGCTTATTATTTTTGAAAAATCTGTACCAGCCATCAATTAAAATATTTCCAGTGGTATTAAAATTTATAAAATAGAACCATAAATTTCGCTCATATGGTTTAGGAAGTTTTGCTCATTAACAGCTATTTTTATGGTATTAATGACTTTTTAATCTATATTCTAAATACTGAGATGTCTGTCTTAAGTAAACTACATTACAAGGTAATTGATATATAAAATTAATTCTTTTGTTTTTGGTTGTATTAGATTTTAGTTTGGTGAAATATTTCAATAATACATCATGTCCTTTATGCCTTGATATAATTCGATAGTTCTCGGGAAATCCCTTGTACATGTGTTTTGATTTTGATGTATACTTTCGGTTTTGTTCGGTAATTAAATTAAAGAGAATATTTGTTCACCGTTTATTTGATTTTGTTATTTATCATTTTTTAGATCAATGTTTTTGCTTTTTTAATAACTGTGCATCCAAATACAAGATTTGATAGTTGAGGTGCTTCAAGCGTGCGCCACTCTCTTTTTCATGACTTCTAGGGACTCATATCTTGTTTCTTCCAATTCAAACCAAGATTTAACGAAAGTAGGGCCATTAAATATATCAGTACAAGCATTTTTTCAATCTTATTGTTGTTCAATTTGACACACTTTTTGCCTGTTAATATTTTCCCAAATTACACTAGTACTTATCTAAAAGTCGTGGGGGGCTGAAAATTAACTACAACGTCTTTTTGTCCATCTAAAAAGCGCTTAAAATATTTGATAATACAATCAAATATTTACTAACATATACTTCTTTCAATAAAATTTAAGTTTCCAAGATTCACTTAATAGTTTTACGGCGAAATAGAATTGTTTTTATACAAATAAGCTACGGCTAAAATGATTTGTTGACAGGTTTGATTTAAGCAGCTTTAATTTAGCTTAAACACACTTTTGTATTTAGTCAAATAGTTTGATAGCAGCATCCGGTAAAAGATTTTATCTATGCATTTATAATGTAAATTAGACTATAATAATTACTTTGATAACAATAAGTTATACTCATCTTTCTAATTTTTCAATCGTCACTTTGACTTCATGTGAATTAATTAAGTGAAAATCAGATAAATATCTGATTCTAGAAGTATTTAACTTACATAATCAAAATCGAATTAATCATATTCTTATTTGCTTTTGATGGTTATGAAACGATCAATTTCTGAGGTGATTAACTAGACACAATCGAAACGTGATTTCTTGCTAAAAAAACGAACCAAGCCTCTTCTTCCTTTCAATTATTTTATTGAAATAATGGTATAATTAAATAAAAATTACTTTACCAGCATATGCGTTATTAAATTAAGCGCCCGAAAACAGAACAAAAGGTTAACTTCCTTTGATTATCCTTTACATCCTTTCATAACAGCTTAATTATATATTGGGCCAAATTTTAAATAAGTTTCATAAGAAAACAATTGAAACTCATCACCCACATATGGTCATTATCAAATAGGAATAACGTACGTTCACTTTCTCTTTTTTTCTGTTTTAGTACTTTTTTATAGTGACAGCAGCAACAGAAACCATCTGTTAAATAGGAACATTTAACCCTTACCTAACTTTAACGGATTCTAAAGATTTTTTATTGTCTCGATTTAATACTTAGTCATGCTGATCGATGTAGGTGACCTATATTTAGTCTGCTATAAAAAAAACTTCTTGTGTCGATTACTTCTACTAAAAGAACCAAAGAATTTCGTAAATTGTATCCCCAGATTTTACCTCTTTCACGGATTTCTTTGGTCACTTTTTTCAATTCTAATTTCTGTTATATCAATTGTGGTATGTTGATGACTTAGTTTACATTGGTTGTGATGATTGTTTCAAAAACAACTTTTACTGTTATCCATTTCTCGATCGTTTTTATTTAACTATTTATTATTCCCACTAAACCACATATTATTTACTTTTTGAATTAGTTTTCTTAATGCGATTACTCTTATTTTGTTTCCAATTCTATATCATTCTGTTCCGTATAAAAAAATAACCTAAATATAAAAAAAATCATGAAATTCCCTGTGCCACTTCCTTGTGGCCCAAAAACTTTTTATAAGGAATTTTGGATGCCCCGACTTTGTCTCTATGAAAGGAAAACAACCGAGACGCTACCTATGTGCAAGGAAGTTCCTCCTTTCATCCTCGTTTATTTTTCATATGCAGTTCTTTTTAAAAAAAATTAGTCAAAACGTAACCAACAAGCCAGAAACCTGCGGTCATAAATAAAATCATCATGTACCTATAAGGATTTTTTTATGATAAAAGCTGAATGCAAGGCATGATATTCCTTATATTTTCATAAGCTAGAAGCAATAGATTGAAAGTTGATGAAATTCTGATTAAAAAATTCCTTTTAAACAGAAAAACCAAGCATTTTTTATTGAATTCGAAATTTACATAATTCCAACATTATTATCAAGTTTTGCAAGTTTATTTTTCAAAAAATTAATTACAATTACTTTGCAGATTAGATCTTCGAGCAGTATTTTTTATTAAAAGCTTTTCCTTCTGGTTTTCTCATTTGTGCTCTGTATTGGTTATTACAATCCACTGTACCCTACTTGGCACCACCACATTATCTCAAAAGTTTTAATTCTTTTGAGTCTTCTCACTATCACACGTTATTCTAGCAGGTGGACTGCTTCAATGTTTTTGATATTGTAAAGCCGGTCCTCATGTTCCTTACTAATTTGCCTCGTTTGCAACCATTCCTATTATGTTGGAATTTCTGGAAACGTCGGTGATTTTCATTCCGAACGCACTGTTTCCACCACCACTAAACCAAGACTCTCACTATCTGACGCGCGTTTCAATAACCAAATGATCGTCTTCAGAAACAGTTTACCAGCCTCTGAAGACCATAACTTGGTCATCGAAACCAATATTTATTATGTTTACCATTTCTATTCCTTGGTCTCATAGTCATAAGAAACGATCAACAGCCAGATTTTGTTTCGAGGGTTCTATCTTTCCGTTACAAATTTTTTGTCAATGGTTCTGGTTCAGAATTAAATAAATTTAATCGGGATTTGTTCCAAAATCGTAATAACAAACACTAATAGAAACACTTTGACGTGACCTACCGATAAATAAGCTAGCTACGTATGAAGAAAAATTTGAGCTTCTAGGTTCTTTATTCAATTTAAAAACGAAAATTAGATAGCGACGTCTACCGGTTATGTCTTACATAAGTTTGCAAAAATAGATTAAGTAGAGTCGAAGTTATTTGAGTTTAAGCTCCTTTGAAATTAACAATATCAACTTCCTGGTTCCATTTTTGATTATGGCCGTAGGCCAATCTTATTGGGATACCCGTTATGTATGTATTTAATCCGTTAACATCATAAAAAAACAACTAACAGTAAATTTAAATGATCTTCCTCTTCGAAGTAGTCGTCACCTTTAAGTACTCAGGTATAATGATAAGCAACAAAAATGAGACATGCAAAAGAATTCTTACGGAATATAGGGCATATAATAAGTACAAAATTATAATGCAGAGCAAAATATTGAGCCGAGTAACTAAATTAAGACTGCGATAAAATCAGTAGTAGAGACTAACCAATAGAGAGGAGAATGAACCAGTAAAAGTTGGAAATAATGAGTACAGAGGACTTATGAAATTAGGAATATATTACAAAATGATGATATAGTAAATATAATAGTACGAAAATAAAAAAAGAATGAAAAAACGGCAGGGAAAATTACAGAATGGCGACCGAACGAGAAAAGATTGCCTGGTCGATCAAAAAATAGATGAAAAGATCAAATTGTGCAAGATATGCAGAAACTGGGAGTACGTGACTGGAACAAACAGATACAGGACAGAAAGAAACTGAGGACGAAACCTCTATCCATCACATTATTTCGAAGTGTTAAACACTAAGGAACTCCAGAGCATTCCACCTGGGATTGATGGATCAGCTGAAAACACCGGGTTCTCCAGTACCGCACAAGAAAGGAGGACACAATAGATAAAATGTGGGCTAACCACCCACAAAAATACAGGCTCAATTAGAGCGATTACAATTCTCAATAGAATGTATAGCCTTGTATTTATAATATCGTAAAAAGGCGACTGTTACTAATTAATTGAAAGAAAATCTAATAAACTGGGAGTACGTGACTGGAACAAACAGATACAGGACAGAAAGAAACTGAGGACGAAACCTCTATCCATCACATTCTTTCGAAGTGTTAAACACTAAGGAACTCCAGAGCATTCCACCTGGGATTGATGGATCAGCTGAAAACACCGGGTTCTCCAGTACCGCACAAGAAAGGAGGACACAATAGATAAAATGTGGGCTAACCACCCACAAAAATACAGGCTCAATTAGAGCGATTACAATTCTCAATAGAAGGTATAGCCTTGTATTTATAATATCGTAAAAAAGCGACTGTTACTAATTAATTGAAAGAAAATCTAATTAAAATATTTGATTGTACAAGAGACTGTTTATAATACCAAACTTTTTAATTTATTCAAATAAACCTGCTTAACCAAGTGAAGCAAATAGTGACGATGTGAATTGGAAACCGCTATTTAAACCGTGAGAAATGACAGACATAATCGATGAGGTTTTGTGTCTTAACAACTTTTTTTGAAATTTACATCACGCATAATATAAGCATGAAATTAACAGCGAGTAGTAACTCAAAAAGAAGAGCCGCGACTAAAGTGTGACAATATTGTTTATAATAGAATTAAATAATGGTTCTATAATTAACAAAAATGATTCTGTGAATATGCTGTTTCCATTTTATAGTTTTTCATTTGCTGGCAAGTTAAATTCAACTTTATAGCTGAAAGTAAACATTTTAAATTTTTTTAATCAATACCGTCCATTCTTTTTTCATGTAGAATTCCCATTTCATAAATACAGTCCGAGAAAATTGGTACTAAAATAGTTGAATTCCTAAATTTTGAAAGTTTCGGAAATAGACCAGTCAAAAAATTTTTATAGGTTGAAAAATTAATAGAACCTATTTTTTCTAAATTTCTTGAGCAATTTTTTTTAATTTTATACAAAAATAGTTTCTCAATATTAATGATATTTACGAGGGTAGGGTAAAAAGCTTTCTTTTTCAATCTGAAGACAACAGAACTCATCGATATAAGTTGAGAAATATATTTAAGAGATTCTTAATGAAATTTGAACCATTTAGTTTCTGATTGATAATAATATAAATGAGGCGTTGGGAAGATTTTTCTAAAAATGAAAAAAATTGAGTACTGAGCGGTTTTTGAAAGGCAATACACGTACGCTAATGAAAAAAGAGGCACAGTATATACGAAGACTCTCTGCGCCATCATTTACGACAGTGAAATTTTGGGCAGCTCAATTAAACGTAAACTTATCAGCTTGAATGACGTCTACCGTTCGAAAAAGTTCACCAAATGGTACCGTATACCCATCGGATTGAGGTTAGATAAAAAAGTCTATGGATATATCACAAAAATTCATTTCCTATAAACTTAATAAAAAAGTATGTATGCATAAGCTATCCGCGTGCTTGGAACCGCGTCTTCTCACTTTCCACGTTTTGAAGTCTTATTTACACGTTTAAGCAAAATAAGAAAATCTTCAAGACAGTTTTTATTAGGTAGATCGAGATGACCCGTTGCCATATCGTGATTTTTCCAAAAAAAATGCGAATTTCTCGAAAAATTTGGAATTTTAATTTGAGAGATTTTTTATTTGTTTATTACAACTTTATATTAAATAATATTCGCTGAAATCGAATTTCATAATTTCTTAAGCATATTTTAAGTTTTGTTTTGTAAAATAGCAAAGTAATTATCATCCCTCAAGTTCACTCTATCTTTGTAAATATAAGTATTAGAGAAAAATCCCAGAGGTCAATTTTTGTGTCAAATTAAAAGATCTACAATTTCGATTCAAAGTTTTCTATCTTTGAATTTACCGTTTTTCTAAAATTCATAAATAAGACTTTATATTACCTTTTTCCACTCCTATCCGGAGGATAATTATTTATCAAAATAAAATTTTACTATTTTCCTTAATCTTCATCGAGAAAGTTTGAACGTATACCAATCGATTTAAGTGTACAAGTAATTTTTACGAAACATCTAACCTTAGTTACTTCCTCTAATAAACACACCTTTATCATAACACAAACGGTTATTAAGAAAAATTGAAACACCTGATAAAGCTTAGCAAAAAAATCTTCAACGTTAAGAAGTTAAATTATAGGTATTTAAATCTGAGACCGATAAAGCGTTATACGTATAATCATAGCCTTAGAGTATGTTCAACAGTAGAAAGACACCTGCTCAGAGAGTTATTGTGTAAAAATAGTATTTCGATCGAGAATAGCAGAAGGGGCTTCAACATTTTTTAACTCGATTCTTCCAGTTCTTCAAGTACTAAAAACCAGACTGATTTTGTTCCCGATATCGAATTGAAAATAGTGGCAATCAGTGTAAAAACATTTTTTTAGGACAAGTAACAATTTTGAAATAAATAACAGCTCAATTTCAATAGATTTCTATTTTAATTGGTTGTCGTAATAGTTATCTAGAATTTTTTTTTTTAGAAATTTTCTCCCATCTCTTGATCTGACGTTAATTGGGTGAGAAACGTCCTATTGAAGACATGATAAGTTTTTCTGATCTTAGTCTACTTCTTAACGCATCTTTTAATGAAAAGTAGTTCAGTTCCAATCAGATAATACATTCTGATTGAAAAATGTTAATAATTATCTACACTGTCGCAGCCATAAATATAAAAGGCTTAAGATCAGTCTCAAAAATATGTGATTCATTTCCACGTAGAACTGATAGTGCTAATTTGAATTAATTATTATTAAATTTAGATAGCAACGCCCAAACAAACAATGAAGAAATTTGAAGAAAAGAATATTAAAAAAAGAAATCCAACGCTGAAAGTTTGTCTTTTTCATTTTATGTAATAAAACAGCATAAGAAAAAGAAAATAAAAATACCTAAGCCGAATTAACTTTTTAATTAGGAATCTTCAAAACTTGCGGTTTTTGAAATCAATAATAGAATAACTAACGATTTGAAAAAAAGAAAAGAAATAATGACATTTATGACCTCGTCAATTGAACCGAAAACCATTATTTCCAAAAAAAAAACATTACTATCAAAACAATTATTGAAATAGTAAAATAATGTAATGTTAGTATGTATTGAGCGTTAAAACTAACCTATTTATAGAGGGTGCCTCATGAGTAATGTCGATTTCCAATTTAAACATGTCGTGAATTGTCTAGTCTCTAATTCTATTATGGAAACAATCGCTTCACTTTCATCCAATAATTTTCCATTCGTTTATTGACGACGCAGTACGTTTTTATAAAAAATAGTATAGAGTGCGATAAGACATTATTGGAAACAAAGGCTTAAAGCAGTCATGGCCGCAAGGAAAATATGTGAAATTCAAGAGAAAATAGTGAAGATTTCTCGTTCGAAGATCGTTGGCCATCATCCTCCTTCTGCGTGAGATATTGAGGTTACATGAGAAGCGGTAGAAAAACATGGATAATTAGTGGTTTGGCGATGGATAATTACCAAAATCCACTGCAAAGAGAGGACGATTCGAGCAGAAACACTTGTGTGTTTGGTGGAAGTATATAACTTCAGTCCTTTTCGAAATCATTTAAAATAGTCAAGCTATCAATATTCAGGTTTAATTAACTGTTCTTTGAGCAATATACTGCGGTTGTTATGCGGGATAAGATCAAAAAACTTGGTGGTATTGAACTCCTATGCAGCATTTAGTTTGGACCTTGCACTGATAATTATTTGTTCAGATCAATGGGGAGATTCTTGCGTGGAAAAAAATTTGAATTAAAACAAGATGTTGAAAATGCAGTGTCTCTAAGCCCAAAGAATGGTTTCGTCAAGGTCTTAAAGAACTTGATGAACGTTGGGTTAAATAGAACACGGTGATCTATACGTCGATTACTAAGACTTTCTTTTTGTATAATTATTCAATAAACAAAGTGAAGTTTGGAAGTTTGTGAGACGCCCTCTATAGCTCGCTTTGAAATAAAAACAATATACTAATATCAAACCAATTCAAATTTAATGGCGAAGTTATATACCTGTCAAGAAAATCAGGCAATCAGAATTATTCCGCGAGTGCTGCCCTGTATGAATTTATTTGGGCAAGCAAGGCAGGTGGAGAACGACTTGAAACAATGTGTCTATATACGGGGTCAAAAAGATAGCATCCTTGTGGGTGGGTGATGTATGTACGTTACAAATTCAAGAAAAGGTGTACTTCAAGAAGAAATAATAATTATTCTTGTTTACCATATGCTGTTACTGTTACCGAGCGAACGGTTCATTAAATGATGCAATTAACGTAATAAGAAGAAAAAAAATAAGAGTTTTACCGTAGAACAGTTTTATAAAATTACCTCCTACTTAATCGTGTAATCTGTAATTTTCTGAATAGTGTACTTACGAAGAACGAAATTATTAATTGGCCTTAAAAGTATTATTATCATCAATGATAACTTCCGTCATATTACATTCTCCGGTATGGTCATAAATGAACTTTTATACTTATATTTATGTGCAAAGTTACATATTTCTCATAAGTTATATGATATATAATTTTAGAGAAACCCTCGTATAGAAACAATTATTAATTTCCATGTTTTTGACCAAAGTTGAAACGGTAACTTCAGTAGAATGTTTAAGAATATGTATTCAACTTTGGTTGAGATGGAAAACTACCTAACGAAGTGATGTGGACACAAGAAATTGGTGCAAATGGAGCTAATTTACCTCAAAACCATCTCTGCTATCAAAGGAATATCGCAAAACCTTACTCCAGCTAAAAAACACGTAAACACGTATTGAAGGTTTTGTTGGATGTCCAAGTTGCGAAAGGGTCTGAAGAATGCGATATTTCAGGAAGAATAAGCTATCGAAGAGATTCAGATATGGCTTAGGCAAATCTCTAAGGTTCTACTGACTTGGTTCTTATAGATGGAGGCTCTATATTGAGAGACATGTATTTAAAAACCATTTTAGAAGGTCATTTTGCACTTTTGTGCTATTCGTTAAAACCAATTTCATTTTTATATACGATAACGCGTGGCCTCTCCATGCTAAAATCATTTTTGAATATTTGGAAGATGTTGGGATTGTCAATATAAATTCGCCAGTTTCCATTCTCGACCTAAATCCAATCTAAAATCTATGAGACATGATTCGGGTTCGGGTGCCTCGTACATAAATTAACCGAGGTTCAGGCAATATGTGATAAATTGGACAAAATTGATGTACAGGAAGCAGTCCTGCTTCTGACAAAATTGTTTTTACCCGTAGAATTAAAGTATATAATACGACAAATGGACGTAGGGCAAACGGTTTCGTATATTTCTGTGAAATACATTTCTAGTCTTTCTCTATTTGTGAAAAAAATTGAAGGGGGGGGTTGATTTATACTAAAATCGCAAACTTTATACATTATATACATACTAAACAACAAAATATGTTGAAATGAGTTGAAGCTTCTAATAGTTTTTTGTTGTAACGAGAATTGACTCAGTTTTGTACAATTTTATATGTGCTTATGAATATGTTTATGATGATATGTACATTTTGCTAAAAGAGTGAGTAAATTCTTCTGAATGCCTATCGTGTGCATCAGTATAATATTAGACTAAGGTATTTAAGTGCAAATATCAATTTTTGTTGTTGCACCGTAAAGTCATATTAAATGAAATTAATTACAAAAAGATTCTCATCGATATATAACTAAATGTTTTTATCTTATACAGTTGATTGGATTTCGTACATATGGTAATTTTATTCCCCAATAAAAATATTTCGAAAAAAATATTAATGCTCATTTTCTTGTTTACTAAGATGAATTCGTTTTTTAGGAGAACGTCCATACAAATGCCATCTCCCAGACTGCGGTAGAGCCTTTATCCAACTGTCCAATCTTCAACAGCACCTTAGAAATCACGACGCGCAAGTGGAAAGGGCGAAAAATAGACCATTTCATTGCAACATATGTGGAAAGGGTTTCGCAACTGAGTCCAGTTTAAGGACGCACACGTCAAAAGTAAGCCATGTACGTACACGAAGTTTTCTTTTTATTTTTTTTAAATCAGTTGGATTTATTTTTTACGGATTATTTTGAGAGAAATGTGCAATGGATTTGACAAAGTGTAAACTTCTTTCTTGGATGGCCAGAATAAATTCAAAAAAAAAACTTTTCAAAGTGATCTTTATTTATATTGTGTTCAGATCTGTCTGACCCAAATCTCGATCAGTGTTCCCAACCTAACCTCTCAAAATTCCCTCCCTAGAGCGTGAAATTCGAATTAAAATATAAAAATGCTTAGAAAAGTTATTTTGAAATTCCTGGATTTAAATCTTGAACTGAAAAAATATTGTCTTCTGTTTTTGAGATTCAAAACATTCATTGTTTTTAAAAACTAATTCTAATTATATTATATATCAGTGAAATCATCAGACTATTGCATATTTTTCTTATGATTAATGTTTATTATGATTTCTGTTATATTAATTTCCACAAAAAGTTTTGTACTTTTACTTAATTCATATTTTATTTGTTTTATATGTTTCAGATTATCTTTCGTTTTTTAATCATTATACCAATCATTTCATTTATTATACATTTATATTTAAGCTATATACAACGATTTAATTTTATTCATATATCTCAGCGTACCGGAAATCTATACGTAAGATAACTCGATCAAATTGACCCAAAACCAGAAACGCAATTAACAGAAATGTTAAAACAAAGGGGCTACTTTTATTTTATCATATGCATAAATACTTTCACTATTTAAAGATTTACTTAAACGAAGAGAAAAATTTAGAAAAGGGAATCTACAATTTTCTCTAATGACCGTATCGATCTGTTTATTTCCTAATTGAATTACTACATCCATGAAAAGGTTATTAGAATCAATAAAATAATTATCATTAGAGCTATATATCGATAGTTGTACGATGCCAAGCTTCATAAGATGAGCGAAATATAATAATTTAGAAAGCGGAGTAAAGAGAAAGAACCAATTGCTTTTTAATACCTTAGCTTTCATTAATTATTATTATAGATTAAATTATCTATATAAGATTATTAAGTATGTTCCTCTTTGGCTGAAATCTCAGTCACACTTTATGGCATTGACTCTACTAGTTTAGCGCCGTCATCATCTTGGAAACGCACTTCTTATCATTTATAGTGCAATCTAGAATATTAGATAAAAGATCCTTGAATATATGCCTCAAATTTTCAATTGTATTCAAGTCTGGTGAATCGCGAGGTCAATAGAGCACTCTTAAGTCATACTGAAATATTCCATTAAATGTTTCCGTCTGTTTAGAAAAGTGTTTTCTGTTATAAATGGTCTCATTCACAAAGGTACACTTTGACTTCGTCTAATAGCAGTTGATTGCTAACAACGTACAAGTAAATGTGTTTCATCGCTTCATTAACAATCCATAATATTTCCCAACTTTGCTAATCGTTTTGTCATCAGTTTGTTTTTCTTATGTTTTCTTCGTTTCGGTCCACTACCGAAATCTTTTTCCACACAGTTAAAGTACTCAGTTCAATACCATAAACCAGCGAATTTCTTCAAAAGCCTTTGTGATATCTGACATTTGACTTGACAGATAACGTTTGACACGTTTGACAATTATTCACGTTCTACACTACAGACATACGGGTCTGGAAACCAAGCCCAATTTCTATATAGCAGCTTTGGTCTCTTGTTGTTCGGATTCTAAGTGTATGAAATAGCCATGGCATGGCGCTGCTATGTAGAGATGCTAGAGATGGACGTGGGTTACTTGTAAAACCGTGGGGTAGGGAAGAGATGAAAGTTTTGACAGTTTTTTTACATTTAACTACTTTTATATGATTACGTCACATATTAACTACTTTTATTGATAACAATTCATTGCTTATAGAAATAATAATAACTATTTATATTATGTTAACATAATCTTTTGATTATAACGCCGACCTGGCGGCCACAGGGTGAGGTAATTTAGCGTACGTGAAATGAACTCACATCGCTACCCTCGTTTTCAGACCGTGTATGAGACACAATAAATGTCACGTTAATATGTCAAATTTTATCTGTAACATACCTCAACGTATAAAAAAGACAACTTCTCTGTTTGTTATTTTAAAAAATTCATAAAAACTATGACGTGAAATTTGTTCCTTAATTATCAGTCCTTATAACTATAATTTATTACCATTGGCTTACCTCTGTATTCATTCCCCTCACTAAGAAATCAAAAGCCAAGAAATGTGATGACTTCAGACTGATAAGCTTGATGAGCCAAGTGTTTAAGATCCTACTTAGAATTATACAAGCTTCAACCATAAACGTGAAGCCGATCCAACTTATTAATGTTTTTCCAGAAATTTCGAGAAAGATGTTTATGCCTGTTTCATAGACTACGAGAAAGCCTTCGATCGAGTTAATCATACCGTCCTTCCGACATTAGTACAAAAAAAAGAGCCAAGAAGCAACGGTTAAATATGGAAAAACGACATCAAAACTGTTGTGTATAGAAAAGGGAATACGACAAGGTTGTGTTCTGTCGCCAATACTGTTTAATATGTACTCTGAGCACATATTTAACCAAGCAATAGGCGATGACGAGGAGGGAATAAAAATAATGGATACGGTTATCATTTTAAACAATCTAGAAGCCCTCCAACGCCTAATCAACAAAGTTGTAGATGTGGGAGATCAATTAGGCATGAAAATTAATGTAACAAAAACAAATGTAGTTGGGATAACAAGACTTCCAAAACCACAACTGAACATAAACATCTATGACACCGCAATAGAGAAAGTTGAAGAATTTAAATATCTTGGCAGCTGCATAACGACAAATGTTCACCCTGATGTATACAAAAAGCTAAAGCCATATTCTTAAAGGTGAAAAACCTATTATGTAACGCAACCTTGAGCTTAAACTTAAGATACCGTTTTGTAAAGGCGTACGTGCACTCGGTTCTCTTCTATGGAGCAGAAACATGGACATTAAAAGTGGATACCATAAACAGACTCACGAGTTTTGAAATGTGGAGCTTCCGTAGACTACTACTACTCAACATATACCTAACGATAAAGTGTTTAGACGTATGGGAAAGGAAAGAGAGTTACTAACAACAATAAAGAGAAGAAAGGCCACTTATTCGGGCCACATATACCGTATCAACAAGTGTGATATACTGAAATTGATAATAGAAGGAAATAACCAAGGAAAAGGTGGACCTGTTCGCAAACAACATTCATTGTTAAACAACATGAAGAAGAAGATAACTGTGTAGTAATTCAAATTTGACTCAAAATAATTAAAACAAGCATATTTATTTTTAATTTGACAAATATTATATACTGTCACTCATTTTTTTCAATAAAATAACGCTGAAGATGCTAATTTTGTTAAACTTACCTCAATGAAGAAATATCTGATACTCTATCACTCTTATCGATACTTAAATAAAACAACAAACCTTTCTGTGTATGAATTCTTTCTCTCGCAATAATTTTCTTTATTCATAATCATATTGTCAATTAACAACTTCATTTGCTTAATATAAAGAGGCAGTTTATTATGGTTGTACACGAGCAAGGAATGAATTTATATTATATTCAAGTTTAACACACGCATTTATAAAATAATTTGAGGTACTGTAACAGATCCCCATAAAATTGTCGACACATTCCTTATCGTATCTTCGAATCTCATCAGAATTATTTAATAAATATCGTTGGTTTTCACCTGAACAATCCCTTGATGTGGATGAAAAAGAACCATAAGCGGAACGGAAAAATTTCAAAACAAAATAATGTTTTCAAGGTTGAAAACGGAATATACTTAAAGCATTATAATCAGTGTTATATGGCGGGTTGTTTCGTTTTTGTTCTTTTGAACGTTAAAACTTAATTAACACCTCGTATATAACTATTTTTGCGTCATTCTTGTATAGCATGAATGACACTTTTTTAGATTCTTTATATAAAAACAGCTTTTTGGTATAAAGATAGTTATAGATCTATTTTCAAAATGTTTTAACGTAGCTTCAAGCATGTATCCAAAGCTCACAACGTAAACCACTTCTATGTATCCTAGTAAACAAGCGGGGTTTTAGCTACTACCCTCCAGATGCTGATCTGAGCTTTCACTGGCATTTCTCTGGTATCATGCATCGAAGTTTTTCATGGAAACCCAAACACTTTCTATTATTATAGCTGACGCTAAAGTTTTCTTTCTGCTTAAAAAATTGTGTATGTAACCATCCCTATTTTTAAATATAATGTAAAAGTCACACAAAAAATTTTACTCTCCGTTTATGAGAGAGATTTTTGTATTAAAAGAACACCAACCGCCTTTTGAATATTTAAGAAATAATTGGGGATTAAGACAGAGATTTTTCGATTAAAGTAGCACCTGATACCGCACTTTGCGCGAATACTTTTCACCCCTTTCCTTTTCTACCCTTCGGTTACTTACAGACGAAAAAAAAAAGAATTTTCCCGATCAACGATTATCTTAAGTGGTGAAAAGTTCTTATAAAAATTTCGAGATGAAGAATTAACACTTTTGAGAACTACAGAGGGTGTCTAATAAGTAATTTCGATTTTCATATTATGTAAAAATCCCTACGCTTCAACGCAACATATCGTAAGTTATTAAGAGTAGTTTGTAATTAGATGGGAGTACAACAACTTCCAGATGGTCGAAGTATTAATGCAGAGGAAAATAGTGGACAGCAAATGCGAATATATGAAATTTTATGAGAGAAATATCTAGATTTAGTGGACAATGCTTAACCACATATTGCGAAGGATGAGCTTAGAGAAGGGTTTAACCAGGAGAACTCCTGACAATTGAGAGATGTTATCAACGAGCAATACTCAGCTTCTAAAAAAGAGAAAATGACTACATTATACGAAATATGTGGATCAAAAAAATGTTAGAATGGGGCAAAAAGTCACCAAATATTTGTTTATTATTGCCAATATTGCATCCACACTAATGATCATTTTATTTTTGCTTTGAATAAATTTTTTCGAAACTCATCGGTAAAATGTGATGTGGAATGATAGTACGTAAATTTGAGACCATCCTGTACTATTTCTTTGGCCATATTATTAAAAACGAAGGACTAAAATAAAGGATATAAGGAACAAAACGAACTACAAAAGGGTTAGAGAAATAGAATGGATCTTAGCATGCAACCGTTTTTTAATGTCTGGTATACACGCATGTTTTTAAGTTTTCCTTAATTACTGTATCTCATATTTATGTTACGGTTTCAATTATTGTTTTATAAAATTTGGCGGACGCTATAAGTAATTGGATTTTCACGTGTTGATCGGAAGAAGAGTTTCATGAGACCAAAACATTTCTGTTATTTTGATGAAAAACGAACATCTACCTATTAATCACGCTTCATTCATTAAACTGAAAATGTTTATCGATTAAAGTGATGTAATCACTTTTCACCAAAGAAATTAATATCTTTTCCTACTTACTCTATATATTCAAAACAATATTGTTTTGTTAAACTCCTAAAAAAAATTGTATATCTGAGATTAACCCACAGAAACGGCCATCCAAAATACGTGAGGACTTCTTAAGAAAGTGGACATGAAGCCAGAAACATAAATATGCGTAGGTGAAAATAAAAATCACTGTATTTTTTAATCCACTTCTCTCCGGGGCATTTGAGAGAGAGAAAAAGATCCGGAGGACACGTTGAAATCAAGGAGATATAAATCTATAAACTCCTTCTCTTAGCACACCGACTAGGTGTTCATAATCTATACTCCAGCTCCCGTATTTTTCTTCAAATAGGTTAAATCAGAATCCGATTCTAATATTAGAGTATGTCTTACTTAAGTAATCTAACAGCATTTCTGTTGTTATTTTCAGTGGGTTTGGGTTCTTTGTTTTGATTAAAACAAACTATTGCTGAACAATCGTCGGATTGTTGCTCAATACTTAAAAAATTCTTAAAATTACAAATTGGAACACGTTCGCTTGTCACAATTTTTGTGTCATACTATAACTGTCACTTGAACATATCTAAGAGTGCTTATCGCCTGCCAACTTAACTAAATTAAAAATTAATATAAACATGGTTACCAACTTTGACTCTATATAGTGTGAATTAAAAATAGGGTCAAGGTTGGAATAGGTCGGATCAGCTGTCAATTTGATCAATTCTCAACAATTTTGTATATAAAAATAGGGCAGTTAGAGATTTTGAATACTTTCTCTAATCTTCAATAACGTTTTACAGGACCTCTCGGTCTTTTGTATTTACAATTTTAACAGAATAATCCCTTTTCGATCCAAAAAAAACTGGATTTTCGTAATAGTATCAGAGAGATAATTCGATTGACTTTTACCCTCTGTGTGACATTCGCTTTGTTTTATCGTTTTTCTGATAACATTTTCGGACCCATCTCTCCCATATTTTTTGTAATGCAGTTATTCGATTAAGTCAATGAAGTACGAAGCGTCGAATCGATAACTATCAAAAAATTTTGGAAATTGATCGATTTAAAAATTTCGAAAATAAGTTTGATGACAGATCTGTCTAAAACGGATTCACATGAGTTTGAAGCTTTTCCCATCTGGATAAATTTTTGAGCGAATCTTGTTATTGGTCTTATTTATGAGAGTTTTGACTGTCTGCTTGTGATCTGTACCATATTGTTTACAAAAAAAAATCTATCGAAATCTATAATTTTTGTCAATGTGTATAGTATCTACTATGACTTTGGAATCACGATAATCGACCTCCATTGTTAGTTTAAATTAAAAGTAATTGAAAATTTTTCAATTCTTGGACGTTGTTATTTAGAAAATAGTCTTCAGCTCGGTGAAATTTTTCTTCTTGTTGCATTTGATTAACTGTAAGGTTCACTTCTTTGACGAAAACTTCAGGTATTATAATCCACCTTCAAGTTGCTGACAGTAGCTATTTCCAAGATGTGATCAAAAATTATCAAGCGATGGTTTTAAATAGAAACATAATTAAAAAATAATACTCAATTATAATTTACGGTCAAGTTCATGTTTTTATTAAAGAAGAATAAATTAATTTATTGGAATACGCGACGTTTCGTTAAAAATGATCCATGATACAATTATTATCCCGTATAACTCTAAA
Organism: Diorhabda carinulata; assembly: GCF_026250575.1. Taxonomy (NCBI): domain Eukaryota; kingdom Metazoa; phylum Arthropoda; class Insecta; order Coleoptera; family Chrysomelidae; genus Diorhabda; species Diorhabda carinulata. The sequence goes on from NC_079463.1 coordinate 5,173,221, forward strand.
CAAAGACCCACAATTTAAAAAATAATCGATAGAATATCTTTTATGGTCAAACTACTTACCATTCATTTAAGCCGTTCGAACATTCATGATTCATGATGATGGAAAAGGGGTAAAAATTGACCTACATCGTGATGAGTCACGACGAAAAAGGGGAATTAAAAATGATACTCTTCAGTACATGTAGAGACAATTTGTTTTTACCCTCTCTCTCAATATTCCCTCATTCTTTTAGTTTATTTGAGAAATTGGCTGCTGTCAAGCTTCATTCTGAATTCTTATTGATTAGTAAGTGGATGCAACTGAGATCTTCAATTAGTTTTATACAATTTATACTATAAAATCGATTTGTTGAGAAATTCGTAAACCAAATTAATAATTTAAACATTGGGCCGTATTCCAAAAATCCTGTTAAGTATAATAAAGATGTATAAGATTAAGAAAAAAGTAGCCAAAAGAGCATTTCCATAATTATTATTCTATACTTGCCAGGATATCCTCTATGAATAAGTAAAAAGTTGGCATATTGCCCTGAGTGTGGAATATTGAAATAATTACGAAGACCAAAAATGAAGAAGTTATTAGAAATGTTACCGGGAAGTGCAAAGCAACATTTGATAAGGCATTGATGCGAAAGGCTATTTAGAGAAAATAAAGAACGTGGAAGGGATGTTAAAAAAAATTGACTCGATAGTTGATTCAATCTGAAGAAAAAGTTATTGAAAGCTACGGACGACTACAGTAATCCTACATTCGGAAGATTTGGAGTCGCAATACAAATTGGTATTGTAGATAGATTCATATCCCGTATAAAGGGAGAAAAAACTGAATCAGCAATGAAACCACAATCTAGAAGTGTTAAGACTGTCGAATTTCTTTTCCCAACGTTAAAAGGAACATCAACAGAAAAGTACGAAACAAATTAAAGAAAACAAATCACAACCTAAAAGCTTCAAGGATAGTTCTTTTAGAGCTGTGGTATATGTCTGATTTATTATCAATATCATTGAATTGTAAAATAAAAATAGAGCTGCTTGCATTAGTTAATTAACTTAATAATTATTTTATATAGTTTTTTGTTTATTATAATGCTTAAATTTCTTCTCATTTTTTGTACTTGCTAGCTTCGTCATTATCATTATCAACTTCTAGTACTTCTTCAAGTGCTTCAAACTTTCCTAAAGTTTTTGCCACGTTATGAAACACAATACAGGCAACAATTATTTTTGGCATATTCTCAAATTTCTCTCGGCAAACATGTTACAAAATAATAAATCGACGGCTTTACCAAAACAACGTTCAATTATGTATCACTTTTTTTGTTTCAAAAGTTTACTATAATTTAGCTTAGTATCTGGAGCGGCTCTATACCTCGTCCATCATCAGCAAATAGCACGACGATGTTTTTATTTTGTTAATGAACCATTATTCGGATAGAACCATGCCAACTAACGACTACTGAGTCCCAAGTAGCTTGCACTCATCGCCATAGACTAAACTTGCATCAGTATCATTATTTCGCATCCATAAGTTCATTGATGAAAACATTATCTTGTAGCTTGACTTATATACCTATATTTCTTGACCAATGCTTTTCTAATACATATTGGCACTTTGACGGATTATAACGCATCTCTTCGAGTTAAAGCACTAATTCCCAAAAATATGTTGACAAGTAATTGTACATTTTCCTCTTCAAACCTGTTTAATTCTTCCTAATCGCGAACAACTGATCTGAATCTGTTACAGATCTCACCAGAAATTATCGAAGGATATTCTTTTAAGGCCGCTTGACATGATGCAATACAACGTGCAATGCAATGCAAGACGCAATATTTCTTGATCAAAAGCATGCGTAGATGAAGTTCATCGGTTTTGTGCCATTTTTATTGCATTCATGTTGCAATCTAGTTACTTTTGACTTAACAGATCAGTTGACTTTCGTAAAACTTCGTTATTTTCATTGTTAAACTAGGTACAAAATGTTAGAGAAAATTTGAGGTTAGAAATTTGTTTACTTCTACTGTTTACAGAAACTTGCATGAAATTTCTTGCACGTTGTATTGCATTATGTCACGCAGCCTTTATATAAAGTAAAAACTTTTGCGAATAATATCCTTATACTCTATAATAAAGTTTTATTGGAATATTATGCATACGAGCTGATGATTTGCTTTATATTCTGCAAGTATAAGCCTAACTTTCTTTTACGAATTCGGCCCACTATATATGATGATGTTTGTATTATGCAAATACAGCCAGTAGTTAGTACAATATTATTTATTAGATATTATTAGTGAACTACTCTGTATATGATCGAATATGAGTTAAAATAAACTAATAATTAGAATAAACCTCTGCTCATATCTTCCCCAACCAATCCATATAAGTGTGTTTATAAATTATTTATTATTAAGCCAACCAATCGCCATTTTATTCAGTGTCTTGGCAAGACATCGTAGTGAGAGAGAAAGCGAGATCTCCTGTATAATTACATTTTATCGTCTCTGCATCTATGCGATTTGTAATTGCAGACAATGTGTATTCTCTCACCGCACATTCATACATGCAGTAATTTCCTTCGTAATAACATAAAAACAATCTCAAAATCTATGCGCCTATTTGTTGTACATATTAACAGCCCCACCCAAACAATTGCTTAGCGAACGGAGTGCATTTTTTATTCGTAATTTTTTTACGCACGCGATTTTCATTGCCGCCTACTTCCTGCGATGAGAAAAAAGTTGGCTAGGAAAGGGGAGAATCTGAAAAAAAATCGGATACACCCTCTTTAACCGCTATGCGGTCACATGACGAGCGTTTTCATACGACCGCCACTATTCTCCGAAATTAATTATAAGTTTGACGGTCCGCTAGTTGTACAGGGGAATCATATACCAGCAGAAATATAAATTTGGAAAAAAAGTTTTTGTATCTTACATTCAACATCGGATTAAACTAAAATCAATCTTTATTATAATGAAAAATGCGAGGTCTAAAAATTAATTAATCGGACTGATCTGTAAGAATTATTGGGTGACAACAAAATGCTTTTTCTTCTGCGCTAATATGCCGACCTTAACGATTTTTCCACGCCTTGTATAAATTCTAGAAGTCTTTAAATGGTACCCTCGTCACAGCTGGTTAGATGTCCTTCTGTAAACAGAGAAGTTGCAGAGCTGTAGATCCAGTGAATATGGACGGTGAGAACCAACTTATATGATGATACTGCGATCAAGCATCACTTCCTGTCAATTCAAACATTAATAATTGATATCATTTTTGATCTTCTGAAAAGTTTTTCGGAACCATTTCTGCGCAGATCTGTCTCATAGCGAAATATTCAATAAAAATCTGCCTTGCAAATTTACGATTGTTGTTTAGTTCGTTTTCTATCATTCAAATCGTTAACCGACGAGTTTAGTAGATTAGAACGAATCCTAAGTATCCGATCGTGTCACTGCGCACGTCAATGTAACTTCCTCCTGCGATTCTTTCACACTTCCACACTCCTTGCGGATTTTATGTCAACTAAATGCTTGTGTAACACTTTTGATACTTTACCCCAATCGCCCAATTTCACTCAAAAACTTGTTGCTCGAGTTTTCGCTTCTTCATTTTTGTGACGGGCCCCTTTGAAAACACTGACCAGGATTACCACAAGCAGTTGGTTCATAATTAACAAAAGCGCCGCAAAAAATTAGTCTGATTAGTTAATTGATAGACCTCTTGAGGTAAAATTATGATATTTTACATCATCTGGTTCATCATGAATGAATAAACAGCATAAAAAAACAAGATAAAAAATATGGTACAAATTTTTTGGAATGATTCAAAATCTTGTTAGTTACAGTTGAATTAAATCGTTATAAATGGTTCTAAGGCACTTACTACGGAAGATAACGTGACAAAAACAACCATTAACGTAATGGCAGATCGCCGATTGAAGAGTGCATGAGATTACCACGTTTACTTATTCCTAGCAAAAAACGCAATCGTAAAATCAACTCATAGCAGGATTTTTTGCGTCGGGAAGACGATGACTATCGTTTTATGTGAATCTCAAGGTGTGCAAAACGTTCGAAAGGCTGTACTTCATTGAATTATTAAGACGTTTCGAATGCGAATTGAAAAAAAACGACTCTATTAGTGAAATCGGTTGAAATAGGCGAATGAGCCGTTGCCCCATCCACCGCAGTCTCCATATTTTGCCTTGGAAAACTTCTTTTTGTTTCCACAAGTGGAAAAGTGTCTCCATGGAGACCTACCTTGTAGATCTCGAAAAATATTTCAGTCGGGTTGGAGGAGTAACTGAAAGGAGACTAAATTAAAAAATAAATTTTCATTTTGTGTGAAACAGTGTTTCTAAACTCAGCATGGGATAAAATATAGAAAAATCTCAAACCTTTTCTACCAATGATTTGAGGTAAAGAATTGAAAATAAAAGAATGAAACTCAATTGAACAAAATAAGTAGACACAAATTTCATAGACAAACTGAACAATGCTGTATTCGCATAGGAACTTCAACTAAGCAACAGTTGAGGAGAAAATCAAGAGATATGCCCAAAAGCATGAAGACTGGATGCACAATCATGTTAAATCCTCATGCTCCAGCTACTCCATCAACACAAAATGAAGAAAAAAGGACGAAACCTTTAAGCGTAGTGTGAATACTAAAATAAAGTGTAAAATCAGAGCATATTGATAAGTGACAGTTTACAAGATAACAACTGGGTGATACTGAGTGATAGATGATGAGTTTTAATGATTTTATATATAATTTAGGTTAAGGAGAAATTGTTGGTTTACCCGCTTCGACCACGTGTAATAAAACTTAAAAAAATAAATAAATATTTTCCTTTTGTTGTCAAGATAATCTGTCCATTCCATCCTACATAATCAATTTTTTTTATTATTAAAATTTTGACTGGTATAATAATATCTAAATTCTACTTATTATACCCTTAAGACCGATTGATAAACTTGACTTTTCGTTGGCCGTTGCGTTCGCGGTTGACGTTTGACGTTTGACGTTAGTAGCAAAATTCTACACCATATTCATAAATTTGACGTTACTACTGTTAACCTAAAAATTTTGTTATTCTCTTTGACATGTGTACTGCTTTTTGTTTTCGTGATATTTTCGTGATTTTGTTTGTAATCCAGTATTTATTGACGATGTTATGGAAAGTAACGAAAAGTTTTTTTTATTACGAACGCAAACGGATGTGATTGACTCTTTTGTATTGCTACGAAAGTTGCTACGAACGACCGATGAGAAAAAATAAAATTCGTTTATTTTGAAAATTACTAACGGCAGACTGATCAACAAACAGAGACGTCAAACGGCAACTATAAATGATCTCATGCATTTCAAACGGCAACGTCAAACGAAAAGTCAAGTTTATGAATCGGCCATTATTCACAAATATATCTAATTAATGTATAGAAGATATACGCTAAAATTCAAATTCACATTAAGGGGAATGAAATTTTTTTCTGTATAAATTCCTATAGCAAGGATTCAATGACGTACAGATAAAAAAAAATTTCAAATTTTCCTTCCATTACCTTCATATCTGCTACTTTTAAATTTTCACTTTGTGTGGCCTATAAAACAGCTATACCGCTAAGAAATATAATGAAAAAATTTAAAAACCAATTAGCTACAAAATCAATGTTATTTATAGCTTAATGCATATCATTATAGAAAGAAATTCCATACATGATAGTATGTAATTTATCTATTAGCTAATCCACCTTACAAGCGATCGTTAACAGAGTATGATTCGATGAAATTCCAAGACATATTCTAATTTCGACTTGTTTCGAAGCATATTTCAATTTTAGATGTTATTTTTTTGTGATTCTAAAAACTCCAGGACGAAATGAGAATCTTATTCCAAAAAATTAACAACCTTTTAACAGTAATTTAAGTCGTTTTTAATTCAGGATTTATGCATCACGCTTAAAATTATGTTTTAGTAATTAACCTTTTGCTCTTGATGTCCGGGTAAGAAAAAACAGCTTATACTTGTTTTACCTTGCATCTTCCTCGAACTACACAACAAAAAATATGTGAAATAATTTATAACTATTAAATACACGAAAGATTTACCAATTTTGAGATATTTTCGTGTATATTATTATAAAAATCGAAAATTTATAGAAAAACTGGCTTTTATCCGCGGCTTCACTCGCATTGAAGCCATTAAATAAGTATCAGAGATCATTCGAATAGGATTGAATCAATACGATTACCATATTTTATTGCTTGGTAGGGATTATTAATTTGTGAAAATTTCTACGTATAATGAAGTTTCGAAAACATGAAATATAATTTTATTGAAATAAAAAGATTTCAATGCAAAGTATTAATGTCTAATATTTTTGTATACTATAAGTTTTTCCATCGGGTGCAAATATGTGTAAATTCCGCGCATTACATACACGCGAACAGGCCACATATAGTTGACCATGAGAGAATGGTTTTCTAAATGCACTCCCGCTACCTGTAATGTCTGCCCTTGTGCTTTGTTTGTAGTAGAAGCAAAGCAAAGCTTGACGAGAAACTGAGCACTTGTGAATTGTAATAGAAGGTCAGTGGGAATAATTGGAATCATAATAAAATAGCATCTAACCACAAAAATGACACCTAACCTCAAAAATTCGAATAGTTTTATACTGCATATATAATGACAGAAAAAATAACAATAAATGTAGAAAAATTCCAAACAGCTAAAACTACAGTCATTTGGATTGGATTTCGACGTAACCGTCGGTAACGGTATGTATTACAGTACTCTGGAATTCATTACTAGAATGCTAGATGGCGTTGAAAAAGATTTTTTGACAAATATTTTTTTATCTTTCGTGATAAATAATTTTTTCCCATAAAAAGTCCTTTATGATCGGTTAAGTATTTTTCGCGTGAAAACGTAACAAACAAACTTACATTGACATTTATAATATTAGTAAGATTAACTAAATAATAGAAATAGAATATTATATTTTCAAATATCTATAATAATCTATGAGATTTTCTGTAAAGAGATATGATGTAGTATTTTGAGCATCAAATTTAAAATGCTTAATATTAAGTATTAAAAGTATCTATTTTTGCAATTAACTTTATGTTCATGTAGAAATAATAGTACTTTTTATTTCGCAAAAGTAATATATTAAGAATTTGAAGTGTTTAAATACATCAAAATTCAAATTAAAAATTATATCGCGAAATTGCAGACTCGGCTAGAGTTTCGAAAACTGGAACTGACCGATTGGCTTCAAATTTTTAGATGATTGTACCTAAAAGGATTCTTGGTGTCTCGCAATGGAAGGGGATGATTTTAATATATGGATTAATATTGAAATTGATTATATCTATCCTATCAACCCCATCTCTTTTCACTCTTTATCCTATTTTCTAATTATTCGCAATAGCTACAATTGAACCGTAAAAAAAATCATTGGTTTTTGATAGACACATGACACATGAACGTAGCAAAAAAAATCCAATCATCCAGACTTTTTTTAGTTCAATATTTATGTGTAACTTTTGACCTAACCTTTTGACACAAAAAACTCCGTACGAAGAAATTGAATTTTCATCTAAAGAAAGATAATGCAAAAACCATAGAAAGAATATGACGGTACTGGATGAAGGAATTTGCGGAATTTTGTCATAAAAAATCTAAATATAGGCACAAAATATCAGTAGCTGAAAATAAGTGGTTAGGTTAGGTTAGGTTAAGAGAATTATTTTTCATCCCTTTATCCCTTTATCCCTTTTCCTTACGACACGCAAAAAATCCTTTTGGGTGTACTCATCTATTCAGGTCTCAGAACTCAATATCAAACTTAAAAACACATTTTTTGTTGCCTTCGACGTACAAAAGCCATGGATTTATCACTATGATCTAAAGACCAATAAGCATGGGAATATCGAGGTTGAATACCGCTAAAAAAATTCGGGATGCAGCATTCAACTGTAAAGATCGTACTAACCGTATTTTTGGAAGCTTAAGACCTAATTTTAGTAGTTAAATGCAAAAATAAGTAACAATTATAAGTGCTAATTATGCGAACTTTTCTAAAACTTACAAGAAATGATTTTAAAAAACGCAACGATGTTATCTGCCACCAGAATCGTCATTACAATAGCCCAGCAGGTTCCCAATTACTTGAGTATTCATCATATCCTCCAGATTTGACCCCCAGCGATTAACGGCTGTCTCCAAAACTTAAAAAGCTTTTGCCAAAAAAAAACGATTCGACAATAATGTCATATATGGAATAAATCAGTAGTTTGCAGAGGTGGCTGAGGAAATGTTGAAACATCGATAAGAAATATGTGTTAACTCTAATAATTACTGTATTGAAAAATGTCTATTTCTTATTGTAAATTGGTCAGAGTCATATTTTTATTATTATTTAATCCACATTATTTTTCATAGTGAAACCAATAATTCCAGATCTACTTGATTTTGTCTTTTTAAAGTGTACGTCTGTAATTACTGTATATTCTTTATCACATTTTGACTTCATTTGCTTGATTTTTTGCTAGGGATTTTTCCCTCCAAATTAACATTGCTTGCTACTGTGCGAGGGTGTGAGCGAGAAGGAGGATAATTAAATATTAAACAGAGAAAATATAAGATCATTTGCAGTTGTTGCGTTTGTTTTTCGTTATAAAATTATTCGTCAAATCTTAGTTTAGCTATTTCTTGGAAATGAAACTACCATCAAGAATATCTACGAGAAAATAAACATAAAAAAATTCATTCTGTAGTTGTATAAACCTTTAAAATCAAATATTATACAAGTATGCTACTTAACCTAAATCCAGCTAGAGTTTTGAATTATTAAAAAGTTTAATACTTTTTGGCTAAATACGAAAAAACTTTTGTTTTTTTTAGTTTCCAATACATCGTCACAAGTTTGTAGTATTGCTATTATAAAATATAATTAGACAAATATGCATCTTGATTGAAATATGTTAAAAAAGAACTCGAAAAAGTCAATAAATATGATAAAAGGAAAATTCAAAGATACAGGACAAAAGTAGTAAAACAAAATGTGTACCAATCCCATTTTTATTGTGTCAGATGAAGAAATAAAAAGATTGAAACAAATAAAACAGTGAAAATAGGACAGTGGTCACAAGACTAAAACCAAAAGAATACAAATAAACTAAAACTGGAAGACAAAAATAGAGCAGATCATAAGCTTAAAAACCTTGGCCTGACATTAACACAAGAAATAAACGAGTAAACTAGAGCAATCGATGTTGTATCAGACCAAAAGGGGAATAACTATTAAAACTAATAAAAACAGAGAGATAGAAAAAAAGTATGACATATTAACATATAGATCAAAAACATCGGCACTTACACAGAAACACAAAAGCAAACTACAGAGTATAAATATGAGATTCATAAGAAAAATAGACAATAAAATAAGGTACAACAAAATAAAGAATAATATTTTAAGAGAAAATATGATCTTAAAATTAATTCAAAACAAAATGGAAGGACTATTAAGATGATTTGGCCATGTTATGAGAATGGGATTTGACTAACAAAAACAAGAAAGAAGACTGAAGAGGAGGAAGAAATAAAGATGCCACAGGATAGAAAACAAAATAGCTGGGGGAAAAGTAGCACATGCAATTACTCAACTCCAGCCAAACTTTTTCGTGAAAAGATAGAAAGGCATTAGGATTAAGTGAATGAGTTACTGTAAAACATGAACAAAATTCATCATAACGCTTATATTTAACGAATCATCTGCATTGTAACTAGCCCTTAAATAACTTAATAATTCATAGAACATTCGTGTACAAAATGAATTTAAAAAGATATGAAAAAATAGGAAACCATATCGTTGAAGTCCGTCCTCATTAAATGGTTTATAATACATATTGATTAGTTCTCTTTATAACAAATGGTTGAAATAATGGCTAGGATAAAAAAAGTAACCTACTATTTTGTCCCTATTATTTCTTGGAAATAATAGTGTCCGCACGTAAGCATCAATATAACATGGAACGAGCGTTTACAAAAGGAGACAAAAACAAAATTTTATGGTTGTAAATTGAAACAATGCACTAGTATACTGATTATATTTGTGAGCAAAAAGACGAAATTTTCGGAATTATAGTTTAAAAAAAATAAAAAAAACTGACTGACTTCTCAATATAATTAGTTATGATTTCTTAATTCACTTTAATCAATCTTGATTGGGTCCGATATTTTTCTAATTATTTATCACCCTATTTTCAATCTCACTTCTTCTCTTTTCGCCATTATCATTGCTTCTGTGCCATTCTAAAGAATACAACAATGAAATACATCCCTCGGAACCAGCAGTGAAGAAGCTACAATAATATGGGACACACAGGCAGAAAAATATAAATCAGACCTAATGAAGAATAAAAGAAAGAAAAATTTAGCGAAACATAATGAAGTAGAAAAGTTACATAACCTAACCTGCAGATCGAAATACAGTAGCTGTGGTATACCAAAACTAAAGTAATTCCTATCATCATAGGAGCAACTCATCATTGCTTGTTTCATTTTGATTCTGTATCTGACTTGTATTCTGTTCTTAGAAGCAGCTGTAAGGTCTACTTTATTATAAAGTAGAGCATTTTACATAAACTGACTTCACTTCTAATGATATAGACTGCAATTCGCGTTTGAAGAAATCAAGGTTTTTCCAGAAACTACTTTTATCGTATCGATGACTTTTTGGTCTGTTTTCTAACTAGTGAGATGTCTGCCCTATGTAGACAGCGTCACAATCATTACAAGGTATTTGCTTAATACCTTCTTTTGTTTTTTGGTGTTTTAGATTTTAGTTTAGTGAAATTTTTGGATAATGTATTATGTCCTCTATGACTTGTACTCAGTGCCGGATTAAGCCAGGGGCTTGGGGGCGCTATAGATCTATCAGCCTGATCTTTTTTGTGACATAGGATGACACGAATTAAAGTTCAAATATCTCGAGGACCAAGTTTATTTCGTGAACCATTCCGTTCTTATGTTATTGTTAATTTCATATAATCTGACATCAAGAAAATTGATTTTATTATTTTGTTCGATTTTGATTGTTAATTGAAGTATTGAATTTTTTATTTATGTTTTCAATTTGATTTTTTGGTACGACTGTAATCATTATATAGGTAACTGAAAACGAATGAAATCTTTATATCAAGTTTACTTAAGACAGTTTCCTCATTATCTACTATTGATGTACACACATTTCGACATACACTTTCATTTTTTTATATTTTCATTTGGATTCCTTGATTATTTCAACACAATAATATCCATACAAATATATACTGATAGGAATATGTAAATGATAGAAACAGAAAACCATTCGATTCACCCCTGCCGCAGGGAAAAAGTTTTTCACTTTTCACGGTACGAAATAACATTTCTACTCCAAGAATTTTTAATCTTATTCTTTCCATAGATAGTCCCAGGTGCGCATTTCTCACACGCCGCCACATAACGAAAGAAATAATTTTGTGCCAACTTAGGGAGCAAAAGAATATTCGTTTTCTTTTTAGTTCGGAAAATTAAACCTAAAAGTGAAAAATTTGAACAGTACGAATAAATTTGAAACTGAAACAAAAGAACGGTCCGTAGAATTTGGAGGAAAATATACAGTGTAAACACCACTGTTCAAGTGAAATGCATTCTATTGTGGATACACAAATGTTTTTAAAATACCTGCATTTCAATTCGTTTAAAAAAAAGTAACACACACGCGGTCAAAAATTACTAGCCAAAAAATCTGTAGCTTTCAATCTTTTCCTTATTTTAACATCTCAAAACCTTTAGTCTTGGCTTTACAATGAGTGGTCTATATCGATATTAACTATGGAAAAAACAAGCTTAAGTTCCTCAAATTGATTTGAAATCAACCTATGGATATTTAGCGATCCCTCCTCTGTCTTTTTCATGGATCGAATAAGTTTTTTTACTCGATCTTGTTCGATCTTATCCCATTCTTCAGTGAGCTCCGATTCGAGGTCTGACTTCGTGGCTGGTGCAGGATTTCTAGCCGAACATCCTGTAAATACTGCCGTACGGAACCTGCAATACATGGACGGGAATTGCCCTGTATTAGGTTGAAGTTTTTGCCGATGAATCTGGCGTAGGGAACGACGTGATCTCCTAAAATTTCTTCTATGTATTGGTGCGCCACCAGTTTCAATAAAAACCAACTCGATTTTTTCTTCCATTGATATAACCGCGCAAACTATACAGGCACCTTCTCCAAAAGCCACGTTTTCTGTTAAGCAACACTCCGCGATTCTTTCTCTAGGTGTTCTGTAGACTTGTCCTCTTCTAACGCTACCATGCAAACACACTCTGCTTTCGTCTAAGAGAACGGAGCCCCATTGTTCCTCAGTTCAATTGACGTATTGTCTGGCAAATCGTATACGCGCTGCTCGGTATGCTGCGGTTAATTTGGGGTCAGTATCTGGCCTATTTTAATTAAAGGTTAGCTGCCTTAAGTCTTCTTCTGACGGTCCAGCCACTTACAATCACTCCTCGCGTTTCGCTGAGCTCTTGTTGGAATCGAAAGCCCGATTTTTCAGCGATGTGTTGACAATGAATCGGTCATCGATCTCTTTTTCTCCTGGAACCGCACCTTCCAAGAAAGTTACCAGACTGACTCAGGCCACTTCTCGCTGACTCTGGTTTTGCCGCAATAGGATGAACGCTTAAACTGCTTCATCACTTGTAGTTTCCAATTTTTGTTGTTGTTAACGAATATGTTTATCGATAAACGTTTGATATCTAACTGATAGTGGTGGATGAGGTAGATAACCTTTTATAAGTGTCAGTTGATGAAAAGGGTGGTTACATTGGGAGATTGAAACGTTTAAAATGTTGAATAACGGTTGATGAAACACACATACTTTTTAATTTGATAATTGCTAAAAGCGTGTTTTTTTATAATTTATGTGGTGTTATTAATAGATCTGAAGATAATTCAACCTACGCCTTTGATCGTTGGAATACTTACAATAAACTAACTAACCACTTTCGAGCTGAATAAAAAATTACAGTTCGTTCACTTGATATTTATTATAACCTTCCTAACCTATCTCAATTCTCTTCATGCTCAGAGTCGTACTCGGGCTAGGCAAAATGAATGAAAATGAATTATTTATATTATGGGTCTTACAATTTACGTTCCTGGACGCGAAATGTTTGAATACGATAAGATTTCTAGATGTAGTTTGTTGATAGAATAAACAATGGTTGAAACATTGGCGTACTTTTCTTTACTTCGCTTTTTATGGTAATACTTCGTTTGGTTACAGTTTCTAAAAATCACGAAATACCAAACTAAATCTTAAAATTCCAGTATGAAACTAATTTATATCCGATGTGGTATTGCTAAGTATAAGAAATATTCATAAAAAAATTGTGATAGCAATTTTTTCAAAGAATAAAAACCAATAGAATTATGTATAGATTACCGGTACGTTTATCTAATTGCCCAAATCATGTTTGATTACAACACATTCACACATAAAACTGTACCTCTGTATCGTTCAGTACTTTCAACACTCTTCATCGAACACTTGCCCCTCACCAAAAAAATGATGACAAATGTTTGAAATTATTTATCATCAACCAATTTTCTGATTTCAATTATAGACCAAAGAAAAATTGATACAATTAATGGTAGAAACAGAACAAAAATGTGTCTATTGTTTTCAAAATAAAAATCAAAAAGAAACAACGATTATTGTGGAATTTGTGAGTGAATTAATAAATTCACCTTTAAAAACTGAAAGTGTTAGTAAATATATGATGTGGTCAATATGAATATCATCAACGTTTTTGGAAATCCAATAAAAATAATAAAGGCACTGGATTGAGGATTGACAAGTAAAAGTAAAAATCATAGATAGTACCAAGACAAGAAAAATCATTCTCGACGGAATGATAGAAGTAAGGATTACAAAAGCTCACCGACACGACCCGGTACTCGTAGTTATCAGTGTTTATACGAGGTTGTTTCAGAGCTGTGAAGATTGGAATCAATACATGTTCACTTACCGGGGTGGTTCGAAGCTTTGTATGTATTAAAAGACCAAAGGGGATCAGAATTTTTTAGTTGTTTATTCGGTGGATGCTTAAAAGGCACAGTTTTATATAATTCTTCAAGTTTTGCTCCTCCTGCTACAACTGATTTTATTAAATTCTCAACACATTCGACGATATTACTTCGAGATAAATTCAAAACTTCAAATCTTTTAGATTTAGATTTTTATGCTCTAAAAAAGCAGATTCTTTTTTCAATGTATCTTCATCATTAAACATTTTACAGGTAGTACAAGATTTCCATAGAATATTTCTTTTAATAAATAGCCAGTAATATAAATCAAAGGATTGGCGTCCATACTTGAAAGATTTCTATGGGTCTGTCAAAAATACAAGTAAAAAAAAATTTGAAAAATATATAATCACTGTATAAAAACAAGTTATTTAACAAAATAGTTTACTTTGTAGGTGACACCAAGGTTTTTTTAACTTCCTATGATATTTCTATATCAGCGATATTATGTATGAAAAAAGCCTGAATTTGATGGGACCAGATCTGCAGCTATGGTGTCGTTTCATCAACTTTGCCTTGCTGAAATAGATTTTTTTCATCTGAGTATGTGCTTTTTTCTTCACATATCAGTGAATTTTCATAAAGAAGAATCATATTGTATCTCCATTTTGCTAAAGCTAGAACAAATTTGCTACAATTTTCGTACAGTCCCAGAGCATCAATGAATGCTATCATTTGAGTTGACTTCAAGGAGATTAGTTCTCCACTAGGTCATTCTAAATAAACAAGGCATTAAAAATTTTGAGTTCCCACTCTCATCTTCACAAAACCTGCAGGCACCGGTGCTTTTTTTTTTATTTTCTCAAGATGTTCATTTGAGATGCAGTGTCTTATGAGAAATACTTTGAGGTCGAACTTTTATTCGATTGTTTAGTTTTCTAAAAGCAACGTCGAGTATAAAGACCCACCAGACTCCCATTCCAGTGGTAGCTAGTGGTTTTCTATTTTGTTCAGTCAAACCTTGGTATCAACGTTATGATTTTCAATTAAAAAAAAATGGTTTTAAAACTAATTTTCTGAATTGAACAGTTTCTATCCAACCATTACTCTAATAAGTGAGAAAATTTTTATGATTTCAGATTTACAAAAGAAATTAGCTCAGTATTCTCATTGTCCCAAATCATTCAAGGTCTAATATCATGAATACTGAAGATAAGATCATATTTAGAAGTGATATTCAGTGAATTGTATCATATATACACATATTTACTAAATACGGTCCTTACACTGCATTTATCCCAACAGCATGAATAAAGGGATAATATTTTGTACTTTTATGTACTATTAGTTTATACCATGGACACATTTTTGTTAAAATGTTCGAAAAAAGTTATCTATTGGGCAAATTTTAGGTCGCAATTTCAACCATAAGGATTTTACAAATTGAACGACGTATAGCTGTTTCATGCAAAGGGTACATCATCGACATTATATCTCATAAAATGACAAAAAACTAAACGAATATAAGATAGATCAACAGAAGTTATATTGATAAATAGAGTCTAACAGAGATTCTACAGAACGAAGTAGTCTAAAAAGGAGAAAAGAAGAATGACCCTGACACAATTAGCATACTGATTAGTTATTATCCGATAAGTTTAAGAAATGAAATTGTTGAGTCCGCAAATGAAATTTGGATATTCTAATAGCTGTTTTTGATACTCTTACCCACTACGTGAAAGGGTTCTTAAGGTTGTTATTTCAAATTAAATCTAGTAGCTAATTAATATATAGTCTATAAATATGAATAAAAATATTTCAATTTCATATGTATTTATCTAAAAGTCGTAATAACCTTATTGGAGCGGATACCAGGACATGTTTTGTTAATTCATTATTAGACTCTTCTTGTGACCTAAAATTTGCGTCTATGAAAATAATTAAATGTTGTTTTAGATGGTCTATGTTGCCTAATTCCATACAAGTCCTCACAAAAATCAGAGAAAGTTAAAATCAAACCAATCATATCAGCATTTGTCTCTCTTTTATTCACATATGACATCACGGAGAAGAAGCCGTCTCCATTGGTTTGATTAAACTTTAAATTAACGCGCAGTTTTGTCAACAGTGTATTGGTCGTTTGCAGCAACATGCAGCCTTGATTGGTGGACCGAACGCGACGTCGTGTCCACTCTGTCACAAGATGTTTCTTGGCGGTGAAGCACTTATGGAACATATGAAGCACACCCACAAAGATCCCAATGCCTCAGGGGTAGCAAGTAAGTATCTAAATTTGATAGTATTCTGTGTTAATTGCATGGGTATATTTTTTTTTCTAATTTTCATACCAACTGCAAGTTTCATTGATACCAAATTGTATTGTACAAATCAAAAACTGTAAATCTACTTCAGATTAGTTGATTGGAAGACAAATATATAAATCATTTTAAATAGCTTTATGATTATGACAAAAGTTTATACAGTTTGTTAATACAGCGAAATTGAGAAATAATTCTCATACGTCCCATCGTGTTTGAGTTATAGGGCTTTGGAGTTACGAAATCAGAATATAAATTTAAGTATTTTTTCTAAATTATACATTCGAACATTATGAATTGTCAATGAATAATTACGTATTTGCATGTAGTGTGTGTAGTGGAATAAATCATTTTACACTACTATCTAAAGGCCAGGGACGACTCATGCCCAATGGTTAAACTTTTACAAGGATAACTCACACACTCTAAAGTTAGCAAAAATGAATTTTTCAATCGATTTTTCAACAAAAAGTTACTTTAGGAGATATGTAGATATTTAGGAGGAGTATATTCATTAAAACACAATCAAACATTTCTAATTAACTGCATACTGTCGAACAATGTGTTATTTGCATAAGGAAATAATCGAAATATTAAAAAATTCAGTTGATAATTTTGGAATAAAAATTGCTTGGGAAAATAACTGCAATATATCTAACAACAATGAGAATCTCAATATCATTAGCACTCAATTAACCGCTCGAAAACTTTTTCAACTATTAACGCAGTTAATCACTAAAATAATTTTTAAGGATTTTGATTCGATCTAACTCATTCTTTACTTCCATCATGTAATTCTTAATTTTTACTAATCTAGCTTATCAGTTGTCAAATAGTTTGAGAAGGGTCCATCTTGTAGACAATTTGGAATATCCACATCTTTTTGAAACGAAAAAAGTACAGTATATTTATAAGTATGAGAAATTATTATCTAATAACGATTTGGATAAGAAGTCACAATCGAAGAAAGTTCATTGTAACTTTCTTAACAACTAAACTGATGACCTAAATAGTTTAATCAATTTATTTTGAATTTTAAATTGATACTTGTAACTTGCAGCTGGTCCGCTTTGGTATTCATTTTATTTGCTTCACTAACTTTTAATTTGCTGAAAATAACGAAAACTGATAAATCTGATTCACATACTTTCAACATCAAAGAATAAGCGAAGTTTTCTTTCGGAAGATACTTGTGAAAACCCCTTTTGTTACTTGTCTTGTTTTAAAAACTTGTAAATACAAGTATGCTGAAAGCCGTATCAAAAATCAAAAGAAAGCAGACCTTAATCTGAATACAATTAAAAAATAAATAGAACAGAGGGGAACAAAAATCCTTTTAACTCTAATCGATTTCTACAAAAAAGCCCTTTTACATTTTTAAGTGGATCTAGACATTGATTTATTATTTATACCATCGAATTAACTTTGAATTCATATTTTTCATGTTTTTCCCTTTTTTTTTCTCTCCAACCATCGCTTGCCTTAATCGCAAGATATCACAATATCTGAGGTATTATTATAGCATGGCTGTATAAATAATACATAACAACATACAAATAACTGCATATATTATAAAATTAGAGAATAAAATCGATTTTAAAACCTACCTTTAAAACAAATATATAAGCTAAGCGGGGGTTTGCAATTTTTCAAATAAGGTAGCAGAAATACAAAGAAATTAATATATTGATTACATAAATGTCCATCAGCTCTAGGTTATTTGATATTAGTGGCCCAAACTAACAAATAACTTGAATAGCTTGAATATAAATCCACCCCCTGCCTATTATCCTTCATTACCGAACCTACTTTATTCCTAGTTAGTTTTAAAGTCGAGAACATCTTTGAAAATAAATTTTGAAACATTCTCCTCTTTCAAAAGAATTGATTCAGTTGAATTCGCCGCAAAGTAAAATTAATCATAAGCATATGATATATAAATTAAAATTTAAAAACTTTCATATCAAGCATCAAAAGTGTGTATTTGAGGAAAAATATTCATTTCCACATGGAAATGATAGTGCTTATTTTAATCAATGATTGTGGCCACAACAAGTATTTTTAATTAAAATAGAATATCGGGTAAAAAAGTCTTCTAAAAGCTTCTAATCCTCCCAGATTCGTCCGTCTTTAAAGTATTGCTCGCACATTTGGAAATCGGCTCGTAAGCATGCCCTGATTATGCTCGATTCAATACAGAAGAAAGTAATTAGAAGAAAGGTCGTTGACCTAACCCTGTTTTACCTATACTATCACGACAGATGCTCTTTCGAGCTGTCCGACATAATTCCACCTAGAGCAGTACCTCCAAGACCCTCTCGACAGGCAGACGTGGCTCATGAACGTCAATTTATGGGGACGCCTTTCTCTGGAGAAGTGCAAGCTTGTGGAATCAGCTTCCAAGGCATGTCTTCTCCGAGAACTACAACTAAAACTACTCCGAGTGTAATAGGGCTTACCCCTTGGTACTTAGTTTTCACATAACAAAAATCCTCTACATTCAAAATTAAATTTACTCACAAACGACGAACAACGAAGCAAGATAAAGAAATTAATGGAAAAAGAGCTTATTTTGTATTTTTACATCCTTCTTGGAAATCATGATGAATTTTCGGCTTCAGATTTTATGAGGAATAAATTGTACTTGGTTTCAAGTGGTGTAATCCACATTCTCTTTCTGTGGATCTTGTTTTCCAAGAAGAATATACCCAAAACATGCGGATTCTGGTATCCATCACCAAAGTTCTGCGAGTTTCTTCATCTTCCTCTTCCAAATACAGTGCAATTTACGCACGATAGTATTTGAATCAAGCCTAGGGATAATTGCGTCGAGTTTAACCAAAAAGTGATAAGAGTTGGAAGCTTGGATGCATAATCATCCTAATTGGGTATCCGCCAATCCGATCAGTGTCGAATTGGAAGCGTGTCCAACAGTTCGGAGAGAACCACTAAACCATCATAATAATTACTATTTTAACACATATAGAAATAAAAGACACACAAATAGATAACTGTTTTTTAAAAAACTAAAGCTGGTGGATTAAAACTGAATGCTTTTTGGAAATCAGCATATTAAAAATATGTAATAGAATTGAAAAAATGTTGAAAGTGAAACACTAAAGATTAATATTATAGGAAAATAATAGATTTGAAATCCATAACAATTTATAGTTATGTAACATGGAGCTTCGCGGGTCCCCGTCCTTTTATACGCTTTTCATTTATTTGCTTTATTAACATTAGTTAATGTATCATCGGTGAGAATGGAAATTGAACAAACTCTATTTTGGAATAGAGTTTGTATAGTTTCTAATTTTTTATTGTATCGACATAAACGTTAATATTGTTTTCAACTATTTACAAATCAAACCAACATGCTTGACTACGATACTTACTGTGAAATATTGTTGATCATAAGCTTCTTTTCGCATGTTACAAGGACCTAACCTAATCTAACCTTTGGTTTTCAAAACAAATTACGGCTACACAGTTGAAACATTCCATTAAATCGAATTTGATCACTATCACATGATTTGCTGATCGTATCAAGAAACCCTATGATCACTTATAATAACAAAGTTTTAGAATGACCGTAAAATTCAGTTGCAGCAAGCAACTGAATCTAAATAAATGGTAGGAACAAATTAGCTTCACTCCCTATGAAGTGAATTTGTGTAAAGTCATATGTTTTGGTTCCTGCTATGTCTCATTTCTACTCCACAGATTTTCTGATTCTGCATTATCCTATTAAAAATCTAAAAGTATCAAAGCTTCACCTCTGTTGGGCGATTTTCCTTTTTTCCAGTGGAAAATTCATTCGCTC
This sequence comes from Diorhabda carinulata, assembly GCF_026250575.1. NCBI lineage: Eukaryota > Metazoa > Arthropoda > Insecta > Coleoptera > Chrysomelidae > Diorhabda > Diorhabda carinulata. The sequence continues at coordinate 5,193,452 of NC_079463.1, forward strand.
ATAATCTTCTCCTATTTTCTCATTAACCTCTATTTATTCATCACAGAATTCTTGCCTTAATTTTTACAGTATCTATAAGTCATTTTCCTATTTTTGATGTTATATATGGGCCTGCATGATATTTATATTCTTTAAGGGCTTTTAGCTTCAATAACTTTTCATTTCCATGTCGGACCTTATTTATTTTCACCCCATTTCCCCGCCTATCCGTTTGTTTTTCGTTATTAACAACTTCCGTATCTTCCCATCTTTGTATTTATTGTAGCTTCCATTGTTTTTGTTGTACAGTTTTTTCTTGTTTTATTTTTCATTTTTACACTTTCGCTACACCAGTTTTTTTCTTTCCCTTTTTTTATTATTATTATTGTTTCACACATTTCCTTCGCTACGTTTAAATTCATTTTCGTGTACAGTAACTATAATGAAAAAAATGAGATATAGTCAATATTTCATAAATAGACTTTCGCGTTCTTCCTTGTCTCCTGATTCGACACACAGTGACTTTAACCTTCTATTACATCTATGGGAAAACGGTCACCAAGACGTAATGAGAAAATTTAATTGTTGAATCATCTATAATGTAAATTCAAAAAACGATTTTTTATATCTTATCGATAAAATCCATGATTAACATCAATCCTTTGATGCAACAATTAGATGTTAAAGTTTAATTTGTACCAGATGTCCCAATAAGAGTTACAGTATATACAAGGATGGTCCCAGAAGTATCTGGCTCAATAAAGAAAACATAAAACTTTTGGAAAAAATCGATACTTTTTTTATAATGAGAATCGTCAAGCTTCTCAAAATAGCCATTAATTGCCGACATCACCTATTCATTGGGGGAAAATCTCTGACCAACGAGCCATTTTATCAAGTCTGGGCATAGAAAATAATCCGAAGGGACTAAATCTGTCGAATAGGGTTCATGAGGTAGCAATTCAAACTATAATTCCTCAATTTTGGCCATCGCAATAACGGATGTGTGAGCTGGTGCATTGTCTTGATGCAACAACACTTTCTTCTTAGCCAAATGCGGCCTTTTTGCTTGATTTTTTCCATCAAACGTTGGGACAAGTTCGCATAATACTTTTTTCAAGATAGTCAATGAAAATTATCTCACCCGCATACCAAAAAACCGACGCTATGACCTTGCCTGCATATGGAACGGTCTTCGCCTTCTTTGAAGCCAGTTCTCTCTTTTCAATCCATCGTTTTGATTAGTCTTTTGTTTGGATGTGAATTGATAACCCACGTTTCATACATGGTGATGAAACGGCGCAAATATTCGGTATTATTTCTGTGAAACATTTCCAAACACTCAATGGAAACATCTTCAAGACGCTGTTTTTGTTCCATTGTGAAAAAATGCGGTACCCATCTAGCGCATAGCTTTCTCATGTCCAAATTTTCAATTAATATCCGATGTACTTCACTTTTTGAAATCCTTACTATGTCTGCTACCTCGCGCACATTCAGTCGACGATCGTCTTGTACCGGTTTGGGAATTTTCTTCAATATTTCTGGAGTCTTCACCTCATTTGGTCGGCCACTGCGATGCTGGTCTTCGTCCGGCCTCGGTTAAATTCTTATATCCAATATTTTACTAGTTCAAGAAATTTTTTCCAAGTTTACAAATTCACTATTGATGGCTCAAACAAATACTAGAAAACGTGGCATTTTAAAACTTGAAACATAGGCTGTATAGATTGTGTAATTTCTAGTTTTCAAACTACTATCGCCATCTTTAGGTAAGGTCAAATACTTCTGGGACTATCCTCGTATATCAGAATCCGTTTATACATCTTATTTTCAGTAAATTTACGAAAACTTTTCCGAAACATGCAATAATTGCCCCTTAATCAGATTATTTTGTAAAATTTTGTTTCTCAATTTGTTGATGTATAAACAAATTGTTTTTGGGGCGGTTTCTGATATACAAAAATCATGTTAATAGGTACACCGGGTATACGTGAATCTAAAACAGCTTTACGGAGGTGAACATGTTTTTTAAGACTTACCAAGATACATAGTTTCTACAAAGTTTATGTCGATACATTTAAATATTTAGTACTGTATAAAATATAATGCTTTTACAAAGATTCCTGGGGTGCTTCGCTTTATATCTTTTTTCTCTCTTTCTGTTGACGTCATCGATCCTTATTTAGCGAAAAGGAGAACTGCCAATCATCCATGTCCCGTTTGTGGGAAACACTATGTCAACGAAGGCTCTTTGAGAAAGCATTTAGCTTGTCACCCCGAAACATCGCAATTGTCGAGCTCCTTGAGAATGTGGCCATGTTCTGTATGTCAAGCCGTTTTTACTCATGAATCAGGTACCAGATAAAAACGTTAAATTTGTTTTATTTTAGAGGAATAGAATGACCACACAATTCAGTTCATAAAAACGTTTCAAATAATTTTCTAAACAAAAAATTGCTTTATTCAATATAAAAATTGATTAAAACTTACGTAATAAAATTCAATGAAAGTAAAATATTCTCGTGAGACAGTACTTCAAATTGACAGAACGGTAGATCATAATAAAAAATCAATATAATTTTTCTCTAACCTCGTTAGAAGCACAGGCTAAGTGTAGTGTAGAAGAATATAAATTTTTTTACAAATCATGAGAATACCAATACAAAAAATTTAATAAGATACGAAATAAAATTATTATAATGTCCGCTTTCAATCAGCCTGCAAATCTCAAACTAACCAGGCTAAAGAAAATATTATTTTTAAGTACTACAAATACTTCTCTAAGATCTATCTTTCAACTACGAGTCATTCACGTATTAATTCACAAGACATTCTTGAATATAAGTTAAATTAAATTAATTTTTTTTTGCAATCTACCATTGTGGCCATGGTAATTCTATTCTTTTTTTTTAATAATATTCTCACCAGTCAGTAAGTCCACATATGTAATTCGTGGTATTTGAACAAATCCGACATTATTATTAGTATATTTTGACATGAGTAACAGAACAAAATTATCAACAATAAAAATGGCAATTTCATTGGTTTTAGTCTTTTGTTTTATTTTATTTTTTGCATATGTGGACTGAAACTGATGAGAATATTAGCCCCATGCTTATCGTTTGCTTTCACGTCGTTAAAGATGTTTTTTTTGTTTTTTCATGTGCTTATTTTAATTTATGTGTGCGTGTTTTTCACATTCCCCATGTGTTAACCAAGAGTAATTCGTAGGATTACTAACGCATATGGAACATATGAGAATGGATCCCAAACATCAATTCGCTGCTCAATACGTTCTCTCCAGAGCAGCTGCTGAAAGAAGGGAAAGAGAAAGTATTCTCGCGGCTGTAACATCTGCCTCTGGAAGCGGTCTACTCAGTTTAGGAATGGGACCAGGTAAGCGAAAATATTTTGTACGAGAAAACTCAATAACAAAATCTAAGAAGCGTTTTGTTTTTGACATCCGCATCAAATTCGGTTTCTTTTAGGTCTTATTACAGTTTCTTCGGCGGCACTTTGATCTATATAAGACAGAGTTCAAATGGAGGCGTGAGGCTCATTGTGTTACCACAATTTCTTTAGTTTGGAAACTTGGTTAACTACATAATCACCCTCTAACCACGATGCTCGATATTTTTCTCTTGGCAGTAGTTGTCTGTTGTTACCCAAATCTTGTACAAGTAGTACAATGTCCAGGAATCACTCTTATAATCTTATCTTCTTTTCATTGAACCTTGGACGTATCACTTCACATATATCCTATATCATATGTCAATAGCATTTTTCAAAAATTCCATTGGTAAAAGCACATTTCGGCACCCACTTTTTATCTATCTACTTCCTTCGTAGTGTCCAGGTATCCAATAGAAGCTTACTTTATTGTCATGACTGTTGCTAATGCTACCTGACTCTCTGTGTTGATTGTCTAGCAGCCTTTCCTATAAAGCAAATTTCAGTTTAAAAGATATTACATCTAGTTTTCAGTCTGTACGACTTCTGGATGTTTAATTCGTTTGAAACCACCCCGACTCCTGTTCCACATTTTATTATCGATTCATCTGGGAAGATTGAGATTCCTATTTAAAAGTAGCAATAAAAGTGAGAACAAACATAAACTAAATAAATATTTACAACTAGTTTTCTATTGCCTGTTTCGTTCCGTGTTTGAGATCATCAAACTGTTAAGCTCTTTTGATCTGTCAAATTTCTAAAATAGATTTCCAGCTTCTGATCCCCTTGCTTCGGCTCTATTTCTATTTAACGTAACGTATCTAATCATTTTTATTCAGTTTTTCTTCTAAAACAATCATTTTATTATAGCGAGTGGCAGTCCCATGTGTGCGTCTCCGAGTGCTCATAGTGATAGTTCTTCAGGCAACGGAAGATTATCGTCAGCAGGCTCGGAAGGAGGATTGAACAACAATAATAATAACTGCAATACAAAATTAGGTGATATCTTAAGAAGTGAGTTGAATATTCCATCAATTTTTTTAACCCCACTATTCTTTGAAGCAGTGAAGCTATCCAGTTACTATTAGCATAACTAATGCACCCACATTATGTCTTATATTGAAATCTGACGATCAATTATCGTTTTACAGGTAATAATGGACTTCATCAACAATATAACGTAGAAGATCAACTGCATACGGCAAATAGAATGGCTGTTTTAGCGAATATGGTAGGCCAAGGCGGGGTACCTCCTGGTCTAGGTTCGGATTCATCAGCAGCTGCCAATATAACTGCCGCCAATCTTGCCAATTTAGCTATGAGGCTTGGTGTAACACAAGTAAGTGAAAAATCTTTCTAATAAATGTTTTCTTCTATTCTATTCTATGCACATACATACATATACTAGTATTGAACGGCACACATCCGTTATTGCAATGGCCAAAATTAATGAATTAAAGTTTGACCAGATATAAACAGTACAAGCAATTATAAGCATTTTCTGCATCTTCTTCGGCATATTTTGCATATTGATCTTGCGTCTATTAGAAGGATTGCTAGATGTCTTGGTTTGATCTGTTGCAATAGTTCGATTTGGAGTAAAGGGGCTGTTTTCTACATTGACCTTAGTTTCTTGGACAATTGACGATTGCGTTTGTTATGGACTGGGCAAAAATGTTAATGCCGAAAACATTTATCTCGAATTTGGTTGTAAGAAATGACAAAAAGTATGGGTGAATGCAAAACCTCTGGTGCGTCAACTAGCGTGTCTCTAAGGAAACAATTGTGCGGTGTTACCAACTCGCTAACTGTCATAGGTTCCGACACATCTTTGTCACAACTGTTCTCTGTCACAACTCACCTCGATCTCTCCTACTGCATGTAAATTTATTCGAAATTTCTATAATGTTCGTCAAAATCACTGATATCAAATCGCATTTTAGGCAAATCAAGTAAACAACACCAGTAATCCATCAACGCCTCCTATAACCAACGATACCCTATCGCTTTCCATGAATGCCATGAACGCAATGCGTGCCTCTATGGACAGTATTCGAAATATGGACGTAATGAGATCGTCCGTTATGGATATGTCGTCGTCGCAGCAATCGCAACAGCAGCAAGAGGCGCTTAGAATGCAGCACGCTGAAGCGCTGATTAGATCACAAGCTGAGACCGCGTTAAGGCTAGCGATGAGTCAGGCCTTGCCTCAGCTTAGTCAACACCAACAAGAAAGTAATCATAGTCCGCTGCGTCATAACGGTAAGCATATTTCGATAAACGATAAACTAGTTTCCGAAACGCATTCAATTATCACTATTTATTTTTTCAGGAAATTACCAGGGTCATCAAGGTCAATCATCGCAACAACTAAGTCCGGATCTAACTGAAGCTTTAAGGTTGCAAGAGCAAAGGCTAGAACAAGCTTTAAGGCTACACGGAGGCGATCCAAGGACGTTAGGGTTTCCACTATCAAGTCAACAACAGAATTCCCAACCATGAAATTTTAGCTATTACTGAACGCATAACACGTAAAGATGCCTTTAAAAAAACTGTCATTTTCTTTGCATGTTTAATACGCTTAAAAGCTAAAGTCTGTCCCAGTGAGCGTATGTTCTACCGCTTGAGAAAACCGTATACTATGTGGATGATTGAACAATACGTTTTATTAATTACTTGAAATAGGTTTGCTTTTTTTAATATTTAACTTCTGGCGGACAGATTTTTGGCCAAAAGTGTAATAACATACCTAAATAAAAAAGGCGGACAGTCGTGTAAATTTCCGTTATGGCTGTTTCTTTCTGTTAAAATATTTTTATCGAACGAAAAAGGTGCTTAAAAATCCACAGGACCGTCCGTCTTTGATGTTATGAAAAATAGTACAAAGTTGTTGTTTTTTATTTTTTCTAGTTTTAATTTAGTTTCGCAGAAAAAACAGTAACCGAAAACTACCAATACCGAACGAACCAATTTATATCTAATCTATTTATAGATTATACATTTTGTAAACACACATATTTCCTGTCTTGACAAATACGTTTTCAACTTTTTTTACCGAAGGTTTTGGTTCTATATATCAATGGATATTTCCAATCCGTTTGATTTTCTAGGTCAATAAACCTTTCCAAGTTGATTGGCTCTCTAGGTCAATAGATCTTTCCGAACCGTTTGGTACTCTAGATCAATAGATGTTTCCAAGCCGTTTGGTTCTCTAGGTCAATAGAAATTTTCATGTTAATTGGCTCTCGAGGTCAATAGATCTTTCCGAACCATTTGGTTCTCTACGTCAATAGATATTTCCAAGTTGTTTGGCTCTCGAGGTCAATAGATCTTTCCGAACCATTTGGTTCTCTACGTCAATAGATATTTCCAAGTTGTTTGGCTCTCTAGGTCAATAGATCTTTTCGAACCGGTTGCTTTTCTATCTTTTAATGGTGCGATCTTTCCGATTTTTTTGTAATCATACGTTTGGTTTCATGTGTCATTAGATTCTTTCAGAACCGTTTCGACCTCTAGACCATAAGGCTCGCTAGATAATTATATTTTGCCCACTAGTTATTTTTAAGTGAGACTCTACACTCGTCTCTATAGCTTTTGAGAAAACATTTAATTCTTTAAGTCATTAGATCTTTCCGAAAAGTGTGTATCTAGTCCAGTAGATCTTTCTTTTCAATGAGTTGTTTTCCTAAGGCGTTTAGACCAAAAGGTCTTTTTTCAATGACCCATTTGGCTAGATCATTAGATCTTTTTGAGCAATTCTTTTACATTGTTAGCTGTTTGACTGTCTAAGACCATTTGATCATTTTTCAATGCGCCTTTCGACTATCGATATATCTTTTCGTTTGGACTTCTAAGTTAGTTTTTCTTACTAGATCATCAGATGTTTTCCCTTGTTATTGTACACTGAGCATCTAGATCATTTTGTCTTTTTTACCTAGAAAATTGTCTGACGACAGATCTTTTAGAGCCGAACTGCCTTAGAGTAAAGCTTTTTGACCTTTTGGATATAAATCATTAATTCTTTTACATATTTCACATAAATTTTAATGTTTTCTTTTAGATTTTTATCTTAACAATTTCTGGTTATATATGAGACCAAGTCATAAAATTGCGTCCTTCTTTCATTTATACCACTATAAATTGTGGAAATTGTGAATTGTAACAATAAGATCAGTGAAATGGTAGTATTTCAGTTGCTGTTATTTGCTAAATAGATTATTTTATCGTACTGAGTTTGATCTTTTAAAATTCAATGATGTGCCAAATAGTGTTTTTTTTTTAACAATTGCGTCTATTGCGCTCAGTATAATATTTGATGGCTAGGCCATAATAATAAAAATATTAATGCACTTTAAAAGTGCCCAACTACAAAAATCATTAAACAATGTATAGATATAAGTGTTATAAGAAATGTTGAAATAAGAGTTTCGACATTTCCAAATTACTTAAATTTAGGTTGTACATAAATATATATCTAATTGTTTTTAGAATAAAAATTGTATGAATGATATATAGAGAATATGCAAACATTTTTTCTTAAAAAAATTTTAAAATATAAATTTTTCAAAAAATTTATACTTACTTATTTGATTTTGCTGTGATTTTTTTTTATAATTTGGCCGGTTTGATGTAACATACCTAGCAATAACATAATAATTTTTTGCAATTTTTACTGTGATTTTACAATATAAATCTTATAATTTTTATTTTTAAGAAAAAGAAATCGGCTTTAATTTTATGTCTATTTTATTAAAAAAGTACAAATAATTAATTTTATTTGAAAAAAAAATGAGCTATAATTTTTATTCAGAAATATCGAAGAGTAAATGTATCGAGTAAGTGTGAAAGACCAAAATTCATTTTGTATATTTTTGAAAAAAATCCAATAATTCGTACTTAATATTTTTAAATTATTCGGCTTTCCAGGAATATTTTGTACTTTCAAAAATAAAATGTGGTTTTATAATTTGTAAATAATTATGTTAAATAAGAGCCTTTGTACATAAGCATTCCCAAAATTTTGAAAATATTTCTAAAAATTGTTGATTTTCCACTAAAACGAAAACACCTCGCACACATCTCATTCTCGTCGAATGACTGAATCATTAACATAAAACTAAAATTAAAGGAATTGAATTCACAATCAGGATAAATACAAAAACTATCCTTCTATTTTTATAAACGTCTTACTATTGCTCTGGATCCCTCACCTTACCTGTTAATCTATTTATCACCATTTTTAAAAATGAAGTTCTAAATTTCAAGCATAAATTTACTTATATACTATTACTTCATTCTCTGATTTGTTTTTCAAGAGGTAGTTTAGAAATTCAAAGTTAAACTAGGAATCTTTTTGTTTATTCATTCTTCAAAATAAAGTTTTAAAATTCATAGACTCTTCTTCTATTTTTTCATTCCCTAATTTATGTTTCAAATAGTAGTTTATTAATTCAAGATTAAACTTGGACCATTTCTACTTCGTTCTTCTCCTATTCCTTCTTTCTTTAATATAATCCATGAATCTACTTTACTAATTTATTTGTCATTCTTCAAAATGAAGGTTGAAATCCAGAGTTAAATTTGGAGTTTCGCCCTATTTCTTTATTGTCTAATTGATAAATTCAAGGTTAAAATTCGCATATACCACAATTTCTTTATCATTCTTTAATTCATTATTCATATTTCGAAATATAATTTGAAAATTCAATGGTAAATTTAGACTTTCATCCAATTTCTTCATTTTCTAATTCATTTTTCAAAAGCTAGTTTATAAGTTTGATGTTGAACTTTGAAAGTCATAGTTTATAAATAAAAGGTAAAAATTGAACTATTTCCCTCTTTCTTCTCGTTCTCTAATCAATTTTTTTCATTTCTAAATGTAGTTTGAAAATTCAAGGTTTAATTCAGACTTTCATCCAATTTCTTCATTTTCTAATTCATTTTTCAAAAGCTAGTTTATAAGTTTGATGTTGAACTTTGAAAGTCATAGTTTATAAATAAAAGGTAAAAATTGAACTATTTCCCTCTTTCTTCTCGTTCTCTAATCAATTTTTTTCATTTCTAAATGTAGTTTGAAAATTCAAGGTTTAATTCAGACTTTCTTCCTACTTCTTCATCATCTAATTCATTTTTTAAAATGTAGTTCAAAAATTTAAGATGGATAATAAATAAAATTATCTGTAGCTTAGACCGGAAATCAAATTCTACAAGAAAAGAAATCACTTAATGTAATAAAAAACATAACTATGTAAATATATTCATATACTAGCCCAATTCAAAGATAAAATTAGCTGAAGACGACCTTCATTCTTAGAAATGTTTTATTTATTGCTTCAATCGCAATCATTAAAAAAAAATCTTGTTAAATATATTTTCTTCAGCTTATGAACAAAATTTGGAATAGATCCCCAGTTTTCTTTCACGCTGAAACAAGGACTATTTTAGATAAATTAACTATTCAAAATCTTCTTTCATATCTTCCTCATTATCAATGTCAGGTTGAGCAGTGAACCATAGAAGTTTATTTTATATTTTATTGAATAAAATGTTTTCTGATAAACTGAAGTTAATTTTTATACAAGTCAATAATCACATGTTCTTATTCAAACCTTAACCTTACATCTTATTCATTATCATTACAGGAAGTAACATTTGACATATGTCAAACAATAAAGAACACAGAATACAAACTTATAATTTGTTTGTCTCAACAATTACAACTTCTTCCCTATCATTTACGACGTTCATCCATTTAGATCTTCTGCCAATGTTATTTATGATTTGTCTCTTCCTTAACTATAATCCAGTGATACATCTGTTCCAAAGTTCGTTCTTCTGTTCAATTCAGGATTGTAAATATATTATAAATTATAAATATTTAAAATTTCCAATTCACTTAACCCTTTTTTGTATTTTTTTAACATTGCAGACATATTATCGTTTGGGAATGTCCATATTTGGAAAGCAATTTTTCCAAAGAGATTACGGATATCAAAACAGAAGATATATTAGTTAATAGAAATTTCATTTGGAGGTTCAAGGATCGTGGAACATAACCATTTACTAAAGTGTAAAACCATGTTAATGAAATTTCACAAGACGTTTGATAAAAGTTGTGTGCGAGGTATTGTGAAAATTATATGTAAATAGTTGCAATACAAATTATTTTCAAATTTGTCCTGTTTTTCCACATCTATCAATAGCCACATATAGTCAATAGTTGCTAAAATATTACAATAGTAAACAGCATTTCCTGCTGCTATATCTTCCCCAAAAAGTGACATAATCAAGACATTTTACACACACTACACGAACTGTGTAAAATACCATGCATAAAAGTTAATTTTCCAACACCCCCATAGAATTTTTGATTTTTGTAAATGATTCAAAATTTCGACATCAAAATAAACTAAATTAAGGACAACCATTCAAAATATATTTGATAGAATTGAAGTTTACAGGCAAAAATCTAAGGATGTTTGTCCGAACTGGAAGTCCCATAGCAGGGTGTAATTTTTAGGCAATTTTTTCAAATAGAAATTAAATCTATTTGAACGAAATTGTCACCTCTTTTATGCAATATATAAATATACCGATAATGACGAGTGGCATTAGCCACAAAAATGATTTTCTTTGACTTGACACGTTAAAATACAGTAAAAATAATGAAATAGCCCGGTTGCACAAAGTGCTTCAAAATATTTTGCCCACTATAATTACTTAGGTAATTATCATAATAAAAATTTTGCAATAGCCCAATCAAAAATTGATTTTGAAAATTTTTTCGCATTATTCGGATTCAGGTGCGTTTTTGTTTTTCAAAAACAATTATTGAATTCAACATTTTAGTCACCCTCGGTAGACAAAACCTCCATTTTGTCTATCTTCTAGTGTATTTTACATAAATATTAAAGTCTAAATGCCCGAATGGACAAATATTTATTGTAAAATTACCAAAAAAAAAAATATTTTATTTGCAATAGCCCATAATACAAGTGCGGTTTCCGCACAACAGTTTTTCAATTTCTAACCATATTAAGTTTAAATGTTTAGTCACAGTTTTTAAAATCTATTTTGTCACCTACGTTTAACCAAGAGGCCCAAAAAAATGTTGTAGCGCTACCCTATCCTTCCCTAACACAGATATATGCTAAAAATTAGTGCACTCTTTGAGTTTATAGTCTCAAAAAATGTGCATGGCTCAATATACTTTTTCGAAAACAATTTCATCATAGCCAACTCCTTTCAATAGTAGGAATCCAATTAATTAGTAAGTAGTGATAAGATTTAGTTTTAGAATTCCGCTTGTAGAATAAAAAGATAAATAAAATCTGTTGGTAGCGTATGCGATAAAATAGATTTTGTTAAAATTTTAGTTAAAACGCAATAGTCTAAACGCATAATGAAATACTTCTTATGCTATACAAAAATTCAGATATACCATACTTCAGTTCAAGTTTTTTAGTAGCCTTGTACTTAAAAAGATTCTGTTAGTTCCCTCGAACAAGAAGAATGTTTTAAAGAACGTGGTTACCTTTTAATTGTTTTTACAATAATATATTCAGATTTACAAATGTTACAACTACACTTACACAAAAATTTACTCGGAAATTTCAATCAATCAAAAGTCTTACACCTTTCCGTTTAAAAAAGATTCATTCAATGGCCATTAGATTTTTCAGTTTTTCTTTATTTACTTTTAAAAATTATATGAAAACTTTAGGCGGGTGTTTATATAAATTTTTGAGTTTCTAAATTACACAAAATACACTTTTTAATATACAGTCTAAAGTCACTTTTGGGAGACACAAATATTTCGGCATTACAATATGATGAAAAAAATTACAAAAATTCGAGATTGTTCAATAAAACCACATATAATAAATATTGTAGTTTACAATGAATGTTAGTTAAAATTGTTAAGTTATGTTACGTTTTGTATACGTCATGTTATATATTAAGTTCATCAAGTTTAAAAAGTATTTTTAAGATCAAACCTTCCAGGAAAAACATAAAAAATGGCCTCAGCTTCATCCTTTAAATATTTTGCAGTACATTTTTGATAACATAGATAATTTTTTTTATTTAAAAAAAAATAAAAACAAAGGTTTTATGCTTTATATTCATTCTAAGAAGAATAATTTTGCTATCTTTATAGCCTGATATCAACATTTTATAATATTGTGTTGAGTGAGAAATAATTTTGGTTTTAATGTTTTTGGGAATTCTTTAATATAAATTTTAAACAATCAACTCCTACCACTTTCGTTACAAAACCATAGTTCTGTCTTTCTAGAACTGAAGTTTCTGTACGTAAAACTAAAACAAGTGATTATCACAAACCAATGTTGATCCCAGATTTACACCATCAAGATTTGAAGAGACTGGATGGACGACTATTGATCAGATTCGGTCGTTTTTTTTTGTATAGCTTGCTAACCTCACAAATGTTTCTGAAATTTTTCCGGGGCTCGATTATGATTTCTTTCGCATATTATCATCATACATCGTCCAATTTTCAGCGCTTGTAAGCATTTAGGTAAAAAATGAGTTGATTATTGTCTATTTTCCTGTAAGAAACTCTGACCATTATTCTTTTTACTATTAATTCAAGGGGTTTTTTGTCTGAAAATTCTGGTTTTCTCTTAAACACAATATTAAATAAGTTGCAGTTTTCTCTCTTCAGAAGTTAAAAAAGGGAAATGTCTATTAGGAAGAGCCGATATTATTTTCCCACAACCTAATATTACAGAACAAGATCTAAAAAGAATGCAACTTGAAAAAATAAATATCTTAACAATGAAACTTATTGAAATCTTCAAATTGTATGGAGCAATAACCAATATATTTGCAAGCCAAATTGGAAAAAAACGTACAAAAAGACTAATAAGGACAAAATACTTCCAGGACGTCTTCATTGCCATCAGTGTCTAATATGAATCAATACAATCCATTGCAAATGGAACATGTCAATGATACCTTCAGCATATGATAATGATGTTTATAAAACAAATAACCTCACTTTTGCTAACTTTCTATCGTTATATCATTCATTCTATAGTAGTATTTCTTACATTTTTTTTGTAATCGTATCGTCAAACTATAGTTATTGTAGATCTGATTATTTTCTCTATCATTACTTATATATTCTTCTCAAGAGTTTCTTCTGTTACTATTAGTTATTCTTCTTTACCTTCAGCTATTTATATTAAATGAATTGTTTCTTCTTCTTCTTCATCGTACGTTAGGACTTAGTCCTGTGTTTGCATCAATGATCGCCTAGTTGTAGCTGGGATGATGAAGATCAGCTTTCATACCATATTGTAGGGGATCGGGATCCATACGGTTTTTCTTCCTTTGCAATCTTTGCCAACCGGTCATCTGACATTTTGTCCTCGTGATTGTTTGTTGTATGAATTAAATTATTTATTTTAAGTTTAATTATTTCTTTATAAAAGGCCTATATAGATAATACAGAATTTGTAATAATAATAAAGTCATTTTATAGTTGATAATTCGTCAGCGTTTTTTGCCATAACTGCACTAGGACAACATAGTTAAGTGTTTATTGTTAAACAAAGTAGTTCAATAGTTAACAGATATACATGTTTTTTATATTAGTTTTTTAAGAGCTAGACGAAATGTCAACGGAATACAAATAAACGATCTTAAAGGTACTTTGAATTGAAAATGTTTCTCCATCACTTCTAAAATTCTTTAAACATACTTATATTGATTTATCTATTGCCTGTTATATGAAAATAACCAATTACTTCTCGACTAACTTAATCAAAGTTCTGATGCAAATTAACTTCGCAACGTAAATAACAATCTCTAGTTGTTGCAGTCTATCTTTTTCACAAAAAGTTCTTACTAGATTTAACATCTGAAATACCTACAATAAAAGAATAGATACACAAATACAGAAAAATAACAATTTTAAGTTCTTCAAAGCATTGTTTTATTGTTTAAGTCCTATTCTCATTATTACAGTCTGGAATGGTACATCCCGTGTTTGAGTATACAATGAACAGTGAACAAAATTCTTATTTTAGCTGTTGCAAAAGCATTGTTGAGCCTCCTTCTTGATTCCTGTCTTTTTCAATTTCTCACCAAAATCCTTTTTAGTTCTTCTTTGGCTAGATCAATTACGTTTAAAATAATACCTGAGCTTCATTCTCCAAACCATTGTCGCTACCGATTTTACAGCTTTTGAATGACTGAAATGATATAGAAGATATGATCTAGTGAAGCACTTGACTGGATTACTGGACCATGCTTATTACAGCATTCTTTCTCTGAACATTCCATGTGTTCCAACTATCATAGTTGTTTCATTCTCAGAGATCATGTAATATACATAACCATATATGTAACACTTCTACGTGGACAGTTTCTATAAGTGGAAGGTGTTCCGACTAAGTGCGCGCATGAAGCATGCGCAGTATAGATAAAGTGTCTTAGCGAGAAAGATAAAATAATATTTATGATAAAACTCAACCATTGTTTTATTGTCACTTCAGTATTAGAGGATACAAGATAGTGAAAAAGAGTTTACAATCCTACACTCTTTATTGACCTTTCTATCCATCAAGGTGTTAAATTTTTTGTGTTATCAATAAATATATAATTGGAAATGAAGATAAGAAATGTTTCGGTATTAATCTACCATTATTTCTGAATGGGAAAAATATTATATTATACAAATATTATTCTGAAATGTATGAAACTTTTCTATTCGTTTTTATATGATCGGCAATATGTTTAAAAATCATTTCATGACTTTCTTCTACAATTAGATCACATTATGCCCAAGACGTACCATAAAAATTCAGGTGAATAAAAGCTTACATATGGAATATGAGTATCAATTTATCATATTATAACTTTTTATTTCAAAATTTTCATTTATAAACTTATGACTCAAAATTCTTCAAGTTTATCTTTTATAAACTAATTAAAATGTCGTTATCAAATTTTGATATCAAGATCAACTAAAATATATTTTTTATCCCACATAATTCAGATACAATTGTTTACAATCGTATAGACAGGAATACGTTGCCAGGTACCTTCAATGATAATACGTCACAGTGTTGCCAAAGCGATCAGATTTTATTTTACAACATGTTGAAATATTTCGAGAAACATTGTTTTTATAAGTTAAATATGCAACAAAATGTTTAAAGGCGAAATACATGTTTTATAAAAGTAAGTCTTGGGATTCACTACTAAAGCTTACTGTTATGCTTCTACTTTCGTTAATCCTACCAGAACATACTAAATACCGAAGGTCCCTACAAACTATTTTATTGTAGTGACTTGATAGAGACAGTGTCGCCACCATGTTTTACCCAAACTACGACAGAAAATAAATTATTTTCGTATTTTCTTAGTTAAAAATATTAAGTCCGTGAAAAGTTTTTCATTAAATAATTGAGAATACAAATTACGTTTTTATAAGCGTTATTATGAGACGAACAAATGCTAATCAACCGAATTTGGGTTCAACATGGTGACCATAATGTTTCTATCAAATAATTGTATTTTATTGAGAAGTACCCAGAAGAAGTATATTCGTTCGAATCACCAATGAATGTCTACCAGTTCTATATCAAGCCTACATTTTTCATATAATAAGATTAGAGGGTGCAAAATCCAAATACAGTTTGTAATTTTATTTGAATAAATTGAAAAATTATTATTAATAAAAATTATGTTAAAATCTCAAAATTATGTGTCATCTGGCAATACTGGTTGGGAGGCAATGCACTAGTAACGGCGATAGCTCTCGGATAATTTCGGTCTATTTCGATAGGTACCGGAACTGAGGTAGACTTGTAGACTTATAATATATTAGATGTAACGTTTCATTTTTTCTGCGTAATTGTTGTCAGATAAAAAAAATGATATGACAGATAAAGAACCTGATTCAGTTCGTTATAATATTCTAGCGGAAACACGTCACAGGCGAGGAAATGAATAACTTGTATAATGTGATGATTATATACTGTAGAATGGTGATGATGATAACATTTTCAATTTTTTATGAAATATTGTTTCGTTTGTGTGAACTTCTATATTAACATATAAGCAGTTTTTGAATGTATCTATTTATTTTTAAATGTTCAGTTACAATAGTTATGTTAAATGCTTGTGCTATTATTACGAAATAACAGTACGTATTTTTGCCGAAATTTACATAGTACTTGTTCGAAAATGACAGTGTGAATATTTCACAAAATTGAATTTAAAAAACTACATATTGGATTATTAGTATTAAGAATTACAACAAACAAAAGTAGAAGATATAATTCAAATTTAACCAAAATTTCCGACATTTCGGTTGTACTAATTAATAATCAGATCATTGATAATTTTTGAATTCTCTGTAACTTAATATTCTTGGTGAACGACCTCACAGTGTGGTGATAGAAAAAAAAATTAATGTATGAAAAGAGACCCTGAATTTCTAAGAATGTATTTTCTGAAAATATCTGCTGACATATGACATATAGAGAATTATGTCAAGATGAAAAAATGAAGATTAATCAACTATCTACAAAAATATAATACCGGGGTTTCTCATTCTCATTTTTTATCCTAGTAAAAACCCTCTAAATATCATACATTAGAAGATATTATCGGGAAACTGTTTTTTTAGGAAACTACTTTTCTCCCCAGTCGTATAAAATGTTTCCAAGAACTTCTTACCACTCTATAAAGTACCAAATAAAAATTATTATTGAAAATTAATTACCGTGGTTGGAGATAGTGTATAGGTTAGTAGGTGAGGAGAATACACTGAAGTATTATCTATTATTAAATGTTTTTATGATGAAAACGAAATATTCGTTCTGTCAGTTTGATACAAATCTCTTTATTGACTCTATACGTTTCAAAATTGCATTGTCCTAATTTGAGAACTGAGTAGTGATGCTATTATGTTCGAAACGTTGAGAGTCAATTTTTCGCTGAAGCTATTACTTGTGAATGTATCTACAGTGTTAATATTATTTAAAAGTAACTTATTGTTTATCATACATTATTGTATACGTTATGATAAAAAAATTTATTTGATGTTTAAAAAAATATTTTATAATACTTTTATATAATATATTTTTACTAACTTGTGTAAAAATTTCAAAAACACAGCAAAATGTTGGACTGCTAACTGTAGATTTTTGAAATTTTTTGTATATACCTTGTGATCGTTTAAAAAATATTTGCATTTTCCAATTCCATGTATTAAAATGGAACTTTTCAAATTAGCACTTTCATTATACAAGAATTAATCAAAACAGGTATAGAGAATTATTTAAATATTTCCAAAATAAAATTTCTTCTCATTATTTATCTACTTTTTCAACACTAGAAAAAAGAATTTGAATTATAAGTGCTTAGTACTTATACAATAATATACAACGAAATTTCTTTTTTTTCAAATAAGAAACGGTTTTGTGATCCATTTGCTATCTGGTATACCATTATTTTAATCAGAGAACATAATAATTGTTTAAATACTTCCAAATTTTAGAATTTATAGTAGACTAAGAGAAATATTTTTATCAAAAATCACAGTATTTAAAAATTTGTCTATATCTGGCTTTATCCCATGGCTTCCAAAAAGATTGAATGCCTTTTGGTGTTGAATGTCAAGAAAATTTGGAATTACCCCATTTGATATCATGGAAATGAAGTTGAATTGTTGAAAGAAAATTTTATACGATCAATTGGTTAAAACTTTAGATTTAAGGGTTATAATTTACAATCTTTTACTATTTCATTGCCATTTTTATTTAAAATTGACTGCCATTTGACTTTAACTTATATTTGCTTTTTTAGTTATTGTTTAAGTTCCTATATAATTTTTTGTGAACTGTAGAACATCGCAGTGGTTTATTTCAAGTATGAGTGGCGTGTGTATGGAATAATGTTTTGTTCAAAGTTTGGAGAAAATTTGATATTGTCTGGCGAAAAATTAAAGTATATTTATTTTTTGATGAAAATTTGTGAGGAAATAGATAATTATATACATTCAGCACATTACTTTGTAAAAATCAGGACAAAAATTATTATGAAGTATCTTTTAAAAAATAGCAAATAATTTGTTATATATACTAATCCATATAAATATTTTGAAAGACTGATCATTTGTATATAATTATTTATTCCCATCGTTTAATTATTGTAAAATGAAATTAGGTTTAGTGTAAAATTATCTGTGAAATTCAAGGCATTACGAAAATTAAAATAATTTGTAAGATATAGATATAAAGTTGTGAATTTAGAAGAAAAAAATTGTTGCAATGTTTTTGTTTCCTCCAAATCAAATTGATGTATGAACTGTATGTGTGACATGTAATAATTCAATTTACTGGAATAGCAAATATTGAAAAATTACCTTAGTAGTTTTATTTTACACTTCAAACTCCGTTTTTAAAAAATACTAACGATACCAAAATTTCAACGTCGGCGGCGTTTTCTTGACTACCTACCTGTATCTGTAGGTACGAAGCAATATATGTCTTCCTTGATAAGTTAAAAGAATGTCAAATTGAAACATGTGAAAATACAAAGTTTTGATGTAAGTACCAATAACTTAACCTAACTATTTAGGTACTATTATATAAATGTTGTTTTTGAATAATAAATTAGTCGACGTAAAATATACCGTTTGTTTTGCTTTTCGGTTCAGATATAAAAACCCGGCGACCAATTTACCTTATGGGATTAAATGAATCCTTAAAACTGTGGAGCCGCAAAAGATTTATTCGTCTTCAAGAGCTGAAGTGTTTTGTTTAGAAGTCAGACATTTAAAAATTACGATGTGACTTCACAACTAATGTTGCGTATTAGCAGGTGGAGATGAACAGAAGCATGGTAATAGAAAAAGAAGAAGACATTAGTTGTTTCTTGTCTGAATTACTTAAAGACAATCTATAAATATATTATACGTTTTGTTTAACTTGACTTTGACTACTCTTTTCTAAATCCAAACGGTATTAAAAACACTTCTCTTATTGAACACCTTGTATGTTATACTATTACGAATCTCAAAACATTGAATTATAGGCAACCGCTATTACACGGTACGATTTTTTGAAATCTATTTCATTTATTTATTATTTTTACAAAAAATTAAGAATATGTCCAATTTTATCAAAATGATCTAGAACCGTACAGGGTACGTTGATTAGTTGTCCATAAAATAAAATCGGAACATTGTAATTTCTAATGAATCAAAATATTTAGTTTTTGATTTTTCATCCATTTTGTAATCTATTTTATTCTGAATCATTCAAAATGAAATCCAATATAGTTTATTTATCAAAAACTATATTTCAAACGACCTTCGTTGTATTATCTAATACTTACGTATAATGCATACATATATGTAATACTCCTATGGACAGTCGGTATGGGAACAAAACGCTCCTACCTCACGGTGCCGTCAATATTCATTTTCTCTCTCGTTCGAGACCACTTTATCTATACTGCGCTTGGTTGAGAATGCGCAGAACCACGCTGGAAACTCGGAGGATAGAGAAATCGTTGCTATTCTATCTTCCTTAGTCGGAACAGCTTCCATTTATAGATACTGTCCTTATAGAAGTATTACATATATTTTGCGGCTCCAGCTACGTCTAGAGAAA
Source organism: Diorhabda carinulata (assembly GCF_026250575.1). Lineage (NCBI taxonomy): Eukaryota > Metazoa > Arthropoda > Insecta > Coleoptera > Chrysomelidae > Diorhabda > Diorhabda carinulata. The sequence goes on from NC_079463.1 coordinate 5,213,539, forward strand.
TTAAGCTCAATTCTCATTTCTCTTTTTTAATACGCTCTGTTGTTACTACAGCACCAGTGCAGTAATCGAGTACAGATAGTGTACAGAAAATGAACAACGATTTAAACATTTTTGAAGTTTCAATTTCTATATACAATCTAGTTTGTTTTGACTTAGTATAAACTTGCGTTTCGTTTTTGTTCAGTTTATTTAAGTTTCTCTTATTGATTTTTTGAAAAGGTATGTCATTTCCTTAATTTATTTTCTAAAAAAATATTTTCATGATATTACTGCTGGTCCATAAATAATTAACAATTTTAAAAGTTCTCTTAAAATCCCGGTAGTTAACCTCATTTTTATGCATGTGCCATTTTTGAAGTAATATCGACATTTGAAATTTTCATATAAATTTTAATCTAAGATAGATTGTAAAAAAACATTTACTTATTCATATGGATAGTGTAGATAACTATTACTTCATAAAGTTATTCAATGTGCTAGAAATAATCTGGCTTGCCTTTGGCTACATTGCCTTTTGCTTGGGATAGACTGAATAAACTTTTATTATTTTCAGGATGTTTAGCCCGCAACTAGGAAATTTTCCAGTGAGTATTTCTATTCCGTTGTCAATTGTTAATGTAGAAACTTCTATTTATAAAATTCGTTTGCCATCTGCATTTCTACTCACCATACTCACTTCAAATATAGATTGAATTACGTATTAATGCCACTATTTTTTACCGAAAATTTTATACCATTCGACAACCCGTGTTACTAGTAATTAACAGTAGTTAACATCCATTTTTAGGGTGAAAACTTTTAATTAAATAGAGTACTCATAAAATTAAAAAACAAACATTAGTTTATTATTTAATAGTAGAACATAATGTATTTAGCATAGAAGATGAACAATTATACACAATAAGGCATGAATTATTTTTATATGAATATATTTTATTGAAATTAGTAGTACCTTGTGGCCATTTTTACTTAAATATTTCACTGGCAGTTTCTTGAATGTCTATAAAAGCTATTTTTAAAAGGGTTTTATGCCTTTCTTTTTGAGAAACAATTGTCAGTTTAACATGAATTGTTTCAATTACCAAATTGTAAATTGGGTCTATATTACTCATTTGTATGTTGATTTTGATTGATTTCCAATTTATCCTTACCTTGTCCTTGCCAAGAAAGTTGAGAAAAGTTGATTAGTAGGTCAATGTTTAATTGTGTTCATAACATTTCTAGGATGAAGAGTAATTTGACTATATGAATATTTGTAAGTGCTCTTAAGGTGCTACACTTCTTCCTCTGAGTATTTAGGTTCACAATTTCAAGAAGAATGAGGAGTAAGTGTATGTATATTATCTATTTTTTGTCTGAAATGCTTAGTTGATTCTTCATCAAGATATTTATCAGAATATTTTGTGCTTTGTTCCTTATTTTCTGTGTTTCTTCATTAAATAGATTTAACATGATGTTAATGTTGGTTCACTCTACTTTAATTTGGATATTTGTTCTCCTGTAGGTTCTTTCTTTTATTATTAGTCAATTTTGTATATATCTACTTGATTTCTCAAAATGCTCTGTTGAATTTGCCCTCAAAATAATTTCACTGCTTTGTTTTTTAGCTTCTGATAAAAATTTCAGATTTGCTGATCTTTTTCTTTATTTTGTATCAATTTCCAAATCTCTTCATCTTCATCCTGTCATTCCTTCTTCCACCATTTTCATCCTTTGATTTAATTTTTCTTCAATTAACTTTCTTGATTGAATCACCTTGTATCATTTCTTTTCTGTTAAGTATAATGCGTTGTCTTTATTTTCGATTTTATTAAATTCCTTGATAATGATGACTATATTAATCTATAACTTATATTTTTTGGAAAATATTTGTTGGTGACGAAGAGATTGTTGAGTTTTGGATAAAATATTTATTATAATCCATTAAAATTTTGTTAAACTTGCACTCTCACAACTTAACAATTTATTTCACAGTTTGCCACATCAAAAATTGACCCAGATAACTCGAAATCAAATAACTTGGATAGTAAAACAATGGAAAGAAACAATGGTGCTGGTGATAGTAATCAAACTCAGATAGACAAAACTAAACTGATTGTAAATTACATACCACAATTTGCAACTGAAGATGATCTATCTCAGATATTTTCAACTGTTGGTAGAGTTGAGAGTGTAAAAATTATGAGAGATTTTAAGACTGGATATAGTTTTGGATTTGGTTTTGTTAAGTATGCTAACCCAGATGATGCTTCCAAGGCCATTCAAGCTCTTAACGGATACAATTTTAGGTAACTATTCATTTTATAGGTATTTAATAATATGTTTGTATCATAATATAAGATTTAATAGCATATTTAGCTACAGAAAATATAAATATAGTTTACTTGAAGTTGTAAAACAAATTCAGTCAAAAATAATGTTTCAAAATTATAAATTATGTGAATTGTTAGAATAAACTGTAATTTTCTTTGTTGTAATTTGTTTCATATTTTAGGAATAAGAGATTGAAAGTTTCGTACTCACGTCCACCAGGAACTGATATGAAGGATTCAAATTTATACATCACGAATTTACCTAAAGATATTACTGAACAGCAAATTGATAATATGTTTTGTGAATATGGAGAGATTGTACAGAGAACTGTGTTGAAAGATAAAATAACCGGGATGCCTCGAGGAGTTGCATTTGTAAGGTAAACAATCCTTTATTAACAATTTAAATAAAAATTTTCTGAATGCAAGTGATTTGAAAAAACATTTTTATAATCCTTTCATACCTATGTTGTCAGGTTAAAGTTGAAAACATCTCTATTTACAATAATTTGTGACATACTGGTATAAACTATAACATAGAAAATAAAGCTTAGGAGTGACTTCTACACACACCATTTTAGAAATCCTCTGGGTGATTTGTTTTTTAGTTTATGTAAAAGGTGACATGGTAAAAATGTATTGAATTCTTTATAAAGAATGTTTCGCTTTGTTATTAGGTCCAGGTGTTTTTTAAAGTATTTTTTATAAAAAAATCAACTCATTCTGTATCACCTGCATGGAGTGAAAGTGCAACTATATTAACATTAGTGTTGATAATAGTAATTTTTTTCTAAAGATTTTTCACTTCATTTTAAAAGCAAATCACCTTTGGTAGTACCCCTGTAGCATTCTACCCCATTACCACCACCATCTTTAAGATTTGGTTGGATGAATTTTCGGAGGGGAAATTGGATTTTAGGTGCGCAAGTAAAAAATATGTAAATTTTATGTATACATTGGTTGATTTGTAATGTAATGAAAATTAATTTGTTCTGTAGTATAGTGTATGTTTTCCGTAATGCTTTTTCTCTTTTTTGTGGAAATCAATTTATAATAACATGTAAAAATTGACGTTTTGACTAAAGACCGAAGTTGATTGTAATGTCAATTTTTACATGTTATTTTAAACTAATTTTCATAGAAAAGAGACCTGAAATCATGAAAAAAACTGTTTATTAAGTTCAATATAATATTATTTTTATAGGTTTTCAAAAGGCGAAGAAGCACAGGCAGCCATTGCAAGTTTACATGGTAAAATGTTAGAAAATGCCATGTTACCTCTTAGCGTTAGAGTAGCTGAAGACCACGGAAGACAAAAAGCGCAGTATATTGATATGTGGGATCCAATGAATTATAGTAGGGGTAAGAATTGAAAGATTTTTAAATATGTTTAGCTATCATTCAAATTGTGTTTCAATATCGATTTTAGTTTTTAGTTCTAGTTTTGAAAACTATAACTAAAATTTGTACACAAAATCAGATTTTTTAGTTTTTATACGATTTAAGATTTTTATCATTTGTGGTAAAATATACATCAGGGAAATATATTAAATTTTGAACCAAGTGATCTGTATTAAGTCAATTGTTATTATACATGGCTACATAAATAAGAATGAATTACATATTTTGTTGTTACATTAGATTTCATATAAGTTTGAAAAAGCTCATATTCCAAACTAAAATCTAGTAAATGAAATCAGTTAAGTTAAATGGTTGCACAGGAAATGTAAGTAACATACAATCCTGGATATGTAACACATTTTATCTTCAGTGGACTATGTCTCTCAAGAATGTTAGAAACAATTAAATAAACATTATATTATAATACAAGATGGTATTAAATTATTTATATTAATTTGTAGAAAATAAATCCAAAAATACTTCGTGTACTCTTTTTTTCTCAAACTGAATGAGTTAAGAACCTTTTTTTCTACCAAACAGTTGTGATTATGAAGTTAATTTTTTAAAGTGATAATAAGATATTTGATGTTTCCCTTAACTATATGATTAATGTAGGTAATACGTAATGACATGGTAATAATAGCAGAAGATGAGAAAACCTTGAACTTTAAACTTGAAAATATACAACAGTGTACACATAATGAATGTGAAAATAAATGAGCTCAAAGTTAAATTAAAACGATGATAATAAGATGAAAAGAGAAGAAGACACAGATAAGAATCAATAGAACAGGTCAAAAGTTTTAAATACCTTGGAATAAGAGATAAACGAGAGAACTGGGAGTAGCTGGAAGATGATTCAATGCAATTAAGACACAAATATATAAAAAAGTAACCATACCCATATTGACATTCGAATCAGAGACATAGACACTCACGCAGAAACAAAAAAGCAAAATACAAACTACAGAAATGAGATTTCTAAGAAAAATTGAGAAAAAAATGATGAGATGACAAAATAAATTCTTAAAAATCGAAGATCAATTAAAATATATTTATATAAGATGTGTTTACATGCAATTAATAATCCTTATGCTTTATTATCACGGACAAAACATTAACACTGTAGTCAAAACCGTTTGAAAGTTACTTAAATAAAAAAAAGGTTTTCTCCCAGTTTTAGAAAAGAGTTTGTGTGGAACCTTATTTTCAGAGGTACTATCAACTCTAGAAATTAATGTACACAATTCTGAATAACTTTGTGTGACAAGTGAATAGATAATATTAATGTATTGGAAAATACAACAAAAAGAAGATATGGTTGATTGAAAATAGTTATTTTAGGGCACATAAAAGTGATTTAAGAAGGCGTATAAAATCGATTGACTCTGGATGGCATTATGAATTGTATAACTGAAATATTAGGTTACTTTTATATAACATTGACGTTTTTAAAACGTTCTATTTCTAATTTTTGAAAGGAAGATAAGACTATCTTCAAAATTAATAAGTTCCAGTATACATAACCTATAAATCAACCGAGTACTTTGATTTCAAGAAATGTTTTTCTGGAATTATTTTTGAATACAGTGAAATGAATCTCCAAAATTTTTTCAAACACATTTGAATATCAAATGCTTGTTTTGTACAAAATTATTTTTGTTTTTTTTTTAAAATTTTTTTTTTTATTTTTGTTGAAAATTACATTAGTAAGTATAGTTTTGATTTTTTGCTTTCATTACTATTTAAATTATACTTTATTTATTACAATTTTACGTTTCTTCCACAACTTCTAAACATTTTAAGTAATATGATATATATATTAATTTTAGACTCCGACGATTCAGAAGAACCTGATCCCGAAGAAGTTTTGATTTCAGCAGTTTTTTCCAGAAAACAACTTTGGGATCCGAAAGTGCCTCTTATAGAAGGCACGCAATCTAAAATTGAAGCACTTTGGAAAGAAATAACTGATAGATTTGACGGAAGATACACGACGGAATTTTTGATCAAAAAATGGGGTCAGCTTAGGGATGATTATATTTTATCTAAAAGAAAATTATTTTCTTTCGTTTCTAAATTTCCTGACGAGAGGCCTCCAAGATCAACATTCCCTTATTTTGACCAGATGAAGTTTTTAGATAAAACTATAGACCTCTCCGATTCTATAGAATGCCCTTCACACAGAACAGATGTAAAACCAGTGGTCGGAGAAACCCAAACTCCGCCAGCAAAAAAAATTAAAGTTGCAGAACCTAATGATAGCATTGATGAATTTTTGGTATTATTGGGTGAAGGTCTTCGGTCACTACCACAAAAAAATATCTCAAAGTTACAAAATAAAATTTTGAAATTGCTGGAGGAAGAGACTTCTTCAGTGTAAGAAGTTTTTAAAATAATTCATGTAACACATTTTTGGTCTTGTTGGGTTATTTTATTGTATTACCAAGATTATTTTACTACACTATGTAATAAAAGAAATAATTGGTTAGGTACTGTTATACTTGATTAATGCTTTGACATATTTTACAATGACATCAAAATGTAGTATTTGGTATCTAAAGATTTATCCATTGTATGTATTATTTTTGTTTCCCAAATTCTTGTTTGACAGTCATTCTGTGATGTACTGAAAATACTGTCTACTGCCACCTAGTGCTGTAGTAAACAGTATGATCATTATGTCACCTTAGTAGTTATTTATGTTTGACAACCGTTACAAGTTTTTATTGAAGTTATACAATAGCCTTCTTTATAATCTTTGTGGCTATAAGTGAATGTACATACAAATTTCTGTAATATAATGAAAAATTATTCTTTTATCCGTTATTTTTTTGTGATTTCAAAGCTATTAAATGACATTTTAATTTAAAAAAAAACATACAGTCTGAACAAACAGTAGATTCTGAGTTTCCAAGTTGTTGATGTTATATGGTGTTGTTTTGCAAGAAGATGCCCTTACAAAAGCCAATTTGAGAATAGGTTAAGGTCGTTTCAAGTTTAATGCTTCTTAATCATTTGATCTACCAGATGAAACCTACTCAGGGCTTCTCCTGACGTTCTTTCAACCACCTTGCAGATCCAAGAAGGTACACCTCTTTCATTGAAAACTAAACGTTTCGGGAGTGTGAAGGGATAATTTATAAAAGCAAATTGCTCATCACTCTTTAATGACATTTATGGTGAAGAATATTTAATCGGTGATGAACAATCTGAATAAACAAAGAGTTTGAAGATACTCAATTTCCGCAGCGGTAAGATCTAATTTTAAAGCTGAATAAACCACACAAATTTGAAGACAATCAATTTGTATAGCGATAACTGATTCAGAAGCTCTAATTGTTAAAATGAATGAGAGGCTGGACACTATCGAAAAAATATCTAAAGAAAACGCTTCACCAAAAAGATGAGCAATGCTTCAAAATTTACAATCGTATATTAAAATACAAGGAGTTAATAAAAAAAGAAGTGAAAACTTTCTACTAATATTCAATTTGATGATGTAGGTATTTTTAAAATGAAAATGGTGATAGTGGTAAACAAAGTGAACATAAACATTGTTAACAACAAATATGATAGGTGCTGGAAAACTTCATCATTAGGAATAGGTTGTAAATCTCGACTATGATGCTAATAAGAAAGCCTGAATGACAACAGAAATATTAATAATGGCTTATTAAAGCTGACTAGAAAATTATTAGAGAGATATGAAAAATATTACTTTTCATTGACAATAGTAAAGTTACCAAGTTAATTTTTTTCCATCCATCTCGGTATCTAAACTACAGTCCTTACATCAAGGACTAATAAAAAATCTGTTACAGAAAGGAAAGTTACGAAAATGATGAGTGATGTGGGGTTTTCAATTGTAGAAGTTCATACGGACGTAGAAGCCATTTGAATAAAATGTTGAATATAGAAGTAAATTAGAAGATTATATGACATGTCATGAAGAAATATTTACTACTGGAACTGACGATGAAATCCTTGACACAATTAATCAAACTAAAAATGAAACAAACTACGAACTTAGGTTGAAAGATATGATGGTCGAGGATCGTGTATTTGGTTCATTATTTAAAATAATTGATAAAGCATCTGCAAATTCTTTACAGCATATTAAGATTTTTTAAAAATGTGTAATTGGTTCCATTAAATACATACCTACCATAAAACTTGAATCGAATTTCTACTTTTTTAATCAACACCTTATATGTATATTTAAATATAAAGAAAAATTCTACTTTTAGCCATACTCACATTAGAAAAAATGTAATGTGAAATTTTTGAGATATAGACTAGTTTTATACAACTTTTAAAAGTTAATATTTTCAAAAATTTTAGGTTAATATAATTTATGGAGAAAATGGAACCTACTAGTTTTGCTAAAACTTAATTGGGAAGTTAGATATTTTCACTAAGGTTCAAAAAAATCTTTAAATTGGTTTTTTTAAATAAGCAGGTTTCATTTTTTCTAAAAAATATATTTGCCATGAAATTTTTTGATATATAAGTTTTAAAAATTGTATAAAATCAGTTTATATGCTTTTATCTCAAAAAAATCACTTAAGATTTTTCAACATCATCTAAACAAAAAACTATAGTATAATTCAAAGAAGAATGTCAATACGTAACTTTTAGATAAGATAATAGTAAATTTTTTTTAAAGTACATGGTAAATTACGACTCAAATTCTATTAAAAATAAAATTATTTTCCATATCATCGAATAAATTTTATTTTCTATTGGTGCAAGTTTTTCAGTAGGAACTTTCACCTACTAAAAAACCAAATATTTTGTATGAGCCATTTCAATCAAAAGTTCAATTCATTTTAATCATGCAATTTATATATCCATATTAAATAATACATAATTTTATTCTTTCAGGTCTTCCTCCAGTTAGAGGAGGAGTATTGCCATTTAGAGAAATGAACAATCCCAGAGGAAATTTACAAAATCGTTTTGGCAGGCTTCATTTGAACAGTATGAGAAATTTGGGAGCGGGCGACACCTTCTTTCAAAATCCATTTATGTTTTGAGAAACTCAGAAATGTTTTTGTTTATTTTTAAATTTCATTTCGTCGATGATCGACTGCCTTTTTTTCTATTAACTGAAAAGATATTTGATCAAATTATCATCACATCGTAATAAATCCCGTATTTTTTTTCTTTTTTTGTTAAAAATTGTATAATTATGTTGATGTAAGACACAATTTGTTTATAATTTGATCGATATCTTTAAGCTATTGTTTTGTTTAGATTGTTTGTTGGCTCGTTAATTTGTTTGAAAGTTGTTTTGATGTTTTTGTTTCAGTTGATTGTTGACGATTTCATCCCATTTTTAAAATTATGACAGAAGACTGGTTGTTAATTTTATTGAATTATTTATGATTCGTATACAAGTTTCTACCGTATGTGGATAAGTTCATAAATCAAATAAGTATTGTTGGTTAATGAAAGCGAAACTATTGCACAGAATTTGATTGATGTATTACGAAATTGAAATAAAGGAAGAGCTGCTTCTTTTAACAGTCATTTGGAAAGAAATTTTCAGTAAAAGACTCGAAATATGTGCAAAAAGCTTGATTAACTCATCAATACTGTATTGTTAATGTGATTATTTTGATTGCGAAAAAAATTGGAACTAGCTTAAAATACTAATGTTTCAACATTTTTTCGCATTTTGATTATTGTTACTAATTCTTATATAGTTTTATTTTCTATGTTTGTGGATAATGTGCGGATAATACATTATTTTTATTTGATGTTTGCTTTATTTTGAAGCTCAATAAATAAAAATATTCGCTCTAATTAATTATCTTTCTTTCCTTTATAATATGCCAATAATATAACCCCAATGGGCCTCATATTTATAGCACACCTATTAAACTGATCCATCACAGCCCCTCGAAAATCTTTTCTTCGAAGTATGAATTATCTCGACTACTTACTATTGAGCAAATAGTATATAAAATTCAAATATTTCATATGTGATCGCTTCATTATTTTATCACACTAATATGCAATATCCAGTTTCCGCGAGAGTTTTACACAAACAATCAATATTTAAAAATTCTTTAGAAGATTCACTAGTAACCAAAAAAAAACACAAATCCTATGGAAAATATATCTATTTACAATTTTGTACATGTTTATAGTATATTTAAAAAATTACAACTAATATAAAAACCAGGCATTATTAAAACTGTACATTATTCAAATTATCTTCACCTCCTTCTGTCTTTGGATCTACTTTCAGATTTTTCATCATCACGATGTTTTGATTTTTTGTATTTGTCTCTATCTTCTCTAGATAAATACTTATCATCCCTATCTTTGTATTTGTCGTCTCTATCGTATCTGTCTTTTCTATCTCGTCTGTCATCGTATTTGTCTTTTTCTGTATATCTATCTCGATCCTCCTCTCTATATCTATCTTTTTCATATTTATCATATCTATCAATATAACGATCATTTTTAGAGTCTCGATCGTTACTGGGTGACCTCGATGACCTCCTACGATCCCTGAAAAAAAAATCTGCAATTACGTCCATAACTTAAATTAGCTTAAAAAATACAGTGGGGTTATCTAAAAATAGTAAGGCTACTAAATACTGAAAATAATTACTTTCAACTCATCAGAATATACTAAAGGTAAACTAAAAACATTGGATGTGATTTTATGTCAAACTAACCAATTTGAAATTTTCCTAAAATTGGTAGGATGTCTGCTAATAACAATGTTAATATTTTGAATACATTCCTGATCTATATTGAACACACTGCTTACACAGGTAAAGATAACAGTTCACCTTCAATCTCTGAAGACAATAACTGGGTTATCGAAACGAGTGTCAGACAGTGTAATTGTGAGTATTGGTAGTGTCGACAGTGTGCTCAGTATGAATATCACAAACGGTTCCAGAAATTCGAACTTATTTCTGAGCAATGTTGCAAATTTATAAAAAACATAATATTGAAACTAGCTTCAAACTACCAACTCATATGTTGAGCAACTGGGTTAAAAAAAAGTGAAACTATTTACATCACCTTCTAGCTTTATAACGTTTAATGATGATTCTAAACTCAAAAATTATAAATCTAATGAAACATACCTTTTTTTAGATTTTGTTGGTGGGGTGTTGCTTCTTGATCTGGAATAACTTTTCCTCTTATGGTTCTTCTTATGATTCCTACTTATTGACCTACTTCTGGATCTATGCTTTTTTGACCTCTTCTTATGTTTATTCTCAGGAGAATGAGTAACTGATCTAGATCTTGATCTTGAACGTTTATCATTTATAGATGGCACAAAATGACTCCCAGAACGGCTATAATAAAAAAATTTTTCGTAAATAATGCCAGTAAAAATCTACATTCACTGATTTTATAACCACCTGCACAACTTTCGACATTCTTGATTAAACATGAAGAAGTGTATTTATTGATTCGGTATTACAAATTTAGGTCAACTATGTTTTGTAACAATGCGATTAACCGATTTATTGCTCCATAAAATCGAATTAAGTAGAACACTGTATACACGCTACGATAAATTGAAACGATTTCTTGTCAAATGTCACTTACTCAACTGCGCTGAGGAATCCAGAAAGACTTTCAATCATGGAGGAAGTAATGTTGTAGGTTTTTAGAGAAAAATGTGAAGTCGCGAAAAACAAAAGCAGTGGAGTTACGAGTGGTTGCTAAAGAGAAAGGATTCCTCTCATTTAAATTATTGAAAGAATGAACGAAATAACTGGCGAAAGTATTTGAGAATGGACCTAACCTAACCTATTTTGAGCTGCTAAGTTTAGTTTCTCAGTTTATTACAAATTGTAGAAACAGTACCATGTTATGAGGAAAGTGGTATCTCCCTACGAAATACACAACAATGTAATGTCTATCTACCGACGGATCAAACTCCTTGAGTTTTTCTGTTTGCATTTTTTTTTCATGATTACAATAACAGTCTGTCAGGAAATAACTTTGATAAACCTTTCAGCGCAAAAACAGATCGTATGGATAAAGGCCTATTACACGTTGCAACATATCGTTTTGATTCCCAGAAATTGATGCCGGCTGGATTCAACCATGCAATCCAACTCTGATACCAATAAATTGGTACGTCATGTTTATACACAACGTTAAATTGCTACAACTTATTGTATCATGTAAAACCCCCTTTAATGGCAGATTATTTTCCTCTGAAATATATTATTTGGAATCTGAAAGTCAAATACATAATTTACTATTATAGTTTTTAGAAAATATATTTACCTAATAAATCCTCCCCAGGCATTATGGGCTCCAGTTTTATCTTGACTTGGACTTGTATTATTATTCGGAGTATTATTCCCAGAACCTCTTGCTTTTGTTCGGGCAGCCTTATATTTTTCACACAATTCTTCTACTTTTTTCTCTAATGATTCTATATTTGGCTGGAAGTAAAAAAAATATATTGTAACGGATAGGTAAGTTATTCAATTAATCTTCTTTGCCATATAGATAGACGACAAAATATAAAGTTCCATTTCTCTATGAGCATTACAAGAGGCAATACCTGATTAATGTATCTTCCATAAGAGGTGGTTCAACCCAATAGCATCCATAATACACTGACATAATTCCTTTAGACTATTCACCAAAGAATCAATAGCGAAACATTGTTTATAGAAGAAAATCAGACGTATCCACATAATATTTTAAAATATGTCTTGAGAATATCAAAAATCAACTGGCAATTTGTAATAAAGTGAATGCACAAGACAACGTTGTGAGCATTTATTTTATTTATATATGTATATATTTACCTATATGATTACATAGTTATCGAATATAAGATTGATTAAAATTTTTAAAAATAAGTTTTTTTGTACGTTTTGTACAACAGATTGATTCGTGTAAAAATAGGTGGAAAGGTAATTTTTTGTCCAGTTTAAATTTTGTATTTCTTCTTTAAAAAAAATCCAATTTGTTTCTGAAAAATTGGACTTTTTTGGATAAAATGTTTTGATAAAAATTTCATTGCAAAAAATATCGAGTTCTAGCAACTTGTGATGGGGCTCATTTTTTGTTTATATGTATATTTACAAACAATTAAAAAATATATGCATATTTATGAAAAAAAAAAATTAAAAAAATGTATTTTTTTGAGATATTTTCTAAGAATTCTAGAATTCACTTTAATTTAGCAAAATTTTAGAAATATGAATACCAACAGGTTTATAGTCCACGTACGAAGTGACTTAACATGACTGAAAGCAATAAAAATAAGGTTAAATAGATTTTCTTTAAAAAAGTAGAAGACTATTATGAAGAACCTAGATTAATATATTCGAGAGCGGACAACAGGGGGGAGAGAAGTGGATGAATGAAAATTGGGAAAAGCGTATATGTAGGTAACTTACTTTAGGTCGAGTGTAGAGTTTCATTATCCTAATGCTAATATCACGAATTTCTTCTTCAGTCGCGCCAAATATTGAAAACCATGATGGATTTTTCGGCAGGGGCAGTTTTAGTTTCCTAGCAGTTAAGTAAATACACGCACATGCTACTGTTTCAGGTTGGTGTCTTACAAAAATATCAGTCCTCAATGAATCGTTCATGTAGTTCCATGAATATTGCATAAGTTTTTGGTGATTGTGATACCCAAGCACTTGAAGATACATCACAATAATCTGAAATATTTTCAATTATGTATATAAAATATAATTCAGTCAAATTCAATTTCTAGTGATACAACATTTGAATTATTAATAAAGTGGTTTACAACATAAATGAATATTTTTCTGTTGTGTATAAAATTTGAGAAACAATGTTTCTTACCTTATGGGGGTGTTTAATGTGTACACAGAAGCCTAACTCTTTCAACACTCTTCTTTCTGCTTTTATAATCAAGTTTTTAAGATGAATGTAGTTTTGATCCAGAATAACCGGTTGAATTGGCCTGTAGGATAAAACAATAGACATAAACGGTATGAATTTTTTTTAAATCAGTCACTTGAACTCAAACTTTTCAATTAAAGTTGCGAATCCTATATTTTCCCAACAGTCAGGAGTATTATTCAATTCAGGGCCAATAATTCAACATTTTTTGGAAAATTCATATAACTTATCTACTACAAATACTAATAAAGGAAAAAATAAAAAATTCAGAAATACACAGGGTCAGAATTTAATAATGGACAGCCTTTTCGATATGAATTGTCAATCTTAGGAAAACTGAAAAATTTTATTCTACTAAATAACTTTAGATTTGAGCCCTAGGTTGAATCACAAATATTTTATGAGAACCAAAAGGATACCCATTATTACAAATCAATTCCTACATGTACATATTTATAAATATTCTCTTAATAATATTGGTTCTCTTAATGATTTACAAAGAAAATCTGTTTCATAATCTATGTCAATACAACTAGAGCACTCTCCACTCACTACATGAATACAAATTATGTTGTCTTAATCATAATTATACGAGGTTTGTCGTAAAAGTATCGAGTCTACCCTTATATTTCCTCGTGGGTATTATTCTTTATCATCCAGTGGGTAACTTCCTTCAAAATAGATCTCATTTTATTCAATAACTCGTTTTCACTTCCTCAAGCAGTCCCCTAAATCAGTTTAGTGCATTCTTATTAATTTCAACCATCTCTTTGTCATCCAATCAGTGTCTTTGAATGGCATTTTTTACAAGAACTAAAAATAACAAGAAGCTGTAAGACTATCCAAAGCTGTGGCCGTTTTCTACTGACATCTTAAAACAATTTTTTCAATACTTTGAAATAGTATGTTGTGAAGCACAACTTAATACTCAAAGAAAACAATTGAATTTGTTCGGAGTTTTAAACACTATTGAGTTTCTAGATTATAAATTAGACAATCAAAGCAGAACTTGATGTGATTGTATGTATGTAATTCAAAGTGTCATATACACTTGTGTCTTGCTGAGGCTCTGGGAATCCTCAGAGTTTACAGCTGATCTATTAGTTCCTCTTAGCAAGTTCAGAATGTGAAATGGCTAGTTGCAAGAGATCTTCATATACTTCCAGGTAGTTCTGGAAAAAATTTGGATTCTACAATAAACTCTGCTCAATATAGAGTCTTCATGTGGCTAATGAGGCAGCAGTGTCTCCATAAGACTCCTGTTAGTATTCGTTTGATGTAAAAATGTTGATCTAATTTTACAAAATGTAAAGAACGAATCAAAAGTTACGTTCCACACACATCCAGCCAGTAATTGTGCACACAGAGTTCTTGAACTGGTAACACCCACTGAGTTTTGACATGGAAATACAAAAGTAAGCTAGATACTTTTGAATAAAGCTTCGTACATCTAAATAACTAACTTATGCACATTTGTAAGTGTAGAGTTTACAGTAAAATGTATACATGTGGATATAATAGTGAATAAATTTAATTTTAAATAAAAATAAGAAAAAAAATTACGATATTTTTCAAAAAATTGAAAATTAGACAATTTTTTATAATCATCATTTCTCACACTTAAACAATTAACTAATCACTTTCCGGCAAGTATCAACAGGTATCAAATTGTGTTATAAGGAAAAGGGGAACTAAATTTAACTACATTGTGACAAATTATCTCCAAGAATTTTTGTGTGGAGTTGTTGAAATAATTTGAATGGAACTTTTTATTAATCAGACATACATGTTAAAATCCTCCCGTCCTATTTTTGAAATTATCTCATTCAATCTGCTTAATAGTATAATGTAAAGGTGAAAATAGAATATTTAGAAATATTAAAACAATATTTTATAATTTTTAATTGGACACAAAGAATTGGAAACATGATTACATTTTACAATTTGTTTTTCCTGTAACTGAATCAGTGTTACTTTTTTTTATTTATATCAAATGTTTTAACCAATAGGGTCATTAGTACTTCATAATGAAAAGTGGAATATGGCCAGATAGTAACATTTTACTTAATATTTTGACGTCCCATGGAAAATTGATAAATAATAGTTGTGTATCTTTTATAAAGCCACACTGGACTCCTATTCCTTCTCTACATGAGGAGAAATGTAATCAGACCGCGTGAACTTTGTAGAAATTTACTCCATTGTTGCTATAAACCAAGAAAAATGAAGATAAAAATATCTCATAAAGTTACATCAACAATAAATCACAAGGATAACAGTTTTTTTTTCACAGAATAGAGTTGTAAGTGCACTCAAACGAACTGAAATCTCAAAATAATGTTCATACTCTACAATCAAAAATTATGGTAAAAATTTAATGTTGTAACTATAATTTACAGAAAAAATTCTGAATTAAATTCAAAACATTTCTAAAATAAACGGTAACTGTAACCAAAATAGTAACTGAGCACAAATAGAGAAAATCAAAATAAATTTAACAAAAAAAATATTGAATTTGTTACAATTGGAAGTATCAAGCTTCCTACCAAACAAAATAAAAAATTTAAAATTATACACGTTCCGTTTTGACGCCTTTGTAAGTACTTTGGTTTTAGCTTAATGGAAATAAGTTTCTTTTGCCTAAAAATTTAGTTTCTTCTGGTTAAAAATTTGCACGTTCGTTCAAAATTATATAATAGAATACTAATCTTCCTAATGATGCTTATAGTGAAAGATACAAATCATATTCGGAAACCTTACACGTAGGGTGAATATATTTGAACAAAAATTGGAAAAAACACAAATTTCAATCCAAGTGCCGAATAACAAATTCATATTATAATCAACAAAGGAATTAAAACGAAAATGAGCCAGAAAATATACATGCTTAAAAGTATAACTTGCAATTATTATCAATACCGTTTTTGAATGAGCAAAAAACTTATCACAAAAAGTGTATATTAATAACAAAAAATTTTCCAAACAATATTCAAGCTATTGGAAAGAAAGTCAAGCAGAAATAAAAATATTAGTAACATATATGACTAGTCCTGGTATAAGAGTCAAATGTATAAAGCAGAGGCTTATCCATTTTTGTATAGCTCCCAGAACATTATCATCGGAATTAACATCACATTATTCTGGAATTGTGAACAGAATATTACGAAATATTTAAATACTGGGATATAAACAGACAAAATTAACAACTGAACACACCAGTCTGATAAACAATAAAATTGGAAATATTGTGAAGTCTGAATCTACCGAATACTCTAAACTAAAGGAAAGCGTGACTATAAGAATTGAAAAATTGTCAGACTATATTGCGACATGGTATTCTTCACCTATATTCATTTGCACAATAGTCACTCAGGTATTTCCATGCATATTGAATGAATTAAAGTTAGAATTTATGGAACCGTTAGTGATATTCATACTGAACCAACTACCACTACACCTAAGCTCACAACTAGTTTTTCCAGATATCACTTTGAGTGCTGATGGGTCATCTTTAAAAGAGATTAGAAAGTTATATGCGAGATTAAGTCTATTATTAGTTTTTTCTCATACATAATCAAGTATTAAAAATATAAAATGACACGTTCTGTGATTACCTCTTATTTAACATTACTAATTTTTAATTGTGCTTTGGATTTGTAAATTACCAATACTTTGCAATCAGGTTGGAAAGTTTTCAATGGAATAATATCTCAGAATAAGAATAAGTGGGTGGATAAATATGTGGTTAAGGAAAAAATATTGTAAATCTGGAAAAAATTAAGAAAATATCTTTACAGCAATTATAGAAGTTATTATTACTAAAGTAGGGAGATAAACAGAATCAATTAATAAACCATAAAGAGATCAAGATATTAAAAACCGGAAATGATTGAGTATATAAAAAGAAGGAAAAAGTGGTTATCAAAATTAATGGGAGAGAATTTGGATATTTTAGTTTAGAAAATCGAAATAAGAATGAAATATCAAATTAAACCACAAGAGTACAGCTAACAGAAGAGTTCAATATAACAAAAAGAATCAAAATTCTCAATAATATATTTAAAAGATCAAAATTAAATGAGAGATTATGTGGATAAAAAAGATTTCAAATAAAAAAAATACAGGTAATGGTGAAAGACAAAACCTAAAAGTAAATTTAAAAAAAAACTTGAAACACAATATATCAAGAAGTTCATTTTATTCGGTGATAACAGTAATAAATTATTTAATTCATATCCACAAATTCATTGGAATTATTTTCAATCTAGTGCTGATTTAAAAAATAGATCTTCCAGTATTATTCATTTTTTTTTCAACATAACTATGTAATTAAACACAACACGATTGTTTATTATTATTTTCTTATCGGGAATTAAAATTGTAAATGGGAATATAATAGAATGTTATGGAACAATGAAGAGGAAAAATTCAATAGATTAAATTTATTGATTGAATGAATATCTTTTTTTATGTTGTAGTATCTGCATTCCATATGATTATAATCATTTCCGTTTCAATTTTTAAATGTATATTTAAATTTAATGGTTAAAATAATAAAATGGTGATTTTTCGTAATTGAATCAACATTTTGACAACACATAAAATAATTAACATACATTTCTATCAGTTTTTTAGTATTATTGAAAATATTTATCTTTGGATTGTATCAGTGTCAGTTTTTCCTGAAATATAATGTTAACTTCAAAACTACATTTATCAGTAAATTTATCTAAATGGAATAATGAAATCTAATGTGTCTTTTAATGTCTGTTCAAATTAACCAAATATAAACTGATATACTGCCATTCGCTCTTTTTCTTGCTTACAAACATTTCTCAACAAATTACAAATTTTACAATTAAGCAAACGTGAATATATTCTAAAACTCATCACAATAAGACGCGTTTAGATATATCAACGAGGGTTCAATATTTGGTTCCAGAAACATCCATACATTGATAATATAGAAAATTCATGAACTTCCCATGTCAAGAACTAAAGAATTCATCAAGATATCAAACACAAATAAATCATCAAAATAGAAGAAATAAACTGATTGTATGTAAGAAAATCCCGAATATCATAGTTATTGTAATATGGAACCAAAAATTTGTACTACAATAAAACATCTTAGGGAGTGTTAATAGATCTCAAATTGAAACAGTTCAAGAGTCAATATAAAAAGCATCGTAAAAAATTAGAAACCTATGCGAATCATCTAATAGTGAGACTAAAACGAAGATCTGAAAATTGGTAATTGAAAGGTCTTATCAACGGATAGTCATTAAACATAGTAAGTAACCCAGCCCAAAAAATATTTTTTAGATTCCTAAATTCTGATCAATGTTAGAAAATCTTGATAAAATAATTCTAAAAAATATAAATAAGTTGTTGAATAGAAATTTTAAGTAATCATATACAATTTTGGAGCAGGTTAAAAAGAAACTATCCGGATCCGATAATCAGCTTCTAAAAAAACAATTATGGTCAATATACGCCAGCCACATAACCTCAAAAGATACATAATGCATAAATAAAGTGGAATGTTTTTTTTTTCAAATTTGAAATCACATTATTTTCTCCTCACTGATTCTATCTCTACAAAAAAAAATTCCAGTTAATAGTTGAACTGGAAATAGTATGGTAAAATCAAAAAAAGCTACTCTATAAATCAAGCGTCTGAGCAAAAACTTTGAATTATATAGAATTTTTAGACTGTTCAAAATTTATACAGTCTGAATACTGGACAAACTCAAATATAATCTGTTTTCAGAACTATATGGATGAAACTTAAGAGGAAATTGATTGTATTTCAAACAAATAGGATCCAGCAAATGAACATAATATACTTTGAAACATACTATTAAACATGTTTCTGTTCGTTAGTTTTCTATTTTATTAACAAGTAACCAATAAGTCCTCAAATAGATAAATGTTCTAGGTATCCAATTGTTTCAGTTAGTGGAAGTGAGCTCCATGCTTAATATACTTCCTCAATATTAATTTGGACAAATCATTCAGAATATTGAAAATAAAAATATCTTCCATCCTTCTTATAAACAATACCATAAAATCTAAAGCAGTTGAAGTTCTAGTTTGATATCACTAAACAAATGATCATGATCAATTTTAAATTTTATCAAATTATTCAATCTTCAAAAACCTAATAATAGTGCGACTAACTAGTACCAAGTAATGTTTTCTGATTCACTTCTCGAGTTATACAATTGTATAGTATAGGAAACATAAAAGTTTTTTAGAAAAATCTCTAAATTTACTGAATTATGTTCACAGACTTAGACTGAAGTTAATTGGGTCTGGAAATGAAAATTGTGTGGCAGTTTTAGCCCAACAAACGGAATTCACTGCCTGTCTAGTATTATAGTTAAAGTAGTAGTAGTTTACATTTTCAAAGGACCATTAATATAATTATTATAATTTTACATGTAAAATGAAACAATTAAAAAAATATACTTGCAAAAAGATGTGAGCGGCTGTTAAGTTCACAAATTTTTTTATAAATTTTTATACTTTTCAAATGCAAAATTAAATTTCATAATTTTTATAATGTTGAAATATAAGGTTAATTCCAAAAGTATCGAGCCTACCTTCAATCTCTAGTTCACTTCTATCTTTATTTTCACATGAGCAACATCCTTCAAAGTAGTTCTTATTTGGTTGAGGCGTTTTCACTTCCTGAAGTCACATTACTTTCAGCTGTTTTGCCTTTCTCATCTTACCAGTGTCTTTTTAGCAGCATTTTTTATCAGGGAAAGAGCTAAAATATCGGGACTCTAACAGAGGATGCGGAAGCTTATTAAAAGCTTTGTTAAATACTGTGACATGGGTTTTGATTAATGATTTGTGGCATTGTCAAGGTAAAGCAGACAATCAATGCTTATCTAAATCTGGCATTTTCTTCTGACTGTATACTGTAATATTTTCATTACTTCTATGTAATATATGTAGTGACTGTGTACACATCTTCATAATCAAAGAAAACAGTCAACACAGTCTTCACTTTGCTCCAACTTTGACGTGGTATTTTGTGGTCTTGGCAATTCATTCTTCCACTGTGAAGATTTTCATGATCATAGCTGTAACCCCTTGATTCATAATCACTAGAATAATAAATCTAGATTGAAACAGAAATTCGTTGATGTAATTTTTCCAACATTTCTAACGAAAAAAAAAAACTGTCCGACCTGTAACTGCGCTGGAGATACTTCCGAGATGTTGCTCGGATGTTTTGACGTGAAGATATGAAAGTGGGGTTGTTACTTTTGAAACAAACCTCGTATTATGTAAATAGATTACATAACTAAACAAACATACTTTTCTGGAAAAGGGAATAAATAAATCAGTATAATTTAATGTCCCATTAAAAATTCCATACCTTCCAATTTTCTTCTAAAGCCAAATGTCCTATACAATAAACAAAAAATTATTTTTAGTTTCAGAGATAATTAACGAAATCATCAGCAACTGTTAGGTTCACAAATAGTTAAAAGATTAGTTTAAATGTATGCCTCATTCCTCTTATATCTATGATCCAATCTTAGATCAATGATTGTATTGGATGCTAAGTTAATATATTAATTTGCCTTTACTAATATTTATTGGAAGGTGCGGAACTCCACGTGAAAGGTATATCTAAAATCAACAAAAGTGATTTGTGACTGAATATAAAAATATATAATCTATGCATCCTACTCATAGAGTATGGATCACAAAGTCAGTTTTTGGTTGGGCACTTGGTTACATTGTAATTTTGGTTACAGCATATAATGTGTTTCACATTTGAAATAAAAACACCTTCATATTTTCGGTCTACTAGGAATTAACAAATAATTTTTATATTGATTTTCTGATTCTTTTCAGAAATATCAAAAACATTGTTCAGATTAGCAGACTCCCATATACAGTTTCGATGATCCTATTCCCATTTTCATTTTTTTTATTTTGATTTATGTATAGAAATATTTCAAGTTTTTCATTCCAATTTAATACTCAGTGTGAATTAAAAAGTTAAGATAGAAATTTTTCTTATTCTATCTATCAATTTACATTATTATTATTAACAATGAAATGTTAGGTATATCAAACTGGGGAATATATGTACAGATTTATTGAATAGAATACATCCAAACTACAATTTTCTGCAGCTTAACCTCCAATAATCTCTTTATTTGTAACCAAAAATTTTGATAAACTTTTGGACACAAATTAATAAAAAAAAAGGTTAAAATGAAGATTCAAGACAAAATTCAATATTTAAAATTGACGAATCTAATGTTTTTTCAAACATAAAAATTGAAATAAAGATAAGAATCGAGAAACTATCTACAGGACAATAGAAGTAGTAACAACTACTTTTCAAGGAAGAAAAATAGCTTACATTTCAAAAGTATAATTCCATTTAAATAAATCAGTACAAGAAAATATTGATATGTCGTTTATGTTTGAAACTCAATTCTCATTTAGTTAATAAAATAACTCCAGCATTTACAATTATATTAAAAAGTGGCTCAAGTATAGAAAAATATTTTCAGATTAAGCTCCTATCAGCACAATAAGTTGCATACTCACAATTAATTCCACTGTTAATTGGAACTTAATTTTTTGCCTTCAGAATGTTTAATTACAATTTGGCTTCATACCTTGAATAAAATTTTCTCTATTAACATTTTTTCCCAACTTAGGTATTGTTTTATAGGTATTATGAAATCACAAAAAGTATAAGTTATTAAGCATTAGCCATCTTCTTTTCAATTGAATGCTTGAAATAGTCTGGTAAACATAAAGTTGTTCATCATCTTTGACACGATTATAAAATATCCAGTTTCCACACATATTGTACATTATAATATTACAACAAACTATGCTAAATAATTCGTACTATGAACTAGAGCAGAGGTCTCCAAACTTTGAAGCCTTCTGGTAAGAATAATTTTTTTGGTATGTTCCAAGGACCAAAAAAATTTTTCTGCATCGTCCTTGTGTCGGTTTAGGAAATAGTGAATGAATTGATTTTGAGGTCGAAACTTTGAGTGCTTTAAAGATAAATTTCAATACTCGTTTCTCAAACTTTGATGGCAAATGAAATCCTTTTGATTGTGCATTGAAGCCCTGGCTCAGGAAATCCAAATCGAAATTATTGATTTACAGAGCAGTGATATGTTTGAAAACAAATATCAAAATTCATCTTTGTTGGATTTTCAAGTCTTCTGCTGGAACAATTTGAGAATTTGCATAAATTTGCTTGTGGGTTATTTTTGGTACTATGTACCTGAGTGAGAAAACGTTTTCTAAGATGAAGTACACAAAGAATATTTATAGATCTAAATTGACTGAAGAGCATCTTAAATTCTTTTAATAATCAGTACAAGTAAATTAAACCACAACTACAAAGATTCCATAAATCTCATTAGAGTTTTCTGTATCATCAAAGTTTTACCTTGCAAGTACATAAAACTGAGTAATTATCAAAATAGTAAGTAACAGCAGTAAAACATTGGCTGTTGCGAGCTAGATTGATGACATTAATCTTTAATCTGTCGTGGGCCCAATTTATGGTACTGGCAGACCTTAATTTGGAGACCCTTGAACTAGAGTGTATAAAATTGTGCATTTCACATTTTTTGTATATCTTAGAAAAATAAACTGCAAGGTCGATAAATTCAAATATATATAACAAAATTGAGGTAGAATAATATAAATCTAAAACATTGCAGAAATAGGTTAAGTTGTAGTTATTAAAATTAAAAATATTAATCTTGCAAAACATATTTAAATCATAATAATGAATCACATAAAACAAATCATCAAAAACAATATATTACATAAATAGTTATTATCTTGCATTAATAATTAACACTCCAATATTTTAAATTTTTTTCATTACATAATTTCAAGATTATTGGAAACTCTTTAAAACCAATCAGATTTTGTTAGTTTTATGAACCCTGTGTAAATATCATCAAGAACAATTAATAATAAAAGTGCCTTACATTACCTTAAACATAGTAGATACATAAATATTTAACAATCTCCTCAATAATCCTCATTCTGTTGAAAGTCCATTTGTCGTAAATTAAAATTATTAAGAATCCAAAAAATGTTGAAGTTTTACTTTGAGAATACTTTGACCGTCTATTTAGGATGATGAAGGTATACATGTGGATGTATTCATGTCTGGTGGTCTAAAAATGTTCCACTCAGCTTCATGAAGATTCACACAGAGGCCCATTATGAGCCATTTATTGGAGCCTCTGTAAATTAACAATGGTGTTTAAATAGTGCTTTTATTATTATCAATAACAAAAACCAAGTAATCGTTATTGTACATTATAATTTTCTTCATAAAAATTGAGTCCATATCTAGTACTATTCAAAGAGTCAATATCAACAACCTTAATCACTGGGTAAACTGCCATTTTTAGTTTTAATGGCAGAGAACATTCAGAAACAAACTGTAGTACTATATCAAGTTCAATTCAGCAATGGACAGGATACTTTTACATTAAATCAATATAATTTCAATCAATTCTTTTATATTCTATGTATTTAATAATTTTATTGTCATTGATTGTTAATGTGAAAATAGCCTTTATAGTTTGCCCTTCAAAAGTTCAATATAATACTCCTGACTGATCAAAATTGCCTAACATTAAGCAAATAAATATAAAAATTACAATTATTCAAAGGTTATTAAACGATTTGAATTCAATAACAAGAATACTGATACTAAAACTCCTCCTGATAACTACCTTTTGGAAAAATAATATTTACCTTAACATTTTGCTGGTTTTACAAAATATAAAAAGTTACCAAAAAGGAAATATTCCTCGGAGGGAAAAAGACGATTTTCATTCTCTAACAAAACTTTTTCCTAAATATGTTGAGAGAAACATTGAAAAAAAAACAGCAGAGTTCAAGTTGACTGAAATAAATTTAAGAGCAACTTTCATACATGCCACTTAGCGGAATTACATTTCCTATAAAATAATGTAATTTATATGTTTTCAATAATAAACAATAATCAGTTGAAATACAGTCATTAAATTCGACAATTATTTTTTATTTCTTCTAAAAAAATAATTATAGCAGAGATTGGATCAGATCTACAAGCAGATGAATTAATTGTTAGGGCAAAATGAAATAAATAAAAAAAAATTATATGAGGTAGGCTCACTCTCAGTTCTTTCTTCTATCTGTGTTACATTAGATTTTTTTGTGGGTCAAAGACTTAAGTTTAGAGGCAGAATGGCATTTTTCCACTACTGCCCATGGAAAAGGACCAAGTGACACTTGCTGCAAAAGCAAGCCTACAATGTCTATATGACGACCAAATTCTAACACCTATCCAACTTTATGAATGGGCAATTGAAAATGTATGGCATTAATTTCATCTTCTCCACATAAGATGAGTATTTTGAGTCTCAAAATTTCTAAATAACCGTTTCAGCCAAGCAATAACTATTAAGGGAAGACATAATATCTTGCTTTTATACCTGCAAATTGTGTCAAGTGTAGTAAAAATATTCTCTGAAGATACAACTGAGGAAACAGTGACTATCCAAAAGTGCCTCAAAAAAGTACAAATGACAGAAGTTTTTAGATAGAAAACAGCTATATATGACTAAAATTAATAGCTGACATATGAGTTTGATGGGAATAAATAACATGTACTATAAGTGACATGTTGCTGGTTCTTCGTCAACCACCGGATATATTGTGGATACCACTGACAGTTGTACGTTATTAAGTTCATACCACTAAAACACACCAAATCATCAAGTTCTGAATAACACTTGCCTAAGATGTACTGTTAAAATTTATGGATTATAGTAAAGAAATCTGTAGTCTGACTAATAGTTTCAAAAATCTTTTTAAGCCTCCCAATTTGAAATTTTTAGAACCAAATACCAAAAGTATAAATTATTTATAGGATTTTTTTGAAGAATTTTCAAAAATGCACTTTTAGGAAAATCGAAATTTTGAATTGATAAAATTCAAAACTGACTAAAAGGACACCACTCCCATCTCTCTAGCTCAATTAGAAGAAAAGCAATGGTGATTTCAAAGTATGTCAGTTACATTTTTTTTAATGGATTTTGGGAAACTTCACATAGCCTTAATTCTGAAACTGTTTCAAGATATTTGAAAAAATAATAAGCATTATTCTTAATCTCTATATTTTTACTGATTTCATATGGAATGATCCAAAATAATAATTATAACTTTTTTACTTCTAAACCTTTTCACATTTTTTTCGTGATGATTAATTATTAGGTCTCTTTTGATAGAAAATTAATACAAAATAACAAGTAGATATTTGACCTACTTTGGTCTTTATCAAAAGAGACCTAAAATCAAGATAAATCATTAATAAAACAAAATTATATTTTAGATGCACTAAGTGGCACATATATAGTATAAGAGCCCTTATATCTTTAAAATAAAGAAAATATGGTATTCAAACCAAACATATAAGTCAAAATTAGGAAAATATGTCTATTGTATTGAAGAAAAATCTGTACTTACTTGTTAGAGTTGACTTGCCGAATATGGGTAAAGACATTAATCACGTCTCTAACCCGTCTTGGTGCTTCCTCAATCTTGGAAGCTAAGCAGACACATGCCATTGCAGTGTGTTCAACAGGATGTCGTACAAGACTTTTGGAATAGTAAAATCTTTGTAGGAGAACTTGAGCTGTAGCCATTGCTACCTAAAAATATCGGCCAAATTATAAGTATTAAATATGAAGTATTTGGTATTTTGTGAATAAAGCATCCTTCAACATTTTATAATCTAGCAAAATATATGGCTGCAATGTTAACATCACATATTTTGATTGTACATAATTAAGAATTGTTAATTTCACTCTACTTCCTAACATGGAGCTATTGAATTAGAAAATTCAACTGAAAACTAAATAAGGTTTCTTCATATCCTTAAGATTTAAAAAGGATGGATTTTTCACAACTAGCTTGTTTTTAACTGTAAGACTTTAAAAATAACGGTAAAATTTTATTTTAGCTACACACAGCATTATATTTAATTTCCTACAGAAAAACGATTCAATGAAAAATTAGGATTTAAAACTCAAACTTACTTGTGGCAATTTAAGCAAAATACCCGCTGTTTGTATTAATTCACACCCATAAATACGTAAATCTGTTTCTGTATCTATACCAAGCCCATCCAATTGAGATGGAGTTGGTGAAAGTTTTTCCTCGGGAAGTAACTGATTTTTTAACGTAATTATCACGTTACCATATGGTTTAGAGACATTTTTGGTATTATTTGATATATTGTCACTTTTAGCAGACCCCATGTTTAGATTTGTTGAAAACGTACATTAAACGTTTTTATGATGACTCAACTTCCCAAAAACAATATGTCGGCTATTAGATTATACAAACTTCAGACTAAAAGTGATAGATTACTGACGAGAGTCTAAAGCGGAAATGATTCTTTTCAATACCACCACTTTATCAGGAAAGCCAACCAAATAATAACTGCTGCTACAATCCTTCTGCAGCATTTCAATCATATAACTCTTCTGTGGTAATACTATAATTTATAATTATAAAAAGAGGGAGAATCACACTTTTCAAATGGAATAAAGAATTCGAAATAATTCGAGTTTTAAAACAAGGAGTTGTACCAATTTATTTGAAAAAATACAGATAACTGTTTTTCTTCGAATTTATTAATGCTAAAGCGTGGTTTTATTATTCTGAATATTAAGTTGATGAACTGAAATTTTAAAATGTATTATTATGAATATCATTTTAAAGACTCTGTTATTTTTACAAGGGGCAAATCTTGATGATTTATAACATCCTGACTTTTATCTTATACACTTAACGTACATAAAAAAGAAGAGGAGAATAAAAATTAATAACACATAACCTTATTAAAATGATAAAGTCAAACTTCTAAGTTTTATTTTTGTTATATAGTTCAAAGAACTATTTATACTTACCAATGTCGCAAATTCTATTAATACATTTGATTCTCATTTGAAATGAATAGAGCGCTCCATGCTTCTAAAGAACTTAGTCGTCCGTTGCATTCTGCTGAAGCAATATTTTATAGACTTTTGTACAGAGTTATTTTCTAGTATATTGGACTATCTTAAAGACACAGTGGAGCATTTAATTATAGCCGGTTTAATTTACCTACTAACATGCATAGTTTTGTATTGGTGTATAAAAGTTTTCGGAATTATAAATTTCAATCGAGAACCAAGAAATTCAAAACGAATATTATTTGTTATAGCCCATCCTGATGATGAATGTATGTTTTTTGGTCCAACCATTCTGTACTTTACTAAAAAAGAAGACTGCACTGTTTATATATTATGCTTATCTACTGGTGGGTATAAAAAAATCATTGTAATATCACACTTGCACAATTATAGATTTCAATCCAATATTAAAGATATAAATAAAATATCAAGATACTAAAAATACTTATTCTATCCATTAGATTCTCATAATATTGGTTTTGTTAATAAATTTTATTACATATGAATTATTAGGTAGAAATTATGGAATGGGTGTAACTAGAAAAAAAGAATTATATAAAGCTTGTAATGAATTAGGAATACCCCCTCAAAATATTTTTATTCACAACCACACTCTTCTTCCTGATGCTATGGATGTTCGATGGCCCACAGATGTGATATCAGATATTGTCTTAAACTACATAGAAAGATTTAGTATAACAACTTTAGTAACATTTGATAGATATGGAGTATCTCTTCATAATAATCATTGCAGCATATACTATGCAGTGGCAAATCTTATTTTAGACCACAAGTTACCTAGGGGTGAGTATTAGGCATAATTAATAAACATGGGGAAATGAATAGATCTGATTATCATTTATTTTCAGGTTGTGGTGTTTATGTACTTGACAGTACAAATATTATTAGGAAGTATTGGTTGTTGATGGATATTCCTTTATCATTCATATTTTCTCGATTTAGGTAAGTTTTTTAGGAGTAAAAATATTTGCAAAAAAATTGATTTTGAAGTGGTTTCAATTTATGTTTGAATTTACTAGAGTTGTGGCATGCCTCATCATGCATTAATAAAAATTATTCTCCTATAGAAGGTGCATACCACATACAGTTTAAAATGTCTGACAAGCAGCTGCTGGAAGTTCTACCTGAATCACAACTAATTTCATAAAATCTTCCAAACTAATACTTCCTTAGATCTAATACTTCATCTGTAGTGTCTAACAATAGATTGGAAAACTGCATTTTGATGAATGTGATGATTCAGTGTTTGGTACAAAGTGACTTTGATTGCCTACATTCACAAAATCGATTTTTACTTGTCACTGGTGCTCTTGTCCAGTGTTCTTTGGTTATTAACTGTCTCACAAATCCATACCAGTGCTCTAGACCGAATAAGTTATATCACTACAAGTTGATATAAAATGGAACTTGTGGAAAGTCTCGCTCTACAAATACTATAAGAGCAGCTCATTCTTGGCTCATAGATTTTATATTTTCTTTGGTATTTTGGATGTTGTCTCCACCAATGTAAACAGCAAAATGGAGTCATAAATAATTTAAATTTTTCATAATTTTCTATTTTATTAGTATTGTGAAAATGAGGCTTTCTATCTAGTTAACACAAAAATCATATTTCAAAAGATGATTATTATTATTATATTATATATAATATATATTATAAAAAGATTTTTGACAATGATAAGTTTGAGCCTCTACTTGGTGGAGGTACATACCATAAAATATTTGGATGAAATTTAATTACAGCTTAATATAATTCTATTTTTCTCTTGATTTTTGATGGAAAATTGATTGTTGCAGATTCATGGTAGATATAGCAGATAGGTCATTAATACATAAAGCGATGAAAAAGCATGCTTCTCAAATAAAGTGGTTTCGATGCCTATATATGTACTTCAGCAGGTACATGTTGATTAATACATTACAACAGATGAACTTGGTGGATATAGAACTGGATTTGGAGATAGAAGATTGAAAAACCCTTTTCAATAAGTCGAATTAAAATTTCATGTACATTGGATATAGTTATAAATTAAGAATCAAGCATTTTAAATAAATATTGATACTTATATCCAAAGTGAAAATAAAATTGAGTTTTATAATGCATTATATAATTTTTATAACAGAAAAAAGATACATTAAATTACATAGTTCAAAAAAGGAAGAATCTGAATAATTCTGTTTATTTATATGTGGAAGCAGATCCGGACTGACCAGATCCGTAGGGCCCCTGAAGGATCTCATCAATTGTTGATGAAGAGTTCTTGATCAGTGAAGACAGTGTAAAACCTGCTATATTCTTTAATCTTATTTTACTATGGCCAATTGTTTTTCTCGAACCGGTCGTCCAATATTTAGTCAATCTGGGACTACATTAGCCTTTAATTGGCTCTCAAGATTTATACTATTCTGGGCCTGCACTGAAAGTTACTTATTTTAACACTTATATATTCTGGTGGACGTTTTCATTTATATTACTTTTATAATGGTAAGAAAAAATATGAAGTTTGGAAAATCCGTCTGACCTTTAATGCCTTTTATAATGTTTTTTATTAATATATACACATAGAGTACCTATTATTCTATAGCTCTATGTTTTGCTGTTTAAAACATGAAAAATAAACTTTTCATTCTTTCAGTTTAATTTTTATTATAATTTAAATTTAGCAGACCCTTTAAGTTAGCACGTAGATTAACTTACTTCGAAAGAATCTTCATAACAAATCCAATTGCAAGTACTTGGAAGAACTTTATTATCTCTCTTCATAGACTTACACCACTGTTTCCGTATTGTCTCTCCTTTTGTTAGCCATTCAGAGGAGCAACTCCTATATCAGTGCCAATTCAAACTAATCTTCCTCCTATAAAAAAATTCCCTTATTCCACCTAAAAATTATCCAACGATCTTTATCTCTCTCCTTTTAGCACTTTAATGAATATAGTTATCGGCGCTGAAGACGTAGCTTATCGGCCGAGCCGCTGCAAGGAAAACGTGTGGAGCGATGTATTTATTCGAATTTTCATAATTAATTGTGAAGTAACTGTGAATGCTAAAGAAACCAAATAAATTGCAAAATCAAGTTATAGAGTACCCGTTTCTATAACATTATAATACAAAGCTCTTTTTCAAGATGTGATACATCGAGTGAAAATTTTTAAAAAATTTAGGTAAGGGTACAGATTATACTAGAAAATTTAGGATTTACTATTTATGAAAGGGTATGTAGAAGTAAAAAGAATAATTATCATAATTTTTTATTTTCTAAACTTAAAGTATATTTTACAATTTTATCACTCAGATAATGTGTTGTTATTTCTAGGTAGATTTATATCATATCTAAAATGGTCATTTTCACTATAGTAATCAATTATTGTTCATAAATATTGATTTTTTTTTATTACAATGATCATATCAATTATTCGACAATATAATTTGTAAACATCTCCTATAAACCCTTTTTTATAAAAAAATTAAATCAGTATAAGTGATTAAAGTTTATTTACTAGTATCAATTTAATGGAATTTGGTTTTGTTTAATTATTCGCTTTTAACTTTAACTCAATTTTAGTTATTGCCCTCAATATATTGTATTTAAAAAAATTGAAACACCATCTTTGTAAAGATACCAATTCAAATATGACTATTTTGGATTTAATTTTAGTTCTTGTGTTGGGTTAAGTTAAAATATATGAGGATCTAAGGGCATACCAAAATTGTCTAATAAACATATATATCGGAAACCAGTGGTAATATTTTTTCTAAATTTTGTACACAGCAGCTTTCCAAAGAACTCAATTCAGTTAAAAAATATTTTCATTTATCTATGACTTTTGGTTATACACCGGATGTAGTTAGAAACGTCTCTGTTTATCGGGTTCCAACCGTCAATCATATATTCATCAATATGTTTCATGTGTATCCCTTAAGAAAAATTTACCAAAAACTTATACGGGGTATACTAATATAAGCAATATACTTTTTTAGACTGAAAACCTCATTTTTTCTGTACACAGAAAATAGTTTGGTTTTATTCTATCTAAATCAAATTATTTTTCAGAAACTCTTGTGTGATTTATGAATAAAATCTTTCAACTCAAATTTTCAGAAGAGCCTTACCAGTAGGTATTCAATGTACATGTTGACTAGGCTCATCAGGGTATACCTTGTCCATGTCTATACATTATTCAAACGTCTTTTATCGATTATCTGATGGCTTTCGATCATGTTCAAAATTAAGCAAATGTTAATTATGTTTTGATGGTCTTTGAGCCAAATAAAAAAATTATTCAAACATCATTATACTATTTATGTTTTCTTGGGTATAAAAATGGTATTTCTGGAATTTCACCAGTTTGTTGTAGATTATGAACCTAATTATTTTTTATCCAAATTTTAGTGAAAACCTATTACAATAAAATAAAATTAAATATCAATCATGGTCCATAGAAGAGCCTTTGATAAGGCGTTTTTTGATAAAAGAACTAGTGACTGGGTAATCCAGACTGGCTGATCGTTTCTTTCTCATTTGTGCTGCTAAAAGTTCTATTTCCCAGTTTTGACTGGAGTTTTCGTATTCTGTCGAATCGCAATCAGTCTCTTCAGGCTCAGATGTTTCTCCCGCTGTATCTGTATCTGAAATTTCAATAGCATATTACGTATTTTTTTCGTACAATGAACTAGGTTTTACTATATTGAAAATTGAAACGTCCAAATTCTATAGATACAACTAATATTTATATGGGATACAGGTACGTCTGGCTATCCCTGTTGATAATCTCTCAAACTTTCGGTTAACATGAATAATTATTAGTTCTGCATTAAAGATAAATTCCAAACATGTATTAAGTGATAAACAAAATGAACGCGAGCATGACACTCTTTAGACGTTCATAAATGTCAAAAATAGTTCAACACAATGAATGTTCCATAGTTTTGAGTTATGTGTCTTTTTAGTTAATTAGTTTTGGTCTTGTCAAAAGATAAAAAAGAAGAGGAGAGGACAGTGATAAATAACATGGTAACTTGTTAACCTGATAATGAAAGTACTGATAAATAAAACTTCAAGTAAATAAATATAGTTTTAATAAAAACAAGAAATTGAACAACAAAACATGGTGTCAGAAGTGGGATGCAGAGAAGTATGTAGATATCTCTAAAAACATGCTTAAATAAATCAAACATCCAGATGAACTATCATACTTGAAAAAATTGCATGCAATTTCTTGCAAGTTGTCTTGCACTATGTAAAGCGGTCTTTATAGATCTCTGCTACGAGTTCGAGAAATTTTTGCTGGCAAATTAATCTCCACATTTATGGACTTTTTCCTGTGATGTGATGTAAAATCCAAAATTTACGATAACAAACCGACGTGCCTAACACAATTAAAAGAAACATTCGCCATGAAATGGCAGCCATCACGGAGAATACCTGCTGAGCCACATAGGCAATTTTAGTGAAGTAATATTGTTTTACCTGTTGTGGATTCAACATCCAAAACTACATCTTGTTGAGGTAATGAAGAAGAAGAAGACCAGGTGTGAATTGGACGGGGTAGCTCTTCTAATTCTTCTTGTTCCTCATAAGATGGGTCTTCCCATGAGTTCTTTTCTTTACTTATTACTGTATCTAATGAATCCTGCAAATAAATTAGATTATGAGAAATGTATAGCAGCAAGTTATTAATAAAAGATATGTTACAATTCTTTTCTTCATCCCTAATCTGTATTAATAAGAGCTTTATTTGAAATATGATACTTACACTAGGTGTGAAAGAATCTTCATAAGTTTTTTTCAACTCTGAGATATGTACTTTGAGTTGCGAGATGATTTCATCTTTCGCCCTAATTTCTTCTTCTAATTTTTCGAATTTTTGTTGGTATTTTATTTGGACGTCTTGAAGGTGAGCACTCATTACTTGCTTTATAGCCATTAGGATGTCTGCGAAATATTGCTGTTCGTCTTCTAAAGAGCCTACAAAACATATATGTGTTAATTTTGTCTCTCGTTCGGGACACTTTATCTATACTGCGCAGGCTTCATGCGCGCAAAAGATGCGCAGAACTAACTGAAGCGCCCGGAGGAGAGAGAGAAACTGAGTATCACATATATGACGAAAACACAAACACACTTTAAGATATCCAGACAACCAAGAAGACTAGAGTGTATAGTCAATAAGATAACTCTTAACAAAAACATCAGGTGAGAGGATATATCATATATTTTATTTAAATATTCAAATGGATTTGCATATTAATAGTTTTGTTAAAATAATCATGACTTTCAAATAGGAATTAAATTTACTGTCCTACTCTAATAATATCTTACGCTGTTTTTAAAATCTTTCTATTTGCTACTAAAGCTCCACCATAATTTGCTCCCTTTCAACGGACACTTTTTTTATATATTGAGATGCTTCTTTTTACTTCTATCCTCCATACTATTAACGCATTCATCACCGTTACATTCAAGTACACGCAGTTAGCTAATCAAGTCTAAACTTCTTTTTGGGACAGCTTTATTGATGAAATGTATTGCTATTAGATATATTTCTCAAAATCAAAATTGTACAGTTTAAAACTATATGAAGTTATTAGCAATTTCAACAATTTTTCATTATCATAAATTTAAAAACAAAATTTAAGTAAATAAGTATTAACCTTTAAAAAGTTTCACTTGGTTATTTGCTGTATTAGGCACAATCTGGTTCCCGCATTTTTCCACGTCGATCTGTTTATTTTCTTGTGGTAGATGTAAACCGTTATCTAAGTTTAAGGATGGACTAACAAGAGGAAATATATTCTGTGTATCTCCCGTCAGGGTGGCACTATTTGGCGGACTTTGTAAAGTGTCTCTATTGAATGTTACGCTTTTTGATAATTTACTATGTCGTGCTGCGTAACCCTCGATCGTAGGAGCTCTCATTAATCTGAAACAACAGAAAAAACATAGTATGTTATAACGTTTTAAAAAAGTGATGGAATACGTCGAACAAAGTAAGTCTTCTAAGTGGTCAACAATAATGGATAGAACAACAACTAATGTTCTTAATAATGACAAAACCTTCGTTTGATAGTCGATGAAGAAACAAAATGTAATAAATTGATCTTTGTTTTATTTTTAAATTCCAAAATTAAAAAGTTTCACAAACCTTATGAAAGATATACGCGTTGAAATAAAAGTCGATATAATTCACCACTTTTTTAGAAAGTTATTTTCTCTACGGTTATTATTAATTTGGGGGTACTTTTCATTGATACACCGTTGATACTTCATGTATAGTGAATGTAAACCAACAATAAGTCTTTTTTAATATGGTAAGATAAGCTGATAGTAAAGGTTAGAATAGCTGGAATGTTGTATTTATAAATTCACATTCATTTGTGAATTTATGAAATATAAACAGCTGGAAATTAATTGTCTGTTTCATTTTCACACCATATAATAAAGTATTAATGTTTTATTTAACAGTATTCATCGTATAAAAAGAAAGAGATCGAATTATGATAAGAAAAACCAAGAAAATTTATCTTGACTTTTATCGTTGAGCTTCCAAATTTGCCTTATTTATGCAGGGCTGTTGAGAAAGTAAGAACTATCCAAAAGTACTTCAGAGTGAAGCAGTAAGTGTAAAGCTTGGTTTATGCAGCCAAAATTAAAACTAAATTAAAATATTAACGTTGAATTAAACTTTCTTGGTGGTAATTTTTTGCTTTATGCAGTAAATTAAGGATAAGGAAAGCTTCTGACCTTGTCTACCAGTGTTCCATCGTCTAAAAGACATTGTTGACTCTCAGACATTGCTTTTTCCTATTATTTCGATACCTATCAGCTTTAAAAATAAAACACTACGGCGGCAATTAGTAGGATGTTGTAAACAATTTAATATATTGTGTGCTCATAACCTCACAAAATTAAGGTAATAAACTAAGAAGTTAAAAGTTGGCAAAACCTTAGTTTAATTTTAATTTCAATTGGTTGTTAATTTTCTTCATGAACTATAAGTATCTTTTCAGTGTAGTTGAGCTACTAATTTAATTTGTTATTTTAATGTTAATTTTCAAATTTGGCCGCATAAACCAAGCTTCCAAGCAGTAAAATTACACAAAAATAAGTGTCGACTTTAGAGAAAAGCTTGATGATGAGACGAAAAAGAAAGAAAAAGTTATTTAGGAAATATATTTTCGAGGTAGTGCGGGAGGTCGCAAACGAAACTAGTTCGAACGAGAGTGAAGAAGAGTGTAGTGGAATGCGTTCCGAAGCATGAAAGTTGTAGCAAC
Organism: Diorhabda carinulata; assembly: GCF_026250575.1. NCBI lineage: Eukaryota > Metazoa > Arthropoda > Insecta > Coleoptera > Chrysomelidae > Diorhabda > Diorhabda carinulata. The sequence goes on from NC_079463.1 coordinate 5,249,472, forward strand.
ACAGAAAAAAATCATTGCATTGGTGTCTACTGCATATCTACTGCAAATTTTCCGAAGGTATTCTGACTCGTAATAGAGACGATCCGATTTATCTTTAAAACAATCTAAAACTTTTATAACAGTCTAAAACTGTACTTAGTGATTATAGAAAATATAGAATCATAGGAACTCACTTTCTGAACTCCGTTGAATCAATTTTGTCTAACGTAGCAGCTTCTTTAACTTCTTTCTTATCCTTCGTATCCTCTGAAAGCTTCTTCAGTATCGATTTCAAGTTTTTTCTTTCTATAGTTTCATTTGATTCGTTAGAAGAATGCAGAGGACTTGCTATTAAAGGCGTCGCTAGAAACTGTGAATCATTCCTATGTTGTTCGTGGTGCATACTAGAACCTTCAGAGTGAGACCTGATGTACATTTAAAAAAGAATAATCATTAACCCAAAACTATTATACCTAAATTCTAGGTAGAACAAGGTAGAAAGTAAGCAGTGATTGTATAAGAAGTGAGATGAAAGTTGAATCAATCGCTGAGACACATGTAAAAGATAGATAAACAAACAGGAAGTAGTTAATTGAAATGTAGAAATAGTAACTGGAATTGCTAGTGATCCATATAGAAATCAAATAGTAGTCGTATGACAACACGTTCTGAGTACTTTAACCATTAAAAGTGTCAAACTTTATGACGACAATGTCATATCCATATCATCAGTGTTGCCATAACTTAAAAGTTTTAAGTGGAGAAATGTTGCGACTGTTATGGACCTAAAAGAGAATAATATGGAACATCGAGTATATATGAGATGATAATAATGTTGAGTATTAACAGACATAGATGTCGTATATGAACTAGGAATCCCAAAATAGATATTATAAGATTAATCATGTAAAAAAGCGCAAAGGATAATATAATAACTGTCATAGGGGCAACCAATTCTGAGTAAAACAAAGAAAATGAGTCAAAAAGGGATATGGAAACGTAGCAGTGGGAGCAGTAACAGCTTTATACATATCAAATATTTGATGAATTTGAAAGACTATTCAACAGAAGAAAAAAATAAACTAAGAAGATTGATGAATTGGGTGACAAGTAATAGTAAATAAAGATTAAAGGGTGCAATAAAAGAAAAGCGATCGGATATTTTTGCGAGGAATGGAAGGAAATGAATATGCGTACTGAGATATGAAGTATCATATCTCAGTATGCACTCACCTTGTCAAAGTGTCATTATCGAAGGTTGGGTTGTCAGGAATGTCCAAAGAGAAGCTTCTAGCCTTCATCACATGTTCTAACTCTTCTAGTTTCTGTCGTTCGTTGAGTATTTTGAGTTTTTTCACAAAAGGAAGGGGACCGTACTCAGGAGATAAGTCGTCAATAGATCTAAAAAAATATTTATACCCACATTAATTTCCCGACTGTAAAATGAATTAAACTCGTGATATTAATAAAAACTTCTTTGAATAAATGTTTTTGAGTAAAATATGAAGTGTCTTTAGCAACAACATTCTTGTACCTATTAACAAGAATCGAATAATTGTAATACTTACCTATAATGCTTCGTTCTTTTAGTTAGATATAAATTAGGCTTAGGCTTAGGTTGTTCGGCAGGCGTTTTCGATATATTCGTATCATCTTTAGTTTCTACAGGACTTTCCTTTGGTAACGGTAACAAACTGACGTCTATGTCCTTTGAGATTGCTGCTTTTTTGAGCTTTAACCAGTTAGGTTCATTTTTATCGCTACTATGAGTTTTTTGCATAATAATTTGATTGTTCGTTGATATTATATTCGAGGTTACTTTTTCACTTGCACTATCACTAACACTTCGAGAAGTTGCATCATAACCTGATTGGTTATTATCACTGGACGGTTGGGCTGGCACTAATTTCACTACTGTATTGTCTGTGATAGGTGAGTCGTTTTCTTTTATAATGGACTCTTTTTCTTTTGTACCTGTTGCTAATTTGATTCTTTCTCTGAAATTTTAATAACAAATTTGTATTAATTCTCTGTAAGCAACAGGAGACTTGAGAAAAGCTAATTTTCAAACAAGATATGCACAAATAAATGTTACTATAGATTGATAAACTACACCTGAAATTTGTCAGCTACATTATCAAAACATCAAAGCATTAGAATTTAAACGACAGTGGCCGAGAGATCCGAATTATTTATAAAATTCTATTATAATTAAAATTCTAAATATTGGTGGTGTTTCTATTTTATGTTATGAAGATTTTATGTATGAAATATCGATAAAATAATTAATTAAATATTATTAGTATGGAATAATCTATAGAAAATAGGGTTCAGAGGAACACTTCATTGGAAGAAAATGATAAACTTGCTAAAATAGGGTCGAACAAGCCCTTGGGTTGAAAAACAGACAAAATACTCTTGAGAAATTATAAACAAAATTCTATTCTATTTTCAACCAAAGTAAGAACAAGCTACGAATATTGACGAGAGTTTTGTCGGGGTGTTGTTACCTCAATGGAGATCTGAAGACGCTATCTACATTATCTCAAAGTGTGAAAGACCACAGAGCTCTAGAGCTCTACACCTAGTTGAGTACAACATTGAAAAGATTTTAGCAAATAAGAGTAATTCCAGATTTTGAATTTTTTAAAAGAAGTGGGACTTAGATTTTTTAGGAAGCAGTGTTTATGGCAACCTAAACTATACATATAAACAATAACTGTACTCACCTAAGAGATATTTTATTAGTTAAAAGTTTTACCGGAGCAGCTGCTTTGGAAGTAGCTATTGATAATGGACCTTTCACCGGACCTGATATCGATGTTCTTCCGGATACAGCGTTTAATAAAGGTGCCATTATTTGTTGATTTTGAGATGGTGCTGAAAAATAAATATCAATTAACCAATGAAATTGGTTACAGCAGGTGAGGTACTCGCAGAATCGGTGTCAGTTTGAGAAAAAATTTGGGTCTGATATTTTTCTGTAGTTAACGACTATTCTACAATTTTTTTTTTGTCGTATCTATTATCTATCTACTTTATCGTATCTATTAATACTGATACAACATCCTCAATAATGCAGGGTGTCCAGTCTCTCTACCCTAATATCCGACCAAATTGGTTGGTCTGTCCAGCTATTAGGTTCGGCGACCTGACAACGCCGGTTCCATAAAATACAAAGTATCCAGGATTAAAAAATTGTCAATTTTCCTAAATATGGATCGCTCAAAGAACAAAAAGAAATATAACTATAATTCATGAAAAATAATATTATTGAATTAAATAATTTCATAATTTTGCTAATCATATATTAAGTAGTCTCTTATTTTACGTAACAGGCAGGAAATTATAGTCCTTGTAAACAGCAGGCCGCCTTAAGAACGTCGAATTTATCTGGTAAATTAAATAACCATTTATATAATTCATATATAGTCATGTTTTTGTATCAAATATTACTTTTGGAATCCAAAGAAAACTTCTTAATAGGTTTACATCATACATTATACTGCATATTTTGATTCCAACGTGACGTCACATCGTACGAAAGAGATCGCGCGTGTCTGCGCATTGATATACCGGTGTTTCCGGTTTTCAATAATGCTGGTAGTTTTTTTAAATACTTCCGGCTACCTATCGTATGTAGCAGAATTCTTTGTCATTAACTGTGTTAAATTACGAAACAGTATCAATATATTGACTAGAAAACAGTGGCGTAACTACAATGGGGCCAGAGTGTGCGGTGCACAAGGGCCGTTAAGCATGAGGGGCTCCTACACTTTCAAACTCTATACTAAAGATAGATATGACAATAGTTGGTCAACATTTTGATTGGGATGATTTAGGGGCTCGACCTTTGATTGGTACATTTGGACTAATTTATGAGCAAGAAATTTAAATTTACTGGGGTTGACAGTACCGTTCTTGTTTACCATGTTTAACAGACAAGGATAGGGCGGGGCCCCAAAATGGCGATTTTAGTATTTCCATCAAAGTAGGCTGTGCCTATTGTCGCCATTATCCATTATTTAGCCACTGTATGTCAAACCAAGATATTTAGTGAAACTTTCTATGTTAACTTACATTTTCCTAAGCTCATTCCGCTAAACAACTGCCCCGTAACACTTTTAGGAGCAATAGTAACTGTTTTACCAGTTTTAGCTTTCTCTTCTTTCGCTTTAAGTGTTAAAATGCGTTGAAGAAGAGGTAAGCCACTACTCATCGCGTCTTCCGTTGACGGTTCCTCGTTGATGGGAGGGGGAGATCGAACCGTAAAAGACGTAGGAGATACGATTGGGGACGAAATGTTTTTTCCCCTTTCTTCATTATCCTGCTTTTCTTTGAGCAATCTGTAACAAAGTATTTAGGGAAAGAATCAAATAACATAGTTTGTAAATAATGCAAAAGGTACTAGGAACATGTGAAATGATATTTCAGTTGTGTATTGTCATTAAGTTTATTAACGAAGTTCGTTTCTTGTAGTTTCTTGTCCAAAAGCTAAATTTTTCCAAATATTTAGGATCTAGGCTTGAATTTCTGGAACTTTTGACGATATTCATACTGAATACACTGTACACACTACACCAACACCCAAAATTACACTGCTTGACGCGCGTTTCGATAATTAAGTTATCGTCTTCAGATAGTGAAGGTAAACTGTCTGTCAGTCTCTGAAGACGATAACTTGGTTATCGAAACGCGAGTTATACAGTATAATTGTGAGTGTTAGTGTATTCACACTTGAAAGTTATCAAAATTTACTATACTCATTTTCTATGATTGATAACATGAATAAACTCACTTTAATCTTTGTAGAAGTGGAAGACCAGCTCCAATGGGAGAAGTAACTGTTTCGTAGGCACTCGTTTCTTTTTTATCATTCTCTTCTTGACTGAGCTCGTGAGATTTCACTCTGGACATTCGTTTTAACGTAGCTTTATTAGCATGATTAGGAAGATGCATAGTTTGAAGCTCTAATGAGTCGTCTGATCGCCTATGAGTCTTCGATTTCTTCAAGACGTTCCGTAAGCCCTGTAGATAAAAATGTTTTTTCACAACTTCGCTCGGACCTCCAATAATATTAAAAGGCAGTTCGTTAATGAAAAGCAACAATACAATTAACGAGAAAAATGCGAGAGACGAATTAATAATAAAATTTAAAACTGAATGGATAGTAATGGAGAATGCAAGATAATAACTCAATAACCTTAGCTTCGTTTTTGATTTTATCGACTAAACCCTTTTCTGTACAATGAAAATGTCCATGATGGTGATCTTTGTTAGGCGGGATACGTGCAGAAGCTTTAACTTCCATGAGTCGTTTTCTACCTAATGCTTGAAGAATTTCTTGAGCTTCTGGGTAGTCTTTCATGGCCGTTAAAACGTCTTCGCGAGATAACGAAAATAATTCTGAATAACCTACGGATCTTACGTCTGCCGTTCGTCTGTAAGAGAAAACAGAATAAAGATGTTAACATGAATTGGAAATTTTCTATCCACAAAGTAAGTTCCGATTGATTCTATAAAAACAACGTGTATAGATACAAAAAAATATTTATTGTATAAAAATCTATAAATGCTAAATTAATTTTCTATATAGCATTCGAATTTTTGATTTGCGTATTCACTTGTCATAGCGTGGCATATTTTCAGCTCATCATCATCGTTGAGTTGTTGACCACTAAGAGAAGATTTTAAGTGTAAGAAGAGATGAAAGTCGCTAGAAACGAGGCCCGGGCTAAATGGAGGATGAATCAATATTATATTTCTAAATTGCAGGTTTAGCTTGAATTTGGGCAATAAATGATTAAATATTCAGATCATCATCAAGCGTTTAAAATAGTTTATGGTCGGTGATTTAAAGTTTATTGATTTGTGGAACTTGTGAAAACATTTTTCGTAAAATATTTTTCCTATTTCGTTTACTAATTATGTAACGCAGTAGTTTCTTCTGTTTTATAGCCACTTCCAAGTTCTAAAAGGAATTAATTTGGTATCGACTTCTCACTCTATCCGAAAATTTTAATAAATACTCAGTTTAGTGTATGTAATATTCTCTCAACTTTGCTTTCTATATGTAGTGTTTACAAAATTCCTTTTTCGTATTTTTCAGTGATTTTAATAACTTTTTCTTTAAATTATTCAAAGTGAATTTTACAAATTCATTTATATGGAAATTCGTGTTTATATATTTTGGAAAAAATAACTTTTGAGATAATAGGATCAATACTGAATTTAGGTCCTAGTTTTTTAATATATGAGGATAGATCCAGAAATACCTGGCCTCACCTAGAGATGGCGGTAGTTGCTAGACAAATACCACTGTCTTATGTTTCAAGTTTGAAGATGCCACTTTGTTTAGAATTTCTTTGGCAGCGATCAATAGTAAACGTTTTCAGTACATTTGTGAACATGGAAAACTTTTGAACTAGATACTGCTCTGGGTGAGACTGCTCCTTTCGTTTATCAACAGTAAAATATTGGGTAGCAGAGTTTAACAGAGTTAAAGCCGTTTCATAACCATGGATGAAATGTGGGTCCATCACTTCACACACAAAACAAAAAAACAATCAAAACAATGCATTAAAAGAGGAGAACCGGTTCCAAAGAAGGCAAAGACCGTTCCATCTGCAGGCAAGGTCATGGCATCGGTTCTTTGGGATGCGCGTGAGATAATTTTCATCGAGTAACTTGAAAAAATAAAAACTATCAACAGCGAGTATTATGCAAACTTCTTGTAAAGTTGATTTTTATTATCAAGAGACGAAAGCAAGAATATATTAAAAGAAGAGAAGCAAGAAAAATAATGATTCCAAGGATGTTTTTTCTGTACTGACACACTTTATATTTGAGTCATGACTCGGTTATCAAAATTTATTTTAATTATTAATCTAAAGAACTGTAGCTCATTTTGTATCCACTCACTTATTCAAACCATCCAAATTCAATATTCCAATTTCTCCAAAAAAATCACCGGCTTTCATTGTCGTTAAGACCTTTCCGTGTTCACTGATCACTTCCAAGATTCCATCGGCGATGATGAACATTTCTCTCGCAACTTCGCCTTTCCGGCAGATAGAATCCCCCGGAGTGAAAATATATGCTTTCATTTTAAGTACTAAGTCCCTTAGAAACTCAGGTTGGCACTCTTGGAAAATAGTAACCTGAAACCAATATATATTCCAATAAATCCTAAAAAGAAACTATTTTTATCAATTTTATTAGAAATAATGGTTAATATTGGGTTATATTTGATCATAAAATTTGGAAAAATTGGAATTCTCTTTTCATTTTGTTCATTTTTTTGGCGCATTTAAGATAAAAGTTAGGATTCCTTTTTTCATGCTTTTTTTGTGATTTTTCTTGAATTTCACAATCATTTTAATAGCAGACAATTTTTTTTTAATAAAAGTAATAATATTATACCTTAATTTTTTATCAACCAAAAAAGTGTCAAAATTTTTGTTTTAAAACGTTGTGGAAAAATGAAAATGGAAAAAAATTATTAAAAATATCAGTTTTTCAATTTTTTATAATCAACAATGAGATGGACTACCAAATATTTACCAAAAAGAGAGATTCATTGGAGAATTTCTAGGTAGGATAAGAAAAATTTGTTATAGGAGGAGGCCCTGATATAGGAGTTGCTCCTCTGCAAGGCTATACAGATCATAGAATAAAGCCGAACATAGTTAGCTAATAAAACCGTGACAATAATAATGAGAAAATTGTTTCACGAAAATAGTACTGATTACTAATCATTTCGAATGATTTGAAAACGACTTTCAAGCTCTAATTCTTCAATCGAAAATGCGAGAACTGAATGTTGTTTGATCAACTTACTTTTTTCAAAACACTTAAATTGACATGTAAGGCAAGCTCAGTTTTCAGTTTATCGGGAAGTAGTCCAAGTGCCGTATTGATATCCCCTCCACCTTGTATTCGTCCTCTTGACCACGAGTAATCGTACCATCTCAAAACTCGCCTTTTCATACCTCCCGGTACCTTAAAAAACGAAAACGTGCTCTTAATTCTCCGTAGAGAATATTGACTATACTATAGTTTATTTCAGAAAGATATAGAGCAATAAAATCTCATTGGGTATCCAAAGGGACCACAGAGTGAACCAACGAATTTTTAAGCATTTTCATAGTTTGGCATTGATTTCAATGTAATTTTTTTTTCTTTTTATCAAGTGCAGGTAGTACCACCCGGGTCGGAGTCAATATATGGGTTTAGTCTATTGTTATCCATTCATAAACACTGAAAATAGTGAAAATACGATACTGAAATGGAGTTGGAATTAGACAGAGGCACTAATTAAAGGTTAAACGGTACTTGTTAAACGCAAAACGTAACTGTATAATCTACTACCTAAGTAATCCCTTCACAATATTTCGATATTGACACTTCAGGCCAGAAAACATACTTTTCTTAATTCGCAATAATTTCAAATTTTAATGTTAAAAACAATATTATTTTGAGACCTACACCTATGGCCGACACTGATATTGAGCCGAACTGGACGGAATTCCCCATTTTATCACTCAATACCTTTCTGAAATAGACTATAACCATACGTTACAATAACTAAATATAAGTTAAGATTAAACAGTGTCAATAATGTGAGTTTTGCCAATACGTTAAGCTACTCAGATGTTGAAGATATTCAAATACTCAAACCCAGTCTAGAACTTGTTGACAAAGGTAGTTTTTAATCGTGTAGAATGCGGTTTACAACCAAATTTCGTTGAACCTTTCAACGTTCTTGGTGCGAGATATACGGTAACAATCAAAAAGGATTATAGAGCGTTTGACTCACGACCGATCGTGTATACAGTTGCAAAATGTTGGAACGTTTTTCGTATTTATTTACACTCTTTCTGCGGTTAATTAATAAACACAGTCTCTTTTTAATTTATTTACACACTATTCAATACACTTAACTCATAATAATTTACTTATCAATATAACTTAATTTCTGCGATTACTTTTACTAATTCGTCTTTTTCACTACAACTATTTATTTAAAACTAACTGCGCTTACACAAATCATTTATATACCAAATAAAATTCTACAAAGTTCTAGAAGAGAAATAAACGAAAGAAATAAATAGACTTTCATAGAAATTATTTAGAAGAAATAATGTAAATAAACCGCCTGCTTCTAAAAAAATTATATACAAATAAACTTAAAACGAGTTTAAAAAATGTGAAAGACCGCGCCCGAAAAAAGCGCCGCGCGATTTCGCAGAATATTAAAAATTCCAAAGTACATGGAGAGGGCAAGCCTAGGGAACCATTTTGCGGACTTGTTCGTAATAAAATTATAGAATTAAAGTGCAACCTGGGCAGGTTTGTGACCAAAATTGAAAACCATTGAGCAAAATACAAATTCAGATTCAAGAAAATTAATTATATTCACATTAATACATCCATTCATCTATATTATTTTTTTTTGTTTTTTCTTCGCTCAGGCATAGTTATATCAAAATCACTCATCCAACTGATAAATTTTTTGTAATGATACGACTGCACTATTCGAATCATGAGACAAAATGACTTGATAGCAACCAAAGTCAAAACTGTTACTAGTTACGTATCAACAACCTAAGAAATACAATCTTATATATTAAAAAAATTGATGATTTCCATTCCGAGTCCGTTCAGGCGTTCTACGCAACCGATTTGCTTAATTTTTTTTTCAATGAAAGGTATTGATGCACACATCAGCCATCAATCATCGGATTTCATCTAATTTTCATCATTCTCAAGTTATACTCAAATGCGATTTCCCCCTGTCCATAGTTTTTCACATACACACGTTCTATCCTCAATATCTCAGGTTCTATTCAAGATAGAGACTTCGTTTTGGTTTAAGAACACTCGCTGAAACATCCTATTTCTTTTGAGTTTTTGATCACTTAAATCGGTTGAGTTGGAGAGGAGCTAGGCGCGGACATTCAATGTTGAGTTATGGATTTTTGTAGGTTTTTGGCAATTTTTCTACATTCAAAGATCTATATCTCAGGTTCTAATATAGCTACAGAGTTCGTTTTGGTTTAAGAACACTCGCTAAAACATCCTCTTTCTTTTGAGTTTTTGAACACTTAAATCGGTTGAGTTGGAGAGGACCTAGGCGCGGACATTCAATGTTGAGTTATGGATTTTTGTAGGTTTTTGGCAATTTTTCTACATTCAAAGATCCATATCTCAGGTTCTAATATAGCTACAGAGTTCGTTTTGGTTTAAGAACACTCGCTGAAACACTTTCTTTCTTTTGAATTTTTGAACACTTAAATCGGTGGAGTTGAAGAGGTGCTAGGCGCGGACATTCAATGTGGAGTTATGGATTTTTGTAGGTTTTTGGCAAATTTTCTACATTCAAAGATCTATATCTCAGGTTCTAATATAGCTACAGAGTTCGTTTTTATTTAAGAACACTCGCTGAAACACCTTCTTTCTTTTGAGTTTTTGAACACTTAAATCGGTGGAGTTGAAGAGGTGCTAGGCGCGGACATTCAATGTGGAGTTATGGATTTTTGTAGGTTTTTGGCAAATTTTCTACCTTAAAAAATCTATATCTCAGGTTCTAATATAGCTACAGAGTTCGTTTTGATTTAAGAACACTCGCTGAAACACCTTCTTTCTTTTGAATTTTTGAACACTTAAATCGGTGGAGTTGAAGAGGTGCTAGGCGCGGACATTCAATGTGGAGTTATGGATTTTTGTAGGTTTTTGGCAAATTTTCTACATTAAAAAATCTATATCTCAGGTTTTAATATAGCTACAGAGTTCGTTTTGATTTAAGAACACTCGCTGAAACATCCTCTTTCTTTTGAGTTTTTGAACACTTAAATCGGTTGAGTTGGAGAGGAGCTAGGCGCGGACATTCAATGTGGAGTTATGGATTTTTGTAGGTTTTTGGCAAATTTTCTACATTCAAAGATCTATATCTCAGGTTCTAATATAGCTACAGAGTTCGTTTTGGTTTAAGAACACTCGCTGAAACACCTTCTTTCTTTTGAGTTTTTGAACACTTAAATCGGTGGAGTTGAAGAGGTGCTAGGCGCGGACATTCAATGTGGAGTTATGGATTTTTGTAGGTTTTTGGCAAATTTTCTACCTTAAAAAATCTATATCTCAGGTTCTAATATAGCTACAGAGTTCGTTTTGATTTAAGAACACTCGCTGAAACACCTTCTTTCTTTTGAATTTTTGAACACTTAAATCGGTGGAGTTGAAGAGGTGCTAGGCGCGGACATTCAATGTGGAGTTATGGATTTTTGTAGGTTTTTGGCAAATTTTCTACATTAAAAAATCTATATCTCAGGTTTTAATATAGCTACAGAGTTCGTTTTGATTTAAGAACACTCGCTGAAACATCCTCTTTCTTTTGAGTTTTTGAACACTTAAATCGGTTGAGTTGGAGAGGAGCTAGGCGCGGACATTCAATGTGGAGTTATGGATTTTTGTAGGTTTTTGGCAAATTTTCTACATTCAAAGATCTATATCTCAGGTTCTAATATAGCTACAGAGTTCGTTTTGGTTTAAGAACACTCGCTGAAACACCTTCTTTCTTTTGAGTTTTTGAACACTTATATCGGTGGAGTTGAAGAGGTGCTAGGCGCGGACATTCAATGTGGAGTTATGGATTTTTGTAGGTTTTTGGCAAATTTTCTACATTCAAAGATCTATATCTCAGGTTCTAATATAGCTACAGAGTTCGTTTTGGTTTAAGAACACTCGCTGAAACACCTTCTTTCTTTTGAGTTTTTGAACACTTATATCGGTGGAGTTGAAGAGGTGCTAGGCGCGGACATTCAATGTGAAGTTATGGATTTTTGTAGGTTTTTGGCAAATTTTCTACATTCAAAGATCTATATCTCAGGTTCTAATATAGCTACAGAGTTCGTTTTGGTTTGAGAACACTCGTTGAAAAACCTTCTTTCTTTTGAGTTTTTGAACACTTATATCGGTGGAGTTGAAGAGGTGCTAGGCGCGGACATTCAATGTGGAGTTATGGATTTTTGTAGGTTTTTGGCAAATTTTCTACATTCAAAGATCTATATCTCAGGTTCTAATATAGCTACAGAGTTCGTTTTGGTTTGAGAACACTCGTTGAAAAACCTTCTTTCTTTTGAGTTTTTGAACACTTATATCGGTGGAGTTGAAGAGGTGCTAGGCGCGGACATTCAATGTGGAGTTATGGATTTTTGTAGGTTTTTGGCAAATTTTCTACATTAAAAATCTATATCTCAGGTTCTAATATAGCTACAGAGTTCGTTCTTTTCTATTATAATGATTTTTGATACTTATTTAATGGATTCGATACGAGCGAAGCCGCGGGTCAAAGCTAGTAATATCTTAACTCACTTACCTTATGGTGCCTCATATAAGTTTTGGCTCCGTCTAGAAGACGTTCGAATTCTAATCTGTTAGCATTTCTGTTAGTTATCACATTGCCAACTTGTCCTAGGAAAATTCAACAATTAATTAATTAGAAATTTACAACGATAGATGACTGAATCAACCATTAAAACATATGAATTGACTTTTGGATATTTTAGCATCAGTTGCCACGTAACATCTAGCATGGAATTATCACTCATATACTGGAGTGAGAGCTAATTTTGAAACTAAGTAAAAGAACAAATGGCTACTTCGCTGTAGAAAATTTTGTTTCTAAAAAGATATCGATTGATTTATGAAATTTGTAGAATCTGTCAATGGCACTAGCAGTTTAGTATGAACTAATATCAATTCTATATTTGAGATGAAGATCTGTTAAACATTGAAGAATCTATTGTCCATGTATGACAGTGAAGTTAACCGTGATATATTGCTGGTGGGTTGAGTTATTGCCGATCAAAGGATTTATTAGGGTCCAAATTCGAATTACAGGATGAGTCGTTCGTAATACTACCAGAATAGATCTTTTACTCTACCGAGTCGAATAGAAAACTTTTTCAAATATCGATTATTGAATATAATTTGGGAATTTTCAATAAAACGTTTTCTATAAAAGATTTGACAATATTATTTTTAAATATTTCTATCTCAAATTGAAGCATGAGACTTTTTGAAGAATCCTAACGAATCCGGTCCTGCTCATTAACGAACCAAATTGTCAAATATCATCGAAAAATAGAGTGAAATCAAAGGTTTTTTTCCAAAAATGTATTATATAAGGCTAATAATTGTTTTCATTGTGAAAATTCGTTGGAAACCTTTTTTTATGGACTATCCTCGTATAAGTTAGTAGATTCAAAAACTATTATTTAAACCATTTACACATTAAACTTACGAAAAACTTTGTGAAAGCGTTAAACACGAGGATCGAGAATTTTAGTATGAAAACATGTTAAGTGGTTAATATTGGTCTATAGTAAGACAAACTGACACAAAAAACCAAACAAAGAAGTCCAATTTAATTATTTTATTATTGATCATACTAAGTTAAGCTTAAGTTTTATAAGCAGTGTAAAACCAGACATGACAGAACCTTTTGATCATCCCTTCTGGCTACCTATTACATGAATAAACTTTCAACTGGCGGATGAAAAACCATGTAAACGAGTTTAAACAATTATCGTACAGAAGTTTTGAAAAACACGTTATACAAATATTTCATGCGAAAAACACATTCCTTTTCATCCCAATGTAAATATTTATACAACATTTTCAGGGCAATGTGAGTTATCTGCCAATATTTTTCTGAATGCTTGTTTGTATTTTACGAAAAAAACTTTTTCCGAATATTCTTAAACTGCAAACCAGCTCGTATTTATGATAAAACTGCCACTTAAGAATTTTTATGAGAAATCCACAACTCACCTACAATTGTTGCGAAGATGAATACCCCTATGAGATAACTTAGGATTGTGAATATATATCTGAAATTAAAATATTTCAAATGGTCATCAATCAAAACATATAAATTTTTTTTTTTTAATTTACATATTCAAAATAATCTAATCAGTAAATGTTTTCGAACAGGCACAAACAAATACAAATCCGATTTAAAGCACAAATAATACTTAACAAATAAGAAGATAGATCGTCATACAATGGCAGTGGCAGGCGCTGTTCAAAAACAAGAACTGTCATATATTTTAGTTTGATGAAAAATGAATTAAATCGGCTATCCGACCCTCGATCCTGCCGCTGCCAGAATGACGACTGAAGAGATTCAGAAGAATTTTTCAGAAACGTAGGTGCGACATGACGTACCCGTTACTTGTATTAAACTGTAGAAGACGTGACTTGATTCCTCTTCGCGGCAAGGACCGAGGGCCGTCCACCGATCCTATGTTCCTAACAAAAACAGAAATGAAAATTCAGCATTCTATAAAAAACATTAAATTATCGTTGATAAATCGGTATATCTTAACCAATAATGAAATGTTAATGTTAGAGCTGAGCATACAGCTTTTTTTACTGACCCCGAGCATTCTCGGATGCTCATATTTGAGACGACATCGGGAAGTTAATTTCCCGTTTTCGACGCCGCTCATATCGAACACTCATTTAGTTTTAATCTACACTGTGTCGAAAATAAAATGTGCAGACAAAACTGGAGGTTTTTGATCTTTACCGACTCAATTTGGAAATAAAATAAATTGTCACAGAATTGCATCGGATTTATCATTACTTTGTTGCAAAACAATAATGTCCCCGGCAAAAGAGCATCATTTTCATTTCGATTTGAAACATGTATCGAATAAAATATTCGTTTTTTGTAGTTAATTTGTGGAATGGAATCTATTATTCATTAAAGTATAAATTTACAACTTACTCGGCATTTGTTTCTGGTGTTGGCAGATCACCAATAGTTGTTAAAGTGAGCGTCGACCAATATAAAGACCCTAAATACTTTCGTGTTAATGTAGCGTAATCTCCTGGCCGATATGGGTAGACCCATTCGCCCTGAAACAAAACCAAAATAATTCAACACGAACCAATATTTTTCAATCCATTATATGTTTTCTTATAGGTCTCAAACTAGAAGAAAACGTGGATTTGATTTGAAAATTTTTGGTATTTCAGTGTATGTCTAATGACTGGTTGACTTCTCTCAAATTATATATCTCTTTGAAAGAGATTAATTCAAATTTTTTGTTATTCTGTATCTGAGTTCCAGCCGCAGACCGGATACTGAGAGTTTTAAAGAAGTACTTATACCTAACACAATTCGAAAAATATATATTTAATTCAAATGAATTTAGAAATGACAAAAAGAAAGTGGAATTTTTGTGATTTTATCTAAACATGCTTGAATTTATTCAAAGTTTCCTACAATTTTCTGTGCAAACAACTACTATCGACCTGGTTCACCCTTTTTTTCAACCCTCCGGCTAATGTAATACTAGCAAAACTTAAAAACACATTTCATTTGTTTGATATAATAAAATTATATTGTTTTACTTGGATCCCTTCGTCTTAGCTTCGTCATTTTAACTGTAAGGTACAACAAAATGTAGCAAATTATTATTTCGTAACTCTCGTATGCCCAGGCCACCACCGATTTAATTTACAGTAAATAACTACTGTCGACCTAGTGACGCTTGTTTTCTCAACGATTCGCCATGTGTTGTAGTATTAACAAAAACTAAAAAGATATTTAAATTGTTTGACATAATTAAATGATATTCTTTTATTTGGATCCCTTCTTTTCAATTCCTATTTTAAAAATTGACTTCGAACTATTCAATTATAGGTGGCGGTACCTTCGTCATCTTAGCTTTAAGCTAATAACTTGTTGCAACAAATTGTAGGAAATTAGAATTTCATAGCTCTATGTATGCTCTATCCACCACCGATGTAATGTACAAAAAACAATTAATGTCGACATTTTTCTCAACGATCTATTTCAATTGTTTGCTATAATTAAATGATATTGTTTTATTTTCTTCCTGGTCAGATCATTTTGAACTATTACGTTACCAAACTTACTGTAACAAATCTAATCGTACGACGAAAATAGTGATTTGTTCATGAAAAATCTAAGTATTGTCACACAAGATGTGCAGGTCAAAAAGGTGGCTGTTTATTTCAGTTATTTATATTAAATACAATTAGGGACGCGGTATCGTATAGAAAGTATCGATGCTGTACTCACGAGTAGTATCGAATGAAAAGTATAGTACTCATAAATGTATCGATACTTCAAAGTATCAAGTACTTTTCTTGGAGTCTATTGACGTGGGCGTCAGAACATTAATATCATTCAGTAAATAAAAATAAAACAAATTTATTACAATAATAAAGAGATTACAATAATAAGACGACTGCACCTTTACAAATTTTGAACTTTATGAAAAAAGAACTATTAATTTAGGCACACATAAAATTAATGCTTTAGATTAGAAAGTTCAGAACGATTGGACTAGATGACGTTACCATAAACATGCATGGCCGTAACCGTAAGGTCGCAGCTTTCAAGTGGGTAATTTCTGATTTTTATTCGATATGATATCTGTTGAAAAGTACTCATTGAGTAAAAGTATCGAATGGAAAGTATCGAGTACAAAAGTATCTGAATCGGAATGTAACATACTCGATACCACAAAGTATCGATACTTTTTTCGTGTCGCTAAATAAAATTTTTAGTATGATTTCAATTGTTGACAATAGCCGTTTCTAAGTTTTGTATTTAATTTATTTTTCCTACGACCAGTCATTTCACATAGGTAATTGTAAATAAGATAGTTAATCTTTCAATTGCTAAATCTAAAATAGAAAAAAAGCGACTTTTCTATGTAAAAATGACAGTTTTGTATGAAAACTACAAATTTTATTTTGTGTTGCCGAATCGCTAATTAAAAAATGGTGACAGACCAACAACTTCATATCAACATAATGAAAACTCTTTTGATATTTCAATTTTCTAATATTTCAAGTAAATTTTTCAAATTCTGTAATTTCCACAAACATGGAAAGAAACACCGAAGTTATTGTAACCAGAAATTTTATTCCTTCTTCCGAAAGTCCTGAAAACCTGTCTTCTTATACAGTAATGACTAACAGTCTGGCTTCTGATTTAATAAATAATGTTACTAACTCTGAGTATGTATGTATGTATCTATTGAGGTATCATATACAATGCGATTTTGTGTCCCTTTTCTTGCTGCGATATTGGGAAACTGGAAAATAATAAACAGGACGCCACTGAATCTGTTTATAATTTGTAACTCTAGTCAACCCAAGCTATTTCTGTGGTATTGTGTTGAACCAAGTTTTTTTTCAAATAAATAATGTTCCAGTCGTCATTCTCGAATCGCCGTAGGCTCAAATATTTAATCTAAAATCGACGCGGTTGATACAATTCCGTAAATTTGATTTCGTCTCTTTGTTTTGACTTTAATTTATCATTTGTTCGATTGGAATCTGGGTGGCTGCATTGTCCTATTACTGCTAGCCGTCGTCGAAAGTTGTTTTTTGTTTAAATGTATCATTCGTCAAATATCATTCTCTTACCATGCACATTAAATGTAAAGTGCTAATCGAAAAGGTATTTTCGATATTACACATATACATATGTGCTATTATTGATTAATTTCCGACATTGTAGAATGTAGAGGGTCTGGTTTAAATGCAAAAAATTTGTATTTTTCATTTTTTTTAACCAAGGGAGTTTTCAAAATCGCCCTGTTGACCAAGCCGTTTGTTTTGATTCTCTTTCTTTAATTTGATCAATTGTTAGCAGAATAATTCAGAATTTCAATGTTCAAACTGCTGAAGTGTTCATAAACTAAGAAATTAAAAGATAATCTAAACTGATACATTTTTTGTTGCCCATCGAAAAAAAAACATTTTAATACTTAATAATAATGAAAGCTTGGAATACATATAAAAAAATAGACTTTGGTGATTGATAGCCACATTCCCACAATGATAACGTTCATAAACTAGTAGACAAAGACTTATTTTCAATATATATCATATATAAATGATCCGTATAGTAAAAATGATTAGAATTTTTAGTTTTGTACGCCTCCTGGAACGCCTGGATCAAAATGTTGTTCAGCTCCTGCGCCACAGTCTGTATGAGCGCCTCTACCAAGTCGTGATGCTTTCCCTTGAGCGTCTATTTTATTCTCTGTGGTGATATCAAGAAGATCCTGGCAGATCGCTTTCCAGTTGGCCTTTTCCTCTGACAACACTAGCGTAAACAACTTCAAGCATACTTTCCGTTGCTCAATTTATCAGCAAACATTCTGATACACATCCTAAGATTAATGTTCAATAAATTTCTTACATTTGGCTTATTTTCTCTGGTATTACTGGTCTTCCACTCTTTTTCTACATTCTCGGAACACATTATTCCTTAATCATGTCGCGAGTCTCTGCATGTTTTAGCAATATTTACACAAAATTCGATTACGTATCGCTGCTCCAGTAAACGCTTCACGATTTTTCCGTGACGAGGCGTTTCGATAGGGATTTATCGACCAAGCAATCTGCTCCCTTCAACGGCTGGAAGCTGACAGTCGATTTTACCGCGTTGCTAATTTCCCTCGCAGAAAACTTTTTGTCTGTACGTTTTCTCAGGAAAAAACCAGTCCAACTACTTACAGAACAGACCCTGTATATGATTTTTCACATGGACATTCATTGTCTTCATTATTCTTCTCGTAGTATCCATAAAAATGTTGCGATATTAAATTTATGGGCCATTAAAGTTATGATGATTTTGCCAATGCTCCATATAAAATTTTAGGATTCATATTTGTAATTAATAAAGTGTCACATATTTGGAGAATAGTTCGTATCATATCAGCACTGTTTATTATTATCTATACTGTTGGTAAATCATTAAGGGGGTCAATCCATCATTCACTGGTCAACACCAATTTTGACTTTGAAATGGGATATGAAGAATATGGTTTTCACTTTATTCGAGTTAATCTGTGAGTTTGACTGTTTATTAGATGGATGCTCCAAGTTGTTATGTGGTCGGTTTTTTTTATTAAAAACATGTTTCTTCCACATAGTTTGCATATTTTTGTCGATAAAACAAGGTAATCGAAGTTATCTATTTGAAGTTTGAACCTCATCATCATTAGAATGTTCCAAAACCTTTAAGCAGTCGAAGTAAAAATTGCTGCACTTTTCACCATCTATCTAAAATATTTATCACCAAATGTCTCTAAGAATCGCTCTATCACAAAACAAACCAATAAAAGTTCACAACTCGCCCCGGGTCTAACAGACTTTATATGGATTTTGATAAAATATTTGAGGATCGATGTACTCGACAAAAGTGAAGTATTGAGTCCCTGAGATTTGACAGGAGTACTGGAAGAAGATTGTATCTAAATTTATGCTAAAAATCCTAGTTCTGAGTGCATTTCAACTAAAGTGCGGCCTTAAAGAGAGTTTCTCATCAAATTTTTAACTGATTCGTTATATCAGAACTCAATGGATGGATAGACAAATTTTAAAATTGATTCTAGTACAATATTGATTAATTGGTTAGGTTTAGATTGTTGATGGTAGCTACTCACCCGGAAACCTTCCGCTTCCGATAGTAAAAAATAGAAACATCCAAACCAGTGAGCAAGTATCAAAAGAATATGAATTAAATTTATCACTCTCCATAAATTCGGCCAAACAGTCCTGGATTCTACCATATAATAATAATTAACGGCACGGTACACCTGGAAAAATCAGAATCAAGTTAGTGAAACTTAAATTAAATACTATTTTTGACAAAAAATACTTATGTGCTACATAGAAACAATATTTCTATGTAACAATATATTAAAACAAAGTAAAAAATGGTAACCTTTAAAAATCTTGGACATCTTAGTAACGGATGCCATCCTAACCTAACTTGGAGGAGATCGAGTGGACATAAAGCTGCCAAGTCCAGCAAAAAGGCACGAGAGCGTAAGTAGTGAGAGGCTAATTTTTTGGAATCGTACACCATCAGCCCTTGTTCCAAATATCCTGTCCGAAGCTGCACGACCAAATCCAAAATAAACACCAAGTCACTCATGAAATCACAGGTTAGCCAAAATGTTGAAATCATTTCCTGGGAAAATTATAACTAGTTAAAAAAACTCATATAGATGTAGCTCAACTAATTTTGCTTTCAGTCTTGGCATCTTAACAGTTTTTCCCTTTCTCTTTGCACTATTTTCAATTTCAAGACTTACCTGAAGTTCAGGAAAACTTTCACGCACTATTAACGTCCAAAGATTGTACAAAACACAAACTGTTAAAACTAGTAACCAATAAAAATAAAAGTTCGAGTCAGGATTAACCACGGTTCTAGGTTGTTTTCGTGGTCTTCTTCTCCTGCGAGGAGCTGTATGACTATCACCTGGAAAAAGAAATATTTCACTTTTGTAACACTTGGTTACTAAATTTTTAACACTCGATTTATTCAAAAGTATCATTGATATATGCTCACCAGGTGATATGGCAGCAATAGATCAGTATCTTCTAATTATGGAGGCAAAACTGTGTCCTGGAATATACAAAATTCCCCTTCCTTGCTGGAAGTACCTCGCAAGTTGCCGAATATAATACGTGACTTCTTCTGTTGGGGATTTAACCACAAACAGTAGACGAGTTGGCGCTACAAAATGCGTGGAATCATTTTACCTACTGCTTGAGTGTGTCGGGTGAACCAGAGGATACACAAAACATCTGGCAGAGTGCATATAAAATTTGAATATTTCATGATACTTTGGAATAAATCGATTTATTTCTTATTATAATTAAAACATTCAACATTAATGTAGATAACTGGTTCGTATGAAAAAGAGTTTTTTTGAGGACCTAGTACGCTTTGGAAAATTTTCAGTCCAAAATGCGGATCAGAATAAAGTGGTTTCAAGAACAGACATTTCTGAATTGAAATTAATTTATCGTGAGTTGTAAACGAGACCGTAGCCTCAACATCATCAAACCAGACCCAAGAGAATAAATATAAATTTTCCGTAGTCCTGTAACAATCAACTAGGGCACTAGTCAAAACTTCCCACTCATTTCAATGATTTTATACTCAAGTTTCCAGCGGGCGAATGAGATTATTCCTCTAGTTATTAAGCAACAGTAAACTTCAATTTAATGATTAAATAGTACCTGAACTAGAACTTGGTCAAGACTAAGGAGAGTTTTATTTGTATATGTCCCTAGTTAACTAATACAAGTTTAGAGAAATTCAAGTAAATACATAGCCGGAAGAAGCTTCCGTGATAATCGCGAAAAGTTATTCTATAAAAATTACAACTGCGATTGTATGAAGATACTTTTGTATTCACCTTCGCTTCCGGTGTCTTCTACAGTCTCTTGCGTTTCTGGAATCTGTCGCGTAGAAAATCGTTGTAAAAAAGAATCTTCACGCTTCAAAGGAGGTTTCTGTAACAAGAGATATTATGTTCAGGTAAGTTAGCTGTTCTTTAAACATGGAAATTGGAGTTGGCTTTTTAGACTAAATTTGGTGTTAATAACGAATTATGGCAGTGAAAAATTTTCATGTGAACCATTGAAATAATTATTTCGTGTGCTTGTAGATACCATAGAACTTGTTATAAAAGCTTTAACTGCTATTTTCGACTACCACCAAGATTGCTTGATAAAGTTATCTAGTCTTGTCATAATATTTGGTTTTCTTCATCGATTGTGGTACATTGAAGTTCACAAAAACACCAACACATAACA
The DNA here is from genome assembly GCF_026250575.1 of Diorhabda carinulata. Taxonomy (NCBI): domain Eukaryota; kingdom Metazoa; phylum Arthropoda; class Insecta; order Coleoptera; family Chrysomelidae; genus Diorhabda; species Diorhabda carinulata. Next base: position 5,271,123 of record NC_079463.1, read on the forward strand.
TATATAAATACATGTTCCAGCAATTTGTTGTCTAACGGAGTCTAAAGGTCATGGAAAAAAGATTGGATGTAAATTTGTAAAAACAACATGAATCCAAAAACATAACATGAAAAGAACAAGAAAAGTTTAGATAAACAAGCCGCATTTATTCTTTTATCTTTATTAGATGGAGATTTCGTGTAAATCATTGACCTATCATTTATTGGGTGTATCAGGGATGTCGTATCAAGTCTTCCGTTTTACCGATCTAGTTGTATTTATTTTTTCGAATATTCTATTTTTGCGACCTCCATTATAACTTGTCTTTTTTCTACTCTTTTGATTGAAAACCCCAAACGAGTGTAATGGAACAATAAATCTCATTATTAGTGTCCCGAAACAATCAGTTTTTGTTCGATAAATTAAGTCTTCTTCTTGGAAGAAATCAATGCACTTTAGTATACTATTGTCTATTCGTGATTTTGTAGGAGCTAACTGTACTTTCAGGGATGCTCGTAAAAGCTTTCGTGGCTCGAAATGAACTGACACAGAAAAAGGCGTTGGGATCATACATAATTCGACCTTGTTAGGGTTAGGTATAAATTTAAGGGTAGAAACTATTCTACTGCATATCATATATTAACTGGAGGCCTGAAATCATAAAGGTTCATCGAGAAAAACCTATAAATATGTCTAAGAAGTGATAATTTAGAGAAATTTAGATGAATAATTTTGAGTTTATCAATTTAAGTAATGTTGCACTCTATTTTCGGTTGCATAATGATGATGATGTTTGTATCTTCAAAGCTTATTGTGACAAGTATATATCTCATCATTGGACACGATGTCGTCAACGTACATTTACCGTATGGTTGATTTTACACAGTACACCAAAATTGCATCCAAGCTGCTCGTGAGTTCTTTGTTGACGAGCGATGCGAACTGTACTGTCGAGTTTCTTAGCAGCAACCATCAGCCTGTTTTTATTTAGTTTCTTGCAATGAAACGATACACCAAGCATTCCCTTAGGTATTTTTAGATTTTCACATATTCTCTCCACTGAATTGAATGTAGAAAACACTTCGGTGGGAAAACTGTATGTCTCCTGTTTGTATTGCGCTGGTTTTATGAGATAACGGCCTAACTTGTAGAATTTGTCGACGAGGAACGTTACGATGTGAATTTAAAGTCTCCATGTTGTATGGTATTTGTTTCGAAGCCATTTATAGTGAAGATTTCCAATGAATTTGTAGAAATCGGGAAATTTTTCATCGATAAGTGATATAATATTTGTATCTGAAAGGCGTTTTTCTAACCAGTATAAAAGCTAGACTGGATTCAATCCTGGACGAGTTTGCTCTTTTCTGATAGTGAAATATTGGACAGTGGAGCTTAAAGAAGTTACTCCAATTGATTGTTCATCAAGTTTTTCCATGAAGAAAGTGGTTCAGCGCTGCTTCATAACTATGGATGGAATATGGGTCCATCACTTCACAACTGAGACACAAAAATAAGAAGAAAAGGAAAAGCCAGCTCCATAGAAGGTAATATCATAACATTGTGCTTGGAACAATTTCCATACACTTGAAAAGGTGAATGGAAAGCAATATTTGGTTAAATAAAGCAAAGAAAAACGTTTGCTTCCTTGGATTATTTCCTCAAAATTTGGAAAAATGCCTTGGTATCAGTTAACTACTAACAAAAAAGAAATTGTTAATGAGTATTTTAAGGAATGATGGGCATTAAAAATGAGTGGAATTGAAAGGAAGTCATGCTGAAAAATAATAGTTTTTTTTCTCGTTGGTACTGCTCCTTCTAGGACCCCTTCATAACAATTTGTTCTAAAATGGATGAAAAACAGCAGTTTCTAGCTTTTTATTCGCTATTTTATATATATAAAACTATATATTTGGTGAATTGGATTGATTTATTTTTTCGATTGAGAGAATTGCGGCTCCAATAATATTAAACTACCTTGTATCTATATTTTCTTACCTTTGCTGATATTGCTGAAGATATTTGTACAGTGGTGCGTAATTTCATCCACCTTTGATTCGATTTCGTTCTGCAAGATAAAAAAATACGAAATAATTTCGAGGTAATGATGATATTTTCGATTTCCACAATGCAGAAGGTATCTCAAACATCCATATAAATATACCTAATAGTTTTTCAGTATAGACAACAGTTACACACTTACGACAAAAGACAAACTTACAAGTTTAGAGACTTTTAGAGATCTGAGTCGAATATTGAAAAGTTGTGACTCTGTTTACAAAAATAATTGAATGTTGTTTCGTGAGTTGTATTTTGCATTTTTGTTCTAGCTAATACTAACATCTATTTCTTGCCAACAACTTTGCAATAACATATTTAGTAACGTGGATTAAATATAGTTATCATCCAGCATCTCTATAGATAATTATTTCAAACAAACTTCTTTAATAACATGTGAGAGGACTAATTAACAAAGTGTTGTTACGTTCTATGTTAATAATTGAGAATGGAAATGAATTTATTTCGTATTATTAGTTCAAATTGTAGGGTAATTGAAGTTGTTATTCGAGTTATTCCGAAATTGAAAGCTTTATTGAATATCATTAGGATTAAATAAGTAATTATAAGGAATGAAACACGTAATTGAAAAAGATAAATGGCATTAAGTAGTGACGGGATTAAATCATTTTCTAATCTAGCTACACTTACTGGACCATTATATGAATGTGCCTGAATTAAGAGGGAAGGTATTAATCATCTAGTCGAAATACGGACAGTTCACAAAAAGGGGAAACTCGCAATAATACTCTCAACTGTAATGTTGAGATTTATGAGAGTTTCTATTTACAGTAGATGATTTGAATTTTATTCATATTTCGTATAAAAAGTTACCGTTGTTTTGGAGAGATATCGTCGGTACAATGTTCAGTAGCTATTTTATAAACATATATTTATGAAATTTCCTATCAATATATCAAATGCAAAATAAATATTCCTCCAAATTACTTGACTTTAAATTATTCAGCTTTCGATAATGACTATCGGTAAATTGGTTAATCTTATATTTTTTGTGAATTTCATATTTCATTCTATATTTAATTTTCGGTTGAAACTTGATGGATAACACACGATCCCAGAGATAGTAGCTCAGCTCAATGAATCTAGATCTAGAAACTTCTACATTGAAAAGGAGATTGAGAAAATCTGGCGGTAAAGAAACCTCTTTTGAGACATGGACGCATGGAGAGTGAAAAAGAGAGTGTAATTCTTTTGAGGAAAGATAACTATAACCAAATATTAAAGGATAATGTAGTACATTCTGCCAGCGTCTGATCAGCAGAAAATGCATCTTCCAGCGTGACAAAAATCCTAAGCATTCTTCGAAGCTACGCAAAGAGTATTAATTTGGCTGTTACAGTTTCCCGGCCCCATCCCTATTGACTTGTGGGAAGTGAGAAAGTAATGTGCTACTTCCACTTCACATCTTTGGAATATCCTAAAAAACGAATGGTATTGATGCTTTTTTTCAGATGCAGCATCTAAATAAATTCAATCGATCATGAAATAGAGGATTTCTACTCATATTATGATAATATTTCAAGGAAATCAAAGTTGTTGGTGATTACAAGATATATTAGTATGTACTTTACAACCAGGCACGACTAATTACTAGTCTATGCTATAAAACTACCTATTCTCATGCAAAATACAACTTCTAAATCTACCCTAAACACAATGCTTGACATTAATTTCATGGGTTTTGTGGAAATATTCTTTGTAATTAGTACAATTGCTAGCACTTTAAAAGACCTTAAAAAATAATCGGTATGTCAAAAGAACCGTTTTGCTATAATATGTGCTAATTAGAGCACTTTTTAAACATGTTTCACCATGAACGTACATGATTTGATAATATACTTCTAGTTACTTGAAATAAAATCGGTATAAAGATGGAACTTCGTTCCAAATTGTAATAGAAGTTCGTATTATTAGCACGTGTATCATATTTGACGAACAGAATCCTGGATTCTGTAGGGAGAGTGGATTCTAATCAAGAAATGCCAATAGCATAATATATAACATGCAAATGACCTATCACAAGTAATGCGAATACGTCAAAAATGTCCATTTTTTTCTAGGAAAAGTCTTGAATATTTTCATCCGTCGAAATAATGTATTACATTTGCTTTTTATAACTAAAATATGGAATAACTGAAATTATTTGTTAAGATGCTTATTAGGAATTTTTGTTGCCAGCAATTTACTAGGGTGATGGAAATATTAACAATGTGATAACTCAACATGAAATTTTAGTTTTGGTTGACCATTATGGAAAATTTTAATACTGCATATATATAAATTGATCCATTTTCACCTTATAAAGTGTAGTGGTGTTAATATTACTGTTTAATTAATTCCTTATAAAAACTTTCTGCTTCTTTCTATCTTCGCTTTGATCCATGACTTTTCCTTCTTTTTTCTCGTTGCTCGTAGTTTTCCTTATTTCGTTTTTCATAGAATTTCTTTTCCCAAACACAGCACGGTGCTCTACATTCTTTGTAGGCGACCCTATCATTCCAGTTATTTTCTTTCAATAAATTCTTAAGTGTGCTCAACATTTTTATTTACTTCATTTACTTTTCCAATATGTTGCTTCAATTTTACTCTTGTCCGTCTTGGTCAAGACCCAAGATTGACAGTCATATGTGAGAATTAGCCTAGAAATTGCTTTTATACACTTTAATTTTTGTTTCATTGGAGATTTCTTTTTTGTTCATGAGCCCGTTGCTTAATACATACATTGTTTGCCTCTTCTTTACAATTATTTTATTCTAAATCCCGCCTTCACCTTTCCCCCAACATTATTCCAAGGTATTGAAAGATACTAACTTATTCCATAAGTTTCTTCTCGACCCCGATTCCAATTTTTTCTTTTAAATTTGCCAGTAACAAAACATTGATTTTCTTTTTAGCCATTTTAATTCCGTTTTCTGTTAAAATTTGTTCCGGGTGTTTAAATCTTATTGCAGATCCTTTGGGTTCTCTGCTATGATCATTATATTATATGTATGCTGCTAAATCTTCATTTTTAACATTAAAAAGAATATGCAAACGCTTTTCTATGAAAATATTCTTAGTATTAATAATCCAATATGTAAATAGTTTTCTGTTGAAATTTTTTAAGAACCTCGATGGATATCGACTCAAAAACATCGTTTTTTGAATACATTTTGTAGACATTAATATATTTAGGGTAGTTTACGAACAATCACAACACCAAAAAGAAAAAAAGTTTAAGATTAGTTCTACGTAGAAACGTCTGAAATTTAGACCATCAAAAAAAAAACAAAAAATAAAAACACGACATAGTTAAAAACGAGAGGACCAATCAACTGTAGAAGTATAGTAATTAAATTTACAAAATTATATTGTTATTCAGAACCTCTTGATCTTTCGCAGCGAATGGTAGTAGGCCATGACAGCCCGCAAATTTTTCCAACTTTGTGTAGCTTGTTTGGTCGATTCTCTCCTGTCTCGGTGCGCAGTCGACTGGTAATTTCTGAAAAGATTCTAGAACTAATTTCTAACAAATCGAATGAAGCATATTTACAGCGAACGATATATTATCAGATTGTTCAATCAACAAGTTCTTTGAAGAATACAACTAACTGTAAACTGAAAAAAAAACTTAATCTACATAAAGTAACAGCATATGGGAAATTTATTCATTATTAAGTTTTTGGGAAGACACTCATCTTTCATAACAAGTTCAGCGTGGTCCATAACTTGGAATATAAACAGGAGATATCAAAATTTAACATTTTTCAGTCTTCAAATTTTAAATTTTCTATTAGAATTTCCTACATAAACGTAAGTGAATCGCCTTTAAACTTTATGACTTACTCGAATATATATGTATGATACATTTTTCAATTAAGTTGGAATTTCTGGAACCCATGGCGATATTCATACTCATATATTCATAAACAGTTTACCTTCAGTCTCTGAAGACGATAACTTGGTAATCGAAACACGCATCAGACAGTGTTGGTACAGTGGTGGTGTTAACAGTGTATTCAGTATACATTTTCCAATATCCATTTATTTTTTTATTGTTTATTTTGTGGGAAAAATATGTAGTCTAAGTTACCTACCACGACCGGTCATTTGACCGGTAGGACGATTTATATATTTACGTAATAGTTTCCCTCCAAGACTGCCAAAACTATTTTATCAGATAAGTGCCTTCCAGAAAAATATGTACAACACTTCCAGGTGTTTACAGCTCTCGCTCGCCTATGGTATTAGAGGTGTTTCATTTTCTTCCGTATTTTTATTTTTTCAGTTGAATATTTGTCCCTAAAACGTCAAGAAGATATCGGTGCAGAATGTTCTGGAAATCGTGGAAAATGACAATACGGAAAATTATTATGAAGCCGACTTGAACTCCGATGAGAACGAAGAGAATATTTCGAACATAGACGATGAAAGAGAAAGAGATTTTTAACTAATTCCGATAGTGAATATGAGGAAGAGGTTAGTGAAGTTAGCGATAGATGGAACTGTTTGACAGGAAGTAAGAATAGGGTATAAACCTGGTACAGCACCTGGTCATAAAATTTATGGGAAAACTGGGTACAGATGAAGCTAGGACAAGCATAATTACCATTTGTTTCAAAGAAAGGTAATTTTACTATTCTTGATGTCCTTTCTCTCTGTATCTTTTTTTGTTAATTTTATTCCATATTTTCTAATATTGTATTCCATAAATAAAATGAGAAAAATTGAAAGATACTTTCTAATTATAAATATTGTGAATTAAATAGGTCATCCTCTCAGCATTGACATTTTTTTATCATTAATTTAGGTGATTCCTTAACTCTAACCTCAGTTTTCAGCTGAAAGCTCGATTCTTTCATCGTTTATCAGCTCCGAAAAAAGCGTATTGATGTAAAATTGAAAACATTGTTTTCCTTCTCATATTAAGTAACATTAGTATCTATGTAACTCGCTAATAGTGAGACCTATTAATATATCGTGTAACCCAGACTGATTACCAGTCAGGTTACATAGACGAGGTGCCCGGCTGTCTACTTTAGTTCCTCGTAATAGCGACAGTGTTACCATTGATAATACCAGTACTACCCTAAGCTCGTCTTTGCTTGATGGAATGAATTTTTGTGCTCAACTCCATATTTTCGATTGCCTCCTGTTTTCCCACAATTTTAAGATCATGCCTTGATGAGAAACTTATGAAATGTGTTGGTCCTACGAAAACAGTTGTCCTCCCACCTTTCTCCGCTTGTTCATTCCTGTTGATGGCTTTTCGGGAAACCTATAAAAGGTTCAGTCGCTACTAAAGGAGATGTCCTACCTTTCTTCGTCAGGTAATCTGCTTTTTCATTGCTGTGCTCTTCGAGATGACAGACTCACATCAAAGTGACTTTGTCGATTGCTGCCAGTGAGTTTAAAGACTACGTGCAATTCCATACTATGGTTAAATTAATTTTACAACAGTTAAATGCTTGGAGGTTTCTTCTGTTGCCTAATAGAATAAATATCTTTACATTACGAATAGCATATGTTACTTCCTGGAAAATTGAAATTCTGAGACCCCTGGAATAACGTCCTCTTCCCAATTTTTGATCTTGATACCTGTAGAATTTTTATTTTTACTATATAATTTTTTATAACTACATCCTTTCTACTATTTCATATCCTTTTTATTGTTTCTATTCCGTCTGTTTCCCAAATTACATTTACGATTTAAACTTTTTAGTGTTTAATCTTCCAGTAATAAAAGTGACCATTTAAAGTGTGCCATTAAACAGTTTGAATCATGGAAACGGTTAAAAAAACGACTAACAATAATTTCTGAAATATATTGGAAATCTCAAGGGTATTGCTTATCTTAATGAGGGTCGTCGGCAAATATTGATTCGTAAGCTTACTATCTCGCAGAATTCGTTCTAGCGAACAAGCTGAAGTCGAGCTATTTGTGCCAAAAAAAAATGTAATTAAATCTTAATTAGTTTCTTATGAAGATCTGAACAGAAGTCGATCGATGTGCTCCTATTAATCGTAGGTGACATTCAAGGACTAATTTCTCGTCGCTTAAAATTAGTTGTATTAAACTAATAATCGATGCTGTGCATGAACTACTTACGGTTCAAGTATCAATTTTTCATGAGAAGGGTTTCAGAGAGAATCCTCCAGAGTATTTTGTTTTTTTTTTTTTATTAACGCAAGGGACTTTTTGTTGGAATTTTAAAAACTATCTCACTTGAACGTTCCATTTTTATTGATAAATAAAATATTTAGGTTAATATAATGATTTCGTATTGAATCACCAAGCCTTCATACATAAAATAATTTCATCAGCGAATCAGCGTACATAAAGAGAAAGCAATAGACGATCGTCAAAAATGTGTGGCAACACTGGAACGAACGTTAAAATAATTTCAGAACTGTGAGACCGATAGTCGCGATGATTTTTCTAAATTTTCGGTTGTGGAGATACTTTCACCGACATGATAATGTTTGGGGGAGAGCTTTCTCGTTGGAAGATCAACGGACTCTCTGATATAAACAAGAAATATAAAATGCTTGAAGATATTCTCAAGGTTTTGAATCCTTGTGCTCCGATGTGATCCCAAAGTCTATTATACGTAATAGAATGCATTTTATGTTTTCTTTTCAAATAAATGAGATCGCAAAATATTATTTTTTCATTTACGAGATATGTCTAATAAAAAAACGAGACTGGTGGTATGAAATATTCTATTTTGAAATTATGTATATTTATTTATAATCACCCTCAATATGTACCCCTCCTCTATCCCTACATCGCTCCATGCGAATCTTCCATTGTACGAAAAAGTGTAGGAAGTCCTTTTCAGTTAGGTTCTTGAAGACTTGTGCCGCTTTGACGACCAGAACGTGAATCATATTCTTAGTCATTTTGAAAACACTCAAACCACTCGAGCATTCATTGTCATATACTATTTTCAATGAAAAAATTTAAAAATTTCAGTTGCAGTATTGCAGTTTCATGTGAAATTTCAAATATATTTTTACGTCGATCATTTTTTCCATTAAACCAAAAAAAGCAGCCCCTATAGGTACAAACGAATGCTAGAGCTACACTGATTTGTTTACAGAAACGGTAGACAGGTTTCAAGTTAAACAACTGACAGTCCCTAATCTTTGGCGCTTGCGTACTTTTTCTGCAACAGCGCTCGTTATTTAATAGCCATACCTCGTATTATTTCAGAAGTCTAGCTACAAATTTCCTGCTAGTTATTGTGGCTACGGCAAGGAAAACTGTCTCACCATGGAAAATAGTTAATATTTGGTAGATACCGAGGATGAGATGTAAGATAGGTGCCTGTATGCTCTTGTCCAAAGAGATCTGAAAGTTAATATTGAAAAACTAAATTTTGTTGCTACGTCCCTAATGACCTCCCGAAAATCATTTCTAGCACCAAATTTAGCGTTCATCTGTTATAAATATAATAAAATATTAGACCACAAAGTTAATATTTTATAGGAAATGAGTGGTGGCTATTACAAAATGCAACGATGTGAAATTTGGAATGTATTCGAATAGTCCAACAGTTTAATTATTATGATGCAATATAAGATAAAGCCTAATCTGAATTGAGCTTCCCATATGTCAGACAGGTATCATGTTTCAACAATGACGAGAATGGAGAGTTAAACAAAAGCATATAAATTATTTACGGAAGTAGGCAATACAGTACATCATCCTATTCCAATTGTTTCCTATTTACAGAACGCTGTACGAGGTCTGACAACTAATACTTATGATATAAAACTTATTTGTTATAAAATTATTCGATGATAACATATCAAAGTAATTTCCTCTCAACTAATACACCGATTTTTAAGCTGTTTTCTCAGGCGTTATAGCAATTCCGAAAGGTTTTCACCGGATACTCAGGTAGCATCCTCCTCATAGATGTTTGGATAACTTTTATCGATTGAAACACATTTATTTTACTACGTTCTTGATTCTAAAGCCAAGAATAAGTCTCAGAGAAATAGATCCGCTGAATAAGGTGGCTTTGGTAACATGGAATATCTTCAGGAAGCTAAAAACTGTATCACTCTCAATGCGCAATGGCAGGGTGCATTGTCATGATGCATCACCCAATTTTTCGCGGTATATGAGCCTACCTTATTGACCCTTTTTCGAAGGCTATCATCTGTTCCTTGAAATAGCATATACATCTTGGGACAGATATTAAGTAATCAGGTATATTCTTACAAATTCATTATAACATAATTATTAACCCTTTCAGTACAGCCAACTTGAGGATATCCTTATCATTTAAACCCATTTGTTCATTACAAGGTAAGCTTGAGAATTAAAATTTTACTTCAACTGAACTCAAATTAGTTTTAGAGTTATTTACCACTTACAATGACAGTAACATTGTGTGGGAACTCTGATTCACGCAGGCAAGTGTATGCTTTTTCAGTCAACAGAAATATATTTTGTAATATAATATTTGAATCACGGTCTGTCTAAGTTGAACGAACCCTTTATAGAAGACCTTGCGGATGTCAAAGAAGCAGTAAATGTCGTTTTCACTTTCTTATGAGAACTTTTTTTGGTCTTGAAATATTTGGTGATAACCACTTAGGATTCTAGCGCTTCATTTTAGGTCGTACTGAAAAAACCAGTTTACATCAACGATCGAGCAGCGTAGAATCATTTTCTGCATGTTTCTCGCTTCTGTGATTGCCATTTGATGTTGTCTTTGACATTTTTCAGGTACACATTGAACTTTTCATATAATGAAATCACAAGCGGGCAAAAAATCAGTCTGATCACTTGATTATCAGACCTTGTATACCTTGGCAGATTGTCGATCAGTTATTTTTATAAATAAATGCAGTAATCGGTGAATTCTTTCTTCTTTATACAGCTTACTACATCTAATAAAGACCCTTAATTTGTTTGTTATGATGTTTACAATGTTTTGACGTGGCTTCAAGAAGTGATCATAATTTCAAGTATTCACTTTTAAGTGGAGAAATTGAGTTAGTTTTGCGTTTGTGTTATAAAGTTTCGTGAGTATTTAGAGTATAATTCTGTCAAAATTAATCGAAAAATTTTCTTTCTCAACGGATATATCATATTATTTTCCTCTATAGACATAGTAGTGGGCTTCTCTAGTTATTACGATGAATCTGGGACAACATAGTAATTCAATTCTAGTATCGGTTCTAGTATTCGGTCTAACTATTACTCAGAATTAGTTAAAACGATGAATGTTCGACGAAGATGTTATCCTACCTTTGACTTGGGCTTCTGCAGTCGGATTCATTCGCATTAGAACTGTCATCTTCTTCTCGACTAGTATTTTGCGATTTCGGCGATTGTAACGGTGTATTAGCGTCGTCCGAACTGCCTTCGTCCACCATGGTATTGGCCACCATCAAATGTTGTCCACTACTTGTTGTATGACAACCACCACCTTCGACGCCGTTGCCACTCCCATGGTGGCTTCCGACGCCGCTGGTCGCCGTCACAGATCCAATACTACTCGATAGATCAATCTGTAACGATCAAATTTGAATAAAAATATGAGGAAGTGAAGTATAACGGGACTAAATGAATGATAGTAGATAATAGGGAGATGATAACTGTTACCAAAAAAATTTCCAAACTAGATTTAGTAATCCATAATTAAGCTAGAGTTAAAAACGATGATGTGATATAGTCTATCAAATTTTCATCTTAACTCAGTGTATGAGTAGAACCAATAAATAACTTAATTTTCAAATGAAATTTGAAATTTATTTTGCTTCTTTGTTATTCTACATCAAACGACTACACTTATGGTGTCACTATGATCAGTTACCCCAATTTTTTACATGCTACAACCATTCTTCAATTATATCGTTACTCTCCAGGACAATAAATTTTAACTTTATTCAATAGCGGATTTTTCAGCTAATTATTAGAAAGTTAATGTTCCTGTGAAACTAACTTTCGTTTTCATTTTCTCAATATACTTTTTCAACTCTGTCATCATCAGCATTATCACTCTTAAACATTCATTTCAATTCCACTATTTTGGATAGTGTTAATGCCTTTACATAATTCTTCACTCTGTTGTGTCAGTTTTTAATATATTTCTAATTTCTTTAGCTATTATAGTATAAAGATGAATCAAGAGCGTTTCTTGTTTAAGAAATTGCAATTTTCATCACAGCCTTTTGTACATGTTTCGATGATTCAATCGAAGAATGAACTGACTTCGAAAAAAACTTGTATCCAATTTCCTCATTTCTCACTATCAGAAGTTTTTCTTAGTGAAATTGAGTTTTTCAACACCTATATATTGTTCGTTTAGATGGAATGTAATCAATTTTTCACACCATTTGATCAAAGTTATCTTTTGATGACAATACTTAATGAAATACGAATATTTGACGAATATGTTAAAGGTGAAACATTCAACGACATCACATGCATTGATTAACTTAATTTTTGAATGAAAGAGAATGTATTGAGCTTTTATATTAATCTTCAAAACATCACTAATAGATGGCGAAACAAAATATAAAGAATATTTATAATTTCACTAAAAGATGGCGTTACAAATTTCAAGAAGACATTTTATTGGATAAATTAAGGATAATGATATTTACGAATTTTTATGGTCAACAAATAAGTGGTAGAATCCTCAAGGAACTATCAAATAAATGTATCTAACACAACTGTACAATACAGTATTGAGAATGGGTTATTTTCTGCCCCTGTGGAAGGTAGTTCCATACCAGGAAAACCTACTGAAAAGGCTACATTGCACAGATTAATTACCTGTCATGCCAAAACTACTTGAAACATCACTGAAATAGGAAATAGAACTGATTGTAAAAGCTAGCAAAACATGCCTACATCTATTGAGCTACAGAAAAGTATTCCAAAATTTTGAAAGTAAGTTTGCTGTTCAGCTGCCTTTTTAGATATCGTCCAAAGGTTTGCTACCACTATCTTCTAAAAAAAATCAAAATGAACCTCTCGAATAACCTTTTCTTTATCCTAAAATCCTACCTGCAAACTAGACCATTCAAGATCACAATAATGTCAGACGTTTCACATACAACAACGTGTCTACCACATAACTTCTCAAACTAGAAGCTATTTTCTTGAAGCTAAAAACTATAATTAATTGTAGATTGTAGTCAAAAATATAGTTCGAAAGCTTAGAATGCATCTGCTATGCGACCTGCTTTACAGATTTAGCGGTTATTCTGTAATTAAACTATAGGCTAGTTCCAGCTTGTGAAAGAACTATCCTTGGTACGGTGACGATTCTGCGCAATACAGATTACGTGTTCCAAACGAGAGGTTACCGTTATACAAAACAATTCTGTTTAGTGTTCCAACTGACTTGATTGCAAACCGTTTGCGGGACGGTTTTTCGGATATTTGCTTGATAGTAAATAGGTTTGTTCCAGCCTGTTAATCTGGACTGTTCTTGTAAAGGTTATTGGAAGCGTTTAAATGATATTTCTACGCAATCTCCGGCTATGCACGGTTCTGGTAACAGACTTGCTATCAAGTACCAAGGATGGGTTGGAACACATCTAGTTCTGTTACCAGAACCGTACATAGCCGGAAATTACGCAGAAATATCATTTAAACGCTTCTGATAACAATTCATACAGCGGATTGGAGCAAGCCTTATATTATTTTTCAGTGAAAGCAAATTATATATTTGCTTATGGTGAATTTTATATATAGCCAATTAAAATGGATTTTAAAATAATCTGAACGATTCATAAAATCCAATCAGATATAAATAATTAGTTCGTCTTAAAGACTTCTATAAATATCGACATTTTTATGTTGATATCAATCAGGATTCGGCAATTGTTAGGTGTGAAGAAGCAATCTTGTAGTAATGGGAGAATATTATCGTAAATTGCGAAATTCTATTATCGTACTCAGAATGGAAAGGAATCTATTCACATCAGTGACATTTCTATTAATAGAACCATCTGCCAAAGGCGAAAATTTTTCTCCTCTTAATATTTATTTGACAGATTTTCTTTGAAAGGTTATTCAGTAATTAATGGTGCACATTTTACACCTCAATAATTTCATTACGAGTCTACATCTATCCGTAAAAATTTACGTTAAACATTTATTTCAACGTGAGAATATTGGTTTATTATTCGATGGTTATCCTGAGTAGGAAATGTATAAACAGTGTTGAATAATTGATGATCATAATTTTTAGTAACCCTTTTCTTAAGATTATCCCAATAGTCCCTGAAACATAAACAAACCTCTGAGTGACGATTCAGAATTTCGGGTCTAATTATACATACTGATTTTTCTTTAGATACTAGTATTTAGTATTAAAACTGGTTTTTTGACCCCGGTATTAGATTGGGCTGCTTCAATTATTGAAGTTATTGATAGGTTAGTGAAGAGGAAGTTGTTGTCATTATCAGAAACTGGTCATTAACTATCGTTTAACATATGAGAATTTAAGATTTTGAACCTAGTAACTTGAAATACAATTAAGAGAAACTTATATTATTTCATTCAATTATATTAAATATAACGTTCCAAATGTCAAAACAATGTTACTAAGTTTTAACTCCCCGAGGAGTTATGGGAATAATTTGAATAAGTTTTAGGTGCTTGTTAAAATTTCTAGCATGTTTAAACATCCTGCTTCATTATACGATTCTAAGCTGGTCGATTGACGAATACCAAATTGTTTGTGACAGACTAAGATATTTGAACGACTACTAGTTGTTAGTTTATTGCTTAGAATTTGTGGAGTTGGAAAAATAATTAGTTTCCACAATCGAAGTAAGCCTGTCTTGTGTTTGTTGTTTTACAGCTCAGTTCGACGCCTCATTTATATCTCTCGGTTTCTGTATATATGTGGAAGGGCTGAAATTAAAATTTCTTAAGCATAAACATTCTGAAATGTAAATTACAGAGCCTTATCCCCGTTACCAGACTAATGTAATTGAAAATTCTGAAACGTCTGGTTCTATTTGAATTGTAATAGTCAGGAACTGTATTTATTCCTATAAAATCTGGGGTCATGGAACCAGACAAATCGGTGATAATCCATTCATTAAATTTCAAAATAATACACTCTAAAAAATTTTTATTTCATATACAAAATACATGTCAAAACAACAAACAAAATAATAGTCTGTTAATTATTCACTTTATACGAGTTTATATTTTTTCGGTGAGTGCCAGAAGGTTAAAACTTGCAAGTACCGGCTGATTTGTTTATCATTCTTCAACTGTTAACTTTTTCTTCGGTATTTATGCTTGCAGTTAGCCTTGTGAGACGTGAGGACGTCTTTTGATTTATACTTTTTGGACCAAGAGATATTTCTGGGAAAGTTCTTATACGAATCGTTTTCGTTCTCGTAAATTTAGACTTGAGTTTTAACATGGGTAAAAACAAGGAACTATGGGAAGAGACTTATGAATAGAAAACGTTCAGGGAGGTCTCAAAAAACTATTTGATCAGTAAACGTGATCGACGACTCACAGGCGTAGAGATAACAGCTCAGATCATTGAATCTAGATATCTGATTTTGAGTACTTCTACAGTGATAAGAAGATTGAAAGTAGCGGGTCGTTTTTGGGTCTAAGAGAAGCGTGTTTATGCGCAGGTCAAAGAAAGGACGGATGTTTGATCCATGTGTAATCCCGACAGTAAAACACGGCAGGCGTGGATTAAGATTAGAGAGGTTATCAGTATATCAAAGAACGCATTCGCTTTATACTGACTAAAGAGTTATGTATGCGTAAGCGCATTCAAATGAACATTTACCAGAAATTATTGACGTGTTTGAAGCAAAATGAGTCAATTTTTTAGTCAAATCATAATCATGAAGAGAACCTGGATCTGCCACTATAATCCCGAAATGAAAATCAGTCAAGACATTGGAGAATCTACTCCGAAAAATGCGAAAGCGGTTTGATCGTCCGGAAAGGTGATAACGACGATTTTTTATGATATTCACGAGATTGTGTTTATGTGCTATGGAAAAGGTGAATCACTAACAACTGCATTTGGAAGAAAAGAAAGTTCTTTGCGATTAGGATAACCTTTTCACACATCGGTGATGTCTATGACGAATTGCACTTAGTTCACCACCTTTGTATTCACTAGATCTAATCCCTAGCGACTTTTTTCTTTTTTCTAAACATAAAGTTTCGCTTGCGGGAAAAAAATCAGCTGACGTGGACGTTATCGTATACGGAAACGATTATTTTCAGAAGAAATGCGGTAACTAGTATTTGGAAGCGTTAAAATGGATAGAAGATCGGGGTCGCGTAAAAAAAGACAATGTTAGAGAAAATATGTTTATTTGTTAGGATGGAAACTTATCAAAAAACCCTCGTATTTTTTGTTTTCGCAGTGCTCGCTAGAAGCCACAAATATTCATCACTCAATTGTTATCGAGTAACTAAATAAAAGAGAAAGAAATTGTAAAAGTGCAGTAAGCAACATACGGAAGAATGACAAATAGTGAAACAAAACAAAAACAAAGAAAAATATTGTCAACTTTGAAACCGAGCAGGTAGGAATTCGAATGGAAACTGAATTTCAATAGCGATAAGTGAATTCTAATGTGCGTCTGTGACGGATATTCGTAATTCTCGAAGCTCTGGAAAGCTATACAATTTATGGTACAGATTTTGAAGTGTAAAATAATTTTTCGAAATAGTTTTTAAACGAATATGTTTTCGGAAATAATTAAAGATATATTTATTTGGTATGTAACGTCATTAGAGAAGGAATAGAACAAACATTTGCTTTGAAAACCAAAATAATAGTCCACCAAGCTTTTAAAACCTAAAATTTTCAATCCGAGTTGGACGAATGTCTTTTCCTAATTACGTATACGAGGTCTGGATATTAAATAACGAGAATGCGCGGATAAAGTATGTTGATATCTAGATATATCATGTATATGTACGTCCCAAAAAACGTTTCTGTCACTATTTAGTCACTAGTATTTGTGTAGTAGCGGTTTGGAACGAAAGTGTTTTTTTCTCGTACCGAAAACCATGTGTGACGAAAAACAGGAGCAGCGTTCAATCTCAAATTTATCGTTAAATTGAAAAAAACTCCGACTGAGTGCTATAAATTGTTGCAAGAGGCCTGTGGGGACAATTCTCTATCTTGTGCATGTGTTGTTGAGTGGTGTAAGCGCTTTAGTAAGTGCCGAGAGAGCACTAAAGATGACCAGAGTCCAGGTCGCCCTATGACTGTTTCAACTCCGGAAACCGTAACCAAAACTAACCAAATTGTGTGTGCAGATTGTCGAATGAGCATCTGGATGATTGCCGAGGCTGTAAACGTCGATAAACAGTCGGTTAGAAAAATTTTACTCGAGGAATTACACATGTGCGAAGTTGGTGCCAAAAAATCTGACTCCAACCTTCTAACCTTCCTTGAAAGGTTAGAGAAAGATCTGCTTTGAAAGAAATCCGATTTGAGTCGATGGAAGCGGTAAAGCAAAAAACGACAGAGCTTCTAAAGGCCTTCACCAAAGAAGACTTCCAGCACTGCTTCGATCAATGGAAAAAACGTATGGAAAGGTCTGTGGAGGGGAGTATATTGAAGGGGAGCATTAAACTGTTAAATAATTTTCACAATAAAACCCTTTTTCGTTACCAGTCTCGTTATTTAATAGCCAGACCTCGTATGAGAAAGCTGACATTTATATAACTAATAAAATTATATTGAACAATCCTAGGAAGTATTCAAATTTCATAAAAAAACATTTAATAATTAATACAAGAAAGTTAACTACACTTCAAAGCGATTCAGGATTTCCACTTTTCAGGAAGCGACCGAAGAACAAAAAGTTCCGCTCAGCACATTATGCTGAGTAATGGATTTCGAGTTTACCGTAGGATAAATGAGGAATTGATTATATCTACAAACTTTCACCTCGAAAATTTTGATCGGAAAGGTGTAGAATTAACATTAACTAATGAGATATACTAGTAACAGATTGTGTAGATATTAATTATTGTTTAGCATTGTTATAACAAAAATAATGGACAATCACATCCTCTTGTGTCTTGTTTTTAAGATATTCCCAAAAAAATCTATTCTACTTAATTCAGGGGAACGTGGTGGTTATACAAATGAACCTTCCTGATCAATCCACCTATTGGGAGAAATTGAGATGATTTTTTACATTATTTAGAAAGTGGGAAAGGGCTCCATCGTGCATGAACCACATGTCTCTGCGAATGCTCAGAGGAATATCATATAACATTGTTGGGAAATCATTTTGGAAAAATTCGTATCGTATCGTTGACCATTCAGGTTATTATAAAAAAAGTATGGACCTACTAAATGATTACCCACTATTCCTGCCTACACATTGACACAAAAGATTTTCATCCGCCCATAAATGTAAATTATGGTAATTAAAAATACCGTTTTGTGTGAAACCAGCTTAATCAGTAAACAATCAAATATCCATTTGAAATAATTTGGATCCAATGAATTTAACGGTTCATTTTAGGGGTTTAGTTTAACGTCACTGCGTTATAATGTTTTTTCATCGTATTTCTTATTATTTCTGTTGCGTAGTTTTTGTTTTTGTTTTTTTACATCATGCTTATTTTCGAGTTCTATTTATTTTTGTAGTATCGCATACGTTTCCTGTTCGTTTCAGTATATTTTCAAGAACTACTCAGTGTTCTTTCTACCCAAGTAATATTTTATTTATTTCTGAACATTCATATGTAGATAAATTAACTCTACAGTACGTTCAGTGAATACTGCGTCATATTTCACTTTCAGCTTACGGAATAGAAGAATTCGAATTGAATACAAACATGAGAGAAACTCTTCTAAAAACTAACCTGGACCCATAAATCAAATTAGAAAAACAGACTCGCTGGCCTAAACCGTTCCTTTGGGAGCAAATGATTAATCCGTCGAGGATAATGGCTGTGTGCAATTCAAGGGGTTACTCTAAGACAAAAAGAGAAAACCAGAAGTTATTCTGGTATTCTCGGCAGTGCTGTCGATGAAATTTTTTCATTTAAAAAAATTAAAACACTATTATCTGTTGAAATTTTTATTATTTTGATTTTTTTTTAAGTCAATTTAATACTTGTTTCGTTAACACGTTCGCTGCCAGTTAATAATTGCGTGTAAAATCTCAACTTCGTGTTACCGTTCTTTGAAACGTGTTGGTGTGAAGATATGATTTTAGTTGCCAGACTTGATGCTCTATTAGTCTTTAATGAGTTTATAAACGGTTGGTGTTAGCAGAAAATAGAACATTAACCTGATTGTGACACTTCCACCGAGGCATTCGGATAAATAGCCACAAATAAAGCTTAAATACTAATGTACTTGTTTAGCAATTTACTGAAAATAATTGATTTCAATCTTTGTAAAGCAAAATATGTTTTGAAATTAAATTATCGAGACTGTCGCATCGACAGTTCAGTATTATAAAATAAATCTGGACCGAATCCATTTTCGCTTTGGGTTTTTTTGCAAACAGTTTAGAAAATAATTGTATAACCATATTATAAGTCCATAATAACAAAAAACCGAATAAAATAATTTGAATTAAACAAGGAATGAGTTATGAGGTTAGGCGCCAAACATAAACACGATGTCATCTGACACCTATTGTGTAGAAATAAGATGGGGAATGGTATTTCTGTACATTATTTAATATGGGAAACTACATGCTACTATGATACTATACAGTTTTTGTCAATATTGGAAAGCAACAAAAACAACAAAGCAACATGCGATACGGTCACAAATTACATGAAAATTTGCTTCACCATTTCCAAACTCTTCTTTAAAGAAAAAGAGTTTGGCTAATTTAAAAAAAATCGTACGGTTTCTGACATTCCACTAGAATTTTCCCTCGGGTAAATATGAGATATGCAATTATTGAAATCATATCTTTCAGTATACATGAAATCTTATAATAGAATATTTTGTTGCCTAACATCTCAAATATACTGACGTTCCTTGTGGAACGTTAAAATGATTTTGTGAAATGCAGAGGAAGACATCAAGTGGCTCAGTTCTCGCGTTTTATAGAAATGATGGAGTGGGAAATTTAAAACCACTGCATACATTTATCATACTTAATAGGAGACTAAATAGATTACGTCTTGGTAGACTGGAAAGATTGATATCGTTGAAACGCGGAGTAAGGCGGATGTTGCGAGTTCTTTCATGTTTTTCTATTGCATTTTCTAGTAGCGAAAATTGATATTTCTCGCAAATAATTACCTATCAAGGAAATACATTATTTAACTTTTAAATCAATTTGATTTTAACTTCATCCAGCGCAATATATCGAACAGTGGCAACTCGTGTTAGAAAAACTAGGCAACATTTCTAACAAAATTTACAATGTAGAAGAATTTTCGTTTTAAAATTAGGATGCTTCTTCGATATTAAGTCAAATTAAATAAATTACAGTGTATTTGAGACAAGAAAAAGTTACTTTTCATCAACTTTCGAGAAACAAAAATATTATCTAAAAGATAAATACAAAAAGTCAAAAACTTGGTTATTTCAATTTTTCACTTATATTTTGAAGTTACGTGAAAAGAGTAGATCTTTTCATTACCTACAACTTTGCCTCTACGTTATTTCCGTAGAATTTATAGTTTTGCAATCGAAATTAACCGTTTTTTACCCTCAAAAACTCACCCCCTTCGCCTTCAGGATCTCAGATTGCCCGTAATTTTTCACACATTCTCCTCCGATTTTCCAATGGGTTCCATCCTACTATTATTTTCTTTTTGATTTCAAAAATCATCGACCTTTGTCTAAAATGTGGATTTAGTTATTCGAAATCGTTAGAAAAAAATTCGATTTGTCACATGTTTCCCAATAGTTGTTTGATATATTTCACATTTGGACAATAATATTTTTCTTTTCGGTTGAGCTTGAGCTCTAACGTAAAGTAGCATGATATCTACCCATTTTACCGTAAACTTTTTATTTTTTAAAACTTATTAAAAGGACGGATCAGCTTAGAATTCAAACTTTAATGTACTTCAGTGAAACATTTCCGACGTCCACCCTCAAGTTCAAATTAAACAAACATTTAGACTAAGAGGCAATTATGAGACGCTTGACTTAATTTAAAGGGAACTTTAAATTTAAAGCTTCCTTGAAATGTATTATGAAACCGGCCTCTACGTAGCTTAGTTACCTACTTACAACAGTTTTTTCTACAATTATATTTGGTAATGGGTTACCTTTAGTTTTTGATCCTTTAGCTATTTACTTGGATTGTAACCAACCGTGTATTACACGTTGCGCTGGACTGAATACAGCGAACTTTCTTAGTTAAATCATGGTTATCGAAAAAATGCGCTGAGCTGATTTTTTATCTCAGATGAATAATGATATTATGATAATAATTACTGAAGTTGGCATTTCCTTTGTGGTCTTTTTATTAAGGTATTATAAGAGGCGAAGTATAAAAAAATTTCCTGTTGAATAAGTAATAGAAAATAGAAGTTGTAATAGAATTAAAGCTGAATCAAGTCCAAAAACAAAACTGTTATAGGGTCTATTTGAAACAAAACTTGGATAAGGAAACTATTAATATTTTATGAAGGATCGTATTTTATTAAACGATAACAGTTTCCGTGAAGAATCTCGTGCACATATCTAATTTCTAATCCTGTTATGAAACTTGTGTAATGCACGAGATCTTTTAGTGAAGTCTCAACTTTGGTAATGAGAAAAGTTTCTTCACGCTTACTTGTGGATTCTTTTGAAACTCCATTAATTTCTGATATTGAAAAATTATATCTATTTTCTATCAGAATGGTTGACTGACAACTTTCTCTTCATAAAAACAAACTAGATTAAAAAAAACGTTCATATTTTTGGGTTTTTCTTCTAAACTATCCTAAATTATCGGTCACAAATACTTTGTATACGTATTAAATTGATTTAACTATACTATTATCCAATTCCTTTTGATATGAGATACCTTATGCCAGTGGAATAGCGTCTACTGTTATAGATGTTGCTGGATACGCATCGGCGTTTCTAAGATCGACCCAATAAATTATCTAACCAAGCATGTTTAGACAAAACATTAAACGATTAAAGAAGATGTGTTTTACACTCAGATATAGTAAATTGTTAGGATATAGCAGATTGCAATCTGCAATCGATTCTGCATGAATATTTAGTTGTGAGAAAGAAGTTCCAGATGGATTCCTCAGCCAGCTGCCATAGTTCACGTCAGACAACTGTGCACTATGTCATCAAATTGTTGCTAGTGCCACATTTGAATAGTATAATCACATTCCAGAATCTATCTCTAGTTTTCCACAAATAAACAAGAAATTACCTCTATAAAATGGTCAGAACATAATGTAGAAAGATTATGAAAGAGCTGATAAACAATAGGCGCATTCGCCAAATTTTCGCATCGATTAACATGGGAGGGAGGGAGAGACAGAGAAATGCTTTATTGTCAAAAAATTGTTACAATTTGTAGACAAAAGCTTGTGAAAACTAAAAAACAAACATAAAAATAACTAAATAAAGAAATAACAAATGAAATAAATTTTCAATATTCAGAAGAAAACAACAAAGTTATAGGTTATAGGTATTAGACCAGTATGCAGCATACTCGGAATTAAATATTATCATTAAAATAGAGTCGAAGACACTTTTCAGTAGATATTATCTCAAATTATTGCGAAATGCGGGAAAATATGATATCGATTCGATTTCAATTGGCAAGTGATTGTGCATTTTTTGAATTGTAAAATATTGAGCAATTAACTAATTTGGAACGTGGAGTAGGTAGGTAAATGTCGTGCTCCGCGTTCCTAAGTGGATAGCCGTGCAACGACCTTTCTAAAATTGGAGAAACGACCAGGAACCAGAGAAGGAGCCAAGACCGTCTTCACGATCTATATTGAATATCTGTTTTTTCACGATATTGTGAAACTAGATGACTAGGTACTTTCATATCCAATTTTTTGTTCTCATACACTTATATTCATTCAATGAAACTTTAACTGTTGGATATACCTTATTTAAACATGCCAACTGTACATAGAATCAATGATTTTTTAATAAAATCGTTGAAAAGTCAAGTAAAGTAGACGCGTCCAATAAAAAACAAAGCATAACTTTAATTAAAAAGTTAAAATCAGCTCTCACGATTCTTTGTCAGTTAATTTCAACCTCATTTACCATATTACGTTGGATAACCCCATCGTATCACTTTAAAGCTTTCTTGGGATTATACTAAACCATCCGATTAATGTTAATCTTATACGTTTTCGTAAGAATTATGAGTACCGTAATTTCACGGGCAGATTCCAATTAACTTTGTAGTGAGTATTTAGGTATTTATATGTACTCAGGTCAATCAAATATAAACAAGCCTTTTTACAAAAAAACAGCTACATTGGTGTAGTGATTTTTTCATTCCGTTATCGTAGAAGAAAGATGTATAAATTTTGTCCATGGGTACTGTTTGCTTCCAAGTGTATATTTTAGAAGTCCAAACATATGCAAATCGTATGGTAGTAAGTCTGGACTATGAGTTAGACGGTCAAGTATTTTCTAGTTTATTTTCATCAGGTTGTTCTTCCATGCAGCTATTTGTGGAACCTGTTATCGTGGATAGAATAATCTTGTTTTCTGCGTCAATACTGAAGCTTAACTTGAACCAAGAAATCACAGTAATAGATAGCTCTAGCATCCGTACAGGAAATCTACCAATAGAACACTTCAACGTTCCCAAAAAAAGCGTGTCAAACACTTTTCCTGTATACAATCGAGAGTTGATTTTCACTGGAAATCCTTCACCTTCATTAATTCATTGATAGTTTTTAGTAGTTTACTTTCAAGTACTTCCTCCAGAAGTTCAAAATGTGTAAATTACACGGTAATAAATTTGGACTTTAAGATTGATGAATAAGAATTGTCCAGTTCATTTACATCGGTTTTTGCTGCTTGTGAAGCCTGGAGTTGTCATGAAAGAGCAACAACTGGTGGATGGAATAATTTCGTTGATATTGAAGTTTATTTTGATCTCCTCTTAAATAATAGATTTGACAACAGAGAAATCTGTTACTAGGATATACGTACAATCTCAAAAACACTTTTTTCGCAGACAAGTGAGTTTTGGTTTTCACACGATTTTCTTTGTATTTTTATCCCTCTCCATACTTGCATGATTCATCCATATATCGGCACAGGTGATAATTTTGTGTAAAAAATAACTCGAGCGGCTTTCTAATCATCATTCAGCAACTATATGAACCAACTGAAGCCTAATTGCTTTGTGACTGTTTTAATACTTCCAAAGATGACACCAAGTTCCTAAGAAATTTGAACCACTTCATTCGAGTTCCATAAGTTCACGAACACGTTTAATGTTTTCATTGGACATATTGTTGCCAGGGAGATGCGCAACATGTTAACGGCCCTGTTTGAATCAGTTGCAGTAAACCTTCACTCTTGACCATGAAAGGGTAGTTTCTTCGAGTTAGATAAGTAATCTGTGGTAAATTCACGTTATCACATGCAAGAAACTCCATAAGTATGTTCAAAAAGTACGTTTACAAATCGGTTGATGTGGTTTTTCAACTAACGGATAAAAATGTCCAATCACACACAAATACCCGCTACTAGAGGGTCGTTTTTACTTGACTGACCCTCGTATAAATTGATATCTTGTATTATGAGTCGAATGAACTGAAAGATACACGGTTTGATATAAAATTAATGGTTTCCAAAAGACGTTTATTGACATTTTTATTATTAAAACTTTTATTTACTTCAAGTTTTACATCCTATCGTTTTACCTAAGAATTCATGTCAGATAATGATAACACATACCCAATAATGATAAATTTCACGCAACTTAAACAACTTATAATTAGCTTCTATCAACTTTTATATTCCCATTCAAAGGAAAGTTGATAAGTTTGGCAATGTCTCTTGATTATATACCACAGGCTATAGCCATTCACTCTCGAGCCGATCGACGGCGCCAATTTGGAGTCATCCATTGACTACGGTTACCGTGGAAACCATCACGATTCTCGAAAATATGTTGTTTTCATATCGAAAAAGTCGACAATGTCTACGTCGGTAAAATCGTTCTTGATCTTGTGCAGGTCTTGTCATTTTAAGATTTCGCACAAGTTGTGATTTTTTATTCTATTTTATGAATTATGAAGTTAAACACCTCGTGTGAATGACAAAAAATCTCGAATTAAATTTTTATTCTTTAGAGTACAACTCTGCTTGATTGGAAATTAATTTTTAAAATAATTTTAATTTTGAAGAATTAAGTATTTGAAAATGTTTAAAAAACTTAGAATCAACATTCGAATTCCTATACCCAAATCATTGTTCAATTACATTTTTTTAATAAACTTTCATCATTTTTACATGTATATTTGTGTAGTTCTATATTTCATGAATACGCACAGCACTCATACCAAATTAAGAAATGAAAAATAATGTTTACTCCTCGTATAAAATATCTAACAAACCGTCGGTCCACGTGGACTCTCATCTCGACTGTTTACCAATCAAAACATCGAATCGTAAACATAAATGCATTTCTATTGGCCGAAGTGCAAGTACACAATTTCTTCGAAATATTCCTGCAAGATTTTAACGTCGCTTGGTAAAATTTATTTACTTCATGAATTCCTTTAAATAAATAGAATATGGGCGTTTTTCAGACCATGGGCGAATGAAGACAATGAAATTGCACGGTGTAGTGAGGATAAAGACAGGTATGAATAAAGATTTAGATATACAAACACATAAAATTATTTTAAATATATTCGAATGTTTAAAAAAGGAAAATATTCAGCAAACTGATAATGCAGTAGACCGCCAAAAGCTTTGGAAAAACTGTTTTGAACATTTTATCAAAGATCATCATAATTCAATCAAATGATGACTCTGGTTCAGACGATTTTGACTACCGTTGTTATTTATAAAGATACTTTGGAATCGAAATGTTTTTTTTTGTTTTACTTGCAAAGAACTTATTTTCCTTTATGGTTTTTGCTTTGAAATGTCGTTTTCCAGAAAAAAAACGTTTGGATGAAGTACTAGAAGGGCTCAGTTCACGACTGGTACCATGTTTAAACCAAACTCCCTTACAGGCAGATACACTTTACTCGTCTATTTACGTTTTATTATTTGATATTCAGTTGTAGCAAGTTGTAATGTTTTTTTCCAAGTTCCAAGTAGGACTACTATTAAGTGCATCTGTCTAAATAACAGCCATTCAATTTATAATGATTCGATTGCCTTTAACGAATACTTTCTTGTATTTATAAAAATATTAAATTTATGAAATGAGACATCTACGCCTATTGTAGATAGATCAAACTTTCATAATTTTTAATTATCTTGATTGATACTATTTGGACCCTTTGCATGATGATCTAGTCCTGGACTTACAATCTCGAGAAGCAACCATGAACATATCTTTACATATTGAAGACAGGTATAAAGTAGTAAATGGAACTAAAAAGCAAAAAAATACAGTTTAAAAACATAGAAAAATAAATCATAGTTATAAAAACTAAAATTTAGTCTTTTAGCCAAAAATTAAACTGAACTATTATGAAAGTGTTGAGTGCTTCCTATAACATTTTGAAACTTTGAGTTCCGGAATGAAATTAGTGAGAGCTTATAAAGAGGGACATCGAGTCCTAAACATCGATATCACCATTTTGAGCGAGTTAGGTAAATGGGAAAATGGAGAATAGAAAGGATAGGCTTACTTAGTGAGTAATATTTATCAGTAAGGGCCTTCTATGCTATAAATGACTTGTATTCTAATACTAATATTTAATTCTACACACTGTGTGTTAATACTGATTTTTAATAAAAATTTTGACATATTTTAAAATCGTCCTGTATTTAATTTAATAATCTGGTTTATTCACATAACTGACAATCTAAATAAAAATTTAGACAATATTTTGTAATTATTTACAAAAGCTCTTGTCAACAAATTGTGAGCATTCTTCTTCTTTTTAATTTCCGGTAACAGACCTGGAATAGAGCCCATATTTATTGGTTACGCTCTAGGAGCTTTACCAGTTAAGCTATCCCAGAGACATCTACCGCATTTTTATCTCAGTCACTCACATAAGAGATTCATCGAGAAATACTACCGTCCATCTTACAGTGGAAGCCGTTTCGAGTTTAATAATGACATGGGAAAAGAAAAGAATAAGGAAAAGGATAATCCCACTCATTGAATAATTTCCAGTAATCGAAAAAAAATATTCGGACAGTTCCCGGTTGGGGACTCAGATCTACTGGTTACTAAAAATGTCAAAGAAAGCACCCCACGTATTTATAATGGTGACATTCATTTATAACAATATTTTTCACTTTTAAGTTTGATTTTTGTTAAAAGTTTATTTATAGTTTTCTTAAACTATAATTTATCATGTTTATTTCACATCTATTAATCGAACAAAAATAAAACGATTTACATAAAAAATGCGTTGACTGTTGCATTGATAGATTAAGTCTAACTGTAACTGCAATTTTCGATATTTTCAATTATAATAGTATTTTTTATTACTTAAATTGATATCATATATTCCTTAACGATTTTCTGTAAAATTAATCATGAGTACGATGATTCAAAAGTAAAATAGCTTCGGTAGCTCAATGGTTCGTGAACAAGGCTTACAATCATTTGGTTGCTAGATCAAATTTCATCAGAAACGTCAATAGAAAAGTCGATGTTTCGAAAATAATTGTATATTTTCATTCTAAAGCTATTTTTAGCTTAATAAATATGAAAAGAAACTAAACATAGAAAAATAAAATATTTTACGTAAATTTTGATACAATTGGTCTCTGAATTATGATTTAAATTATAGATATAATTGGATAGTCGACAAACTTTATTGTGAACTTATATATAGGTACAGAAATGTAAAAGGACGTAAAGGAATTATTGCTTTCTAATGTTTCTGTCGTATGAGAAAATCGTTAAAGAGTAACATAGTAATACCATGAAATGTGGACTTTTTAATGTCATCCCATTACTCTCAATCTTATTGTATACATCAAACGCCAACAAAGAAGTGCTACCAAATACAGTTAGTGCGACTTCAGACTTGCAAGAATTCCAAGAAGACAGCAATCAAACGAAAATCTATAATGAAGTAAAAAAAATCTAATAACTTTAGAGCAAACTGATATTATATAATAATGTTGGGCGTGGAAACGTAGGAGCGGAGGAGGGGTAATTTGTTTCTAACCTAACCTAACCTAACCTAACCTAATCTAGCCTAACCTAACCTAACCTAACCTAACCTAACCTAACCTAACCTAACTCAGAAACAGAGAAAGCAGCAGTATCGGCAGTATATTGTTGAATTCCTTTTCAAAAGAAGTTTGTCGTATTCAAACAGAATCGAAGTATTTCTTAATGAAATGACTAATGTTTCCAATAGAAATAGATGATTTTTTAAAGATATAAATGAATATATTTACCATAAAATTATTAAAATGTATTTATTTTATTTTCCAATACAAGAAATGCAGAAGGAAGTTGCGAGTAGGGGCGGAGAATCATTTTCCAGACAACTTGTGAACTTTGGGTTAAACTGCATAATTATTTTTACAACTTTTTAATTATCATCCATTATTTGAATCATTAGATACTAGTTGGTCAAATTTAAAATGTGGTTTTAGAGAAAAGCTTTTTTCACTTTACTTTTTATAGATTACATGTCTCAATTGACTTGACTGGTTATAAAATATATAATAACGGTAACATATATGCATATTCCTAGGCTGTGTACATCGCTTTCAGATGCAGTTGGTGTCGCCCATAATTTCAATATTTATGAGAACTCTGCTGGACGATACAGGCTACGACTGGCATAAGTTATAGGGTTAGATGATGTATGCGGATGACCTGGTAGTGGTAGCGAAATCGAGAAAGGACCTCTACAATTATATTAACATAGGGAAATTTGGGAGCATCAGTATCGAGACTCGTGATTATTGATAATTTATTGAACTGAATAGAAATATGTAGATACATTTAATTATAGAGAACTAACTTCAGATTTAACAAACGAATTGATTACTGCAGCAATATATACTTGAAAAAATAATTCAGCTTCGGACCGAATAAATTCATTTTATGAGATGACTTTTTTACATGATTCATATACCATACTTTTATTAAGTATTTTCCTATTTTTCTCCCGATTTTTATTTCTCAGAATTAGTTATTAGACAATTCATTACGGGACGTATCGATTCAAAACGTGTTTGTGAAATGTATTATGTCTGTATCTATGAAAGGTATTTTTTTGCGGCGTCAAATATCTACTAACCACAAGGGTAATTTATGGTTTTCCAATTTTTTTAATGAGATCCTCTAAGCTGCAAATCCAGATCTACTACTTAATAGCGCAAAAAGAATATTTAATTTTATAATGCTTTAATTGAGACTTTTAGAAAACATTCTAAATTCTCTTTTAAAAGCGAGATAATTGGTTGTTATGCTAATTTTTAACTAAACACCCCTTTAGTAATAGGTAAATTATACAGTACTGACGCAAACAAGATAATTTGCAATCCAAATTCTTAATGATGATTTTCTATTTTCTCCATAAAAGGCTTCTAATGAGTATTAGCGTTGATTCCGTTTATCATGGTAACTGAAGAAATTGTATTAAACTAAAATTGGATTATATTTTAAAGAATCGAAAGTACAAGGTGTGATCAAGACACAAAAAGTGAATAACTTTCAAAGAAAACGAAACATTTAAATTCAGAGTTGTACCCTTCGCACTTATTTCAGCGTTGAATCCATGCTTCGAAGCAATTCTGTAAGGCTTCTCTCGAACTATGACCGTCTCAGTGTCTAGAATATTGTCAGAATGATTCTCTTATAGCACATTTTTGATTAAGTGGGATATACAGAAGACTAATGGTACTAAATGGTACTAAAACAAATTACGTAACGGCGCTTTGTCATAAAAAACAAAAAAGACGTTAGCGAATTTTCTAATTTTCTTTTTGCCCAATTCGTTTCGAATATATTCTTAAAACTGCATGGAATAAAATTTTATTCACAATAAAAGAAAACGCTGGATGTAGAGCCTTGACATGCATTTTTGATTGATAGGATTTTTTTCTGTGGGAGAGGGGTTGGGATTGTGTCACTGTTTTTCCAATGGAAACATTTATATTTTGGGGTTATAGCCACAGATCTAACTACATTTAATAATTATGATAACGGGAGGTTATTATCTATGCTCTATTATCTTTTATTTTGTGGTCTCGATCGTTCCTGGCTCTTGACTCATTTCCATAAAAGTTACTTCACTGTCACCATAAACAGAATTCAACTTTCATCAGGTTATTTGATCTCTTTTAACTTTGACGTTCCTTGGACATCCATGTTTCACGACAAACACTATAAATATAATCTCACTAAATCGTTTATAGTCATGAAAAGGTACGAAACGCACATAAGTGAGCTATAGGCGCGTGCAAGTGAATACTGCACTGAGATAAAAGGTATCCCATAGCCCATATTGTTCAGTAACTTTCCTGGGCTTTGAATTCAATCATAAGATGCATAAATCAATTTCTTAATAACTCACTTGTGGCATTTATGTTTCGGTGTGAATATTGGACTAATATCATCTTTTATATCGTATCCCATAAGTCATCCATACTTCAGACTTCTTTCTACTCCTCAAGTGCTAGTTTTCTCGTTTTATACTTTTATGATTTCATACATATTTATTAAATTATCTGCAGCGTATATAATTTCATTAATGAAAATTCATTCATGCTATTTTATGGCCGCGCCTCGTATGCTTTTGAATAAGAAAATTCCGATGAAAAGCTGTGTTCAAAAGCGACAGAATCATATTTTTATTTGACGTTATCTTGGAGGAGCACAGTATTGAAATAAATGATAAAAAATATCTTAATGTGAAAAGAAGTATTGGTCGATCACACATCACAATAATTGGATCCCCATAGACATCTATCCATGAAAAAAGTGAAATATATAAGCTACAAGGTCATTAAATTGATGGTAGAAGAGATTTCCATATATAAATATGTTTTTAAACATTACCGGAGTGTCAAAAACATATATCTGGTTTACCAACATATTATATAAAAATAATAATAATTTAGATTTTTTTTCAACTCTGAAACTCATTCCAATGAAAATTCTACACTCTGCTCAGCTTAGCCACATCCAAAATCAAATTTATCATTGACATTCCACGTATTATCGCGACTTTTCATCTCCAGACTTCTTCTAAACTGGATATAAAGAGCTTTAAGTTTTTTGTCACCTTATACAAACAACTACTTAAGAGACACGACACACAAGCGTCCTAGAAAGGGAAAGCATTTCTAAAAATATATACGTAAGCTATGGAAAATTCAATAAATCATTTTAATGAAACCGAAGTGAAAAGGTTACATCAAATTTCTATAATGCTTCTTAAGTAATTGGTTATATCTTCCCTACCATGTTCTGCTTGTTAAATCTGGCGAGTAAGGCGGATGTATAGAAAGACAATCAATTTGATTCAAAAGCGACTGATGACATCGCGCGTTGTCATAATGATGAAGTCTTTGGCCCATTTTACTTGTCTCTTCCAGCGCAAACGTTGCCGTACTTCATTCGACTGTTCGAATCCGTTTTTTGAATTCTAACGACCCCCAACATTTCTCGCTTCTTAATTAACTTATTTTCACTCTTACCAGTCTTAAAATAATTAGATTGCAGGCAAATTTTAGCATTTTTTTAGTACGTTTTCCAATCTGGAACGAAACTCAATGCATTTTTTGATACCAATGTTTTCCTACACACACTGCAAGCATAATGAGTACTTGTCATTCACACTCTCGCATTAATATATATTCACGTCATCAGGTCCTTTGATTTGTACCCGATAAACCGACACCGAGGGGAACAAAAGGCAGGGGAGGCGGGCGAATGCTTCGTTCATATGCTTGCATTCGCGTTCCCTCGTACAGAGTTTAGATCAAGCATAGCAGTAGACTGACAAGCTGGAATGAGTTCAAAGTTGTTACTGCTAGTTTCAACATCTCGGTTTATCGCTCTCCCGGCTCAGACCTCTCGCCGGGGGAGCGATAAACTCTTTCACACGTCTCAACACATTTGTCGTGTTGGTCTTGGAAATACTCTGCACCTTCAACTTGAAGATATTTCACTGTTCATTGTACGTAGACTTCTCCCGAAGGACACAATTTTCCTGGGTTTTTTATGTCATATTTCTTCTCTTTCTAGGTTTAACTAGTCTAAATAGATTTAGCGAAAGTAATTATTATCATAAAAATTCATTCACCACTTATCATCATGTAGAATGTGACACCAAGGAACTCTGATTCGTATAAAAAAAGTATAACAATATTTTTAGTCGACAATTGCATCATTTATAGGTTATGTGTAAACTATTTTCACTATAAAATGCTGAGGATTGATATTCTTGATATTTAAAATTTAATAAACTTTCGCTACAGAAAGTGTGAGTGTTCACAATTTTCATTTGTACTCAACTATTTTGAAATGTACGAATTTTTACCTAAAACCAAATTTTAGCAGCACTACTTCATCCAGACTAAAATTGTTTTCAATTAAAATAAGCTGTGTGTTCATTTAAGCACGTTCAAGTTCTATTTTATCGATTATGTCGGAAGTGCTTTTCATACAGTGTGCGGTTGGACCGTGAATTTGTTTTTGGTCCTAGTCAATTATCCATTTTCAAGTTTAATTGAGAAAAATATGTATATGGTCAAGAAGTAATTAGATGAATTTTATCTCATATTACAAAGTAATAATAATAATACATCTGTACACTGGTTCTATACAATCATGGTAAGTCATCATAATTTTACCATATCTTCATTATTTCCAGAGCACGCCTCTGCTAGGTGATTCATTCTATAACGACGGAGTTCTATTATATCATTGTAAATGAACTTTGAAGTCACTTGAGAGAAATTCTCTTTTGGGAAATAACGGTCGAAATTCTGATATGTGGCTTAGATAGAAATAGAATGGAAGTTTTTTCATATACGATGTGCTCAGAAAACATGAAATTAATTTTTATATAGAAGTTGCTATTCGAAATAATGGTAATTATACACTTTCACGGTCACCTGGTTTTTTGGCTCTAGAAAATCGAAAAATGGAAGGATTTTAATGATCTTGGTCTCAAAATGTTCCATTTTACGGCGGATTTATAAAAAAAATACGAAAATTGAAAAAAATAAATATTTTTTACAGTTTCATGACTTTAAATGCAAAAAAATGACTTTCTACATATAACCTTCGTAACTGTTTCTGACGTCGTGGAATCAAGTTCGTATATTTTTTTTTCGCAATTTACATAAGAAAAAAGAATATTTTGAAAAAAAAAGTTTTTCTACTATTTAAGGTTTAAAACTATTAAAAACCGCATATTCAGCCACTACCCCCGTGTTTTTCATAAATTCGTCGAAAAATGGAACATTTTGAGACCAAGCTTATAAAATTTATCTATTTTTCGATTTTTAATGGTCCAAAAACTATTAACATTGAAGAATATAGTACGAAACTTTTCACGAAAATTGATTGTTTTTCATTGATTTCATTTTAAGCTATAAAAACTGAAAAAATCATTCTTTTTGGATTTTTTTTTAAATTGTTTATTAATTTATGTAGAATGTATCTGATAATGAGATAATTTTTTGTAAAGGATTATTTTGCAAAACCGTTTTTTTTACGATTTAAAACAGTAAAACTATGAGAAATTTTTATTCCAGCTATTTCTACTAATTTTTTTTATAAATCCGCCGTAAAATGGAACATTTTGAGACCAAGATCATTAAAATCCATCCATTTTTCGATTTTCTAGAGCCAAAAAACCAGGGGACCGTGAAAGTGTATAATTACCGAAATAATATATCAGATCCAAGGAAATTTTGCAAGGTGAATACAAATTTTTCACAAATACGTTGAAATTGATAAAATAGAATTATAAGATTTGCTCAAATTGGTCAGATAGTTACTATTATTGTATTTCTATGTTAGGAACCTTTTTTAGAAAATATTTTTGTTTTGAAGTTGATTCTGCATTAATGATGTTTATAATTATATAGATTTGTTTTGGATGTAAAACGAATGAAAAGGCAATAATGGATGACGTATTTTTAAGAAGAAATATGAAATTAGAATAAATAATTAATAACAGATTATCAACATAGTTCAGGTAGACTGAAATGTATCACACAACAATTGAAGTTATATATGAGGTTCCTTACAATTTTTAAGGTGTTAACATAAGACAGAAATCACAATATTTGGAAAATAGCTCATAAAGTCATTAATACGATAAAAAAAATCAAATAACATTTGATGTTATTACATTTACACTGAAACTTACAATTACACTGGCTGACGCGCGTTTCGACAACCAGTCGCCCTCTTCAA
The DNA here is from genome assembly GCF_026250575.1 of Diorhabda carinulata. Taxonomy (NCBI): domain Eukaryota; kingdom Metazoa; phylum Arthropoda; class Insecta; order Coleoptera; family Chrysomelidae; genus Diorhabda; species Diorhabda carinulata. The sequence continues at coordinate 5,305,677 of NC_079463.1, forward strand.
AAACATCATTATCGAAATGAACGTCAGAAAGTGTGATTGTAAGTGTTGGTGTAGGATAAACAACTGATTAGTATGAATATCATCAGATATTCTAGGAATACCAATTAAGACGTGCAATTGAGTGTCGCCGGTTTATCCTGGCATAAATATTGAGAGTAATGATTCATTGTTTCATTTATCATTATTATGTGATTGGGTTGTGCGTATTACTGCACTTTTCTTGTCACTATACGAAGTAACCTACTGAATAAAAACGAAAATTTTAAAAAGATTGCTGCTTAACTTTCAATATAGTCTCCGTTCGATATAATTTGTGCACCAACATTTTCAACCCGACTGAAAAATACGCTTTCTCGAGATTTGCAAAGTAAGACTGCGTAGCGGTGATCACCCCTCGTTCGATCAAAATTTTTACCCGGTGGGTGACTTCTTCTAGTTCATAAATAAAAAAGCCCCACGGAGTCATGTCTGGATAATATATTCGTAGCCCAACTCGACCAATTTGACCGTGATGAGGGTGGTTGCGTTAGCCGGTAGTTTATAGAAGTGGAAAAGCACTTTTTTCTTCGCCAAATAAGGCCGTTACTTCTTCCATTAGACCATCAGTCCAATAATTCTGCATAGTACAGCTTTGTGACAATTTTTCTCTTCACCTGATAGTTGATGTAGAAAATGGTGGTCATAACCACCGGAGCACGTTTGCTGAATGAAGTCCACTGTTTTCGCTGTTCGCTGGATCCATGTTTCTTCGCCTGTCATGAAACCACGTAGAAAATTCTTCAGATTGTGTTTAAAAAATAGCTTTGAAGTGGTTTCGAATGAAAAAACACGGCAACCATCGGGTCAACAGTTTTTTCGTGTCCAAAATTTCATACACGATATGAATAATATAAAAAATCTACTGTCTCAGGTATCTAGCGCACCTTCAATCGACGGTCTACCAAAGGCTTTTGATTTCTCTTTCAGAATATGAAATTGCCACTTTCCATTTTTGTAAAATCCACAGACATATCCGATTCCACACGCTGTCGAAATAGAACCAAAGTCGATCTAGGTGGAATTGCCCTCGTATATGTTAAACAACAATGGAGCGAAACATAATTTTCTTCTTTTTCTCAAATGAAATAGTGAACAAAAAATCATTTTTCGTATAAACTCAGTTCAAACACAATCTAGGAAGTCGACATTCAAAAACACCTTGAACATATCTCAATTTGAATTATAATTTGGGAAATTTTGCGGTGATCTCAAGTTCTAAAAAAAACGAATGGAGTAAAGTTTCATGTAAATAAACAAACAGGGAGAAGTTTCAAGGAACTTTATAACTAGTTTTGTGATAAATTACGCAGCTTCCACTAAGTTGTCTTCTCGTTGTCTGGTATAACTCATTGAGTGGTGACACTAACACATAGGAAGTAGGAGGCATAATTCATATCATCGATTAAATGATGCGGATAAATAAAATGATATATTAACTTCATCTTGTTACATCTAAAAATGATAAACAATCAAAATCGACGTTGAAAAAGTTAAAAATCGACTTTCTTCTAACACGGATACAAATGAAGTGTCGGTAAAGCACTAGTTGTAGTTTCCGGTTCAGATGTAATGAGAGGAAAAATAATGTCTTTCAGGGGTTACTTCAACCTTTAATTTGCAATATTTCAAGGTAAAACTTCTGAGCTCTTTATTCATTCACTCATTCTTTTTCTCTAGAAGCCTTCGAGTGTTTGGTTTCTGGTTCTTTATCCATTTACTTATTTTTTTCTTCCAACTACGTTTACTTTCTCAATTTACCATAACCTAAATTCTTATTTCTTCTCTAATATCATCAGTTCTTTTTCTATCTATGAGACATATTCTCAATAATTGATTTTAACGTTGTCATTTCAGTTTTTACCATTATAATTTTTGTTGTTGATAATTTTGATTTTGTTTCTATTGCATAAGTCGAAAAACGTCTTACGCAAATATGTTGACCTTTAACAGGAACAGTTGTGATTCGTTCTAGCTTTCATTTCAATATATTTGTACTTGAAATTTCCCAAAATTTGTGTCGGGATCTCCTAAGTTCTTAGCGTTATTATTCACTATATGGAAGCCACCTAATTCAACAAGAATAACTTTATGTTAAGCAAAAATCTAGAAATGTCCAAGAGAAATTTAAATATACTTCTTCCATATTCGTATACACATCCACGGAATCGGAAACACAGTATAGAACAACAGGAACTTATGCCGAAGACAAAGTCATCCTCTCTTACAATCAAGAACCACAACAACAAAAATGTTCATGCTCATCTAAAGTAATTACAAGAGTGGATATCACATAGGCGAGCGGTAGCCACCCTCAGTCATAATACCATGAAAAAAAAATTTTCCAAAATTTCTCGCTTGGCTGGAAAATACTTTGGAAATTTCGGACAACTTTTGATATTTTACAAAATAGTTGAAGAATATGCTATTGAATTTTCATGGAGAAATATTGATTTTTCGCTGACTTGTCGCGTGTTTAGCGTAAAAAATGATGATCCAATGTTCATCTAAATTTTTTCTACAAATTTGATTAAAAACAAATCTCATATTCGGATTCAGTGACCTTGAAAACATAAAGATATACCCCTTTTAGCCATTAGTTCGAATCTGGTCACCTTTTCGTGTTTTTAAGCATTTTTTTGACCAGCAGATAGTGCTAAATAGCTAAGAATACAACTAGAGAAAAGTCTAGAGCATCATATTACAAAAAAAGAAAGCTACAAACCTGTCATCAAGCCTATATGGACATATTGAATTGAGCTGTGGGGTTGCGCTTCCAAATCTAATATAAATATTATTCAAAGATCTAAATCGAAAATACCAAAGACCAAAAAGACTAAGAAAATTGGCCAATAGACCTAGTATGAGGTATTAGAGGTTACGTCAATGGATGTAAACCTCATCAAGACATTATAGATGTTAGATTATCTGGTACTCGCTAGCAAATTAACCCAAAGAATGTAAATAAATAATTTGATTGTTAATAGAAGTTTATGATAGAAAAATCCACTGAAAATATTATGGTTAAGTGTAAAATTAAGTCCTTCGACAAATTAAGAGTTCAGTTGAACCAGATATCATGAAACATAGTTTTGATTGCTTAGATTTGTATCTATCGATATACAAGGTGTATTTTGCATTAGATAAAATGTACTTATGATGAAAATCTTCATTCGATTCAATCTCATTCAATCGAAGTATTTTTTTTTCATACTTATATAAGTGAAGAGGCTTAAGTACTTATGTTATTTTTGTTTTTGGTTTGCTTAGGTGAGTATCAGTTTTTATATAGAAATTTTTGAATGAATTGGAGTTATTATGATAGAGATACACCTAAAAGTATCGATTTTTATCATGGATGAGTCTACTATTATCACTATTGAACAACAATAATATTGTATTTGAGAACAATTCTTTATTTGATTCTTGTCACATATTTTGATACTTCACTTGCAGGTTAAAGAGCATGAAGTTCCTATTTGCAGTTTCTATTCTGGTTGCAACGACTACCGTCCTCGCAAAACACGATTTGTGGGCTGAATTCAAAGTAAGTGAAGACATTAAGTGTTGTCTCATGTGTGAGATATCGTCGCCGATAGTGAATAGTCTTGAAACACATAACACTAATTTTAAGTGATAGTTTTTTGTATTTAGTTAAGTTGGTATATTAAATAAACAAAATTTCCTTAAATTCGTTAAATTTCGAACTAGAAACAACTCAAAAAATAATTTCATATCGCAATTTCACTTTTTTGCCTATTTTCAGAGGACTTGAATATAATGTTTGAACTTTATTTTCAACCAATTTACAGTCTCATTATTTATTGTTATGTCGTTAAAAAAATCGGTACAATTTAGTTGAACCTCGCCATCAAGTGTAAACATTCCTACACCTTCTTGGTCAATACTCTTCATAAGTAAATTGATGGAATTTCTATTTTGACCAGAACCGGTACAATATTCTTCTTTATATAAAGTTGAAATCATTTCCCAGAAATAAGTAGCTACTTCGAATAAACAACAATGCTTTTGTATCTTGTGAATGAAATCATGTACACGTTAAAATGAAACGCATTCAGCTTTTGAACGTTACAGATTTTACTAGTTTTAAGGTATGGTATAATATGGAAACCATCCATCAAAATATTTGTGTTTTCATGAGGCTTTTAGTGAGCTTTAGCGTTTTTTTCTCACTTGCTCCTATTCCAACTTCTGTTGTCTTCACCATGATCATCAAGATTCTTATATTCGGTACAAAAATCTTATTACAAAATTACAAGTTGAGCTGTCTGTAAAAAGTAAATGATTTTTGAATTACTTTTATCACTTTCCAATCCCTCAATTAAATTTTTTTTTTTATAAAGCGGATAAGAAATATTTTCTTTGTGATGTACTTCTATCTTTCCTAATACCATCATCATTAATAACACCATTATCTTAATATATTTTGGTATAGTCTTTTCCTCTTTCGAATTATTTTGTAAAGATTAACAAACATATATGATATTATCATCATATGTATCATAACTCGTGACTATTATTGCAACTACAGCTGAGATTTCAATAACACAAAATATTCTTTTGTCTTCTTTGTACATAACTATTTAAAACTTATCAACTATATCTGAATATTCGCCACAGTTTAAGTTTACATTTAAAATATGTTTTCTGATGTACGAGTATCATGTAAGCATTTTCAGTTTGTTGTCAAAAACGGGTGATCAATGTTCGTAGGTCAAGTATAACAGAGAATATGAAGTGCTAGAGGATAAACTTCGTTCCCAAATTTTCCAAAAGAATCTTCAATTAATCGAAGAACATAATGATAGATACGCGAAAGGGGAAGTTTCTTACTTTCTCAAAGTAACCAAATTCGCTGATTGGACGGAAGAAGAACTATCTAATATGTTTTAACGACAAAGTGCTCTCAAACCCGAGATTAATAATACTGGAATATTCAAAGTAAATCCAAATTTAAAAATTCCCGATTCTCTTGATTGGAGGGAGTCAAATGCAGTTTTACCCGTAAGGGATCAAGGTATTTGCGGAGCTTGCTGGAGTTTCAGTACCGTGAGTGTTACAATATCACTCAATCATTTATGAAAATAAATTTATTTAATGTTTCTAGACTGGTTGTCTTGAGGGTCAGCTTGCTATAAATAAAAATCAACAAATTACTTTGAGTGTACAAGAATTAGTTGACTGCTCCAGAGACTTTACCAATACTGGATGCTCTGGTGGTAATCAATATGTTTCTTTTGAATACATTCGTGTTTATGGGCTTAGTTCTGAATCAGATTATCCATATATTGCACGAAATGGAAATTGTACGAAGAAAGAAAGAGTTATCAAGACGTTGTCTCAAATACAACGCGTTGCACAGGATGATAACAGTCTGGCACAAGCTATTGGTGAGTTAATTCCGAGTGAAACAGCTATTCTATAGTACTATTTTTGTGATCGAATTTTGTTTTTATTTTTTCATCACATTTGTTTCGTTAAAACTAGAATTGATGTTACTAAAATGGTCAGATGAAACTGATAGTTTTCATCTGATTCATCAATAATATGTAGGGAATCTAATAAAAATGACTGTAACTACTTAGCTGTACAAAAATGAGATTTAATAAAAGTAATTAGGCAAGTTTTGTATAATCCGATGTTTCATCTATTAATAATTCATTTTCACCTTTGAAATATCTTTTATATACAATATTTCAAAATGTATTAGAAGATGACAATGTATGATGATGTAGATAAATTTATTTCTAGTAGTTCGCACAATCTATCTCTTCAATAAAATACTCAATAAATACACTGTAAGGCAGATAACCATAAAATTGTCAAAAGTCACGAACAGCGGCTCTCAAGACATGGGAACATCGAGGCACTTTAGCTCCTCGACAACTCCAGGCTAAGGGGAAGACTGAAGAGTACAAAGCCTTTTGAGTTAGTTATCTAAATAATTTTTACAGCATCAGTCAAACCTCTAAGAGAATTAATTTCTAACCGATAAATAAATTTTTGATAGTTTAGACGTTTTGAAGAAAGGCTCAGGACAACAATCAACTTTTTCTCCAAACTAGGTGGGTATGTAAAAAGACAAATGATCGGTTTAGAGAAGATCAAGTTCTGAACTCTTCATCAAGACAATGCACCAGCTAGTTTCGATTGGCCAGTGAAAGCGATCTTCGCAAATTGGGACATCGTAATGTTAGAACATTTATCGTGCTACTTGTGATTTTTTTTTGTATTCCATAAGATCAAATTTGTGCCGAAAGGGACAATATCTATTTCGTGTAGAAGACGTATGAAGAGAAGCAACGTAGATGACAAAATACTACTGCTTTTTCAATAATGCCACTTATTCATGACAGTTAAAAATTGTATTGATTTCAGTCTATCTACTTCATAGCCATACCTTTTATACTTTGTTGTTTATTGGTTTTCTTTTGTTTTTGATACTGTGGTTAACTGATTTATTGGAAAAAATAACTAAAATATCCTGTAATAATGAAATAATTGACATGCTTTAGTTATGAATCAATATAATATTTTTCCAGCTACTATCGGACCAATTTCAGTTTCCGCTGATGCCAGACAATGGCTGTCTTATGGAGGAGGTATATTTGATTCCAGTTCATGTGGTACTAACATCAATCATGCTATTTTAGCGGTTGGTTATACACAGGATTACTGGATAATCAAAAATACTTGGGGTACGGATTGGGGAGAAAATGGTTATATGAATTTGAAACGTGGTAAGAACATGTGCGCGATTGAAATGGACAATTCCTATGCTCTATTGTGAAATTAAAATGATTATGAAGAAAATTCGTGTTTTTCATTTAGTCCATTTCCAAAGTGTTTATCGGGAAAAGACAAAAATGACCTTGGTAAGTTTAATCACGTATCACAAAGATATATCTATATACCTAGTTCAAATTTTCTTTGACTTTCCACTTCTTAGACCTTTTTATATATATTTCTATGTATATCTATTGATTTTATGAATTAGCCAAAAGTCCTAGTATAAGATATTAGAGGTTACTTCACTAAATGTAAACCTCATCAAGATGTTAGATTATCTAACACCTGCTAGCAAATTAATCCAAAGAATTTAAATAAATAATCTGATTGTTAATAAAAGTTTATTATAAAAAAATCCACGGAAATATTATGCTTACGTGTAAAATTAAATTCTTCCACACCCTGTATAAATCGTCAAGATTTCAGTTGAATCAGATATCATGAAACATAGTTTTGACTGCTTAGATTTGTATCTATCGATATACAAGGTGTATTTTGCATTAGATAAAATGTACTTATGATAAAAATCTTCAGTCTATTCAATTAAATCCCATTCAATCGAAATATATTTCAGACTTATAAAACTGGAGAGGCTTAAGTACTTATGTTATTTATCTTTTTGGTTTGCTTAGGTGAGTATCAGTTTTTATATAGAATTTTTTGAATGAATTGGAGTTATTATGATAGAGGTACACCTACTAGTTTCGATTTCTATCATGAATGAGTCTACTATTATCACTATTGAACAACAATAATATTGTATTTGAGAACAATTCTTTATTTGATTCTTGTCACATATTTTCTTTCCCTTTAATAGGTTGAAGAGCATGAAGTTCCTATTTGCAGTTTCTATTCTGGTTGCAACGACTACCGTCCTCGCAAAACACGATTTGTGGGCTGAATTCAAAGTAAGTGAAGACATTAAGTGTTGTCTCATGTGTGAGATATCGTCGCCGATAGTGAATAGTCTTGAAACACATAACACTAATTTTAAGTGATATAAGTTTTTTGTAATTAGTTTAGTTGGTATATTAAATAAACAAAATTTCCTTAAATTCGCTAAATTTGGAACTAGAAACAACTCAAAAAATAATTTCATATCGCAATTTCACTTTTTTGCTTATTTTCAGAGGACTTGAATATAATGTTTGTACTTTGTTTTCAACCAATTTACATCTCATTGTTTATTGTTATGTCGTTAAGAAAATCGGTACAATTTAGTTGAACCTCGCCATCAAGTGTAAACATTCCTACACCTTCTTGGTCAATACTCTTCATAAGTAAATTTATGGAATTTCTATTTTGACCAGAACCGGTACAATATTCTTCTTCACATAAAGTTGAAATCATTTCCCAGAAATAAGTAGCTTCTTCGAATAAACCTTTTACCACAATACTTTTGTATCTTGTCAATGTAACCATGTACACAGTAAAATGAAACGCTTTCAGCTTTTGAGCGTTACAGATTTTACTAGTTTTAAGATATGGAATCCATTTTTCCATATCTACGGTATAATATGGAAACCATTTATCAAAATATTTGTGTTTTCATGAGGCTTTTAGTGAACTTTAGCGTTTTTTTCTTACTCGCTCCTATTCCAACTTCTGTTGTCCTCACCATGATTATCAAGATTCTTATATTCGGTACAAAAATCTTTTTTGTAGCGATGAAATCACAAGTTGAGCTGTCTGTAAAAGGTAAATTATTTTGTTGTACCTCTATCTTTCCTTATACCACGAATATCATCTCTATACATTTTGGTATAGTCTTTTCCTCTTTTCGAATTATTTTGGAAAGTGAGTTTTACTTTATCTGTTTTAATGATATATCTATTGGTTTTCAATTGCTGTTTTTACAACTTTTACCAAAGTACCGAGTATTTTTGTTGGTAAACATTCTTGATTAGATTTGAAAGTCATCCCGGCGTTATCGTTTTGTTTCTCTTCGTCTCAACCACTGCCTTATACTTGTACCGTTAAATCTCAAACATATATGATAATATCATCATATGTATCATATATTATTGCACCTACAGTTGAGATATTTTCTTTAACAAATAATTATTCTAATGCCCCTAATCGGAAATTTTAATAACAAGGTATTGATATCTGCTATATTAAAAAATAATGGGCCTATACTTCTCTCTATACTTTGAATCCATGTGAACCAATCGATTGTACTTTCTAATAACCTAATGGAGACTTTATTTGTATCCACTGTTTTTTCTTCACTATTTCTGCCGATTTCAATAACACAAAATATTCTTTTGTCTTCTTTGTACATAACTATTTAAAACTTATCAACTATATCTGAATATTCGCCACAGTTTAAGTTTACATTTAAAATATGTTTTCTGATGTACGAGTATCATGTAAGCATTTTCATTTGTCAAAAACGAGTGTTCAATGTTCGTAGATCAAGTACAACAGAGAATATGAACTGCTAGAGGATAAACTTCGTTTCCAAATTTTCCAAAAGAATCTTCGATTAATCGAAGAACATAATGATAAATACGCGAAAGGGGAAGTTTCTTACTTTCTCAAAGTAACCAAATTCGCTGATTGGACGGAAGAAGAACTGTCTAATATGTTTAAACGACAAAGTGCTCTCAAACCCGAGATTAATAATTCTGGAATATTCAAAGCAAATCCAAATTTAAAAATTCCCGATTCTATTGATTGGAGGGAGTCAAATGCAGTTTTACCCGTAAGGAATCAAGGTATTTGCGGAGCTTGCTGGAGTTTCAGTACCGTGAGTGTTATAATATCACTCCATAATTTATGAAAATGAATTTATTCCATGTTTCTAGACTGGTTGTCTTGAGGGTCAGCTTGCTATAAACAAAAATCAACAAATTGCCTTGAGTGAACAAGAATTAATTGACTGCTCTGAAAACTATACAAATACTGGATGCTCTGGTGGTGATCAATATGCTTCTTTTGAATACATTCGTGATCATGGTCTTAGTTCTGAATCGGATTATCCATATATTGAACGAGATGGAAATTGTCAGAATAAAGAAAAAGTTATCAAGACGTTGTCTCAAATTCAACGCGTTGCACAGGATGATAAAAGTCTGGCACAAGCTATTGGTGAGTTAATTTCAAGTGAAATAGCTATTCTAAAGTACTATTTTTCTGATTGAAATTTGTTTTTATTTCTTCACCATATTTGTTTTGTTAAAGCTGTGAAATTGATGTTTCATCTGTTAATAATTCATTTTCACCTTTGAAATATCTTCCATATACAATTATTCAAATATATTAAAAGATGACAATTTATGATGATGTAGATAAATTTATTTCTAGTAGTTCGCACGATCTATCTACCATAAATTTGCCAAAAATCACGAACAGCGGCTCTCAAATCATGGGAACATCGAGGCACTTCAGGGAAGACTGAAGAGTACAAAGCCTTTTGAGTTAGTTATCTAAATAATTTTTACCTCTAAGAGAAAAAATGTTCAACCGATAAATAAATTTTTGATGGTTTAAACGTTTTGAAGAAAGGTCCAGGACGACAATCAACTTTTGCGCCGAGCTAGGAGGATATATAAGAAGACAAATCATCGATTTAGAGAAGAGCAAGTTCTGAACTCTTCATCAAGACCATGCACCAGCTAGTTTTGACTGGCCGTTGAAAGCGATCTTCGCAAATTGTATTGATTTCAGTCTATATACTTCATAGCCATACTTTTTATACTTCGTTGTTTATTGGTTTTCTTACCTTTTTTATACTGTGGTTAACTGATTTATTGGAAAAAATAACTAAAATATCCCGTAATAATGAAATAATTGACATGTTTTAGTTATGAATCTATATAATATTTTTCCAGCTACTATCGGACCCATTTCAGTTTCTGCTGATGCCTCAATTTGGTTGTTTTATGGAGGAGGTATATTTGATTCCAGTTTATGTGGTACTGACATCAATCATGCTATTTTAGCGGTTGGTTATACACAGGATTACTGGATAATCAAAAATTCTTGGGGTACGGAATGGGGAGAAAATGGTTATATAAATGTAAGACGTGGTAAAAACATGTGCGCAATTGAATTGGACAATTCCTATGCTCTATTGTAAAATTAAAATGATTATGATGAAAATTCGTGTTTTTCATTTAGTCCATTTCCAGAGTGTTTGGCGGGAAAAGACAAAAATGACCTTTTTATATATATTTATCTGTATATCTCTTGATTTCAGGTATGTTTTCATATAAAATCAGTTCAATATAACAGGTAAAAATTTGACGTATCTACCAGCTTATTTTGATAAAAACAGAAACAGATCGAAAGGTCAAAATTTTAACTCTTATTTCAAACTTTCTATGAAAAAATACTTTAACGTCATACCTGTTTCCAATCACTTTAATGAGACTAACATCTACAGTTATTAATTGATATCCAAACAAACACTGATCGGTTCTATTTTAATGTATGATAATGGAAAGTTACCTAAGCATACACATATTCCATTTAATTCCATCCTCTGTTCTTTCTCTCTACTCCGTTATTCCCACTCTTCTCAAATCTGATGTTAACTCTCCTATCCCTTATTTTGAATATGCCATATTCTTCCAGCTCAACATTCTTTCTTCTTCTACATGTATCTCTTGTCCATTCAGTACTCTTCTTGGTTAGTACCTAGGACTATCCATACAGTCGGCAGAATCATCGTTTTCTATAATCGAATCTGAAACCTCATACAACTGTATCTACCACATCGTTTCATATGCTAATAATACATGAATAGTAAATGTAGTTATGGATTTTGGTCTTGGTTATTGCTTGATAAAAAACTGGTTTTTCGTGCTTAGTTCCTCCCTGAAGCCTTCTTGGTATACACCGATTTCTTGGTTATGAATTGGTCTCTGTTTCTTATTACTTATGGGATATGTTTTCAGTAAAATTTTGTAATGATTGGTTGTCTTCAATCAGATGATTTCAAATTGATTTCATTGGATTTGTACTGGAGCATAAAATTGTCAAAATAAATTCTGATATGACAGTTCAAATCTAATTATTAATCACAATGACTAATTACAGGTAAATAATTGAAGCGTTTTTATAGAGAAGTTGTTTTTGTATACTTTTAGCAAAATATTTATTGTTATTGTAAATTTCATATCCATGAGTTATGACCTACATTATCATTTGGAACTGATATACTATTAACGAAAAATAGCAGAATTCCTTTCAATAAAAATTGATGAAATAGAAACATTGGCAATGAAAAAATCCTGGTCGTTTAATTGAGAATGTAATTCGATTATGTCGTCCAAGTACACATATAATCGATTTCAAACTCTAGAATAGGATTAGTTACTAAATGGATTACAACAGCTGAACTTACTCGTATATTAAATTTGAATGGTACAAATATTAGATCATCTACAATTGATAATCTATAATAAATAAAAATTTTACGAATTATAGGTACTGTGATTATTTAGATTACAATAATTTCAAAATAATCATCGGATTAGAATTAAAGAATACTAATTACGTTGGTGGTTATTTTAAAAATCAATGTCAAAGAAGAAATGGATCAATTGATCTCAATGTCTGTCTTCTGGATATTTATATAAAATTGGGAGCTAATAAAAATAATAACCGCCCTTTCGAAGTAATTGTCAATAATACTTTTCGATGAACAATCAGTTGTTAATTGAAATAATTACTATATCGAGTCAAATGGTAATTTAACGTGGAAAAAATATGGTCCATAAGGAATCTAATTACACTAGGGAAACTTTTTTTCAGATGAAACTCACATCTCCACCCTTTTTTTAAGTTTTCTCTACATCTTTCCAGTTTTATAATTTTGACTTGCAGATTTCTGTGTTTATCTTCTTTTAACCTCTTTGTCCTCAAGTATGAGGTTGAATTCTTCACGGACTTAAAATGAGTGCTCACTCTTCGTATCGGACTCCTACCGACCATAGCTCCATTTCTCCTTTATATTCTCTTTTATAGGTATCCCCTTCAGTGGCGGATTTACATACTTGGGGACCCGTCGCACTTTGCCTATTAGAGGCCCCTTGTCTGCAGTTAAATACTAAAATTTTTCATTTCCACGTAGTGTAAAATACGTTTATTAACATGGCACTTTACAATGGGGACATCTGTAAATTAAATCGTAATGACATTTATTTAGTAAGTGCAGTTGTATAAAATGTTTTTAAAGAAACTATATTTAAAAAAATAGCAATAATAATTTAATGATAATAAAATTCTTAAAACCTATAGCTTACACTTAATATTTACCTTTTGTACAGCTAAATAAATTTTTTTCTGGATTTTTGAGCAGCAAACGTGTCTATCAGTTTGTGATAGCTTATACTTTTCAAAGAATCACTTCCTATGTAGAGAATTGCCAAGTCATTCAGGTGATCTTCTGAAAGTGTCGTACGAAGCACTAAAGGATCTCTTGACTCGAAGAATTGGATACTGAGATTGTAAGGAATATTTTCTAGATTGGGAAAGGTTTCTTTGAGGCCATTATTTGTCACTATCAGATTATACCATTTTCCTGGACAGTTCTTACTCACGTTTAGGTCCGTTCCTTCTAAGACTTTCAGGAACTCACCAAAGTGTTTTAACTCATCTAATAACAATGACCCGTCAATATCACTTGAATAAACTTCGGATAGATTCTTCAGGTGACTTCTTGAAAGTTGAACACAAAACATTCCATTCCCTTTCAAGTATTAGTTTGGGATACTTCTATTTTAATTATTAAAATTTTACCGGAACTTTCTACAGCTATATGTTCTTCGTAGTTATGTTTTAGTGGTTGAAGCTTTCCTATGTTGATTGCCTACGTGGACTCTTTGTCTCCCAATTTTTGTCTTATCCCTTATCCCTGTTTCCGAGCTGACTTTTCCATCCTTTCTGAAGCCTCTCAAATGAGGTATTCTCATTTTAAATATAGGTGTATCTTGCAGCTTCTTCCTCATTTACCCTTTCGAATACTTGTCAGATGATAACATCTGTCTTAAGACAGACTAAGACATTGATAGACCTTCTGTCGTTTTAACAGGACATGGTCACCTAAGACGCCATTTTTTTATTCTATGTCATCGGTGAATAGTTGTAACTCACACATGCAAGGTTAAAATACATTTAGTGTACACAGAGACATTAATAAAGTTCAAGACAAATTCCCTGATTAGCGATTTTATTTGTGGTAGTTTCAAATGACGTACGGGGCTGGTACATCATTTTGTAATAATTTTTGACTGCCCATAACTATGAACTATGCATATACAGTTTACGACAAGAGTGCAAATAATTTACTTTTCTTATAAGGCATTCTTTACATCACGTAAGTTTTAATGAATCTGGAAATCGCGCAATTATGATTATGGTAGGACTTATTATATTTTTTGTATTGTATTAGATATCAGGAAAAAATAGTTTTGGTTTCAAGCTCAATTTATTTCAACACCTTAAATAATCCATGTTTGGAAACTGTTTTTTTACCTCTCTATTTTGTCGTAGAAAAATGACGTTATATTTAGAGAACTTTTTTAAAGTCTTTTGTGAAACAAGAAATTTGAATAGCAAATTTTATTGATTTGCGCAGCCTAGTTGTCCCTATCTGCCGTTATTTGAATTGGGTCATCCCTTTAAAACAGGGTGGAAGATGGTAATCGAGGAATTTCTCTAGGAACTTCCTAAATATTCAAATAACTTTGTTTATTTTTTCTCTGATGATCCTGTAGATGCTTGGGTAGAAATGTCTCTGAACTAGGAACACAACTATTGTACAATTTTTCTCTGATAAGCCAAATTTAAAATAAAATATATCAGTATTTCAAAATTCCAAAAAGAACTATCATATTTATTATATTGGATTATTTTTTATGGTACAGCATGGTATCTTTAGAGAATTTTAAGACACCTCAATCTCTGAGGGGTAGTTGAATGCCTTCAACTGATTTTAAGTTACATTGTTGCTATGTGGTAGAATATTGACTTCAGTGGGTGAAAATATACTAAACAGGAACGTGACAAACCCGATTTTCTGATTGTCACAGCTTCTCTTCTACTCATTCAAACAGAAATAAGAAGTGGATTTTGTATAGTACAGTTGCTCTATAGATCGCGCTAAAAATTTAGGAAGAGGTGTATAAAACGAGACTTGAGATCATTTACAAACTTTACTAATATTTCTGAACGGTTTTTAGGGGCTTATTTGCCCTGCAAATCTGCACATTCTAATGGAGATATGTTATATGAAGTGCAGGCAAAGTTTTGAGAGTCAGTATATATATATCGATATGCTCCAAAACTTGAAGGATGCAGTAGTATAAACATTACATGCTGAAGATAAGAGGAACTCTATAAATTCGTAGTTTGAAGTGACTATGCATCGACACTGGAGTTAGTTTCGGAGGTGTAGCTGTAACTGCACCTTACACAAATCTTTTTTAGTCGTTAAATCGAATAGCGGATCCTAAATGGAAATCCAAAACGCTAAACGCAGAGGCTATCTCCAAATGAATCACCCGAGAAGCCAGGATTTCATTCTGAAAACTGGCTTCGAGATGTTTGGTTGAATATACTTGAAATTGTTCATTTTGATGTGCTGAAGCCAGATCTTAATTGTAAACAATTTGTTCTTCAATCGAGAAGTATCTTATGATTGTCAAGTTCTTAGAGGGAACAAGATAACTTGGATGACCTCCAGCATTGAAAATGTGCATAGTAAATGGCAAAATTTAATAATGAAGGCGATAATATTTAATTTAAAAACTCGAAATTACTTTCAAGTCTCTTTTTGTATTTATTAGAGAGGACAATACATTGGAATGCATATTTTATTAATATAAATGAAAAAACCTTACACGTTTCTTCTATATCTCATTCAATCCAAAGCAATTTCGTAAAAATCATCTTTATTAAGACAATTTCCAATTTGTATTTGCAAATTTACTTGAAACCCTCAAATTGTCTTCGTATATGAATAGAAACATAGTCAACGGCTTTTACGAGACGAAGGATATCCTTAAACCTCTCAAAGTATCTTTATAAAACGGAGAAGATGCAAATTTCTCAACCAGTTTCATTTTTGTGAAACAAAATGATTTTGACTAGTATACTATTGATGTTGAGAAAATGTTTGGAAAACTTGGAATTGGAAACATTTTATGGGCGGAGGGTAAACATAAAATGTACCTTGAGAGTGAATAAAGTTAAAATGTTTCAACAATAATTTGACAATGTCGGCAAACAGCTATAAAATAATACGAAGGTGAGTCAACAAGTCGGTTGATTTTTGAATGGAAAACAGGCATTTAGATAAAGAATCATTTAATTTGTAACATAGTTCCTAATGAGCTCTTTATACTCTATCCAATGTTCTTAGAAGTTTTTTATTCCTTTCAAGAAATAAAATTGATTGATTGAGATGATGTGACTATTAGAAATCTTTTTAATCGGGCGTGGCAATAAGAAATAATTACTTGGCGACAAATCCCAAATAGCGTGGAAAAGGAAGCAGGTCTAAACCTAGAACCAATCTCATTGGAAAAAGAATCCAAGAGAATTTCCAAATTTTAAAAGATATATAATGATGATTTTTTGTACTAGAAATCTCTTGGTATTGGGAGTCCAATTGAAGAGTTTTGTGTATAGTGATTTATTCAGATTAGATCAAAAAATAACCAGTATACTGAAAATTTAACCGTGAAATATAAGCGGTGGTTCTATTAAATACCATACTCTATCTTAAACAAACATCTGCCGACCACGTCCATCGAGCGATATTTACAAAATAAGGGGCCGTGACCATCAGTATAGTGTTGACTATTGTAGTGTATATACTTTTGCAAATATCATTGCAAAATATATGATGTGTTACCAGGAAATTTTTCCTAAATTCAAATAAACGTTGAATCATATCAAATATATACACAAAAACCAGTATATTCGAAAATGTATTACATTTTTGGACTTTATTTTTGTACATCACAGAGAGTTTCATTAATAATTGAAAATATTTCAGCTGTTGAATTCTGAGATCAAAATTTATTCTATATAACTCAGCAATGAGTTGGAATCGCAATTAATATTTCGAAATATTAATCAAACACCCTGTATAAATAACTGGAATATCCTACGAAGACGGCTTGAAAGCTTTGTCCTTTTTCATACATATTTCGATATATCGACTTAAATCAGAGTTTGGACGTGGATGGAACTCTCTAGTCTTTTGCCAGTCACTTTCTTTTAAGATTGGATCAGTTACCCACCAACCTATCTGAAAATAAATAAATGAAGTGCTAACTGAAAATAAATCAACACCAGAACAAATTGATTCAATTAAAAATTACGAATGAATCTTTGTTGTCATTCTTTTCTTCAATTTGCTTCATTGTTTGTTTGAAGGTGAAACCAATATTTCGTTATAAATTTTAATTTGAGTTTTGAGGTACTAAAACATATTAAACATTTCTCAATCTCGAAACGCTATAACTACTATAAATAATAAATGTAAACATTATAATTTTCACGTGAAAGTGAATATTTTTTTAACAAAAACATAATTTTAAGGATAAACATCATTTTATAGTTGACATTAAATATTTTTTATGTAGTTAGGATCAATTTTACACAGATCTTTCTTTTCCACTTAGGATGAATACTTTTCTATTAAAAACGCGAAAAAATATTTTACAAGAGACAATAATAACATTTAATGCAGCTTTTTGATATCTGAAGATTAAAATGCTCAGACAGTCAGTTTTTGCTTTCAATCAACGCTTTCTCTACCAACATTGAATCGAAGTACTTTGGCTGGATGTTTCGACAGACTAAAATAATATATTCTTCAACTGAATACCACTTCCTAAGAAAGAATTTCTAGCACGGGATTTAAAAATCTACTAATAATACTTTAATTTCAGTCATTTAAATAATGGGATGTGTGAGCTGATCCATTGTCTTGATGAAACAACACTCTCTTCTTATCCAAATGCGGCAGTTTTTACTCGGTTTGTTCGCTCAAAAGCTGCAATCATTTCCCATAATACTCGTCGTTGATAGTTTTTCCTTTTTCAATGTAGTCAATGAACATTATCCCACTATCATCCCAAAAAACCGACGCCATGATCTTGTCTGTAGATGGAACGGTTTTCGCTTTCTTTGAAGTCGATTCTCCCTCTTCAGTCCATTATTTTGATTCTTTTTTTTTTTCGGGTATAAAATGATGTACTGCACTTTTTGAAATGCCTACTATATCTGCTAGCTCGTGCACTTTCAGTCGACTATCATCCAGTACCTCTTTGTGGATTTTCTTCAACATTTCTGGAATCGTCTCCTCATTTGGTCGACCACCTCGATGCTGATCTTCGCAGATAGTACTGTCTCGTTTAAACCCTGTTAGATTCTTCTTTTATGTTGGTTGGGCTAAAGCTAGCAACGACCGGCATCTCTAGGTCAGATCAGGTACTTTTGGGACCAGGAAGAAACGAGTTCTCTAATTTTGAAATATTAAGAAATATGTAGAAATATTGATCAGATAATATTGAAAAAATACCTGCATAAGAGTAGTGCCTGGATAATTATACATATCTATTGGTCCGTCAGGTTTAATAACATATTTTCTCCTAGATTTGCTAAGCCTTTCGTACGATCTATAGGAATATCCATCTGCATGTCCAAGATAACAATCAAGCTCTTTGATTCTCTCTGAAAGGGTTTGTTTAATTTTGGTTTCGGCATCTAATGGATTTTTCGGAGGAGCCTGCGGTTCTATGTAGTCAGGTCTTATCATATCTTTGATGGGGCTTGAAAACCCATAAGATGTTAATGCAAAAAAATCCATCAGTTAGTTCAGTACACTATTTTTGAGATGAAATACCTCGCGTGGCATTTACATAAATTGACAAGAGCACACGTGATGTTATTGTTTATAGATTTCGTTGAACTTGGCTAATTTGTTTCGATAGATCCAATTTGATTTTTTAGATAGATTTGGACCGAGTTCAGATTTTCGATTCAATTTAGATATACTCGGAGGATAAAATTTTACACTTTATATAACGGCGTTCCATGGGCTTGAAATGAATTATCTGCTTTGCTTGTCGTCAGTTCTTAACAACGCAACGATTTTCAGGTGTTAATCTGATATATTGAACCAAAAGAAAACTCAATTTTTCCTTTGAACCTTCAAGATTGGATATACATTAAGCCGTTAAAACTCTAGTACTTTAGATACATCAATAATTGGAGCAAATCGTTCCACTATTCATTTTGATAGGCCGTCAATAATATTAAGAGTCCTATAGTGGATAAAGTAGATGCTTGTATTGACATTTGACAATTGTGATATATATTTATGATATTTATGATAGATGTGGATCAAATAAAACTTTGAATGTTACACATTATCAATTTCAAGACAAAACCGAGAAAATAACAGTGAAAAATAACGTTTACTATTATTATTCTAATATTTGAAAACTAGCTGGAGAATTGATTTAAGATTTTGCGGTATTTTTAGTTGTAATATTCTTCTGCTTACCATACGTCGGAAGATTGCTGAGAATTTAATTCGCCGTACACAAGCCAGCCCCTAGTAAATGCAGAGTTTCTATTTTTTGTTCGTATCTGATGTTGCCAAACAAAATAAAGTTTTAAAGTGAGATAAAAAATAAAATTTCAACAGATCAAAGTCGTGAAATATATATATTAAAGTATTAAATTTTTTTAAGTAATAAGCAAAAGCTCGAAATTCCATACTCAACATCTTTGAGGAATAATCAGTTGTTCAGTACAGCTCTAAAGCTTTTATTAATTGTTATTTTTCACTTCTTTCTGATTCAATATACAATTTTTTAACGCTCTTATGGTTCAAAAACGAGTTGCTGTAGTCACCGGTGTTAGTCGATTAAACATTTAAGCAAATTTAAGTTGGAGGCAATACAGTTGAAAGTGCTGACATTCCGATATTTTCAACATCCAACCCAAAACTATTAATCCATAATGTAAAGACGTTAATCTTATTCATACTCATATTATTCCAAGAAAAAAGGTTTTCTATTATAAAATTGATTTGAAGTTTCTTAAATAGATCAATCAAGAAGTTTTTAGAATCATACCTAAAGTAATAGAAAAAACAATTAATTTTGCTACAACCGGGCGTAAAGTACGTACTTTAGACACACTTCCGAGTGAGTAAGACTTTACTTTACGCACTAGTACGTAAAGAAAAATACTTTAAATAGTAGTTCGTAAAAAGTTATTATTAAGGTCTCCGTAGCGTAGGTTGACACAAAGTGCACCTTCAATATTAATATTGTTACTAATTGAATTCGTCTGAAAAAATTTCCGTTACTAAAAAAATATTATATGCGATTCGTATGTAAAGGCATTTTTTCGACTCATCGTCCTCTGATTTTTATAAATTTTTATACTGTAAGAATTGTACAAACTTTTTGTATAAAATTAGGTTTTACGCGTGTTTTTTGTTCCTGCTGTTTTTTTTATACCGACATTTCACTGATTTTGCTCTTTTATGGACTATGGAAAATAAAATCCAAGATTCACTATTTACATTTAGCGTTATTGCGGAAAGACTTCTATCTCGAAAATCGCAAAAAACACGTTTCATCTTTGAATTCATCCTTTTTCTCACCTCCACTCAACTTTCAACAATTTGTAAGGATCTTGCTTCTCCTATACACTATTAAAACTTCATTTTGTCGATTTTTACCCTACCGAAAATCGGAACTTTTTTCTGCTTTCTAAATGTAGTATCTTTCCAATAACCTTGAGCGGCTGACAAGATCAATAAATATATTGAAATCTAGTTGAAATGATATATATGCTTTTTGAAATCGATGAAATTATTGTTTTTTAAAACAATCAACGAATTTAAAAACACCACAATTCCTACTAATTAATTCCCAGACGATACATAAGTATTCGAAATCTCGGAAATCTATTAGAGTTAGTACACTTTCGTGTTTACTTTTGCCACAATCTCACTACGAAAACTATTATTATTAACCAAAACATTGATATTTTTATCAAGCATCAATTTGAATAATGATTTCTACAACCGATTAATTTAATGCCTTTTAGAAGAAAAAATGAAATTTGAAACGCCGCATCCCTCAACTAATTAATTCCCAGACTATAAATACTTAAGTAATCTAAATCTTGGAAATATAGTAGAGATAGTACACTTTCGTGTTTACTTTTGCCACAATCTCACTACGAAAACTATTATTATTAATCAAAACATTGATATTTCTATCAAGCATCAATTTGAATAATGATTTCTACAACCGATTAATTTAATGCCTTTTAGAAGAAAAAATGAAATTTGAAACGCCGCATCCCTCAACTAATTAATTCCCAGACTATAAATACTTAAGTAATCTAAATCTTGGAAATATATTAGAGATAGTACACTTTCGTGTTTACTTTTGCCACAATCTCACTACGAAAACTATTATTATTAACCAAAACATTGATATTTTTATCAAGCATCAATTTGAATAATGATTTCTACAACCGATTAATTTAATGCCTTTTAGAAGAAAAAATGAAATTTGAAACGCCGCATCCCTCAACTAATTAATTCCCAGACTATAAATACTTAAGTAATCTAAATCTTGGAAATATATTAGAGATAGTACACTTTCGTGTTTACTTTTGCCACAATCTCACTACGAAAACTATTATTATTAATCAAAACATTGATATTTTTATCAAGCATCAATTTGAATAATGATTTCTACAACCGATTAATTTAATGCCTTTTAGAAGAAAAAATGAAATTTGAAACGCCGCATCCCTCAACTAATTAATTCCCAGACTATAAATACTTAAGTAATCTAAATCTTGGAAATATATTAGAGATAGTACACTTTCGTGTTTACTTTTGCCACAATCTCACTACGAAAACTATTATTTTTAATCAAAACATTGATATTTCTATGAAGCATCAATTTGAATAATGATTTTTGAAACCGATAAATTTAATGCTTTTTAAAAGAAAAAAATTAAATTTGTAACGCCGCATTTCTCAACTAATTAATCCCCAGACGATGAATACTTAAGTATTCGCAAGCTCGGAAATATATTAGATTTAGTATACTTTGGTGTTTTATTTTACCACAATCCCACTACAAAAACTCTCTTTTATTCATCAAATTGAATTCACTTTTTAATATGGAGCGCCAAAATAATTCTGCATGAACAATATTAAAAAATTGATAGAGATCGATAATTAATATTAATAGTTGGGATCAATTATAAAAATTTCATTATCTAAATGAAATATAAAACTAAAACGTCACTGTACAACGTTTAATATTACTGCTCCAACAATCTTAAGACCGTCTGACGTTTTTACAAATATTCAATTTACCGTAACCATTTGATCTATGATAACTCCGAAATTTTCATCTTCCCATTTTTGAATAGACTCATACACGAGGGTTGATAGCTTTACTTTGACCTTGAACCTCTTAAAATAAAAAATTGGTAATAATTCGTAGATATAATGTTTGTTCGCTAATTGAGGTTAGAGGCTACGGAACTTGAAGCGTTTGAACTAGAACATGGATATCTCTGGTAGCTAGACCCTTCCCACATTTTGAATTTTCCTAGAGGAGTGAGATTAATAGATTAACCGTAAATACTGCGGATCCCCAGTGCTACAGCAAGAAAAGGGAATGCAATAGATCATTTAAGTTGTAGTGTACATGACACCCTGAACTACATAACTACACATAACTTGGAATTTGTTTATCTTGTAAGTGAAGTTGATATGGGTAGATTTTCTTTCCTAATTTCTATATGTCATTTGTTAGTCCAGATATTTATTTTTTTGATTGAATTTTGAAGATTATTAACCGCTCCTGCAATTAGTTCTCTATTCTCGAAATAAGTCTGTCAAATAACGAAAAAATGACGCTGCGAAATCATATTTTGTATTGTTAAAATTATTTCATTTTTCAATCGATCCAAAATCAGTCGACGTTACTTGATGAATTTCTCGGAAAAATATCTAAGATTAATTATAAATTCCAATTAGAGCTCGCACATTTATGCGTCGTTTTCGCTATGAATTATATATCCTTAGTGACAACTTCGCAGGAAATTAACAACGTAAACTACGTCGTTAGACTAATTTGCTTATATTTAATATTCTTAGTATAACATAACCAAGCGCTATTAAACAATAGTTTGAGTGAATTTATTAGTCGAATAATTCTGTGATTAATGTTATAACATGATAGTTTATTGGATGAAAAAATAACTTTACATAACCTATAAATTTGATTCCCCAAACGTGGTGATTGTAGATTTATAACAAGAAATTACAACAGATGGATTTGTGGTTTCCAGGTTTGGAATAAAAAATTATTTATTTAGTATGTTTCCAATATTATACAAAACTAAAGAAAGAGACGAAATAGACGTTTCCACGTAGATTAAGTGTTCCATTGCACTCCAACCTGAAAGTTTGTTGTGCCTCCTATCTACAACTAGAGATCGAATTTAATTTCCCTGCTAACTTCCAGAACGTTCGATGTTGACTCCTACAGATTTTTTTTACTAGCTTGGTATGCTTTCAATGGCTTCATAAAATTATTTGTAAAATGATGTAGGTCGGATTAATAACTACGATACTTTTCAGTTTTATTGGTATCAAAATGGTCGAAAGTACTTCTTCATCAGTTTTTATCGAAGGTGTTTCTTATAAGGATATTTTCTCAATAAAAACTGTTAATTCTCTTTGCCTGGACTCTTCATTTCCTTTTATGGCTATATCCAAAAACCCAGATTAAACTTACTCGATGATATTATTTTGTGCTTTGTGTCGACGAAATCAGCGCTCATGGCTTTGATAGCTGATTGACTACCAAAATGAATTCACATATGACTTTTGATAGCTTCTTCTAGGCTCGTTCTCTCGTATCCTTCAAGATACTCGATACGTCGAGCAATAATTATTATCTGGTATCTGTATATTATTTAATAATTATTTCCTTCAACAGATTAAGTGATCTTCCTCCTTACTAAACATTTCTAAACGTTTCCTGGATGTTTCTTTTCTTATCTTCATTGAATAGATTCCATGATAAAATGTACCTAGTTAGGTAGGGCTTCTTCATTTTTGATAGTCCAATTGT
The DNA here is from genome assembly GCF_026250575.1 of Diorhabda carinulata. Lineage (NCBI taxonomy): Eukaryota > Metazoa > Arthropoda > Insecta > Coleoptera > Chrysomelidae > Diorhabda > Diorhabda carinulata. The sequence continues at coordinate 5,329,682 of NC_079463.1, forward strand.
CTGTACCTTCCCCAGATATTCGAAGAACAACAAATAAGCAAGCGTTGTCGAGAATAAACCTCGTGCTGCTCTGACTTGCTTTTGTAAATCTACCATACGTACTTATTGGTCTCACAAACATAAAGTACATATAAAGTAGTATTTTTGAATCATAGCCCTCAAGGCCTACCATCTAAACTGCGCGTCATTAACTTTTTCTATAGAAGTTCACGGATTTCCAATTAGGAGACAGAGATGCTTAGTTGTAACTATTAGAGCACGCTACTGTTCATCAATTAGAAAATTTAGAGAGCTTTTTAATGTTTGAATTGGTTCAAAATGATCTTCGATATTTGATAACCTTATTATGATATAATGGAACAACCAAAACGATTGATGGTTCAAGATATTCTAAATTATTGATGTAAACTTGATTTGAATTTTCACATCAATTGTTCATTTCTCAAAAAATGGAATATCTCGAGGATCGCGAAACATAAGTAAATGGAACCTTACACAAATTTCACCTAATTTTCCACGTAAATGGATAGAAATAATGTTAAACGTAATTGAAGTTCACATCTCTATGAGAAAAATGTCAACGTTTGCCCACTAGAGACTGTGTAAATAAAGTATGTACATTCCATGTTGTGGAACTAGTTTCAAAAAATTCTGTTCATTCCGTGCAATTTTTGTATGAAAAATTTTTATTTATCTTTGTAACAAAGTTCATTCATAATCATAAAATGGTATGGTAATACAATAATTTCCATTTTATTACCTAACCTAACCAAATATTTTATAAAGTGATTAAAGTGAATATTTCATACACTTATTTCTATTTTACATCAAATATATGTTCAATTTAAAGCTTATTTGAACGTATTTTAATACTTGTTTGCTCATTGATAAACGTATATAAAATCTCATCCTCTAAATAATCGATAACTTTTATATCTGCTTGAAAGTTTTAAGATATATTTGGATAATTCAACTCAATGCCAACGGAAAAAAATCTTTTAATTCAGATAGAATCTCCACCATTAACCTGATTACTTTGTTAGATAAAACTTAATGATTTCCACTTAGGAAAAACTGCGAACGTTTAAAACGGGTTTAAAAGTTCTCAATTTTAGTGTTGCGTTTCCAGTTTAATTTGGCTGAAAGGTTAAACTAGAAGTCAAAACATTATTTCTGACCGTGTTTATTCGAAAATTCAATTGAAAGAATAGATATTAATATTGATAATACTAGGGGAGTGAAAGTTCAAAACTCGTTTTCTGATTTCCGTGTATTGTCAGTTATACGATTAACATAATCTGAAATTTCCTGATATGAAGTGAAGGTAGTCGTTTTTTGTGCATCTAAACACTAATTACATCAAAGAATTTCGGGAGCTACAAAAATTACAAGGGAAACTCTAGTCAACTCTATGTATTTATGTATGTATGCATTTGGAGTCTTGTGTACACTGCGACCCAAAGGATCTATTTTGTCCCCCTTTCTTGCTGCAATACTGGAGAACTCGGTATTTACTAGCTAGTCAACTCTAACTACATGATGCAGTAACAAGTTCACGTCTCCAAAGACGTAAAAGTGTTGTTATACACTATAGTGATTGGTTTGCCCCTTTCAAAATCAGGGTTTCAGTCGTCCAGTGATAATCTATATTGCGATACTCGTGGAGCTGCAGTGTGTACCAAGAACTAAAGTAATGAACATTGTTAAAACAGAAAGGACGACTGTTCCGATCGTGCAGACGATTCGTTTAACATCTGCAGGACGCGTGTCGGTTGGAATTTGTAACAAGATCTTTTTTTAAGAGTTTTTGCAGTGTTTTGATGGCAATGATGTCGGGTATAAAACAGGAGAAGCTAATTGAAGAAGTGAGGAAGTATGCAGTACTGTTTGACCAGACAAATGAGCAGTACCGAAACACCGACTACACAGAAAGAAAGTTACTTACAAGTATAAACATAAATAATTAAAAAGGAGATTTTATTGAATAGTACATTGTGCTGCTGTAATAAATCATGTCGATAATATGGAAATCAAACAAAATTAAATCATGAGGGCCTGCACTGGAGAATTGAAGAATTGTTTCTCAAATCGTATCATCACTATTGCCGGGTAGTTCACGTACATTGTGTAAATTGTACAAGATGCATACCATAATGGCTAAATCGCAGAACCTTACGCAATTTTAATTGATTCGCGACTGGCGAGAGTGGCAAAAGTATCGAATCGCAGCTGCAAATCGGAAAAAACCGGAAACGTGTGAGACAATCCGTTATTTGGAGCATATTCGGACCGGAGTCGGATCGGAGTGGTGGCCAGGCCTTTAGAATGTTAATTTCATTTTATCTAGATTCGGGTGTATCTTTATATTTGTTATTTTTATTTCAAACTAAGCTCTAACCGATTCATTAATTTTCAATACGTGTTTTATACGAAGATATATTGAAAAATTCTTAGCCTACTATAGAACCAAACAAAATATTCTCCTCTTAATTGGATACATTTATTGCAGCGAAGCCTAAACGTCTCTATACCTTTAAAAAAAAATGATTCTTCTCGCTCTACAAACCAGACCTCCGCTGCTTTTATTACCTTCTCGTTGGAAGAAAATTTACGACCTTTTCAAACTTTTTTTTAGTTGAGGAAAGAGATGATAGTCGGACGGATCTAAATCTGGTGAATAAGGGGGGTGTTCTAGTAAATCAAACCCTAAATCACGAATTTTTTGCATGGCAACATGTGATTTGTGTGCAGGGGCGTTGTCCTGCAAAAACAAAACACCTTTAGATAGCTTTCCGCGTCTTTTCTCTTCAATTTTTTCCCGTAGAGTGGTCAGTAATGTCAAATAGTAATTTTGTTCTACCCTTATCCAAAAAATCAATCATGATTACTTTATGGCAATCCCAAAAAACTGAAGCAAGAACTTTTCCAGCAGATTTTTGGACACGAAAATTATTTTCCCTGTTCTTAAAGAAGTTTAAAAGAATAAAAAACACGCTTTTAGAAGTAATCAAACTGAAAAATAAAAAATAATTCTTATGATAAGAACAAAATGACTGATAACCAGTAGATCTGAGTCTGATTTCTAGTCCATGAACTGTTCAGATGATTTTTTCGATTAGTGAAAATTATTGACTGCATAGGACTTCCTTTTCCATTCCTTTCTTTCTCAATTTTCCTAATGAGCTCGAAGTGACTCTCTACGGTAAGATGGACGATAGTACTTCTCGGTGAAGTTGAAGTATTCAAGTTGAATCTTCTTCATATTTTGTGTTAAATTTTCTCAACTTACTACGTAAATAATTCTTAATGGAACACCATGTATGCAACTGGACTAATTCGCAATGATATCGTACATTGAGATCGACTACATCTAGAATATAAAATCTTTTATTACATTTGTTTACTGGTTAAAACATTATCATTCCAATTAATGACATTTATCTTATAAGATAATTATAATTAGGTACCTGGTTAACTACGGAATTGAGCAAAAGTTCTCGAAATTTAAACTTTACAAATTCTGTTATCCAAACATCTCGAAATGAAGTTAGCAGACGCCTCCTAACCAAACTCGACATATAAAATCCATTAGAAATTCGGATGTGTTTGAAGTGACACAAAAAGTCAATAGAAGTTGGCTTCGTGAGTTTGTATGGTTAGGACATTCTCAGGTATCCGGTCATTATTTACTTGATTTGTTAGTTGACATGGAAGTTTTAAGATTTAAGTTTCCAATATTCTATGCCCCTTTTTTTTCGTTGAGAAAATTGAATGGAATTGGCAACTGTAACATTAAGTCATTGTTTACAGTATACTTTGGCAACGTCTCTATATACTTTCTCCTCCAAGACGAAAAGCACACTAAAATATAAGTGATGGAATCAATATGATGAACATTTACGCCAGAAGAATTTTACGAACGAAGAAATATTTTGCAGCAATTCAATTGTTTTCATTACTCTAGTCAATCATTATTTTAAGTTCAATTTAATAATCAGCATTAAGGTTGGTTTGCGTACAGCAGAATTGCACTTCATATTACTTAAAGATTTAGAAGATTATACCATCTATTTTTATGGTCAGTATACCAAATACAAAAACGAACATCCACTGTTGAGAAATATTTAGAACTTGTCCAAAAGATATCACTCGGCAAAAATTTGCATTAATTGATTTCGAGCAATGGAAAAAAACATACATTTTGTGTGTAATTTATATACAGGGCATTGTTTTTGACCCTCATCGGTAACTTTTTACTGATAGAAAACGAAATATAACCACTTTGAAACGCCATGTCCTTTGGTTACCAACTATTATGGATGAGGGATATGTTGATTATTACGAAAAGAATGAAACAAAAAATATAAGAAAAATACACGCCTCAACCAATTAGTACCGGGCGGGCAATTAATAATGACTGTCGATCATATCCTAGGAACGGATTATATTACAAATTCATGGAAAAACAATCATAAAAAAAGTGGCCCTAGCCTGTTTCGTATAACTGGACAAACAATCTTTCAAACAACATTAAGTTCATAAAAATTGGCTAAGCCCTATAGTGGGGAACCTAAAATACTAAAAATTATTTTTTACATGTTTCTTAGTGCCACTTTTGTTAAAAATGTTTTTTCCTAGTGCTGTGATATAATCCGTTCCTGAGATATAGCCAACGGCTATTCTTAGTTGTCCACCCGGTATAAACATATGTGAAAAACACAAAAAAAACAATAAATATACAGTTAACGTTTATTTTATCCAATTTGCATTAATAATACCATAATAATTATTAATAATATACTTCTACACTTATATTAATAGTTTGTTTTTTAAAACTATAAGAGGTCCAAGAATTTTGGCGATTTGTCGATGATAAATTGTTTATTTATTTATATCTATTATTATATTGGATGATCTAAAATAGGTCGTCCTATTTGTTGGTAAGTTAGACTTGTTATGATCACGCAGCACCTTTGTTAATTGGCAACGATTACAATTGATTAATTTGATTTAACAGATTGCTCTTTACGGTAAAATAAAAGCAAAGAGGAAGGTGTGTCTTGACGCATAAAGGTTTGCCTTTGTAGTTATTCTTCTGTTTTATATTCCTGTGTAATTTTGATTAAACAATTTTCACATCATCAATAAGTATTGCAGTTAAGAGCTTGCCCATTTTTGAGTCTTGAGTTTGAATGCCTAGGAGAAATATATTTTCAGTATTCCATTCAAAGAGAAATTTCCACACCCTCTAGTTCATCAGTATTAAATTTTTTCAATGTAATAATTGTGGAGTTCTATTACACACAAAATAATATACATATATGAATTCAAAATGAATTTTTTTCAAATTAATATCAGGATTTTTTTGAGAGACAGGTTATATATTTATATAGGCCACTTTTATATGAAACTCTTATTCCATGCGATTGCTTTGAATATACACAGAAGAAATAGTCTGCAAACGACGTCACTCCTTAATCGATTCTCAACAAAACGTCCCGAGGGATCTCCGATTGAATCGGGCAATATCCCATAGAAAAAACGAAATTATATTTTTAGAGATAGGTGATTTCGCGTATATCTATATTATCTTGCAACGTTTCTGTATGTCGTGCTTCTGAATAAATTGAAATTTCTCGTTATCAATTCGTTAATGAGTTTTATATGTCTTGTGTGTATTAAGATTGTCCCAGCCAATTCGCCATCGAAGAAGGAGCTGTAGATCAAAAACCAATAGTCGATATACAATATATTCAGAATCTCATCGACAATTTATTTACAATATTTGTGTCTACCACTCACGACCACGGTTTTACTCGTTCCACTTGGTTCGGAATGCTACAATTGTAAAATGGAATTGATTATGGAGCGCATTCTAAGCGTCGATGTACATATTTACAAAATCGCAAGGCGGCAGAAAAAAGAGGTTACGAAATAATGAAATTTTCACGATTCACTTGGCTGGGTTTTATTGAGGTTAGAAACTGTTGCGGAGTATAAAGCTTTTTGGTCTTAAAGAGAACTCCAAGTTTTTGTGGAGCTGCTTTGGCTAAATCGGCCACGTGAATATACCAGGACATTTGCTCCCATTAGTTCAGTTTTTATATCCCTCGCGCGTTGTTAGAAGAATACACACACAATGAATTGATATCTAAAGAAACTCTTCCTAAAAACCACCACAATCTCAGTCCTGCAAAGGAAAAAATTTCCTATATCAAAGCCGAAATAAACCATATCCCACATGGAAATCTTCCTACTTCAGCCAAAATACCTCAACGAATATCTTTATTTAGAACGTACACTTATTGCTTTATACATTTCCCACATTGTACCTGTCGAAAATAAACCAGAGACTACCGCGACCCCAGTGGATGACGAATATGAAAACTGACACTCTCATATTAACTATAGAAAAATAATATAACGACCCCAGAGATTTTCATGTGGTAAAATCAGTTTTAATGTTATTATGATTTGGATAGATTTAAAAATTTGGTTTCGCAGCACATTAATTCATGAAAGTTTTAGTCAAAATGTGAAAATTTTGATCTAAACAACTCTGATGTCCACTTTTTTCCAACTCCAATATCTATTTTCTATTGATCTCCACTGTATGATTCTTTTCAGCAAGGAAGAGTCGTCTTTTCTTTGTCTATGTCTTCCTCCTTAGTGTAATCTCAGTATTTTTCTTTTAAATTTTATATATTCAATATTTTTAAATAAATTAAGCTTTAATTTAGACCAAACAGCAAGGCTCACTGCCAGGACTTTTTATGTACCTACTCTACGTTCACAATTAGATAAGGGCTCAATACTTTACAATGCCAAAAAATGCACAATCATTTGCCAATTGAGATCAAATATTTCTCATATTTAAACTGGAAAGATCATTAATATAACATCTATTAGATGAGTTTATATTAACAATTTTTCTATTTAAAATTCATTAGACCTCATCGAAATGCCACTATATTTTCCTTATAAGATTCAAGCTTACTTTTTCTACTATTTAAAACTTACAATAAGCAGATAAGCTGAAAATCATCTACCTGTGAAATATTGGAAGCTAATTTTTAACTTAAATTCTACACTATATAAAGAAAGACCGGAAATGGAACAGTTTACGAATTTATCGTCGGATGGTGAAGCGGAAGAGTTAAGATTCATTGGTTCGTATCTAACAAATGGGAGCGTACATCACTTGGAAATAGCGTGATAACGACCTACATCCTAGAAATGCAGTTATTTTGAACCTGATGTTCGGGACAGTTTGACCTGAATAAGATTTCAATAAACAGGCAAGCAAACATTTCAATAAGTATATTTATACAGTATGGCTGATAGAATACAGACATTTAACTCTAGAATTCAGTTAATAACATTGAAAGAATTGCAGAATACACATGGCTGTTCTTTACTGTACAACCTGTTGGAAAAAAAAGATTTGGTAAAACAATGCCGAAAAGTACATTGGTCATTTTCTACTTCTAAAATCGGCAACACTTTTACCAGAACCCTGAGAAAGTATGACTAAGTTAAAGCATCGTGGTGAATGGAAAAAACTCCACAGCTGCTAAAGAACATTTAGAGAACAGCATGGCCAGGATGTTGGTAGATGTTTCATCTTGTTTCACATTTTCTCATAGAATCTATAGACCTAGACAGTGAATAATGAGTTAACCTTGCTATAGGAAATTCAGCTATAACCTGAACTTTACAGGATTGTTAATTCTTTGTAAATACTATTCTTAACTACACCTGGTTCACTTAGAAGCAAAACCTCTCACAGTCATACTGTTTCCATGACGTTATCGTTTACTGGGACCGAAGACAATATTAACACGATCATATTTTCTCAAAACCCCTACTGTAACTTTAACTGTTAGTATTTATTTAGTGGTAGTCAACAATATCTAATTTGAATGTCATCAATCGTTCCAAATGTTTAAACGTAGTAGTTTTTAACTTAAGCAGAAAAAATTATACCAACAAATTTGTTAAAACGTATAAATGACCTAAATAGACACATTTACAAAATGTCGAGAGTTAATATTCAAAACTTTCCCAATTTATAGACCATTACCACTCGCGCTTATTTAGTCTCTGTACAAATAACTTTCCAACGAGTCTCTATATTTCTCTGGCATAATTTCATGTTGCGACGTGCATTTTCATTCTCAAGAGTCATGTGCATGCTGCTTTGTAGCCGCGTACTCGGCACTGACTTCTCACTCATCGCTAGTGTCATATTGTACAAATGCATTATGCTTATTCAAGAACAATAAAGAACGTCCCGGTAATTGGTATAAGGATAAGTGTCATGCCCAAAGAATCAGAAGGCCGAGTGAAAAAAAATTTAATTTGTGTCCGTTGGCAATTCTGTTTCTTTAGGATTAAATGAAAAAGAGAACGTTCCATCGAAACAGTGACATTCCAATTTCCAATCATAATGGATCTGAAACGCGTCGACCATGAGGATTTGAAATATCAACAGATTGCTTCATATAAACGGGTTTACAGATACGGAGTGATAAAAAAGATATAATGTTATTTACAACGAATCTATAAATTGTGAAAAAACTGTATTTTCCTAATTAATACATTTAACGCAATACGCCATAACAATCGATCGGAGATGGGATGAGGAAAACCCCTCAAAGTTCTATTCACTAAGTTTGTTCCGAAGCTTCTCATCTTGAACTAATTATTAAGTCAGATATAAAATATCTCGGAATAACCTTGAGTTACCGTATAATAGCTACAACCAATAATCAAAATCGGGAAAACAACCCTAGATAAGCTGCGAAGGGTTAAGTAACAGGCTTATCATGATCATGTCCCTCGACAGCATTACAAGTCCTCTTAGATTTGCATCCTTTGAAGGTATTCATAAAATGTGGGTAATGAAATCAAGAAACAGAATATGAAGCCCGGTAAACTAATTGAGCACTGAGTAAGATGCCCACAAATACCAAATTATGCTTATCAAAAACTTTTCCGTCCACGTGGAAAAATATGCTATTCATACATGCGCAGCTAATTCTTTCAGGCATTACAGCAGCCTTCCAAGCACTTGACTCTTAAGAAATTGAGTTAAAGGTAGTATGGGAATGTAAGTAGTTTCTGAATTCACTGGGAGCAAACAACAAAGTTACTGTGATGAAGAAAAACGGGATAGCTCCTTCAATGGAACCATAACTTTGCACGAGTTTCTCAAAAATTCATCAATCATCATCATATCATCAAAGTGAGGAAAAGAGAAAATCAAAAACATGAGATGAAAGCCCAGGTCCAAGACAATAGAATAGATTTCTTTTTTATGCTACGAACTGGACCAAGAAGGTCCTTTCATTAAGCAAAGAGGAACTGAGAAGAGTTACTGGTATACTCACTGGACACTGTCACGACAGCAAAAGCTTCCTACAGCGTTTGTCGTTTCTGTAAGAAGTCATAAAAATAGTCTAGCACATTCTATGTTAGTGTAGACTTAGCCTGAGCTTTACATTTTCGCTACTTAAAACCAGAAGAAGTATATCTCCAGACTTTATAAAGTCGATACTAATCAGTCCGAGTTATACAATAAGTAAATAGATCATTCCTCAGCCTAGCTTATCTAATCTAATAGTACACATGTATTCAAAAAGACAATTATATTCTTATTAATTTCTTAGTCAAGTATGAAGTATCGAATCGCTGAGTCTGAGGATGAATTAAGAAGCAACCCTCTGCTCAAAAGTTGATAAGACGTCAATTCATTCACTTATGTGTACTATCCATAATATTATGTTCCTTTAACCAATATTGGCGAGTATGAAACGAAATATCGAAAAAAACTTATTATGATTGATTCGATAATATGAGAAATGTAAATATTCTTTCTGGATTGAATCCAATTCTTGGTATCTGTTGGTTGGAACAATCATTTTATATAGTGGTCGAAGTAAAACATATTATTGGATATCATCCAAGTAGCTGAAACGATTACCAAGATCGAAAGGAATTATGTTTGTTTGTTATACTTGTCTGTTGCATATTCCAATTTTGAACTCATCTGATTGATTTATATATGACTATAAACCCCTTATGAGATTCCATATTATTTATTTCCTTTTCATTCTTCGCTATCGCTAATTATTCTCGAATCGATCATGCTCTTGGTTTTTTACTTTTCATCGTTTGTGTTCCCAATGTTCCCTCTACTACTTTGATCTGGGCCTTTCTCTTCTTCTTTTCCTTTCCCATCTCACTGAATCTTCGACTACTCTCCACATATGTTGGTAGCCATTTCTTGCGCTGTCTATATTTATTTCTATTAATTTTGATTGATTCTAATTTTCTTTCTTATTATCTTTCTTTCCATTATTCTTGACTCGTTTTTTCGTCATTGTTTCTGTGTCTCACATCTTGATGTTTGCATGATATGATCTAAGAGTTGCTAATATTTTTTCTCACTATTCCCAATCGTCTTTTCCCATTGCTGTGTTAATATTGCTGTTAGTTTTGTACTTCTTCAAATTAATAATCTACTATTTCCATGACTAACTTCTTGAAGTGCTTGCCATAAATTTACTTTATTCAAATTAATGTTTTAGAATTACCTTTAGTACATTTCCTTTTGATTCATTTAGTTTTATTCCTATCCTAGAGCCTTCATCATATTATCTATCTATCTATCTATCTATCTATTAGTTGCATCATTTTTATATGAATCTGGGGTTCATATTCTGCTTAATTGTATGTATTCACAGTGGTATTTTCCTACTATTACCTGGCGTATCTATTTTATAATCGACATTAATTGATAAGTATTGATAAGTTATATTTGGAGAAGTAATTTCTGTAACCTTGGCACCGTTGTTGATCACTATGATGATTTGTCTAATTTTCCATATATCCGGCAACTTTCTATCTTTCCATATAACTCTTATCAATTTAAATACTTGTTCGATTTACTATAATGAGTTTTCAACTTCATTGGAAGAAGCAGTTCGTGAGAAAGCTCAAATTCTTTAGATTCATTTCTTATTATGTTCCAAACAGACTATACAATAAGAGATGAGGATTAATAGGAACACTTGAAAAAATAATTAATAAACGACTGTAATTCTTGACGAGTGTGTATGAATAAACATAACGACTATCCAATTAAGGAAAGCAGACTGGTTCTCAGTGGCCAATCTAATATATATGTTTTATTGAATCCCACTGGATGTTAAATCAAGGAATTAGTTCTCTTTCTACGTGGATTAACGATACACGACCCTTTACGAGATTGCCTTTCGGGCCCAATATTCCAACAGAGAATAATGGCAAAAGTATTAGCTGGATTTGTTACGGAAACGGCATTCTTACAAACGTATCGTTTAATCGTGGTAGCATACCACATTACGACTCAAACACGGTTATCTAAATTGAGGTTCAAAAGTTGTGATAAAGAAACAACAATTGAACACTGATACAGAACTATCTATATAAATTACCGAATTGACGATATAAAATCTGTTCAATAAATTTAACCTCAAAAGTTCAAATGCATAGCTTTTTATAATATTAAACGAAATAGTTAAAGACAAAAATATGATTGCAATTCAATAATTACGTCTTAACATTTATATTTATATTTTATTTATAAGCGGTGGTGTGAAATATGAATCGTCTGTTTTAAAAACTGACTTTTTTATGAACACTTTTATTTACTACGGCTTTTACAAGAAATTGGAAGTATACACAAACAATAATATAACGAAACCAAAGGCTTAAACCCACTAGCAACACACCACGCCCCGCCACACCACCCCACGCCACGTCATCTCACGTGGGAAGTGTAACCGATGCGTATTAAGACGTGTGAACGCCATTGTATGCCAGTCTATGGAAAAGTTTTACCGTATTGGGTTTACATTAAATATTGACTCGAAAAGCATCATGTTTTCTACGATTTTTATCGATTTTAAGGGCCCAAAACTAGTGCTTTCTATTACGTACTCAAAGTTACTTAAAATTTTTCCGTTTAAAATTATAGAATAGAATGAGCGTGTCGCTTAGTGACGTGTTACAAATGTATACACAGCAATGTACCATGTAAACCGACGTCGTATGTCGTGGAGTGGCGTGGCGTGGCGTGGCGTTTTGCTAGTGGAGCTTGACCTTAAGACTAAAGTCAAACTGAGTTGTATAATTTTGGTTTGATTATTTAATATGAAACATATTTATGACACGGCATCACATGTTCTAATGAAAGTTTTGTCTATCTAAAGTTGTTTCACCTTGATGAATTAACAAAATTATAAATAGTTATTTAGTCTGTAATAATATTTCCTTAATAGTTTTTTAGAACTTCTTGAGTTACCAAAGACATTTATTAATATTTTAACGACTTATAGAATAATTTCTAGCTTTTTCGAAAGGTCTAATTATCATACATCACGACAGTGACAGATGAATACAAAAGTTTGCTAAATTGTATTTGAATGAATTGAAAAAATAGATAAAAACATTACATTAATTAAACTTCTTAAGAATATATATCTAATACACATCATCTTTATATCTTTAAATTGGAGAGATTGAAAACAATTGTGAGCAAACATATCTTTGTCCAAAAATAATAATATCAATACAGACGAACAAATCCGAACGAAAAGTGATGTAAAATAAATCAAACTTACAAACAACGCCATTTCAGAATGGCCGTGAAACGAAAAAGCAAATTACTTATAAACGAAATAATTCACATCGACAATCTCGATGTAGGTCAAGGGTTGGATCAATTCCACAAGTTTTTTTTGAAAATTTCCAAATAACATTTTGTGTTGAGTCACATAATTTGAAAAATGTATAATTGAATCAAACGAAACGGTAATAGAAAAAACATGTATGGAGGCTTGCCTTTTTAATTATTTTGACGTATCGATGAATAGAAGCTAGTAAAAACGATATTAGTCAGTAGTACGATTCTTGTTTTCAAAGAGAATTACCACAGAGGAAAGAGCGTTTAGATGCTGTTTATCGTGAGACTCTTCCTTTCGAATGCGTCCATCAAAATAGGTTTAACGTGCTGCGACACCATCCCAAAACATGGGTAAGCATTTCAAACAATCGCGTCGATCATATCCTGTATGAAATTTAGAACATTCTGGAACGTAACCGCGAACCAACTTCAGAGGAGTGTTTGGCGATGTTCAAGTACCATTTTTACCGAAGTTTTCTTCTTCTCCACATGCTCGAGTGTGCGAGTAGCACAGTTGTTGATTTTTCGAACTAATGATGAAGATTTTTCAACTACGATGTTGTGCACCGAACATTATTTTGCCTTGCGTTACAAAGTGAAGGAGATCGATCTTTACAGGATTATACATCATATGACCAAAGTATTCTAATTTACGTCTCTTTATAGTGCTGACTATTCGTAGAGTTTTGTCCGTGCGCTCAAGAAAACGTTTGTAAGTCTATTAACTCTAAATTACGGCAATAAACCCACAATTCAAGCGCTTCTAAATGTTTGAGAGGATGTTGTGTTAGCATCCATGACTCTGGGTCGTATGTTAACACAAGAAAGACATAACATCTTATCATCCTCGTACGCAGATTTGGCTGAAATAGTGGCTGTAAAGGATTTTTTAAGTTTTATAAAACTTGCTCTGGCTATTTTTGCTCGCATTACCACCCTAAAAACCCATTTTCTGTCTATCACCGTTATGTTAATTTTTCTACTTGATCTATTTGTCTATTATTAACCGCAATTACTTCTTATTGTACATTCTATTATTTAGTTATAATCATATTGATGCCGAGTAGAAGCTGAATGCTGCTCATTTAAACTTGACGTTATAAAAATCGAAACAAAAATAAAGCAAAAAATCACCCATATTTCAAACGGCACTGAAATGGTTATAAGTTACGCTGTCTAGAGTCTCGCGGGAAAAATGCGAGCTACAAAAGTCTGTATTATATCCATCGTTCACTATAACAAAATTATGAACCATATTTCTCTTTCATATTCCAGTTTTAAAACCAAAAATAATTTTTTTCCGATCTTTCTTATTCGGATTATGATCCCACTAGAGGACTGAACTTATTGAGTAGGCAATCATCCAACATATCACCTCAAGTAAAAAAATAAAAACCCGAAGGGTGGATGAAACGAATCCCCGCAAAATTATGTGTTTTTTCCTCACAATATTCAAGTCGCCTTAGTGAATTACCTATTTCTAATTCAGATAATGGATTTCTCCGTTGAAATATTAAAGATTGAGTAATTTCGTTCGTCAAGATAAAATGGTAATGAAACAATACGCTATACCGAGCAAAAATTATAATTCCGTCACACCAACTCTCAACTTTTTACTATCTGAATCACGTTCCGATCTGGTAATTGACTTTCGAGGCATCCGTTCAGAAGTACAGTGTGAACGTTACTTGTATTAGTAATAACAGACTAGATTTAATATAACTTCATAGAGAATAAAGAGGTCAGAATTTATTAAAAGAAATTACAAAAGGGATTCGAAAAAGGGTTTTACGGCAACGTTTCTCCACGGAGTTGCAGTTCGGAGGTCAGGAAGGGTGCATGGTCATCTTACAAGAACGTAGTCCTTGAGAAGGCCCCACAGGAAGACATCACAGGGTGTCAGGTCACATGACCGTGCAGATCCAATCTCAAAAATGAACACCAAGGTACTCCCACACACATAACGCGTAGTACGGCGAAGCTCCTTCCTACATGAAATTATAGATGTTCGTTAGTGTTGAATCTTTATCCATTTGCCCACGTAAATCTTTGATCATTTCCAGATAACACCCACACACACACCGGGTAGGTTTAATTATTCTTCAATGAAGATGTGAGGATTCTGGACGTTTCAGTTTCAGTTTTTTCATCCGATCACAAAATGAAATGCTAGAACTGCGGATCATCCTGACTGCATCCGAAGTACCACTCGCAAAATTCCAATCTGCGATCGAAATCATCCTGGTGAAGTGTGTGAAGAATACGCGGACGTTTAACTCGATAGTGCATTCGTTTCAGTTTCATTCGTAGTAAAGACCGATCGGATATTTTAGATAGTGCTGCTAAACTAACGCCAGCGCCATTATTTCCATATTTTCGTTAGTTGTTATAGGTCGTCCGTAGTGCAGCGCGTCGGCAACAGAGCCCGTTTTTGAGAATTTCTTTCGTCTTTTTCACTGTTGAACGATTGGGTAGCGGTGAGTTCGAAAATTGTTTCCTAATCCGCGTTCGTACGCAGGTACGACGTAACAAAAAAAACTCTGTCTTGAAGCGTGAGCTTGTAACCGGTTATAAATTCTGAAAACATGTCATCATGACACTGACACAACTGCTAAGGCACGAGCATGCTTCATTTTAACGTTTCCTGATTTCTACCGACCTCTGTATAATAACAATTGATTTTGAACATCGGTTCGTATCATACATTCCGACATATCTTGTGAACTCATACGTGCACTACCATATTCTAGCATCGATAATAATAATAATAATAGTTTATTGAAACGTCCTTATTATCATAGTCATCAAAGTGTATTATTTCAACTTCTGAAAACATATAGCAAATTTCATAAAGTAAAAAAATCTACAAAGCTTATTACATTTCCAGAAAGATCTGACAACAATGTAAATACCATTGTGATATCATCTGTTCCCGAAATATTCAAAACTTGCTACGCATATTAAACGTCCGGACTAAACTGAATTAAAAATTGGGAAATTTGTTAAAACGAAATTTGTTTGAAACTTTATGTTGATTTAGATGTGAATTTGGGTAAACTCAAAATAAGTTGAATATAGAGGCATCAAACTAATGGGATAGGCTGAAAGGTGTATTTTTTCTCATAGTATTAATCAAAATCTGTCAAAGAACATAATTATTATAGATATAGTGTGTAAAAATATACGAGGGTTGTCTGAAATGTTTTCGGATATTTTGATTTCTCTACTCAGTATCCTATTGAGTCTATAGACTATTGAACAATGCTCTAATCTTACTAACCGTGGCTATATTTTCAAGGCAATTACTATAGACTTCTTATCCATTAATAAATAATTTATTAATGCTGATTTCGGAATAATTGAGAGAAGACTTCATCACTGTTTAAGAAAACTTTTCAAATATCAATAACATAACTTGTTTTAGAACCTCCAAGTGTCCCCACTATAGGAATTATATAATTTTATTGAAAACCGTCTCCCTTAAAGACAAGTGGCATATTTTCCATTGGAGTCGAAAAATAACGTATGGTACGTTCTCAAATTGACGAAATTGACTTCATTCTACTAATAACCTGGTACATTGTATATTTTTAAATTGAATCGGATCCATTTCCACTTTTACTGAAAATATTTATCGTCAAAAGAATTGCTGAGTCGTTTATTAATCTGCACCCCGTTTCAATTTTCAGTTTAAGCACTATTAAAAGCATGTATGTGACCATTATTTCCAATTTATATTTCTACTCTTTGAACGTATTTACGACGAAGCTCATTTCAAACTGTATAAACAATGAAACACTTGAATCACTCAACTTTGTTCTATTTTTTCAAAGATCCTTTTCTTTCACCTGTCTGCAATTCTCTTTTCTCGATGTTTTCAGTTCGTGCTCTTGCACGTGCAATGACACAGAGATGAACTCTGTTAAATCACCTGACGTCCCAAAAGCTCTCTTGCATCAACTGATTTATTGGATAAACATGAACTTAATGTGGAACGAGCTTTCTGAACTGAGAGAAACTATTCATGTGAGATTTTTCAAGAGTTTCATCGGGAACAATATTCAATCGACAAAGTTTTGATTAAGTTATATATTCATTTTAAATAATTGATGCAGAATAGTATGTTGTACCTACAAGTGAGAAAAATTACATATTTGTCTCGATTGCAGAAGTTGTTTGTACGCTAAATAAATTAGGGAAAAATATGTAATTTTCCCATGAATCGTGCATTTTACTTTGTCTATGGATACGTTGTTTTTAATATTTACTCTGTGATCAACAGTTTGAGCTATACTGGAAAATACCGGGTTGCTTCGCTCCAAGACATTTATGTGATTATAATATTAGTTAAAGTTGATGGAGAAATGTACCGACCTTCCGCAGCATTGCTGTATTTGGATTGTAATGGCGTTGAGGCTCAATCGATTCCATTACACTTTTTATATATATATGAACGTAATTTTTGTACCATATTTATTCCTAATAGTGTTTAGGTCGGCATCTTGGTCGTCCTCATGATGTAAAGACTACAAGGTGTGTTCTTCCCGAGGGCTCATTTTCGACTCGTTCTGCGCGATCTCTTTGAGAGCGAATTCTCATTGGCTGCTTCCCAACTGGTGCGCTATAACACACCTTGTAGTCTTTATATCATGGTCGTCCTCTTGCTGGCTTCCACTCGGTTACCTTCTATCAGGGCTTTCTGATCTCTTCTTCGTATATATCCAAACCTTTAAGCTTTTAGATCTTTATCACTGTCACTATATCACCTTATTTCACCTGCTCTTGATTTCGTGATTCCTTAACCTTCTTAGGTATAGTCCATCTATCTTGACTGGTCACAGTTCTTTCTCTCTATTATTCGAAGATTTTCTTCGGGAGCGTGATTCTGTTCTGTATATTCTCAACTTTGTGTTCGTGTACAGCTCTCATTCTCTTGATCACCAAAATGTAATTTATTTTTTGAACATTCACCTCCAACCCAATTTCATTGGCTTATCTTATCCTTTGCCAGATGTGCCAAATAATCAGCGTATCCGCGTACTGTTGTGGGATAACGTCTTTCCCACATCTATATTTAGTATAAAAAATCGAACGTTTATAAAGTGGGCAGTGTTTTGGTCGTGTTGTTATGGAAAAGCCGGAAAATGTTTTCATGACTTAAATAGATATTGAATTGCGTCGTCAATCGTGTCGTATCAATTTGACATGTAACTATTCATTGTTGACTTAGGAAAGGAACTTATGGAAGTGATAAGAAAACATTTTAGCTAATGTTTCTTTTTGTTCATGTAGAAAACGTTTTACATAGAATCCGAATTCACACTGAAAATCTACTATTTTATTCAGACAATTCTAGTTCTAAAACACGCATTTCCAAACTATATTGAGTAAGATAATTCTTCCTCAAAACAAGCAGATGTTTGGATTACGTGCCTAAAAGACTTGTATGCTCAAAGTCAGTCAGTCAAAGGAACTGGGCCTACTTCGTTTCCTATAAATTGTTAGTTTTATTAAATTTGAAGAATTTTGATTTTAAACAACATTTGGTATACTCCCAAATTTTTTCATAATATCAATAATCAATATTTTGAAAACGTTTCACCGTAATATCGGTTCGTATCTTCTCGACGACAGAATAGCTGTTCATAGAAATGAAAATATTCTTTGGAAATAACTCGCAATCAAAATTAATTTTCATGTAAATTCATTCCATTCATTCAAACATGAATAAAGAGCGTATGGCATATATTATTACAAGCAAATCATGAAAAGAATAAAGACCGCTACTGTTGAAAATTCGTCGAAAAAAAAAAGTAGATTTTTCTGCGAATCCGGCGCCGAATATATACCATTACGTTTCTATTGAGACGTTCTTTGATTCAACTCGAATTCTGGAGATTTTCTTTGAAACTCTCACTCTTATGTTTTCAATGAAATAAGATAAATTGGTCTCTTCATGTCGGTACAAAAATGTCCAAATTGTCTAACCAAACATAACCATACATTATTCAATAAATTTAAAAACTTTTTGACCGTCTAGACGTTGCAATAAAAATAGTAATAAAGCCGCAATTTTTAAAAATACTGGTACTGCGCATTTTGAAACGACTTAAAAACCAAACTATTTAAAATGTACTTCAAAAAAATCGTTGGAATAGATCTTGGTATAACTAGTCTTTAATAAAAGAATAAATAGTAGATAAGGATGATGAAGAACTCATAAATAAGAATTATAAAGGAATTATTGTCATATATTACCTCTCAGTATTCATATGGTGCTATCACCTCTTTTTGAACATATAACCCGATGCTTTGCTCTGATTATTCTATCAATAGCATCTTCTAACAATTCTAGGTAGTAGCACTGAAACTATCTCTTCAGGATTCTCTCCCCTTGTCCCAATTTTTTCAAGCATATCTTCTTTAAATTTTCTTTCTACTTGGTAACGTCCAGTTATCCAGCAAAAGCTTACTTACTTATGAATCCAAAATAGGAATAGCTCATTACTACTCTTTTTTTGATACTCTTGTGTCAAAGGTTACTTTTGGCTATCTGTGTAGATCGCTGTGTTTCTATTTGATTCACCACTTTTCAATGACATCCAGTTATCAGACTATATGACTTTTGGATGCTCACTTTCCAACAACATTTCCATTGAAATCCATTTTTCGGACACCGAACCGTTGGAAAATCATGCAAAAATTCTGTTTGGCTCAAGTTGGGAAGTACTGATTCGATATACGTTAATCAATATGCAGACGTGTAACCTTTTTTGAATTGTTTATGAGAAATAGACGTTCGTTCTCCACAGGATATACTTTGTTTTCATTGATTCAAATATATTTTTTAATATTTTATTAGAGATATTAGTAGTTTTTTAAGTAGAAATCAATATAAGTAACTTTACTTTGATTAATCCAATACAAATCGTAAGTATAAATAAGAAGACTTATATCAGTAATATCTAAATTTTGAACCGTTAATTTTAGAATAATTTTCACTTAGATGATAAATGATAACATTACTTTTTGTAATAACAATTGATCCTCAGAGAAACGGAATAAGGAAAAGGAGACAATATTTTTTTGTTTTACGGTTGGGGTTTTCCCCTTAGGCTCTCCCGTGGCTCAATTGGAAAGAATTTACTGAAATTATTTATTTTGAAGTTGAGTTTTTCCACTCACGCGAGGCCCAATTGGGATTAAGTGATCATCATTTTCTATTTTCAGGTTGGGTTTTCCAGTCAACTTGGGTCATAATTAAAACAAATTGAATGAAGTTCTCTTACGGGTTTACATTGTAGGGCAGATCCAGCTTGGACCCAATAATATCCAGATGTATACTTTGGATAATTTCACATAAATTTCCAATCGAAACATTAGCTCTGTTTTTTGTTACTTAGCCATCTAGTCCGATTTTGAAATGATATAGTTCGTATCCTGAGTTGGAGGACCTGTAAACGATTCTAAAGGCTGCAGGCTTAGATGTGATTCTAATCTGCTTTTCTCTACACTCTCGTGAGATTATTTTTGTTTCTTTTTCCATACATCCACACGTATTACTGAGCCATAGATTATTATAGTCGTTATGATTGCAGTATACAATTTTGTGATTGATTGTGATCCCCACTTTTACTAAACATCTTCTTAGAGGTGTAGGAAGCTTTGATTCGTTTTCTCATTATTTCCTTCACATTTCTCTTCGATAAAAGTCTAGTATGGATTACAAAGTATTCAGCTTTCTTCGATAAGTCCATTCAACTTAGATATCTCACATATTTTTGTAAAAATAATTATTTCTGTCGTTTTATGTTTGACTCCCAGTCCGTTAAATCTCGTATGATGTTTTCTAACGTGTTTTTCATGATGGCGCTGATTGTTTGTGGGTTTCTAACCGAAATCAATACAGCTACATCGTCAGCATACGCTATTTTGATTTTGTTTCTTTCTAATCTTTTTAGAATCTTATTTACTCTTAATAAACCAACCAATTTCTTATCCTTAAACCATTTAGGTGGGATGTATACATCGTTTTAATTATGTAAGCTCTTATTAATTAGCTTTCAACTTTTCCAATTCGCACCGCTACTCTTAACATGAACGCGCAGTTTCTCTTTCAATTTCCGTTTTAATTATTACTTTGTAGAATCTTACATTGTTATAAAATTCCTTCGTTAAAGTAGGGTTGGCGGATAAGCGACTTGACACAGATACGAGGATTGGCCCAGAAGTACCTGGCTGACCTAGAGAGGACACTATTAGTATTTATACAAACTATACAGTTTGTATAAGTTTGAAGTTGCTACGTTGTTTAGTATTTGTTTGGCAGCTATCAATAATGAACGTTGTCAGTAAATTTGGCTTTAGCCCAATCAATATAAAAGGTGAACTAGATTCTACTCTGGGTTGTGGCCGTACGACCTGCGAAGACCAGCATCGCAGTGGTCGATCAAATGAGCTAAGGATTCCAAAAGTGTTGAAAAAAATCTACAAAGCGGTACTGGATGATCGTAGACTGAAGTGCGCGAGCTAGTAGACATAGTAGACATTTCAAAAAGTGCGGTACATCGCATATTAACTGAAAATTGAGACATGAGGAAGATGTGCGCAAGATGGGTGCCACGTTTGCTCGAAATGGAACAAAAACAGCGTCGTGAAGATGTTTTAATCGTGTGAATGGCAATGTTTCATAGAAATCTTCTGGCAATGTCGATTTCTTAGGATAGCCAAAATTGTTTAATTAAACTTTGAATTGCATCGTGCACCCTATTCGCCAGATTTAGCCCCTTCGGATTATTTTCTGTGCCCAAAGTTGAGCAAATAACTCGGTGGTCAAAGATTTTCCAACAATGAAAAGGTGATGTCGGCAATTAATGGCAATTTTGAGGAGCTTGAATGATAAAACTTCTAAAATTCTATTTTTCCAAAGGTGGAATAGATGTATCGTTTAATGATCAACTTGAATGAAATGTTAAAATAACGACGTTCGATATTGAAGTAAGTCAAGGCAAGTCATAACGAGTGATGGACGGGAAAAAGGGACCGCTTCAATTTACTTCGTAGGCTTCTACGTTGATATTTATAAGAGGATCAGTATATGCCGTTTTATTGGTGGATAATGAACGGATTTGTCTGTCGGTCTTTTAACTGCGAAGATTAAAGAAAGGGAGGATGCTCGTTTCATATCTATAAGAGGATTTCCTGTGAATATGTTTCGATCGTTAATACGAGAATTCATTTATACAGGGTGATGTATCATATTCATCTATAACGTAGTCTACCAAATACTCATTGAAAGTAAAAAAAAAATCATGTTATTTATTCTTCAAACGGATGACCCTTAGATGTATCATAATCTCTCTACTGCCATAAAATTGTCTCGCTATTTCAAAAAATATAAGTACTAAAATTGTAAAATGCAAAAGCCATTAAGTTAGTCATCTCGTAAAACGTTATATTCGCTCTGGGTTAGTGTTTATGTCATCATCGTCATTATGCCGCTCAATCTCTTGGATTATGACTAGCGCTTATTACAGTTTCTGCTTTCCAGTGTACTATTTCTAGGATTCCTGGATTTTCTTTAATTTGGTTTCTCCAGATATTTCTTGGTGTGCCTCTGCATCTTTGCCTTCTTTCTTTTTCGTTATTCTTTCATTCGGGGTGTATTCTTCTCTATGAGTCGGTCGTATTTGATATATGCTGTGTAGCCTCGTTCTCTAATCTGTTTAGTAGATATTTTCTCCTTTGTTGTATCTCTTTGGAGTAATCTTTTGAGATTCATTGTGTTTCTTCCAATTTTCTAGCTTCCCCGAAGATTTCCCTTCTTTTTTTATGTCGCTGCATCTCGATTCCTCTATTTCGTATATTACAATGTTTTTTGTCTTACCTACCTTTCTAGTATGTTAATTCTCGTGTCTTGTACTATGAGTTTTTATTCGTATTGCTAATTGTTTGAGGTCTTGGTTCACTTTTATTTGGCTTCCGCTATCTAGGACCGCATTCTATCCATTTGCTGTTAAATTTTTTCATTATTTTTTGAATATTTAAACATCCAAATACCTGAGGTATGAGTCCCTACTTCCGAATTTCTACTAAATGCTTTAGTTGGACGGTCATTCTGAAAGTTGGAAAGTTGTTCTGAACAGAGTACGGAGACGAGTTGGCCTAAGCAAGGAAAATCAGAAGCGTACCTAAAATCTTCATATCCTGCATCAAAATGCCTCTTCAAAATAAATAACTAATATATCTCTTCGATGTGTATTAATCCTTTTTTGTTCACAATCTTGTTAGAATTCAATAAAAAACAAATAAGCCGATATTGCATTCAAAAAAGATTTAGAATCAAAACTGAAGTTATTTTCTGATGAAGAAGAATCAGATAAATCTGAAACGAAGTACTACGTTGGAATAAGACCATGTGAATCAGAAACAAATCATGAAATATGTGGAACTGAAGATAATGAAAGAGAAACAGGTAATTCTAAGACAATGTGTCTTGACTACCATTGTGAATTATCCATTTTGTTCTAATTATGTCTTATATTTATTATTATTAGTAAAATGAGAGATGTTATGAAATTTTAATTTGTTTTTTGAACTGTTGTTGACTATTTCAGAATTCTTTCATTGAGTATCTTCTCAAAAATTTTGAAAGTGGAATAGAAGAGAAAGGGGCCTGTAATTTGAAAACATCTCCTTACTTAAGATTGGTTCCATTGTGGTAATTTCAATTTTTCTTGAACAATTCCTGCTTTTCAAGGTTTTCTCTTTATTCTTAATTTTTTTTGTTAAATTGTTCCCAAAAATTGCAAAAAAAGGTTAAGAGAAGCATGTATTACAGACGTATGAAAAATATCTGATTTTGGTCTGAAGCTAGTTTGGTACATTTGAACAACGTATTATGGAGATTTCTCTGGGATTTCATCATTTGTATTTCAAATGAAGATAGTAATCTTATTATGATTATTATGAAATTTGGAAAAACTACAATGAAACGGGAAAAGACAATCCTTTATAGGGATTCTTACTAGAAAATTATTCCATCTACGTCTTTCAACCGTTTTGTAGACGTATCTTATGCATACACATCGAATTGTCAGTTTCTAAAATTAGATTTCTGTGAATAAAGAGAAGTTTAGCTCGAAAACAAATAGTTTGAATTTATTGTATTAGAGTTCATTGCTCCAGAAAATACAAAGTTTACGACTTTTTTGAACAGCCATAGCATTTTAGCTGAAAAATATGGACATAAAGTACTTCGACTTCCCCCTTACCATTATTTATTCGATCCTATTGAAAATATTACGTAACTAAAAATTATTATAATATCTATATTATAGATATTATAGATAATGTGGTCACTGATGGAACTTTGTCAGAAAAAACATTAGATATGTGGAAAAAAGCTTAAGACTCCTGATTTTTCGTTGTAAATAATGCAGCACACTGAAAAAAATGGTAGGATAGGGAAGAGGCAAGATAGTGACGATTTTATAGTAGAGTAGCCAATCATAATTATTTTTGTTTATCATTCATTAGTCCAGTAAACAGCGATTTCCTTCAACACGCATCGATTTGCTTGAAATTTTAATAGTAGATACCTTAAAAAGCTATGCCGATTATGTGATTTTGCTCTGGGAGTGAATTTTCTTATTGAAATTAACCATAGAGTTTTTTTGAATACTTTTTGACTTATTCGTGATTGAAATTTTTGAATTTTTGTTACAAAAAAGCATATAAAGCATGTGTTTAATCGATTTTTCACAAATAATTCATCGAAAAAACTGTGAGGAGATTAAATGCTGTTTTTTGAAAAAAATGATTTTTTTATAGACCTAATACAAACCAAATTATGATTCAATAAAGGTGGAACTTGTTTCAGTGAATGGAAAGTGGAAAACGGATATTTTTACAAAAAAAAATGTATTGAATCTTTTTTAAAGAACTTCAAAATACCTTTTAAATGATAATTTATAAGATAGAATCCTTTCATTTCATAGAAAAAACGTCATTTCTACCCACGTTATTGCCACCCTTATTGAAATAAATTTGCAAATCACTTCAATTGAATACAAATAATAATATCAAGAAGTTTGAACGATTTAGAGAGCTTGATTGAAAAAAATTATGGTATATCAATGATACGTTCCTCAACACGTATTTTAAAGAAAAGGTCGCCAACTATTATTTTGAAGGGTTAAACAGGTAAAGACACGGCTCTAAGAAGACTTACAAGGAGGTAGTTTGTACAAATTTTGTCACTGTGAGGGACAAATTTTACGATAAGATCCTGAAATGACAAGCGGTGGTAGAATTTAATTTTCAGCATTCATCTGTATAATTTTTCCAGGGATGGATGTTCAATGGAATGGGCTTTCCCATAATCGTTTTCTCATCGGAAAATACAATTCAACTTCATATTTATAATTCATTATTTTGCTGTATAGAAATGCTAATTTAGTTTGACTAAGCTTTGTAAAATACCAATTATAAGGTAACAATTATCCCTTAACATAATAGTAAATCAGTTGAAATTTTTCCATGTAAATCGTCAATTCTAACGAAAAGTGTTAATTGATTCCATAAATCACTTTCCATTAAAACTGCCAATTTAGTTAAAATCTGGAATAGAGAGAACACTTTGTATTAAAAAACATCAGTTTACTCAGAAATTTCAATTAAATATCCATTTTTTATTAAAAATAGCAATAAACGAAACGTTCTTTCAAAGTTAAACCCCGAATTAATCTTTTCTTTCGGAAAAGAGCGATTAACCATTTTGAAAATTAGTTTTATGCGAATTCCTCTTGAAATTGGATTTAAAACAATTTAATTTCTTCTGAAAATTTAAGTTTATATCAAATAAATATTCGTTAGTTACCTTCAAAGTTTCTCCTAAAAGTTGAAATCGGTTTATTTTGAAAACTAGAGTTTTCTTCTAATTACCACGTTTAAATTTCAAACGAATTAATTTCACATTGAAGATAACTATTCAACTAAAAAAATACTTTTAAAATTCAAGTCGAAATCAGTTTTCATTGAAAACCATCTAATATAAAATTGAACCATCGCCAATTTGTGTTTATACTTCTTCAGACACACACCTAGATTATGATAAAATGGCACATACTTAAAACATGAACAACTGTACTGCGATTTAGACAGAACTGATTTCGATTATCTACGTTGTGATTCTCACACTATATGAGCTACAAGATCCAGGAACAGCATGATTTTTTTCTTTATTTCAAGGGTATTACCAATAATTTAAGCTTCTTCTTCTGTCAAAATAATGGAAGTATGATCAAATCCCATACTCTAAATCAGTGATATATGATTGTAAAATAGGGAGAAAACAATTATCAAAGCTTTTCCCTTTTCCAAAAAAAATCAAAGTGCTTTACAACGCTATAGGTTACGAATATTAAATAAGCATTGAGAACAGCTATAATTACAAACAAAAGCTCCGGCTTCCTCTGAGATGTGGGTGGTCACTTTTCAAACTAGGCGTGTTAAAGTAAAGATTAGAACAGAAATCATCTGCGTTTATCTGATTATAACATCGCAAAGAAAAGAAAGAATTAGATGACGCCTTTGTTTGTTGCACTACCTTGTTTACCCTATTGACTTAAGTCGATTCTCCCAGTCGGTATGAAAGAGGCACATAAAAGTGGGAATAAGGATTACAAGACTTTCAGGATCAGAAACTCGCGGAAAATGTCTCGTGTAGGACGTGTTCCATAAGCTACTGGAGACTTCGGATCCTTTCATTATGAACATGAGACACGAATCAAAGAAAAAGAAAATCAGGAATGAAGTTTCTTCTCAAATTGAATAACTTTTGACTTTAGTTTTATTATTTAGAAACTTCTCCAGTTTTTACGTTTGATTGAATTGTTCATCGTAAGCTTCATTCAAATTATACACTCCAAATACTTGCTTTGATAAGAACAATCCATCACGAAAATTTTAGAAATTTTCTTGCCAATAATATTTCAATTTATCAGATCTGTTTGATCTCAATTGCGTGCTTAGCCTGTTTCTTCTTGATTTTGAAGTACAATAAGCCTTCATAATTCTACCAGGTATAAACAACAAGACTTTCCGATCGAATCGACATCTTAGCGACAAACTATGGCAATTATCGTTATCCTAACCACCGATTTTTGATGGTGAGTTTATTCAGATAAATCCATTCTTCATCGCAATTAATAATTCGTATCTTAAAACTATCATTGTAACATGCAAACCGGCTTGTTACGCTTTTCTTCAAACGTTTTGAATATTCCTATCTTCACGTATTGTGGCTCAGTAGACACTTCTGATTCTTTTATTCTAATATTCGAGTTTTTGAAGATATTAATTTGTTATCCGCCTCCTACTCCATTCGAAGAAAAAAAATCAAAGGATTATTTTTTTTTTGTAGAATAATGAGTTTGAATAAAGGAAGACATCAACTTCGATGGCTAGTTGCCTATATGACTCATGTGTTTTTAACAATATAAAAGAATATCGATTTTAAAACATAGGTAATCAAATGTCCGTAATTAGTTGTATAATTTAGTTTTCATTCTTGATTCATATACGATGTCCAAATCCAAAACGATTTTTTTAAAGAAAATCGTATCTAGATTATTTGGATAATCGTTATATCACAATTGTCAACTGTCGCCTTTTATTAAAAAACAGATTGGTTAGATTAGATTAGGTTAGGTCAGATTTTTTCAACCTTGATTTGTGTACGATATCCAACTCTAAAAGATTTCGTTTTCGCTTTGAGGACGATATTCTGTTTTTAAAAAAATTGTATCTATAAACCCTACAGTTAACCCTCATAATTGGGAAATAATACAAAACAATTTTTGTTATTTTATTTGGATAATCGTTATGTCACAAATGTCAACTGTCGCCTTTTATTAAAAGACAGTTTGGTTAGGTTTTTTTAACTCTTGATTTGTATATGATGTCCAACTCTAAAAGATTTCGTTTTCGTTTTGAGGACGATATTCTGTTTATAAAGAAAATCGTATCTAGAAACCCTACAGTTAACCCTCATAATTGGGAAGTAATCCAAAACAATTTTTGTTATTTTATTTGGATAATCGTTATGTCACAAATGTCAACTGTCGCCTTTTATTAAAAAACAGTTTGGTTAGGTTAGGTTAGGTTTTTTTCACTCTTGATTTGTGTACGATGTCCAACTCTAAAAGATTTCATTTTCGCTTTGAGGACGATATTCTGTTATTAAAGAAAATCGTATCTATAAACCCTACAGACAACCCTTATAATTGGGAAGTAATCCAAAACAATTTTTGTTATTTTATTTGGATAATCGTTATGTCACAAATGTCAACTGTCGCCTTTTATTAAAAAATAGTTTGGTTAGGTTAGGTTAGGTTAAGTTAGGTTTTTTTCACTCTTGATTTGTGTACGATGTCCAACTCTAAAAGATTTCATTTTCGCTTTGAGGACGATATTCTGTTTTTAAAGAAAATCGTATCTAGAAACCCTATAGTTAACCCTCATAATTGGGAAGTAATCCAAAACAATTTTTTTTATTTAATTTGGATAATCGTTACGTCACACTTGTCAACTGTCGCCTTTTATTAAAAGACAGTTTGGTTAGGTTAGGTTAGGGTAGGTAAGGTGTGTACGATGTCCAACTCTAAAAGATTTCATTTTCGCTTTGAGGACGATATTCTGTTTTTAAAGAAAATCGTATCTAGAAACCCTACAGTTAACCCTCATAATTGGGAAGTAATCCAAAACAATTTTTGTTATTTTATTTGGATAATCGTTACGTCACACTTGTCAACTGTCGCCTTTTATTAAAAGACAGTTTGGTTAGGTTAGGTTAGGGTAGGTAAGGTGTGTACGATGTCCAACTCTAAAAGATTTCATTTTCGCTTTGAGGACGATATTCTGTTTATAAAGAAAATCGTATCTAGAAACCCTACAGTTAACCCTCATAATTGGGAAGTAATCCAAAACAATTTTTGTCATTTTATTTGGATAATCGTTATGTCACACTTGTCAACTGTCGCCTTTTATTAAAATACAGTTTGGTTAGGTTAGGTTAGGGTAGGTAAGGTGTGTACGATGTCCAACTCTAAAAGATTTTTTTTTCAATATCAGGACGATAATCTGTATTTAAAGAAAATCGTAAGTAGAAACCCTATAGTTAATCCTCATAATTGGGAAGTAATCCAAAACAATTTTTGTCATTTTATTTGGATAATCGTTATGTCATAATTGTCAACTGTCGTCTTTAGTTCAAAAATAGTTCGATTTACTTTAGACTGCTGATGGATTTGTAAAATATTTATAAAGCATGGTTAATAGAGCGCATTTTAAGTAATTTTAAGTAATTAATATATATACGAGTTTATCTCACGATTCAATTTTCTTAATTTTATTTTGTATACAGTTATCTTTGATATATATAGTGAAAACAAATGAAAATTAACTATAACCACTTTATAAAAAAGATAAAATTTTAGGATACAAATACAAGTCGACCAAAGCAAATAAATAATTCCCTAATAAGAGTTATGAAACATCCAAAAGAACTTGAAACGCGTAAGATTAATTGAATACATTCTAAAAACCAATGAATTTACATTATTACAGTTATAAAATATTTATTCAAAACCAAATCTGATTAATACAGAAATCAAAAATAAACCAAATCATTTTTCCAATCAAAATAATTTTTGATTCTTTGCACACAGTCACTATTGATATGATTATCTCCTAAAAATAACCTTTTCACGCCGTGCAAACTGGCAATTGTTCTATTACTAAAACAAATAAAAGAATTGCTGTTCATGTGAAGCGTTAACAAAAACTCAAGTCTGTTAAACAACTTATCCGGAATTTCCAACAAATAATTATTGCTCAAGCTGATCGTTCCAAAGTATCTCAAATTTCTGAAAGCATCTTGATGTACGTACTTGATGTTATTATTATCGAAGTTAATAGACCCAAACAATCTAAAGTTAGTTCTGTCAAGAGATTCGATCATGTATTTCGTGGTATCCGCTGGTAGTTCCGTTAAGTTATTGTGCATCAAATTAATTTCATAAAATACTCTAGCTTCAGAAAACCAATCAGGATTTATAACTTTGATATTATTGTAATCTAACGTTATAGCTTCTAGTTTATACATATCTCTGAAAGCACCATCTTCTATATACTCGATATTATTATCATTCAAAACCAAACTTCTGATACTCGTACCGTTAAACAAACCAATCGGGATGCTCTTCAAATTGTTATATTGTATGAAAACTTGTTCCAAATGTCTGCTGTGAAAAAAACCAGGTTCTATATACTCTAACTGTATTTTTAAAAACACCACTTCCTGTAGTGTATTGTAGCTTACTGAAATATTTCTGCAGATTTCGGGGACATGTTGAACACCTCTTACCATCATATATTTCACTTTACCTTCTGGTGATATATACGCACGCCATGGATAATATTCAAAATTTTCTTTAACACTGAAGAAATAAACGGCATTTTTTAAAAAATTCGGATTACATGATTTCGAGGACACTTGTATTGTTGACCCAATTAACAATATTAGAATGAATATGTTCGTAGTGAACGACATATCTCTAAGTAAACAATTTTAAAATCAGCTTTAAATATAACTACGTGCGATAAACTTTAACCCTACTTATGATATACAGGGTTATTTCTTGACACCGATTGAAAATTTGAAATCCATTTTTCGTAACTAACAACACAGGAAAGAGATTTTTAGACACTGTTAATTTTTATATGTCGAAGAAAACACCACTGTTTCATCAAGACAATGCACCGATTCACAAGTCGACGAAAACGATGGTTAAATTGAACGAACTACATGCGCTCTCATCCACCATATAGTCCAGATCTGGCTCCCCAGTGACTACAGGCTATTCTCTGATCTCAAAAAAATGATCTTCGGTGAAAACGTCAACACAAATGGAGAAGCAATTGCTGTGAAACAAACTGAGGCCTATTTTGAGCCAAAAAACAAATCCTTCGAGAAGTTACTAGAAGCGTTGGAATGTGTTTTTCTTTGTTAGTTACACGACTTCTTGAATGATATTTAATTGGAATATAAGGAGGATAGAAATAGGTGGGAGGAGGATAGAAATAGAGATTGGGCAGGATGGAAAAGACACAAACAGAAAAAATCTTGGAACAAGTCCTATAGATGCCAAAGTAGAGGAGGTACAGCTGGAATGGTTTAAACTTCTAACAGAAATGGAAGAGGGCAGGATGTAGAAGTTGGAATACCGACAGAAGAAAGAGATATTGAATGGAATAAGACAAAAATAATGGATAGAGAAGAATGGAGAAGTGATACTACATCAAGGCTGCACTCCACTCAAGTAAAGGTAGAAAGGTTCATTCAAAATCCAGACTCTGTGTCATCAAATCCGAAACTAATCACAATTTACCAATGCATAATCGAAATTCAGCCACAATTGTGCTAAATTATCATAAATTATGTCAAGAAAAGAGTGCGTATGTACCCATTTGTCATTACAAAAAAAAACCCTTTATCAATAACAATATAAAAACTATGTTTACTATTTAATTCGATACCTTAATTTTATCACAGTTTGTAAGCTTAATATTTCACTTTGATAAAATCATCCTGGAACACGACTTTCTACATCAAAATCAAATTAAAGCAATCTCACATATAACGTATCCATTTATCGCAAGTGTTTCGTGTTTCCGTACAACAGAGAAACCCTCATAATTGATAACCTAACTGGGATTTAATTGATATCCAAAACCGATAGAATTTAGGATTAATAATAATCATTTTCCAGAACGTGGCGACTGCTCCGAACAACAGTAATTGGTTGACGTTTTCATAAACCTCTAACCAATATATAAAGTAGTTTGTTCAATATAATCAGGCTCAAATAAAATGGAGTAACTCGATATTTATACTAATTATTCAGAAAATAATGCAAATTCCATTAAATCCATTGCAGTTATGATGAAACTGGTTTCATTTTATTTGAAACCAATCACTACTGTTGCTAATACATATCTATCGATTAATTTTCATTTGCAGGGAATCAATCTGACCTAAAATATTCAACTTAATGGAGAAAACAATACTTATTAGTACTTTTTGATTATTTTTGAGTGTTATTGTGTTTATATAATGATGTATTTGCCAGATGCGATCAGATTAAGATAAATGAATAGCTAACGCTTAATACAGAGAGAATTAAAACTGTCATCCTATAGAATAGCATGTTTGGCTAATTCGTCTCATTGTTTTGTGTGTCCAAAGCAAAACTAGAATCAAGAGGCATGTTGTAACTATCGTTAATCATCGTATCAAAATAATTAATAGAAAGCTTATAGAATTTGGCATTGAGCAACACTATTCAGAAGACAAGACAGACAAGTTACGGTAAAACGAGGAACTAAAGAAACAGATGTAAATTATGAAAGATAGGTGATAGATTGGGAATAAATATATGAGAATTGCACATCCAAGAGAACAAATGGAAAAAATAGACTAGATCTAGTTAAAGAACGAAGATAAAAGAAAAAAATCAATGCTACAAAAAGTACAAACACCTGATTGCATTAATACGGGAAAATAATTAATAACGAGTGCCAAGAAATGGTAGAATGGAAATAGTTATTTATGTATCAAGGCAGTAAAATCATACTTTTTATCACGACGTTGGAGAATAGATGCAGAGATATTTATGCGGACGGAGGATCCGAACTTTTTCCTATTTTTCACATTTTCACAATATTATAAAGGGTTTTTTTGAAATGATTGAAGATATAAACACTTTATATTTGATGAACGCGACGATGATGATGAAAAAACTATTAACATTGTCGACGCGCCGAAAAAACAAAAAATTATTCAATTACTTCAATGCCTAGGAACTAAAAAGCGATTTCTATTGAGAAATCAGCATTAATGTTCATACCAATTTCGAAAGAAAGATTTTTCATTCCGAAAATTGACCTTCTACACCATATACTAGTTAGTCGTGGGAAAGTTATCAGTGATTTGGTGATTGAACATTTGACTTCACCTGAAATCCTGAAGAAGTCGCCATTCCTGATGAGCTTGCAGACCCCGTCGTATGCGGATGAGATGCCGAAGTGGAGCCATAATTAAGATTGTACGCAGTGTCTAATATTTTCTTGTGCGCGGACGCGTGAGCTCTATACGCCGACACACTGAGCTTCATGTTATTGTCATTACCGGTTTTAATTTCTTTTTCTACCATACACTCATCAATTGAAACACTACCACAATACTTGCCTCTCACTAAAGTTAATGTCGACGCGATGGTTTTTACCTGTAACAAAAATTCAAAATACAATGTGTCAAAAAATAGTATCAGATATTTATTTTAGTCACTGGAAAGGTATCGCAGAGGCTACCATTTTATGTTTAGTACTCGAGGACGCATCGTGGTTTTTTGCGTATTATCGTAAAGATGATTCAGTAGTAATGTTTGTATGAGCATAATCCTTTTTTACCTATTTTAAAGCGAAGCCAAGCATTGAATATTGTAAAAACGTTCTTGCATTCGATTTTTTAAGAAAAATTTGAATTTAAAAGCGTACAAAATTCAATTGGTGCAAGAATTGAAGGATACGGACGACTCAAATCGACTAAATTTCGGTGCGGTTATTCCATAAATGTTCTCTGATGTATCCAACTTACAAGTAAATGATTATGTTAGTAAGTACATTGAACATCAAGAGTGAGGTTTACGTGACTAGTTCGATGAATCTTGTCAGCTTGTTATCACCGATCTTTGTTCCAGAATAGAGGATTCCAAAGAGGAAAGGTCATGATTTGTATAACATTAGGGATGTTCTATAAACCACATAGCTCGGTCAAGAGGGGGATAAGCTCAAATACTACGTTGAGACACTTTCGGGAAGGGGGAGATGAGAGCAAAGCTACGTAGTTTTTTTCAGATGTAAGTTTGTTAAAGAAAATGATTTTATTTGGCACACAAATGCTAATTTCTCAGGAAACATTGAGGTTAAATAATATTTATTGAGAGTTAATAGATTGTATATCATGGATTTTGCCTCAAGAAAACAACAAAAAGCACACAGTTCATTTCATGGATATCGCGACGTCGTACCAAAGCTAATCATAAGCAACGTGCTAAGAGACTAATAATAAAAAGAATGAAGAAAGTACTTTGTGAATTAAATACACTTGAGCTGACTGATGAGTGACTCATAGACGAGGAAGGAGTGCTCATAACGAAAATGAGCCATAGACTTCATATATAGAAGATATCCCAATAATTAATAATTTACAAGAGTCGCTGAAACAACCATTTGAGTCAGATTGTGTATAAATATGAGAGATAATAAATATGTAATAGAAAACGTGAAATATTGTGAAACATAACCACGTAGCATCGAGTAGGGGGGTGGGGTTGTGGATAAGGCCACGTGCAGGGAATGCTGAGTTCCAAAAGGACTATAATATAACCACGTGGTTTATGGACGCCCCTTTATCTTTTTTTGTACTCTAATTATCAACTAATTGGTTAAAACCCAGTATATTTTGACTGGGCTGCGAAAGAATACGGGTTTACTTTAATTTCTTCAACTATATCACTTTTTGTATCAATATCAATATTTGTACTACCCGAACTTTTAACAATATGAATATTGCCTATTGAAACTTATGGAAAATCTCTGACACATTTTCATACTATAAGATATCGATCAACAAATTGCAAAAACTTGTGAGGTATAACTTGGAGAGAAGCAAAATAATTGACTATAGATCCTCCCCTGGCGATACAGCGAGACACTCGTGCGAGATTTCGGACGAGACTTTTTGAAAGCCTCGGCTTATCTCTGATTCAATCGAGAATATTGTTGACAGCACCAAATGTACTGTAAAATTAAATTAATTAACGATTATGCTGTATTAATTATTCCATCAAATTATGCTATCATATAATACCGTTTTTTAATATTTTTCTAGAAATGTTAATTAAATATAGTATCGTATTTTGTTAATTCAATCGAACATTCATGCTGGTAAACTGAAATGAAAAGAACCATCAAAATCCATTTTATCATTGTGTGCGAAAATAGTGATAACAGCTAGCGGAATAAATGTTTTAATTATAAATATTATTTTATATTTTTATGCTTAATCTCTACAGTTTGTATCAAAATGGAAAGGAAAACATTGCTTTCATGAAATTCTTAAGAAGTTTGGTTAATAATGATAATGCTACGAATAAAATTAACTATCGATCAGTATCCTCCTGGAAAAAAGGGTCTTTTCCTGACATTCAGTTCTTCCTGCTGAAAAGTTCCCGATGAGCTTATTATCTTCTGCCACTATTCCTTGACGCCAAAAGAATGTATAGAGAAAATTTTTTCATATGTACCAATGTCACATTACTCTTAAATAAAGTCTTAAAAGTAGTACTTTGAAATTAAACAGTAACTTGTATAACTCAATTATAATATACTAATATAACATAAAGTGCGTTCTAAAGCGACAAGACACTTGGATTAGAGTACTTCCCATTCTTCCGTTCAATCAATTTTTGCATTGTAGAGTGCATTGCCAGTGGAGACTTTCGCAACGAATCAAAAGGCGTTTGGGGTTGATTTTATCTCCAAATCCCAGTCGTAGCAGAAGTCCTGTCAGACTTACTGTTGTTCCCTTGGTTCAAGAGATCGTTAAGTTTGGAGACCCTGAACAACATCGGAGCTACAATAAGGTCACAGAATGACTTACCTGTTGAAGCCTGAAGCAATATTGATCAGGATATCTCACATAAAAAAGGAACGAAAAGAACTAGGTATAAGATACAGAAAATGTATTGCTTGTATATGAACAAATCCTAAGACCGGTAT
The DNA here is from genome assembly GCF_026250575.1 of Diorhabda carinulata. Taxonomy (NCBI): domain Eukaryota; kingdom Metazoa; phylum Arthropoda; class Insecta; order Coleoptera; family Chrysomelidae; genus Diorhabda; species Diorhabda carinulata. Next base: position 5,365,317 of record NC_079463.1, read on the forward strand.
AGACCTACGGGATTCACCTATGGGGATGTTCCAGTGAAAGCAGCACCCAAATATTTAATAAAGAGTCACGAATAGACGCTCTTGGAACATGTGAACGTCGAGGCAATCCACCTCCTCGACAACGCGAACCTAGAGAGAAGACTGAAGAGGACGAAGCCTTTTGAGTTATTTATCTACTGAGAAGACCCTTAGTTTACAGATACTCATAGTAATTTAGGATAGAACAAAATTGTTCATTGATCGTGATAATGATCAGATCACAATGATGGTGAGATCTTTCAGGTTTCCTTGAGAAAAAAAATTACGAATCACTTAATTAAAGTTATTAAGAACCGAGCTTATGTATAATGAGCGCCAAAATGAATTTGGCATAATTAACGAACTAGGAAGAAAGAATATAAGAAAAGAGAGATGATAAACTAGTAAACCAACAGCCTTTTGGTCCAAAACTCTTTAGTGGGAACAAGACTAAGACAATATTAAAAAAAATATAGGCGAATAAGAGCAATTAAAGTGCACGGACTATGCAGGCCTCAAATATGAGTTGAGGAAAACGAAAATACTATTAAAAAATGATAATCAGAAGAGGTGCTACGTACACTAAGCACTTTAATAGAGATTGCCGCTTGCATGAATACCTCAATCTACTTGCAAGGTACTACGGAATCTCAAAACTCTACTTAAATACTTTGCCCTATCAATTAATTCGTTTTTAAAGACATTTAAGATTAATGTGGTAGCCGAATAATTTCCCAATTAATTAACTAAATACACAATAAGGAAACGAGTAAAATAATATTGGCTACAAGCAAAAACGGAAAATTTGGTAAATATTAGAGAGATAATTAAATTCTCTTTTTCGTATATAAACATTCTACTCTAAACTTTTGTTCGATAAACAAGTAAATAAAAGAGCACAAAATATGAAAACGGATGCGTATATTATTAACCATCGCCATTGTTGTATTATGTTAATGAAAATTCGCGGAAAACTGTGCACGAAATTTAAAATAACAACATCTACATTTTATGAAATCTTGGAGTATAAAAATAAAACGAATTTGACCAGCATATATTCTAGTTCTGAAAATGTTGAGGCAATGCTTTTCTCGAAAGAATAATTACATATATAATTAGTTCCAATGGTGCCTGCAGTTTGGAAATACATGGGGAGATTTGTAGTGTTTGGAGAAAAGGCCTAACTTGGTAACTGAATCCACAGACTTGCACTTATCCAAAAAAAATTAACGCTCTGGGCGTCTACAGGTAAACCGGTGTTTATAAGCCACGTCTGCTTGTCGACTACGTCTTGTAAATACTGCTCTAGGTAAGATTAGGTTGGACATGTTGGAAGATCATTTACTGTGGTAGTATCGGTAAAACAGAGGCATATTAGTGACCTTTCTGCTATGTTACAAACTTTCCAGGTTTCTAGTCAACTATGGATCGGCAAAAAGTCGAATTGCTCTCTTCTATATTAAAAAAACCATTTCAATGTAGCCGAGCATGTAAATGTGCGAGCGAAACTCGCTGGTATGGGTTGAACTCGATCAAAGAAAAGACTTTTTTTATATTATAGAGAACAGAGTTCGAATAGGGGACTTATTAGTTCAGCTACGCATTTCATCGAAATGATTGGTGGTATTTCATCGGAACCAGTGACGTTATTGGTGTCTAAGCGAAATTTTGTCACATCTTGTTGTCGAAATTCTATTTCTGGTACCAACTCCACGCAGGCTGGGTGGTACTCCGCCAACCAAGAGCTGCGCAGACAGAAAACCACGGGATGGAGAATCGATATCATTCTTCAATTGAATCTAATCTAATATTATTAAATAGTCGTCAACAAACACAATATGTTATCAACTTTTATCAACGTTATAATAATAATTATTAATTATACGTCATATTATAAGCAGTACTTCCTGCGGTAAGGGTGATATTGTTAAGAATTTATATGTTACACTTATTTTTCTTAATAACTTCTTTAATTTCACTTCACCGTTCTACTAGTACTCCATAGAATATATGATTGTTATAGATATATATATATATATATATTTATTACACGTTGTTCATAAAAGTTAATTATTATTTCTTCTTATCCACCCTTTTATATGCTTTTTATCTTTATCTTTTAGAATTTTTCCTTCCCATCTGCTTTCTAAAATATCAATTCTTCCTTATTCCTCCTTAATACTCTTAAAGTTTTATTCAAAATGGTTGAAATAAAGATTTTAGATGTTTGTGTTGGTTGGAAATCATAAAAATTCCCACTCAACAATTGAGATTTTCCGTCTTCTGGCTGGCTATTCGTTGGAGATTATTAAATTTACTACTTTTCATGCCATATTTTGATAAGAACTGTTTTATTACTTCTTACACAGCTGTGACAACCTGTGAAAAATAACACCGTCGTTCTGTGATAATAAAATCTTTATATATCTACCCTCAGTCATATGTGACAACATGTCTTATTACGTATTTTCTGTCCTATTGTTCCGTTTCGTTCAAACAGAAAAACATTTTTCTTAAACTTGACATATTTTGTTAGTCTATCTATTTTCACGCTTAGACAAAAACAACTTTCAAAACAAAGGGGAGCATTCGTCGAGTATATTTCCTTATTGGAATTAGGAAAAGATATCGACCTTATATGTGAAGATATCTGAAAAGGATACATTTGGAAATATAATATTATAACGTTTTGTTTACACTCTTTCTATTCGTGGGGTCAATTAATAAACACTGTCTCAATTTTACACACTATACGATACACTTAACTTCCAATAATTTACTCATAAATATGACTCAGACAATTTCTGCGATTACTTTGAGTAATTCAACCTTTTTGCTACGACTATTTATTTAAAACTAATTAAACTGCGTTTACGAAAATCATTTATATACCTAAATAAAATTCTAGAGCAACAAGAAATAAATAAATAGAAATACTGTAAATAAACGCCCGCTATAATAAAAAGTTCTAAAAGGGAACATCAAAGGCGCTTCCTCCATTTATAAAAAATGTGAAAGACGCCGCGCGTATTCGCCGAATTTTAAAATCACATTGTAGCTGGACAGGGTCGGCCCAAGGACCCATTACGCGAGCTTGTTCGTAACAAATTGTCAGAAGTTTCCGAAACTAGTGTCTATATAATTATAGAAAAAATAAATATTAATACTTCGAAGACTGAGACTAAAGGAGGATGATGCTAATTTATTTTAAATTTAAGTTTAAAAATAATCAATTACGAGTGCCTTTTCAGAAGCTCCAGCCACTGAAAAGATCATAACATTTCATGTCAACAATTTCACCAATATAGAAAACTAACTTGTACTGGTACTGCGGGTTGTAATACAGTTTTGTCTCGTTAAAACCATACATCAGTGAGGTTATGAGGCAATTAACACATTAAAAAACACAAGTAAGCCGTACAATTTATTTTATTCATTTTAATTATATTCTGAATGTAACTTTATTCCATTCAAAGCGAATTTTGACTTTACAGTTATCTTATAATCAGATTTACTAAAACAGGGTATCAAAAATTTAATTTCATGCAAAATTAATCATGTAATTGACAAAGTTTCCGTCTTTAGTTACCGTTTCAAATTGATCCACCCTATAAGCTATATTCAAAGTTGCGTAAGGACTATAAGTAGGGTACTTGAGAAAATTACCTTCTCGAATTCTATTCGCGGCTTTTATTGAAGCTGGTAAAAGAGAATGAAACGTACGGCATTTAATATACACTGTTTTCATATATATAAAATGAAATTTTTCAAAATTGAGAATTGGATTACAAACAGGCCAATTGCTTGAACATTTCATTCATCAAAATGATCTTCAATCTGTAAAGTAATGAAATTCTAATTGAACTGAAACTTATTTATAGTTTGTACATACTAATATCGTTATCTAATAATGCATCCCTGTATTTTTAAATTTGATTCCACTCTATGCTTCGAGCCGATCTAAACAATCCTCTGAATAGAGTACACAAGCGAATCAGTCTTACCATAATCAAATATAGAGCAAGGCCCTATTATACCTTCTCAAAAACTTTTAGTCTTACGAACAGTCAATACTCAAGTATAAGTGTCGATTCAGTCCAGGCTACACAGTTGATGTCAAGACATAACTTCAACTCTGTGCTGTCTAAATGATCTACAAGCCAGATGAGTTATGGTTATCATCGAATCACCGTTCTCATCCACTGGACAACTACTAGACTCCTTAAAACCCAAGAGGAAACTTCCCTAACCCCAACTTCGACTGCTAGCAATTGCCTATGAATAGTTTATCAAGTCTCAATCCTAATTTGCGATTTGGGAGCAATAATTTTTTTTAAATCTTGAGAGCTTTGTACTTATTTGATAATTTTGAAAAAAAACTTTGGTGGTAGACAATACCGATTTATGTGAATTTGTCATTGTTTCTGAGGGCATGCGAATTACTTTTGAAACGTAAATAGGCCGAGAGAGATCCTCATTGTGTGAAACAAGACATTTCTCAGTTTGATGTCGATTAAAACCTTCAACATTTACTATACAAAAGTAGACAAGAAAAAAATGTTTTGTAGAGTATTTTACGAAGATGGTCGAATTAGTACCTGGCCCAACAAAGAAAACACAAAAATTTTGGAAAATAATGTATTTATTTTTCGACGTAAGCTCCTTTCCGATACCCTTTTTATAATCAGAATCGTCAAGCTCCTCAAAATAGCTGACACCACCTCTTCATTGCTGGAAAATCTTTGACTACCGAGCCATTTTGTCAAGTCTGGGAACAGAAAATAATCCGAGGCTGTTAAATCTGGCAAATAGGGTGCATGGGTAGCAATTCGTTGCAATAAGTTCGTTGCCGTTGATAGTTTTGCCTTTTTCAAAATAGTCAATGAAGAGTATCAACGCGTATCCCAAAAAACCGACACCATGAACCTGCCTTTAAATGGAACGGTCTTTGCCTTCTTTGGAACTGGTTCTCCCTTTTCAGTCAATTGTATTGATTGTTTTTTTGTTTCGGGTGTGATGTAATGGACCCACGTGGCAACCATGGTTATGAAAGGGAGCAAAAATTCGACTTTATTTCTGTGAAACATTGCCATACACTCGATGGAAACATCTTCACCACGCTGTTTTTGTTCCATTGTGAGCAAAAGTGCCACCCATCTTGAGCACAGCTTTCTCAAGTCTAAATTTTCAGTTAATATGCGATGTACTGCACTTTTTGAAATGTCTACTATGTCTACTAGCTCGCGCACTCTCAGTCAACGATTATCCAGGATTCCCTTCAACATTTCTGGAGTTGATTCTCATTTGGTCGACCACTGCGATGCTGGTCTTCGCAAGTCGTTTAACTCTGCTACCCAATATTTTATTGTTGATAACGAAGGAGCAGTCTCACCCAGAGTAGAATCTAGTTCAGCTTTTATATTGGTTGGACTAAGGCCATTCAAATAAAAGTATTTTTTCTATATTTATACATCCAGTGAAAACGTTTTGTGTACTTTTTAATACAGGGGTATTTTTCAAGCAACTACCCCCATCTCTAGGTCAGGCCAGGTACTTCTGGGGATATCCTCTCACATGCGTGGAAACGTCTTGTTTTTGATTTGATTTGATTTGATTCCAAATTAACATATGATACTCTTCCATAAAAACGTTAAGTGCAATGGAAAATTATATCTGTATAGAAAAATTTCTTCTACAATAGATGTAAACAATTATTTTCCGCCCGAGCAATTTCAGCAAAACCAAATTTCCTGCTTTCCTATCTTATTAATTTGAGGTCTAACCGCTTTTCCCTGAATAACAGCAGCATAAACAACGACGTTATTCCCATCATTTCTTTTGACGCTATATTCGGATGTTGTGCTCACACAACCGATTGTCGACAACCGCAAATCAATATATAATGTATGAAGTCAATTTTGTCCATTATCTTTTCGAGCGGAAATATCAGATAAATTAATTGTTTCACGTAGAAGATACAATCTTTTGATTGGCAGAGAAATTAAGACCTTTATCCCAATAATCAATATAAAAATAATGCTAGACTCACAATTTATATTAAAAAAAAAAGATTGGAATTCTAATGTAATCATTTTCATTCAAGTTTTGCACTGGATTTCGATATTCTTCTTTTCTATAACTTCCATAGAATCTAACCCAAAACAAAAGCGGATATTCTCCGCAATACAGCTAAACGAAATTGTTACTGAAGGATAATAACTACAATTTTTTTAACGTTATCAATGTGTTGTAACGGGTAATTGATTTACAATTATCTGAATTAGTTTTTTGTCGACCGTTGATCCATGCCGTTTCTATTTCCATCAGCAGCAGCACTGCAGTTCCGAGCAAGCAGAAGAGATGCAAAGGAAGTTAAACTAAGTAAAATGTATAAGTAAATCTGCGCGGTTCGTAGATAAAGTGCTAGATGAATAGAACAGTCCAATGAAGACAGTGATCAAGTGCACGATGAAAAACATGTGGTCATCCGCAGTTGAAAAGGAGCTTACCAAAATTAATGAATTGCTTTGTCTGTCTTATCGTCGACCACGTAAATATTTCTCTTCGTGGATCAACACACGACTTGGCGAGTAATAATACCATTAAATGGTATGTACAGATCATCACCTGTTAGTATTTAGTTAAATAATATTTCAACGTTTTCTGAACAATTCCTACTTTTTCACATAAAGATGATGATCCTACCAGAACGTGCCTGATTACCAAGCGATATCTGTCTTCTTCCAAATACGCTATACCAACGAAACAATATTGCTCGTAAAGGATAATGGATTCATATTTAGATGGCAAGTTTTATTTGTTTATTCTTTGATAGTAGCGACTCTGAAGTCAAAGCTTACTACTCAAGGTTTGTGGCATTTAAAAATACAACGTTACCAACTCTAACTCCTCTAGCTTCGGAGTATCCCAAAATATACAGGGTGGTAATCGTATTGAGGAATCCAAAAATACTGTACAAGGGTATAGAAATTTATTGAGATTCCATTTTATAGACAGAACTACGACATATTCCGAATCGAAAATCACAATGCAAGTGTTCATTCTATTTTCTGAATTCATTAATAAAGTATTTGAAAACTTTTTTGATTTTCAATTAAGATCGAATTTACAGTGTAAAAAATCCCTTTATAACGACAGAAATTGAAAAGAATATCCATGACTCGGTAATTGCGGTTCTATTTGTAGGTCACCAATGAAACTGAATTGAACTTATATTTTATTCACAAAATAATCCAATTTGATCCCACGAGAAATATAAGAATAGATATTCCGCAATTTTTTAATAGTGAATTGATTTTTTTTATAATAACATCATAAAGTAAAGCATCATACAAGTTTTTAACCAAATATTTCCATTAGAAATTACAAAACAGATTACGTTATTAGTGCTATTGGTACGGAAGGTGGCGCTAAATGTCTTCGAAGAATTTTCTACCGAACAAATTTTATTTTACGCATTTAATCGATATTATCAGTTATCAACACAGAATCTATTAAATGAATGAACAATTTAAACTCGAAACTACAATTGACGAAGTAAGATTCAATCAAATTTACCAACAAAGTGCTGTAATAGAAATTGAGGAGTAAGTATGAGTATGTAACAGCGATATCTAATCACAGGAAGCATGTAGCTAGCTCGAGCCTTTTGCGTTTAATTTCTGTATATTTATTTAATTCCACCAATTTCTTACTTTTTAGACCTCTTTTATATGGTTTTGTTGATGAATTTTCTTGGTTTTAAATCTGTATCAATTAAAATTTCGTTTAAAAGCATATAATATTGCCATTTCCACTACTTTCAGGCTTCATCAAATATCAAAATGAAAATAAAATCGAAATAAAAATCCTTAGTTTTTACATCTCAAAAACATATAGCAGCTATCAGTCAAATTATTCGTAGTTATATTGAAATTTACAAAACAGATCTAGAAATTTTACTTAAATTATTTAGATCTTTTTTATCATTGATAGCTTTCTCGTTCTCTCCCGTATATTTGATTCCGTTTTAATAATTTTTGATTCTCTATAATTGAATATATGTTTTTTTTTTATATTTCGTGGTTCGTTAATGCATTTTTTATCAAATTGATGACCTGTTAGTCTATTTTCCAAATACTGAGATGTCTGTCCTATGTAACAAGCGTTACAATGATTACAAGGTACTCGATATATAATAAATATTACTTCTATTGTTTTTAAGTGTTTCATATTTTAGTTAAATGGAATATTTGGTCAATTATGACATACTTATATCATATTTATTGAAATAATTCCATAATTATTGAAAAAGTCCTTTTACTTATGATATCTATTGATTTTCAATGTAAAATAATATTCTGATAAAGACCGCCACTGGTCTAAACTTCTTATTATGTTTGTTTAAAGTACGCCCCAGGGTGTGTAATAATTATTTATACTACAAGGGATGTAAGTAAAATTTACTTGTTAGGAACCATAGAAATTGAATTTAGTGATATAGTTTAATAAAAAATAAAAACTATTTTAGATTATCGCCTCCAATTTGTTATTTAGCAAAGACACTTTTGAATTTAAATTATCTTGTCGCATAAATTTTTATTTTTCTACATATAAATTTTCAAGAAAAAATTTAACGTCTTGAATCTAAGTCGGGATCTAGTACAAGATTCAATCCGGCCGGATAGCAAATTGAGTCATCTTTCACGTATATATCTCCCTGGTAATCCTCAATATAAATATCAGATACGATGTAGAAAACAGAATATTGGGTCATTGAAACGTCAATTACCAACGAATTATTAGGAGTACGTGATCTTGTTATTGAGAAGAATCACGCTAAAAATTCTTTTTCTACATTACACAACAATTACGAATAACTACGTTTTAATTGTATAATTGAAATAAATTATTCCATGTATGAATTGTTTTCCTATAGCAACTAGAAGAGATCTAATTTAATATGAATGAGGTATCATACAAATGCATCGAATAAAAATTTTTTTGTTCACAGAGGCGATTTTTCAAAAGATTATCAATCATTTAATTAAATTCCGACGATCTTCAAGATAATAGTACCTGATTGACCGAGCTTTGCTCGATATTTTCTGTTTTTCAGAAATTATATTTGGATACCAAATACATACTGATGAAATAATATTTTTCTGGATATGAACTGGATATTTGAATGAAAAATAACGAGTGTAATTAGTTTAATATTTTAAACTAATAGTTTTAATTTTGAAATCGAATCTTAATCTAATACTTCCTTCGCTATATAGCGGGTATCTCGAGGATTTCATTGAGAAGATAAACTTTTACTCTAGTTGGTCGCTTAACTCTAAAAAGACTTGTCTTTAAGCCAACTGAATACCCAGACTTGTTACCATGAGTCTTACACAATTTCCCAGTCTTTCTGATACATCTAAATCACGCAACAACATTACTAATGCATTTTTTTTTCAATTTTAGTTCATGGCTGATATGATAACACTATGGAGAAATTCTGTAGTAAATTCAAGTGATTCTTCAGTGAGATTCTTCCATTGAGTCATAGTAAATTTTGCCAACTATTTCATCATTAATTTTTTCAGCTTCGGTGCAAGTAATGCTCTATCTTTAATCCCCTCAACATTTCCATTGTTTAGCAGATACCAAATACTGATCAACAAATTGTCGTTGCTCTATATCAACGCGCATATTCTCTTCTAGTTTTTAAAAGTCTTAAAAACAGACCTTAAGGAGCATCGCTAGATAAAAAAATCTAAGAATTTAGTTCAGCACGTGGTTGTACAACAGACACTAACGAAAATCTACCCATTACTATTACTTTTCCACCGAAAGAGTGATTTAACATTAATACGACTCAAACGCCACCTTTTTCTTTTTATTTTACTTCTAATTATTTTATTTTCGCTCCAATAAAAAAAGTTTATATTCAAGTTAATTATCGATTATTGAAAACCCTAATAGAACGACGTTTTTTAAAAATGAATCCTAGCTAGATCGATTTATCTCCTACCAAGTCCCCTGTATGCTAAATTTCATGAAAATCGTTGGAGCCCGTTTTCAATTACTCTTTTAAAAATATGAGATTAAGTAGATTACCGTATGGGGCTTATAGACGAATGGCTAAAACATCTTGGGGCCTGGAACATCTCGATCTCACAAACCACCAAATAGTAAAAGCTGCGATTAGACAGTAATTGAAAAGATTGTGAAAATTAGTGGAATATCAGCACGCGGTTATACTAAAGGACAGGGACATCTAAGAGGTTCTAACTTTAAATTGTGACCGTTGTACCAACTTCTACAACTTCATAACCAAATTTCAATTCACCTTCTCTGAGATAACTCTTCTAATTTGCTAAACCCAAATGAGTCGGTTTGGTACACAGATGGATCTAAGACATAACTATGAAAAGGTGCAGCTTTTCATAGTAACTCCTTATACAAGGTGTCCAAAAAGAGTATAGGGTATTTGTTTTCGCGCCACATTCGAAACGGAGCGACGAAAGGGAGCGGGGAGAGGTTCGTGGCGTCTGCCATTTTGTGGAGTTTTAGTCACGATGGAACAGTACTCGGAGACGCATCACGTATTTTGAGTACGAGCGTATTATCGTAACGGTGATTCAATAGTGACTGCTCAACGTCTGTATCCTGCGGAACATCGTACACGCCACGCGCCAAGTGACGACAAGCGTTAAACATCAAAAAATCGTCCTTACATTTGATTTTAAAGGAAGATTTACATTTAAAAGCCTATAAAATTCAATTGGTTCAAGAATTGAAGGATACAGACTATGCTAATCGACTGAATTTTGCGAACGAAATGATGCAGCGATTTGACAACTTTGAAAACATACTGTTCAGCGACGAAGCAAATTTTCACCTAAATGGTCATGTTAATAAACAGAATTGTCGGTAATGGGCAGTCGAGAATTCGAGCCGAAAGCATGAACGACTCCTGCACAGACCAAAAGTCGTTGTTTGGGCCGCTATGTCTGCTAAAGGAATTATTGGTCCTTATTTTCATGAATATCAACGAGGCCGAACAATCAATGTGAATATTGACCGCTACTGCGATATGTTGCGAAATTTTTTGGTCCCAGAGTTGCAGGAATTTGCAGATTTCAACTCAATAACGTGGTTCCAGCAAGATGGGGCCACTTGGCATACCTCGAATGACTCGATGGAAGTTGTGAATGAATTATTCCCTAATAAAGTCATTTCGCGAAGGGGTAACATCAACTGGCTTCCCAGAAGCCCCGACCTTAGCCCGCTTGACTATTGGGGATACCTTAAAAGTAAGGTTTATCAAAATAATCCAACGAACCTATCCCAATTGAAGGAAAACATCAGGTCAGAAATGGCAGCAATATCAAGAGCTTTGTGTCGACGTGTTATCGCCAAACTTTGTTCCCGTTTAGAAGAATACCAGCAACGTAACGGTCATTATTTGGATAACGTCATCTTTTCCAAATAATTTTCCAATTCATATGGTATCAAAAAACAATAAAAGCTTTTATTGCTTATAAATATTTTTTGTTTACTTGAACTTACAAATACCCGATACCCTTTCTGGACACCTTGTAGCTCCCGAATAATGTCAATAATAAATTGCATTTAAACGGTATCATTCACTTCGTCTTTTGCTCTGGCATGCTTCACAATTCCGTTCTTTAAGATCTTCTGAATCAATGGATTATATTTGATATAATAAATAGTTAATATAACTTTGCTCAAGTGTAGAAGAAGAAATATCCGTTCTATCCCAGAAATACGATCTAAGGCTTAGCAACCAACCTAACAATCTGTCAAGGAACCACTAAGAAGACATTACACGTGACTTACCTAGGAGATTTTTAGAACTGTTAGACTTAAAAAGATTCATAAATTTATGATACCTTATCTGACATTGAGGAGATTACTTGGGAGGATCAGATGAAAGCTATTCCGAAGAAAACTTTCAAATTAGGATAAGTGGATTGCGAACCAATGACAGTACTTAGAGAGGGTTTACGCAATTTTTCTGAAACTTTTTTTTTAAATCAAATAATTCATCATGTTCCTGATCACACTTCGTACATTTAATAATATATGCAAACTATTCAAATGTTGACAACTTTCAATAATTTTTTTTTTTTAATTACTTATTATTATTGATATTTTTCTTACCTTCAGAAATGTCCATAAAAGCTAATTTCGGAACAAAAAATTCACTATAACTACACTTAAATGAAAAAAATAAGCATCATTTCGTGTTATAACAGTTTCAGTTTCTACGGTATCAACGCATTGTTGTGCGCGCAATATTTCCACCCTTACTGACTGGAAAGCGGACGTTTCCAGCTTTCCCTAAAGGATTTTCTCCACTCGCTTTACATTCATTCGTACAGATGGCAACTACGCGCTTCTTCCACATAAAATTTTTACCGTTCTAGTTTTTTTTTACTTAGACTTTTAAATCATAATGACAGTTTATACTACCATAGTCGGAAATAATAATTCTCTACAATGGCGGATTGGTTCTATAAATGGTCTACTATAATACAAAACAATAAATAAGTAAAAAAACTGCGGTGATTTTTTGCGTGTTAATGCTTCCAAATAATGAATTTTCTTAATATACACATATCTAGTCATTAATAAGGGACATAAATAAACAGCTCAAAATCTCAGATAGTACACAGTCAATTTTATCCCTGGATTTATTTACTCCTTGGAATAATAAATTTCGTTGGTATTCCAAAAAAAAAATAAGAAGGTTAGGAAACAGAAAAGATTGCAGGGAGGTGCGTTCTTTTATTATTTCACCTAGCTAAAGATAGTCGTAAATACAATCCCATCACTATCCCATGAAACGGTGGTCAACACTTTCCGAACAATGAAACCATCTTTGTTTCGGAGCAGGTTCGCCCTCTGCAATCCACTGTTTTGACTGTTCATTTCAGAAATAGAGTGGTGAATCGAGGTTTCAAAAACAGTTATGGATCGACGCAAAAAATCCGGCACATTTTGTTTACACCGCTTCAATGAGGCCTGGGAAATATTCATTTGAATACGCTTTTATTCCAAAATACATAAGTCTCTAGTCAATATATGGCAAATGCGTTCTTTTGATACGCCGATCCAACGATCATCCAGTACCATTTGCCGAACTTTTTGAACATATCACTGGTTATCGCAGTTTTTGGCCGCCTAGAACGATTATCGTCTTCTTTTTTATTGGTTGAGCGTCCGCGAACGTGGTTTGTTTATGTTGAATGTTGCGATTGCCACAATGTTTCTTTTGCTTTTATAGGGAAGTTGATTTTTAGTAAATGTGTTTGATGAGCCCGTATTCTGCAATTGTTTGTGGTATTTGGTCGAATAAACCAATGCAATAGCATCAATTTGGAAATTATCCCTTCGTGGGTACAAATTTCAACGTTTTCCCCTTTTTGAATGGTTTGTGCTTGACTGTTGAGGGTTGAACATTCTAGGCATGCACTATACCTTTCCTAAAGCAGGTATAATTTCATTGCAGTGATTTCAATAAGGATACGTATCTATTTGATGCACTCCTCAAAACGCTCCTGGCAATTTCACTCCTGTATACGAATCGTTTTCTGTCATACGGTAAGTACATAACACTACATTATTTAAACTTAGTTGTACGAAACGTTTTATTACACGAATGAAGACTTTTTTGGAAATTTGGAGCGTTTAATCTCTTTTTTCATAAACATGAATATTTGCGAAGAAAAGATTTTTTATGAAAATTAATTGAATCATACACTTTACCGTTATTTATCAATTTAAACTATCTACGACACAAAATAAATTATTTTCGTATTATTTTTCATTAAAAATACTATTGACCTCATGAAAAGTTTTATTATGCCTTAATTATGAGAAGAACGAAAGTAATTCCATGCTTAATCATCCGAGTTTGGGTTAAACATGACGGCCACTCTGATATGGTCACATTACGTTATAAAGCAACTGTAGTCAAGACGTTTAAATTCAACTGCTCAATCTTTTACGGTTGTAAATGATGGTACCAAGTCTCCGTACACAGTGTCTAACTTCTCTTTCATTTATATAGGCGTATTGACTTTCAAAATTAAAAGTAAGCACCCAAAATGGCTGAAATTCTGGTTATAACCTCTCAACGCATCCGCATATTCATGTTAAGGTCGGAAAATTTCCAGACAACCCTCGTATATACTCCAGAAACAGCTAGTAAGAATTAGTGTCTTTAAAAATCGTTAAAAAACATTGAACCTGAACTAAATTTTTTTAATTTGGGTACTTTTTTACTGGGAGCTCAACTTTATCGTAGGCTTGTCGATTTTCAAATTATATCAAACTTTTGATGCACTGTGATTTTCGTTTATCCAAGCTACGAATTATCATTTTTTTTTGTTTATTTAAATTGAGCTATTATTGGAATGTTATATTAATATGAAGAAAATCAGTCTCTATAGACAAAACATTTTCAGATGCGCTTGTTAATAAACAGCGCATCTCCATAGCACTACGAACTCGTAAATTGCTTATCCCTCGCACGTAGCTTTTGTAGATATTCAATACAAGTGAGTTCTCTTCGACTAACAAATGAGGAAGACGTCATTCATATCGCACACAATACAACTATAGGTCATTATTCTTTAGCAAACATAACGATAGCAACTCAACTTGAAAATGTTTTGTTCCTCCAAGTAAAGAAGTTTTAAATGTTGCCAACAACTACAAAATTTCCATTCTTTTCAATTGAGGTATAGAGACTGGGAGATTGCGACATGTAATATTTAATTTTACTGGTTTATTATACAATGAAGTCGTGTGGGTGCGTATTCATAATGACAGCCGACGAAAGATGATATAGATAAACAAGACTGCAGACGATCTTGAGTGAGAAGAAGAAGAGAATACCCCTATATGAACAATTTCTACTAGTGGAAGCTGTTCCGATTAAGGAAGACAGAATGATAACGCTTTCTCTATCCTCCGAGGTTCCAGATCGATTCTGCGCATTCTCACGCATGCGCACTATAGATAAAGTGAGAGGAAGTGAATTTTATCGGCACGGTAACTTAGGGATTTTTACCAACTGTTCAATTAGATACCTTCTAGTGTGTGTCTCTGTGTTATGTAGCCTGTATTCGTGTCTCATAACAATGAAGTCTTGTACATAAATAGTTATAATGGTAGTAGCTCGAGACCGCCGACAACCTTTAGTCAGAAGTTGAGAAAAAGCTATGCCGAAGTTGTATTAAAGTCACTATTTACAGCTCAGATACCTCGTAGGGTGCAAGGTTTTTTTATAGAGGTGCGGCAAATACTTTATACGTATTATCAGGACAGGATATTATACTTTGTGTGTCGGACTCGTTTGCCCTACTGACTAAAAATCTACTCCTTCTTACTTTAACCTCTGCCTCCTCCGCTGCACTGCTGTTAGGTATTACTTCGTGGGAGGGAAGGATCCAGTAATTATATTATTCTTTCAGATCCTTGAAGTCCACAGCTTCTTCTTCAAATGTCTGCTTTACTATCTGCTCCATCCCTTTCTAAACAATTTTGAGGATCTCAGTCGCGAAAGAACTTGTTTTTTCTCAGTTCATCTCCAAGGAGAGAATGGTGGTTAAGATCTCTGGATGAAGCTTCTGCTTTAACCCATTTTCCCAGCTTCTGCAGAATGATTCGAAACGAGGGTTCTGCATCTTCATTTAAACCGGCGCAAGACAGACGAGTAACGTTGCTAGTGGCAGCTAGCTTAAGTCACACTAACTGATGGTATTTTAAGAATAGATTGAAGACTCAAGAGGATAAAACCTTGGTGAGTCGAATTTCTTAAAAACAGAGTATTTGTTGTTTTCAGGTGTAAGCTGATTGGTGTACAAAATGTATCAGAAATAAAATAAACAATCCTGTAAAATTCCTTCTTTACCAGTGCATAAAAGGATCCGTTTATTTAAGTATCTAATAAATTCTGTTCTTTTTAACTTAGTCATTAGTTTTTCTATTTTGCTAATTTGTTGTCTAGGTTGCAAGATTTTAAATAAAACAAAAAAAGCGAATTGCATTTATTTTTTCAGTTACTATTATATTAATGAATAAAACTATGAAAATAATAACAAAAAAATACAAGTTTTTGATAAAATATACATAAAATTAAAAACAAAACCACATATAAATTAAATAATGGAAAGTATAATTACACATATAGAATTTATTCTCCACGACTATATGACAATTTTTATCTGTCTTTCAAAAATTATAAAAAAAAATCCAATTTCAAATCAGAAGAGACGATTTGGGAACATAAATATAACAAAAGGTCACAGAAATGAGAAATTACCAAGGCGATTAGGATATTAAACAAAGGAAGAAACGAATAACAAATAATATAATAATTTTGTTATTCTTGTTATTTTGAAATAACATCAATTTTTCTAAAAAACAATTCGTTATAATCAATAATGTTTAATTAATCGCAAGTTATGTGGTGGTAAATCCAGCGAATTCAAAAATTCAACAGGATAGTTGACCACTTATCTCATTGCCGGGTAATGATTGTTGTATTTTGAAGTTAATAGCGTCACATCGATATTTTTTGCAGCTAAAATAGCTCGTTCACGAAGCCACGCATGATTAATATAAATAGCATATTTTGTATTTACCCTGTTGCAGAAATTGTCTAGTAATTTGATACATTGACGCCAATATTGAGCAATTGCTCGGAGAATGATGAAATTCAATGAATACATACACAAAATGAATGAAATAAATGCATAAATGCATACACAAAAATTCATCCAAGTCGATTTAGCAGTTTACTTGCAGTATGAATAAATAGCCTTGATACCGACTGTAGCACCATCTGCCGGGCTTATTTGTAACAGCGTATAAAAATGTGAATTCGTAAAACTGCTAAATCCAGACGATTCAAACTTTCGCGGCTAAATCCAATAATTCTTAATAATATTCAATCAACATCCTAAATTTAAACTATTTGTTATGTATATATTAAAATCCGTTTATTTAGTTGTTTTTGTAATAATGAAAATATTTAATCGATTAGAATAGATTGAATAAAAATAAAAACATTACAATCTGAATTTGCTTTCAAAAGTGCGATTTTAACTTTATATAGTCGTGGATAAAATGTAGTTTTCGAATCGAGTATAATAGCTATTATACGCTCGTTGTATAATATGTATAAATGTTTTATATAGACGTAAATTTAAACGTTTTCTCGAATCATTAATTCTGTAAACAAAATGCATCTAAAACAAACAATTTACACAACTTTTTATCCATAATCATTCCATAACTGATTCACCGATATTTCATCTGGAATTATTGTAAAAAAATATAGTTATCTATATCAATAAAGAGAAAAAAAAGGTAAATATTATAAATGTTAACAAATCTATATATTGAGTGTTTTACAGGATATTCCAAGATTAAAACTTACGTTTTATAGACCATATTTCAATGAAATTATTGTGGATAAAATGAATATACATAATATAAGATTTTCTGTGAGAATAGTATAAAAATGTTTTCAAAAATCGGTTGTATTTTTTACAAATATTATATATGTTACGGGAAAAGTAATAAATATTTATCAAATTTACCGGGAAGTTTATAAAATCCCCCAACTCGTAATGGGTGATAAAAGTCCCTAACTTAACGAAAATTCGTTCAGTTTGCGAAGCTTCTTGTTACGTGACAACCACCTAACCCAACCGGGCGGGTCGTTTACTAGCGCATTCCTTAAATTTTTAGTTGCTGTCATGCCGTACACGGAAGAGCAACGCTCGTTTTGCTCGTTTTCGAAAATAGTCGATCACTTTTTCGAGTTCGACGATTGTATCGGTTACATTATAACCGGCTGACATAGTTCCAAAAGGATGGGGTCACTTCACACACCACTAACAACTCTTTAGCTCCATGGGACGAATTATTCCTAGAAAAAGTGATTTCACGATGAGGTGATAATGAATGGCCACCTCTGAGCTCTGACCTCTCTTAAAAGCGTAGTCTACAGAAATAATCTACGAAATTTGACAGATTTAAGAAACAATGTCATGTTTAAAAAATTTTGTTTCTTATCTTTCAATTCATACCAATAAATACATATCAAAATAAGTTTAAAGTAGTTGGGTTGTTATTATGGATACTAACAAAACAAATTTCATATACTAACCGGTAAATTTGATAAATATGAAATAATTTATCTCATTCAACAAATTCAGTAGGGATTATGTATAATCACTGATTTATCATTTTTACTGTAACACATACTTGCTGTTTGGAATGTGAATTAATATAATAAATGCATACACAATTATAATTAGGAATGAAATAATCCGTCATAAAATATTACACCATGTCATAAGCTACTGAATTTATCCATAATTTACATTTTAGGTACAGATTCAGTTCAATAAGTTACTTCACTATTTGATATGTTGTTCAAAGGGATTTAACCTGCACAAATAGGCGTCTAATAGTGAGAATATTTTCAGAAACAGTGATTGCATAATCATAAAAATAAGTGAGAAAAGTTAAAATAGCAATTTCACGTTTGGTTTGAGTACGTGCTCAATATATCTTGATATAATAATTTATCCTTCTGATATTAGAATCAATTGTTTCTTTGATATATAGTAGAGTAAACGCATGAATAGAAATACACAATGTATTTTCGTAAAGTGCAAGGAATCCTTTAAAAACAATAAAAATTCCAAAATTAACAATTGCCCTTAACTTTAGTCTCAGTCTAATTAATCCCTAAAAAAGATTTTCCAGTAGTATCTCACTGAAAAATAAATTAAAATTCAAATTAATTAAACATATATTAAGAGTTATTAGCTCCATTATTCCATTTTCGTTGTCTGACTGCTGACAAGTCATTGACAGTTATATTATGAGCGTTTTCGTAGTGGGATTGTGGCAAAATTAAATATTGCTTCATTTTGAGTTATACAAATATATCAAAATGAAGCAAATTCATCTCCTTTTTGAAGGGCATCAACTATTAACTAGTAATAGAATATAATAAACATATTGAATATATAAATCTTAAAAAATAAAAGATGTGACTGTTTAATGATTTATAAAACGTTAAAGATATCAAACGGCATCAAGCAGATGAATTATGACCTTTAAATATTATAATTAAAAATAAAAAGTATTAGGATGAGTTCAGTAGTTCATTCCAATACTGGTTGCGAAAAAGATTTGTGATATATACGAGAGTATTAAGAGAAATTGAACGAATCATGACAAACGATTCAGTCAAAATCTTCTTACATAACTGAGTCAATAATTATTCTGCGATGAGGAATAATTAGAACTACTCGTGAATAGAATGGAATTATCAATAATTATTTTTTGTAAATTTAAAACAAACAACATTGAAAATAACAAAAGACAACACATTATGAAGAGAAAGTAATATAGAAAATAAAATTGAAGATTGATTTAGTGGGCATGAAAGAAGAGAAAATGAAAGTATTTAGAAAAACGTCAAAATTATGAATAATAACTCTTTTATTTCTTGAATAAATAGTACAAACCAATTTTGGATTGCATATAGGAAGGTTCCTAGAAGAATTGGCAGAGTTGGAAGTGAGGAATAACCTGAGAAAAGAACTGTTTCATCCATAGCAATAACAAATAATAAAAGGCACATGAATAATAAACATTTTAAGAATATAGGACACTAACTATTAAAAAGGATCAATAACTTGTATAATATTCTAAAGAATTGACTTAACTCAAATGAAATAAACAAAATAAGTGTCGCAACTTTGTTGTTCTCGTATATTTTTATCAAAACCAAAAATTTTTCGCAATGTACATATACATTTGTTAAAACTTGATCTGGGTCAAGTAAATATTGTTTAAAGGTTTAAAAATTATTATAGAAAAATGCAGAAATATAGAGTTAACATAAATATTGTGAAATTTGACTTAACACGTCAATAAAAATACATGTCCACCTATTTTACCAATATTTGTTAAATAAGTCCATAATGCTGTCATAGATCATAAAAGTAATAGCAACATCAAGACATACTCTTCCCAATCTGGGAACGGTACCCTTGTAGAACGCCGTTACTCCCTCATTTTTAAGAATCTGTATGGCACAGTCTAATGTATTTTTGTACTTTTTAGCCTCTAAACTTTGCATTCTGGTTTTTACGACATCGATGGGGTTATTCCCGTACACCGAACAAGCACCTAAAAGTAAAAAGTATTCATAGTTGATAAAAATTTTGTTTTTGGTAAATTGTAAAATCAATATAAAACTTTCAACCACAATATGCAATGAAGTATAATAAAAATTATCAGTTATAAAACAAGAGCGTGAAGTAGGTAATTTATTGAATTAAAAAGTTTATTTTCGAAATAAATATCATAAATAATTTTACTTGTATAAAAAAAGGTAATGATAAATATCAACTAAGGTAGCACCCTGTAGCACCCCTGCTGTTATAATAAAATGTTTGAACTTTTCCTCATTAACTTTTATTTGGAAGGTTCTGTTGGTTAGGTAAGATTTCAAAAGTGGGTAGTATTTTAGGGGAAGAGTTCTTTTAATTTTGTATAGCAGCCCTTGATGCCACACTCTATCGAAAACTTATCCGATATCGAGGAAAACAGCAGAGCATGTTTTGTTTATTTTCTGCACGAGACGATGGACTTGTTGCACTGTCAGAATCCAAATTGATAGCAGGGGATCCATTGCTGTGGAGAAGCAATTTTTCAAGGAGTTTGGACATTGTTGGTAGAAGGCTCATTGGACGGTAAGACGACACGTTGGTTGGGTCTTTGCCTTAGAATTGCATTGATAATGTATGTTATCAAGACTCCCTCTTTTCATGGTAATTATTTCAGCATTTCGGCGGTTATTAGATAGGAGGGTTTTGCTCTACTTCTTGGTCATTAACAGAACAGAATCTGATTAAAAGAAAATCAATGTATTCTGAATGTGCAACACTGAAAAATATATTTTTCATAAATGAAATAAATAGGTGATGCTTATAATGTCAATGATCATATATATTACCTGCAAAACCACCCATTGCACCTACAACAAGTTTTGGAATCTTCTTGTCACGGTCACCTCCTTTATATAAATCCTTCAAAGTTTCCATTACAAAAAATCGTATCGCTTGATTGGATCCTTGTTTAATTATCGTCGCCGTTACTCCTTTATACACACCACCAATACCTACAACAAATTATAGAAAAAATAAAATACGAGTGACATTACTAAAATTAGAATCATCCAAATTATTTATTGTACAAGTACTTACGTTTTCGGTTGTTTATCTAATTTTTTTACATATTTTATTAAAATAGAGATGTGAATGGATATTCTTCAACAAGATCTTTATCATAAGTTAATTAAAACAATGTTTCCATTCACAAACGCGTATAATTCAAATTCAAACCTACCTTCTTCTTTTACAATCATGCCTACTCCATGGAAGAAACCCTTAAACCTAGGCGTTTGAGACCTTTGATCATTAATAAATTTCACTTTGACAGTTTCCATTGGAGTTACCGCCAATACTGCTTCACACATACCAGCACCTAATCCACATAATAACCTTCCGGGTACTGTCAGAGTACCATCACTTTTTTGCATCCGTTTTTTAAATGATTCAAAGGCACCAAACCTACAAACAAAAACACGATGAACTGACTTTAACTACAGTGTCTGAAGATGATAGATTTGTTATCAACACATACATTAATGGTAAAAAGCATTATGTTTAGTAAGAATTTAATGTTGACAGATATTATTAGTACAGAGACACATCTAACATGATGACTTTGATTTCAGTCATAACATTACTGTAATAGTTTGTAAAACTGACCTAACTGCACTTTTTGGTATGGATCCATATAATAAAACACTAAGTCCTCGGTAGAGTCCAAAAAACCCATGACCCTTGACAGTTTTCTTAACACAATCAACTATTCCATTATATTTTTTCCTCTCTCCTTTTTCATCTAACTGGAGTTGTGTCTTTACGTATTCTGTAGGGAAAGTTATACATATTTCTATTCCACCAGTAATACCACCTAAAATAATAAATTAAAGTCATAGTTTAATTTTGACAAATCAACAATTTAGTAAAATGTTTAAATAAATTAATTAGAATAATCAAACTACAAATTTCTACTACCGAAACGTACCTTATGAATCAAAAGTATTTAGTCTGGTAATTGCATTGAAATTTTGTACATTTTTGGTACAAACAGTGGCTTTTTTGTTAGTGAAAAATGTAATTATAATGAAACATGTCAAGATATTTCCAATATACAAAATAGTAAATAATTAGTTCATAAATTAGCAAAGAATATCAATTTTTAGTCACTTTAAACAAATAATGCAAATAACTAAAAACGCATCAGTTTAATACAATATGATAAAACAGAAAGTAATTGAAGGTTTAAACTTTTACATAGTTTGTTTTAAAAATTATTGTAAATAAAAATATATAAAAACTAAGTTTTTTCAAATAAAAATATTATAAATACCTGCTACTATTCCTTTCAGGCCTATATTTCCAGAGCCAGCAGGCGCGGCAGCACTGGAATCTTTCAGCCAAGGCCTCTTGAATGGGTAAACAAATGTAGTGGGAACTGATGGACTCATTTTTATTCGTTTCTAAAAATCTAAAACAAAAATCATAAACAAGACTAAGAGTATTTTTTAATAATACGTATCAATAACCAGTGAAAATATTAATGTAAAGTTAGATATAATTGATAACATTTTGAGTTTCTCTCCTCTGAACACGACATGTAAATTAGCAGATAAGATTTTAGTTTCTGAGAAATATTCCTATAACTTTGAACTGCTCATCTTATTTATTTATGTACAAAAATCAGCAATGAGAATCAAAAACTATACCATAAGTCCATATGGCTTTTATCACAATCTTATACATTAAAATCTGATTGTCCACAGTCAATTTAGATATGCTTCCTAGTAACCAAAATAACTCTTTGATTTTTTTCCTCTTTTTGATTATGTGCTCTTTCCAATTGAGCTTTGAGTCCAAATGTATTCCAAGATAACAGACTGAATATATCACATTATTAGTGAAGACTGATGGACTGTATTATCCGTAAATATTTCTGTTGCAGTTTTTTCCGTCGTTTGGTGATCTGATGTATATAGTAAATAAAATAATGGCACAAGAACGCTGCCTTGTGGTACCCCAGACTTGATTGGAAAAATATCTAAGACTTCTATATTGATTCTGGCTCTAAACTCTCTGAATACTTGAATAATTTGAAGTAAAATGGAAAGAAAATGGTTCACTTTGAAAAGAAGGCCTTTGTGCCACACCTTACCAAAGAAAACTTTGGTTCCAGATATTTATAAATACTGCAGTGTTTTAACTTATGCTCTCAGAGTTTAACTTCAACTGGTGTCCTCTAATAAACTTGTTTTTAATACTTTGTTAACCTAAAGAGTTATTATCTTAAATAAGTTATATTTTTTAAGCCCCCTCAATATTTATCTTATCCTTAGCATTGCAAAAATATTCAAATACTAATTATTAAATTTAAATAAACAATAAATCAAACAAACTGTTAGACTGGGTTAACGTTAAAATAATATCTATAAAATTAACTAAATCTACATAAAACATACATAAGAAATATATTTATAATTATATAAGTACCTTTGAAATAAAATTAGTTACAAGTACAGACTTATGATTTACTGATGATACACAAGACTTGACTATAAAAATTTCATATGCCTTACACTTGGTGACCTATTATTATTTCATCATTCTTATCAGCTTGTTAGCTTAACTAATATAAAATAATTAAACTCTCATATTGTGATTTGTACTTTCCGATATTCTGATAAAATGCAAATTGTTTTTTAATTAAAATTTATCTTGGCTATACATATTTAATAATACTTACTTAAAAATACTATATAGAAAACTACATTTGAAAATAACCAAATATTGTGAGAAAGAACGGCATATAATTGGTTATGGATTATACATGATAACCGAAAATATGAAGATATGGAAAATTGAAGGTTATTTAAGTTATTATATTACTTTTAATATGATAATTTTTCTCACACTTCCAAATCAAAAGAAAATATTCCTTTCAAATAACAATCTTTTATGTTTAAGTTGTAAATTTGTTGAGAAAACTTGTTCGAATTGATCTAAACACTTTCTTTTAAAAACACACAAGCAAATTATACAGCATACAATTACGATAATTGTATAGTACTGAAAGTTTGTATAATTTAAATATTGGAAATATTTCATACATAAATGATTTATTATCCAATGTTTTCATTAAAACATAAACTACTAATTAATACTAAAGGAATTACGTCACCCACTTTTCTATAATTTCGTAAAATGTATGAACAAAATTAATTATTTCAAAAACTTGAAATATTGATAATCATGTTACCTTGTTTTTGGTGAAAACTATTGTCTTTCAGGTGTTGCCAGTTGTGAATTTACTCAAAAACTATAAAAAAATATGTGTATTTGTGTTCTTTAATTAATAAAACGTAAATGTAAACTAAAACAGCATCTATTTACATTAATTTGAATTTAATGCGGCCAAAATATGTTGTCACTTAAAACAACATAATAGAAATAAGGTTAGAACAGCGTTGTCAAGCTTCTAGTTGGTTAGACTTTGAACTTTACAATTGCTATAATAATTTCATTTCACATTGTTCAAGATCAAGTTTTTTTTCAATAATCCTAATCTGATTACGTAAGTAATGCAATATTGTACTGTTTCATTTATAGGTGTTTGATAATACCTAGACGTGTTAAAATAATAACATTTAATCATTTGTATAATTCAATGAAAGAAACGTTCTTATTATTTATTACTCGAGTATTATGTAATATCAGAATAAACTAGCATACAGGGTTAGTATAACATATGGACACATCTGAATATCTCAAAATAAGTACAAAATAAACAGTTGGTACATGGTTGCCATGAGAGCATATTTTCTCGAATGAAAACACATAATGGGTGGTCCTGAAAAGCCTAGTGATTCCTAGGATGAATTTTATTTCACCGGAACACCCTGTATATTATATTTGTTTTGAAATTCTCTAAAACTCTATCTTAGGCTAAATGGATATCGGCACTAACTATTAAATACCCAAATCCCGTCATTTAAGACAAACGCTATATTATGTTATATGCATTGCGGTGTTGCCACGAATAATAATATACAGGGGGTATTGAAAAGCATACTGATAAATATTGTAGGTTTAATCCTAATAACAATAAGTGTCATTCGAAGGAATGATTGGAAATAACCAAATAAAAACCATTTGACAGTATACAAGTAATTTAAAAAATTAGTCAATGAATGAATTACATATGGTATCACATTTAACTCTTGCAAATTACGATCCTGTATTTTTTCCAAATACACCGAAGTACTGATCTATTTTTGTAAAAATTGGCTCCAAGATATTTAAAGGTTTTCTTCAAATCGGAGTAGTCAAATTTAACAAAAATTGAAAATTTCAATCCATATCTCTTGTCACTTGAGGACTTAATTAATTTACGGTCTGCTCCTTGAAAAGTTGGATGGTTTTTCAAAACTTTCTATTTTTATTTCTTGTATTTTATTTCATTTGGCAACACTACAAAATGTATAAAAATCATTGCATTTGAAATTCAATAGTAAAATTATTTATCGATTTCTTCAAAGCTTTCGATAACGTTGAACACGAAAAACTTCATTTTTGTTTATACAACTTTCTTAATCAATTCTACTTTAAAACAAATATAGGAAAAATTTTAGTTATATTTCCATGCTAGTGAAAATTGGCAGGAAAATGTTTGCTTCACTGTAACCTATAAAGTAGAACAATCTTGTTCATTATTGGTTTGAACTAGAGTTTAAACCTTAGCTTAATCTCCAGTTTTAGCCTAGGTTGTAAAATTGGACATGAATTATCGGAAAGTAATTCATGTAACTGTTCGGAATCGAATCATAATCATATATTAGGATACTTTCTACCCTAATGTATTAAAGTCAGAAGCAACTTTTCTTCAATGAAATTTTTTTAAAAGACTACCATCCGTACTCCATGTTTTTATGAATTTTAATTCCCCTTATAAGATTGACTATGATTCATAGTCCAGTCATCTTAGGCCAAATTAGGTGAATGTGAAAAAATTCTGGAATCAGATCCGCAAGCAGCTCATTGGTGATCTATCTGACCCATCGAGAATCATTAGCTTTGCTCGTGGCTCATATTCTGAATCAGTTTAGGGATCGATTGTATGAGCAAAATTGTCGTTCACGAGGGGGTGGCATTTTATTTTACAGATACTAATTCTGGAATAACTAGTCAGTGCAAACAAATGCAAAAACAGGATCTAACTCTGAAGCTGGTATAAATACCGGAACTTAATTAAAATCTTTGACAAGAACCATAAGGTTCAAAGATCAATTCCATGTTTTCTTATCAAAATGACTGGTACTATATTAGTTGTTTCCAAGGAATTAATTAAAACACATTTCAATTTGAGAAAAATGATTACTTTAATAAATTTTGTTTGACACTTTTACACATATTCCATGAAATATCACCTAGAAAGGTATAAGTTAAATCTATGGTCAATTAGATCTTAATTTATATTTTACTGTACTAAACATTTTCTGTCACCCTGCAATAGTATTAAACATTTGAAATCCACTGCAATGCAAGTTCTAGAAAATCAAAAATACAATTTAATCAAATAAGAAAATACTAAACTAAAAAAATCTACTTCTTCTACCACCCTGGAGTAGTGTTTGCCAACCTCCTGATTCTACGAGTATTTCTATCTTGATCTCTAATTTTCTTTTCCATTTCGGCATCTGTTAAAGTTTCCAAAAATGGAGCCCATTGATCAGATTCACTCGTAGTTCTAAATGGTACTTCCACAGTAGGAAGGGGGGCTTCGCTGAAAGCATATGTTCTCTGGTGCCAAGAAAGCTGACCACGAATTGAATATGCAATCGCAGTTACAAATTCTCCCCCTAAACCTAGTTCTGCACATAGTTTGAGAGCAAACTCTTCCGGGTTGTTCTGTTTTTCACTCATGTCCCACTCCACCTGGAAAGTACAAGACAGTATTTTATAAACTAGATAAGTAAATATTAAAGGCAGCAATTCAGTACACTATTATATTTGAACAAAGAAAAGTATTTCATCTTACAATTAAATTTGAAATTTCCAACTGTAAAACTCACTGATTAAATGAAAAATAATGGACACCTCATTGATTAGAAAAAGATTAAAATTTCATAATTAGAAAAAACACCTCTACTTGCAGGTAAATCCTGATTGATTATTTCTATTATATCCAACATAAAATTGACAATTTCGATTTCCTGGTAGATTTCACAGATCAATATTCCACCAGTGAGCTTAACACAGAAAATTATAAATATGAAAGAACTGCAAATCTGCAATACTTAGTGGATAATATTAATATCTTACTTGATCAACCAAAGAAGTGTTTCCCACATGGATATTTAGCTTTATTATCACCCTCTGGTCACTATTATCTTCAATTATACTGGGAGGGTCTGCTGGGAAGGCCTCTAATTGCTGCCTGATTCCTTGAGCAATAGCCGGTACAAATGTCAATGGATTTAAGTCTAGATCATCACATAGAACTTCTGCAAATTGTTCTGGAGTAATCATGCTTTCTAAAAATCAAACAAGTCATTTCAATCCATTATATATATATATATATATATATATATATATATATATATATATATATATATATATATATATATATATGTTTCTAGAATCCGAATTGAAAATGCTATTGAATAAATCTTATAAATTTCTCTAATTTATTATTTCTTAAACCTTTAGATATGTTTATATCTTATATTCACCATTTTTATTCCATGTAAAAGTGTCCCTTAGTTTTTGACCTTCAATTTCCATGTCAAGCCTAATTGGAACAAGAACTTCTTGTTGACAAGCATTTTCAAGATTCTGTTGCGGATCTGTGTCATCAAAACATAAAGGAAATGTTCTCACCTATATAAAAAATAAAATAAATTATAAACAAAAACTAGGATCATACGATTTACCTTTTTTGCAGCCACTCTGTTCCTGTTAATTGGTGTAGCTTGGGGTACAGCATCTAGATGACTTGAATTTGGAAGTGATGGTACCCACTGCATATTTTTCTTAGATTTGCCTTCTCTAGGCATCGGTGGCTCGGAGGTATGAACTGATACAGCTTTATATCTGAAAATGGTATATAAGTAATAGCTACAACAAACCTTAATGCATTAACTTACACTCAATATTTTACTGGTAATACTGAAAGTACCATAATTATGGAATTTGGAAAGCATATAATTCATAATACATGTCAGAAAGTATATATTTGATTTGAAAACTTACTTTTCATCATTTCCTTCAATAATGTCTTCCACTTCTGCAGATCGTAGTAATGAAACACTACTTGCAAGAACATGCTGACTCAACCCAAGATCAATTAGCCTCTTCCTTTCTTCATTAGTAATTGATCTTCTAAACATTCCAGGATACTTCTTGTATAAAGAGCCTCTGAAGAGACGAAGATAGTTTCCAACCTAAAATATACCATTTAATTGAACTATAAATACAAAATGCAGTAAATGAAATGATAATACCAATTACATGTCAAACTGTTGGTAACAAAAGTTTGATAACTATGCTATTTCACGTTTTCTTTATAAAATAATTTTAGTAATACATAATATAAAACAGAAATCCATGGTTGTTATTAAAGTTTAAAATACTAATTTTTCTAATTTAATACTGTTTCTGAATCAGTCATACATTTGTAAATAATTGGGATGATTTTCAGAGATTTGAGATAATTATTTTTTATTTATTTTTTCTTCCCAAAAACCTATACGTATAAATGGAAATCTGCTTATACTTATAAGTCCGAAGTTATTTTAAAAAGTAAAAAATTCGATTCAGACTATATTACAGCATTATTAGTTTTTACCTCAGATCCGACGCAATAATATTCCCCATTTTCCTCAAGTTGAAAACTTATTGGTTTGTCTCCGTACGTTCTCAAAGCCATATCCAAAATCTAAGCTATATATCTAGAAGTATTACTATAATTATTAATTAATTGAATTCGCTGAAAACAAAACAAATTATCGAATAGTGGAGAAATGACACTAATGACATGTTACAGAATAGTGAAGGATGTTGTTATTTCGGACTCTTAACCATAGAACTCATTTTGTTGAAACAAGTTTTTCCTTGATATTTCTTCTCCTTCTTAATAAACAACTAAATTTTTGGGAAATTTTCATACTTTAAACAAATTTTGCATTAGAACAACAAAAAATATGTGAAACTCGCAAAACCAATTAAAACTTGGATGGGTAGGTCAATAATTGTATTAATCTAACCTATCATGACATTACTTGTATATTTTTTAAATCCGTGTGAACTTTCCCTAAAATATAGTTTGTGTATTGACTTTTTATTTTGATGAATTGTCAACGGGGGTCGTTTTGTATATTTTAAGTCCTTTCATACAATAAAAGTAAAGGGTGATTTTTTTAATAATAACAATGAGTGTTTTAAGAGAAAAAGTAGACACGATCAGTAACAAGCCTCTGCCATCAGTAAAACCGAAAATTATTTCGCCAGATGATGTGTTGAAATTAACTAAAATTACTGATACATATTTATGTGATCCCGATGCAAACATTTACGAAATTGACTTTACACGCTTTAAATTACGGGATTTGGAAAGTGGAGCAATACTTTTTGAAATTGCCAAACCTGTACCCGAGAATATTGATGATAATGCTGAGAAAAACACTGAGAATGAAGAGATTCTAGATCCCAATGCTGGTAGATTTGTGCGGTACCAATTTACCCCACAGTTCTTAAAATTAGCTACTGTTGGAGCAACGTAAGTGAAAAAAAATTTTTATTCACTTGCTTGGTTTTTTTCAACCTTTACTATAGGGTGGGCAAAATCTTTTATCCTGTAATGTGTACTTCTTAACTGAAATGTGATTGTTTCACTACCCAAGCTTTATTAATTTATTTCATGGCCCTAGGGTTGAATTTACTGTTGGAAGTAAACCTGTCAATAATTTTCGAATGATAGAGCGCCACTTCTTTAGGGATAAATTATTAAAAACCTTTGATTTTGAATTTGGATTTTGTATACCTTATTCAAGAAATACTTGCGAGCATATTTATGAGTTTCCTACATTAGCTCCTGAACTAGGTAAGAGTAATTTCTCGTAATAAATTTTGATTAAATTGACATATTTGTTTTAGTTAATGATATGATAGATAATCCATTTGAAACAAGATCAGATTCTTTTTATTTTGTGGACAATTGTCTTATAATGCATAATAAGGCTGACTATGCTTATAATGGTGGTATGTCAACATAACATTAAATTTTGTAAACAGGGTTTTACAACAATAATATTGTCTAAATTTTTGACTTTGAGATAAATTTACACAAGTATGTTAAGCAATTGTATGTACAAGCATACAAATGGGTTTAGATACTATTAAAAAGGACTTTTTAATTCAAAATATAGATAAAAACTGTTTAAAATTGTATTAGCAGATCAACTACATTTGTTATATGCTTGTACATGAAACTAAGTTAAGAATTTGGTAACAGGAAAATTCATTGAATATTGAATAAAATAAACTAATATACTTAATAATTTTTTTTGTTAAATTTGCAACATTTGAATGGTTATTTATGGAATAGCTTAAAAGGACATATGTGGAAAAAGAAAAATATATATTTATTCTATTATTAAATACAATAAATTAAAGTTAACAAAGTTTTCCATCTTTCAACTTTACTCAAAAATGTACCTATAATTTTGAAATTTCAAATAAGTTCTTGACTTATACAACTTTATTATAATAAAATAATTTTCCAATTTAAAATATGAACTTTCCTGTAACCTGAGATGCATTTAATTTAACACAAATTTTAAGCACGGACACTGCTTTAAGAAAGATATTCACGTGGTGCGCTTGATTGAGATTATTTAGAAGAGTTTACGATAATTATAGAGCTTTTATCATAAAATACGTACTGACAACTATCATTCTATTTATATATTTATGTTTATATTTTTTATAAAAAAAAATTCCAGTGAATAATTAAATATGTGATAAAAAAATTTGTTAATTGAAATTGGTGCATTAATCAAAAACTGTTTGTCGAATAAACATTTTTTAGCATAATTAAATGTATATACATTACTGTCCAAATGTTTGGTATGAATCAAATTTATTTTTATTAAAAATTGTACAATAACTAGTTTTGATAAATATTTGGAGTGTACTCCATCCTATTTATGGTCATAAAAAGTGAAAAAATTAATAATTCCAATATTTTTGTTCATTTTTTCCGCACTTTTAAAATAAATATAAGAAAAACAAAATTTCTACACTTTTTCAACCAATAAATTACCGGATTTTGTCTCAGAAAACTGTTCTTTTTTAACAATATAGTATTTTTTCAGAAAATACATATAAAAACAAACAATTTGGGAAAAAACCCAACCTAACCTTGTTTGGAAGTGGAGTCCACCCTATTTGTATATGTAGTTAGCTACAACTGAAATTTGTTTGGCAACAGATGTACTGTAAACCAGTGTAATAGTCTTCTACTTCATATAATTAATCTTCCTTACATGTAGTTCTAGACCCTTTTTGCTCAATCCTTAATTGCTTTTGAGGCTTTTTACACTTTTTATTATCTACAGATGCCAATACTTGAACGTCTATGTTATCTCTACATTGCATGCTATTCTTTTTCTCAATCTGTAAAAGATTGTATCATGTAAATCATTGATTGTATTAATGGTAATATCATTTCTACATACAGTTGTCTCCCGTTTTTGCCATTTCTTTCCTGATTATTATTCTCTCCACATTATTTCAATACCTTTTTTATCTTATGATATACTTTTGCATATATTGAATGAAAACACATTTGCTGAAAACTTTTGGACTGTAGTGTATAAAAAAATTCAAATGGTTGGGTACTTTCATATTATTATATATAAGGAAAAAAGAGTGACAAGGGCATTTTTTTAAGATTATATTTATACTTCTGGCAAAAGTGAACTTTTTGTACAGAGTGATTCATAAAGAATATCTTAAACTGGATATTATAGCATTCAAAATATGACGATAACAATATTAAAGATTTCTGCTGCTTATAATTGAAATTTGGTTTTTGAATTTTATCTGTTTCAGTAGTTTTCAGAATTAATTAGTTCGATGTTGTTTTCAAGAATTTCATATTTTTTTATCTATGAAGAATATAAAAAAGTATATGAATGATCAATATAGTAAAACAACTTTCTTTTGATTAATTTTATTCAAGGTTGGTTCACTACATAACAACTACATACTGAACACACTGTTTACACTGCCACTACACCAACACATAATTTCACTGTATGATGCACATTTCGACAACCATGTGTCAGACAGTGTAATTGTTAGTGTTGGTGTAGTGGCAGTGTAAACGGTATGTTCAGTATGAATTTTACCATTGGTTCTAAAAATTCTAACAGCAGACATGAAAAAATACTGAAAATATTAACAACCACCTACAAAGCACAGGTTTTAAAATCAAATAACTCAAAAATAGATGAATTTTCAAATAATCTCAGAATTAATTGAAAAAATATAAAAACTAATTTAATAATTCAATCGTTTCGATAAAAAATTATATTTTTGTTTAAAATTTACATACTAAACCGAATATAACTACTATTAGATTTTTTTAGTAATTCAAAAAATATTTACTTTCATAATAATATAATTTCATTAAACAATTTTTTTAAAATATATATGTTACAGTTAACCCATTCCATTAAAACTTATTTTCACTAGTAAAAATTAGTGTTGACCAATACCCTCAGTGTTAAAACTAGTGTTTTTTTTTACATTTTCACTAGGAAATACTAGAATTTCATCGTTTTTTCTCATTTAATAGAATTTTCAGTTGAAACTAGCTTTCACTGAGGAATTCTACTAATAAAAAATAGTGATTCCAATTAAAAAATTTGTTCAAATTTTATTCTAGTAGAACACTAAAAAGTCAAAATATTTTAAATACACTTTTGTGGCATATAATTTTTTGTACAAACTGCGATTAGAGACACAAGGAGCATGTTACGAAACCTTGCCATCCACCTTGAGCTAGTGGATGATTTTTTTCACTAGCACTATGAAGAGATAAAGTTGTATCTGGGACTCCATCCAATGGTAGAAGTACCTCCGTACAATACAATTTTAACACGGACTATAAAATTTTATTTCAATTGATACTAGTTTTCACTACCAACTAAGAAGATGCAGTTAACTCTAGTTCGATTAGTAAAAACTAGTTTCAACAACTAAAGATGGTTAGAACTAGTTTTTCCTAGTAAAAACTAAAATTAACTGGAAACAGGTTTTAACTATAATATATATATATATATATATATATATATATATATATATATATATATATATATATATATATATACATTTACAAATAATAAATCCTCCAGTTTTGCACTAGAGCTCCAAAATGGTTCCGAAGTAAAATAATAATTTTTTATTTTGCTGGCATGTAGGAATCTTTGAAATAATTTCTCGTTCAAATTTGTTAGCAAATTTTTACTTGAAGTGTACAATAAATAGTTTCTGAGGTACAGGAAATTATTACTTGTTTTATTTCTAAACACTTTACTTGCTCTATGTCTGAAGTATCATTTCCATTGAATAGACATAAATAGACAAATTAAATCAATAGACAACAAAAAATAATGACTAGAATACAAAGTTGAATAAACAAAGGTTGCAAAACTACCATCCACAAACAAATAAAATGGCAGTTAACAATAATTGATATGTAGGATAAACACATTTAGAGAAGAAAGCATTTAACAGAAGATATTGTAACATCTATTATTTATTAAAACAGATCAATAAATTTTCTCACATCTCATTAAGTTTTTTAAAATAGTTCTTGTACATCTAATGTTTTCTTAATTATCAAAATAAAAAGTTGAAAGAGATATGAAAATAACCTGTCTAGCCTTTTTACAATATGAATGCATCGGTAAAATGGTTTTGAAACAACACAGTAGAATGTATGACAGAATGATTTCAACTTAAATAAGTCTATCCCTTTATTTCAACAGAAGAACACATTAATTAAAGGTTTCAAAGTAGATGGGTGTACAAAGACTCGCCGAGAGACAACAAAAAAAACCAAACATAGAACCAGACATCATATTAAAAAAGCAATGTGGAGGAATGAAGAATAAAAAAAAGAAAATAAATAATACTTGTAATAAGAAAGTTGCAATATAAACAATACCTACATAGGAGCACTAAGTTATCATTAAGAAATGCCGTTAGTCAAAGCATTGAAATTAGGAAACAAACTGTTATCGACGACAAATGTCCTAAGCAAACGCAGCATAATGTGATAATAATTAACAAACAAAAACGACTGCAGAAGGAGCTGAGGAAGACAGAATAAAAAGATGAAGACAAATTATCTGTATCATTAAATAATTTTTCCATGTGATATTTTAATTATTGAGTAGAACCTTCACGTGTAATGCTAGTGTAGCGTTATTTAAAAACAGACAAAATAAATTAGATTTTACCAAAGAAATGTGTTATTTTATTGCCCCTACCATTCTTTTGCACCAACTCGGAAACGAAAATTTTTTATCATTAATTTGTGTTACTTAATTTGATATTTTGTCTTGTTAAATTTCTATAAAAACAGTCAAAAAACTTTCAAATTAAAAAAAATGTGCGAATGTTATTAACAATAAAATTTTTCAGTAACTAATTCTGGATTGAATAGATCATCCACAAAAAATACTCAATATAATATATAATACTTAAAGGGTAGGTTCTGTGAGATCATCTATCAGTTGATTGGGGAGTACAGAACGAGAATTTCTGAAAGTCACGTTTTGTTTTTGGTGAAAATTACAAATCTAAAGCTCAATCTATAAAAAACTTATATTTGAATTATTGAATTTTTTTATTTATATCTTTACACTCTTACTTTTATACATCTTATCGGCAAATTAACAACCAGCGCAATTTACATTAAATGACAGTACCTAGATCGGCTCCAAAAAACATTTAGATTCTATATTATATTATCATTGTATAAAGAATATTTTTTATACAATGTCTTTCTATTTTTTTGTTACATGAATGAAAATTCTTTATTACCACAAACGACTTTCACACCACTAGGGCTTTTCGGAAACTATGATCAGAGATTAGATAGATCGCTTATAAGCTGATTGCGGGGCCTAACCCGTTCTCGAATTTAATACTCCTACAAAATTTCTTACTCATTACCCCAGTTTCAAGGGTTAATTTTGAGCTTTATAGCTTTTCTATGTTTATAGATCTCAATTAATGAATACAACACATATTTTTCCATACCATTATGACGAAATACCAAAACATTTACAAAAATTGAAAGCCTAAATTATACTGCTACTAAGAACATAACCAGCCATGGAGATTTCAACTTTCAAAGTTCAAAAAAATGTCAATCACTTCGTTCAGTGTTCGAACGATAGTGAACGTGATCCTGATTACTTACCGAACATTCAGATCATGAATGAGTTATTCTTATCGTTTTCTACCTTCTTTAGGAACACTTAAACTAAATCTATGTAATGAATATTTGACCCTCGTGTTGTTATATAATCTGTTATAAACATGAAAATGATGGTTATAAATGTCAACTTATATGCACTTGTTCATTTTCCTCTATTATTGCCTGAGCATATATGTTTTGTTTATGAAATATAAAATTGAAAAAATTTGCATTGGATGTTATGTCAAGACTTTTGAAATGAGAAATAAAATGACATGACGCAGCTTTAATGGATAGGTGAATAAATCTTTAAAACGGTACTTAATATAAAATACTTTAAAAATTCATTTATAGACAACTATCATTGTAACCATATAGATTTTTAGTTCTATGAACTCTATCAACAAGAACGCAATTTGTTGGTAGGTGATTTTTGGCAATTGTTATTTTTCGATATTGACATATATCTAAAGTTGGGTTTGTGTAAAATTAGGAAATGCCAATATAGTTATGATACTATTAATTTGGTTTAAAAATTAGAGACATTCAGAGATTATTTCATATTTTGGAGTTACTCAGTAATACTATTAAATCGCATACAACTTAAGAATACGATGGACACAAGTTAGTAACTAGCAAATTTGGAAAATAAGAATACAATAGTAATGGAATCATCTCCATCTAGTTCAACTTGGTCTGAAGCATTCATATTAAGCGATGATAGTGGTCTTTTATTAACCAATGAATCTACCTCTAGCGTTATTGGAGACAGTCAAAATGGAAGAAAATTATTTAACTTTGAGGTAGGTATTCAAGATTTTACTATAATCTAAATCAATCTCAATTTTTACTTCAAAAGAGTAATAAAGAGTTACAGACTATTTAATATGATTTTTTTGCTACTTTTAAATATAAAAACTTGAGTTAGGTAAATCTTTTAAATTTTGAAATTTGGCCTAAAATTATCAATAAGAATGA
This sequence comes from Diorhabda carinulata, assembly GCF_026250575.1. Classification (NCBI taxonomy): domain Eukaryota; kingdom Metazoa; phylum Arthropoda; class Insecta; order Coleoptera; family Chrysomelidae; genus Diorhabda; species Diorhabda carinulata. The sequence continues at coordinate 5,402,028 of NC_079463.1, forward strand.
AGTAAGGTACTTTTATATACTATGGTGAACATTTCAGTTTAATAATAATGTGAATAGTGAAATAAATTATATGACATGGCAATTAAGATAAGTAAGATATATTGTTTTAAAAATAATGTGATATTCTATAATACAAGTCACCCCCTGGAAAAGTATTGAAACATTTATTACTTACTCTTAACAAAACAGCTTTTTGTGACAATGCAATGTAGGTTTATTGGCATCTGTTCATGAAATCAAAGTATTATTTTTTTGCCTTTCTTTGAAAGTAAATTTACAAATGACACTTTTCTTTTGATGAACTTTTAGGTGATAAACATGATAAAAATCTAGATTTATTGTTATAAAAAGTTTAGGTATAACTGTAAAATTGAGTAAATTGAATATCATGATGCTAGTTATCTTTATTTCAATTCTGTAGATTGAATACATAATTTGATCTTTGTTCAAACAAATTTCCAAATATTATGAATCATATGGTCATGAGAAATTTCACTGTATGTATAATTTTACTAAATCACCTTGTCATAAGATCATAAAATTTGTATGTATCTATAATATATAGATTGTGTCTGTTCCATAGGACAGTGACTGTGAAGAAAAGTCGTTGTCCCAAGATGATTCCTTAGATGGAATGTCAGATATAATGTGTGGGGATAATTTCAATACATTAAAAAAAGGTGTGCATTGGACTGATTTCAATGACAAACATTGTTCTCCGATAAAACCACCACTTCAGTTTCAAGATGATCTGAATTATCCGGTTATAGATTTCTTTTGTGAAAATCTATCACAACAAATAATTGAAACAGCAATCCAAGAACACAAAGTGTTTGAACCAATGAAATTAAATGTTTCGTCACATATACAAAAACAGTCTTTACTTAGCAAATCTTGCTTTCCTTCTGAGTTTGTGACGTTCAGTCCCTATCACATTGGTAGATCCACTTCTAGAGCTGGGTGAGTATTTTATAGAGGGTTTTGAATGCCTATGAAAGTCATTAAAATTCAAGGGGTGTCCAGCAATCAGCACATTTTACTCATTTTTGCAGAAAATTTCTAAATTTAAGAAAATTGTATATAGCTATTAATCATGATATAAATAGGATTATGAGTGAGTATATCAAGAATAAATTCTTGTGATATATGTACAAAAATGATCAAGGTTGGACATCCCTTGTTAACATTATTTAAAACAAATGCCTAGACATAAATTATTGTAATTTCTCAGTTCTAGAAATTCACTGGGATCATCTCGATTATCAAGTTCACATAATTCTTTATCAATACCAACCACACAAAAGGTAGATGATTCAACGTTCATTACCCAAGCTGTTTCACATGATACTTTATCTTCGAATCAGATCAGTGATTTGTACAATGTACCATTTGACAGTGACATATATGCCGTGCCTGTCGATATGGTAAAACGCCCACTAAAACTTAAAAAATCTCAACAGCAGAAAAGGAAACGAAGAAATATCTCCTGGGGATATAGAGATTTTGGATTGAAATATCGAACACAGGTTGATAATATTAAAACTTTCCGATCTTCATTCAACACTTGCACAATGATTGTAATTTACATAGAAAAATTGATGTAGTATATTAGGGAACAGGGCAATTTAGACTTCAGTTCAATTTAATTGATTGTAAAATTGTGTTTTGTTAAATCATGTCATTTTACACCCTTTTTTGCATTGAATTCTTTCACTGTGATAATAAACAGCCTTTAAGAAAAAAGGATGTTTCTATATTATTATTTTCATTGACTTAAGTTTCTTTAAATGCAATATTATTACAACTTGGTGTTTTATATGTATGTGCATGGTATAATATATAAATTTATTTGTGCTATATTTGCGACCTGAATTGAATTTATCAATGATTCATATATTAATAATCACTTTATTACATGTTCTAAATACTTTTTGTGGATGGAATTTCAAATATTTTAAGATTGCTCTCTTATTATTTACTCCCATAATTTGGGCATTACATAATTTTATTTTGTTCTTACTTTTTAGACTTTATCCTTTCAAAATGGTACCAAACGACATAGTTTAGCTGGTACTTCAGCTTCTGCAGAAGGTGAACCCATACATGTTACTTTACAAGAAATTCGTCACTATCTACAAACTCTATATTCAAGTTCTTCAGATTCTTTGGAACGCAAAGAAAAGCCACCAAAAATAAAAACTGTTTTAATAGCCAATAAGAATAGATATCCCATAAATAATAATCTAGTCAAAGATAAAGATTTGAATCCTATAACTGTTCCTCCAAGTAGATCTAAGAAAAATACAATATTTATTAATATAAAAAACAAAAAAGTTAAAGATTCTTGTGATACCATTGGCACGCAAATACACATTTCACCCACTAAAAAAGATGAAAAAACAAGAAAAACGTTAAACAAGGTATGTAATATTCAAATTGGTAATTTGAATTTTTATTTCTAACTTTTATCAATTTTGCAGGTGTTTTCGTTAAAGCAGATGTTATGTAATATGTTTCGATTTAAAAGATTTCTTGCAACAGAACAGGTTAAAGAAGACGAAAATAATAAGATATATGCAAGCAAAGAAAGCGAGCTAGATAATACACATGGTAATATAAGTGGTAGAGCTTTACCTCCTTTACCCAATAAGGAAAATATAAAAAATGTAGATTCAGAACAAATGCTGGATTTTGCTACGAGTATTCAAAGAGTTAAAGACGTGAGTCAAATATATTTTTTTATCAAGTCAATTTTATCTAGGTAGCTGTAATATAATTGGACAGTAGTGTTAAGTTTTTTGTGGGTTCTAGCTTCATTTGTCAGCTTTCTCCATTCTTTTCTGTTTTTGCATTTGGCTTTCCAGTCTACTATTTATAGGGTTCCAGTATCTTCTTCAATTTGGTTCCTCCAGGTATTTCTTGGTCTGCCTCTTGGCTATAGAGGTGTTATCCTCATTACCATTTCTGTAGGTCCCGTTCTCATGATGTGTCTTGCCCAATTTAGTCTTTGTGCTTCATACCTTATTACATTTTCTCCTCTCAGTTCTTCTGTTTCTTTATTTTTCTTCAATCTTCTCTCTCCATCTCCTGTAATATGTCGTCTGAGTGTAGTTCTCAGAATTTCTCTTTCTATTATCTTCAGATCATCTTTTTTATTTATGACAGTTGTTCTTGCTTTTGAGTAACTTTTTATTTTTTCCAAATGTTATGTTACGAAGTGTTATGGGCTCATAGTTTTTACATTCCTCTTTATCACATTTTTTTGTATAGGAATAATTACTCTAGTATTCTACTCCTCTGGGATTATGTTTTGTTTTCAGATTGTCTCGATAAGTTGATGAATTTGTTTTTTCATTGTCACAATAATAAGTGTGATATACATATTTCAAATTTTTGCCATAAATATGAGAATATAATTTTTTCTTCAATTTATATTGAAAAAAATTCATTTGATTGCAGTTTGGTTGGTATTGGGGCCCAATTTCAAGCGAAGCAGCAGAAAAAATATTGTCCAATGAGCCAGATGGTTCTTTTATTGTTCGTGATAGTAGTGATGACCATTATATATTTTCCTTAACATTTAAGCTCAATAACTGTGTTAGACATGTGCGAATAGAACATGATCAGGGTAAGTATGGACTCTATAAAAAGTTTTACATATTAGAAAGCTTAGAATAATAACAAATCTCATGTGTACAACTTATTAAGTTTCTAGAATATTTGAAATTATTGTAGCTCGCCAATTAAATATTAGAAGACTTTTTTTAAATTCTGCAGTTGTTTATTATCTAATGCAAATTCCTAAATTCTTTGTATAGTAATATGCTTTATGTTCCTGATATTTTGTAAAAGCGTTTTCCACCGGTCTTTCTTCTCTACACAAAATATCTGTTGTTATTTGATCTCTCCCGGGGCTTTTATTTTCAATGTGTTTTCATGTCCATTTCCTCGCCTCCTATTCCATCGCTCTAGTTGTAAGTTACTTTTCCTTTATATGTATTTTTCAAGATTTTATAGTATTTGATTTAATTTTTCAGGTAATTTTAGTTTTGGTAGCTGCACAAAGTTCAAATCACAGACAATTGTAGAATTTATAGAAAATGCCGTGGAGCATTCACGAAGTGGTAGATATTTATTTTTTCTTCATCGTAGGCCAGTTATTGGTCCAGTTCGAGTGCAATTATTACATCCAGTTTCTAGGTTTAAGCAAGTACAAAGTTTGCAACATCTCTGTAGGTAAATAGTTAACAAAAATATGTAAATATGTTTATTGAATCAAATATTAATTTTTTATTTAGATTTGTAATTCATAAGAATGTGAGGATGGACTTGATACCGAATCTTCCGTTACCTAGGAGGATGATAGATTATCTGAACACCCCGTATTATTATACAGAACACTTAGTTGATGTTCGCGAGTCCGATGAAATGAAAAGAAATGATGTGCTTTCAATTGGTGTCCAAAATAACGTCCAATTAGTTAATAATTTAATAGTACCTGTTAATAATTATGTTGTAAATAATCCCAGTAATGTAACTAGTGATTGAGTGCACCAATATCGACATAGAATGAAAACTATTTAATTTATTTAGAACTGAAGATGATCATGATATAAAATTATGCAAAAACTCTAGTTTGTAACCTCTGACAAAAAAGTACAGTATGTATTGGATGTCGTAAGGTTAAGTTCAATAACGTTGCTCTAGATAACAATTTTCAACATGTTTTTAATAAATTGAGCAATAAAAATTAGAACTAAAACAGTGTTTACTTAGTACATGCTATAAAAGTTTTTTTCAGTTGTACAATTTTTGAGATTGAAAGAGAAAACTCCTTTCCCACAACGATGTGCATTAATCTGGTTGATGTATGTTTCTTGAGTAAGCAAAATGCCAATCTTAGTAGATGTGCCCACTTGGAGACCTGCTTCAGAACAAGGAAGGACTGCAACATTTAAAAAGAATGGTATACTGCCTAACAAAGTACAATAATGACACATCAAAATATTTTTGTTAGTTTTAATTCATGGTATGGATGAAAGAGTATGGTGATATGTTGATGGGGAGGAGAAAAATTTGGAAGCTTGAAGAATACTGTATCAACACTACACGTCGAAGGTAACCGGAAAGAACTTATGAGTTCACGGTTTGTAGTGACTGCGCAATCGACACCGTATTCAGGTTTGGAGGGATCTGTGTAGTGAATTGGGTTTTGGGTTTTAAAATATAAAGAAAAGTATGTTCTGTAATAAGATTTTTAATTGAATTAAAAGTAAAGTTATACATAATTACTGTATATAACTGATACTTATTTGGTCATAATATATAAAAATATTTACAATGCTTTTTAATATATCTCAATTCCATCGTTCTATGAAACTGTAGTATAATTCGCTTTGCAGTAAACTGAAAAAAAAAGAATGGAATCAAAAACATGTTAGATCCAATTTGAATTTAAAGTACTAGTTAGTGAAAATTGTTCAAACATTTAGTTGTTGATCATGACCTGGTCTCCACTTCCCTCCCATTTCTTGGAAACTTTATAGTAAGTACAAGTATAAGAAAGGGGGGCACAATAGTTCCTTTGAGTCGCAGTGTGTACGATACCCCAAAATCCATACATACCTATAAATTCTGATAATGGATCATTTTCACCATCTCCTCTCATAGTGCCAGTGATCTCATCATTTTCAACCATTGGCATAAATAAATTCACAAATTCCGAACTATATGGTGGCCCTATTGTTTCCAATACCTTCAATAAGAAAATATGTTTTAATTTATAAATACCTACTAATTCAAAACATTACCTCTGTTACAAAATATCTGATCAAAGAAATATCAGTATCACCTTTTTGCCAACATTGTTTGATGTATTTAACAACAGGTACCACACAACCGGAACATAACAGATTAACCATTCGATCTATAACCATTTTCCTCATTTCCAACTAAAATAATAATTTGTTTTCTTAAAATGTGAAATGTGTTTAATAAAAAAAATTCATAGCAACAGTTTCATAATAAAAAAAAGTTGTAACATATCTTGATAGATATTTCACTAACCTGAACTAAAATTTCTAACTCATCCTGCTTCGATTCAAATAATTTAATTAACAAATTGAGTACTTGATTGTGGAGTAAAGGATGTGACGTTACAACTTCGTCCAACAAAGCAAGATGAATTGGAGTATGTTCTGTACATAATTTGAAATAGCTTGGTTCTGTTACAGTACATTCCACCCATCTAATTATTCCAATGGATACGACGGGAAACCTAAAAAATAGTTGAATTGAATTTTGATTACAAAGTTTGTTTTATAGAATGAAGCGTTTAAAGGCTCGATTATTTTTATATTCCAACACACCAGGGGTTTTCCATAATCTTATTAACACAAATGAAGATTATAACTATAAAAAAATGCAACACAGATTGGCATTTCTAAAACAGGTGTTCTAAGGATCCTACATTAGCGTATGTCAAAAATTAGTGCAAGGTGGGTGCCTTGAATACTCAGGGCAGTGCAAAAGCAATCATTTGTTTTCGTATTTTTCTACATATAAGCGCAAAACTTATCAGTAAGACTACAATTCGAATTTATCGCTTCTATAAAATGGAGCACTACCCTAAAACTTAATTTTATCTTATATCTCTAAGTATTACCAAATTTTCTGGTACTATAACGTTTTATTAATAAAAACAATGCAAAATTTAAAAAAATCTCATTTGATTAAAAATAATTTAACCCATCTTAACTTATTATATTACACTCACTTAAGGGATTGATAAATTATTGAGAGTTCAGCAATAAGTTCGGAGCTTCCCTTATTCCCATTGCAGATATTGTGAACTGTTTCAATAGCACGTATAGTAGGTTGTAATTCATCCTTGTTTGATATCCTTTTTTGACCTTTCTTCTGTTGCACTTCTGATACACTGGAAGCGTAAGCCAATAAATGGATATATTTTGGTTTGTGGTCTGGATTCAGCTTGACTCCAGGTTTGAATAACGAATCCACTAGTAATTCTGGAAAGAAAAAAATTAGATTAGAAATATATACAATTTTGGTTTGATTTTATTCATGGGTTCAAACAATAGGGTTTTTGCTAAATTTTAAATTTTCTCTTTGTTACATCATTGAATGCTTTTTTTCATTCATAATGTTCAATTCCATTATTAATTTAGCTTCAAGTTATACTAATCAAGACATATGCTGCACCAGGATACTATAATAACCGTTTAGATTAAGCACATTTTTCTAAAGGATTTTACAGAAGCATATAAACAGAAATAGCAATGATATTAACATTTTGTCAGCTTAGATGGAGAAACACATGTTTTAATATTATATTAATAAATATTCTATGCTCTATGTTATTAAGAAGAAATTTACCTAAAAATTGTGGTGTTCTGACGAGGTCTATAGGAGGAGGATCTGGTCCTGTATAGTTTCTATAAAGGACTGTAATATCAGCAGGATTTAATGTATTTCTGGACAGCATCGCTGTGAGAGCTTGACAAGCCGTGGGGTAAGCTGAAGCGCCATTCAATGCCATTGTGATAGGTGTTACATCATTCCCACTAAAAGTGTAAATAACTCAATATTAAATATTATTAGCACATTCTGTCTCAATTTATTATACAGTATTGGAAATATTTTATAAGGAATTTCAATAGAAAATCTTAAATAAATAGTAAAATTAACTGCTCCACTGGTCTCTATCCAGAGTTTAACTGTTATAGTCTCCAGTTAATAGTTGAACCCCATAGCAGGTTGCCATAAGTTCATATAGGCTTTGATACAGAGTGGACAAGTATTTCAGCATAATGTAAATGTCATTGGATGGATTTTGTCTCAATTGCATCTATTTTCCATCTTTGTAACCACAAATGATTTAAGTTCATAATAAATAGATCAAAAACTTGCAGTTTCTAGTTTTCTCCTTCAACCTCAAATATTTTCAAAACCAAACTTACTTTTTTTGAGCACATTTGGTAATTTCTTGAGACAATCTTTTCATGCTGCTACCTCCTTTTGATTCATGTGCTAAAATGTGAATAATGACTTGACTATATACATATGTATGTTGACCATGGCATACCATTTTCTAGAAAAAAAATATGACGTTACCAAAATATATTACTACATAATAATAAAATAGTTGCTCATACAGCACATTCTTTGCTAGTATTTTGCCATTCCTCTGGGTTTGTGAGAAAACTAGTTATAGAAGTCTTTAGTACCCTAGAAAACACTTCTAATTGTTGAGCGGCTGTTGATATACTTGTTATTTCACCCTGAAAGCCTGCATCGGAAATCAGCTAAAAAAGAAATAATCATTATTTTTAATCAATATTCTCCTACCAATAAAAACCTTACTTTAATAGTGAAATTCAACATTAAACAATCTGGATATTCTTCAGCTAATCTATAAATTAAAGATCTCCAAGTTGGATGTTCAATTAATTGTGTCAACCAAGCAGGAGTTTCTCCCTCTTCTGTGAAAATTGTATCTGCTTTTTTTGGATCAAAAGTCTTTAAGATCATCTCTTTTAAATGATTTTCAACCATAGCTTGCACATCTGTTACTTTAACACCTACAAATTTAAAAAATCAAGTACAGTGGGTGACCAAGAGCAACAACAGCAATAGATGATTGATTTATCATGCTGTGGGTGTTGAGAGACTGACATTTAGAAGCTTTTGAGGTTCGGGACAGACTTGAAGTTTTGCAAAACACACCTGTAAGCTCAGACACAACTGCAGAGACTGATGGTGCATGGAATTGTATAAAGGTTACCAAACTCCTAGAAAGGCGATTATTTTCCGACCAGCATTCACTTTGGACTCTAAAGCAACGTTTTCTTCACAGATGAATCTTGATTGTGACAGAGTGTGAAGATGATCATAGGAGGAATTTGCAAAATGAAATCTTGGCTTTTGAAAGAGGAAATGCTGCTATAGGCTGTGATTTCACATACTACCAGAATATATTTTTAAATAATTTAGCCAGGTGTATTAGACATCAATAATATACCAGTGGAGTACACACAAAATTTAGTTTTTTCGATGTCTGGGTTAGAATCTTTCTCTCTTAGAATGACAAAACTTGTTAGAAAACCTAATAAAAATGAAGGATAAAGTTTTAAAAAAATTAGTTGATTTGTTATTTTCTCTTTATTTTGAATGTTTTTGTTAATAATTAATAAATATTATTCATTTGTGGATTTTATAAATTAACCAATTGTTGAATGGAAAAAATTTATATATTTAACATTATTATAATGCCAAATCTGAGTGTCCGATTTTTTTGGTATTGAGTATATGTATCAGTGTAATTATGAGTTGGGGTAGTAAACAGTATAACTATCCCCAAATATGCAGTAATATGTATTTTTTTCCAATATTGCTAAGAATATAATTTGCTTCCAATACTGTGATTTTTATTTTTCAAAATATACAAAAATCTACCCTTTTCTGCTAAAAGAAGACTAAGTATTCAAATAAGATTAATATACCTCCTATAATCAGCCATTCTGCAATCAAATTAGCCATTTGGGCTACTGCAGTGTAGTTTTGTGATAATTCTTCTATAACTTGAAGAGGATTTCCTCCTGATTGAAAATAACGTTTCAACTGAGAAAATATTCCTGGTTCCATAATATAATCTGGTGTTGAAAATTTTTCTGCACATTCTGCCAAAACTTGATCTGGGTTTTCTGGTTCATCTGCGGCATCTGACTATGAAATGGGATCAAATTTAAGGAAAACAAACAAGATTGATCATTTCAGTATTTTATTCATATAAAGTAGTTACCAAACTACTTTATTTTCATATAATCTATTTCAATGAAATAGTGAATATATTTGGAAGACATAAATCTTGACAAAAAGTGTTCCAATGCTCAGGGTAGAATCTAATATTATTCTTATTGGCCCTAAAAGATATTCACTAGCTATTATTTGGAATTCTTGTAGCATTCCAATTCAATTTTGCATTCAAAATGAGGGCATATATAGATTCAATTCATAGATAGATTTAAAGATCTATAATAATAAATCAAATACGAGAAAAATTGCAATTTTTGGTATTTAGCTGTACGATTTATCTTTTATTTTACTATATATGTAGATATACATACATCTTCCATTCGATCGCCCTCCCATGGGCGATCGTCATATTCTTCGTCCATGTTCATCCTTACAAAAAAATTTATTTGTTATCCCTATTTCTACATTGGGTACTGCTATAATCGTGAGAATTGAAATAACAACTAAGATATTAACATTACAATTATTGTTTGGTTAGGTTTACAAGCGACGCCCAGTGTTGCCACTCAGCATGAAATAGATTTCAAATAAAAACTAACAGATCTGTGGCTCCAAAAATTTATTAGTCGAATAAAAAATCAATATTAAAGTGAACAATAGCGGCTCATAAATTCAAAGTTATGAGTGTGTTTATTCAATTGAATTATTCGTTTCTTATTTGTTACTTTTATTTCGCATATTTTAAAGCTATTAAGCACAAACTCCCACATCAGGTACAGGGCCGTACTGATATAATTTTTTATATAATTTATTAACTCATTCATTTCATTTACCTACTTTTGATCATCTCTAGCTTTCTAAACTTCCTTTTGGATAGGAATAGTTTCGTTTTACTTTTTTTTCTTATAATTTTGAACCAGCGTACGCTCTTCAATAAGACGATTTAATGACACAAACATAACTAACGTCAATTTGAAAAAAAAGTTTTTAAAAAATTAATCAGTCAAAAGTAAAAATTCAAAAACTACGAAAAAAGAAAATAGCGACCTGGAATTCTGAAGTAAACAAACCAAAAAGGACTCGAGATAATGTCAAAAATAAAATTTTGAAATGCGCAGCAATAATTGTAACTTCTGCTACTTTGCTTTTGGAGTATCGTGGACAGAAAAGAGTATTAATCAAAATACTAACCTAAAGTTTTATTTAATATTTTGTGCCTAGCTTAACAATGAAACTGAAGCAAAGTTTTACGAAAGACGGTTGATCTGTTGAGCCAAAAGTAATTAGATATCTCCCTAGAATTGCAATTTGCACGCAATGAAATTACATCAAACCGATAATTTTGCAAGTACAAGATCTTGCATGAAACAATCAGCTGAACTTCATCTGCGCATGCTTTTGTTCAAGAAATATTGCATCTTGCATTGCATCGCACGTTGTATTGCATCATGTCAAGCGACCTTAATGAGATTTGTAATTTTATCTTGAGTGCAAGTGGTACGACTTATCCAAATAGATACTGTTAGGTTTAATATTAAATTGTAATTTCTGTTTTAATTGTTCATAATAATATTGTCTCAACTACGGTTGATTCTGTGAAGCTCTTTGCTTAAAAATGGAAAAATTCTCAACATCAGTATGTTAGGTTAGGTTAGGTATGTTTCAGTTTCTATTTAAGAGTTTAGTCATGTGAATTTTGAAGCACTTTCTATTTATGCAAGAAAAAAATTTTGTACGTAAGTTTATTATTTAAAAAGAAAATAATTTTATTATGTTCAATTTTATAACCAATTTTAACCCTCCAATTATACAAAAAATAATCAATTTGATCCAACATCATAAGCAATATTGACGTTTCCACCTTACGTTTAATTTACAGAAAAGATACATGTTCCTTTCGCAGCCTCCCATTAGATGTCACCTCCATGATTTTATCTTATTTTAATCGAGGTATAAGCCAAAAGAACACAAAAATCGATATCGGTTCTTTATCTCTGTCTGACCTATACGAAAACGTATTGCGCTGTTGCTGTAATCTGTGCAGCGCCACATACCTATATGAGAGACTTTCCTCAGATATTTTTACTCGCCTGTATAACACTTACTGCAATTTTAAAATTAAAGACCAGCGAGACGAATAACAACGGAAAACATTCAGTGTTAAAGATTGTGTTGTGACGTTCCGCGACTGTTTTAAAAAAAACTTTATTTCCGGTGCGTGAATTTATATATGTATTCGAATTCAGATCTCGTGCCCTTGCAAGGGTGAATGAATTTCGGTTGTTTGAAGATTGAATCTATTAAAAGGTAAATTATTTAATTCGAGTGTAATTTATTCCATATTATTGTTTGGAAATAATGTAAAACTTTTAAAACTCGTGCGATTTGTTTTGAGTTTTCAAATTAAATCAGGGTTGTTGTAATATGTTCGTACAACCCCTTTTGACATTTACAAATCAAAAAGGTACCGGATTCGTACTGTTGCATATTTATATGCGATATTTTTGATGGGAATTGCGATTATACGACTTTGGAAAATATAGTAATTATTAAATTTGGTGGATGTTGGAAAACTTCCAAAATATTTTCCGTCAAAACAGTAATCTTTTGGCTATTAAATATATTTTTTTTATAATTCTTTATAAATAGTATTGAGTTAAAATGTTACTATTTACTATATATCAGGTGCGATTCATAGTTTGAGAGCTTTGAACCATTGGCCTTAAAAATATTTTGATTTATGAATAAAAAACAGAATGAACGTGCCTCCAGAACTCAGTAACTGTTTTTTTTTTATATAGAATAATCATAATATTTTATATGTGACCATATGTTCACTCTATATCGAGTTCTTATAGAAAATCACTTGCAACAACATGAACTATATTCTATTAATTTAAATTCGATTGCCAAAAACTTTTTGAAACAAGATCCAGAGCCATTGAGAACTTATCAATATGAGGGTTGCTACTCAAGTTTTGGGAGAGTTCTGGTTTTTCAAAATATTCTTCATCAAGATTAATACACTTTTGCTTGCGTTTGAACCAATTGTTTCATTCCGATTGAGGTACCTCCAAAAAATGTGATTTGAACGCATCAACCGCTTCTTCAAGTTGACCTTGCAATTTATTTTTGTACTGGGGTAATTAGGAGAAATCATTGGATGTCAAACAAAGACTATACGGCGGGTAATCCATAAATTAGATATTTTGACAGTTTGTTTAACTGATGTGTGAGAGCTCGCATTGTCGTGGTGGAGAATGATTCGTCTTCTGCGATTAGTTACCCCGACTTTTTCGAACACTTCTGGTGAACAAATGCTGGTGTATCATTAAGAATTAGCTATTCTATGTTGCTCTAATGGAATCGTGGCGACACGTCCAGTTATTCCGAAAAAACAAGCGACGAATTTTTCAGAAACTTTCGTTGCATTTGGCTCGTACTGAAAGACCAATTCAGTCCATTACTGTTTAAGTTTCGAGTTCATGGGCATAAATCCACGATTCGTCGTCTCTCACGATCTTATTGCACCAATGAACATGAGCTTTTATTGATTGTCAAATTATGCGGTACCCAAAGCGAACAAATTCTTTGTACAGCCAAATGTTCATGCAATATTGAATTTATACCTGTGGAACTAATGCCCAAGTATGCCTCAATTTCAATGACGGTCTTGCAATATCATTTAACGCACAGCATCGATGTTTTCTGGTACAACAACAGATTCTAGACGACCTTCATGAAATTTATTTTGTAGCTAAGTTTGACCATGATTTAATTCGCGAAACCAGCGAGATGGTGCTGTTATTGGTCTAAACCACACCGAGAGTGTGGTTTATACAATATATACAATTCTATAACAACGTAGATATCTTTTTCAGCACGATAAACGACTAAAAGTTTTAACAAAACTTCCCTATAAACCAAATTTCGACCACTTGAGATTTCTGCTTGGGGACTTGTTGTTCTGCCTTTTCCAGCAGAGTTTCATGTCAAACATTCAAAATTTCGACTATTAATTTTTAATAGTTCTCTTTCCTTTTGCTGATTTTATATTTTTTGGGAGTTTGCTTACTTTGTAATTGTAGTGAATTGAATATTTCCCATTTGGATTCCATTTTTATTTGTTTTCTATGATCCTACTTCTTCGTCTCCTTTTTTTTCTCCATATTATCTGCATATTCCTTATTACTATTTCTCAACAGTTATTTCTTGTTTCAAGTTTCCTAATGTATCAAATATTTTAACAATTTAATACTTACTTAATAATAATACTTTTTTTTCTAGAATAGCTCTTCACAAAATGTGTATTCAAGAAAATTCAGCTCTGTTAATAGTTTTATTCACAAGTACAAGTTGTTGCTTATTCTTTTCACAATCTGGCAACACTGTTTTTGTTAACTATGTTTCTTACAGATTTATAGGCCAGTACAATTAAGTCGAAAAAATCCGTTTTGAGGAATTAATTTCTAGCAAGCTGGAAATTGCTTTAAAATCTTTGTTTGTTCTTAAATATAATCTGAGTGCATCTTTCCAGGTGGTTAGCTTAACTTTTAGCAGCCAAAAAACCGCCAAATTTTTGCTCTTTTTTATAGCTAGTTTGAACTGAAAAACGATTTTTTTTTTTCGATATCGGTTATACTTATATAAAGTTAAGCTCACCACCTGGAATAGTGCATTTAGAACCAAATAGAGGTTTTAAAATGACTTTCTATTTGCTGGAAATCGATTCATCAAAATATATTAATTTGATTGGCCTATTACTTTTATTGAAATAAGCAATTTTCTATTAAAAGATTATAAAAAAAATATTTTTATTTCAAAAAAAATATGAATTTGATTTTTTTAATGTTGTTTCAGATAATCGAAAGCAACGAAAATGTCGGATCCGTTCGCTCATTTGATACAAGACTTTCCCAACTAAAATCACATTCAACATGGGAATAGTGAGAAGGTTTTTACCCTTTACGCTTCTATTTATAATTCAGGAAAGCGTGATTCAGTGCCAAGATGAAACCGAAAAAACAAGCAAAGAAAACAACGACACAAACCAACTGACGTTAGAGGGGTACCGTAAATTGTTTACAATTAACAATCTTGAGGACGAAGTTAAAGATATTTTTAACACTGATTATTATAATCCAAGAATAAGATATTTTAGGTTAGTATGAAATTCGTTATTTCTAAATATGAATCGAAGGACTAAATAAAATAAGTTATTGATAATTGAACTTTACAAATAGATAATTGATTGGAAACAACAATTTAATTTAGTTATTTGTTTAAAATGTTGTTTTAAGATATTAAGTTATCGTAGCTGTGAAATCCACGAGGTTTTCCTTATATTTGGGCAATCATTACTCACAAATCAATTACGAATGTATCAATATCAAAATTTTAGGAATACATAAGAAGTTATAATATAAATGATTGGAAGTGGAGTCCGCCCTATTTTTGGTCATAAAAAACCAAAACCGAAACTCTGGGGTGGCCAAAAAAACGATTTTGCAACGTTAACTTGCAAAGTTATCGACGTGTATTCGAGGGTTCCATAGAATCGATTCTGCTTGAGAACGTTCGGAAATTTATTCATTTGCTCAACACGAAGCCATTTTTAATAATAATTAACTGTACACGTCTTGAAATCTGTGAGGATGTATTTATATCTAGTTAGCCTAGACCAGTTCCATGCGTAAACAAAATATTGCGTTACCATAGCAACGAACAATAACTTAGAAGTGTCAGTGTAAAGTTTGACGTCAAAAAAGTGAACCAGAGTTACGCAATAAATTATAAGAAAAAAGATGTCCACCGAAATTGTGAAAATCGAAAAATTGGCGTATCGAGCCATCATCAAGTACCTGTAATTGAAAGGGTTAAGGGATAAGCAGATTTACGAAGATGCGACCGTGAAAAATTGGAAGGCAAGCTTCAAAAGAGGTAAATTTTCCATTGAAGATGATGACCGATCGGGAAGGCCAATTTCTATGTCAGTCCCAGAAAATATCGATGCAATTAATGACATGATTTTATCAGACCATCGAATTGGGCTAAAACGGATATATGAAGCACTGAATATTTCATACGAAGGCGTTCATCATATAGTTCACGTCAATTTGGACATGAGAAAAATTGCTGCAAAATGGATCCCCAAATGTTTGAATGTTGACCAAAATCATGCAAGTGTAGAAGCATCGCGTTCGATCTGTGCTCGATTTGAAAACGATGACTTTTTAAACCGAATTGTTACTATGGATGAGACTTGGGTACATTTCTACGATCCAGAAATAAAGCAACAATCGATGGAATGGCGACACTCTGGTTCTCCAAAACCTAAGAAGTTTCGTGTCCAAAAATCTGCTGGAAAAGTTCTTGTTTCAGTTTTTTGGTATTGCCATGGATTAATCATGATTGATTTTTTGGATAAGGGTAGAACAATAACTGGAGATTACTATTCGACATTACTGACCAATCTACGGGGAAAAATTAAAGAGGAAAGACGCGGAAAGCTATCCAAAGGTGTTTTGGTTTTGCAGGACAACGCCCCTGCACACAAATCTCATGTTGCCATGCAAAAAATTCGCGATTTGGGGTTTGAATTACTAGAACACCCCCCTTATTCACCAGATTTGGCTCCGTCCGACTATCATCTCTTTCCTCAACTGAAAAAAAGTTTAAAAGGTCGTGAATTTTCTTCCAACGAGGAGGTAATAAAAGCTGTGGTAGTCTGGTTTGCAGAGCAAGAAGAAACATTTTTTTTTGAAAGGTCTAGAGACGTTGCAGGTTCGTTGTAACAAATAAAATATTTTGACTTTGAAATTTTGTTTGGTTCTATAGTTGGCTAAGACTTTTTCAATATATCGTAATAAAACTGAATATGAAATCAATGTATGGTTGGCAAGACGAACGACGAGACAACGGTCAGTTAACCCCTCAGAATAAGCGCAAACGTCTTGCAAAATTGGCGTCAACCCTATTTTCTTCCCATACATATAAGACGAATGCTGTTGGCCCCAACACTGGATTACAGTTTCCGTTCAATTTTTGGAGAAAATTTTAAATTGGAAACATAAGCCTCAAGAACTTTTGATTTTTATTACCTTTTTTTGCGTTACTTCAGCTGATCGCATTTACCCCACTGGTCTACCTGGGTAGAAAGGATCCTATCATATAACTACGAACCGATGAACTTGAACAGTTTTCGAACAATAATGAACGTGATCTGGGTTAATTTCTGAATAATAACGGGTTAACCTGATCATAGTTTCCGAAAAGTCCTTCTTTTCCTAATATTTTCTCTCTGACACAGTCATGGACATATCACATTTAGGATGTTAGCTGTAGGGACTCCTTCCAATAATTAACACAGTTCGAATTTGGAAGAATCAAAGTCTTCAAAAATAAAATATTTTGAATGGTGGTAGTACTTCTCGTATTGTACGGTGTGGTAGAAAAAATATGAAACTGTTTCAGAAGTAAAAGAAGTCCAAGTCCGCCCGCTAACATAGCTGCAATTAGAAAAAAATTAAACGATGAACGAAAAAAAGAAGAGATGATGGCTGCTGACGCTAATCCTAGATTGGAGCCGAATGATACGAATGCGGCAAAAATTTCCGATCCAAATTTCGATTACGGACTCAAACACAGTACGTATCTATAATAATTGGAATTTTATCGATGCAAATCATGACAAATGTTCTGTAAGGCCCCTTTCTCACCAATCTCTCGAATCCGAATCAATCTGGATCACTCCGAATCAAGTTGAATCTGATTCGTCATCTCCACTCTTTCACACCAGCTGAATCAACCTGAATAATTCTTACCTGGAATGTTTAATTCTTCGCCAATTTTCCTCTCCACAGAAGATATGAGATTTCTGTTATCACTGGCGTCATAAATTGCACAATTTTCTTAAACTTTTAAAATTAAGAACTCCACGACCATCTCGTATGGTTGTTGATTCTACACTGACCGGACGAGGAATCTGACAGGTTGAATCAAGTGCGACCTCGAATCAAACCTGATTGAACCAGATTCGTCCGGTCTGAAGGCGGGAAAAGAGTCCCTTCACATTTAAACGGAGCGCTCGAAGCCGAATCTTGGTCAATCGGAGTGATTCTGATTGATTCGGATTCGTTTGGTGTGAAAGGGCCCTAAGTGTAGACTCTGTTTTATCTTCTCCTTACTCGTTCTTAAAAA